>NC_092711.1:202494783-203694783 GCF_047496885.1 Scyliorhinus torazame | reverse complement strand
ACATAGTTTGTCAAGGTCTCGGATCATGGGTAAGACTACGAATGCTACTAGGAGTAGAAGCCCACATGCAGGTGAGATTTTGGTGGCTTCCAATAAATTTGATTAAAAAGTTATCGAAGATGCCAAACATCAAGAACTGCATAGTTGGAGTGAATTTGGGGTATACACGGAAGTACCGGATAGGGGACAAAAAAGCTCTATCACACAGATGGATTTGCATGGAAAATGTTCTTCCGGATGGACTTATAAGGCAATGGCCAGGCTTGTGGCAAGGGGATTTGAAGAAAACTTGAGAAGATCAGGATTTAAGGGTAGATTCACGAATGGCAGGAAAGGTTATTTTAAAGATCTTCTTGGCTCTATTAGCCACAAAGGCATGGGAATGCAAATCTATAGATATAAAGCTGCCTTTTTGCAGGGGCAAGAGCTTCAGAGAAACATTTTTCTCTGTCCTCCTAAAGAGGCAGCTAATACAGAAGGGGTACTCTGGAAGTTGAACAAATATGTACATGGATTAATTGATGCGTCTGGTATTTTTCAGTAAGGTCAGTTTTGTTAAAGTTAGGCTGTTGCCAGTTGAAAGTGGATCCGGCATAGATTTACTGGCACTATAAAGGAAATCTTTCTGGCATCTTTATGATGCATATCGATGATTTTTTGTGGTGTGGGACAAGTGATTTCGAAGCTATTGTAATCTCTGGGTTGAAGAAAGAATTCAGGGTTGGAAGTCAGGCTTCCGGTGCATTTAAATATATTGGACTGGAAATCGGACAGACTAAGTTAGGTGCAACTTTATGTCAGCAATCTTATTTGGAGGGCATCAGCCCAATAGAAATTAGTCGTGGTCGGGTTTCACAAAAAGACGCAGTGGTTTCAAAGATGAAAAAAGAGCAACTGCGTAGTTCAATTGGGCAACTGAATTGGTTAGGTAGACAGTCTAGACCGGACATTAGTTTTGATATCTTAGAGTTGAATACAAAAATGAGTGGTCCTAAAGTGGAAGACCTAATGAGAGCAAATAAAGCGTTGGTCAAACTAATAATGCAGGAGTATGTTTTAAGGTTCCCGGTTTTAGATGATCTTAGGCACTTGAAACTCAGAATTTACAGTGATGCGTCCTGAATTTATGTGATGGGGTTTCAAGCGCAGAAGGTTTTATAATTTTTATTTTGGGGAACAATGGTAAATGTTGCCCTCTTGTGTGGGAAACAAAGAAAATAAGGAGAGTGGTCAAAAGCACTTTGGCCACTGAGATGTTAAGTCTTGTAGAGGCGGTGGATTTGGCCTTATATATATCTCAGATGTTGACAGACATTTTGGGATTAGGGGATTTGGGTAACATACCCACTGAGTGTTACATTGATAATAAATCCCTGTGGGAAAATGTGTACTCTACAAAAAGTGTGAATAAGAAAAGGTTAAGGATAGATATTGCAAGTTTGAAGCAGATGTTGGACAGAGGAGCGATAGCAAAAATTTCCTGGATCGATCTGTGGGTAGCCATCAATTGTCCGATTGTTTTACGAAAAGAGGTGCTAGTTCACAGAAACCTTTGGATATTGTTAATGAAAGGCGCCCGTTTCTGCGACTTTGTTTTGTTTTTCTTTCCTTCCAAAAATGAAAAAAAAAAAGAAGGGAATAGCGTGTCTTTTTGAGTTTCTTGTAATTTTGTTTTCACCAAATTATTTTTTTTCTCCAAGGAAGGGGAGACTGTTAAGGAATGGGTTAAGAGTCATTCCAATTAGATGTCTCATTGATGTTAAGTATCTAATAATTGACACTGATATGTAAAGAGGCTGCAGGTGGTCTTTGTGGGCATGTGATGTGGTGATTGAGTTTTGTACAGAGCTGTGTTCAAGGAGAATAAAGGTGTTTATAAAAAAAGGAGCAGGATTCTTGAATCTTAACTCAACAGTAGCTGGAAGCTAACACTAAAGACAGGATCGAGGGGAATGTTCAGTGAAAGTGCTGAACGGTTTAGTGGCATTGGGAAATGGGCTTCCTCTTAATAAGTTTCTGTATTGTGTTCAGTGTATGCTGGAAGAAAACCTGCACTGTTATCCGCCTATTGGATCTACAATTGTATGTAAATTACACATGAGAGTGAAAGTAGCAATGAATTAAAAAGATTACTGTCAAAAAGTGAACAAAATATACATTCCCAGTGGTTTTGACTCCATTGTAAACCGGTGAATCATACGGGAAGTTCACAGACAAGGAGCTGGACATGGGGACTGAATTCATCACTGTCATTGAGAGCACAGACATTTCTGGCACAGGCACGATGGGCTGAATGGCTACAGTCTGTGTCATATGATTCATGGGACAGGTTTCTCCGCCTGTTCACGGCAGCGGGATTCTCTGGTCCCGCTGCAGGGAATGGACGATTTGGCAGAGCGCCAAATTGTACGTCCTCGCTCGCAGCAGAGGCGGGATGCACTCGCAACGGAGAATCTTGGCCTCTGATTCGAGGAACAGGACGAGTTTCCTTTTTAGTGTGTGTAATGAAGGTAATCGCATGGGAGTCATGTGTGTGGGATATTGGGTGGGCTCCTTTAAAATTCAGATTTCACCCAGACAAAACCTTTCACTATACACTGCAGAATGAAAATCTTTCCACAAGATGGATCAGGAATATTTCCAGGAATGAAATCACTAAAAGGGAATATGGTAGAAGAATCTGCACTGTCCAGTGTTAGACACCTTTAATATATCAACTACTCCATTGGCTCACTGGGTTGATGTTTGCTCTGGATCATTTTCATCAATCCCAAATGCAGTCTTCACCACTCTCTTTGCATTCCCTGTAAGATCATCCAGTGCACCAGTCAGCAGTTTGTAGGTCATCAGAAATGACGATCCTGCTCCAAAGATGGAACCAACAACTGGAACGATGTCAAGTGCGAGCTCAAGAACAGATATGACAACAGCAGCGGATCCCCAAGCTAGTCGGTTTAATATCTCGGGAGTCATTTCACCCACCAGGGGAGTTTTCACAACGGCTTTCAGATCTTCCACAGGTTTCCCTGCCAGCTTCGCCAGTCTTTCAAGAGAGGCATCATCCAGACCCAGACATTTACGGAAATCTATTATTCCTCCAATCAGTATTGCAATGTCACAACCAAGGGAAACTCCAGGAATTGGCACTGCTCCCAATACTCCTGAAAGTGTAGCCAACATCCAGACTCGTTTCTTTAGCTCTTTGTTTTTCTTCTCTACAATTTCCAAGTTTAGGTTTGGAAGGGCCAGGATGTACACACTTTTCTTTATACTGGGAAGATCACCTTCAAGAGCTTTATTGAACAGCTGAAAATCATACAGATTCAGATCAAAGTTTGATATCAGGAAAACACAAGGTGATGGGATCCCTGCCTCTTGCAAGTTACTGATACAATAATTCCTGATCTTTTCCAGTTCTTCTTCTGCATCAAATTTCCTCCCTCCCTTTCCCAATGAATAGAGATCATTGTCAATTTTAGATCGAATGTAGTAGAAATTCTTCCCCAGCCGTTTAATCTCTATGGCGAGGTTTACATCATGTTCTGTGAATCGACAGGCGGAGATAATGATGAAGAAATCATATCTTTTAAATTTCATTTCCTTCAGGTATTTATTCGCTGGAAATTTCTTTGTTCCCATTCCTGGCAGGTCCCAGAAACAAACATTGGGCAGGCTGGGATGTCTGTATCCGGTTGGTTCCATTGTGGTTTCTGTGGATCCAGTTTCAGCAGCTCCCTCGTCATCTTCGTTAAGCCCTCTCATGGCATTGATGAAGGTGGATTTCCCTGCACCTGTTTCTCCTGTCACTGCGATGTTGAGCTGAGTATTGTCTAACTCTTTTATTTTTTTCTGTATCAGTGGTTTTACGTTTGTCACCCCACCCATTTCATAATCAGATTTCAGATTCTTCAGTTCATCCTCAGTGAAGAATGAAGAGTTTGAAGTTTCAGCAGTTTGATCTCTGAAAGGAAACATTTTACATGTTTTACACCAATGGAAAATAATTCCTATTCATACCGCACATTGTCACATCCTCAAAGCCTCCTTACACATCTCATTAATTCCTTTTGAAAAGCAATCACTGTTGTCATGCAGCTGAATATGTCAGCGAAATTAAGCACAGCAAGATCCCACAGTGAGCATTTGGATGAAGGAGCACTGAATTTGACTTTGCTTCAAAGTAACCATGCCCCCTTTAGTTGTGGACCCCTTACATTTTGATCGTGAGATGGTACAGATCAGGTCAATCATCTTGGGACTGGTTTAACACACTGGACTAAGTAGCTAGCTTGTGATGCAGAACAAGGCAGCAGCGCGGGTTCTATTCCTGTTCCGGCCTCCCCAAAGAGGCGCCGGAATGTGGCGACTAGGGGCTTTTCACAGTAACTTCATTGAAGCCCACTTGTGACAAGCGATTGTTATTATTAGGGGCTGGTTTAGCACAGGACTAAATCGCTGGCTTTTAAAGCAGACCAAGGCAGGCCAGCAGCACGGGTTCATTTCCCGTACCAGCCTCCCCGAACAGGCACCGGAATGTGGCGTCTAGGGGCTTTACACAGTAACTTCATTTGACAATAAGCGATTTTCATTTCATTTTTCATTTTCATTTCATCTCCTGTCTCTCCAGACAGCAGTACTGCAGCCTCATTGATCACAACTGATTTCTATTCACCACTCTGTGAATCACCATGTGGTCTGCCCTCAATCTGACTGAGCCATCCCTATTGGGTGTCTCTCACTTACTGTTTGCGAGGCTCAGATACAGTGAAAGGTTTGGTGAAGTGAGGTCTGGGTGAAGCCCAAACTGAGGACCCTGGTTATAGAACATAGAACATAGAAAATACAGCACAGAACAGGCCCTTCGGCCCACGATGTTGTGCCGAACCTTTGTCCTAGATTAATCATAGATTATCATTGAATTTACAGTGCAGAAGGAGGCCATTCAGCCCTTTGAGTCTGCACCGGCTCTTGGAAAGAGCACCCTACCCAAACTCAACACCTCCACCCAACACCAAGGGCAATTTTGGACATTAAGGGCAATTTATCATTGGCCAATTCACCTAACCTGCACATCTTTGGACTGTTGGAGGAAACCGGAGCACCCGGAGGAAACCCACGCAGACACGGGGAGGACGTGTAGACTCCGCACAGACAGTGACCCAAGCCGGAATCGAACCTGGGACCCTGGAGCTGTGAAGCAATTGTGCTAGCCACAATGCTACCATGCTGCCCTTAAGAACAAATAAATCTACACTATATCATTTTACCGTAATTCATGTACCTATCCAATAGCTGCTTGAAGGTCCCTAATGTTTCCGACTCAACTACTTCCACAGGTAGTGCATTCCATGCCCCCACTACTCTCTGGGTAAAGAACCTACCTCTGACATCCCCCCTATATCTTCCACCTTTCACCTTAAATTTTTATGTCCTCTTGTAATGGTTTGTTCCACCCGGGGAAAAAGTCTCTGACTGTCTACTCTATCTATTCCCCTGATCATCTTATAAACCTCTATCAAGTCGCCCCTCATCCTTCTCCGCTCTAATGAGAAAAGGTCTAGCACCCTCAACCTTTCCTCGTAAGACCTACTCTCCATTCCAGGCAACATCCTGGTAAATCTTCTTTGCACCTTTTCCAAAGCTTCCACATCCTTCCTAAAATGAGGCGACCAGAACTGTACACAGTACTCCAATTGTGGCCTTACCAAAGTTTTGTACAGCTGCATCATCACCTCACGGCTCTTAAATTCAATCCCTCTGTTAATGAACGTGAGCACACCATACGCCTTCTTCACAGCTCTATCCACTTGAGTGGCAACTTTCAAAGATGTATGAACATAGACCCCAAGATCTTTCTGCTCCTCCACATTGCCAAAAACTCTACCGTTAACCCTGTATTCCGCATTCATATTTGTCCTTCCAAAATGGACAACCTCACACTTTTCAGGTTTAAACTCCATCTGCCACTTCTCAGCCCAGCTCTGCATCCTATCTATGTCTCTTTGCAGCCGACAACAGCCCTCCTTACAATCCACAACTCCACCAATCTTCGTATCGTCTGCAAATTTACTGACCCACCCTTCAACTCCCTCATCCAAGTCATTAATGAAAATCACAAACAGCAGAGGACCCAGAACTGATCCCTGCGGTACGCCACTGGTAACTGGGATCCAGGCTGAATATTTGCCATCCACCACCACTCTCTGACTTCTATCGGTTAGCCAATTCGTTAAACAACTGGCCAAATTTCCCACTATCCCATGCCTCCTTACTTTCTGCATAAGCCTACCATGGGGAACCTTATCAAATGCCTTACTAAAATCCATGTAAACTACATCCACTGCTTTACCTTCATCCACATGCTTGGTCACCTCCTCAAAGAATTCAATAAGACTTGTAAGGCAAGACCTACCCCTCACAAATCCGTGCTGACTATCCCTAATCAAGCAGTGTCTTTCCAGATGCTCAGAAATCCTATCCTTCAGTACCCTTTCCATTACTTTGCCTACCACCGAAGTAAGACTAACTGGCCTGTAATTCCCAGGGTTATCACTAGTCCCTTTTTTGAACAGGGGGACGATATTCGCCACTCTCCAATCCCCTGGTACCACCCCTGTTGACAGTGAGGACGAAAAGATCATTGCCAACGGCTCTGCAATTTCATCTCTTGCTTCCCATAGAATCCTTGGATATATCCCGTCAGGCCCGGGGGACTTGTCTATCCTCAAGTTTTTCAAAATGCCCAACACATCTTCCTTCCTAACAAGTATGTCCTCGAGCTTACCAATCTGTTTCACACTGTCCTCTCCAACAATATCGCCCCTCTCATTTGTAAATACAGAAGAAAAGTACTCGTTCAAGACCTCTCCTATCTCTTCAGACTCAATACACAATCTCCCGCTACTGTCCTTGATCGGACCTACCCTCGCTCTCGTCATTCTCATATTTCTCACATATGTGTAAATGGCCTTGGGGTTTTCCTTGATCCTACCTGCCAAAGATTGTTCATGCCCTCTCTTAGCTCTCCTAATTCCTTTCTTCAGTTCCCTCCTGGCTATCTTGTATCCCTCCAATGCCCTGTCTGAACCTTGTTTCCTCAGCCTTATATAAGTCTCCTTTTTCCTCTTAACAAGACATTCAACCTCTCTTGTCAACCATGGTTCCCTCACTCGACCATCTCTTCCCTGCCTGACAGGGACATACATATCAAGGACACGTAGCACCTGTTCCTTGAACAAGTTCCACATTTCACTTGTGTCCTTCCCTGCCAGCCTATGTTCCCAACTTATGCACTTCAATTCTTGTCTGACAACATCGTATTTACCCTTCCCCCAATTGTAAACCTTGCCCTGTTGCACGTACCTATCCCTCTCCATTACTAAAGTGAAAGTCACAGAATTGTGGTCA
This sequence comes from Scyliorhinus torazame, assembly GCF_047496885.1. Classification (NCBI taxonomy): domain Eukaryota; kingdom Metazoa; phylum Chordata; class Chondrichthyes; order Carcharhiniformes; family Scyliorhinidae; genus Scyliorhinus; species Scyliorhinus torazame. The sequence goes on along the minus strand of NC_092711.1, from coordinate 203,687,376 downwards.
CTATCTCCAAAATGCTCCCCCATTAACAAATCTATCACTTGCCCTGGTTCATTACCAAGTACTAAATCCAATATTGCCCCTCCTCTGGTCGGACAATCTACATACTGTGTTAGAAAAGCTTCCTGGACACACTGCACAAACACCACCCCATCCAAACTATTTGATCTAAAGAGTTTCCACTCAATATTTGGGAAGTTAAAGTCGCCCATGACTACTACCCTATGACTTCTGCACCTTTCCAAAATCTGTTTCCCAATCTGTTTCTCCACATCTCTGCTACTATTGGGGGGCCTATAGAAAACGCCTAAGAAGGTGACTGCTCCTTTCCTATTTCTGACTTCAACCCATACGACCTCAATAGGGTCATACTCCTCGAACTGCCTTGCTGCAGCTGTTTTACTATCTCTAATTAATAATGCCACCCCCCCACCTCTTTTACCACCCTCCCTAATCTTATTGAAACATCTATAACCAGGGACCTCCAACAACCATTTCTGCCCCTCTTCTATCCACGTTTCCGTGATGGCCACCACATCGTAGTCCCAAGTACCGATCCATGCCTTAAGTTTACCCACCTTATTCCTGATGCTTCTTGCGTTGAAGTATACACACTTCAACCCATCTCCGTGCCTGCAAGTACTCTCCTTTGTCAGTGTTCCCTTCCCCACTGCCTCATTACACGCTTTGGCGTCCTGAATATCGGCTACCTTAGTTGCTGGACTACAAATCCGGGACGAAATTCTCCATCCCGCCCCGCCACATTTCGGCCGGTCAATGGGGTTTCCCGTTGTGGGGCAGCCCCACGCCGTCGGGAAACCCCCGGGCGCCGGCAAAACGGAGACTCCCGCCGGCGGAGAATGACGCCCCCGGTTCCCATTCCCCTGCCAAATTAGTTTAAACCCTCCTGAAGAGTACTAGAAAACCTCCCTCCCAGGATATTGGTGCCCCTCTGGTTCAGATGCAACCCGTCCTGCTTGTACAGGTCCCACCTTCCCCAGAATGCGTTCCAATTATCCAAAAACCTGAAGCCCTCCCTCCTACACCATTCCTGCAGCCACCTGTTCAACTGCACTCTCTCCCTATTCCTAGCCTCGCTATCACGTGGCACCGGCAACAAACCAGAGATGACAACTCTGTCTGTCCTGGCTTTTAACTTCCAGCCTAACTCCCTAAACTTGTTTATTACCTCCACACCCCTTTTCCTACCTATGTCGTTCGTACCAATGTGCACCACGACTTCTGGCTGCTCACCCTCCCCCTTAAGGATCCTGAAGACATGATCCGAGACATCCCTGGCCCTGGCACCCGGGAGGCAACATACCTTCCGGGAGTCTCGCTCGCGACCACAGAATCTCCTATCTATTCCCCTAACCATTGAATCTCCTACAACTATTGCTTTCCTATTCTCCCCCTTCCCTTCTGAGCCCCAGAGCCAGACTCAGTGCCAGAGACCTGGCCGCTAGAGCCTTCCCCCGGTAGGTCATCCCCCCAACAGCATCCAAAACGGTATACTTGTTTTGAAGGGGAACGGCCACGAGGGATCCCTGCACTGTCTGCCTGTTTGTTTTTTTCCCCCTGACTGTAACCCAGCTATTCTTGTCCTGTACCTTGGGTGTGGTTACCTCCCTGTAACTCTTCTCAATCACCCCCTCTGCCTCCCGGATGATCTGAAGTTCATCCAGCTTCAGCTCCAGTTCCCTAACACGGTCTTTGAGGAGCTTAAGTTGGGTGCACTTCCCGCAGGTATAGTCAGCGGGGACACCAGTGGTATCCCTCACCACCCACATCTTACAGGAGGAGCATGCAACTGGCCTAGCCTCCATCCCCTCTTACCTGACAGAATACAGCTGCCCTGTGGACTAACTAGATCTCCGCCCTCCGACTCTGCTCCCAGTCAGCTACTCTTTCTGTAAACTCCTGGCTCTCTTCGCACTCTTTGCGGAAATGTCGGAAACAAAATGAAAGGAGCACCTTACTCCCTCCTCACCTAACTCCCTCGGTCACCAAACTCTTACTCTAGCATTCAAAAAGCACCAAATTCAGCACTCAGTGCAAACAAAGTCTGCACTGTAGGGGATCACTTTTATACTGTGAATCTAGCCTCTGAAAACTGGCCTAATCCAATTAACTAATTAACAAGCTCCAGCTGCAAGTGCCTACAAGTAGAAGCCTGTTTAAAGCTGATTAAAAATTCACCTTCTTCTAAACCAAACAGCAACTTTTAAGTTAATTAACTAAATAAAAGAAAGACTAAACTTTAAATAAAAATGAAGCCTTATACTCCCTCGGTCACCAAACTCTTACTATAGCACTCAAAAAGCACCAAATTCAGCACTCAGTGCACAGCCTTCTTGAGGCTTCTCCTCCTCTGCTAAAGAGCTGAAGAAGAGGAGATGTTAATGGAGGTATATGAACTGTAGAATTGTTCACTACACTCTCATTGCAAGTGGTGATATTGAGCACTGGTCATGTGTTGCAATGACAGGTTGTGCTGTTACAGAAGGAACTGAAGAGACACAATATGAGGAGTTTCTTGACCAACCTGGAGCTGGCTCCTCCCATCCTGCTTCTCTGTCTCTCGCTGCTTTCCCCGTGTGACTGCCCAGCGATTCCAGAGCTTCCTCCTCAGAAAGGGGGAGAGGGCAGAGGCTTGTGGCTCCTCCCCCGATGTCACTTCTTTGTCTTTGGTTGTGTTGGGTTTTCTCCTTTGAGAGGCAAGTAGAGAGAGTATGAGTGGCAGCACTTTATTTACCATCAGATAAAGTACAAGACTGGTGTGAGGAACCATCCTTAATCAGGCTGTGAACAGAAGCTAGAAAATCCCTAGCGGAGCTTTTTCCATCTTTACTAAGTCAGAAAGTGAGCAAAGGAATGGGATGTGAAGATTCTTGTGTTTCCAACTCAATATTTCAGGTAATTAACACCTGACGTGGATCACAGAGAGGGCAGACGGAGTGGAAATGGAAAATGTGGGGACAGATTTTGCAGTAAAAATAATGTTGCCTGAATGACAGTCACCATTCATAATGTGGAAATTGGCCAGTATCCTGTGGCAAGCTAGCTACTCCATTGCAAATCGTCGCAAGTTGCTCCTGGTATGCACTATTAGTTTTGTGAAAATGGCATCGTGTTTCACCTCCCCATGATCTTCATGAAGTTACTACATTAAATGCCCATCAATCAAAATTATAAAAGAAATCAGGAAATGACTGATTTGCCAAATACTCCGTCATCTCTGAAGTGGGAGCCTGTGTGCATAAAACAACCGTTCCTACAACTAACTAAAGTATTTTAGGAATTTTGATGGAATTATCCTGATGGGGATATAAATTCTGCCCCCACTGCCTGACAGTAATATTATTGGATCTTTGATTCTATGGGCATGATTTCCCCGAAAGGTTTTGAAGTGTGGTAGCGAGCGGGAAGTGCCGTGAGCTACCCGCCGCTCGACCTGGCGAGTCCGGCAAAGCAATACAATGTTAATTGGTCCACTTAACAAGGGCCCAAGGGCTTTATGCAGCAAATCAAGGCTCGTCAGCTGATTCGCTAGGACTGTGCTCGCCAGCACCGCACTAACAAGGTTGAGCAGCACTTAAACAGTGTGTACATGGCCTACCCCACTCAGCTCGCAGCCATGGCGGTGAGAGGCCCGGTTCAAAGGTTTGGAGACGCGGACCTGGGGTGGTCCTAGATTTGTATTTATTTATTTTTTAATAAATTCAGAGTATCCAATTAATTTTTTCCCCCAATTCCGGGGCAATTTAGCGTGGCCAACATACCGACACTGCATTTCTTTGGATTTGTGGTGGTAAGGCCCATGCAGACATGGGGAGAATGTGCAAACTCTACGCGGTCAGTAACCCGGGGCCGGGATCGAACCTGGTACCTCAGGGCCGCGAGGCAGCAGTATGAACCACTGCGCCACCATGCCGCCCGGGAGGCTCCTAGATGCGGTTGAGGAGCAACGTCTTGTTCACCCGAGGGCCTCAAAGGGTGAGCCACAGGGCAGCCAGTGCTACCTGGGACAAAGTGGCAGTGACGGTCAACTCAGGCAGTGTGACCAGGAGGATTGGCCTCCAGTGCTACAAGAAGGTCAATGACCTACATCGGGCAGCACAAGCCCTTCCGGGGTGGCCCCATTCCCTGCCTCCCATGAGACCAGCTCAGAGGAGAGCTCCAAGGATGCCACAATTGACACGTCACAGCTGTCATCCCCACATTCCACCAGCGCAAAGACACACACCTCGTTAGTGGTCAAGCTTCTGGGGCACAATCTGGTGAGCACCACACAGTTGCTGATGCACATCAGGCAGAGGCAGGACCCCCAGGCGAGACAGCAATCGGAGGTTTGCTGGATCCCAGGGCCCAGCTGGGTCCCAGCCTGATGCTGAGCCTCTGGATACCGCAGCTGATGGAGACATTCGAGAGCGGCCATGACATTCGGAGGAAGATGTTAGCGACACCCCAGCAGGTCCATTGCCAGCTGGAGGAGTCCCAGAGGCTACTTGTATAGGAGATGTCACCAGCAATGTGCAGCACCAAGGCCAACACTGCTAGGATGGCGACCGCAGTGGAGAGCCTGGTGCACGCCTTCAGCAGCATTAGTGAAGGTGTCCAAGGTGTGGCTCAGTCAGTAACGGCCATGGCTGAGGGTCTCGGCAGAATGCCTGACTCACTGGGGGATGTGACCCAGTACCAGGTGGACCTTGATGAGGTGCTGCGGGACATGGCCCAGTCTCAGATGGGCATTGCCAAGGCCCTGCGGAGCATTTCCCTGTATCTGAGGAGCATCGCCGAGAGCGTTGACACTGAGGTGCAGACATTGGGGAGCCGCCAGGACTGTTAGAGTCAGATGTCGCAGTGGCAGCCGGGCATCGAACCAGCTGCCCCTCTGACCCGAGGTGAACCCAAGGGCCCTATGGTGCCCGCAAATCATGTTTTGGGCATGTCCAAAGCTTAGGGGGTTTTGGCAGGGATTTGCCGATGTCACATCCATGGTGCTAAAAACAAGGGTGGCGCCGAGACCAGAGGTGGCGATTTGTTCAGTGTCGGAAGACCCCAGAGTCCAGGCAGCAAGAGAGGCTGATGTTTTGGCCTTTGCCTCCTTGGTCGCCCGGAGATGGATCTTATTAGCGTGGAGGGACTCGAGCCTCTGAAATCGTGGGTCTGGGCTAGCGACATGGCTGGGTTTCTCAGGCTTGAGAAAATTATGTTTGCCCTGAGAGGATCAATGTTAGGGTTTGTTCGGAGGTGGCAGCCGTTCATCAACTTCTTCGGGGAAAACTAAACTGTCAGAAGTTTCAATAAGGGGGGGGTGTTGGGAGTTACGGAGTAAGGGGAGCAGGGAGAGTTAGGTTAGTTTGGTTTAGCTTAGGTAGGAACAATGAGAGATGGAGGGGGGTGTTATGCACCGAATTATGTTTACATTTGTATTTGGAACTTTTGTTGTTATAAAACCATACATGCCTTAATAAAATGTTTGTTAAAAAAAAAGGAAGGACAAGCTGGCCATCAGCCTCAAATTAAGAGGCCAAGCACCAAGGCGGCATGGGGGCAGCAGACTCCAGACAATGAAGAGGACGGAAGGCCTGGGAACAGCAACCTGTGGGCGAAGGGAGTAGCAATGTGTCCAATGCACCCCAGACCCCGGACAATAAAAGCAAGGGCACAGACCAGCTGCGGAAATCCATGAGTAGCAACACACGAGGCGAAGATCGGCCTACAACACCAACACCCACTGAGTGCAATTCTGAACACCAGGGTTACAGAAACCCCCTCCCTCCCCATATCACCCAGTCGAGATTATGGGCCCGATACAGACCAGGACTGTTTCCTCAGCCCGGCAACCCTGAAACAGTTTGTCACCACCAGCGATATGCAGGGCCACATCCAACAACTGAAAGCAGCTCGAATACAGACTCTGGACTCTGAGACTGGTAAATCTACTTTTTAATAATGGGTTTTAAAATTGCATCGATTAATGTGCAAAGCATTAAAGACACTTCACCATGTGTGACAAATCTTAGTTACCTGGCCAACGTTAAAACAGACCTACTGTTCCTGTAGGAGTGTGGAATACCGCACCTCAGCAACTACAGACGCAGGGTGAGCTGGTCATCCCACGGGCCATCCATCTGGTCAGGAGGAAACGATTGTCGTTCCTCCGGCCTGGGTATTCTGCTGTGGGGAGGCATGTTCACCATCACCAAAGTTAAGGAGGTGGTTGGTGGACACCTTCTCATAGCAGACGTTGCATACAAAAACGCTCCTCTCAGACTCATTAAGTTGTACGCTCCCGCCTAAAGAATGAGCGGCTGTCAGTCTTTCAGCAACTCCCACTGCTGTTGGCCACTTCCATACCAATCATTTTGGGCGGTGACTTCAAATGCATCATTGGTGCGACTGGAGATTCTGGCAAGGTTGACAGCAAACTGGACGCCATGTCCAGACTCCTGATGGAAACGGTGAAAGATGCCAAGCTGCACGCTGGTCAGGTCCAACAATGTCAAGCCGATCTTCTTCTCTAACCACAGCCTCCTACTGGCCAATTGTCACCTACAGGAAAACCAGGGGTTGGGCAGGGGGACATAGAAGCTGAACGTGAAACTGTTGACCCCAGAGAAGCCCGAAAGGTTGGATAATAGTGAAAGACATCTTTGAGTCTCCATCTCTCCAGTGGAAAGCAATCAAGGGGAACATCAAGAGGTTTTTCATCCTCAAAGGTGTTCAGAAGGTGAGAGAGACATGTCCAAATTCCAGAAAAGTATGCAGAACCTGCTCCGGCTGCAGTCAATGCGGGTTGATGTCAAGGAGGATCTCCAAGAGGCGAAGAGCCAGCAAGGCTCGCTCTTTACCTCAGAGGCCTCCAAGGTCATTTTCCAGTCCAGAGTCCGCTCCTTAGAGCAGGATGAAATTCGAAGCTGGGTTGGGAGAAGGTGCTTTTTATCCGTGGTAGGTGACTGGTAAGTAGTTTTTCTTTTCATTTGTCTACTTATTTATTTATTTTTTTCCTTTTTTTGGAATTGTAGTTGTATAAGTTAACCTACGGTTTGAGACTAGCAGGACATCCCAGACCCATGTCATGCTCCTCGTGTGCGATGTGGGAGCTCAGGGACACATCCGCTGTCCCTGGCTCCTTCACGTGCTAGAAGTGTGTCCAGCTGCAGCTCCTGTTAGACCGCTTGACAGCTCTGGAGCTGCTGATTGACTCATTTTGGAGCACCAGCGATGCTGAGGGCGTCGTGGATAGCACGTTTAGCGGGTTGGTCACACCGCAGGTGAACGTTACTGAGGGAGATGGAAAATATGTGACCAAAAGACAGAGCAAGAGTAGGAAGGCAGTGCAGGTGTCCCCTGCGGTCATCTCCCTGAAAAACAGATATACCGCTTTGGATACTGTTGAGGGAGATAGCTCACCAGGGGAAAACAGCAGCAGCCAGGTTCATGGCACCGTGGCTGGCTCTGCTGCGCAGGAGGGCAGGAAGAAGAATGGCAGGGCTATAGTGATCGGGGACTCAACCGCCGGCGGCTCTGCGGACACAATCGAGACTCCAGGGTGCCAGGGACAAGGGTCAAGGATGTCTCGGAGCGGCTGCAGGACATTCTGGGGAGGGGAGGGTGAACAGCCAGCTGTTGTGGTGCGCATAGGCAGCAACAATATGGGTAAAAAACGGGATGAGGTCCTACAAGCTGAATTCAGGGAGTTCGGAGTTAAACTAAAAAGTAGGACCTCAAAAGGCAGTAATCTCAGGATTGCTACCAGTGCCACGAGCTAGTGAGAGTAGGAATGTCAGGATAGATAGGATGATTGCGTGGCTTGAGAGGTGGTGCAAGAGGAAGAGATTCAATTTCCTGGGGCATTGGAACCGATTCTGGGCGAGGTGGGACCAGTACAAAGCGCGACGGTCTGTACCTGGGCAGGACTGGAACCGATGTCCAAGGGGGGGGGGGGGGGGTTTGCTAGAGCTGTTGGGGAGGGTTTAAACTAATGTGGCAGGGGGATGGGATCCGATGTAGGAAGTCGGAGGGAAGTAAAACAGGGCCAGAAACAAAAAGGAGTAAGGGGGAAAGTGTAAGCGAAGCCATAGACAAAAATCAAAAAGGGCCACAGTCCAGGGTACATTGACTGAGGAGAGTGTGACAAGGGAGGAGGCCAATGCAGGATTGAGGGTGCTGTACCGAAATGCACGCAGTGTATGGAACAAGGTAAATGAGCTTGTTGCGCACATTGAAATTGGCCGGTACGATGTTGTGGGCATCACAGAGACGTGGCTGCAAGAGGATCAGAACTGGGATCGAAATATCCAAGGATATATGTCCTATCGAAAGGACAGGCAGATGGGCAAAGGGGGCGGGGTTGCATTGTTAGGAAGGAATGAAGTTAAATTGACAGCAAGGAGCGATATAGGATCAGAAGGCATAGGATCTCTATAGGTAGAGTTGAGGAATCGCAAAGGTAAAAAGACCCTGATGGGAGTTATGTACAGGCCTCCTAGCAGTAGTCAGGATGTGGGGCAGAAAATAAATCAGGAGATAGAAAAGGCATGTAAAAAGAGCAATATTACAATAATCATGGAGGACTTCAATATGCAGGTGGGCTGGGAAAATCCCAAGAAATGGAATTTGTGGAATGTCTAAGAGATGTTTTTTTGGAGCAGCTTGTGACAGAGCCCACTAGGGAACAGGCAATTCTGTATTTGGTGTTGTGTAATGAGGCAGACTTGATTAGGGAACTTAAGGTGAAGGAGCCTTTAGGGAGCAGTGACCACAATATGATAGAATAGACCATTACTAAGGAGAAGGTTCTGGGGAAACTGAAAGGTCTGAAGGTGGGTAAGTCACCTGGACCGGATGGACTACACCCCAGGGTCAGAAAAGAGATAGCACCCCAGGGTCTGAAAAGAGGAAATTGTGGAAGCATTAGTGATGTTCTTTCAGGAATCACTGGAGGCAGGAAAGGTCCCAGAGGACTGGAAGGTGGCTAATGTAACACCACTGTTTAAGAAGGGAGGGAGGCAAAAGACGAGAAATTATAGGCCGGTTAGCCTGACTTCGATCATTGGTAAGATTTTAGAGTCTGTTATTAAAGATGAGATTGCGAAGCACTTGGAAGGGCATGGTAAAATAGGACTGAGTCAGCACGGCTTTGTCAAAGGGAGGCCGTGTCTGACAAATCTGTTAGAGTTCTTTGAGGAGGTAACAAGCAAGTTAGACAAAGGAGAACCAGTGGACGTGATTTATTTAGATTTCCAGAAGGCCTGTGACAAGGTGCCGCATAGGAGACTGTTAAATAAGTTAAGAGCCCATGGTGTTAAGGGTAAGATCCTGGCATGGATAGAGGATTGGCTGACTGGTAGAAGCCAATGAATGGGGATAAAGGGGTCTTTTTCAGGATGGCAGTCAGTGACTAGTGGTGTGCCTCAGGGGTCTGTGCTGGGACCACAACACAATATACATTAATGATCTGGAAGAAGGTACTGAAGGCACTGTTGCTAAGTTTGCATATGATATAGGGCGGCATGTGGTGCTTTGGTTAGCACTCGACTGCGGCGCTGAGGACCCGGCCCTGGGTCACTGTCCATGTGGAGTTTGCACATTCTCCCCATGTCTGCGGGGGTTTCACCCCCACAAACCCAAAGATGTGCAAGTTAGTGGATTGGCCATGATAAATTACCCCTTAATTGGAAAAATAAATAATTGAGCACTCTAAATTTGCAGATGATACAAAGATCTGTAAAGGAACAGGTAGTATTGAGGAAGCAGGGGGGCTGCAGAAGGATTTGGACAAGCTAGGAGAGTGGGCAATGAAGTGGCAAATGAAATACAATTCCTCCTTCCACTTTGGAAGGAGGAATCTAGGCATAGACAATTTTCTAAATGGGGAAATGCTTCGGAAAGCAGAAGCATAAAGGGACTTGGGAGTCCTTGTTCACGATTCTCTTAAGGTTAATATGCAGGTTCAGTTGGCAGTTAAGAAGGCAAATGCAATGTTAGCATTCATGTCGAGAGAGCTAGAATACAAGACCAGGGATGTACTTCTGAGGCTATAGAAGGCTCTGGTCAGACCCCATTTGGAGTATTGTGAGCAGTTTTGGGCCCCATATCTAAGGAAGGATGTGTTGGCCTTGGATAGGGTCCAGAGGAGGTTCACAAGAATGATCCCTGGAATGAAGAACTAGTCATATGAGGAACGTTTGAGGACTCTGGGTCTGTACTCGTTGGAGTTTAGAAGGATGAGATGGGATCTTATTGAAACATACAAGATACTGCGAGACCTGGATAGAGTGGACGTGGAGAGGATGTTTCCACTTGTAGGAAACACTAGAACCAGAGGACACCATCTCAGATTAAAGGGACGATCCTTTAAAACAGAGATGAGTAGGAATTTTTTCAGCCAGAGGGTGGTGAATCTGTGGAACTCTTTGCCGCAGAAGGCTGTGGAGGCCAATTCACTAAGTTTCTTTAAGACAGAGATAGATAGGTTCTTGATTAATAAGGAGATCAGGGGCTATGGGGAGAAGGCAGAAGAATGGGGATGAGAAAATATCAGCCATGATTGAATGGCGGAGCAGATTCGATGGGCCAAGTGGCCTAATTCTGCTCCTATGTCTTATGGTCTTATGGAAACATGCTCACGTTTCTTCGTCCGAAAGGTGCACAGAGAGACCTCAGTGATCAGCAGCCTGAAGGAAGAAAATGGCTCAGTAAAGTCTTTGTAGTCTGACATCCTGAGGATCAGCAAATCCTTTTATCCTTTGTGTACAGCTGCATCAAGCTGTGCGTGGACATCCAGTAGTGTCACTACATACTGAGGTTCTACCTGTCCCCAGGTGTTGCAATGATGGGTCTGGTATCATTGCCACGGAACGCTCCAAGTAGTTGGACCGTGCCATATCACCTGTCCCTCGTGGCAAAAAATTCTTCAGAAAAACACCTTTGACCACAAGGCGATCAAGCGGTGGTCTGCACCTAATGTGCTTGACGCTCTTGAGGTAAAAGGAGACAGTAGAAAATTTTGGATGGTTCCTTCAGCAGACTGTCAGAGTCATCTGGCAGAATGCCCCATCACCAGAACTTTCAAACAAGCAGCAAGAGCTGATGGTGAGAAGGGCCCTCTCCATCAGATCCTTCATGCATGCCCGAGGTCTCAGTGCCGTAGCACGCTGCCCTTGAAGCGGCTGCAGGCTGGGTGAGATGGTCATACGCCTCATTGTGGAATGGCCTTTGCAAAGAAGGCCTGGAGAGAGAAGCTGTATTAGCCGAGGTTCATCCCCAGCAGCTCCATGGTGCAGGATTATGTGCTCTACGGACTGTTCCCAGGGGGACACACCGAGTCAGGCATCAACTACTTCTGGAGGATCATCAACCCGGTGAAAGACGCTCTTTGGTCTGCCCGAAACTTAGTGGTTTTCCAGTGCAAAGAATTTTGCTCGATCAAGCACTGCAGACTGGCACCTTCCAAGGTCCAGGAATATGTGTTGAGGGATGCAGTCAAGCTTGGGCAGCCTTTGCTGAGGCGCAATGCGGAAAGGCCACTGTGTAAGGTTTTCCAACAAATGTATGCCGAGGGGCTGGTAACTGTGTAAAACTCCTCAGTCTGTGTGATTATCACTGAATGTATAAATCTGTATTGAAGCACCACAGGGTGTAACACGATCAATGTAAATAGTTTGAAAAGAATTGTAATGAAAACATTCAAATGTATGTAATGTCCTCATTATTGAATTGAAGTACCTCAGAGTGAATCTGTACATCTGGAGAAAATGTAAATATCATATTATGACAATTTGAAATATATTTGCAACAATTTTTCTTTAGAGATTTTATGAAAAAAGAATATATTTTTAAAAAATGCATGTGCAAATCTCCATATAAGGGAGGAAGGAACATGCCCAATGTTGCCCTAATCCTGATGGCCACCTTTGCGAGTGGCTGCAACAAGCTGTGCGAAGATCCACGGTACGCAAACATCAAGTGTCACTACAAGCTGAGATTCTACCTGTCCCCGGTGTTACAAAGGATGGGTCTGACCACGTTGCTGCAGAAAGTTCCAAGAAGCTGGGAATGTGGAAACATTTGTTCAGAAGAACACCTTTGACCACAAGTCCATCAGTCAGTGGTCTGCACGTCACGTCCTCGAGGTTTGAGGGAAAAGGAGACGATGGATCCGGTTGGATTGTACCCTGAGCAGACTGTCAAAATCACTTGGCAGAATGCCTCATAACCAGAACTTTCAAACAAGCACCGAGGCCTAGCTTGGCTGGTGGTGAGAAGGGCACTACCCGTCAGACCCTTCATGCATGCCCGAAAGTCTCAGCACTGCTGCATGCTGCCCTCAAAGTGGCTGCAGGAGGAAAGACAGTCACACACCTCCTTGTGGAATGTGCCTTTGCAAAGATGGTCTGGAGAGAGATGCAGTGGTATTTGTTGATGTTCACCCCAGCAGCTCTGTGACACAGGACAACTTTTGTTCTACAGACTGTTCCCGGGGGCACACACTAAGACAAACATCAACTGCTGCTGGAGGATCATCAACGTGGTGAAGACGCTCTTTGGCTTGTCCGAAACCTGTTGCAGACTGGCACAGTGCTCAGGAATGCACTCAAGCTTTGGGCTGCCGTCGCCAAGATGCAATGGGAAAAGGCCACTGTGTACGTCCTTCTAGCCAATCTACAATAAAGGGCCGATAACCGCTTAAAACAGTCATTTTCAATGTCAGGGTCATACGTAAGGAAATACTGGCAAATTAAAGACTAAAATCCTCAAAACTTCAAAGGCATTCATGGTGAGTTTGAGGACAAATCTCTTGATTTTTTTCAAAGGATGCAGTGAAAACTTAAACCATCAGCTGAAGTCCTTTGCAGAAATGTAAAATTGAATGACAACGCAAATGAGATTGTGCGGGCCAAGCAGGCTGTCCTGTCACATTAAATTGTGGGTCGCGAAGTCGCCCGGTTTTGATTGCTAAGGTCAGCTGGCGTGGGTCGCAAAGGATGGTAAAAATGGGTCCTGGGCAAAAGACTTTGAAAAACACTTATGTAAATCCCCTCGGACTGTGTGCTTACCGCTAACTGTATGTAACTGTATTGAAGCACCTCATTGAGTGCAACATGCCTGATGTACATGGTTTGAACAGAATTACTCTCTGTCATGAAAATATTGAAATGTTTGTATGAATTGAAGCACCTCAGAGAACATCTTGACCTCTGGAGAAAATTTGAACATCATTGCCCTTTCCTGTCTTGACGATTTGAAATGTTTTGCAACCTCACTTTCAGATATCTTATGAATGAAGTATATTTTTTTGCAAAAAGACAGTTGTGAGTGAGACCTGGGTGGATGGGCAGTGTCCGGGATTTGCTGTGGCCCCTTTGGCAGACAAGTCTGCTCAGAGCCAGCCGAGGGTTTGTTATACTGTCACTCTATTCACTCATATAAGTGGCCATTTTAAAACTTTTGAAAACAAACGTGTTTTTTTAAAAAGTTAACGAAGTGTTCGACATCCATGCAATAATATCGAACAGTACTTATTCCAAACTTTTCATTAGCTCTGCAGTGGAATAACAAAACGCTTGAGCTGAATTCCTTGTCCTGACAAAATAATTGATCAGGGCAGTCGAGCTCCTCTGCTCACTTGTTATTGTATCATTTCCCCAATCTGACAAACACCGTGACTCATCATTTCCTGCCATGTCCTTTCTTTTGTAAGTTTCGTTTTCCAAGCCCGACTGAATCGCGAATATAAAACTTGCTTTCAATAACTTTTGGGGTTTGAACACAGTCAGAGCTGAAACGCGAAGGGAGACAGGCAGACTGAAACCCGCGAGTGCAATCTTTAAAGTTGTGCTGTGACTCTCGTTAAACCTGTTGGATAAAATTCACCCTGAATTGTGACAATCGCGCTTTGTTTCCATTCTCCATTCTTACCTGTACAGCTCCCTGGCATGAGCAGAGTGTTTACTCAGTGAAGTTCTCGCACTGCTAACTTCTCAATCCAGAGTGTTTCAGCGTCAAGTTCGCACAGGGAGCACAGTCGCAATGAACAGATTTAACAGCTTTTGAATAAATCATTGGGTAGATTCCTGCATACTATCCAATGACAATCAAACCCTGTATGGTCACTTGTTACTGGGGAGATTTTGCTTTTCTATTTCCAAGGTTGTGAGTATAAATCACAAAAGGTGTTTCTCACTGACAGTCGTTGGGAAATTGTGGTGTAGAGTCTGAATTTCTAGCTATGGCGAGACAGAGACATGGGTTCAAACAGTTCCTACCTCCCAAAGGATTTTGTTCTGATTAAAAATTACTCTTCATTCATTTCCTTCATGCCCTCCAGCTTGTGACTTTGCTGAATTCCAATCGCTGAACAGCATCAGACCAATAATATCTAATCAATCACCAGCTAACCTTCTCCCCAAAACACAACCCAGCACATTAAATAAACAAAACCAAAAATGGGATTGTAAGTGCTGATGATCTCATCACTATTTACATTCCCTTTGTCTTTCTGTCCATGGCATCTTTGTCAATCCCCACCGACCACTTGCCCTCTCCACGCCATGTACCACCCAGTTCTCCACGCCATGTACCCCCCTCCCACAGTATAATAATAATAATCTTGATTATTGTCACAAGTAGGCTTACTGCAATGAAGTTAGTGTGAAAATCCCCTAGGTGCCAAACTCTGGCGCCTGTTCGGAGGGGAAATTCAGAATGTGCAAAGCACATCTTTCGGGACTTGTGGGGGGAAACCAGAGCACACGGAGGAAACCCACGCAGGCAAAAGGAGATCGTGCAGACTCCGCACAGACAGTGACCCAAGCTGGAATTGAAGTGGGACCCTGGCGATGTGAATCAACAGTGCTAACAACTGTGCTACCGTTCTCTCTAGCTTTGACAAAGACTCATCCAGACACAAAACATCAGCTCCCTTCCCTCTCCACAGATCCTCTCAGTCCTGCTGAGATTATCTCACATTTTCTGGTTTTGATTCAGATTCCAGCAACTGCAGTCATTTGCTTTTACAAGCACGTTACAGTTTCACATGCTACAATTACAGGAGGGATCTATTGAAATTGACGTGGAGAGGATGTTTCCACATGTAGGAAAAACTAGAACCAGAGGGCACAACCTCAGACTAAAGGGACGATCCTTTAAAACAGAGATGAGGAGGAATTTCTTCAGCCAGAGGCTGGTGAATCTGTGGAACCCTTTGCCGTAGAAGGCTGTGGAGGCCAAATCACTGAGTGTGTTTAACACAAAGATAAATAGGTTCTTGATTAATAAGGGGATCGGGAGTTATGGGGAAAAGGCAGGAGAATTGGGATGAGAAAAATATCGGCTATGATTGAATGGCAGAGCAGATTCGATGGGCCGAGTGGCCTAATTCTGCTCCTATGTCTTATGGTCTTATGGTCATACCACACGTAGCTGTTCAAAAAGTATTGCCACAAAAGTGTTCTCCTGCCCCCATTCTAATTAAATATTTAGCTGTTGCATCAATCAAAATGAACTGACATGAGCTGGCTCTTTGTCAACCTGATAGGAAGAAAGAGGTTGCTGAGTGACTTGCGATCCATGGTTATGTCGGCCACGATGCAGACCATAGAATGGGACACATGAGGGTGGAGTATAAATTCTCCTAACTTGGCACGTTAGCTGTTGAATGCTCGTACTGCCCTGGCTAATGTTGGTGCTACAGGGATCACCTGTACAAATCCATCATGTCCAAGTCATCAATGGAATTCAACGTAAGCAATTATGCAATGTACCAAACAGGTTCATTAATATGCTTCAGGCAAGGGAACTGATGCTCTGGAATGTGCAGGTCTTAGATAGGACAGACCTTATATTAAAACTGTGTCCCCTCGTTCAAGATTCCCCCATGGGTGGAAATGTCCTTTCAGAATCTATCCTGCCAAACTTCTTCATAATTCTATATATTTCTATAAGATCATGTCTCATTCTTCTAAACTCAAGTAAGTAGAGGTCCAATCTGCTCAACCTTTTCTCACATGCTAAGCCTTTTGTCTCAGCTACTTCTGAGCTGTCTCTAATGCAAGGATACCCCTCTTTAAATGATGAGACCAAAACTATATGCAGTACTCCAGGTGCTGTCTCACCAATGCCCTGTACCGTTGTTGACAGATTCCATACTTTAATACTCCCTTGCAATAAAATTCAAAATTTTACTTTTTTTGTTGTATCTATGTGTTAATATTTTGTGATTAATGTTTGAGGATTTCCAGGTCCTTCTGTACCATAGCATTCTGCAGTCTCTATTTTTCCCAAACACCAACATTCACAATTCCACATTTTCCCAGATTATCCACCATCTGCGAATGTTTTTCCCACTCACTTAATCTATCTAAATCTTTTTGTATTCTATTTTTGTCCTTCTTACAGCTGGCTTTTCTACCTATATTTGCATCTTCAACAATTTTGGCTACTATACACTTCAGCCCTTCAGACAATCAATATAAATTCAAAATAATGTGGTCCAGCACTGAGCCCAGTTTGCAATGGACATTAGTATCATAGATTATCTTAGAATTTACAGTGCAGAAGGAGGCCATTTGGCCCATCGAGTCTGCACCGACCGGCTCTTGGAAAGAGCACCCTACTCAAGGTCAACACCTCCACCCTATCCCCATAACCTAGTTACCCCACCCAACACTAAGGGCAATTTTTGACACTAAGGGAAATTTATCATGGCCAATCCACCTAACCTGCACACCTTTGGGCTGTGGGACGAAACCGGAGCACCCGGAGGAAACCCACGCACACACTGGGAGGATGTGCAGACTCCACACAGACAGTGACCCAAGCCGGATTCGAACCTGGGACCCTGGAGCTGTGAAGCAATTGTGCTATCCACAATGCTACCGTGCTGCCCCTAATCATCATTGTGGTGCTTTGTTCCTGTTTTCAGCTTCTTCATGGGTTGTTATCCAGAGGCCCTGGAGTTCACTCCAGCACTGCTGGCAGCTGCAAAATGGAGGAATCTGGCTTGGGCCCAGAATACGTGATGTCAGCGTATGGGGCATGTGACCTGCTCTCTGGTGCCGCCTCCGGTGGGAGGACTCCAGAATTTGCTGAAAATAACTGGCCTGGGACAACGCACTGTACACTGCTTCACGGCTGTGCTGGAGACCTGCCACTTTTGCGGCCTGGTGGAGACCGTGGAGCATGTCTATGTTGTATGTCCTAGGCTGCACTCCCTTTTTGCTTTCTTGACAACGTTGTTGTTGAGGTTTAGTTTGCACTTCAGCCCCACGCTCCTCATCTACGGGCATCCGGTGCGGAGGGGGGCAACGAGGGTGGAGGATATCCTCGTAAACCTGCTCCTGGGCCTGGCCAAACTTGCCGTTTATAGGTCCAGGCAGCGGGCGACCGAGGGGGTCATCCGGCCCAACTGTCTGCCCCTCTTCCGCGGCCTTGTTCGCGGCCGGGTGTCCCTGGAGAGGGAGCATGCGGTGACCACGGGCACACGTGAGTTGTTCCATGCGCGGTGGGCACCGCAGGGGTTGGACTGCCTTATTGGTCACGATCTTCGCACTTTGATTTGATGGGGAATGAGTATGAGGCATGAGTCGGCTGTGATGGACTGGGGAACGCTATAGGGATGACGGAATAGCAAACATTCAGAGGCCATGAGTGAACTGCAACAATGGTTCATTCCTGTCTGCCGCAAAAAGAAAACGGGAAAAGTGTCCAAACCATGTCTTACAAGGGAAATTAAAGTTAGTATTAGATCCAAGGAAGAGACATACACATTGGCTAGATAAAACAGCAGACCTGAGGATTAAGAGCAGTTTACAATTTAGCAAAGGAGGACAAAAGGATTGATTGAGAAGGGGAAAATAGAGTACGAGAGTAACCTTGCAGGGGACATAAAAACTGTCTGTAAAAACATTTATCGGCATATGAAGAGAAAAAGATTGGTGAAGACAAATGTAGTTCCTTTACAATACGAAACAGGGAAATTTATAATGGGGAACAAAGAAATGGCTGACAAACTAAATACATACCTTGGTTCTGTCTTCACAAAGAAGGTCACAAATAATGTACCAGAAATGTTGGGGAATACAACATTTAGTGAGAGGGAGGAAATCAGTATTAACGGGAAAGGGTGTTGGAGAAATAAATGGGATTGAAGGACGATAAATCCCCAGGGCCTGATAATTTACATCTCAGAGTACTTCAGGAAGTGGCTCGATAAATAACGTTTGCATTGGCGGTCATCTTCCAAGATTCTATAGACATCTGAAACAGTTCCTGCAGATTGGAGGGTAGCTACTGTAACCCCACTATTTAAAAAGGGAGATGGAGAGAAAACAGGAAATTATAGACCAGTCAGCCTGTCTTCAGTGGTGCGGAAAATGCTAGGGTCCATTATAAAAGATTTGATAACAGAGCACTTGGAAAACAATAGCAGGATCGGACAGAGGCAGTATGGATTTATGAAAGGGAACTCATGCTTGACAAATCTACTGGAATTCTTTCAGGATGTAACCAGTAGAGTTGACAAGGGAGAGCCTGCGGACGTGGTTTATTCGGCCTTTCAGAAGGCTTTCGACAAACACCACACAAGAGATTAGTGTGTAAATGTAAAGCAAATGGGATTGGGATAATGTATTGTGATGATTAGAAAACTGGCTGGCAGGCAGGAAATAAAGAGGAGGAATAAATGGGTCTTATTCAAAATGGCAGATACTGACTAGTGTAAAGTATAAACTGCTCAATAGAAAGTGAAGGTGCAGCTTCCACAGCTGTTTTTTTCTCGGATGCAATTGGGAACAAAGAGGCACAACCTTTAAAATTGACACAAACCAGACTTTTAGCCTTAGCTCCAAAACTTCACATATAATCAGAGGTGATATTTAAACAACTAAAGCTTCTGTTTCTTGTTCTTGGTGAGCATTCACTAGAAAATGGTCACTTATCACAACAACCAGGATGATCTCCATCTGCTATTCAATAGTATTCCATTCCAGAAAAGTGCCATCTGAGAACAGGCAATGCGGAAGTCCCTGTGATAGAGAGATAGTATAGATGTGTTTATGAAGTTAGCTAAGTAGATGTGAAAGAAAGAAGTCGAAGATGGTACGGCCAACCCCAACGTGAGGTTCCCCAAAGTTATTGATCCGGGCAAGACCCCTCAAATTGTTGGCGACACCATGGCGCTTCTCAAAGAAAACTACGCACAGAAAACGAACACGCTGTTCGCCAGGCACGTACTCGCCACTTGCTCTCAACTCCCTGCTGAGTCCATAGAAGACTTCTGGCGGGCCCTAATCCCACTCGTCCGGGACTGTGACTGTCAGGCCGTTACGGCTACCGAATATTCCAACCTTCTTATGCGGGACGCGTTCGTAACGGGGATTGGGCCGGACCTCATACGCCAGAGACTGTTAGAAGGGGCCACGCTCGACCTAGCTGAAACAATGAAGCTAGCGCTCTCCATGACGGTTGCCTCAGGTAACTTTCAGGCCTACCCCACCAGCCGTGCGGCCCACCCCTCCTAACCTTCATGGACCCCACAGATGGCCGCCCCAGCGGGGGCCTTACCCAGCCAGTACGCCTGCGCCACACGCCAGCCCGCGCACCCCGGGGGACCCCGATGTTACTTCTACGGCCAGCAGAAGCACCCTCGGCAACGCTGCCCGGCCCATGCTGCCCTTTGCAAGGCTTGCGGCCAAAAGGGGCACCTCGCCGCAGTGTGCCAGGCCCACGCAGTCGCCGCTATCACCCCCACCCCCCTAGCCTACACACAATGGGCGCCATCATCTTCATCTCCCCGGACCACGCGCAGCCAGTGGGCGCCGCCATCTTCACCTCCCCGGACCACGCGCGGCCAGTGGGTGCCGCCATCTTCACCTCCTGGGGCCACACGCGGCCAGTGGGTGCCGCCATCTTCACCTCCCGGGGCCACGCGCGGCCAGTGGGCGCCGCCATCTTGTCCAACCCCTGCAACGTGCGGCCCATGGGCGCCGCCATTTTGTCCCCCGCAGGATCTTCAGGCGCCTTCCATCTTGTCTCCCCCATGGGACATGGACACCAACAGCATTACAGGACCTGGGAACCCCAGGCTCCCCATCATCCGACGTCAGCGACGACCGACCACGACTCGCCTCAGTGACGATCGAACAGTCTCGTCCGCACAACCTGGCCACCGCATCGACCAGTGTGAAAATCAACGGCCACGTGACCTCTAGCCTGCTGGACTCCGGGAGCAGTGGAAGCTTCATACACCCGGATACGGTAAGGCGCTGCTCCCTCGTGGTACATCCCGCCAACCAAAGAATTTCCCTGGCCTCCGGATCCCATTCCGTGGTGATCCGGGGGTTCTGCACGGTCACACTCATAGATGTCACACACACCCAGGGCATAGAATTCAGCGGCTTCCGCCTCTACATCCTCCCTAACCTCTGCGCTGCCCTACTACTCGGCCTGGACTTCCAGTGTAACCTCCAGAGCCTAACCCTCAAATTCGGCGGGTCCCTACCACCCCTCACTGTGTACGGCCTCGGGACCCTAAAGGTCAATCCGCCTTCCCTCTTTGCCAATCTAACCCCGGATTGCAAACCCGTCGCCACCAGGAGCAGACGGTACAGCACTCAGGACAGGACCTTCATCAGGTCCGAGTTCCAGTGGCTGCTTCAGGAGGGCATTATCGAGGCCAGCAACAGCCCCTGGAGAGCCCAAGTGGTAGTCGTTAAAACTGGGGAGAAACACAGAATGGCCGTGGATTACAGCCAGACCATCAATCGGTACACGCAGCTCGATGCGTTACCCTCCCACGCATATCTGATATGGTCAATCAGATTGCACAGTACCGGGTCTTCTCAACGGTAGACCTCAAATCCGCCTACCACCAGCTCCCCATTCGTAAATCGGACCGTCCATACACTGCTTTCGAGTCGGACGGTCGTCTCTATCACTTCCTTAGGGTTCCCTTCAGCGTCACTAACGGGGTTTCGGTCTTTCAAAGGGAGATGGACCGAACGGTCGACCGGTACGGTTTGCGGCCCACCTACCCGTACCTAGACAATGTCACCATCTGCGGCCATGACCAGCAGGACCACGATGCCAACCTTGCCAAATTTCTCCACACCGCCACTCTCCTCAACCTCACCTACACCAAGGAGAAGTGCTTGTTTAGCACGACCCGCTTAACCCTACTCGGCTATGTGGTCCAGAACGGGCCCTCATGGAGCTTCCCCTCCCCCACTGCCCCGAGGCCCTCAAACGCTGCCTGGGGTTCTTCCCATACTACGCCCAGTGGGTTCCAAACTATGCGGACAAGGCCCACCTACTCATTCAGTCCACACATTTTCCCCTGATGGCCGAGGCACAGCAGGCCTTCGCCCGTATCAGAGCCGATATCGCCAAGGCCAGGATGCACGCAGTAGACGAGACACTGCCCTTTCAAGTGGAGAGCGACGCATCGGACGTCGCCCTAGCTGCCACCCTCAATCAGGCAGGGAGACCAGTGGCATTCTTTTCCCTCACCCTTCATGCCTCAGAAATTCTGCACTCATCTGTCGAAAAAGAGGCCCAGGCTATCGTTGAAGCGGCATTGGAGGTATTACCTGGCCGGCAGGAGATTTACTCTCCTCACTGACCAACGGTCGGTAGCCTTCATGTTCAATAACACACAGCGGGGCCAAGATCAAAAATGATAAAATCTTGCAGTGGAGGATCGAGCTCTCCACCTATAATTATGAGATTTTGTATCAACCTGGCAAACTCAACGAGCCCCAGTCGCCCTTTCCCGAGGTACATGTGCAAGCGCACAAGTAGACCGACTCTGGACCCTGCACGACAGCCTTTGTCACCCGGGAGTCACACGGTTGTACCATTCCATAAAGGCCCGCAACCTGCCCTACTCCGTTGAGGAAGTACGGACAATCACCAGGGACTGCCAGGTCTGTGCGGAGTGCAAGCCACACTTCTACCGGCCGGACCATGCGTGCCTGGTGAAGGACTCCCGCCCTTTGAACGGATCAGCGTGGATTTCAACGGCCCCCTACCCTCCACCGACCGAAACACGTATATTCTCAGTGTGGTCGATGAGTACTCCAGGTTCCCCTTCGTCATCCCCTGCCCCGACATGACGTCTGCCACCATCATCAAAGCCCTAAACACTATCTTCGCTCTGTTCGCTTTCCCCGCCTATATCCACAGTGACAGGGGATCCTCATTCATGAGTGATGAGCTGCGTCATTCCTGCTCAGCAGGGGTATCGCCTCCAGCAGGATGACCAGCTATAACCCCCGGGGAAACGGGCAGGTAGAGAGGGAGAACGGGACGATATGGAGGGCCACCCAACTGGCCCTATGGTCCAGGAACCTCCCAGCCTCTCGCTGGTAGGATGTCCTCTGTCCTCCCTGATGCACTCCACTCCATTCGGTCACTGCTGTGCACCGCTACTAACAACACACCCCATGAATGTCTTTTTGCCTTCCCCAGGAAGTCCACATCCGGGGTGTCGCTCCCGACTTGGCTCGCGGCTCCAGACCAGTCCTGCTCCGTAGGCACGTCCGCCTCCACAAGGCGGACCCCTTGGTGCAAAGGGTGCAATTGCTCCATGTCAACCCCCAGTATGCCTACAAAGAACAAAGAACAAAGAAATGTACAGCACAGGAACAGGCCCTTCGGCCCTCCAAGCCCGCGCCGACCATACTGCCCGACTAAACTACAATCTTCTACACTTCCTGGGTCCGTATCCTTCTATTCCCATCCTATTCATATATTTGTCAAGATGCCCCTTAAATGTCCCTATCGTCCCTGCTTCCACTACCTCCTCCGGTAGCGAGTTCCAGGCACCCACTACCCTCTGCGTAAAAAACTTGCCTCGTACATCTACTCTAAACCTTGCCCCTCTCACCTTAAACCTATGCCCCCTAGTAATTGACCCCTCTACCCTGGGGAAAAGCCTCTGACTATCCACTCTGTCTATGCCCCTCATAATTTTGTAGACCTCTATCAGGTCGCCCCTCAACCTCCTTCGTTCCAGAGAGAACAAACCGAGTTTATTCAATCGCTCCTCATAGCTTATGCCCTCCATACCAGGCAACATTCTGGTAAATCTCTTCTGCACCCTCTCTAAAGCCTCCACATCCTTCTGGTAGTGTGGCGACCAGAATTGAACACTATACTCCAAGTGTGGCCTAACTAAGGTTCTATACAGCTGCAACATGACTTGCCAGTTCTTATACTCAATGCCCCGTCCAATGAAGGCAAGCATGCCGTATGCCTTCTTGACTACCTTCTCCACCTGTGTTGCCCCTTTCAATGACCTGTGGACCTGTACTCCTAGATCTCTTTGACTTTCAATACTCTTGAGGGTTCTACCATTCACGGTATATTCCCTACCTGCATTAGCCCTTCCAAAATGCATTACCTCACATTTGTCCGGATTAAACTCCATCTGCCATCTCTCCGCCCAAGTCTCCAGACAACCTAAATCCTGCTGTATCCTCAGACAGTCCTCATCGCTATCCGCAATTCCACCAACCTTTGTGTCGTCTGCAAACTTACTAATCAGACCAGTTACATTTTCCTCCAAATCATTTATATATACTACAAACAGCAAAGGTCCCAGCACTGATCCCTGTGGAGCACCACTGGTCACAGCCCTCCAATTAGAAAAGCATCCCTCCATTGCTACCCTCTGCCTTCTATGGCCTAGCCAGTTCTGAATCCACCTTGCCAGCTCACCCCTGATCCCGTGTGACTTCACCTTTTGTACTAGTCTACCATGAGGGACCTTGTCAAAGGCCTTACTGAAGTCCATGTAGACAACATCCACTGCCCTACCTGCATCAATCATCTTAGTGACCTCCTCGAAAAACTCTATCAAGTTAGTGAGACACGACCTCCCCTTCACAAAACCGTGCTGCCTCTCACTAATACGTCCATTTGCTTCCAAATGGGAGTAGATCCTGTCTCGAAGAATTCTCTCCAGTAATTTCCCTACCACTGAAGTAAGGCTCACCGGCCTGTAGTTCCCGGGATTATCCTTGCTACCCTTCTTAAACAGAGGAACAACATTGGCTATTCTCCAGTCCTCCGGGACATCCCCTGAAGACAGCGAGGATCCGATGGCTGCCAAGATACTGTCTCCCTCAGGGATCTGGCACCAGCAGGTTCCACTCACACACATCTCCCCGGACCGGCGTCATCCCCCCTCCCCCGGCGCTCCCAGCATTATCCCCACCAGGACCATCCGTCCTTCCCCTGCCCGAGGATGAAGAGGATTTCGGCATGCCCCCAGAATCACCGAACATCAGGCCAGCATCGACATCGCTGTCACCGCTACGTCGCTCCCAGCGGAACATCAAGGCACCAGACCAGTTAAATCTCTAACTGGCACCGGACTTCAAAAGACATTTTTTTTCTGATCAAATACTGTAAATATAAATTCATTGCTGTATATAATTCTCCACCACCCCCGCCTGACTCAATTTTAAGAGGGGGTGAATGTGGTAAACCACTGTTGCACCTGTATTAGGTGATGTAAGGTCGGACCTGTACTACAGGTTCGCCGGTAGTCCCTGCCTGCTGGCTCCGCCCAGTAGGCGGAGTATAAATATGTGTGTCCTCCATTCAGCAGCCATTTCGCCAGCTGCTGTGGGAGGCCACACATCTTAGAGCAATAAAACCTCAGTTGTATCCAACTCTAGTCTTTGTTTAATTGATCGTGCCTCAACCCTCTGACAGTGCAGCACTCCCTCAGCTCTGCCCCTCTGACAGTGCAGCACTCCCTCAGTACTGACCCTCTGACAGTAGTGCACTCCCTCAGTACTGACCCTCTGTCAGTGCAGCACTCCCTCAGTACTGACCCTCTGACGGTAGTGCACTGGAGGATCGTCCCTGATTATTGTGCTCAAGTCCTGGAGTGGGACCTAACCCCCCAAACGATTCGGAGGCCAATGTGCTAACTTGTCTGAGCCCCGGCTAATGCGGTGGCAAAGGACATTTTAAATCCAAACCCTCAACTGAAAATTGCCATTTGTTTGAAACGAACCAGTAGTCGGAGTGCACATCAAAAAATCAGTCTCACATGTCATCCACGATTATTTCCAAACAATTGAGCCACAGTCAGAAATCTCTTCTGTCACAATTCAGTGCCAGGATTGTAAAAAAACAAAATCTGCCCAGCAACTGGCGAGCTCCCGATCCCATTGGATATCGTACCGGAATCTGAGCAGGGAATCAGAACTCTGTCTATGTAAAGCTCTGTTCAATGTCAGTACAGTATTTATTCCCAATGTGAACAGGCCCCTGAAAGAATGAGAGCAGTCAGAAAATAACAGGATGAGAATTTCACTGATAAACTACAGGGAAACAGTGCAGGTAAGGAACAAGAAAATTACCAACGTGAATTAAATTCAACAAGGTTAAAATTGCAGCTCAACTTAATCTAAAGATCGTTGGGAACGATTTCCATCTGTCTCTATCTCCTTTTCCACTTTCAAGTTCTGGACACAAGTCTCCTTCTGAAAAGGAAGCAGTTGTCGAAGAGGATCCACGGTGTGTCTGAAATCGTCAAACCAGGAAGTGATCGCCGCTGAAATCTCTTTTTAGATACAACATGGAGAGCTGCAGGATTCTTACCAGGCGACAGGCAGCGCGAACGAACCTCCTGAACTAAAATAAAACCCCGAAAGAAAGCAGGAGCTCATCCGGGAAAAGATCTGTCGAATTGATTTCAAACTCTTTGGCTGTCCGGGCCATTGCTGAGCTTCGGGAGGGGAGTGTCAGTGCGGTGAACATCCACGTTACCCCATTCTGGAGGGTGATGTACCTCCGACCTCTGGGCACTGCAGCTGGGAATCCAACACCTAGACTGGTATCATTGAAATACTTTGCAGTCTATCAGGATGTACACTCTAAAAAAGTAAAGGTCTATTTCTCTGAGTCATTTCTATTCTTATGTAAATCCTTGAAATTGTTATACCCCCCCCCCCCATGATAATCTTGAGACAACAATTAGTGATCTTTCAATGGGGCTCATTGACTACGAGCTGTCAAACCAGAGGATAAAAGTAGGCCCCAGCCATCCTCCCAGTAGGGTCGACACTGGAAGTGGAGAGTAGTTTTGTTTGAAGTTATTACAAAAGTAGTCATTTTTCTTTTCCTTGTCGAGTGGGTGAGAAACCCCCAGGCTCTGCTGCTTGCAGACTGTAGGCCAGTGGGCTCTGAATGCCCACGAGACATTTTGTTGACCGTAGCCCACGTACGAGGTTGCCACATTCTGCTGGTATCCATCCGTGTAGTTTTTGGCTAACTGGTATGACTGTCTGTCCTGATTGCCTGGTGTTGCTCTCTTTCTTTTATGTCTGTTGGTCTTATTTGCTTTTAATATGGCAGTCAATCTAATTCTTTCTCAATCTAATTATGAATATGATATGCTTTCAGAGTCGCCAGATATCAATTGATGAGATATCAACCGAATATCGATCAAAGAGCCAAACAACCAATTAGTTAGTTCAAAGTCAATGGTACTTTATTTACACACAAGTTTAACTTGCTCATGCAAGATAAACACTACAAGCTAAATTACTCCTAGGACTATCACCTGTACTTAACTTTGGGTACCCGGCTTAGGTCAGAAGAACAGTGGCCTTTGTTCGAATCTGGATCTATTGGGTTCGAAGAGGTAAGGGAGGTACAGCTAGAATCGTCTGCCTGGTAGCGAGCGTTGAACTTGAACTTGCTTCTGGTGGTACTGCTGCTGATGGAGAGGCCTTGGTGGTTGAGCACCGGACCCAAGAGAGTGAACACATAGCGGGGTTCCTTTTTTATCCTTGGGGGGGGGGGGGGGGGGGTTGCGTGCTTTGGGGCGGTCCTTGGACTTGGGTCCAATCAATTGGGCAGTTCTCGATCACTGCCTTCGATCTGAGCCACTAATGGGGCGGGTGCCTTGATGGCCGGGCCTGTCCTAAGTGGCCATTGACCTTGCTTGTTTGTGCCTTCTTACTGGAGGAACTGTCTGGAACTGTATCGGATACCTGAGCACTAGTCTTGCGGAGATGGGCCATCCATATGTAAATCAGCCAAGAGTTTTGATGCTGTCTGCTTTCTGTGTTCCCAAATATACATTCAGGCTCTGTGCCTGCCTGTAACTTTGCAAATGTCCATTTAACTTGTTGTGAGTGGCCATCCCAGATGGCTACACTGGAATGGGACATTTAAGTTGTGAAGAGAGGGTGCACAGGCTTGTTTTTGCTGGAGCAGAGAAGACTGAGGTGCTCGAGGTGTACAAGATTATGAGGGGCATGGACAGGGTGGATAGGGAGGCAGCTGTTCCCCTCGTTGAAGGGTCAGTTATGAGGGGACACAAGTTTAAGGTCAGGTGCAGGAGGGTGGGTTACCTCACATCCTTTTAAAAAGTACCTGGAAGAGCACCTGGCACGTCATAACATTCAAGGCTCTCGGCCAAGTGCTGGAAAATGGGATTAGCGAGGCACGGCAGGAGTTTTTCATGTATCAGTGCAGACTCGATGGGCCGAAGGGCCTCTTCTGCACTTTTATCCTATGATTCGTACATAAAACAAGGGCAAGTGAGGTGTGCGCTGATTGCTCACAACATTGACCTTGAGAGCCGTGCGCTCTCCTCCTCTGCCTCCAACGTGTAAATATTTATCTTGTTTTACTATTTGAAGTTGATGACAGTTTATTAAAATATGATTGATTGAATATTTTCTATAACTCATTATGAAATATTCACCGTGTATTAAATGTACTCAATTTTAGGGTCATCGTTAGTGAACAAGTCCAGTTTCAATCTTGCGGCCCATTGAGATGAAAGCAGGCCGTTCAGGAGTCTAGGTTGCCCATTGCTGCTGGAGAATGACTGATGGGTGAAGTACAGGGAGCCCAATACAAACTCCTGCTCACTGACCCTGAAGATTAAAATGACCACAGCCAATCACTGAACTGCCACTTCTCCCAGCTCCCACATCGAGCAGCCAATCAGAATCATCAGCTCCAGACTGAACCAGAAACCTGGGGTTGACTGAAAATTCTGCGAATCCAGCTCAGAACAACACATTATACCAGTCATAGAATCGTAGAATTTACAGTGCAGAAGAAGGCCATTCGGCCCATCGAGTCTGCACTGGCCATTGGAAAGAGCACCCCACCTAAGCCCATGCCTCCACCCTATCCCTGTAACCAAGTAACCCTACCTAACTTTTTTTGGACACTAAGGGCAATTTAGCATTACCAATCCACCTATCCTGCATATCTTTGGACTGTGGGAGGAAACTGGAGCACCCGGAGGAAACCCACCCAGACACGGGGCGAACGTGCAGACACCGCACAGACAGTGATCCAAGCCGGGAATCAAACCTGGGACCCTGAAGCTCCGAAGCAACTGTGCTAACCACTGTGCTGCCGTGCTGCAGTAAGGTAATAATGGCCATAACCCGACATTCAATCAACATCAGCAGAATAATCTCCCTGTGACTATAGCTAATTTAGGTCTAGACTTTTCTCTGTGGTCGTTACACTAGAATTGTGGTTGCAACAACAACATTATTTTCTATTCCACCAGGGGATCATTCCACCAGCATTTGTATTGCTCATCCCTAATTAGCCTTGAGAAGGTGGTGATAAGCTGCTTCTTGAACCGCTGCAGTCCCTGTGGTGTAGGTACGCCCACTGTGCTGTTAGGGAGGGTGTTGCAGGATTTTGAGCAGCAACAGTGAAGGAACGGCGATATAATTCCAATTAAGGATGGTGAATGACGTGGTGCAGAACCTCCAGGTGGTGGTGGTTCGTGGTGCGGAAACTCCAGGTGGTGGTGGTTCATGGTACGGAACCTCCAGGTGGTGGTGGTTCCATGTGTCTGCGGCCCTTGCCCTTCTAGATGGTAGAGGCCACAAGTATGGAAGGTGCTGTCGAAGGAGGCTTGATGAGTTCTGCAGTGCATCTTGTAGTTGGTACACACGGCTGCCACTGTGTGGCGATGGTGGAGGGGTTGAATGTTATTGGAAGGGGCACCAATCAAGCGGGTTGCTTTTTCCTGGATTGTGTCCAGCTTCTTGAATGTTGTTGGTGCTGCACTCACCCAGGCAAGTGGAGAATATTCCATCTCACTCCTGACTTGTGCCTTGTAGATGGTGGACAGCCTTTGGAGAGCCGGGAGGTGAGTTATTCTTGACAGAATTCCAAGACTCTGACCTGCTTCTGTAGTAACAGTATTTTTTACAGCTAGTCCAGTTCAGCTTCTGTCAGTGATAACCTCCAGGATGTGTTCGTGGAGTATTTAGCGATGGTAATATCATTGAATGTCAAAGGGAGATGGTTAGATTCTGTCTTGTTGAAGATGGTCATTGTCTGGAGCAAATGCCACTTGCCAAGCCTGGATATTGCCCAGGTCTTACTGCATTTGAACATAGACGCTTCAGTGTCTGAGAAGTTGTGATTGTGATTTTTATAGTCTTTACATAATATGTCCCAAGACTCTGTCCAATAACTTGTATTGAGAAAGCTAATAAAACATTCCAAGGTGTTTAACATGACTGTTATTCAAGAAAATTGACACTGCTAAAGCTTTAAGCAGTGCCTCCAAGGAGGAACTAGAAGCAGTGAGATGGAGCGGTTTTGGAATTCCAGAGCTTGGGGCCGTATCAACTGAAGGTATGGCCACCAACTGTGAAACAATTAAAATCAGGAATGCTGAAGAGAGCAGAATTAAATAAGCACATGTATCTCGTTGGTTTGCGGAGAAGGAGGAGGTCACAGGGATAGGGAGGCTGAAGCCAAGGAAGATAATTTTTAAATCAATTGCTTGACGAGGAGCTATGTTAGGTCAGAAAGTTCGGGCTGATAGGGGAGCAGGGCTTGGTGTGATTTAGGACATGGGCAGCAGAGTGTTGGATGACTTAAGTTTACAATGCTCCTGCATTTGTCCAGCCAGGAGTCAACAAGTCGACAAGGTGTAAATGGCAAAAATGAGGGACGGGATTCTCCGTTCAATGGGGTTTCCCATTGTGGCCACCCCACGCCGTTCGGAACCCCACGGGCGTGGCTGCGCTGCCGGCGAGGCGGAGGATCCTGCCGACGGATAATCCCGCAGGAGGTCTTTAGCAGATGATGCGCTAAGGCAGAAGTGTAGTCGAGCAACATTACAGAGGTGGAAATAGGAGATCTCAGTGGTGCCAAGGATCTGTGATTGGGAGCTCAATGTGCGAAAATGTTGTGAGTAGTCTTTATTGGTCTCAGCCAATTGTCAGGGAGAGCGATGGAGTCATCAGTTCAGGAAGAGAAAACTGAAGTCATTGTCTTCGGTCTTCTCAATATTTAATTGGAGGAGATTTCTGCTCGGCCAGTGCTGGATGTCAGATAAATAATCTGATAATTTAAAATGGTGGTGGATCTGAGAGGTGATGGTGAGGTTGAGGTAGATATTGACAGTGTCAGTGTGAAAACAAACACTGTGCTTTTGGACGATGTCACTGAGAGCCAGCGTGTAGATGAGAAAGAGGACGAGTCGAGGATAGACTTAATGGTCCAGGAGAAGCCATTGCAAATGACTATCCGGCTACCATTTAGATTAAGTATGAAAACATATGCGATCCGCCACACCCAGCTGGATAACGGGGAGAGGAAAAGAGAGAGGACCATTAATAAAGTCAGCTAACCTGGGGACCAGAATGGAAAATTGGGTCGTCAACAGTTTGGTGGGAATAGGATTGTTTTAGCAGGAGGTGTTTCTCGTGGCTGAGCTCGAGAAGGCATGAGAATATAAAGAAGAGAAGCTAGGGAACTAGAGAGGGATGTTTGACCTGGTGGGTGAGGAGAACTGATAGGCAAAGCTGATCACGTGGCCTCAATTTCAGTGACACAGAAGTCCTTGAGCTCCTCTCGTGTCTGTGACTACACGTCTGCCCAACAATTTGACCTAGCTGGAATTTTTAGCTGACTATACTGTTTGTGGTCTGAGGGAAGACATCATGTGAGAAGTGCGGCCCAGTCTTTGTGGATGTGGTCCTGGCAATAAGGGCATCCGCAAATCCGGAACGTCCAGTCAGGAATGCAAATGCTAGAGAATTTTTAGTTTCCTCATGCTGGAAGCTAAGGTAGGATAGTTGAGGGAGTTCCGCTATGATTTGAACTAAATCAATCATAAACCCACATTTTCTATTGCCACCCAGCCTGTCCTCTCTGTGATCCACATCAGGTGCTGCTTCCCTGACATATTGAGCAGGAAGCACAACAGTCTTCACATCTCATTCCTTCCCTCACAGTCCGACTTAGTGAAGATGGAAAAAGCTCGGTTAAGGATTTTCTATCTTCTTATTCCTGTTCACAGTTTGATTAAGGATGGTTCCTCACACCAGCCTTGTACTTTACCTGATGGTAAATAAAGTGCTGCCACTCACACTCTCTCTACTTGCCTCTCAAAGGAGAAAACCCAACACAACCAAAGACAAAGAAGTGACGTCGGGGGAGGAGCCACAAGCCTCTGTCCTCTCCCCCTTTCTGAGGAGGAAGCTCTGGATTCACTGGGCAGTCACACGGTGAAAGCAGCGAGAGACAGAGAAGCAGGATGGGAGGAGCCAGCTCCAGGTTGGTCAAGAAACTCCACATATTGTTGTGTCTCTTCAGTTCCTCTGTTACAGCACAACCTGTCATTGCAACACATGACCATTGCTCAATGTCATCACTTGTAATGAGAGTGTACTGAACAATTCAACAGCTCATGTAACTCCATTAAGCTCTTCTCTTCTCCAGTCCTTCAGCAGAGGAGGAGAAGCCTCAAGAACCAGGGCCCTCAGTTTGAGCTTCACCCAACCCCCACTTCATCAAACCTATCATCATATCTGAGTCTCGCTTATGCCAGTTGAGAGATCTCTGCTCAGACGTGCACTGTCAATTGGGAGACCGCACTAGTCAGTCTGAGAAGTAACTTGACTGGTAGGTGAGGGGCAGTGGGTAATGTCAGGAAGCACAGGGTATATTTGCCCTCAGTTCTCTTATCACACAATCTCAGGGAGCACCAGCTTAAGGTTGGGAGCTTACACCTGTCCAGTCAGGTAATATAATGTCACAGAATGTGCACCAGATGGTGTATCGGTTTGGAGGAGCCCACACCCTCCAGCACCCATGGTGGACATGTGTTCAGCTTCTCTGTTGTCTCTGGGGTTATGCATTACAGATCCCTCAACAGAAGAGGTCAGGTCAGCTGTGGGTCCTCTGAATACCAGGGTGGGAGAGGACCAATTCTCAGGTATCCCAAAATCTGATCGGAATATTCAATCTAATTTCCCTTTGATCAAACAAATGTTCTGGGTATGAGCATTGGTGAGGTGAGTCCCAGGATAGTACCGCTGAAATGCCCAATATTAACTGTACAACTATATATAAATCAGGGTAACAGCGGGACCCTCTTGTGATCTAGTCTGGGGGGGTGGTGCCATGTCTTTCACAAATATCCTTGCAGGCCAATTGTTCAGACTACTGAAACTTCAGTGAGTAAGACAAATATAGAATAAGACAAATACAAATATAGAATAAAAACAGAAAAATATTGGATAAACCCAATAGGTCTAGCAGCACCTGTGGAGAGAGATACAGTGGTTAGCTGTATCACAGCACCATGGACCTGGGTTTGATTCCAGCCTTGGGTGACTAGGTGAGTTTGCACATTCCCCCCGTATCTGCGTGGGTTTCCTCCGGGTGCTCCGGTTTCCCCCCACGACCCAAAGATGTGCAGGTTAGGTGGGGTTATGGAGCTAGGGCAGGAGAGTGAGCCTAGGTAGGGTGCTCTTTCAGAGGGTCAAGTGGACCCAATGGGCCAAATGGCCTCCTTTTGCACTGTAGGGATTCTATGGAAACACCTTCAACATTTCGAGTCCATATCACTCTCCTTGAAGAAGTACTGTTCCTCTCTCCGGATTTCCTTTTTCTTATTTATTATGTTCACCTGGGTGATATGGACTCAGAACGTTAATTGTGCTTCTCTCTCAATCATTGCGATGGTCTGCTGTGATCTCCATTCCATGGCCTTTCAGGGAGCTGGGAGCCTCAAGGGCAGTGAAGTTCTGGAAAGAGGCAATTCATCGGGGAGGAGAAGGAAGAGGGGATGGTGGAGGAGCAGGAAGTGGAGGCTGAAGGAGGTGTTGAATAGAGAAGTGCCCATGCTGCACGACGAGGTAGTCCGGCAAGACTTGGGCCGCAAAGGTTACATGAGGATGCCATGGATGTCAGGGCTATCCTGATTCTGGAACATTTCAACCGAGCTTCTCATGAGCCGATCTGACCTAGATTGAGGAATGGATAGAGTCCAAGGTGCTCACACATGCAAGGAACACCTCATGCCAATGTTGGAGGCACATGTTCCCAGAGGTTTTCCACACTGTGGAAGACCCCATTCTGTCTTTCGCCACCTCCTACCACTTTTCCTAGTTCAGCGGCAATAAAAGGAGGCCCAGATGTGTGCCTTAATGTAAAGAGAGAGAAACAGTTGACCGAGACAATATGAAGATACCTCGCTGACCCAGTGGCTTCCACGCTCAGCCACACAATTGTTGTGTGGTGCTCTCTTTGTGGCCTTGGAGAAGGGGAGGTAATCTTCCCACTCATCTCAGTTTGCAATGGAGATACATGTATGTGGCTATTGCCCTTGATATGGAGATGGCTGTGGGAGAATCTCCAAAGGCTGCAGGGCAGTCTTTGTCTTTTGTCCCTGCCGCATAGATGGCCCCTTAATCAGTCGGGCCAAGGAGGCCTAGGATGAGGATGCCCTGAGGGGTGACACTTTTGCCCATCTCTGTGACATCCTCAGCCCTGACTGGACCTTCTCAGTGCCTGGAGGAGAGCACGCCTGGCACCCATCCAAAGGTCTCTGTGCCATTAACCAGTCCTTGCTGCCCAGCATCTCATGGATGTCAGTTCCTTTGCATTCTGAGTGGTGCATATGACCCTCCCAGTGATGGGCCACTTTCTAAATAGACGAGCTCAAGGACTCATAGCCCCAAGCCATTGTGGTGCATATGAGATGGCTGGTCTCCTCCAGCCATTACCCATGATCCCCATTCTGCCTCAGGGAACTTCCAGCTTGTGGGAGCACATTTCCTGTTGTGCCTCCTTTGCATTGACTTATGAGGCTCTGCTCCTGTAGCAAAGCTGTGTCTGTCTTCCCTTCTCTGATGGGAAGTAACTGGAAATCCCACCAGCACCTCCCCCCCCCCCATGCCCACTAAAGTTGTGATATTCACTCTGTGCCACCGAGGTGAGAGTATCCGTGCTGATAGACCATGTGTTTGGAAGGTGTGACAGAATCACAAAATTGTTACAGAACAGAAGGGGGCCATTTGGTTCATTGTGTCTGTCCCGGCTCTTCAAAGGAGTATCATGATTAGTGCCATTCCCCTGCCTTTTCCCCCTACCCCTGCACATTGTTCCTATTGAAATAATGATCATCTCATGCAGTGTTTTCCAAAATTTTTTCCTGGGACCCACGCTGGCCGCCCTTCATGACACACGCCACCTGGTTACTTTAGCCAGCTTGGTCCTCACAATCTCACTTGAATTAGGTTCACTGGAGGAGAGGGCAATGCGCATATCAGGTACAGACTTCAGCCAATTCGTTTATGCTGTCTTCATTTTCATGAAAATGGAAAATCTAAACTCACTCATGAAAGGCAATAGCAACAAAATGCTTGTTTTACTCAGCACTGGATGCTCCTGGGGGATGCTACTCCAGAATGCTGACAGCCTGGGTTTTGGCATGTTTTTAATGTGGCATCACAGGTCAGGTATAGCAGCGTAGTCTTTTAATTTGGAGTCAGCTGTAAGTTAATAACTGACTCTGGGGTCCTAACCTCAAAAGGAATTTTTCTCCCACCACGTCTCTTTCAAAATCGGAAACTTCTCCTCTCATTTTAAGGACCTCTCTGCATATAACACACATGGGCTTTGAATCTTTATTTGCATTGGCACAATTGACAAAACCATACCTCAAGATGATTATCTTTATACTGCTTTGTAGCCAGGTTAAGTTTCTTCTTTGTAGGCTGTTAACCAGAGGCCCTGGGCTCAGCACAGAGCTAACACTAGCCCTGGACTCTCCTGGGTAGCTCCCTCCAGCATATTCTGTTGTGAGATCCTGTCTAGTAGGCTTATTTGAGTCTCTGGCCATCTCTTGCTTCTAAAACAATTATCCATCTTCACAGTCCTCTTGCCAGCAGCTGGAAAATGGAAGCAAATCTGGCTTCAAAAGCACTTACATGCAGGGTGCTTGACGTCAAGTGTACGTGCAGGGCACGTAGCCTGCTCTCTGCTGCTGCTTCTGGTCGGAAGACTGCACACAGCCTCGTTTATTTTCATTTAAAATAATTTCATTTTCATGATTGGGATCACCGCACGAATGCCGTGACTGATCTCTCTGCCACCCTCCTGACACCCGCTAGAGACCCACCTGCGGGTCTTTGACAACCCTGACCTAATGCCCGCCAAAGCCTCAACTGAACCTGCCTCCACCACACTTCCAGACAGTGTATTCCAGACATAAACCACTCATTGTGTGAAATTTGTTTTTGATCAGATCACATTTGCGTCCTTTGAAAATCAGTTTAAATCTGTGCCTTCTCAAACTTGATCCTTTTATAAGGGGGAACAATTTCTCCATTTCTATTCTGTCCAGGCCCTTCTTGATTTTTAACATCTCTATCTGATCTCCTACTTAGCCGCTTTCTCTCTGAGGAGAACAGTCCCAACCTCTCCAATTTATCCTCCTAACAGAAGTTTCTTATCTCTGGAACCATTCTTGTAAACCTTCTTTTTTTTTTTCTTGTTGCTGCTTTGGACATGCTATGGGAAAGACAAAAGCTGGCACGGCATGGACAACTTGTCTGTGGGAGACACAAGAAGAGATAGTGAGAGCTAGCCAAGCAGTGTAGAAACCTTTGAAGAGTTGAGGCATCACGGAGTTACTCATTGCATGGCACATTATCGGACAGAGTGGAGTGTACTGCTCCCCATTAAATGACCACTTTTGTCCTCTCGCTCCACCAAAAATGTCTTCTCATCGCCAATCTCACCGTCTCCTCTTCCACTGACCATTGCTTTTCTGCTCCATTGGTGTCATTCACTACAACAGCAGCCCCCCTGCTGTCAGTCCTCTCTCCTTTGCACTGCATGTGGGTGGCATGGTGACACAGTAGTTAGCACTGCAGTCTCACAGCGCCAAGGATCCGGTTTCTGTTCCGGCCTTGGCTGACAGTGTTGAGTTAGCACATTCTCCCCATGTCTTCATGGGTTTCATCCACATGCTCCAGTTTCCTCCCACAGTCCAAAGATGTGCAGGTCAGGTGGGGTTAAAGGGATAGGGTTGGGGAGTGGACATCAGTAGATGCTCTTTCAGAGGGTGCAGACCTGGTGGGCCAAATAGCCTCCCTCTGCACTGTTGGGATTCTATAATTCTATTGATTCTGTGTTTTTCCTGTACGTAATAAAGAGAGGTATTGATGTCCTCTACGCCAGACTGGAAAGTAGCAAATATAACCCCTATATTGAAGGATGGAGGAGAATAGGAAACTATAGATCAGTTAGTTTGACATCAGTTGTGGGGAAGATGTTCGAATTGATGGGTTATAACTGGGCACTTAGGAGCAGCACGTACTGTGGGGAAAGGGGAGCCTGTATACTATTGTACTTGCTTTTCCAGAAGGTGTTGAATATCTAGGATTATTGCAGAAAATAAAAGCTCATGGTGTAGAGGATAGCATATTACCCTGGATAGGTGATTAACTGGCTGGCAAAAAAAACAGAGAGTATGAATAAATGGGTTTTCATCTGAATGGCAAGATGTGGCGAGTGGAGTCCCGCAGGAGTCTGTGCTGGGGCATCAACCTTTTACGATTTATATCAGTGGCTTGTTTGAGGTGAGCAAAGACATGGTAGATAATTTTGTAGACCCTGCAGAAATAGGTAGGAAGGTAGGCATGGATATAGCTGGGTTGAATGAGTGGGTAAACATCTGCCAGATGGAGTGCAATGCGGGGAAAATGTGAAGTTATTCACTTTGGCAGGAAGAACAAAAAGGCAGAGTATTACTTGGGTTGAGGACGACTGCAGAGTTGCAGAGGGATCTAGGCGTTCTCGTGCATGAGTCACACAAAGTTAGTTTGCAGATACAGCAAATAATTATGAAGGCTAATGGAATTTTATCTTTTATTATGAGAGGAATTGAACAGAAAAGTGACGATGTTATGCTTCAGATAAACAGGGTATTGGTGAGACCTCATCTTGAATACTGTGAGCAGTTTTGTCCTCCTTATTTAAGGAAGGATGGCAGTTCAGAGGAGGGTTACTAGATTGCTACTGGGAATGAATGGGTTATGTTGCAAGGATAGGTTGGAAAGGCCGGCTTGTTTCCACTAGAGTTCAGAAGAGTGAGGGGGACTTAATGGAAGCATATGTGAGTGAGTCCAGAACTAGGGGGCACTGTTTAAAATTAGCAGTCACTCGTATAGGACAGAGAAGGGGAGAATTTATTTTTCTCTCAGAGAATTGTGCAACTTTGGAACTCTGCCTCAGGAGGCAGTGGAGATGAGGGGTGAAATTCTCCCGAAACGGCGCGATGTCCGCCGACTGGCGCCCAAAACGGCGCAAATCAGACGGGCATCGTGCTGCCCCAAAGGTCCGGAATGCTCCGCATCTTTGGGGGCCGAGCCCCAACATTGAGGGGCTAGGCCGACGCCGGAGGAATTTCCGCCCCGCCAGCTGGTGGAAACGGCCTTTGTTGCCCCGCCAGCTAGCGCGAAAATGACATCTCGGGTCGGCGCATGCGCGGGAGCGTCAGCGGCCGCTGACAGTTTCCCACACATGCGCAGTGGAGGGAGTCTCTTCCGCCTCCGCCATGGTGGAGACCGTGGCGGAGGCGGAAGGGAAAGAGTGCCCCCACAGCACAGGCCTGCCCGCGGATCGGTGGGCCCCGATCGCGGGCCAGGCCACCGAGGGGGCACCCCCCGGGGCCAGATCGCCCCCCACCCCCCCCGGGACCCCGGAGCCCGCCCACGCCGCCTTGTCCCGCTGTTCAAAAGGTGGTTTAATCCACGCCGGCGGGACAGGCAATTTATCGGCGGGACTTCGGCCCATCCGGGCCGGTGAATCGAGCGGGGGGGCCCGCCAACCTGCGCGGCGCAATTCCCGCCCCCGCCGAATCTCCGGTGCCGGAGACTTCGGCAACCGGCGGGGGCGGGATTAACGCCAGCCCCCGGCGATTCTCCGACCCGGCGGGGGTCGGAGAATGACGCCCGAGATCACTCAATATTTGTGGAGGTTGCCAGATTCATATTAAGTAAGGGAGCCAAAGGTTATCAGGGAAGGTGGAAATGTAGGACTCTAAACAAACAGATCCATAATGATCTTATGAATGGCAGAGCAGGCTCGAGGGAACAAACGGCCTACTTGTTCTCCTATTTCATATTGTTTGTATGTTGTCATGTGAGTGTCACTTTAAGAAAGGTTTCGTCTCATCATGTGACTTGTAGCACATTGGGTTGTGGCTGAGGTGAGAGGGTTTTTTTAAGGTTTCAGTTTCCGTTTGATTGCTTTGGACTGTAGAAGGAGAAAGAATTGTTTTTCTCTGATTTCATTTTAAAAGCCCATTGGTTGTGCCTAACTGCCTTGGTAACTTCAGCTGGTGATCTCCTCGCTCCCTTGCAACCACCAGCATTAGATCTAGATCGGCATCAGAGGGTCTGACTTACCCTGGGTACCAGGCCTCTGTCTCTCCTGACTCACCGCTCTTCCCTTTGGTGCTGTGCTAGGCTTTAACACAAGCCACAGATCTCTACCTCAGGCCAACTCACAGCTTCGATGATGGTTGCTGTGAGGATGTCAAATCAGTTTCACATTTCGCCTGACTCACCGCCACTGACTCGGATTGAACAGGGAGCCCATGTCTGTTAGGGCTCACCCCTCTGTGAAAATCATCGCTCCAATCATTTTCCCACTGGAGGCATGGGTTTCCGACTCCGAAAAAACAACCAGCCTGCCTCCATGGTGAAAATAATAATAATAATTTTTATTGTCACAAGTAGGCTGTCATTAACACTGCAACTGTGAAAAGCCCCTTGTCACCACATTCCACCGCCTGTTCGGGT
This sequence comes from Scyliorhinus torazame, assembly GCF_047496885.1. Lineage (NCBI taxonomy): Eukaryota > Metazoa > Chordata > Chondrichthyes > Carcharhiniformes > Scyliorhinidae > Scyliorhinus > Scyliorhinus torazame. The sequence continues at coordinate 203,648,245 of NC_092711.1, read as the reverse complement.
ACCCAGAGGGAGAATTCCGAATGTCCACATTACCTAACAGCATGTCTTTCGGGACATGGGAGGAAACCGGAGCACCCGGAGGAAACCCACGCAGACACGGGGAGAACATGCAGACTCCACACAGACAGTGACCCAAGCGGGGAATCGAACCTAGGACCCTGGAGCTGTGAAGCAACAGTGCTACCCACTGTGCAACCGTGCTGCCCACATGTGGCTGCAGCTGGTGGCACCGGCCAGACCCCCAATAGTAGATTTAATGCTGCTTTAGATTTCTAAACACCTCATGTTCCAATGCAAGATAAGCCCAGAGAACATCAATGAACACGCGTAAGTTTAACTTCAATGTGTAAGTTTAATGAATGGCTACTGTCAATTATTTACCACAGTCCATAAAATCCAGACCAATGTACTGCATAAATACAATTTTTAATCCTGGTGCAAAATATCATGCAAAATGTTTTCTTTCAGTAATGAGATGGTTCGATCTTCCAACACTCCCTCCACCAGACCTGAAGAGCTCATATCTAATTATGAAAATGATCGGGTGGTTATGCCACTGACACAGAAGAGGTTACATGATCTGGACAACCAAGAGGTTAACATCGCAGTGACAGGAGAAACAGGCGCAGGGAAATCCACCTTCATCAATGCGATGCGGGGCCTCCTGAACGGTGATGAGGAAGCGGCTGAAACCGGAACCACAGAAACCACAATGGAGCCAATCGGATACAAACATCCCAACATGCCCAATGTGCGTTTATGGGATCTGCCGGGAATTGGGACAACAAAATTCCCAGCGGATAAATACCTGAGGGAAATGAATTTTGAAAGATATGATTTCTTCATCATCATCTCACACTGTCGATTCAGAGAAAATGATGAAAAACTCGCCAAAGAGATTAAACGGCTGGGGAAGGAATTCTACTTTGTTCGGTCTAAAATCGATAATGATCTCAATTCAATGAGACAGCGTCAGAGGAAATTTAATGAAGAAGCCGAATTGGAAAAGATCAGGAGTGACTGTGTCAGGAATTTGGAAGAGGCAGGGATTCCATCACCCAGTGTATTCCTGATATCAAACTTTGATCAGAATCGGTATGATTTTGTTAGGTTGAAACTGAACATTAGAATAAACCATTCGTCCCTTGAAGGCTTTTACCCCTTTCAATTCGAACATGGCTGATCCGCATTCTGACCAGTTGCCTTGGTTCTGTCACCCTTAGAAACTCCTTAACAACCTTACCAAACAAAAATTAATTTAAAGTTCTGAAATTTTCAGTTGACCTCTAGCCTGACCAGCTTTTCTTTTGTGTGGCGGGGGGGGGGGGTTGGCTTTTTGGTTAAGATCAAGCATGAGATAAAAAGTTAATATCAGGTGCGATACTAGTTCCTATCAATTTGGAATCGTTAAGTTCCGTGCCTGGGGACCATGAATTGAATTATTTTTTTTGAACAAGGAGATGGAATAGCGACTCGCCTCATGCACCCCACGCATTGGCAACTCTGAGAAAGGAATTTTAAAAATCACATTCCCTTTATCTTCCAAATTCTTTAATCATCTGTCATCATTGTATGAAAAAGAAATAAAACTGCAGGGAAAAGGCAGATGATGGTGTAGTAGTATTGTCATTTGACACGTAATCCAAAGACCCAGGGTAATTCTCTGGGCTCCTGGGTTCAAATCCCACCATGGTAGTTGATGAAATTTGAATTCAATAAAAATCTGGGATTAAAAATCGTATATATATTATATAATATTATTATATAAAGAAGCCATTGTCACAAAAGACCATCTGGTTCACTAATGCCCTTTTAGGGAAGGAAATCTGCCATCCTTACCTGCCTGTGATGCAAGCAATGTGGTTGACTCTAACCTGTCTTCTGAAATGGTCCAGAAAGCCACTCAGTCAAGGGCAATTAGAGATGGCAATGTGGTGTTCTTTGTGTTGCTTAATTCAGGATGGTTTGCATAGGGTTCCCAAAGATGACAAAGGAACTTAAACTTAAACAAAGCTATACATTTATTAACACTACTAACTTGGATTCAACACGTATGTCTAAAGAATACACGATGTGGAGATGCTGGCGTTGGACTGGGTTGAGCACAGTAAGAAGTCTTACAACACCAGGTTAAAGTCCAACAGGTTTGTTTTGAATCACTAGCTTTCAGAGCACAACTCCTTCCTCAGGTGAATGAAGAGGTGGGTTCCAGAAACATATATATAGACAAAGTCAATTATGCAAGATGATACTTTGAATGTGAGTCTTTGCAGGTAATTAAGTCTTTACAGGTCCAGATGGAGCAACTGGAGAGAGGGATAATCACAGGTTAAAGAGATGTGAATTGTCTCAAGCCAGGACAGTTAGCAGGATTTTGTAAGCCCAGGTCGGATGGTGGGGGGTGAATGTAATACGACAGGAATCCAAGATCCTGGTTGAGGCCGTACTCATGTGTGCGGAACTTGGCTATAAATTTCGGCTCGCCAATTCTGCACTGTTGCGCGTCCTGAAGGCCGCCTTGGAGAACGCTTACCCGAAGATCAGAGGCTGAATGCCCTTGACTGCTGAAGTGTTCCCCGACTGGAAGGGAACATTTCTGCCTGGCAATTGTCGCGCGATGTCCATTCATCCGTTGTTATAGCGTCCGCATGGTCTCGCCAATGTACCACGCTTCGGGACATCCTTTCCTGCAGCGTATGAGGTAGACAACATTGACCGAGTCGCACGAGAATGTACCATGTACCTGGTGGGCAGTGTTCTCACGTGTAATGGTGGTACCCATAACATGTCGTGCAACTCGGCCAACGTTGTCTACCTCATACACGACAGGAAAGGATGTCCCAAAGCGTGGTACATCAGCGAGACCATGCAGACGCTGCGACAACGGATGAACGGACATCGCGCGTTGGCAGTGGTGGAACATAGAACATAGGAAAATACAGCACAGAACAGGCCCTTCAGCCCACGATGTTGTGCCGAACCTTTGTCCTCGATTAATCATAGATTATCATTGAATTTACAGTGTAGAAGGAGGCCATTCGGCCCATTGAGTCTGCACCGGCTCTCATAAAGAGCACCCCACCCAAAGTCAACACCACAAGGATGAGAATTTCAAGGTGTTGTTAGGTCACCCAGCACAAGGGTTAGAGGGGAATGGGACTTGCCATGCAGACTTGTTCCAGCGATGGTTATGAAATTGTCAATGTATGGTTTGTTGCGAGTTTTGAAATAAAATTTACTGAGTGAAGTGCAACCATTGATATCTCTGAGGGTTAATAGTTGTCCAACCAATGGTGCTGAGCTGTAATAATGTCACATCTGCTGAACTGTTTTTGTCAACTTTAGACATTGTTTTGACAAAATTAGACATCATCTAAAGTTCCTTCAGACACAAACACTTCCGGGAGTGATGATCATTTTTAGCACACATTCAGGCTTTTAAATGGAAATAATCATAAATTAACTGAAGAGGGCACACATTAAAGCATATATCTCCACCACGCTGTGCTAACTCAATGCTATGACAATTATGCACCTCTTCCTTGATGCTTATTCCTGTCTGGTTGATGCTCTGTAGCTACAAATTAGATAGAATAAATATTTATATCTTCCATCTCACTGAGAAGGCTTCACATCCACCAACCTGCTCTGAAAACTGCCCATATTTTGACAATTGTGACAAATTCCATCTCAGCAGATGAGATAATATCAAACTAAAACAACAACGTTCTAAATAAAACAACCCAAAACATCTTTTACAAAAAAATAAATGTTCCCTATCTCCCTATGTTGATGGATCCATAAATTCCAGGATCTGGACCTTGCATCTTTTTAAAAAATGAATCAGATATTCCTTGAGCCACACCCTCCTATTTACCAAGTTTCATTGAAATGTGTCCAATAGTTTCTGAGAAATATGGTTTACAGAAAAGAGAGACAAACAGAATAATAATCTTTATTAGTGTCACAAGTAGTCTTACAATGACGTTACTGTGAAAATCCCCTAGTTGCCACACTCCGGCGCCTGTTCGGGTATACTAAAGGAAAATTCAGAATGTCCAATTCACCTAACAAGCACGTCTTTCAGAACTTGCGGGAAGAAACCGGAGCACCCGGAGGAAACCCACGCAGACACGGGGAGAACGTTCAGACTCTGCACAGACAGTGACCCAAGCCGGGAATTGAACCTGGGACCCTGGCGCTGTGAAGCAACAGTGCTAACCACTGTGCTACTGCGCATTAACAAATAGGTAAACATTACATCCATAAACCAGTTAAAATTATAATTGAACATTGCTGCATATCGATTTAAGGTTACTGAAGCCTAAGATTGACAATAAGAATGAAAAATTAATCCACATTACGACAGACTCTCAGCCACAATTTACAACAACTGCATATTTATATACTGCAGCTGTGACCCCAAGATTGAGAATAGTCAGATTCAGTCCCAGTCAGTTGCCAGGGGGAGGATTAGAGTAGAGAATGAAAACAATGGCTTCGGTTTCACAAAAGATATATTTAAGGGAATCTCTGCTCTTCCAGAACTGGGTATCAGATCAGCTGTCTGTGCCAAGGGGAGGGGGGGGTCTCAGTAACTCCTAAAGTTTAGCACCCCAATCTCAGGGATCCACATCACATAAAATATTCCTACAGAACAAATCCTCACACACTCAATGTACTGTTTTCCCCCTCAAGTCCTCACCCCATTACGATGACATTCCCAGTTTGCAAGCTGTTGTCTGCCCTCAACTGTGTTCAAAACCTGTATTTCTAGGACATTCCCCAACAAATCGAAAGCAAAACTTTAATATTCTGGGAAGTTGGGGGGGTTGCGGGAGAGGGGGGGTAACCCTGGATGCCTGGCTGTGGCATCATTTCTGAGAGGTTGAATTTCACCAGGAGGAGATGGGATTCAGAACAGGAACACAACAGAGCAGAGCAGCCACAGCTCTTGAGGCGTTCAGGTTTTTAGGAGAAGGGGAACAGTTCAGGCAGGCTGTGAAAAGGAGCCTGAGTGGGTGATGCTAAGGAAAGAGGCTATGGGCAACGGGAAAAGAAGACCAAAAATACTGATTCAGGCAGCAGAACTGTGAAGAACCTTGGCAGGTGTGTCTTTTCGTAGATCCATGGAACTCCGGAGTGGTAAAGCTGATGTCGAAGGCAACTCAATCGTGGAGAATAAAGGAACCAAAACACTACGTGGGAAGAGCAGAGCTTTGTGAGATTCTGTGGCTGAGATTAATGTCATAAACGCTGAAATGGGACTGCCCATAAATCCATAGGACCAACCTTTGTTAAATCAGCTCTTTAAAGTATATTTTTTTAATATATAAGTTTATAGTACCCAATTCGTTTTTTCCAATTACGGGGCAATTTAGCGTGGCCAATCCACCTACCCTGCACATCTTTGGGTTGTGGGGGTGAAACCCACGCAAACACGGGAAGAATGTGCAAACTCCACACGGACAGTGACCCAGAGCTGGGATCGAACCTGGGACCTCGGCGCTGTGAGGCAGCAGTGCTACCCACCGTGCTGCCCAAAGTATATTTTATACTGGGCACGATTCAGCGACCCTGTTGCACCTGCCGCAGATCCAGGCACAATGGGTAAATCGCACGTGAGCCCCTCTCACCCCCGACAGCAGGTTACTAATAAAATCCATATGGCCACAGTTTGGAGCAAAGATATTACCAGAACTACGAAAGTGAAGAGATCCACAGACAGCGATTTATTTCTACAACTGGAGTCAGCCAAGATCTCAGCAGCAGAAAACTGAACCCTTTTATCGATTAATATTTCCGCATCCTGGGCCCTACCATCAAAGCTCTAATGAAATCCCACCCCGTCCGCAACCCTGTCTGGGACCCACAAGTGAGTCTCTTGCAGAAGCACCACATTGGAATTTAAACTCTTAATGTGTGGAAATATCCTCGACCTTTTTACTGAGCCATTCAACACCCTGATGTTCCAGATGACCAAATGAGTTGGGGCCTCCACCCTCCCCCCACCCCCCATCCCCTCAATCTGCCCCCCTCCCCCAATACGGAGTCAGCCATTTCTACCAAGAGGAATTATCCAACAGATGCACAGAAGGTACAGAAACCAGGCCCACCCAAGATGGCCACCGAACCCACTCACAAAGAAAAAACTGCAGTCACCGTCAGCAACCTACCCCTCCACCACTCGTCCACGGCCTCAGGTACTGCCACGTTGTGGGCGGCACAGTGGCACAGTGATTAGTACTGTTGTCTCACAGCGCCAGAGACCCGAGTTCGTATGCGGCCTCGGATGACTGTCTGTGTGAAGTTTGCACTTTCTCCCCGTGCCTCCGTGGGTTTCCTCCGGGTGCTCCGGTCTCCTCCCACTGTCCAAAGATGTGCAGGTTAAGTGGATTGGCCATGCTGAATTGCCCCTGAGTGTCCAAAATGTTAGGTGGAATTACTGAGTTACGGGGATTGGGTCAGGGCGTGGGCCGAGGTAGGGTCCTCTTTCCAAGGGTCAGTGCAGACTTGATGGGCCAAATGGCCTCCTTCTGCACTGCAGAGATTCTATGAGTCACACCCAAATATGCATAGATAACAGCAATGCAAACATAAACAACTTAAATCTACCTCTAATAAACTTAAACAAAAAAAGAACAGTTCATTATCTAAAACAGAACCTCTATAATGAACTCGTGTTAGCTAACTCCTTGGTTAGCAGGACGTTACACCTCGAGTGAAGAAAAATGATTGCCAAAAAAAGTATAAAATCCCCTTAAAACATTGCACCCCAACAGAGAGCTATATATTTTCATAACAATTAGGACAGAACCCCACATACAACTAAACTCCAATCCTAAGCCCAAACTAAACCATTCAACTTCAACAAGAACAGGAAAATGCAAACATGAACAAGGATTTTCAAAAAGTCAACAATTCAACATGACCATTCCCAATACCAAAAAAAATCAATACCATGCCCAACCTATGTTTCTTTACAAAGAAGTCTGCCTCTCCCAGCGCATCCTTCCCTTTGAAAGTACTCTTAGCTACGCCGGGTACACCAGCCCAAATCAGACTCCACCTTTGTATTGGGTGGCGTTAGCTTTCTTCAATGCAGCCCTCTTTTCCGCCAGCTCCACTCCCACAACCTGGTAGAACCTGATGGTGTGGCTTTCCCATTTGTAGTCATGATGCTCCCTCACCCATCTCAGGACCCGTTCCTTTTCTTTCAAGCTATGAAACTTCACGATTACTACATGGGGTGGTTCCTCAGGGCACGGCTTCTGCTAGTGTGTACGGTGGACTAGGTCCAACTCAGGAGGGGACATAATTCCACCCTCCCATACCATCTTCCCGAACATCTGCGCAAAATATGCTGTGGGAGTCGGGCCTTCCAACCCTCTTGGGAAGCCCCACAATTCGGACGTTTTGCCTCCTAGAGCGACTCCAAATCCTGGCATTAAGCGATTTATTTGTTGTGGCCACCAGAGATATCTCAGCTTCCTGTGAGGTAATCTGGTCACTGTGGCTCCATGGGTCTTCACTGTTTTGTTCTTCCTCTCCAAAGCCATTCAGATGGAGGCCAGGCCTCCTCCATCGATTTGCAGAGGTCCCACGACACAAACCGCCAGTGCTTGTCAAGTTCTCTCACCAATGTGCTAGTAAGCATCTTGGACATTAGTGGAGTGGCAGGAGCCCCAGAGGCTGCCTCTGCCATCTTTTTTGACGCCTGAGAGACGTCCGACTCTGTTGATGAACTTCTACTTTCGACCTTTTTCCCCCGACTTTTCTGGGCATTTATATAGGATCCTTATCCCATTACATATAGAACATAGAACTTAGAACATACAGTACAGAAGGAGGCCATTCGGCCCATCGAGTCTGCACCGACCCACTTAAGCCCACACTTCCACCCTATCCCCGTAACCCAATAACCCCTCTTAACCTTTTTTGATCACTAGGGGCAATTTATCATGGCCAATCCACCTAACCTGCACATCTTTGGACTGTGGGAGGAAACCGGAGCACCCGGAGGAAACCCACACAGACACAGGGAGAACGTGCAGACTCCGCACAGACAGTGACCCAGCGGGGAATCGAACCTGGGACCTTGGCGCTGTGAAGCCACAGTGCTATCCACTTGTGCTACCATGCTGCCCTGTGGGTTTCCAAAAGGAAATACCCCCCTGAACTAAAAGAAAAGGTCTTAAAGTGCAGTACTGTAGTGGGAGCCGCCTTATGCATGTCTACCGACTACATAACGCCACCGGAAGTCCCCCTGTTAATTTATGTTAACTTTGATTTGATTGTTCCAGTAAAAGCTTTTAAAAGTGCAATCTTTCCCATCATGATGACCATTAAACTATTGTCGATTGTTGTAAAAACCCACTTAGTTCACTATGAAATGAAATGAAAATCGCTTATTGTCACAAGTAGGCTTCAAATGAAGTTACTGTGAAAAGCCCCTAGTCGCCACACTCTGGCACCTGTTCGGAGAGGCCGGTATGGGAATTGAACCGTGCCACTGGCCTGCCTTGGTCTGCTTTAAAAGTCAGCTATTTAGCCCAGTGTGCTAAACCAGCCCCAAAAGACGTGCTGTGAGGTGAATTGGACATTCTGAATTCTCCCTCAGTGTACCCAGACTGGTGCTGTAGTGTGGTGGCTGGGTGATTTTCACAGTAATGTTATTGCAGTGTTAATGTAAGCTTCCTTGTGACACTAATAAAAATTATTGTTATTATTAATGCCCCTTTAGAGAGGGAAATCTGTTGTCTTCACCTGCTCTGGCCTACATGTGACTTCAGATCCTCAGCAATGTGGTTGACTCTTAAATACCCTCTGAAATGGCCCAGCAAGCCATTCATTTCAAGAGGAATTAGGGATGGGCAATTAAAGCTGGTTCACCTGCGGCACCTAAATACCATGTAAGAATAAAAAAAGTTCAGGGGCGGGATTTTCCAACCCCCGCTGGGCCGGAGAATTCCTGGGGAACGGCGCGAATCCCGCCCCGCCGCCCTGACGCTGGCTGCCGTATTCTCCCGCACCATTTTTGGGTGGGGGCGGGATTCCCGCCACGTCGGTCATGGGCTGTTGGCAGCGGCCTCCCCCAGCAATTCTCCAGGCCCCGATGGGCTGAATGGCCATCCGTTTTTGGCTATTCGGCAGGCATGGGTTACGCATGGTCCCACACGGCGGGACCTGGCATGTAAGTTGGCGGGGCCGGTCCTCGGGGGGGGGGGGGGGGGGGCCACGGTGGCCTGGCCCGCGATCGGGGGGCGGGGGGGGGGGGCCCACGGTGGCCTGGCCCGCGATCGGGGCTCATCGATCTGCGGGCGGGTCTGTTCCGTGGGGCACCTCTTCCTTCCACGCCGACCCCTGTAGTGCTCCGCCATTGCCGGCGCGGAGAAGAGAACCCCCGCGCAGGCGCCAAAATACAGCGACCGGTCTGCGCATGCGTGGAACCATGCAGGCGGTTCCGTGCATGTACGAGATCACGCCATCCCTTCGGCGCCAGCTGCAGCGGCGCCAACCCCTCCGTGGTCCACCTCGCTCCCGAAAGTACGGAGAATTCCGCACTTTCAGGGGTTGTCGACACCGGAGTGGTTGGCGCCGGTTCTCCCGCCGGCATTGGGACTTAGTCCCCAGAAGCGAGAATCCCGCTGCAGTTCTTTCATGTTTTCGGTCTCCATCAGGGTTGTTACACGACACATACACCTCCTACAATCCAATCCCACTCACTCCATATGTACTTCTGTTCCACTCTGCATTCTCCTGAATATTCCTCATGGGGGAGGGCGGCATAGTGGTATTGTCACTGGACTAGTAATGCAGAGACCCAGGGTAATGCTCTGGGGTTCCACCATGACAGATGATGACATTTGAAAAAAAATCTGGAAGTAAAAATCTAATGATGACCATGAATCGATTGTCATAAAAACCCATCTGGTTCACTAATGTCCTTTAGGAATGGAAGTCTATCATCCTTACCTAGTCTGGCCTACATGTGACTCCAGATCCAGAGCAGTGGTTGACTCTTAAATGCCCTCGGGGATGGAAAATATATGTTGGCCCAGCCAGCAATTCCCACATCCCATGAATAAATATGTTAAAAATATCTAACTCCAAACCCTTTGTGTCGCATCCTGCTCTACAGGTCCCAGAAACTCTCCTACGCCCGCTCGGCACACTTCTCAGCTCTTCCTCTCGTGCTGCTCAACATCACTCTCAATCCCACCTCAGCTACTCCCACTGTGCAAATCTGCACCAACTCAAGGTATACCTGAAGTGCCACTTCACGCCCCGTTTAACTGCTCCCACTCCACAATCCTCTGGAACTCTTCCACATTCCCACCGAACACATTCCTCAGATATTCTTACAGTCCCACTTCACTCTGGCTCCATGACACTCAGTTACATGATGTGGAGATGCTTGTCAGAGTCCCACTCCGCAAATAGCCTACACTCCCCGCTGTTTGGAAATCAGACATCATTGTTCCGGTTGCTAAGAGGCCGCAGGCTGCCGAGCTGACTGATTACCGACCAGCTGCTGGTACATCTATCATCAGGCGGTTCAAGCACATTATGTCAAAGTGCCTTTAAGATCCTCATGTTTTACACATCGCTCAGTTACAGCTTGTCTATTAACTTCAAAAAAATCAGTAGGTGTTTCTGTTCCGACCTGGGTCCACCTGGCCCAGCAGCACACAGATAGATTAGGCAATATCCTGGCGTTACCTTCATTGATTCAAGCTTTTAATATCCTGCAACCATCAAGCGTATTGAGAAATCAAATGACCTTTATGTCAACCCTACACTCCCACTTTAGATCGGTGATTTCCTTCATATTGGGATACAATGGGAATTAGACAGTGGATTTACTCAGAACCCATGTTAACAGTACAGGGCTGTGTACTCTCAACTTTACTTTTTATCCAAATGACTGTCAAGCGGAGTTAGACAACATAACAATGCTGAAGTGAGCTGGCGATATGCTACTTGTGGGTTTCATGAGGAAGAATGGAGTAAATTACAGGAACTTAGAACATAGAACATAGAACATTACAGCGTATTACAGGCCCTTCGGCCCTCGATGTTGCGCCGACCTGTGAAACCAATCTAAAGCCCATATCATCCATATGTCTATCCAATGACCATTTAAATGCCCTTAATGTTGGCGAGTCCACTACTGTTGCAGGCAGGGCATTCCACGCCCTTACTACTCTCTGAGTAAAGAACCTTACTCTGACATCTGTCTTATATCTATCTCCCCTCAATTTAAAGCCTCTCGTGCTAGCCATCACCATCCGAGGAAAAAGGCTCTCACTGTCCACCCTATCTAATCCTCTGATCATCTTGTATGCCTCAATTAAGTCACCTCTTAACCTTCTCTCTAACGAAAACAGCCTTAAGTCACTCAGCCTTTCCTCATAAAATCTTCCCTCCATACCAGGCAATATCCTGGTAAATCTCCTCTGCACCCTTTCCAATGCTTCCACATCCTTCCTATAATGCGGCGACCAGAACTGCACACAATACTCCAAATGCGGCCGCACCAGAGTTTTGTACAGCTGCAACATGACCTCATGGCTCCGAAACTCAATCCCTCTACCAATAAAAGCTAACACACCGTACGCCTTCTTAACAACCCTATCAACCTGGGTAGCAACTTTCAGGGATCTATGTACATGGACACCGAGATCTCTCTGCTCATCCACACTACCAAGAATCTTACCATTAGCCAAGTACTCTGTATTCCTGTTACTCCTTCCAAAATGAATCACCTCACACTTTTCTGCATTAAACTCCATTTGTCACCTCTCAGCCCAGCTTTGCAGCTGATCTATGTCCCTCTGTAACCTGCAACATCCTTCCGCATTGTCCACAACTCCACCGACTTTAGTGTCATCTGCAAATTTACTCACCCATCCTTCTACGCCCTCCTCCAGGTCATTTATTAAAATGACAAACAGCAGTGGCCCCAAAACAGATCCTTGTGGTACATCACTAGTAACTGAACTCCAGGCTGAACTGTCTTCTTACAGCTAGCCAATTTCTGCTCCAAACTGCGAAACCACCCTGAATCCCATGCCTCCGTATTTTCTGCAATAGCCTACCGTGGGGAACCTTATCAAACGCTTTACTGAAATCCATATACACCACATCAACTGCTTTACCCTCGTCCACCTGTTTCGTCACCTTCTCAAAGAACTCAATAAGGATTGTGAGGCACGACCTACCCTTCACAAAACCGTGTTGACTATCCCTAATCAAATTATTCCTTTCTAGATGATTATAAATTCTGTCTCTCATAAACCTTTCCAAGACTTTGCCCACAACAGAAGTAAGGCTCACTGGTCTATAGTTACCAGGGTTGTCTCTACTCCCCTTCTTGAACAAGAGGACAACATTTGCTATCCTCCAGTCTTCTGGCACTATTCCTGTCAACAAAGATGACTTAAAGATAAAAGCCAAAGGCTCAGCAATCTCCTCCCTAGCTTCCCAGAGAATCCTAGGATAAATCCCATCCGGCCCAGGGGACTTATCTATTTTCACACTTACCAGAATTGCTAACACCTCCTCCTTATGAACCTCAAGCCCGTCTAGTCTAGTAGCCTGTGTCTCAGTATTCTCCCGACAACATTGTCTTTTTCCTGTGTGAATACTGACGAAAAATATTCATTTAGCACCTCTCCTATCTTCTCGGACTCCACGCACAACTTCCCACTACTGTCCTTGACTGGCCCTACTCTTACCCTAGTCATTTGTTTATTCCTGACATACCTATTGAAAGCTTTAGGGTTATCCTTGATCCTACCTGCCAAAGACTTCTCATGTCCCCTCCTAGCTCTTCTTAGCTCACTCTTTAGGTCCTTCCTAGCTAACTTGTAACTCTCGAGCGCCCGAACTGAACTTTCACGTCTCATCTTTACAAAAGCCTCCTTCTTCCTCTTGACATGTGATTCAATTACTTTAGTAAACCACGGTTCCCTCGCTCAACCACTTCCTCCCTGCCTGACAGGTACATACTTATCAAGGACACGCAGTAGCTGTTCCTTGAACAAGCTCCACATTTCAATTGTGCCCATCCCCTGCAGTTTCTTTCCCCATCCTATGCATCCTAAGTCTTTCCTCATCGCTTCATAATTGCCTTTCCCCCAGCTATGACTCTTGCCCTGTGGTATATACCTATCCCTTTCCATCGCTAAAGTAAACGTAACCAAATAGTGGTCACTATCACCAAAGTGCTCACCAACCTCCAAATCTAACACCTGGCCTGGTTCATTACCCAGTACCAAATCCAATGTTGGCCTATTTACATACTGTGTCAGGAAACTCTCCTGCACACATTGGACAAAAATGGACCCATCTAAAGTACTCGAACAATCGTGTTTCCAGTCAATATTTGGAAAGTTAAAGTCCCCCATAACAACTCCCCTGTAACTTTCGCTTCTATCCAGAATCATCTTTGCAATGCTTTCCTCTACATCTCTGGAACTTTTCAGAGACCTATAGAAAACTCCCAGCAGGGTGACCTCTCCTTTCCTGTTTCTAACCTCAGCCCATACTACCTCAGTAGACGAGTCCTCATCAAACGTCCTTTCTGCCACAGTAATACTGTCCTTGACGAAGGTGGAAGGGTGTATTTGAGGAATGGTATTTGAGAGCGGACAAAATCTGCTCTCCAAGAATTTTGACAAAAATAAAGAGCATCGTGAACAATGAGAATCACTCCCTGTCTCATTATTACTGTTGGATGCGTTTAGGGAAATGGCTGCAATCTCTCAGAAGCAGGATAAATCGCTTCCTAAACTGATTTATGCCCGACACTATGAGTCCATGTGATACACGAGCAGAATTTAGGCCATTTGGCCAATCGAGTCTGCTCCGCCATTCGATCATGGCTGCTCTCATCCTGACCTTATCTCCACTGTCCTGCCCATTCTCCATAACTCTTCAACCCATTACCAATTAAAACTCTGTCTCACTCCTCCTTAAATTTACTCACTGTCCCAGCATCCACAGCACTCTGGCGAAGCAAATTCCACAGATTCACAACCTTTCGAATAAGTAGTTTCTCCTCAACGCCATTTTACATTTGCTTCCTCTTGACCTAAGACTATGACCTCTCGTACTAGAATGCTCCACAAGAGGAAGCATCAGCTCCATGTCTACTTTATCCATACCTTTTATCATAGAACATAGAACATAGAACATAGAAAATACAGCACAGAACAGGCCCTTCGGCCCACGATGTTGTGCCGAACCTTTGCCCTAGATTAATCATAGATTATCACTGAATTTACAGTGCAGAAGGAGGCCATTCGGCCCTTTGAGTCTGCACCGGCTCTTGGAAAGAGCACCCTACCCAAACTCAACACCTCCACCCAACACCAAGGGCAATTTGGACATTAAGGGCAATTTATCATTGGCCAATTCACCTAACCCGCACATCTTTGGACTGTGGGAGGAAACCGGAGCACCCGGAGGAAACCCACGCAGACACGGGGAGGACGTGCAGACTCCGCACAGACAATGACCCAAGCCGGAATCGAACCTGGGACCATGGAGCTGTGAAGCAATTGTGCTATCCACAATGCTACCGTGCTGCCCTTTAGAACAAATAAATCTACACTATATCATTTTACCGTAATCCATGTACCTATCCAATAGCTGCTTGAAGGTCCCTAATGTTTCCGACTCAACTACTTCCACAGGCAGTGCATTCCATGCCCCCACTACTCTCTGGGTAAAGAACCTACCTCTGATATCCCTCCTATATCTTCCACCTTTCACCTTAAATTTATGTCCCCTTGTAATGGTTTGTTCCACCCGGGGAAAAAGTCTCTGGCTGTCTACTCTATCTAGTCCCCTGATCATCTTATAAACCTCTATCAAGTCGGTCCTCATCCTTCTCCGCTCTAATGAGAAAAGGTCTAGCACCCTCAACCTTTCCTCATAAGACCTATTCTCCATTCCAGGCAACATCCTGGTAAATCTTCTTTGCACCTTTTCCAGAGCTTCCACATCCTTTCTAAAATGAGGCGACCAGAACTGTACACAGTACTCCAAATGTGGCCTTACCAAAGTTTTGTACAGCTGCATCATCACCTCACGGCTCTTAAATTCAATCCCTCTGTTAATGAACGCGAGCACACCATAGGCCGTCTTCACAGCTCTATCCACTTGAGTGGCAACTTTCAAAGATGTATGAACATAGACCCCAAGATCTCTCTGCTCCTCCACATTGCCAAGAACTCTACCGTTAACCCTGTATTCCGCATTCATATTTGTCCTTCCAAAATGGACAACCTCACACTTTTCAGGGTTAAACTCCATCTGCCACTTCTCAGCCCAGCTCTGCATCCTATCTATGTCTCTTTGCAGCCGACAACAGCCCTCCTTACTATCCACAACTCCACCAATCTTCGTATCGTCTGCAAATTTACTGACCCACCCTTCAACTCCCTCATCCAAGTCATTCATGAAAATCACAAACAGCAGAGGACCCAGAACTGATCCCTGCGGTACACCACTGGTAACTGGGATCCAGGCTGAATATTTGCCATCCACCACCACTCTCTGACTTCTATCGGTTAGCCAGTTTGTTATCCAACTGGCCAAATTTCCCACTATCCCATGCCTCCTTACTTTCTGCATAAGCCTACCATGGGGAACTTTATCAAATGCCTTACTAAAATCCATGTACACTACATCCACTGCTTTACCTTCATCCACATGCTTGGTCACCTCCTCAAAGAATTCAATAAGACTTGTAAGGCAAGACCTACCCCTCACAAATCCGTGCTGACTATCCCTAATCAAGCAGTGTCTTTCCAGATGCTCAGAAATCCTATCCTTCAGTACCCTTTCCATTACTTTGCCTACCACCAAAGTAAGACTAACTGGCCTGTAATTCCCAGGGTTATCCCTAGTCCCTTTTTTGAACAGGGGCACGACATTCGCCACTCTCCAATCCCCTGGTACCACCCCTGTTGACAGTGAGGACGAAAAGATCATTGCCAACGGCTCTGCAATTTCATCTCTTGCTTCCCATAGAATCCTTGGATATATCCCGTCAGGCCCGGGGGACTTGTCTATCCTCAAGTTTTTCAAAATGCCCAACACATCTTCCTTCCTAACAAGTATTTCCTCGAGCTTACCAATCTGTTTCACACTGTCCTCTCCAACAATATCGCCCCTCTCATTTGTAAATACAGAAGAAAAGTACTCGTTCAAGACCTCTCCTATCTCTTCAGACTCAATACACAATCTCCCGCTACTGTCCTTGATCGGACCTACCCTCGCTCTAGTCATTCTCATATTTCTCACATATGTGTAAAAGGCCTTGGGGTTTTCCTTGATCTTACCCGCCAAAGAGTGTTCATGCCCTCTCTTAGCTCTCCTAATCCCTTTCTTCAGTTCCCTCCTGGCTATCTTGTATCCCTCCAATGCCCTGCCTGAACCTTGTTTCCTCAGCCTTACATAAGTCTCCTTTTTCCTCTTAACAAGACATTCAACCTCTCTTATCAACCATGGTTCCCTCACTCGACCATCTCTTCCCTGCCTGACAGGGACATACATATCAAGGACACGTAGCACCTGTTCCTTGAACAAGTTCCACATTTCACTTGTGTCCTTCCCTGCCAGCCTATGTTCCCAACTTATGCACTTCAATTCTTGTCTGACAACATCGTATTTACCCTTCCCCCAATTGTAAACCTTGCCCTGTTGCACGTACCTATCCCTCTCCATTACTAAAGTGAAAGTCACAGAATTGTGGTCACTATCTCCAAAATGCTCCCCCACTAACAAATCTATCACTTGCCCTGGTTCATTACCCAGTACTAAATCCAATATTGCCCCTCCTCTGGTCGGACAATCTACATACTGTGTTAGAAAAGCTTCCTGGACACACTGCACAAACACCACCCCATCCAAACTATTTGATCTAAAGAGTTTCCACTCAATATTTGGGAAGTTAAAATCGCCCATGACTACTACCCTATGACTTCTTCACCTTTCCAAAATCTGCTTCCCAATCTGTTCCTCCACATCTCTGTTACTATTGGGGGGCCTATAGAAAACTCCTAACAAGGTGACTGCTCCTTTCCTATTTCTGACTTCAACCCATACTACCTCAATAGGGTGATACTCCTCGAACTGCCTTTCTGCATCTGTTATACTATCTCTAATTAATAATGCCACCCCCCCACCTCTTTTACCACCCTCCCTAATCTTATTGAAACATCTATAACCAGGGACCTCCAACAACCATTTCTGCCCCTCTTCTATCCAAGGTATCTTTGATATACCTTCAATTCACCAAGAGGCCAGGAGAGCGAGTGAACATCAGGCTTTATTAGTCATGAACTTGCTTAGCCAGAGTCGGTTGTGCAGATGAATGCCACCTGCAGGTGGCCAGGTTATATATGGCCCTGGTGAGGGCAGAGCCAGAGGCGGAGCCCACCGGGGTTACAGTACAGTACCTGGAAGCAGCTCGTATCACCACTTCCAGGTCAAAGGTTACATTAGGTGGATACAATGATTACAGTGCCAAAAATTATGGTGAATACATTCACCACAATCTTGTATACCTCACTTTGATCTCCCCCTCATCCTTCTAAACCCTAGAGAGTACAGACCTAAACTGTTCAATCTCTCTTCATACGACAAACCCCTCGGGGGCGATTCTCCGATATGGAGCCCAAGTGATTCATGAGGGTACGAACTGGGCCTTGGTACAACCGGTTCTCAGCACTGGAGTGGTTCACGCCGCTCCAGCCTCCTTTCGCGGCGCCAAATGGGCAGTTGGGCCGCGCCAACCTGCGCATGCGCGGGGGACTTCTTTAGCGCGCTGGCCCTGACTCAACATGGAGTCGATGTTCAGGGGCCAGCGTGCCAGAAAGTAGGCCCGGGGGGGGGGGAGATGCCGACCTGCCGATTGGTGGGCCCCGATCGCGGGCCAGACCCCATCGGAGGCCCTCCCCGGTGAAGGAGCCCCCCTCCCCCCCCCCCACAGGCCATCCCCCGACCGTTCCCGCAGAGTTCTCGCGGCCGGCGCCGCGCCAAACGTGGCGGCGCAAATGGCTCCGATTCTCCGCACCTCGGAGAATCGCACGCCAGCGTCGGGGCGTCTTGGCACGGTTGCGGCGATTCTCCGGCCCGGCGCGGGGCTCGGAGAATCGCCCCCCTCATCTCTGGAATCAATAATAACGATAATAACTTTTTACAGATGATTTCTAAAAGAATGAGGATATGTTCATGATGGGACTCACTGACTAATTATTTAATTCATTTAATTCATTATGCATTGGAATAGTTTTTCAATACATTTTAATTCAAGTTCAACCTCTGTGATAGGGTAAATTTGTTTTGTTATTATTTATTTAGATGTGATTTTTGAATGAACGACCAATGTACTGGAAATGAATTTGTATCCAGACAGTAAAGTGAATTGCATTGAATTGAATTGTTTTACAGACCCATTTCATACAAACCTGAGATACCCCTAGAGTCGCAATCATCACACATACAGTGGCAGCATCATGGTTATGTGACTAAACTAATAATGAAATGGTGACTACTTGTGACTTTGAAACTACTGATTGTGTTCAAAACCCAACTGGTTCATTAGTGTCCTTGAGTGGCATCTTTACCTGGTCCAGCCTCTATGAGACTCCAGACCCACAGCAAAGTGTATGACTCCGAACAAGTCACTCAATTCTATCAAACCACTACACAAAACTATAGTACGGCTAACACTGGACCCATCATTATCCCTGGCACCAGACAAAGGCATTCTGAACCAAGTAAATTCTGTCTTCAATAACATCTGGGGACTTGTGCACAAATTGGGGAAGCTGACCTATGGACTATCCATCATCCTGATACAGTCATTATCACAGAATCAGCAACATTATACCATCAACATCCCCATCTATGCACTTTCCCAACACCAGGACAGGCCCACCAAGGATGACTGCAGAATCAGGAGACACTGGCACTGGGCGTCCGCTACATTGACTCCAGACTCCATGATGTCTCATGGCATCATGCCAAAAGTAGGCAAGGAAGGTGTTTGCTGATTACCATCCAAAACCCCCTCCCACAGCTGATGAAACAGTACTCCTCCATGTTGAACACCAGCTGGAGGAAACACTGAAGGTGGCAAGTGGACAGAATGTACTCTGAGTGAGGCATTTCAATGTCCATCACAAAAGTGGCTCAATAACAGCCCCCTTGACTGAGGTGACTGAATCTTGAAGGACATAACTGCCGGACTGGGCCTGTGACAGCTGGTAAGTTAACCAAAAGGATGTACAACCTAATTGACGTCATACTCACTAACCAACTGTTAGTGATTCATGTATCCATGACAGTTTTAATAGAAATGTCCATCAATCCAACTGATATCAGAGAGGCAGCGCAGTGGCACAGTGGTTAGCACTGCTGCCTCACAGTGCCAGGGACCCAGGTTCAATTCCAGTCTCAGGTGACTGTCTGTGTGGGTTTCCTCCGGTGCTCTGGTTTCCTCCCACAGTCCAAAGATGTGCAGGTTAGATGGATTGGTCTAAATTGCCCGTCGTGTCCAAAATGTTAGGTGGGGTTACAGGGATAGGGTGGGGGAGTGGGCCTTGGTGGGGTGCTGTTTCAGATGAAAAATAGGATGGTGAGGAACAATTTTTCAGCAGGCACAGCAGCCTCGTTATCAGCAGGCACAGCAGCCTCGTTATCAGCAGGCACAGCAGCCTCGTTATCAGCAGGCACAGCAGCCTCGTTATCAGCAGACACAGCAGCCTCGTTATCAGCAGACACAGCAGCCTCGTTATCAGCAGGCACAGCAGCCTCGTTATCAGCAGGCACAGCAGCCTCGTTATCAGCAGACACAGCAGCCTCGTTATCAGCAGACACAGCAGCCTCGTTATCAGCAGGCACAGCAGCCTCGTTATCAGCAGGCACAGCAGCCTCGTTATCAGCAGGCACAGCAGCCTCGTTATCAGCAGGCACAGCAGCCTCGTTATCAGCAGGCACAGCAGCCTCGTTATCAGCAGGCACAGACAGGATGGGTCAAATGGCCTCTTCCTGTGCCGTAAACCTCCTTGGATTCTAATGTGACCTAGCTCCTTGAAAACGGGGTATTGTCACAGAAAATAAGGAAATTACAGATATGTGAAATATTTACTCAGGGCGCAAATTCTAACTGAATTTTTAAAAGGCATCCCAATCTATCGACCCCCCCCCTTCAAATATGCAAAGCCCTGACCCCCCAAAGCCCCAGATCACCTATAAGGGGTCCTCAGCACCACCTGAGACCCACCTGACACGGGCTGGGTAACCCTGGGCCCAACCCCCGGCGTGGGGAAACTATCAGCCTGGCACCTTAGCATTGCCAGCCTGCCACCCAGGTGCCACCATGCCCAGAGGGCCTCCGATCCCCTGCACCCCCCCCCCCTCCCAGTGCCGTTCCAAATGGTCCTCATTTGTGGGGACGAGCACTGAGAGGTGCTCGCCTAAGGTCTCCAAGACAAAGGGGTTAGATCCCAGGGTCTCTGTAGATCAGGCAAGCTGTATTTTAGAGTGAGATTGGCTGTCATTTCCAGATTGCGGTGTCCTACGAGATTCAATTAGATCTCGTGGGACATGGCAAGTCGGGTAGATCCCAGAAAAGGGATCGTCCGCAATCTACTGGCCGCATCGTGCCCCTGTTTGGGTGCAACGCGGCCGGTAGGTCATGCCCTCAGTGTCTGAATTTGAAGTTGAGAAAGAAGTCAGCATTCTACCCGGCATCCCAAAGGAAGCTAATATTGAATCAGGTTCAGGTGCTCACAAAAATCTACATAAGCTAAACTACAATACCGAAGAAAACAATGGCACCAGAGAGAGACAAATCAGCAGAAGTAAATTGTTTGTGCCTCAAGGTTTTAAAGGAAGCCATTAAGAATACTGCAGATGCCTTTTCCTTGGATCGCCATCTTGCTGTGGGGAAAAATTTGAGTGTTCCTTTGAACTCTAAATGCCATCCGCAGTCTTAAACTCCGGGTACGGTCACCCTTGACTGGAAGGTCAGAGAGGAGGAACCAGAGAAAGCACAGTCCAAAACAAGTCCTCAATGGTGGTTCAGGTGGGAGGTACTCGTGTGATATCAACAGCTGCGATGGATGTAGCAGTAGGGAGGTCCTCACTCATCAAGGTTCCCTTGCCACTGGAACTGGACCTTGCCACTGGAACTGGACCTACCCACTATCAATGACCAGGGGCAGGATTCTCTGATCCCGCGCCGGGTCGAAGAATCGCCGGGGGGGGGGTGGGGGGGTGGGGGGGGGGGGGGGGGGGGAGAGCGCAAACCACGCGTTACTGCTCTGACACCGGGCCAAATGCCCGCCGAGTTTGGCCGAGTCCCGCCGGCGTCGTTCGCATGTGGCCCTACCCGGCATGACCTCGGCATTCTGGCTGCGGGGGCCGTCCTGGTGGGGGGGAGGGCGGATCCGACTCTGGGGGGGGGGGGCCTCCACAGTGGCCAGACCCGCGATCGGGGGCTACCGATCGGCGGGCGGGCTAATTCTGGAGGGAGGAGCCTATGTTCCTCCGCGCCGGGCCCCTGTAGGGTTCCGCCATGTTGCCCGGGGGGGAGGCGCAGGTCCGCGCATGCGCGTGGGTTGCCATCGCTGTGCAGGCCCCGGGCTGCAGCACGTATGCGCAGACCCGCACCGCCCGTGCTGGCATCCGTATCGGCAACTGGAGCAGCGTGAAGCACTCCAGTGACGTGCTGGCCCCCTGTGCGGCGCAGGATCGCTGCTCCTAGTGGCCTGATGTCGCCGTCGTAAAACGCTTCTGCGTTTACGACGGCGTCAACACTTAGCCCCAAGATTGGAGAATCCCGCCCCATATGTCCGCTGATGTTCCACGGCACATCCACGTTAAAGGATCTCCTGTACAAGGCTTCTATTAAAGATGATCTAACTGGAATCTTCCTAAATTTTCTCAGTTTGGGAATTGTTCCTATAGATTGGAAAATTTCACAAATTACTCCATTATTTAAGAAAGATAAAGAGAAGTTTAGCTCCTTGATCCTATTCTCTAATTCAAGAAACTAGTGGTTGATATGTGACTTAACTCCTGCCTTTAGTCCAGAATACTTATTAACTTTGAATGAAAAAAAACTATCCCTCTCAGAGTCAAAATAGTTTGTGTAAACATTCCTCATAATTTAACCCTTTTAGCCTAAGTACCATTCTGATAAACCTATTCTGCAATAGCTCCAAGGCCAATGTATCCTTTCTAAAGTGCTGTGCCTAGAATATGGACCAATCAGAGCTTTGTACAATTGAAGCATGACTTCTAATAATAATAACAATCTTTATTGTCACAATTAGGCTTACATTAGCAATGCACTGAAGTTATTATGAAAAGTCCCTAGTCGCCACATTCCGCACCTGTTCGGGTACATAGAGAATTCAGAATGTCCACATTACCTAACAGCATGTCTCTCGGGATTACGCCCTTGTATCCCAGTCCTCTCGGTATGAAGACCAATATTCCACTAACATTGTCCATGACGTTTTAGTTATCTGTGTATCTGGACTTCCAGCTCTTTTTGAACCTCCATTGTTTCCCGTTGTTTGCCATCTATTGTTTCCCACTGTTTGCCATTTAGAAAGTGCCTTGTTCTTTCCTTTTTATTTCCAAAGTGGATTGCTGAGTAGAGAAATGGCTAACATTGTGCCGTTTGTATTGCTGACTGATTTGTCTGTTTTGTCAGTTGAAGCCAGTAGAGGGCAGCAACAGGATGATATTACCATCCTGGGCCAGACCCCAACAATTGCTAGGATACGGGACAGAAACCCCAATATTTTACCTTAATTTGTGAGACTATGAGGAAAGGATCTCCATTTGCCAAGATGAGTGCAGCTCCAACAACACTCAAGAAGCTCGACACCATCCAGGGCAAAGCTTGATTGCTCCCCCTTCGACAGGCATTCAAACCCTCCACCATTATGAACAGTGGCAGCTGTGAGTACTATATACAAGATGCACTGCCGTAACTCACCAAGATTCCTTAGACAGCACCTTCCAAACCCATGGCCACTACCATCTAGAAGGACAGGAGCAGCAGATACCTGGGAACCCCATTACCTGGCGGTTCCCCTCCAAGTCACTCACCACCCTGACATGGAAATAGATGTTGTTCCTTCACTGTCACTGGGGCAACATTTTGGAACTCCCTCCCAAACAGCACAGTAGGTGCATGTATGCCTCAAGGACTGCAGCGGTTCAAGAAGGAAACTCACCACCACCTTCTGAAGGGCAACTAAGGCTGGACAATAAATGCTGGCCTAACCAGCGACACCCACGTCCCGTAAATGAATTTTTAAAAAAAGGGTGCTATCGTTAAATTGCAAAAAGAGGATTTTCCTTTGGAAGACGATTGTTTGGCGAATGTGGATACAGACCAGCGGAGGTGATTCCGCATAATTGCAGTTGTGATGTTGGAGGAATTGGCTGTGGTAAGGATGTTGAAGTTTGTTCGCCTATCTTCCCACTCGATTTTGAGTATCCTGTGGACTCATCCCTCGTGGAAACTCTCCTATGCTTCGAGTGATCCAAGTCTCATTGACATATAGGTTTCCATCTACATTGCTTACAACCCTGCCAATCTTTGTGTCATCTGATAATTTGGAGAAACGATTTTCTTTTCCATCATCTAAGTTAATAAAGGAAGTGACTAGTTGAGACCCCAACACATAACCTTGATTGACATCACGAGACAATTAGAGTGCTAGTATCCATATATTCTATCTGCAGGCACCAAGTCGGTTTCTTAAACATGCCAATAATTCACCTTCAGTTCCACAGGCTTCAGATTTAGTTGACAGTTTTTGAGCTACTTTACCTGGAAATCCATATAAATAACATGCATCGACATCCATCAATTTAGTTGCATCTTCAAAAAATTCAATGAGGTTAATCAAACGTGACCTACCCTTGACAAATCAATGCTTGCTCTCTAATCAGCTGAAAATGTTTAAGGTGTTCAGTTAACATATCCTTACTTCTAGATTCTTCCCAACAACAGATGTTGAGCTAACTGACCTATTATTCCATGTTGTTTCTCTCTCAGCCTTCATAAACATGCAATGTGGAGCAGTCCATGAGATGCATTGCAGTAACTCTCCAAGGATACTTCAATATCACTTTTTATCCCTGTGATCTCGACTGCCTGGAAATGCAAGGGCAGCAGGATATGGGAGCACCTGACTTGGAAATATATGACCATTCCTTCACTGTTGCTGGATCAAAATGCTGGAACTCGCCAAGAGCATATTGGGAGTACATCTAGGTCGGAGGGGGGGGGGGGGGGGGGGGGTGGGGGGTGCTCTCTTAGAGGGTCGGTGCACTCTCAATGGGCCGAATGGCCTCCTTCTGCATAGGGATTATATGATTCTAACTATCACCTCTTGACATTCAGTTGCAGTACCATCATCAAATTCCCCACTCAACATCAACATACCATCGACCAGGCACTGAACTGGATGAACCAAATAAATACAGTGGATACGACTAGTCTGAGCTCTGTGGTGAGCAATCCACCTCTTGTTTCCCCAGAGCTCATTTACCATCTCCAAGTCACAAGTCAGGAGTGTGATTGGATAATCCCCACTTTCCTGGATGAGTGCAGCTCCATTTAACTGTCAAGAACGTCAACGCCATCCAGGACAAAGGAGGCTGCTTGATCAGCACCAGATCCATCACCTTAAACATTTACACCCTCCATCACCGATGAACAGTGACAAAATCTCTACAAGATGCACTGCAGGAACTCATCATAGTTTCTTCCATAGCATCTTCCAAACCTACATCATCTATCATGCAGAAATACATGGTTAACATGGTTATATGGAAGTTCCCTCCAAGCCACACACCATCCTGACTCAGAACTATATCGCCTTCATTCACTATCACTGGGTCAAACTCCCGAACACATCACATGGATGATTCAGGAATAATGCTCAGCAACACACCCTCAGGGAGAATTGGGGATGGCGAATGGAGCTTTAGCAGCAATGTTCATATTGCAAGACCTACAATGAGCTAGACCTTCCAGCTGTTCACACCAGCGGACTCTTCCTGTCCATCTGACGGCGGGCGCATTCCCGCCATGGATGTCATGGCAGCGTGGGATGGATTCAATGGGATATCCCACTGCCAGTGGCAGGACCAGAATATCCTGTCGCTGGCCAACTGAGCCACTTCCCGCTGCCAAGAAACCTGTAGCGAGGAGGCTAGAGAATCTCACCCGATTTCATTTTAATAATTATCCCTATCCCATTCCCTATCTATGTATCCAATCTATACCCTATCAGGTACGCCTACAGAGCCAGTCTGCATATCAGGTAGTCTGACTAATTTAACTCCTTGAGCTCCTTATCTCCCCGTAAAACTCTATTCCATACTTTTCAAAGGAACAGGTAGAGTCCCACTCCAGGCCACAGTTCAGCCCAGTCCACTCCCACCTCAGTTACTCCGAGAAATCCTGCTTCACACACTCTCAATTACGCCTGCAGTCCCACTCAGATCCACCTAGCTACCCTTGGACCCCAATACCACGCAGGCTTCCATTACTTGGGCGTCACGGTGGTGCAGTGGTTAGCACTGCTGCCTCACAGCGCCAGGGACCCGAGTTCAATTCCGGCCTCGGGTGACTGTGTGGAATTTGCACTCGCTCCCAGTGTCTGCGTGGGTTTCCTCTGGGTGCTCCAAATTCCTCCCACAGTCCAAAGATGTGCAGGTTATGTGGACTGGCCACGCTAAATTGCCCCGTAGTGTCCAAATGTTTAGGTGAGTGTTACATTCTGGCGCTTGGCTGGACGGAATTAGTACACCCGAGAATGTCCAGTTTGTGACTAGTTGAATGTAGGTTGTAAACATTGACATGGATCAGATAACAATAAGAAAACTATCATAATCTACTAACTATAAATTACTACTATAAATTATCGAAGAGTTAATGTAAATGCGACTATCCACTACGACGATTATCTCCAGACTTCCTGAGGTAACAGAGTCATGTGGTTGTCCTCCATTGCCACATGCTGGTTGAAGGTTGTATCTACTAATATTTACATGATTGCCCATGTAAATCTTCACAGTAAGGTTAGCGGGGTTACTGGCTTACGGGATAAGGCGGTGTCGTGGGTCTAGGTAGAGTGCTCTTTCCAAGGGTCGGTGCAGACTTGATTGGCTGAGTGGCCTCCTTCTGCGCTGAAGGGATTCCATGATTCAATTCTATGACTCCTACAGTGCCACTCCTCCCACAATTACACCCACGCTGCCCTATTCATCTTGAAATGCTCTCACTCACCTCTGTAGCCAATGCATAATTACTCGAGGACCTTTCCCAACCTGTCAGCCCTCACCCAGGCAAATCTTGAGCTGTCAGGGGAGTTTTTGACATTGGGTCAAATCCAATGTATTCAGCTGATCTTTCAAAGTCACATTTTACTGCTTATTTTAAATATGTTATTTTAAAATCATTTTGCATTCTTCCTGAAAAGGTGGAATATTTACAATCCAAGAATTTATCAGTGACTTTAGCTGATCATTTCTTTGATCTACATGTGAAGAATATTTTGCTTTCTTCCTCCTTGTGATTCATTTAATTAGAGCTGTCATTCGCAATTAACTGGACACCAAGTTAATGGAGATAACATGAGGGGCATCAAAAGCTGCTCAATTTACCACTCTGTCTACTGCTGGCCCCTCCTGTTCAAATTAGGGACCGTTTTTCTTTATTTAATCTCTCTGAAGGTCATCAGTTTATCGTGAAAACTTCTGCCCACTTTTTAGAAAACATGCCACTAAAATCACTGGATGGGAGGGCTCTCCAAAGCTGCTTGTTTGTGTGAGTTTTTGTTTTTTGGCAAATATTTTGCATGGTGAGGGATAATGCTTCAGGACGTTCTGGAATTCTTGGTATCAAGATACACTGCAAAGTCGATGAGAGAAACCATGACCGTGGAAACATGTAAACAGAGAGTGTCAGCAAAATCTGAGCAGAGATGTTTCAGATGTAAATTCTTAAGGTCATAGAGGCCTACAGTGCAGGAAGCCCTTTGGCCCTTCTGCATGGTCAAAAACAACCACCTAACTATTCTAATCCCATTTTCCAGCACTTGGCTCATGGCCTTGTCTGCCTTGGCATCGCAAGTGCACATCTGAATACTTCTTAAATGCTATGAGGGTCTCTGCCTCCACCAACCTGTTGTGTTAGGTACACTGGTCTAACACTGGCTGCAACTGGATGCAGCTTAGATCAGAAAGATACTCCAGACCTTGAAGTTAGTTCAATCAGGTTTATTGAACTAATAGCACAGTTAGCACAGTTCTCTGTGAGTTCGACTCTCTGCTAACTTAAGTGTGGTTACTCTATCTGACTGAACCAGACTAACTCTTAGCCAGGTGGTGGAGGTGTGAGATTGTAACAACACCCTTGACTAACTCTCTAGATGTTCAGCAGTGGAAAGAGGTGGACTGTTAGTGCCTCGTGTCTTTTATAGTCAGATCCCACCCCTGAGTGTCCTTCCTGCTTATTGGTCATGTCCTGTTCTCTGTGTCCATTAGCTGCTTGTCTGTATATCATTATGTGTGTGTCTGCATTTCATGACAGCTCCCCTTTTTTTTAATGTTTGGATGACATATGTGAATGTATTTACAAGAATAGGCCAATATTAACATATATACATGCAGTGGATGTGAACATATGTACATGTGAAAACAGCTGTCTAATGTGAGAACACAGAATATGGCAAACAGAACAAATGTTCACAAGTCCAGTCTCTGTGGCTTGCGTCTGATCCTGGTCGACCGCCGGAGAGGTGGTGGTGGGGACGACAGTGCCTTGATGGGCGGGACTGAAGCCTGACTGGTGACCTCGTGTGTCGAGGTATCAGGAGGTGGCAAAACAACAGAAGGAAACGGAGAAGAATGTGGTTGCGGGCTGGCAACTTTGAGCAGTGCCCGTCTGCTTCGTCGCACAACAGAACCATCAGCCAGACGCACAACATACGAGCGGGGGGCAGCCAGTCGAACAACGACAGCTGGAGCTGACCAGCCTCCATCAGGGATCTTGACCCGAACAGTGTCTGACGGGTATAACACGGGAAAATCGGTGGCATGAGCATCATAGCCCTACTTTTGCTGGTTTCGGAGCTGCTGCACCTTCTGCAGCACCGGGAAGTGATCCAGGTTGGGCACGTGTATGGCTGAAAGTGTCGTTCACAGGTCCCTGTTCATCAGGAGATGAGCCGGCGACATGCCAGTGGACAATGTGGTCGCCCTGTACGCAAGCAGCGCAAGGTGAATGTCAGGCGCAGAATCCGCGGCCTTGCAGATGAGCTGCTTCACTATGTGCACCCCTTTCTCAACGTTTCCGTTTGACTGCGGATAGTGTGGACTGGAAGAGACGTGTTGACTGATACGACTGGGCAAACAGAGACCATTCATGGCTGCTGAAGCACGGGTCATTGTCACTCATTACAGTGAGTGGGATACCATGCCTGGAGAGGGTCTTACAGTCCTTGATGACAGTCCGAGATGAGAGGTCTGAGAGCTTCATGACTTCAGGGTAATTGGAAAAGTAATCAATGATTAACACTTAATCATGACTATTTGCATGAAAGAGGTCGATGCCAACCTTGGACCACGGAGAGGTTTCGACTTCATGCTTCTGAAGTGTTTCCTTACTCTGCGCTGGCTGGAAACGTTGACAGGTCGCACAGTTAAGGACCATGTTTGCGATGTTCTGGCTGACCCCGGGCCAGTAGACAGCCTGCCTGGCTCTGCATCTGCACTTTTCCACACCCAGGTGGCCCTCATGGATTTGACGGAGCACCAAGCTCTGGAGACTGTGTGGAATTACAATCCCGTCCAGTTTGAGGAGGATACCATCAACCACCGTCAGGTCGTACCTTACATAGAAAAATTGGGGGCACCGCCCTTTTTGACAGCCATTGGCTAAGTGTTGCATAACACGCTGCAAGAAGGGGTCTTTGGCTGTCTCCTCATGGATACGAACCACCTTCTCATCAGATGCCGGGCGGGTGTTAGCACACAGCTGTACCTGTGACTCAACCTGTGACTCAGATGGCGTTCAGTGGTTCACTAGGCACGGTGATGGAGCGGGACAGTGTATCGGCAATGATGAGCTCCTTGCCAGGCGTGTAGACCAGGTCAAAGTCGTACCTTCTGAGTTTGAGGAGGATGCGCTGCAACCGAGGCGTCATGTCATTAAAGTCCTTGTGGATAATGTGGACCAGGGGCCTGTGATCCGTCTCGACTGTGAATGTCGGCAGGCCGTAGATGCCCTTGATGCGTAGGCAACCGGTGCCCAGGATGAAATGTCATTGCGTTGCAGCAGGACCGCACCGATGCCATTCCGGCTCGCATTGCTCGAGATTTTTGTTTCCCTGTCTGGGTCAAAAAATGCCAATACAGGTGCAGTGGTGAGCTTGGCTTTCAGCTCCAACCACTCTGCCTGATGTGCCGCCTTCCACTC
Source organism: Scyliorhinus torazame (assembly GCF_047496885.1). Classification (NCBI taxonomy): domain Eukaryota; kingdom Metazoa; phylum Chordata; class Chondrichthyes; order Carcharhiniformes; family Scyliorhinidae; genus Scyliorhinus; species Scyliorhinus torazame. The sequence goes on along the minus strand of NC_092711.1, from coordinate 203,618,706 downwards.
GAAGGCAGTGGACTTCTTCACTAGGTTTCGTAGGGCCGTGGTGTGTGAGGCCATGTTTGGGATGAACTTGTACTAGAAAATTGACCATGTCCAGGAAGCGCAATACCGCCTTCTTGTCTTCCGGGACCTTCATGGGTGCGATGGCCTTGACCTTGTCTGTGATGGGGCACACGCCCTGCTGAGAGATCTGTCTCCGAGGAACTTGAGTGTCGTCATGCCAAAGCAATATTTGGCCCTGTTCAGCTTCAGGCGATTGGCGTGGACACGGCAGAATACCTGCTGGATTCGGGAAACATGCTCCTCAGGGGTCGTGGACCATATGATGACGTTGTCCATGTACACACGAACCCCTTCGATGCCCTCCATCATCCGCTCCATGATGCGATGAAATATCTCCGATGCCGAGACTATGCCGAACAGCGTACGGTTATAGCAGTAATTGCCAAACCAGTTAGATTTGCCAGAATCCATGTGACGCATCTAACTTCATGAAAAACCGTTCATGTGCCATCTCACTGGTGAGTTCTTCCCGCTTCGGGATGGGGTAGTGTTCACGCATTATATTCTGGTTGAGATCCTTGGGATCAATGCAGATGTGCAGGTCTCCAGAGGGTTTTTTAACCACCACCATCGAGCTGACCCAGTCAGTCGGCTCAGTTACCCTGGAAATCATCCCCTGCTGCTGTAGTTCCTTGAGCTGTTCCTTCAGGCGCTCCTTCAGCGGAGCCGGGACCCGGCGTGGTGCATGGACCACTGGCTTGGCATCAGGTCACAGTAGGATCTTCTACCGATATGGCAAAGTGCCCATCCCGTCAAACACATCTGGATACTGAGCGAGGATGTCGTCAATGCCAGCTTGAAGATCCACGTTAGAGGATGTCGTTGAATAAACCCACTGCACCAGGTTTAGCTTTTTGCAGGCATGCGCGTCCAGTAGGGATGCCCTGTCCGGCTTGACAATTTCAAACCTTAGCCGTGCATGGGTATTCTGGTTGGAGACGAGTAGATGGCAGGACCCCAGTGCCGTGATAGCATAACCGTTATAGTCCAGGAGCTGGCAGACTGCTGCAAGGACCTTGGGGGACTTCTTGATGCGTTTGAAGTCTGCCTGTGAGAGGAGGTTGGCAGAAGCACTTGTATCCAGCTTGATCTGGATAGAGCAGCAGTTGACCTGCATCACCGCACGCCATTCGTCCTCCGAATCCACAGCGAGGATGGACTGAATGCGAGATGAGTTAGGTGTGGCATGTTCATGTGTGGTAATGATGCCCACTCGGTAGACGGACTCCAGGCACTCGTCCTCTGGATCCGTTGTACTGCCAGGATCAGAATCCTGCAATCGTCATTGGACATTCTGAAAGCGCCGTCATCTGAATTTGGAGTGCTGGCCCCTGACTGGTGGTGCAGACCTGCACAAGGCTGAATAGTGTCCAGGCTTCCCACAGTTTAAACATTGCCTGCCTCTTGCAGGGCAGTGTCCCTTTAAGTGGGCGTTGCCACAGTTGCCACAGTTCGGGCATGTCATGGCGTCGGCGTTGTGACGCGGTGTACGTCGTCGCACATGCGCAGTGCGGTCGGCAGATGTCTGCACCTGCGCAATGTGGGTGTCGGCCGCTTCGTTAACCCGTTCACATCGCACATGAATGGGGCTCTGGGAAAAGCATGCCAGATGGCTGCTATCTTCAATGCTGAGGCGCTGCATCCGGGAGATGGCCTGCACACTCACTGCCTCATGGGAGGCAAGTTTCTCATTTTCAGCCGATTTGTATTGGGAATACCGATTTTTTGCGTGCTCATGCACTGTACATGTTTCAATCGTGACTGGCAGGGTTGTATGCTTGATTTTTAAGAGCTACTCTCTCAGAGGATCAGAGTGAACTCCAAACATGATTTGGTCTCTGATCATGCAGTCAGCAATATCACCAAAGTGGCAGGACAGCGCTAGCAGGCGGAGGCTAGTTGAGAAGGCATTGAAAGACTCATCTTTACCTTGAAGACGTTGTCTGAATATGTAGCGCTCAAAGATTTCATTGGTGTCCACTTCACAGTGACTATCGAACTAGTCCAGGATGGTCTGAAACTTTGTCTTGTCCTGGCCATCGGTGAAGTTAAACGAGTTGAAGAGTTCGATGGCTTGATCACCCGCTGTTGAGTGGAGAAACGCAATCTTTCTTGTATCAGACGCACCCTCGAGGCCTGAGGCTTCGATGTACAGCAGAAACCTTTGCTTGAATATCCGCCACTAGGCACTGAGATTGCCGGAGGTCCTGAGCTGGTGAGGAGCCTGAATCTTCTCCATGGTGCCGGGATACATTTGCTGGTCCTCACGGAACGGACTGTGGTAAGCCACCTTAAATTAGTAGTCTCCTGGTATCATGTTGTGTTAGGTACACTGGTCTAACGCTGGCTGTAACTGGGTGCAGCTTAGATCAGAAATATACTCCAGACCTTGAAGTTAGTTCAATCAGGTTTATTGAACTAATAGCACAGTTAGCACAGTTCTCTGAGAGTTCGACTCTCTGCTAACTCAAGTGTGGTTACTCTGTCTTGCTGAACCAGACTAGCTCTTAGTCACGTGGTGGAGGTGTGAGATTGTAACAACACCCTTGACTGACTCTCTAGATGTTCATCAGTGGAAAGAGGCGGAGTGTGGGTGCCTCGTGTCTTTTATAGTCAGATCCCACCCCTGAGTGTCCTACCTGCTTATTGGTCATGTCCTGTTCTCTGTGTCCATTAGCTACTTTTCTGTATATCATTATGTGTGTGTCTGCATATCATGTCACAACCTTTCGGGCAGCGAGTTCCAGACTCCCCACCACCCTCTGGGTGAAAAAGATTTTCCTCACATCCCCTCGAAACCTCCTGCAGCTCTCCTTAAACCTATGCTCCCTGGACATTGATCCCTCCACCAAGGGGAAAAATTTCTTCCTGTCTACTCTACCTATGCCCCTTATAATTTTATACATCTCATTCATGTCCCCCCTCCGTCTCCTCTGCTTCAAGGAAAAGTATATCCAATCTCTCCAACCAGGTAAATCTCCTCTGCACCCTTTCCAGTGCGATCACATCCCTCCCATAATCTGGATTCCAGAGCTGCACACAATACTCTAGCTGTGGTTTGACCAACATATTATACAGTACCAGCATAACCTCCCTGCTCTTAAACTCTAGGCCTCAGCTAATAAAGGCAAATATACCATATGCCTTCTTTTTTTTAAATATGAATTTAGAGTACCCAATTATTTTTTTTCCAATTAAGGGGCAATTTAGTGTGGCCGATCCACCTAACCTTCACATCTTTGGGTTGTGGGGGTGAAACCCATGCAGACACGGGGAGAATGTGCAAAGTCCACACGGACAGTGATCCAGGGCTGGATTCAAACTCGGGTCCTCAGTGCCACAGTCTCAGTGCTAACCATTGCGCCACAGGCCATCCCTACCATGTGCCTTCTTAACCACTATCCACCTGCTCTGCTACCTTAACGGACTGGTGTACATGAACACCAAGGTCCCTCTTGTCCTCAGTGCTTCCAGGGTCCTGCTGTTTACCATGTATTACGTTGTCTTGTCTGTTCTGCCCAAGTGCATCACTTCACACTTATCCAGATTGAATTGCATTTGCCACTGATCAGCCCATCTGACCAGCCCAAATATGTCCTCCTGTAATCTAACCCCTCACTATTTACCACCCCACCAATTTTGTATCATCCGCAAACTTACTGATCAACACTTCTACATTCATGTCTAAATCATTTCTATAAACCACAAACAGCAAGGGCCCCAATATTTATCCCTGGGGGACCGCACTGGACACAGGCTTCCAGTCAGAAATACACCCCTCGACCATCACCCTCTGCTTCCTGCCACTCAGCCAATTCTGGATCCATTTTGCCAATTTCCTTGTATCCTATGGGCTCTTACTTCGCTATCAGTCTCCCATGTGTGACCTTATCAAAAGCCTTGCTGAAGCCCAAGTAGACTGTGTCAAATGCATTTCCCTCATCCACACACCAGGTCACCTCTTCAAAAAATTCAGTCAAGTTGGTCAGAGATGATCTCCCCGTCATCATATATTCCCATATCCACTTGAAACTTTGATCTGTTTTTTGTCCCTATAATGTATTTCTTGGATATTCTGTTCCCTGATGAAGCTCTGGGCTGTGTTGTTGTGTGTCGATCAGACCAGCAGATGGTGATCTGAGCACACAATATGAAACCTGGTTTTCAGATTGCGCAGCCTGCAGGTTGCCAGTGGATGGTTCTGACCAAGCTTCTTTATGTTTATCGTTAGCTACTCCCGAGTCTTTCCGACATCAGTGTAGACGGAGATAGAAGCAGTGAGGTCGCTAAAAACTTATCTGAGTCGTGAAGACAGCGGGCTGAGTTCTCCGTCGGCAGGATCCTCCGCTTTGCCTGCAGCGCTCTCATGCCCACGCATTTCCAAACGGCGTGGGGGTTCCCACAGTGGGAAACCCCATTGGCCAGCTAGCACGATGGAGGATCTCGCTGCTGGCAGGTGGGGGGGTGGTGCGCACTGTGGTGTTGGGTGCTCTGAGGTACAGACGAACCAACACGGTTGCGATTGGTACAACGCAGTTTTATTCCAACTAGTTATTTACACATCTGACTTGGTACTCAGCACGTGGTGACTGTGTGAGTGTCTTGTTAATGAGGTCCTGGCCTTGTCCTGTCTCCAGATCGACTGGCCAGCAGGTGTCGTGTTTCTTGTCTTATACTGTGTCTGCTCTTGTCTGTGATTCGCAGTCGTGTTATGTGTGCTAATTGGTCTGTTGGTCTGTCTATCATGATGTGTGTGTTGTGATGTGTGTTTGAATATCATGACACGCACCAGAAAACGGGTGCGGCGGGACGGAGAATTCCACCGAGTGTCTGTTTGATGGTCCAATGAAATAAAAAGGAGCCTGCATTTATTTTGTGCCTTTCACAACCGCAACGCACCCAAAAACGTGGTCACGGATGTCATGGCGGAAATTTGTGCACAGCAAAATCCCGGAAGCAGCAATGACCAGATTGTCTGAGTGATGTTTGTTGAGGTTAAATGTTTGCCAGGTTAACGGGGAGAACTCCCCGCCTGTTCTTCGGTATGTTGTCACGGGATATTTCTCATTAATCTGAGAGCGCAGACAGTAACTTGGTTTATCAGACAATGTGGCACTCCCTGGGTGCTGTGTTGAAATGTCAGTCTAAATTCTATGCAGTGCCATCATTGAGCTCTGGCTGACTCCACCTGATGTAGCACCAATTAGCATTGTTGCAGTTTATTCCCTCATCTGCCATGTTTTAGCGTAGTCATCAAAGTTACCAATAATACGGCAACCTGGACCTCAGTGTCCTGGGCCATGACAGGGGGGAAATCAGCCAAGAATCCCATTCCTTATCAGTTTTCAGTGACTCCTGCTGGATAGCAGGCACGTGTATGGAATTCAGTGGAAATTTGACCCAGTTTCTCTCCAATGGAAGTCCTTGGCCAGTACTTTCCAAACCTGCGACCCCTACCGTCTAGAAGGACAAGGGCAGCACATACATGAGAACACCACCACCTGGAAATTGCCCCTCCAAGCCACTCCCCATCCTGACTTGGAAGTATATAAGCCATTCCTTCACTGTTGCTGGGTCAAAATCCTGGAACTGCCCAACAACACAGTGGGTGCACCTACAATGCATTGACTGATGCGTTTCAAAAAGGTGGCTCACCACCACCTTCTCAAGGGCAATTGGGGATGGATAATAAATGCTGGCCCAGCCAGCGACACCCACATCCTATGAACTAATAAAAATAGCTGACATTGGTTGCTGAGGTTCACACAAGAGGAATAGATACTGAGTGAGGAGGTAACAGAGGGCCATACCCCAGCCAAAGTCAGCACTTTCAGAAGAGGGGGACAGAAATGGGGAGGAGGGAGCAAAGCTTAGTTGTGGATTGTAGTGCCAATTTATCCATGGCAGAAAACAGCACTACCTGCTGACCTCGACAGTAAAACCCAGCCCATATTGACAATGGCATTGGGACATTTTAAAATGACAGCTGACTAGTAAGAAAGCAAAGAATGCAGAGTCTGTAGGGAACTGAATTTGATCAAATGATGCGACCATCAATTCACACGAAACGATTAGTAGAAGTGAACAGTGGTTTTAATAAGCTTGATCTGTGCCTGCCTGCGACTGCTCTGTACTGTGTGCCGCCTACAGCTGTCCAGGTTTATATACCACCCCCGAGGGGGCGGAGCCACAGGCGGAGCCCACAAGGGCATCCACATAATACAATACAATACAGTGGTGAATTGCAGTAGCAATACATTCACCACATTCACCCCCCCTGTTAAAAAAATTGAAGTCCAGCGGGGGTGAAGTGGGCTCACATATTGAGCCTTGATCATTCTCTGTGTTCGCCTCAGCTCCGGCTTCGCTGCGGGTGCGAGTGTTGGACTCGTTGACTCCGGGAGCATGTCGTCTGGAGCTTCATCACGGTGTGTCGGCGATGGGGGAAGGGGGGGTGTAGGCCGTGTAGGGGAGGGGGCGCTGTTCAGAATCCCCAGGGGGGCATCTGGTAGGCCGCCGTGAGGGATTCGGTTGGTGGTGATAGGCGGTGTAGGGGGGGGGGGGTAGGTGATAGTCGCTGGGGAACCGGCGGGTGCCAGATCCCGGAGGGAGACTATCTTGTTGGCCGTCGCAGTGCGCCATGTAGGCATACTGAGGGTTGGCGTGTAGGAACTGGACCCTCTCGACCAGGGGGTCGGACTTATGGCTCCTCACGTGCTTCCGGAGGAGGACAGGCCCGGTGTTGTCAGCCAGGACGGAAGCAAAACCCCGGAGGTGGATTTCCTGGGGAAGACAAATAGGCGGTCATGAGAGGTCTCATTCGTGGCTGTGCAGAGGAGCGACCGAATGGAGTAGAGCGCGTCGGGGAGCACCTCCTGCCAGCGGGAAACCGGGAGCCTTCTAGACCGTAGGGCCAGAAGGACGGCCTTCCATACCGTCGCGTTCTCCCTCTCTACCTGTCCGTCTCCCCGGGGGTTGTAGTTGATAGTCCTGCTCGAGGCAATGCCCTTACTGAGCAGGTACTGACGCAGCTCATCGCTCATAAACGAGGAGCCCCGGTCACTGTGGACGTAATTGGCGAAACCGAACAGGGTGAAGATGCTGTGCAGGGCCTTAATGACAGTGGCCGCGGTCATGTCGGGGCATGGGATGGCAAAGGGGAAACAGGAGTACTCGTCAACGACGTTGAGAAAATACACGTTGCGGTCAGTGGAGGGGAGGGGCCCTTTGAAATTGACGCTGAAGCGCTCAAAGGGGCAGGATGCCTTCACCAAGTGGGCCTTGTCTGGCTAATAGAAGTGCGGCTTGCACTCCGCATAGATTTGGCAGTCCCTGGTCATGGCCCTGACCTCCTCGGTGGAGTAGGGCAGGTTGCGGGCCTTGATGAAGTGGAGAAGCCGGGTGACCCCCTGGTGACAGAGATCATTGTGGATGGCCCGAAGTCGGTCATCTTGCGCACTGGTGCATGTGCCGCGGGACAGGGCATCTGGGAGCTCATGGAGCTTCACAGGACGATACACGATATGGTAATTATAGGTGGAGAGTTTGATTCTCCACCTCAAGATGTTATCATTCTTGATCTTGCCCCGCTGTGTGTTGTTGAACATAAAGGCTACCGACCGTTTGTCGGTGACGAGGGTGAACCTTCTACCTGCCATGTAGTGCCTCCAATGCCGCACAGCTTCCACAATGGCTTGAGATTCCTTTTCGACAGAGCCAGACCATAAATTGGTACATGCAACTCGATGCGTACCCACTTCCCCGCATAGCGGATATGGTTAATCAGGTTGCACACTACCGGGTTTTCTCCACAGTCGAATCTCGGAGGCGTTGAGGGTACGGGAAAAGAAGGCCACGGGCCTGCCTGCCTGGTTAAGGGTAGCGGCCAGGGCGACATCTGAAGCATTGCTCTCCACCTGGAAGGGGATGGGCTCATCCACCGCATGCATCGCGGCCTTGGTAATGTCTGCCTTGATGCGGCTGAAGGCCAGGCGGGCCTCAGTCATCAGGGGAAAGATGGTGGCTTTGATAAGTGGGCGGGCTTTGTCCGCATATTTGGGGACCCACTGGACATAATATGAGAAGAACCCCAGGCATCTTTTCAGGGCCTTGGGACAGTGGGGAAGGGGGAGTTGCAGGAGGGGGCGCATGCGGTTGGGGTCGGGCCGTAGGACTCCGTTTTCCACGACATAGCCGAGGATGGCTAGTCGGGCTGTGCGGAAAACGCATTTCCCCTTGTTGTAGGTGAGATTGAGGGCTTGGGCAGTTTGGAGGAACTTCTGAAGGTTAGCGTTGTGGTCCTGCTGATCATGGCCGCAGATGGTGACATTATCCAAGTACGGGAACGTGGCCCGCAGCCCATACTGGTCAACCATTCGGTGCATCGTTCTTTGGAAGACCGAGACCCCATTGGTGACACAGAAGGGGACGCTGAGGAAGTGGAAGAGGCGGCCGTCTGCCTCAAAGGCACTGTAGTGGCGGTCTTCCGTGCGGATCGGAAGCTGGTGGTATGCGGACTTCAGATCTACCGTGGAGAAAACCAGGTAGTGTGTAACCTAATTAATCATATCCGCTATGCGGGGAAGGGGGTACGCATCGAGTTGCGTGTACCGGTTTATGGTCTGGCTGTAGTCTACAACCATCCGGTTCTTTTCCCCGGTCCTGACGACCACCACTTGGGCTCTCCAGGGCTATTACTGGTCTCGATGATCCCCTCCCTCAAGAGCCGCTGGACCTCCGATTGGATAAAAGTCCTGTCCTGGGCATAGTACCACCTGCTCCTGGTGGCGACGGGTTTACAGTCGGAGGTGAGGTTCGCGAAGAGCAAGGGAGGGGCCACCTTAAGGGTCGCATGGCTACATACGGTGAGAGGGGGTAGGGGTCCGCCGAACTTCAGGGTCAGGCTTCTGAGGTTGCACTGGAAATCGAGTCCTAATAAGAGAGGAGCACAGAGATGGGGGAGGACATCGAGTTTAAAATTGGCGTACTCGGCGCCCTGTATCGCGAGGTTCGCGACACAGTACCCCCGGATCTGCACTGAATGTGATCCGGAAGCAAGGGAGATTGTTTGGGATGCGGGGGCAATCTGGAGGGAACGGCGCCTTACCATGTCCGGATGGATGAAGCTCTCCATGCTCCCAGAGTCAAACAGACAGGGCGTTTCGTGCCCATTGACCCAACGGTCATCATGGAGTTCTTGAAGTGCTTGGGCCGTGACTGGTCGAGAGTAACAGCGCCAAGCTGCAGGTAGCCAGCGTGGTCAGTGGTAACAGGGTGATCCCAAGATGGTGGCCCCCGTCGGTCACACGTGTCGGGCGGCGTTGAAGATGGTGGCCAAGATGGCGGCCCCCATCGGTCGCACGTGTTGGGCGGCGTTGAAGATGGCGGCCAAGATGGCGGCCCCCATGAGTCGCACATGTCGGGTGGAGTTAAAGATGGCGGCCCCCACGGATAGCACGAGGCGGATGACGTCTCAGAAGGGAGCGGTACCGGCAGGCACGCAGCCACGCTGCGGGGTCTGCGGGCCTGTGAGTCTGTGAGTCGGGCCTGCGATTTTGGAACTTTGGGTCGGGTCAAGCAGCCTTTGGCAAAATGTCCTTTCTTGCCGCAGTCGCTGCAGGTTACGTTCCGAGCTGGGCAACGCTGCCTGGGGTGCTGGTTCTGACCGCAGAAATAGCAAGGCGGCCACCTGGGTTGGGCGGACAGCCACGTGGCACAGGCCTGTGACACCCTCGGGTTGAATGATGGTCGCGCCTCCGGCACCCACGAGGAAATCGCTTGGTCAGAGGGGAAAGCATTTAGACTCTGGAAAGTTACCTCTAACGAGGTGGATAGTTTTACCGTCTCTTCTAGGTTGAGGGCGCCCTTTTCGAGCAGGTGCTGTCTGACATAGTTGCACCGGACTCCAGCCACATAGGTGTCCCGGATGGCGAGTTCCATGTGCTGCGAGGCCGTGACATCCTTATAGTTACAGTTTCGAGCGAGTACCCTCAGGTCGCGTAGATATTCCTCCAGCGATTCCCCTGGGCGTTGACGACGTGTGGTGAGGCGATGCCGCGTGAACACTTTGTTCACCGGCCTCATGTAATGTCTTTTCAGGATCGCGACCGTGTCTGCGTACGTGTTCGCGTCTTCGATTGGTACAGAGATTCTGTGGCTCACCCGGGCGTGGAGGAGACTCAGCTTGTGTGCCTCGGTGATGGCGGGTGAGGAGGAGGCAGCGAGGTAGGCCTCAAAGCAGCCGTGCCAGTGTGAAAAGATTCCTTTGGCTTCAGCTGCCTGTGGGTCGAGTCCCAGTCGATCAGGTTTGAGGACGGCTTCCATTGCGATATCTTAGCTCATTAAATTGATGCGACCATCAATTCACACAAGACGATTAGTAGAAGTGAACAGTGGTTTTAATAAGCTAGATCTGTGCCACAGGCGGAGCCACAGGCGGAGCCCACAAGGGCATCAACATAATACAATACAATACAGTGGTGAATTGCAGTAGCAATACGTTCACCACACCAATATCACCTTCAAACAAATACACTACAGAGACAAAGGTGGAGTCTTTAGCTTGTTAATTTTTACCAGCAAAAATTACAATTATTAACCATGCAAAACAGTGATGGTGATTGACTCTTTAACACTGTCATGAGCTAAGTCTAGAGAGCCATGCATGAGAAACACCTCCATTCCACTCTCTATCCATCCTCCACATCTCTTGCATCTCATTCCATTGAGCAAATGGTGAACAAAATGGGAACTCGCGCAGTTATCTGCATCGCTGGGGAAATCTGGGTCTACGTTGATGCAAAAGATACCTGATCCTGGTCCGAAAGAAGCTGGAGTGTAATGGGGAGGAACCTTTGTATCACGCCTGTGGTCAGATTCCCATTCCGAGTTCTTGCTACTTGGGCACCAAACATCCAGAAGAATAAATTGATCTTGGAGGGGATACAGCACAGAATCACTGAGAGTGATAGGACGATCTGCTGAGAGGGTCACATGGCTGAGGTAAACAATCAGAATGGGGGATCATGCCACCAAGGGTGGGTTTCTGTATCGGTTCGATCCTGGAAGCTGCCTCACAGTCACAAGGCTGCAGACCTCTGTATTGTAGGTACATGTAAATAAACGTTACAGTTGTTATTTAACCTTACTGGTGAATGGGAAATTTTACATTGGCGATGAGCATTAAAGAAAATAAAGCAGTCCCAAGATCGTGAGTATTAAGTCATGTTGAGGTTCAGTTCAAGTTGAGAAACAGGGCTGGGATTCTGCCTTTCAGAGATTAAGGGCTGATGCTGGGGCAGAATCGGTGGACTTTTATGACAGCAAAATTAGCGCCGCTCTTGGAGCACCGGCACCACATGGAACACGAGCGATTCCAATGAAGAATGGTGTTGGATTCGCTGGAGTCGGGATTGACTCTCGAGAGGCTGACAAGCTGCAGTCGCATATTAGCTCTCCGCTCCCCACACACACACTCCTCCCAGCCAACAAGATGGCTGCACAGAGAGCGACGTCCCGGTTTGCGGACATAGAGCTTGTTGGACGCCATGGAGGAGAGGCAGGTTACACTATACCATGGGGTGGGAAGGAGGCTGTCAGCCATCACCAGGCCTGGGCACAGGTGGCAGATGCCGTGAGCGCCATGGGCCCCAAAGCCAAGACCGGACAGTAGTGCCGCAAAATATCGCAGAAACTCGCCAGGGCAGCCAGGGTGGGTAGGTAACATGGTGCACCAACCCCATTCCACACACCCGTAACCCCATCACTCTCCCCCACCCGGAGGATGACCGTACTCCACCCGCCGACAGTGTGCACGCACCCCACCCTGCACCACATGCCAGCACGCATACTGGCCGAGTGTCCTGGCCACGAAGGCCACCAGCTGCCCACCTGCTATGCTGCATGCATCTGACTGCCTATCACTGTGTGCTTTCTATCAGAGTGGGGCACTCTGTGCGGGCGGTGGCCGAGGCAAAGGACAGGGCTGCCCTATCGCAGGCAGCCATATACCAGGGCCACCTGGACCTTACAGCGGTGCTCCAGAACGTGACCCAGTTGCAGCAGGCTATGGCTGAGGGCATCAGCAACAGTGCTTGGGCGCTGGCTGACCTGAGCCAGGTACAGAGAGAGGTGGCACAGTCACTGGCTGATAAGGTACAGTCCCAGAGGGATTCCTGTCTCGTGAAAGACAGAGGTTTCAACCTTGAGTTGAAGGCCCAGTTTGATGAAAAATAGGGTGTCCCTCCAGAAAGCCTGCTGCCTGTGAGTACTGCATTTGCGAACCTGCGTGCATCCTGAATGAAAGAACACTATTACCGGTGGTAACCAGAAACTTTAATCTAGCTGTGAAGAAAGTGTGCTGAAGGATCACCATCGGAAGCAAAGACTCTTACCATTTGACCTTCATCCTTATTATTTGACCCCTTTCCACCCCTCTGTGTTTGTCTGCGTTTGTGTGTGTAGAGGGTGGGGCAGTTAAAGTGGGTAATAGATATTAGCTTGTCATTAACCAGTTGTATTTACTACATATTTCATGATTGTCCTTGTTATAAATAAATAGTAATTGTGTTTACGTTTACAAACATGGTGACTGTAATTATTGGGCCGCCAAGGGCCACAGACGTTGGGCATTTTTCTCAGAATTATTGGTTAATTCACTTGTATTGTGACTCTGGGTCAAGTGCGTCTGGAATTGACTGTGCACTAGCCCAGGGTTTCGTACCATTCCCATGGTTGGCAGGACGGCATGATTTACCCCTTAATGTTTAATGGGTGACAAGCTCCCAATAAAATATAGTCTTTTATGTTCTGGAGTGATGTCAATATCTTAATTTAGAAATCAAAAGGAGATACAAAAGATTTAAGGATGAGAAATTTGGAAATGTTGTGACACTGTGATGTTCCTGCAGAGCCAGTCGCAATGAGTTGGATGGACAAATAACAAACCATCAGTAACTCAAAGTTAAGTTTTATGACTTTTTGCAAAGTTATAAAAAAAATAAACAGAGTCAAAACCAAACCCAATTTAATTCAATGAATGCTCTAATTTAAACCATGGTACTGAACCTAGGATTTATCGGGGAGATAGATACTTGTATCTCTCTCCTACCCCCCACCCGCCCGCCCTCATCCTGAACCCCTGAACCCTCCACACGAAAATTTGATCGGCAAACCGACTCCCGCGCAGTGATAATTAAGGGTGACCTTAATTGGATCAGAGAGGTACTTCCACTCCACAGTGTCACGTAGTCCTGCACTTGAGAGCTATTGGACAGTAGACACCTTTGCAGTTCCCAGCAGCACCAGGAGGGAGTAGTGGTCGCAGCTAAGACTTCGAGCAGTCTCGAGGAGGATGTGAAGATGGATCCCGGACTTCAGATTAGACCCAGGATTTTGGACAGGCAAAGCTGGGGGACTCCTACGAGTGCAGCGAGGGGGGTGGGTGTTGTCTGTAGCGGGGGCGGAGGGGGGGTGTGAACAGAAGGAGAATACCAAGTGGAAGTGGTGACCCCAGTCAGCACTGGGACCCCCAAAAGAAGTACCTCTCTTCTTTGATCGACAACTGCCCACACTGTCAAAGCTATGTATCCTCCTTACCCCAACAGTCAGAGAGATTGTGATTGAGAAGGTGGATTGAGGCCCTTAAGTGGCAGTTAAATGTCACATAATGAGCCTTAAAAGGTTGAAGGGTGGGCGGGCCGTCAAATCCTTACCACCCCTCCCTTCCCCCCATTCCCCCATAATGCGGAGGACAAGTCAGGGGTAGACAGTAAGAGGCAGGCTAGCAACCCACTTTCGGCACCTCCCCACATTCAACTATATGCAGGGGGTGGGTGAACTAGAACATACAGTGCAGAAGGAGGCCATTAGGCCCATCGAGTCTGCACCGATCCACTTAAGCCCTCACTTCCACCCTATCCCCGTAATCCAATAACCCCTCTTAACCTTTTAGTCACTCAGGGCAATTTATCATGGCCAATCCACCTAACCTGCATGTCTTTTGGACTGTGGGAGGAAACCGGAGCAACCGGAGGAAACCCACGCAGACATGGGGAGAACATGCAGACTCCGCACAGACAGTGACCTAGCGAGGAATCGAACCTGGGACCCTGGCGCTGTGATATGGTAGTATGCACAGGAAACATGTGTGATGTGATTCCACAATGGGGAGGTTTCCCATTGGCGAAATCCACCTCCAGCTGACAATGCTACACCTACAAGAAGTAGACCGATTTTTATAGATCTGGGCCTATAAAAGAACCTCCTGAATTCCCGAATTGAGCAGCACACTGCACAATCCTGAGTGCACTAATAGATAATTAGTCAGGCTCGTCAAGCTGGAAGCAAGGACCCATTTTGTGCAACAAAAAAGTGAATATGTCCAAGCCTTGTGTCTTTTTGAATTAGCCAGATGGCTTGGGATGGCTGGACCTCCCCGTTTCTTTCTCCATGGCAAAACCTTGGCCAATGAGAGTCAATTCTCCAACCAATTAACACCCTTCTCTCCCGCAGTATAAATTGCTGTGCGATTCGTTAAAGTTTGTTATTCTTGTAGTATTTGTCCTGATGAATGCACAATGAAAAGCTTCAACAGGATGTCCCTCTTTCCAGAAATATTTAAATGGTTGTGAAGTGTTTTGGGGCATCACGGCATAATGAAAGGTGCCATATATGTGTGAATATTTCTTTTTTTTTAAACTTGCTTCCTATTCATAATAACAGGCACGAACGTATCAGCAACTCGGCAAACCTCTCAAAATATAAAACCTTTCCTTGCTAAAACGATTTGTTTGAGTTTGAGACTGCAGCGTTGCTGCTTTTCGTTTCACAAAGGAAGAGAAGACCCATATTTCATGGCCTTTTAGCTGATAGACTGAAGATGCATCTTGCCAAGTAAGTACAGCAGGGTCGATAACAGCTTGCTGCACCATACCCATTATCTGGCTTTGTATTTTGATCCATGTACTTTGCCTCCTCTATGCTGGGAGGCTGCTTTCTGTTCTATTGTCAAGTTGTGGTTTTATATTAACGCACAAGCTCCAGAAACAACTCGACCGGCTTTACTTTTCAGCACTAATGGAGGATGTGGCTTATCCTTAATATAGAAGAAGGCTGATAAATATAGGACGTGCAACTTCCTCTGTTTCACTTATCTCGAGTGCGAGTTTGAATTTAGCAGTTTTGAACCCTTATTTTTCAGGCTATCTGTTTCTGCCTCTTCATGATACGCCCACGCCATGCACCAACCACTGACTGAAATAAAAACAGCTACATAAACCACGACATGTTGCTGGAAAGTGGACAAATGTGCTTGTTGGATGGTGTACTCGGCCGTCTGCTTATTGCCACGCTCACAGGCTCACAGTCATTGGTTGGCACAACCACACACAATGGGTTGTTGAACTGGCATGGCACAGCACATAGCAATGCAAGGTGGATTTGTGCTTGACTTGTAGCTAGCCTGCCTGGGTCGGGCTTTCTTTGTAGGTACGAGGATGTATCGGGGTGGAGACACGGGGAATGCCTATTCTCTGGGCCCTCTTTTACCATTGTGAAAGGGGGTGGGTTTTGAATGCCTTCAGAGTTGGGAAGCTGCCAATAGCCTGGCACAGTAAGCAGTCTGACAACACCAGGTTAAAGTTCAACAGGTTTGTTTCGAATCACTACCTTTGGGAGCACAGCTCCTTCCTCAGGTGAATGGCCTGGGAGGAAGAGGGAGCATTAATTGTGGGGAAACAAAACAGACTAGCTTGAGTGCATTGTGAACTTGTGTGGGCAAATGTATGTATTAAAACACATGAGAACATATGTGTTAAAGTATGTTGAGTACCTGTGAACATGTTTGAATTAACCATGTGCATGTGAATGTGTATGTGATCATACACATTGCAAGGGATACCTGGGGCTGGTTTAGCACAGTGGGCTAAACAGCTGGCTTTAATGCAGAACAGTGCCAGCAGTGCGGGTTCAATTCCCGCACCAGCCTCCCCGAACAGGCGCCGGAATGTGGCGACTAGGGGCTTTTCACAGTAACTTCATTGAAGCCTACTTGTGACAATAAGCAATTTTAATAATTATTATTATTATTGCAAATGAAAAATACTTGCAGGCGATTTACCATGAAGGAGCACATAGGTGAGGGAGCAGGCGAGGGGTTAAAAGCCAGCGAACTTGACAATGCAGCAGGAAGCCAGATCAAACACATTGGTTGGTCTGTCTATGCATAACCCTGGTCATTAAACTGCTTCCTGTGCTGTGTAAAGGAGCACAGCACAATGCTCCAAATGCTAATGTGGCAACTTTCAATTATGTATTCTTGGTCTCTGCTCTTTCCAAGGACCTGTGCAGACTTGATGGGCTGAATGGCCTCCTTCTGCACTGTAAATTCTGTCCTGCAGGTTTATTCCTCCCACTGTTGAGTGCATAGTATCTCTCTCTGACTCCTCTTCCCCCGCAGCAGCACATCTAGGTACTGATCACTGTACTGGGGAACAGTCTTTGCCCATCTTTCTGCTAGCCCCTCACTTCCCCTCTTGAACACCAACATCCTCCAATTGCTCTTTGGATCGTCCCTTTAACTACCAGAGTTTGGATCATGCGCATTTCCTAAGCAAAGGCATTGGCTGACAGCAGCTGTTATGTTGCATTTGCAAAGGACACAGGCTGTTCTTTATGGATTTTCCAGTTGCTTCTGCCCTGTGACCAGAAATTCCCTCCTGAGTTTAACGAACATTTAAATGGTCCGTCAAATGTTCTGTCTTGCCCGTGTCAATTCCTGTGGTGGATGGGACCGGAATATTTAACCTATAGAATCTACAGAGCTCACAGACAAAGATCACATGATGCAGCTCTTGGATGAAAAGCTACTGGATTTTATATAGTCAGAGAGAGACTTCCATAGGGGCAAAACTCGTACCCCCTTCTTCCTTTCTTCTGGAAATTCTCTCATCAGTTTATGATTGACAAAGCACAACAGAAGATCTCATTGCTGCAAATTGAGAGTTCTAAGAGGAGAATTCCAAATACACACCATAGACTCCAATGAGAAACCTTAAGAACCAGCAGCTACTGTGCAGCCTTCAGCTGAAAAGAAGTATCTGGGCACTCGATGAATACTTTTTTTCTGACTTTACTTGTTACTTAACAAACTTAATATGTGGTACTCTGAAGACTAAACAATTTTTTCTCTCAGTACCCTTCATTGTTGAGAACAAACGGCTTCTCCTGTAAGAGAAGAAAACATTGCCTCTCTTTGGTAAACATGAAACCTGCAATGTAACCAGAGAAGACTGGGCCCAATACATCCAGTGCATGTGTTATTTCTTCAGTGCTCATAATTCTGAGGGAGATAAAAAAGCAGAAAGTGATTGTATTGACAGCATTCAAGGACCTGATGTTCAGCGTGATAAAAAGTCTGACCTTTCCAGATGCCCATGACTCGAAGACATTTAATAAGTTATTAGACATGTTAAAAATCACTATGATTCAAAGTCCTCTGTTAAACTTCAGAGATACTGCTTTAACACAGCGGGGAGCACCCCAGGGAAGCCTGTCAACAAATATTGGGCCAGATTACAAAAATTGGCTGAACATTGTGAATTTGGATCTTCCCTGAAAACAATATTGTGCAACAGGCTAGTATGCAGAATAAAAGCTAGACAACCCCCAAAAACATTATTGGCAGAACCCAACCTGGACTTTTAAAATAGCCATCAAAATGGCTCTATCACTGCAAAATGCAGAAAAAGGGGCACGGAAACTGTAAGAGGCATCAGCCAGCAATGTCCTCCAGTTAAGGAGAGAGGTCTCAAGTAACAATGACCATTTTTCAACTGAGGGTGCTTGTGCAGGTAAGATGTTATCTAGTCCATTACAAAATCAGAGCTCAACTTGCAGTCAAGGAAATGCAATGATGGCCCCAAGGGTGCTGGAAAACATGTTCCAGAAGGGTGCAGATGGCAGGCGATGGATTATTGTAAGCACTGCCAGAGGGCACAGAACAAAAAGAACAAAGAACAAAGAAAAGTACAGCACAGGAACAGGCCCTTCGGCCCTCCAAGCCCATGCTGACCATGCTGCCCGTCTAAACTAAAATCTTCTACATTTTCTGGGTCCATATCCCTCTATTCCCATCCTATTCATGTATTTGTCCAGATGCCCCTTAAATGTCATATCGTCCCTGCTTCCACCACCTCTTCCGGCAGCGAGTTCCAGGCACCCACTACCCTCTGTGTAAAAAACGTGCCTCGTACATCTCCTCTAAACCTTGCCCCTCGCACCTTAAACCTATGCCTCCTAGTAATTGACCCCTCTATCCTGGGGAAAAGCCTCTGAGTATCCACTGTCCATGTCCCTCATAATTTTGTAGAGCTCTATCAGGTCGCCCCTCAACCTCCGTCATTCCAGTGAGAACAAACCGAGTTTATTCAACAGTTCCTCATAACTAATGCCCTCCATACCAGGCAACATCCTGGTAAATCTCTTCTGCACCCTCTCTAAAGCCTCCACATCCTTCTGGTAGTGTGGTGACCAGAATTGAACACTATACTCCAAGTGTGGCCTAACTAAGGTTCTAAACAGCTGCAACATGACTTGCCAATTCTTATACTCAATGCCCCGGCCAATGAAGGCAAGCATTCTTGACTACCTTCTCCACATGTGTTGCCCCTTTCAATGACCTGTGGACCTGTACACCTCGATCTCTCTGACTTTCAATACTCTTGAGGGTTCTACCATCAAGACAAAGTTATAGGAGTAGACAAAACGCGTGCTGTTCGGGGAAGAAGTCAAGGCCAATCCTGGCTTGCACCATGCATGTATACCCACCACCATAAACGGGGACAATGCAGCTGAACCACATCATAACAACCATGGTTACCTAATAATATTGGAAATGCTGGTAAACAGTCATCCATTGAAAATGGAGATGGACACAGGAGCTTCGGTCTCCATTATCGGGGACCAGACATATGATCACCTCCAAACTGGTATTCAAGTCTTGAGCTTTGGAGACATGAAGGCCAGACTAGCCATGTACACAGGGAACCATTACGAATAAAGGACACCACAATGACCCCAGCGATTTAGAGGCAGCAATCAGCCCAACTCCCACTCATCATTGTGTGGGGCCAAGGACAAGAATAATGGGGAGAGATTGAATCCAGCGGATCAGACTGAACTAGTTGGAAATCTTCAGACTGGGGGTGGGAGGACTGCATGTCAGCAGCAAATACATTGAGGTTTTCCGGGAAGGACTTGGGAAATTAAAATGAGCCAAAGCTAAGAATTATGTCGACCATGATGCTATGCTCTATATTTGAGAGCGAGACCGATTCCATACTCCTATTGCAAAAGGTGGAGACTGAACTTGGGCACCTGGAATATCTAGGCATAATAAGGCCCATATAGTTCTCAGAATGGGCTGCCACTGTCGTCCCTGTCCTTAAGCTGGACAAATCAGTACCGTCACTGTGGATATTATAAGCTAATGGTCAGTCGGGTTTCCAAACTAGACAGGCACACCATGCCTCGAGTTGTATGCCAAGACCTGTATGCCAAGTTAGCAGATGACGAGAAGTTCACGAAGTTGAATACGAGCTACAACTATCTTCAACTTTAATTAGATGAACCTTCCCAGAACTATGTTACAATCAACATAAACAAGGGCCTATATGAGTACATGAAAGAGAAAATGCTGGCAAAGCTCAGCAGGTCTGGCAGCATCTGTAGGGAAAGAAAGGAGCTAACATTTCGAGTCCGATGACTCTTTGACAAAGAGTCATCGGACTCAAAACGTTAGCTCCTTTTTCTCCCTACAGACGCTGCCAGACCTGTTGAGATTTTCCAGCATTTTCTCTTTCGTTTCAGATTCCAGCATCTGTTTTTATCCTATATGAGGACACTTACTTGCCCTTCAGGGTCTCATCAGCGGAAACCATATTTCCATGGATTATGGTGAATATACTCCTAGAGTCACCCAAAGTGGCGGTGAACTTGGATGACATCTTGTTCACAGGGACACCAGAACGAGAGCACCTGGTAAACCTTCAAGAAGTCTTGCGGAGATTCCCGAGAACTGCAGGACACCTGAAGAGGGAAAAATGTGTTTTTCAAACAAATGAAGTGACCTACTTGGGCTATCGGATGGATAAAAGAGGTTTACATCTGGTAAAAGACAAGGTGAAGGCCATCAACAAAACACCAACTCCAAGAAACACCACAGAGTTAAAATCTTTTGTGTGATTAGTAAATTATTCCTGGCGATTAATCCCGAATTTGGCTTCCTTACTGAGCCATTTGCATACCCTACTACGAAAGTACCAAAAATGGCCTTGAGAGGAACCACAGATGGGGACTTTAATAAAGTGAAACAACAACTGCTGTCATCCAACCTGTTGGCCCATTTTGACCCGAAGAAGGAACTCAAGTTGACATGCGATGCTTCCGCTTACTGGGTTGGGACGGTACATTCACACCGCTGTAAAGATGGAAAGGAAAGGCCCATCACCTGTGCACCCAGTATCCATTCAAATGCCAAGCAGAAGTATTTTCAAATGAGAACGAGGCCTTGGCGCTCATGATTAGTGTAAAAAGGTTCCACCAACACATCTACAATAGGCATTTCATGACAGTAACCAATCAGAAGGGCTTATTGGGACTTTTTAAAGAGGATAAGCTGATTTCTCCTTTTGCCACCGCTCAGAAGCAGCCTATGAATACCTTTTAAAGCAATACCTGGGAACCTGGATAGCTAACACCGATGTGTTGAATCAGGCGGCATGGTAGCACAGTGGTTAGCACATTTGCTTCATAGCTCCAGAGTCCCAGGTTTGATTCCCGGCTTGAGTCACTGTCTGTGCGAAGTCTGTATGTTCTCCCTGTTACAGCGTGGGTTTCTTCCGAGTGCTTCGGTTGCTTCCCGCAGTCCAAAGATGTGCAGGTTAGGTGGATTGGCCATGATAAATTACCCTTAGTGTCCAAGAAGGTTGGATGGGGTTGCTGGGTTACGGGGATAGGGTGGAGGTGTGGGCTTAGGTACAGTGTCCATTCCAAGGGCCGGTGCAGACTCGTAGGGCCAAATGGCCTCCTTCTGCACTGTAAATTATATGATATGATACGTCACATGAATCGCCACCTGCTGCCTGCAAGCCCAGTTCCATTACCAGCACTTAAAGAGACTTTGCCTGTTTCCGCAAGGCACATTAAGGCCTAGATGCAAAAAAAATCCAACTCTGTCTGAACTAAAGTACATGATCCTGGATGGTGGAATCTGGGGACAAGCTTCAGAAGAAATAAAATTCTATCTGACGAAGAAAGATGAGCTCAGTATTGAGGACGGTATAATTCTCTGGGGGTCCTGAATTGTTGTCCCTCGGCCAGAGCGGGGTCGGATGCTTATGAAACTACATTATGACCATCCTGGAGTATTGAAAATAAAAATGCTCACCAGGAACTACATCTGGTGTCCCGGCCTCGTCTCAGGCATCACGGCCGGGATTCTTCGACGCCGGCGCGCCATCAGGGGCCGTTGAAAGCGGCCCCCACGGCGATTCTCCGCGCTCGATGGGCCGAGTGCCCGCCGACGTGGGTTACGTATGGTCCTACCCGGCGGGACCTCGGAGTTCTGGCTGCGGGGCCCGTCATGGTGGCAGGGGCAGGGGGATCCGACTCCGGGGGGAGGTGGGGGGGGGGGCCTCCACGATGGCCAGGCCCGCGATCGGGGCCTACTGATCGGCGGGCGGGCTAATTCCGGGGGGGGCGGGGTGGGGGGGCTATGTTCCTCCATGCCGGGCCTCTGTAGGGCTTCGCCATATTGCCTGGGGGCTGGCGCGGAGACGGCAACCCACGCACATTCGCGGATCCGCGCCGGCCACAGCGTGCATGCGTGGACCCGCGCCGGCCGTGTGGCACCGGCCTTCGAGCGCACAGCACTCCGGCGCCGTACTAGCCCTGTAGGAAGGGGTGAATGCCTGGGCTGGAGGCCCGTTGACACTAGCGTCGCCGCGCTGGTTTTGACGCCGGCGTCAACACTTGGCCAGAATTTTGGAGAAACCCGGCCCCACGGATTAGGTGAGCTGATGTGATCTATGCCAGGAAAATCAAAAAAGAATCCGCATCATTAACTTTTCGGCGCTCTCTCTGGAGACAAAGGTCCACAATTCGGTTCACGCCATCAGATCTGGTCCCACCCTCAATTGACCTCAGACTGATTGCAGCGGGGTACTGAGGGAGAAACGGACTTAAGGGGGAGGTATGTTATGATGGCCGCGAAAGACATAGGGGACTATCAATAGATCTCCCCGTGGACTCCATGGAGAATGAACTTCCCTATTGAGTGGGCGGGAGCTCGCCCAATGGGAAGTGAGCAACAGGAGTTTAAAACCTGCTGCTTCAACCCGGGCCAGTATTCTGCAGGCCCAGGCTTGGGATATAAACCGCGGTTGCGGCCTTTTCCATTATGTAAATAAAAGGGTTTGGTGCCGGAAGAATGGTCTTGGCAAGATTATTGCAGTCATATTTCTACAGTTTAAACCTTTTATTAATAATTTCTGCTCCTTTACCTGAGAGAGGTTTAACAATAAAACAAACTCTTCACTTGTTAGTTTAAGGAACCTGGCTGGCTTATATTTTGCACCAAGCTATACACAGTCAAATATATATATAATATATATTTATACCTGTACATATAAATATTTATATGTTATATATGTATATAGTAAATTGGCAACATCACCTCCCTTTTAAATTCAAACTCTTTCAAAACCAACTCAGGAATGGGTCAAAGAGACAAGTCAGTTCACCCCTGTTGACCTGGTAGTAATAAGTGTAAGTATTAGGCTTAAGTTCTAATCTTCACCACCTACTTATTTGAATTAGAACCTGTATGACTCAAAGAAAATATCTGATTAAAAGCCGATGCCCAAATTGACAACCTGCCTGGAGCGCAGAGGAATTCAAAAGACTAGCAGGGAACTACTGAATACATAAACAATACCAAGTCTCTACTGTTTTATGTAAATCTACTGCCAGAGAGATATTTGTAATAGCCCATGTCTAAAAATAGCAACACTCAAAGCTTTGGCACATGGCATGCTTTCTTATGGCTGTGGGCCATTGTAAATAGAAAAGGAGAAAGAACTAATAGTGTTACAGCCGCTGTCATAACATCAGGACATCCCAAAGCACTTTACAGTAAATGAAGTACCTTTGAAGTGTAGTCAGGATTGTAATGCAGCAACTGATTAGCACGCAGAAAGGTTCCAAGAACAGAAGTGAACAAGTGAAAGGAGCAAGCAGGAGAGTGCTAACCCCGGGGGCAGCACGGTGGCGCAGTGGGTTAGCACTGCGGCCTCACGACGTCGAGGTCCTAGATTCGATCCCGGCTCTGGGTCACTGTCCGTGTGGAGTTTGCACATTCTGCCCATGGACTTCGTATGGGTTTCGCCCCCACAACTCAAAATGTGCAAGCTAGGTGGATTGGCCATGCTAAATTGCCCCTTAATTGCACAAAATGTATTGGGTACTCTAATTTTTTTTTTAAAAGAACACTAACCTCCAGCATGCTGTGTTAACGTTATTGCAATTTTGCAGCTGTGTTTTGAGGTTTTTCCCTGCCTGTTTGATGCTCTATCCATACTAAGGAAAATTCAACCTTCTTGTTAAGCACATCCATCTCATTGAGGAGGCTTGAGTTCCATGCACATCCAACAACCTGCTCTGAAAACTCTGCCCTCATTTTGGCAGCTGTGAGAAATTGCGTCACAACAGTTGAGACTAACCACAACATTCGAGGCAATGACATTGTGGTATTGTTGATTACCTCCTGATCCAGAGTTCCAGGGGCAATGCTCTGGTGGCCCGGGCTCGAATCCCACCGTGGCAGAGGATGGAATTTGAATTCAATTAAAAACGAAATCTGGAATTAGAAGTCTAATGATGACCACCAAACCATTGACAATTGTCGGGGAACCCATCTGAGCACAATGTCCTTTAGTGAAGGAAATCTGTCATTCTTACCTGGTCGAGCCTACATGTTTCTCCAGACCCACAGCAATGTGATTGGCTCTTAAATGCTCTCGGGGAAGGGGAATAAATGCTGGTTTAGTCAGCGATGCCCACATTCCATGAACAAACGAAATAACTCACAACAAAAGTCATTTTTATAATCTCCCAGTGTTAACGGATTGTTTAAAAAATTCAATTTTGAATTTTATGGGGCCAATAATATCCCCCCCCACCCCCGCCCACCCAGGCTAAAACTTTGTTTTTTTTCCTTAATTCTTTCATGGGATCTGGGCATTGCTAGCCTGGCCAGCATTTATAGCTCATTCCCAATTGTCCTTGAACTGAGTGGCTTGCTAGACCATTTCAGAGGATATTCGAAGAGTCAGCCACATTGCTCTGGGTGTGGCGTCATATGTAGGCCAGACCAGGTAAGGACAGCAGATTTCCTTCCCTAAAGGATATTTGTGAACCAGATGGGGTTTTATGGGTTGTGAGCCTGCCCACAATACTGCTGCCCCAGAGCAATTTAAGGCTGGGAGCAGGGTTCCCATCTTCAAACCCGGCGGCACGGGGAGTATAAAACCCAGCCCCAGGATCCAGACCCATATCTTTTTCTCTGTCAAAAATGAATCAATTCTTCCTTGGGCTATATTGTACCTGTGTGCCATGCTTCATCAAAATCCAATCACAACTTTCTGAGATATAATGGCTGGGATGTGCTGCTCCCATCGTTCTTGGGCAGGTTTGGCGGGAAGCTCAAATAGCATTGTATGTTGACGGAAAAGCTTGCTGCAATCGGCCCCTCACCATGTCGATGGCGGGTCATATTACCCGCCATATACTGGCAGGAACCTCATTTCAATACATTTGCATCTCATTAATGGGCCTCCCCGCAGGAATCAAAACTCCACCCCCCACCCAAAAATCTATCCACGGTGACGTGATGTCACGGAGGCATGAATCACAACTACTTTCAAAAGAGGTACACCTGGTGAGCTGACCTCCAGTTCAATGTGGCACCATTTTGTCAGAGGGGTGAGAGGACACTGGGGTAGGCTTCAGGGGTGCTGGGGTTGGAGTGATGGATATCTAGGAAGGCCTCGCCAGTACCAATGAAGGAGACGCAGGTACTGGGGAAGTGCTCGGGGGTACCTGGAAGGCTCATTACTGCCAAGGGAAAGTCCAATGGTTAAACCTGTCAGTAATGACCATTTAGTTGCAGCTGAGATCATTCAACTACAACTCAATTAAATGTAGTGTGACTGCTCACCCAATTATGCCCACTAAATTAGCACTGATGTGTATCAGTGCCACTGATTTGTACTCAGCTTGGCACGCTGACCTCCATACTTAGAGACTACTGTGGTCTCCCTAAAACATTGTCTGACTGGGCAAGCATATTCATCCCCGTTGACAGTTAGCAAGGACACATCAGCTGAGGCGAGCACGCCGACACATAAGATGGGTGTTGAGGTGCGTATTGACAGATGCCTCCCATTGACTGAGCTTGGGATAATGCAAGCACCTGAGATGCGAGCTCAGGATGCAATAGAGACACCAAAGCTATAGCCTTTTGGGGCAAGGGCGGTGTGGGGTTTTGCCATTCAGGGAGTGACTGAAAGACTGGTTATCAGTGTGGAGGGCAGCACATGAGTGACTGGCCGCCAGGATGCAGCTCCAGAAGGTGAATGGACAAGGAGTGAACCGTAGGAGACAAATGCTAACCATTAAGTCTCTCTTTAATTTTGCAGTGATTTGAGCGAGGGAGAGATGGAGCCTGTGGAACTGGCTTCATTCTTCTGACACATAGAGAGGAGAGAATATGTCAATGAAGGTGCAAAACCCTGAGGAAGGAGGCATGGCAGGGCCTGCTCTAAGAGCACAGGAGGTACCACAGAGAGGAGTCGCTCTGGAGGGCGGGATCTTCCTTGACCCAGGATGTACAGATAGTGCCTGACAGTTCTGCAGATGAGTAAGAACCAGTGTCAGGGAAGACTTCACCTCCATCAGAACTTTGGACACCTTAATACTTAGGCGGTGTCTCTTTCTCATCATCTGGACACCTCAGGGTTCTGTACCAAACAGTGTTGTAAAAGTGTTACCGAAACGAGAGTCAGTATCTGAATCATCACCATCTCCCAGCTGCCAGACTCGTGTCAGCTGTTTCTGTGCCTTGGCCACGTGGGCCGTCGGATGGTCCGAATCGTCGTGCCTTACCAGTCTGCAAGAGTTGTCGCGGTGCCAAAGAAGGGCTTGTTTGTCGTGAGGCGTAGGGGCGGTGGGAGTGGAGGGCAGGTTACTGTGGTCGGGCGGTGGCTGTGGCGGTGGCTGGGGGAGGGCATATAGGGGGTCAAAGATATCTAAGTCGTGCTTCCGGGGGCTGGGGTGACTGGGAGCAAAGAGATCGCGCCAGTGTTCAGAGGTAGTAATCAAATCTGGGTGACTCTCGCTGTCGTCGGAGTCAAGTTCAAGGTGAAAGTCCGTCCCTGTGGACGGAGACACGTTCGGGTCTGTGGGCGTGGACTAGGGATAAATGCCAGCATGGCTGGGGGAGGGTTGGCATAGGGGTCGGACTAGGTTGTCGATAGGCAGGGCGTAATCGTCTCCTATGGCCGGAGTGATGTGGTGGGAGTGGCTACATTGTGATCCGTAGACTTTGAGTTGGTTGATGTGGAACCAACCAATTTTACCGTTGGGGTACGTTATCTTGTACAAGGAGGGGCTCACTTTGTCAGAAATGGAGTAGGGTTCTGCAAATTTGGGGGAGAAGGAAGATCTGGGGTTGTAAAGTGTAACCATTACTTGCTGACCGACTGTGTACTCTACAGGGTGGACGGTTTTGGCAAAGCAGGCTTTACTCTGCTTCTTTCTAGCGCCTAATCGGACAGCTGCAGCGAGTTGTGCTGCTTTAATGTTATCTGTAACCTGTTGGACTGCTTTTTTGTGGGTGAGGGTGGTTACTGTAGGGCTTGGCAGATCGAGGCGTAATAAATATTCAATACCCTTCATGGGCCGTCCAGCCATGAGAGTGTGGGGGGTGAAACCTGTTGAACTGGAAACAGTGGTCCGAATAAACATGAGAGCAAATGGGAGGACTGTCTCCCACGTGGTATTGTTCTGTTGCACCATCTTCCTAATGGTCGCTTTTAAAGTTCGATTAATTCTCTCGGCAGTGCAACTGGATTGGGGGTGATGTGCTATGTGGAATTTCTGCCTGATCCCAAAAATTGTTAAAACATTTTGCATGACTCTGCCGGTGAAGTGGGAACCTTGGTCTGACTCAATGCTGCGGGGGAGACCCCAGCGTGTAAATATCTAATGGGTCAAAATCTTAGCGGTGGCCTTTGCTGTGTTTGTCCGTGAGGGAAATGCTCCAATCCATTTAGTAAAGGTGTCGATTACAACCAGCACGTACTTGAATCTGTTTCTGCAAGAGGGAAGGGGGCCAATGTAATCAATTTGCAAATTTGTCCAAGGGCCATTCACAGGTCGGGTGTGATGTACTTGTCCTTTCTTTGAGTAACGTTCGGGATTGTTCTGAGCACAGGTAAGGCAATTCTTGACATAATGGGTTACATCGCTTTTTAAATCAGGCCACCAACACAAAGGTCTTAAATGAGCAATGGTATTGTCTATCCCCTGATGTCCGTGTCCATCATGAAATTGGTAAATGAGCTGGTTTCTGTCCTGGGTGGGGACCACATAAATTCCGTTTTTTAAAACGATGCCGTCCTGTACAGTCAGTTCGTCCTTCCATTTATCGTAGGGGGCTGAGAGGTTGTCGTCTAAAACCTATTTGAGGTTGTCGTCTGCATTTTGGGCTTGGGATAGATCCTCAATATTTGTCTGGGAAACCTGGACTGAGTGTATCGGTTTGCTTTCGGGTGGCTGCCAGAAGTGACCAACGCGTGATCCTGCTTTGGCTATGGCGTCTGCCTTTACATTACCGGGTGGGGAGGAGCGATGATGGCTTCTTACTTTAATGATACCATATGTGCGATCTGAGGCTGTCTTGAGAATGTGCTTTAACAACGGGGAAGAGGGTAAGGGTTTTCCATCAGCTGAAACAAAACCTCGAGATTCCCACAGGGGCAGGAATTCTGTTAAACTGTTGCACATATACAGGCTGTCTGAGTGTATGTCTGCGGGGGTTGGAAAAGCGTTGGGGTGCTGAATTACATAGGCTGTGGCTGCAAGTTCTGCTGCTTGTGAACCTAGGTGGCCAGGCAATTTTAATGAGATCTCTCCTAGTGGGCGTCACTGCGCGTCATCCACGTAAATTCCACAACCAGTAATTCTAACTCCATTTTCGATTGTGGAAGAACCGTCCACATAAATTTTTTAAGTATCCCCTGTGGTTTGGGAATTCTGTGTCTTACTGCCTGCCCGTGGGTGTAGTGACTTTGGGATAAAGGGTCCTGTGTGGTGTTGGGCTGCTATGTTCTGGCACTCATGTGGGGTCCCTGCATATTGGAGATTATCAGCCAGAGATGTGTGGATCTTGGTGCGTTTTACTGTAATGCCTTGTAATAGTAGTGTCCAGCGAGCTGCTCTGACTTGGTTGATTGAACCATCCTTTAATCTACCGTCTAGTAATAGTTGCGTGGGGGTGTGATCGGTCAAGATCGTGACTGGGTTGAGGCCTGTGATGTACGCAAAGTACTGTACTGCCCAAAAGACTGCGAGCAAGTGCCATTCACAGACTGAGAATCCTTGCTCTACGGGGTCTAATACTCTTGAGGCATAGGCTACGGGTCCTAGATGATCGTGTCGTTCATGCAGGAGTACTGCTGATAGGGATTGGTCGGTTCTATGGCATAGGGCAAGTCTGGGTCTGGAAGTTGTAAAGCGGGGGCTGTGCCTAGGGAGCGTTTTAAATCATCAATGGTGTCTGTGTGCTGTGGAAGCCATTCCCATGGGGCGTTCTTTTTAAGGAGCTCTGAGTGTGGGGCTGCTTTTGTGGCAAAACCATCTATATAATTTCTGCAATATCCGACCAAATCTAGGAATGACTGGAGTGCAGTGACATTTTGGGCAGGGGCAATTTAACGTTGGACTCGATCCGTTTTTGCTTAATTTCTCTCTTCCCGTGGGTGATGATGGTGGCTAAATAAAGAACCTTTTCCTTTACAATCTGGCCTTTTTGGGGTTTACCTTACATCCGATTGATTGCAGTAGGCCTAGTAATTCAGATAAGAGTGCGACGTGTTCGTCTTTTGTGTCCGTTTCCAAGAGCAGATCGTCTACATATTCAGGTCGGGAAAATTTAGAAAGTCCATTGGCCAATTGTCGGTGGAAAATGGAGGGGGAGTTATGGAATCCTTGTGGGAAGCATGTCCACGTGTACTGCTGCCTTGAAACGTAAATGCGAATTTAACTGGCAGGCCCTGTCTAACGGGATGGACCAAAAGCCATTGCTGATGTCCAGCATTGTGAAGTACTTTGCCTGTACTCCCTGTTTGAGCATGGTCGCGGGACTCATGGCAACAGTGGGAGCTGCTGAAGGGGTTAACTTCTTAAGTTCGCGATAGTCGCCCACGTGGGACACAGTCCTCCCATTTGCTCTCATGTTTATTCGGAACACTGTTTCCAGTTTCACCCCCCATGCTCTCATGACCGGATGGCCCATGAAGAGTATTGAATATTTATTAGGCCTCGATCTGCCAAGCCCTACAGTAACCACCCTCACCCACGAAAAGCAGTCCAGCAGGTTACAGATAACATTAAAGCAGCACAACTCGCTGCAGCTGTCCGATTAGGCGCTAGAAAGAAGCAGAGTAAAGCCTTCTTTGACAAAACCGTCCACCACGTAGAGTACAGTCGGTCAGCAAGCAATGGTTTCACTTTACATCCCCAGTTCTTCCCTCTCCCCTAAATTTTCAGAACCCTACTCCATTTCAGACAAAGTGAGCCCCTTCGTGTACAAGGTAACGTACCCCAATGGTAAAATTGGTTGGTTCCACATCAACCAACTCAAAGTCTACGGATCACAATGTAGCCACTCCCACCACATGACTCTGGCCATAGGAGACGATTACGCCCCGCCCATCGATAACCTAGTCCGACCCCTACGCCAACCCTCCCCCAGCCATGCCAGCATTTATCCCTAGTCTACACCCACAGACCCGAACGTGTCTCCGCCCACAGGTACGGACTTTCACCTTGAACTTGACTCCGACGACAGCGAGAGCCTCCCGGGTTTGATTACTACCCCTGAACACTGGCGCGATCTCTTTGCCACCAGCCACCCCAGCCCCCGGAAGCATGACTTAGATATCTTTGACCCCCTATATGCCCTCCCCCAGCCACCGCCACATCCACCGCCCGACCACAGTAACTTGCCCTCCACTCCCACCGCCCCTATGCCTCACGACAAACAAGCCCCTCTTTGGCACCGTGATAACTCTTGCAGACTAGTAAGGCAGGACAATTCGGACCATCCGAGGCCCACGCGGCCAAGGCTCAGAAATGGCAGCCACGAGTCTGACAACCGGGAGTTGGTGATGATTCAGATACTGACTCTCGTTTCAGTAACGCTTTTACAACACTGTTTGGTACAGAACCCTAAGGTATCCAGATGATGAGAAAGAGACACCGCCTAAGTATTAAGGTGTCCAAAGTTCTGATGGAGCCTGCCCGCCTTTTTCCTTCTTTTTCTACTACATGGTTTTAATTCCTGTCGCCCGACACAAAATTACTCTTCTGATTCGAGGGTACGATACCCAATGTCACTTAAAGGCACACGTTTGTTGGGAAACAGATCACTGTTCTCCCAGTCTTTATGACAAGTTTCCACATGACTACAAACTCTTTCCATGCCCCCAGGTCACCCAGGTTGGGAGTAACGGCACTGATCCCCACCCTACCTGAGGACCCCAAATTCATTTGGTCAGCTGAGCTCGGGTAATGGAGTAACGGCGCTAATCCCCGCCCTACCCGGGGATTCCACCCATTCTTTTCCCGCAGCGGCCCACACACACCTCATGTTCCCTTCACTTCATATGCTCTGGAATAGTTCTCTACGCTCTGCGTTGCCTTTGGCAGGCCTTAGTTTCACCTTCTCATCTCTCTTTGGTTGTGGTATAAAGGATCCATTTTGCCACGTTCCGTACGCTCACCCCTTCTTTCCTTTCCCTTCCGCAACCCCCTGGTTGCTCCCCACATGCTATTTATATGACACAATTGGTTGCTAATCACGACTGCTGTACACGCTGCTACACGCGAACTACCTCTGAGTCCTGGGATGAAACTCTATAAAACTGACCGCCCTGAAATTCGGCTGGTTAAGATAAGCCTCAACCACCACTGGCTGCAAGTAAAGAAAAGACTGGTCAAAGAAATTGTCTGACCACTCCCTGCATCGACCACAAGCTGCGAGAGTCTCTGTACTTTTTAAAAAAAATTTGCATTTCTTGTCTCTCCAAAATGGTCTTTCAAAAAAAATAATGAGGGAGTCACACATGGTGACAATCTTAACAGGTAATTGGAGTAAGGAGAGAAAGACTAATAAAACAAGATATTAACGAAAGATAATAACAGATACTATGCTTGCATCCCCAGGATTACACGGAAAATAGACAACACAGAATGAAGCACGGACTGCTGACATGCGTTTGGATCATCGCTGGACTTCTGCAACTACACGCAACAAACCTTTGTAACGAACACTACACCAACCCCGAACACTACCACACAACAGGCCACCACCAGCCCGGACACTGCACCACACATAAAGATAGAGATCGAAACCCCCACCTGGTGCGAAAACATTGCCAAATGGAACCCACTCCCTTTACTCAGAAAGCACAACTGCCAAGGTCAATGACCTCTAAGGACCCACCCAGCTACCAAGGCACCCGCCGCTTTATTGGCCGAAATCGAGGAGAGTGATCAGAGCCCTGTTGAACTATTGGGTCCAAGGTTAAGGACTGCCCGAAAGAACGCGAAATCCCAGGGGGATAAAAGAGAGCACAGACATGTGTTCTGTCTCTTTTGGATCTGGCCTGTGCCAACCCAATTGCAGCAGGAACAGCTAGTTAAGTTCAAGACAAACGATCGCTACCTGACGGATGAACCCAGCAATGACACAGCCAGTTTCTTTGAACCAGCCAAGCAAAATCCAGATAAAGGCCTTATCCATTTGCACCATGCCGGTCGTCCTGATGTTAAGTATGGGTTATTGTAGCTGATAGGTGTAGTTTAACTCGCAGTAGATATTGTGTTTGCATGTTGAGATAACCATTGTGTATGTAAATAAACCATCTTTTGAACTAATTAACTGGTTGTTTGGTCATTTGATCGATAGAAGGGAAGGCTAGTGGTTCACCAAGATAAATAGAAATACCCACAGTATCGGTGACGTTATTGGGACCGAAACAGAGCAACATTATTGGCATCTCCGATGGAAAAACACCAACAGGTGAGTGGGAGAAGTGAGGCGAGGAGGAGACAACCCTCATGGGAGATGAAGATGTGTGGGGGAGAACGAGTGATGGTGTCACTCGAGCTGGTAGTGAGTGTGATCCCCGTGGATGTGTGATGGGTTTGTGAGAGTGATGGGAGGAGTGACTCGCCCTGCCAGGACAGAGGAGACTATACACACTGGATGCCTGTGCTCCTCTGTGTTGGCGCTGACCACCGCTGCCACCACCTCCCATGCTGGGTTTGTGTCCCTGCATGCTGGTCTCCTCCCTGTGTGAGGATACAGAACATCACGTTGCACCTCCACTGCATCTACCAGTCTCACAAGAGAGGCATTGCAGAGCCGGGCGGCAGCCTTCCTGTGGATCAAGGAGAAGTGGCTGGTGAATGCTGAGACAGCCTGCAAATGTAACAACCCTATTAATGAACTGAGGTGATGGTGGGACAGGTGAATTATGGGGTGTCCCGTCACTGAGTGCTGCATGGACAGGGTGGACATGGAGCAGCTGTTCCCTTTAGTTGAAGGATCAGTTACGAGGGGTGTAAGTTGCAGCAACTCATCAGCGGAACAAAAATGAACTGGACAAAGTTGGAAAAGGACAGATTCCATTTGAAAAAGGCAAACTGCAGTACAGACCATGTCTGCAGGCAGACACCAGAATATACAAAACAAGCCGGGCCAAGTCATGACAGAACCAACAGGAAAATCATGCGGGAAGATTAAACGGCCCGAACTCACTCCAAGAGGGACAATTGCAATGCAAATCATTTGTTGCCCTGGCCAGATAAAATCATAATACCCTAATGGGAAACCGATTAAAGTTGTCTCCAGCAACTATTTTCAAGAGATCAGCAGCCTCCGGAGACATTATGAACTTTTGTTGGGACACTAATCATATCTATGCCATCCTGTCAGCAATCAAGAGGCTTTGGTCCTGGAACTTGCCTGTGGGAGGGGTCAGACCGCTCCATCCAGGTTTTTTTGCCCTTAAAAGTACTTGAAGCATGGACTGTTTTAACTCTCTCCTGTTTGGCGCACTCTTCATTTGCTGCGAGCAGACCACGAAGACCAAAGGAACACCAGGATCACGGCCCAGCAGCCACACGGACCAGCCAGTTTTGAGGAAGAGCCAGAAACATCCGTATCAGTTGGACTTTTCTTCCCGGGAACGGTGAGCACGGTCTCTCAGCTCACAGAAATCCCCAATTAGTGTAGATTGTTGAGGTTTGGGGTGGGTGAGTGGATATATATCTGTGGGCTTTCAAGTAAATTTGTATAAAAGTACGAATTTTTGTTATGCTGTTTAGTCTCTCGTTTTATACATAACATTTCATAACCGGTGTTTGTGTGTGTTACAGTCTGAGTTGTGGAGGACCTCTTGAATAAATTATTTAATTTTAAATCAACCTCAACCTTGATTTTATGGCTTTATGAAATGAAATGAAAATCGCTTATTGTCACAAGTAGGCTTCAAATAAAGTTACTGTGAAAAGCCCCTCGTCGCCACATTCCGCCACCTGTTCGGGGAGGCTGGTACGGGAATTGAACCGCGCTGCTGGCCTGCCTTGGTCTGCTTTAAAAGCCAGCTATTTAGCCCAGTGTGCTAAACCAGCCCCTCTATCGGCTCAGGTTTCCAGTGTAGATCTCAAATCCACAACCTATTGACTCAGAGGTGAGATTGTTATGTTTAAGTCATGGTTGACACCAAAGAGAATCACTTGAAGTGTAACTCATTCGTGAGTTATCAGAAAAGGACCATAACATGGATCATTACAAATATATCTCTTTAAATAAGACAACATTCCATTGAATCTGTGCTCGCCCCTTTCAATTGGCTTGGCATCTTTCCTAAAGTGTGGAGGTCAAACCGTGGGGCAGCACGGTAGCATTGTGGATAGCACAATTGCTTCACAGCTCCAGGGTCCCAGGTTCGATTCCGGCTTGGGACACTGTCTGTGCGGAGTCTGCACATCCTCCCCGTGTGTGCGTGGGTTTCCTCCGGGTGCTCCGGTTTCCTCCCACAGTCCAAAGATGTGCAGGTTAGGTGGATTGGCCATGATAAATTGCCCTTAGTGTTCAAAATTGCCCTTGGTGTTGGGTGGGGTTACTGGGTTATGGGGATAGGGTGGAAGTGTGGGCTTGGGTAGGGTGCTCTTTCCAAGAGCCGGTGTAGACTCGATGGGCCGAATGGCCTCCTTCTGCACTGTAAATTCTATGATTCACACAGTATTCCAAATGTGGTATTGCGAAGGTTTTATCTAGATCCAATGTTATTTTTGAGTTTTATATTCTCCATCACTTGCAATAAATTCAGATTCCATTAGTTCTTTTTATGGCCACATCCACTTGAGAGAGATCTTTTAATGTCTTGTGAATATAAATGCCCAAATCTGCCTTTAACCATTCCACAGTCTTTCCCTATTCAGAGTAGATTTATTACTTAATTTATTTTTTATATTCAAAAATATCCCAGCAGCCTCTGAATTCCAACAGATGATTTCAACCTAATCCTTGGTCCTTAAGATTATTTACTGTGCCATTAATCCTCGTAACTCTGCAAGATTGGACGACTTTCCCTCTAACTTTATATCCCAATTTGTGAAACATTGTAATGGAAGCAATCACAAAACAAATACTTGCTTCGGACCACTCTGAAGAGCTCCCTAGACTCTTACTCTATTTCTACTTCTAATTGCTGCTCTCTTCCTAAGTCTACACTCCTTAATCTCATCCAAGCATCCCTGTGTGATGTCTTGCCAAAGCTCCTCTGAAAGTACATGTACAGTACATCCACTGCATTTCCTCCATCTACCGCATCTGTCACCTTCATCAATGAATTTGATCGGGATTTTCAAGTACGATTTTCCTTTTGAAATTGATGCTAACTTGGCTTTAATTAATTCCTTTCATTGGGATACTTTGTAATTCCACATTTCATTAGGAATTTAAAATGTTTACTGATGATAAACTAGCGTACCTGTAATTACTCAGGTTCGCTCTGCCTCCCTTTTGAAATGATGAAACTCCAATCCTTCATCATTGAGAGCCAGTGTGTAAAACGAGAGGTCATATTCATAGAAGAAGAGGTAGCACGGTAGCATTGTGGATAGCACAATTGCTTCACAGCTCCAGGGTCCCAGGTCATAATCGTAGAATAAGAGGCAGCACGGTAGCATTGTGGATAGCACAATTGCTTCACAGCTCCAGGGTCCCAGGTTCGATTCCTGACTTGGGTCACTGTCTGTGCGGAGTCTGCACATCGTCCCCGTGTGTGCGTGGGTTTCCTCCGGGTGCTCCGGTTTCCTCCCACTGTCCAAAGATGTGCGGGTTAGGTGGATTGGCCATACTAAATTGCCCATAGTGTCCAAAAATTGCCCTCAGTGTTGGGTGGGGTTACTGGGTTATGGGGATAGGGTGGAGGTGTGGGCTTGGGTAGGATGCTCTTTCGAAGAGCCGGTGCAGACTCGATGGGCCAAATGGCCTCCTTCTGCACTGTAAATTCTATGATCTTTGAAAGCAAATTTAAAACAGATTTGAGGAGAAACTGCTTCTCCAAAAGGGTTGCGAATCTGTGGAATTTGCTACCCCAGAGTGGGGTGGATGCTGGAAGAGTGAGTAAATTTAAGGAGGAGTTAGACAGATTTTTAATTGGTAATGGGTTGAAGCGTTATGGAGAACGGGCAGCGTGGTGGAGTTGAGGCCATGATGGGATCAGTCATGATCACATTGGGGGTGTTAGACTTGGGAGCCTAAATTGCCTACTCCTGCTCCTAGGTCATGTGTTCTAGGGAGGAGATGCTCTGGTTGATTTCGCAATCCAGCTCTTGGTCTGTAACATTATAGGTAACAGATGAGGAACATATCAGCCATGGTAGATTCGCGGAGCAGACTCGATGGGCCGAATGGCCTAATTCTGCTCCTATATCTTATGAACTTATGAAATTATGGAAGATTGTTTCTGCGACCTGTGCATTTTCACCTCCTGGAACTTGGTCTCCTTTTGATTTAGAAAACTTTTATAATTCTTTACCACTATTATGACATGACACCTTCCTTCTCTTTTGTAGCCTGGTTAGGATTTACCTCTTCCCCAAGATCATTTTTTTTGCAAAGATTTAAGATTCCAAATAATCTCCACCTGTTTTCCAGTAACTCAGTAATTCAGTAAAAGCAAAACCCGACGTAAGGGAAATTGGCACCCATGGTCTAATTTTATTCCAGCGAGCTGGTGCTAATTGGAGTTGGGGCCACCCCTGGAAATAGTACAGAGGCAGCAGCCACACGATTAGGTTGTCTGAAAGACTGACCTCAGTGCCTCAAGAGCTGTACTGTCCACCAGCCCACAAAATTCACGCTCCCACACACTACTCATGCCCCATCATGCCAACACATGCCACCGTATGCCCCATGTCCCTATGATCCCTCCTACCCTCCATACCATTTATAGCCCTGTTTTCCCATGATGCCCTTCATGCCTCATTCCTTAAACTCCCCTCAGCCCCTCATTCCTTAAACACCCCTCAGCCCTTCATATCCTCCATCCAAAGCTATGTCCTTCTACCCAGCCCCGTGGCCCTTTCTAGCCCATATACCAATTTAGTGTCAACCCATTCCTCCATCCCTACCCTTTTTCTAGATGTGCTCTGCGTTAACCCACCTAGTCTCCACCATAGGCAGATCTCAGGATCCATGCTGCGATGAAATAACTTAAAATTCTAAGGGTGGAATTTTATAGCCCATCCCATTCCAAACCTGCCGAATAAATAGGCTTTTGAATGGCTCACCACATTTTCAAGGCCTGGCCCCACCACAACAGGGCCACAACAATTATACCCACAGTGTCTATTGATGACTTCCCTATGTTAAAAAAAATTTGATTAAAAAAAATATTAAATTTTTCACAATAGCTTCATTGCAGTGTACCGTAAGCCTTTTTGTGAAAATAAATATTATTATTCTATTATAATTGTATTTAAATTCCTTCAACAATTGAACTCTTTATACAAACAGGCATTTGTACTCATCGCACCACATCAAAGATTTTATAACCACGTGGGGCTGTCTGTCAAACTGTGAATTAACAGGCACCATATTGTAATAATGATAATAATGAAATCAGTCATAAGCACCAGTCCTATAATAATAACCTTCAGATTTATATCAACAGACAGAAATAGCGAGCATTGATATTTAAAAAAAACTGCAGATGTTTAAATTTAAATGGAGATTTAAATGCCTGAATGGCTCGACAGTTCCTTTGATAACATGGTAGTTGCAATGAGCTTGACCATTCCAATGAATTTATTTACTTTTTGCCCACATTCGTGTCTACTTTTAACAATCCTTAAGGACACTTGACCTCTCCCAAAGGGCAAATTACCTCTCCAAAATAGCATTTTACCTGTCCCAAAGGTGTCCCTAGACCTCTCCAGAAGGTTATCTTATTCTCCAAAAGAGCACCCTACCTCTCTGAAGAATTTTAGATCTTCTCTTGAAAAGTGTAAAACCCACAAGTTGTGTTTTCGGCGTACCACTCCTAAAAATTGGATTTGTTTGAAGACAGATGCATTTTTATATGTGCAGTTGCCTCCGTGAACCATGGACGTGAGCAGTACAACTCACTCGCATTCCACCCTCCATTCCCCTCTGAAAACTATGTGTGCTGGGTGCAGGGCCAGGTTCCAGAATTGGATCGCTGGCCTAAGACTCTCTCTTTGTCTATGTAAGTTCATCTTTTCATGGGTATATTTGCAGAAAGCTGTATTGCTCTTTGTGATCAAAATTCACTCCACTTACTCTATCCTTGGTTGTCTTAACTCTCACTGATCCTGAATATGCTGGCAGTTATTATCCTCGCAGGACCTTTAGCAAGTCATTGATAACCCAACAGCATATCTGACATTACCAGAAAACTGGTTATGGTCAGAATACAAAGCGACAGGCAGCATTATTTTTTTAATGTATTCTCAGGGTGTGTCTGTCATAGCAAAGGTTGTATTTATTGCCCATGGCTTTGAGCCACCTTCTTGAATTGCAATCGATGTGGTGAAGTTACTTCTACAGTGCTATTTGGAAGGAGTTCCAGGAGTTTGACCCAGCAAAGCTAAAAGAACAGCAATATATATGTCCAGATCAGGATGATGTGTTACTAGAAAGGGTACTTTAGATTTGATGATGTTCAGATGCAGCTGCTGCCCTCGTCCATCGAGCTAGAAGAGGTCACGGGTTTGGGGAGCTCTGTCAAGGAAAGCATTTTTCATAGATTACTGCTTTTGCTTTCAGTAATTTTCCGAATAAAGTAGTTGTAGGAATGAGTGAAGCAGTTATTTGTTTTTCAATGAGATTGACATGAAATGCGAAAATGGTCAAGCTGATTACAAGCGACGCCATCCATCACCTTTTCTACCACTGCTCTGAAAGAAAAATACAAACCAATAACAGTACGAAAATTTTGCTAAGGTATGTAGGAAATTATTTCAATTTTGAATTACCCTCCGCCCCTGAAAGAGGTGCAATTAATTGTTGGACCATTGCTTGCACTGACTTAATGAGAGAATTTATATTTTTCCAAGTCATGGAAGCTCCTCTTTCTCTGACACACAGGAGAGTGTGTCAACGTGCTGTTTGATAACAAGGGGCACTCAACCAAGTGTTGGACCAAATAACCCTGGCAAACCTGAGACCAATCACAATCAGGGAAAAAAGCACAGTGGTTGGAGTCATACGTGGCACAAGGACTGATCGTTGTCAGAGAGGAGGTATGTCAACCTCCAGACATAATTTTGGAGTTCCTCAGGGAAGCATCCTCGGCTGAACTACCTTCAACTCCTTTGTTAATGACGGTCCTTCCATCAAAACATTTGGAGCTGAAGTTGTTTTAGTCCACAATTCCATTATTTTATGCTCCATTTAAAACTCCTTCACTAGGGCGGCAAGTGGCGTAGTGGTTAGCACCGCTGCCTTCACGGCGCAGAGGACCAAAGTTCGATCCCGGCCCTGGGTCACTGTCCGTGTGGAGTTTGCATATTCTCTCCGAGTCTCCGAGTCTCACCCCCACAACCTAAAAGATATGCAGGATAGATGGATCGGCCACGCAAAATTGCCCCTTAATTGGAAAAAAAAAGAATTGGATACTCAAAATTTTAAAAAAAACTCCTTCCCTCATGAAGTAGGCTCAGCCTGCTTATATATCTGTATAGCTGTTTCTCGCTAGAATTCAGGATTTCATTGACAAGTGTCATATCCATGTTAGGTAACAATCTCTATGTTTACTGGTTCCATGACCATGCCCAAAGTCAATGGACCTTTGGTTGGTCCACCACATTTTCCATGCGCCGGTGACGATTTCTGCATTGGGTGGAAACCTCGGGCGAAATTCTCCGTTATCGGCGGAAAGTCCGCCGATCGGCGCAAAAAACGGCGCAAATCCGACTTGCGTCACGTCGGAAAAATGGGTCGATAGTCTCCGGCCCGAAATGGGCTAGCAGCGACGTAACGGGATCCGCGCTTGCGCAGTGGTTCACGCCGTGCAGCGTCATACGCGCTGCACGGCGTGACGGCTCATAAGGCCGCGCTGCTCCCACCCACCCGACCGGAACACCCCACCGCAACACCCGACTGGATGGCTGGCCGTCGCTCAGCCCCGTGGTTCGAGTCACGCGATGTGGACGCGCTCCTGGACGCGGTGGAGCAGAGGAGGGACGCCCTGTATCCCGGGCACGGCCGCAGAGTTGCCCCACGCCACAGCCGGCGTCTGTGGAGGGAAGTGGCAGAGGCCGTCACCGCTGTGGCCCTGACACCACGGACAGGCACCCAGTGCCACAAGAAGGTGAACGACCTCGTCAGAGCAGGCAGGGTGAGCCTCCCCATATCCCCCCTCCCCATATCCCCCCTCCCCCATATCCCCCCTCCCCCATATCCCCCCACCCCCATATCCCCCCTCCCCCATATCCCCCCTCCCCCATATCCCCCATATCCCAACCTCCCCCATATCCCCCCTCCCCCATATCCCCCCCTCCCCCATATCCCGCCTCCCCCATATCCCCCCTCCCCCATATCCCCCTCCCCCATATCCCGCCTCCCCCATATCCCCCATATCCCAACCTCCCCATATCCCCCTCCCCCATATCCCCCCCCTCCCCCATATCCCGCCTCCCCCATATCCCCCCTCCCCCATATCCCCCCTCCCCCATATCCCCCCTCCCCCATATCCCCCATATCCCCCCTCCCCCATATCCCCCCTCCCCCATATCCCCCCTCCCCCATATCCCCCCTCCCCATATCACCCCTCCCCCATATCCCCCCTCCCCCATATCCCCCCCTCCCCCATATCCCCCCTCCACATATCCCCCCTCCCCATATCCCCCCTCCCCCATATCCCCCCTCCCCCATATCCTCCATATCCCCATGTGAATCCAGCCCTAACCTTAACCTCTGCAATGCACGCGCAACCGATGGCGTGCATTCATATACCTGCCTAACACTGTTGCCTTTTACCCCTGCCCGCCCCCCCCCACAGGAGAAGTGCGCACACAACAATAGGGAGCATGTGAGGACTGGAGGAGGGCCCGCTGATGAGAGGCCACTGACCGTACACGAGGAAAGGGCCCTGGAACTGGCTGGCGGACCTGAGGACTGGGAGGTTGCTGATGCAGAGGTCGGGGGCGTACTAGCGAGTGAGCCACCGACAGCCCGTCCCCATATCCCCCCTCCCCTATATCCTCCTCCCCCGTATCACCTGATCACTGCCTGATGTCTAACCATGCATGCTTCATTGTGTATCGCAGGACCAAACGTCCAGGCACCCATCCCCGCAGATGCAGACCGCCCGCAGGATGCCCCTCGGAGACCACAGGAGACGGAGAGACCCGCACCCTCCAGCATGCGACGCCCGCAGGATGCCCCTCGGAGAGCACAGGAGACGGAGAGACCCGCACCCTCCAACATGCGACGCCCGCAGGATGCCCCTCGCACACCACGGGAGACGGAGAGACCTGGAGCAACAGGGAGACGACACCCCCGTCACGTGCGGGAGCGACCACCCAGCGACGAGGGGGGCAGCCACAGGCCCCCGTCACATCCGAGCCAGGACACCACTACCCAGGACACCACTACCCAGGACACCGCTACCCAGGACACCACTACCCAGGACACCACTACCCAGGACACCCCTACCCGGGACAGCACTACTCAGGAAGACGAAATACCGGACAGTGACTCAGAGTGGATGGGTGGAGACGAACCCCCACCCCAAAGTGCCATGGACTCAGAGTGGGACGAAGAGCATGACACAACGCCACTGCTGTCACCAACACCCTCCACCATCGCAGAAACACTCACCACGGTTGGGCACTTTAGTGATGAGGCGTCTGGTACACTCACTGGTGCGCACAACACAGCCGTCCCGGTACAGCAGGTGGAGGTAGGAGCAGCAGAGGGACCGGGCGGTCAGACGGCAGCCCAGCCCAAGCGAACATCTGCCGCCCAGATGGACCCCGGGTTCCTGCAGTTACCACACCCACACATAGATCCGATGCAACCACCGACCCGGAGACGAGCGAAGAGGGTGACGGGCGGCTTGCGGCGGCTGCGGTCGCAGGTGGAGGAGTCCACCCGCGTCCAGGAGCTGGGAGTGGTGCCGGTCATGCGTGCCACCCAGGCCGACACCGCACGGGTGACGTCCGCGGTGGAGGAAATGGGTGCGACGGTGTCAGACATGGGGAACGGTTTGCGAGGCCTGGGGCCTTGCGTGCAGGCGGCGTCTGTGGCCCAGGAAATGGCTGCCCTCTCACAGGAGGCCATGAGCCAGTGCCAGCGCCAGATGGCAGAGGCGCTCAACGCCATAGCCCAGTCTCAGCAGGCCATGGCCCAGTCTCTGCAGGCCATGGCCCAGTCTCAGCAGGCCATGGCCCAGTCTCTGCAGGCCATCGCTGAGGGCATTGGCGCCAGTGGCCATGTGCGAGCCGGCGTCGCACTGTCACAGACAGGGTTTGCCAACCCCCTGGGCTCCATGGCTGCAAACCTACAGACCCCTGTCGATACCAGCACGGGCCTCCAGGACTGGCAGCGCCAGATGTCGGGGGGGCGTCGGATGGCCAGTCCGTTCGCATCCCCCACCCATGTAGAGGCCTGGGGGCCATCGGGCACCCCGAGGGAGGAGGAGGTGGTGTGGTCCGTCCCGGCTCCCTCTGTAGGGGAGGTCCCGGTACACCGCGA
The DNA here is from genome assembly GCF_047496885.1 of Scyliorhinus torazame. Lineage (NCBI taxonomy): Eukaryota > Metazoa > Chordata > Chondrichthyes > Carcharhiniformes > Scyliorhinidae > Scyliorhinus > Scyliorhinus torazame. The sequence goes on along the minus strand of NC_092711.1, from coordinate 203,576,006 downwards.
CACCTCGGACTCCCCCCCTTCCGTCCCAGGTGCATCGTGTGGGCAACGGGCAGGACAGGCTGGCAGCTCGCCATCCCAGTGGCCGGGCCGCAGCCTGGCCCATCTAGGCCAGGACGCCCCAGGAAACGGCCGCCAAAGGGATCCAGTGTCAGAGGGCAGGAATCACAGGAGTCCACGTCCAGTTCTGCTGTACCGTCTGGGGAACCACGTAGACGTAGTCAAAGGGCCCGTAAGGCCAAACAATTAGACACTGAGTAAGTTGGCACGGGTGCAGGGCACAGATGGGTTTTAGGGGCTAGGGCACATGCATGAACTCCTTTGGTTATTAAAGTCAATGTTACACCTACAGAAGCTGCCTTTGTGCTCTGTCCAAAGTGTGCGGAGGTGTCATGTACGTTGAGCGCACGTGTGTGTGTGAGGGGTGGTCTTACCTCAGCCCCAGGTGAGTCTGCCCCCTTCCCCCTGGGCCGCCATCAACATCCCCCGGGCAGAGGACGGGACCGTGCGCTGCAGTGTCACAGCCGCATGCAGGGATGGTCCGGGTGGATGGTAGTACTGTGGCCATGGGTCAGACATAGTCCAACGATTTAGAGCCAGGAGCTCATCGCAGGGCGGGTTGTCATCATCCTCCATGGCCTGCGATAGACACGCGTCCACCCACAACTGTGTGAGCCCGGCCCGTTGTGCCGCAGGTGGATCGGCAATGGGGGGGTGGTGTGCATGCGGGTGGGGTTGAGGAGGGGGTTGAGGGTGCTGGGTGGGTGGATGGGTGGGGGGTGTGGGTGGTCGGCTGTTGCCATGGTGTGCGGTCTGTGGCCATACTACCCGATTCCCACGCCCATCTAGTCAGTGAAGCGGGCGTCTATCAATCTGTCCCGTGCCCGCTGGGCCAGCCGGTAACGGTGGACAGCCACCCGCCTGTGTCTACCCCGTCTGCCCTGACCATTGCCCCCATCCCCCTCATCTGGGGAGGACTGAGCCTCTTCCTGCTGCTCCTCCACTCCGCCCTCCTCTGCCTGCGGCACATCGCCCCTCTGCTGGGCTATGTTGTGCAGGACGCAGCACACTACAATGACGCGGCCGACCCTATCTGACCGATGCTGGAGGGCGCCCCCAGAGAGGTCCAGGCACCTGAAACGCATCTTCAGCACGCCAAAGCACCTCTCGATCACTCCCCTTGTCGCTACATGGGCATCATTGTAGCGGTTCTCCACCTCATTGCGTGGCCTCCGTATAGGCGTCATCAGCCACGATCGCAATGGGTAGCCCCTGTCGCCCAGCAACCAGCCCCTCAGCCGGGGATGGCGTACTTCGTACATGCCGGGGATGGATGACCGCGACAACACGAATGAGTCGTGTACACTGCCTGGGTGACGGGCGCAGACGTGCAGGATCATCATGCGGTGGTCGCAGACCACCTGTACGTTCATCGAATAGGTCCCCTTCCTATTAGTGAACACGGCCCTGTTATCTGCAGGTGGCCGCCCGGCGACGTGCATCCCATCGATCGCGCCCTGGACCATGGGGAACCCGGCCACGGCAGAGAAGCCCACGGCCCGGGCATCTTGGCTGGCCCGGTCCACGGGGAAGCGGATGTAGCGGTGCCCCATGGCATATAGGGCATCTGTCACTGCCCGGATGCACCGGTGCACCGATATCTGCGATATGCCGGACAGGTCCCCACTCGGTGCCTGGAATGACCCCGTTGCATAAAAGTTCAGGGCCACCGTAACCTTGACGGACACGGGGAGAGGGTGTCCCCCGCCAGTGCCACGCGGTGACAGGTGTGCCAGCAGGTGGCAGATGTGTGCCACGGTTTCCCGGCTCATCCGGAGTCTCCTCCTGCATTCCCGGTCCGTGAGGTCCTGGTATGACTGCCGGGGCTGGTACACACGGGGCGCCCTCGGGTGCCTCCGTTGCCGTGGGGCCGCGACGTCCTCCTCCCCCTCCTCGTCCTGTCGGTCAGGTGTCCCTCCAGCCTGGGCGGCTGCCGCCTGCCCCTCTGCGGTAGCCTGCGCCGCCTCTCTGGCACGCTCCTCCTCCTCCTCCTCCTCATCCAGGGCAACATAGACATGAGCGGCTGCCACCACGGCGGCCAACATCGCTGGATGATCTGAAAACATGATGGCCTGGTGGGGGGGGAGGGGAACGACGACATGTCATCATTGCCCATATCCCTTCCTCCCCCCAGCCAGGTGGCATGGACCGCATGGGTCCAACTGTTGGAGGCTGGCACCTGGCCAGGTGGACCAACTCACTTGCCCTCCCATCCCCCTCCTCGGCACGGACCCTCCCCCAACCTCCACCCCAGCACGGACCCCCCCCAACCTCCACCCCAGCACGGACCCCCCCCCAACCTCCACCCCGGCACGGACCCCCCCCCCCCCAACCTCCACCCCAGCACGGAGCCCCCCCAACCTCCACCCCAGCACGGACCCCCCCCCAACCCCCAACCTCCACCCCGGCACGGCACGGACCCCCCCCCAACCTCCACCCGGCACGGACCCCCCATCCACCTCCCCGGCACGGACCCCCTCCCGGCACTCCCCCGGAGCCCAGCCTACTCTAACCCCCCCCCGCCGCACACACACACACAACCCGAGACACACCTCTCCTCACGCATTCAGACTGCGGCCACGCCATCGCCTGCCCAGAGCCAACCCCCCAGGCCGTCACTCACCTCCACGCTGGTCGGCGTGAACCTGGAGCACAGGGTCACGCCGATGAAAAGGAGGCTTAATTTACGTTGACGTGAACGGTCATCACGTCGACGGGACTTCGGCCCATCCGGAAGGGAAAATATCGGCAGGCCGAAAATCGGCTGCCTTGCGCAGACCCCTGACATTCTCCGCGGTTGCGGCGACATTAACGCCCGGCCGACTTTTCTCCATTCGGAGACTTCGGCGGGCGGCGGGGGCGAGATTCACGGCGGCCAACGGCCATTCTCCGACCCTCTGGGGGGTCGGAGAATGACGCCCCTCAGCTCTGCCTCCAACGTGATTCTGAAATGCAATGATCAAGGTGCAGAAACCCAGAGAATCCTCTCAGTACGTGGGACTGACTACCCAATGGGCTGGTAGAAATAGCCGCAGCATGATCCTTCACTTCACGGCCTGTTAGTCTTTCCACTATTCTTTTCCGGAAGTGTTTGAAGAGATGGAAACAAGAGAAAACCCAGCCTACACATTCAACACCACCGACACTCAAATCCCCAGTCATCAGCATTTTGGCAGTCACCATAGATGAGAAGCGAAACCAACTGTGTCAACAAGAGTAAAAACAGCAAGTGCTGCATAAACGCAGCAGGTCTGGCAGCATCTGTGGAGAGAGAGCAAAGTTAAATGTTTCGAGCCCATATGGTCCTCCTACAGAAATGTCAACAGGAGGTTGGGTACTGTACAATCACTGGATCAAATGCTGAAGCCTCAATCCATCTCCACCATCTACGAGGTTTCGGTCAAGAGTGTAAAAGCTTTTTTTTAAGCGTATCTTCACATTCACACTGTTTTTCTTTTTGGGGGGAAATTGTGAGGAAGTGGTGCTGGGATTCCTGAGCTGTTTATCGGCATGCTGAACTGCAATATGAACACTCCTTTTGTGGCCAACAAGACCGGGCGTTGGACTTGAACCCAGAGGTTCTGATCCAGCGGTCAGGGTGCTATCTACTGCACCACAAGACAATCGTGTAAAAGAGTTACTGCAACCACATATAAGAATCATAGAGGTCAGGTAGTCTGATTGCTATCCAATGCACCATGGGTTTACCATAACTGGCGCAGGTCTACACGATGCACTGCGACATTTCACTGGACATCAACTCTGTTCACTGTGATCTCTCCCCGCAAGAAGAACAAGATAGCATTATATAAGAATGAACTGACCACTCTAAAGCATACACAGATGATCGATATCATCATTCCTTTAACATCACTGGGTCAAGATCCCAAATTATCCTACAGCATTATCATATAATCATAGAATCCCTGCAGTTCAGAAGGAGGCCATTCAGCCCATCGAGTCTGCACCAACCGTCCAAAAGGGCATTGTACCTCGGCCCACTACCCCGTCCTATTGCCGTAACCCCACCTAACCCACACATCTTTGGACTGTGGATGGAAACTGGAGCACCCGGAGGCAATGCACGTAGACACGGGAAGAATGTGCAAACTCCACATAGACATTCAGCCAAGGCCAGAATCAAACCCTGGTCCCTGGCCTGTGAGGCAGCAGTGCTAACCACTGTGCCACCGTGAAGTGCAGCAATTCAAGGAGAAAGACCCAGCTCCTTCTCAAATGCAGGTTTATGCATATTAAACAGTGCAACTGAATGAAACGCACCAGACTGGCTGTTGTTATGGGTGCCTGAGACCTGCGTAAGTCATTTCCCTTCTCCCTCCACCCCATGGCCTTTCCAGCACAGACAGAAATCCAAATGAAACTTGGCAGGCCCAGCTAAATCCTGTGAATACATACTGGTCATTTTGATGCAGCAGTGGTTTTCCAATGGAAATGGCAAGATAAAGAGAAGTCGTCTGGAAGTTGTAGTTGCTGCATTAGAATAGCTGCTTGTTGGAAGAACAGTGCACAGAGATAACAAGACACAGTGGTCCTTGATGCACCTCTTCAGAGTCACTCCTCAAATGGGTACAGGCCACTCCAAGCTTGGACTTTATGGCCTTGTTTTCCAGCCCTGTCAAAGTCAATGGAGTTTTCAATGACTCACCACAATTTCCATCCTTTCCTCCTCTGTGACAAGGCCATAAAATTCTGCCCCTACCCTCTTGCTCACTGTTGGTAACACAGGTATATTCAATCCCTCACATGTGCCCCCAAATTAAATTCAATCACCATCGGTACATGTGATGGAAGACTGCAGGATACTTAAGTCAGAGGTTCAGAGACTTTGTGAGGAGAACAAACCTGGGGACAATTGCAGGAAAGCTGGTTTTGTAGAGCAAGGCCGCATGCTGCCGATCTGTTAGCTTGGGTTTTTTGTTTGAAAAGCCATTTCATGGGGGAGAAATGATTTCATGATCAAACATTAAAATACAAAAAAAAACCTTTAATGTGCAGCATCTCACAGGTTTGTGCCTTTCAGTTACCTCTTGGCACAAGTACAGTAAGATAATTGGGAGAAATGTATTCATTATAAAGTTGTACAGTAAGTTTCACATGCAGAGAGTGCACACTTTATTGGGTGGGGGGAGCAGGGGGGGCGATGAGGGAGAACATTTTGATGTGGTGACAGCATATTCCAGTTGTCATTTCAATTATGTTTAATTCTGTTACCTGTTGCAGGATTACTTCTTTTAAGTACACTAAATGAATGCTTGCGCTGCCTCTACCAAGAAAAAGGAGCGGCACGGTGCAACAGTGGGTAGCACCGCCGCCTCACAGTGTCAGAGACCCGGGTTCAATTCCAGCCTTGGATCACTGAAGCTTTTACATTCGCCCTGTGTCTGTGTGGGTTTCCTCCAGGTGCTCCGGTTTCCTCCCACAATCCAAAGCTGTGCAGGTTATGTGGATTGAATATGATAAATGTACAGGTTAGCTGGGGTTACGGGGATAAGCTGGTGGAGTGGGCCTATGTAAGATGCTCTTTCAGAGGATGGATGCAGGCTCAATTCCAGTTCTGCACTGGAAGGATTCTATGGGTCAATGGAACTGCAGTTGCTCCCTTCTTTCTCCCATATCTCTACAAACCCTTAGTGTATGCACCAGTGGAATGGGAGGTAACACCCCTTGACATTTAACATCATTACCATCACTGAATCCCCCACTATCAACAGCCTGTGGGTTATTATTGACCAGAAACTGAACTGGACTAGCCAGATACATCCGGTGGCTACAAGAGCAGATAAGAGGCTGGGAATCCTGGAGAGAGGAACTCACCTCCTACTCCCCAAAGCCTGCCCACCTTCTATAAGCACAGGCCAGGAGTGCCTGACTTCACAGGGAATGGAGTATAAAAATAGGGAAGTCCTGCTAAAACTATGCAAGGCCGTAATTATCCTCTGGAATAATGGGAACAATCTTGATCCCCTTATCGAAGAAAAGATACACTGGCATTGGAGGCAGTCCAGAGAAGGTTTGCAAGGTTGATCCCGGGTATAGAGGTATTTGGGGCCTGTACCCATTGGAGTTTAGAAGAATGAGAGGTGACCTTATTGACACATATAGGATTCTCAGGGGGGCTTGACAGGGTAGACGCTGAGAGGATGTTTCACTTGTGGGAGAGTCTAGGACCAGAGGGCCCAATGAGGGCCCAATCTCAGAATAAGGTCAGTAAGAAGCCTTCCAACACCAGGTTAAAATCCAAAAGATTTGTATTGAATCACTAGCTTTCGGAGCTGTGCTCCGAAAGCTAGTGATTCGAAACAAACCTGTTGGATTTTAACCTGGTGTTGTAAGACTTCTTACTATGCTCACCCCAGTCCAATGCCGGCATCTCCATATCATAATAAGGGGTCATGCATTTAAGACCGAGTTGAGGAGAGATTTCTTCTTTCAGAGGGTAGTGAATCTGTGGAATGCTTTATTGCAGAAGGGGCTGGGTCATTAAGTATGTTTAATGCTGTGATAGATTTTTAATCAGTGAGGGAATCAAGGGTTACAGGGATAAGGTGGGAAAGTGAAGTTGAGGAGCATATCAGATCGGTCAGGATCTCATTTAATGGTGGAGCAGGCTCGATGGGCTGTATGATCTACTTCTGCTCCAACGTCTTAGGTCTTTTGGGGTGCGATGAAATGCTGTCCACTTACCAGGATGAGTGAAGCTCCAACGACATTCACAAAGCTTTATACTACCAGGACAAAGCAGTCCATTTGTTTGGCACTCCATGCACCACCTTCCTGTACACACACCACTGCGTGGCAAAACTTGGTTCCAACTCCATCTACAAGTTTGCTGACGATACGACCATAGTGGGCCGGATCTCGAATAACGACGAGTCAGAATACAGGCGGGAGATAGAGAACCTAGTGGAGTGGTGTAGTGACACCAATCTCTCCCTCAATGCCAGCAAAACTAAAGAGCTAGTCATTGACTTCAGGAAGCAAAGTACTGTACACACCCCTGTCAGCATCAACGGAGCCGAGGTGGAGATGGTTAGCAGTTTCAAATTCCATGGGGTGCACATCTCCAAAAATCTGTCCTGGTCCACCCATGTCGACGCTACGACCAAGAAAGCACAACAGCGCCTATACTTCCACAGGAAACAAAGGAAATTCGGCATGTCCACATTAACCCTTACCAACTTTTACAGCTGCACCTATCGGGCTGCATCACAGCCTGGTATGGCAACTGCTCGGCCCAGGACCGCAAGAAACTTCAGAGAGTCGTGAACACCGCCCAGTCCATCACACGAACCTGCCTCCCATCCATTGACTCCATCTACACCTCCCGCTGCCTGGGGAAAGCGGGCAGCATAATCAAAGACCCCTCCCACCCGGCTTACTCACTCTTCCAACTTCTTCCATCGGGCAGGAGATACAGAAGTCCGAGAACACGCACGAACAGACTAAAAAACAGCTTCTTCCCCACTGTCACCAGACTCCTAAATTACCTTCTTATGGACTGACCTCATTAACACTACACCCTGTATGCTTCATCCGATGCCAGTGCTTATGTAGTTACATTGTATATGTTGTGTTGCCCTATTATGTATTTTCTTTTATTCCCTTTTCTTCCCATGTACTTAATGATCTGTTGAGCTGCTCGCAGAAAAATACTTTTCACTGTACCTCGGTACACGTGACAATAAACAAATCCAATCCAATCCAATCAACACTCACTCCCTCCACCACCAACACATAGTGCCTGCAGTGTCTACCATCTACAAGATGCACTGCACCCATGCCAAGGCTCCTCAGACAGCATCTTCCCAACCCATGACACTTACCATCTGGAAAGATAAGGGCCGCAGATATTGGAAGCAGTTCTGAAAGCCAGATTTAATCTGCATTTGGAGAGGCAGGGATTAATCAAGAACAGTCAGCATGGTTTTGTTAAGGGAAGGGAATGTCTGACCACGTTGATTGAGTTTATCGAATAGGTAACCAGGTGTGTGGATGAGGGAAATGCATTTGACACAGTCTACTTGGACTTCAGCGAGGCTTTTGATAAGGTCCCACATGGGAGACTTATAGTGAAGGTAAGAGCCCATAGGATACAAGGAAATTTGGCAAATTGGATCCAAAATTGGCTGAGTGGCAGGAAGCAGAGGGTGATGGTCGAGGAGTGTTTTTCTGACTGGAAGCCTGTGTCCAGTGGGATCCTGCAGGGATCAGTGTTGGGGTCCTTACTGTTTGTGTTTGATATAAATGATTTAGATATGAATGTAAGAGGACTAATCAGTAATTTTGCAGATGATACGAAAATTGATGGTGGTAAATAGTGAGGAGGATAGCCTTCGATTACAGGAGGATAGAGGTGTACTGATCAGATGGCCTGATCAGTGGCAAATGGAATTCAATCCGGATAAGTGTGAGGTGATGCATTTGGGCAGGACAAACAAGGCAAGGAAATACATGATAAACAGAAGGACCCTGGCAAGCACCGAGGATCAGAGGGATCTTGGTGTGCATGTACACTGGTCCCTTAAGGTCGCAGTGCAGATGGATAAAGTGGTTAAGAAGGCATATTCTTTCTTTGCCTTTATTAGCTGAGGCATAGATTTTAAGAGCTGGGAGGTTATGCTGGAACTGTATAAAACATTGGTTAGGCCACAGCTCCTCCTTCCACAAACATTTAAACCCTCCACCACCGATGAACAGTGGCAGCCTTGTGTACCATCTACAAGATGCACTGCAGTAACTCACCAAAGTTCCTCAGACAGCACCTTCAAAATCCAAGACCACTACTATCTGGAGGGACAAGAGCAGCAGATACCTGGGAACCCACCACCTGGAGGTTCCCCTCCAAGTCACTCACCAAGTCACTGACTTGGAAATAAATTGTCGTTACTTCACTGTCACTGGGGCAACATCCTGGAACTCTCTCTCTAACAACACAGTTGTACCTCCACCTCAAAGACTGCAGCGGTTCAAGAAGGCAACTCACCACCACCTTCTGACGGGCAGCTAGGGATGGGCAATAAATGCTGGTCTAACCAACGACACCCACATTCGTAAATTAATTTTAAAAAGCTTGAGTATTGTGCGCAGTTCTGGAATCCACGTTACAGGAGGGATGTGATATCACTGGAAAGGGTGCAGAGAAGATTTACCAGGATGTTGCCTGGGTTGGAGAGTGTTAGTTATGAAGAGAGATTGGATAGACTTGGATTGTTTTCCTTGGAGCAGAGGAGACTGAGGAGGGACATGATTGAGATGTATAAAATTATGAGAGGCACAGATAGAGTAGACAGGAACAAATCTTTCCCCTTGGTGGAGGGATCAATGACCAAGGGGCATTGATTTAAGGTAAGGGGCTTTAGAGGGGGTGTGAGGAAAATCTTTTTCACCCAGAATATGGTGGAAGTTTGAAATTCGCTGACTGAAAGGGCGGTGAAAACAGAGACCCTCATAACATTTTAGAAGTATTTAGACGTGCACTTGCGATCCCAGGGCATACAAAGCTATGGGCCAAGTGCTGGAAAATGTGATTAGAGTGGTTAGGTGGTTTCTTTTGACCGACGAAGATGCAATGGGCTGAAGGGCCTTTTCTGCGCTGTATGAATTTATGACTCTATATATGGGAACCCACCACCTGGAGTTTCCCTCCAAGTCACTCACCAACCTGACTTGGAAATATATTGCTGTTCCTTCATTGTCGCTGGTCAAAAGCCTGGAACTTCCTCATTAACAGCACTGTGGGTGTACCTACACCTCATGGGCTGCAGCGTTCAAGAAGGAGGTCACCACCACCTTCTCAAGGGGATTTAGGAATGGACAGTAAATGCTGGCCTAGCCAGCAACACCCAAATCCCATAAATGAATTTAGAAAACTAAACCTGTTCCATTCAGTCCATATAGAAATCCAATAGCTAACATGTTCTCAGGGTGGTTTTTCCTTCTTTACAGCAAATCTGACTGAAGCACAACTATTAGTCATAATAATATTAGTCATGTGATTAGTTTGCCCTTGTCTTTCACTGGAGTTATGGCAGATAGGCAAGAGAATTTGCAGAGAAATTACAGGTGAATTAATATATCACATTTTGACAAATCTCCCCAGAAAGTACTTCCACATAAACCGATGCCAATTCATGAGATGCGTCATGCAAACCCAAGGAAAATGACGACCTCGCAGTTGTTCTAGGGTTTAGCGAATCTTTTCTGTTGAAGTCACTTTGGTTGATGGGGAGAATTTCTGTGGAAATTTGCTCTGAAAATGGCTGGAATGCCACCACAGAATTGTTGGCTGATTTGCGTTAGTGAGATCAGGCTGATGAGAGGCTGCGTCAGCTCTGACTCAGTGGTAACATTCTCACCTTTTAATAAGAAGCCTGTTAGCTTGAGTCTGACTTCAGAATCTTAAGCTGTAAAATCAAGGCTGAGGCTCCAGCGGGGAACAGAGAAATAAGTGATGTTTTGGATGAAGTATTAAAGGGAGACCCGGTCAATCCTCTGAGGTGGATATAAAAGAACCTGTGTGTTAAATTCTTGTTGGATGGCCAGATTTATATTATAAAAACACTTGTAGCTAAAGCTATAAATGATTCATTAACATTAACTGTGGGTAAACTATACAGAAAACAACAGATGAATAACAGTATGGTCATGCACAAACAACCTTCTCTCCAGCTCCCTCCAGCCAGTCTGATGTCACCTGAGTCTAACATTCATTTATATAATGATGAGACTCCTAATGGTCAGTTGGTGAATTACAACACAATCATGATATCACCACACCATGGAGGGTTGAATCTGAACTCTCACAAAGCTGGGCCCTAACATTTCAAAATAGAAAAGAATGGATGGATCTATGCATCCCGCCTCCAGGTTTGAAGGCTGAACTGGGGGACTCTTAAGATTCAGCCATGGCCTTCTCACCAGCTACTTTCCCATTCCTGACCTGTCTAAAATTTCATGGAGAGCAGTGGAGATGCTCACCCACTCATGGTCCTACTGGTCACTTAAAGGCCGCATTCCATCACTATTTTACCTTCAGCAAGCTGAGGCCCCACATCATGCGGAAACTTTGCATGGGCTTGTATGGGGCAAGGAGGTAGGCACTGCTTTAGGCACATCTTTAAAGATGTCCTCAAAGCCTCCTTGCTGGCTTCTGAGTTTCCATTTATTATAATCGACAACACTTCAAAAGTTATCAAGTCTATAAATTGTTGTAAGATATTCTGAGATTGCGAAACAAGCTGTAAAGATGCAAGTTTCTTTTTGATTCAAGGGGATTAAGCCTGTCAATGTTTGTCAGGTATTTGTGAGATGTTCATCCAGCTATCAGCGTGAGGCCTTTTTCAAACAGGCCTGCTAATTGTTATTTGCACAGAGGGTATGATTTGATATCCTGGCACTTGGTGTGAGCTGCATTGATAAATTGATGAAAATGAACGAAATAGATGCTGGGGGGCGATTCTCAGCGGCGCGAACAGGGCCTGGGCATGACCTATTCTGGCCCCCACAGGGGGCCAGCACGGCGCTGGGGCGGTTCACGCCATTCCAGCGCCCTTATGCGGCGCCAAGTGGGCGCTGCGCCAACCCGCGCATGCTCAGTTGGGGCAGCCCAATCCTGCGCAAGCGCAGTTGGGCCACGCCATCCTGCGCATGCGCGGGGAACTTCTTACGCGCGCCGGCCCCTCAGCAACATGGCGCTGGTGTTCTGGGGCTGCGTGTGGAAGGAGGTTGGCCCGGGGGGGGAGCGGCCGGCCTGCCGATCGGTGGGCCCCGATCGCGGGCCAGACCCCATCGGTGCTCCCCCCCGGTGAAGGAGGCCCCCCCTCCCCCACAGCCCTCCCCCCCCCCCCCAGCGTTCCCACAGAGTTCCTGCCAGCAGCGACCGGGGGTGGACGGCGCCGGCGGGAACCTGTCGTGTCGTAGCGGCTGCTTGGCCCATCTGGGCCGGAGAATCGCCGCTCGCCGTTTGCGGTGATTCTCCGAGGGACTCGGCGCGAATCGCGCGGCGCTGGTTTCAGGGGGGGGTGGGAGAATCACGTGCGGGGGTCGGGGTAGCACGGCGCGATTCGCGCGGCGCCCCGGCGATTCTCCCCCCCCCCCCCCCCCCGGCGTGGGGGGGGGGGGGGTGGAGAATCGGGCCCACTTACTTTTAGATTATAATAATAATTATAATAATCTTTATTGTCACAAGTAGAGTCACATTAACACTGCAATGAAAAGATATTGTGAAAATCCCCTAGTCGCCACATTCCGGCGCCTGTTTAGATACACAGAGGGAAAATTCAGAATGTCCAATTCACCTTAAAGCATGTTTTTGGGACTTGTGAGCGGAAACTGGAGCACACAGAAGAAACCCACGTCGGCACGGGGAGAACGTGCAGACTCCGCACAGGCAGTCACCCGAGGCCATAATTGAACCTGGGTCCCTGGCGCTGTGAAGCAGACTGAAACAGAATGAAAATTAAAGAATTGTCCCTATGGGTTGACCCTTTGTCCATTCACCACCAGTAGCAATATCTCAATGGTCAGTGACTACTATGCTGGCCGTCACATTGGGGATCTTCCCCTCAACATCTCCCAGAATGGACATGACCTCAACACCACCCTTTCCCCACTCAACCAAAGCTTTGGATACCTTCCTGAGCTCTCATATAGGGTGCAGGCATCTGCTCCATGTGTCACTGTAAGGCCCTGTGTGCTACACAATCTAGGAGTGAGGGGAAAGCCCCTAAGGATGCTGCAGTCACACCTGGCACCCATACCTCATGCTGAGCCTTTTTTCACTTGTCCTCTGTGGGTGAGGATGTCTGTGCTTACCTTCTCAAAGAATTGGGCAGGGAAATCAAGGCACTCACAGCATGAGGACGTCATCACACAAAGGGTTAACTGCTGATTGTTATTCAGTCGCATTCACACAGATCAGTGGTGAGTAAGTGCACATAATTGGCTCAACTGTCAGACTGAAGTAATGTTAATGGTGAGTGGTTCATTGATCTCATATGCAAAGTTATTTCCGTAGCTGGATATAGTCATGAATTTATAGGTAAACCTCCCATCCCCTGCCTCGGCCCCTAATCTCAGAGAATACTTCAGGACACCTACTCAACCCATGAGCCCAGGGTTCCCTTGCCATTTATCCTCTTCTGAGTGATGCCCTTTTTTGGCATGGATTCCGTTACATCATTGGAGGAGGGGGGGGGGGGGGGGTTGGATAATCGCTCCAAGAAATTTCGCTGGCGCAAATCTCACTTTTCATTGCCATTATTTCACTTCTCATTGCCATTTACAGCCATAGAAAATGGGCAGGTAAAATCCTGGCCTAAGATTATTAAGAAATAATTTACTGAGGCTTCATTTAGCTATATGGCCTACAAGAGAGAGAGAGAGCCAGATCATGAGACATTGCTTCACCTCATTTGATGATGTACACCATCTGATTGATATATTACACAGTTGGAATCAACCCTTTACACAACAGTGAATGGTAGATCAGTGAGCATATAGGGGAAAAGGAGGATGTGACTGGTGGATCGGCCAGCATCAAGTGCCTGTGGATGCTGCCATTAGCTGTTGAACGAACATGCGCTGTGTGGTGATGTGCATCAATGTAAATGCATGTAGGCTAGCTAGACACTAGAGGGAGCACCAGTGGCATCACACACACACACACTCAACCAATAGATCAGTTAGATAGACATGACCAATGGACATTCACGATACACAAAGAGGTGACACGACCACAAGAGGGCATTACACCAACCCATATATAAAGGACACCACACACATGATCTGCCTCTTTCCAGTGGAGACAGTCAGTGAGTACAGACACAGGGTTGATTCAATGCTACACCCACCACGTGGATTGCAGCAGCTGGTTAGTCAGTCTGGGTAGCTATAGTAGGATTAGCAGTAGTGTCGAACCCGAGTAATAGAAGTGTAAATAGTTTAATAAATGTGTTGAAGTTATCTCCACGTCTGAACCTTCCTTTGTCAAGTGCACCACAAGGAAGCCGCTTATGTTACACCTACAACATAACAAATCACGCTGGCGCTTGGTGAGACTGCTTTAGAGAATTTCTGTGTTTTGGAATCATCAAATGCCGAACAGTCGAAGAAAGCTTCTTGTTTCAGCCAGCTACTCTGACAGGCAGATTCGGTCCCCACACAAAATGTGCGACACCACACGGTAGGATTCACTGGCCGTTCGCTGGTGGCGGGATTTTCTAGTCCCGCCGGCAGCGCAACCCTGTCCGTGCATTTCCTGGTGGCTTCAATGGGAAATCACATTGACCATGTCAGGAGCAGAGAATCCCGCCGCCAGTGAACGGTGTGCTGCCCCCTGCTGCCCAGAAACACAGGCTGCGAGCCAGGAAAATCACACCCAACATCTTAAAGAATTTTTTTTTGATGTTGCTTTGTATTTCTGGATATTTAGCAATGACATTTTAAGTGTGAATGCATAGTAGCACTGTTACTTCACAGCTCCAGGGTCCCATTTTCGATTCCTGGCTTGGGTCACTGTCTGTGCGGAGTCTGCACGTTCTCCCTGTGTCTGCGTGGATTTCCTCCGGGTGCTCCGGTTTCCTCCCACATGTCCCGAACAACGTGCGGTTAGGTAATTTGGACATTCTAAATTCTCCCTGTGCACCCGAACAGGTGGCAGAATGTGACGACAGGGGCTTTTCACAGTAACTTCATTGCAGTGTTACTGTAAGCCTACTTGTGACAATAAAGATTATTATTCATTATTATTAAAGAATGAATTTGTGGCCATTACAGCAGTTGCAGTGAGTCAGAGTTGAATTATCCTCACAGGAATGCAGCCATTGACCCTCCGGCCGTTTATCGAAGCATAAAGTAAAAAATGAATACTGTGGATCCTGGCAATTGGAACTAAAAGCAGAAAGTGCTGGAAATACTCAATTAGTCTGGCAGCATCTGTGGAGAGAGAGTTAATGTTTCAAGTCCAATATGATGCTTCTTCACAACTGAGAGAGGTAGGAATGTGATGCATCTTGCTCTCATACCCCCATGTCCATCCTTGGCAGCCTACTGCAGTGCTCCAGTGAAGCCCAATGCATGCTGGTGAAAAACATCTCGGCCGGGATTCTCCGAGCCCACGCCGGATTGGAGAATCCATGCCGCCCCAATGCCAGCTCACTGATTCTCCAGCGCTGATTTTCGGGTGCCCGCAGGTTCGCTGCCACACCGGTAAGGGCTGTTGAAAGCACCCCTCCCCCACCCCCCCCGGCGATTCTCCGGACCTCGGCGGGCCAAATGCCCGCCGAGTCTCGCCGGCATGGGTTACATATGGTCCCACACGGCGGGACCTCGGAGCTCTGTCCGTGGGGGCTGTCCTGGTGGGGGCGGGGGGATCCGACCCTGGGGGGTGCCTCCACGGTGGCCAGGCCTAAAATCGGGGCCTCCCGATCGGCGGGCGGGCTATTTCCGTGGGGGTCTAAGTTCCTCCGCGCCGGGCCCCTGTAGAGCTCCGCCATACTGCCCGGGTGCCGGTGTGGTGACGGGAACCCACGTACCTACGCGAATTCACACCGGCAGTAGCGCGCAAACTTTCGGGCGCCGGAGCTGCGGAGACCATTCTGGCGCCATACTAGCCCCCTGGGAAGGGGTGGATAGCTGCCAGGTGAGGCCCGTTGACGTCGGATGGCTCGCGCCACATTTCACGCCAGCGTCAGTACTTGGCCACAGGATTGGAGAATCCCGGCCCTCATCTTCCGATAGGGCACGTTGCAACCTTTGAGATTTAACGATGAGACCTTTCTCCTCCATTTTAACCCCCAATTTTAATTGTCTCAATGTAATCCCCTCAACTCCCCCTCTCACACCAGGCCATCTCTCTTTTGTTCTCAAAGTTGCTACATTCTGTTGCAGTTTCTACATTCTCCCTCCTTTATGTTTTGATGAAGAGTCAATGGACTCGAAACATCAACCCTGTTTCTCTCCTGATAGATGCTGGCAGACCTGCGGTGTTTTTCCGGCTGTCCTCAGTTTGTGCTAGTAAAGAAAACAGCTGAAGATCCGTCGGGGAGTGGAAAGGTCACTGCGGGGTCACCAAGGAAAATGGAGGCTGGAGCACCAGGGGATGCGCATTGCTTACGGCTGAAGAAATAACTACGGTGATGGCTGCGGAATTCGAAAGGTAGTTTACAAGATACATGGAGACAATGAGGAAGAAGATGAGGGAGTTTTTGAGTGCGCTGATGGAGGAGGCGATTTCCCCGGTGATGACGGCGGTGGCGAGCGCAGTGGCGGAGGTGCGAGAGCAAGGGGAGCCGCTGAAGGAAGTGGAGAAGATGTTACTGCAGCGCGGTGATCAACTTGCCTCGATGGGGAAGGAGATGCGGAAGGAGATGGACATTAACAAGGATCTGGGAGGAAAAATGGAAGACCTGGAAAACAGATCCAGGCGACAGAATTTGAGGATTGTGGGGCTGCCCGAAGGAGTTGAAGGACCGAGGCCAACTGAGAATTTTGCCGCGATGCTGGCAAAACTATTGGGGGAGGGGGAGGATCCCTCCCGATATGAACTGGATCGGGTTCATCGGTCGTGGAGGCCTGTACCAAAGGCGAGTGAGCCGCCAGGGGCAGAGACTCTGTGCTTCCGTAGGTACAGGGTGAAGGAGAAGGTCCTGAGCTGGGCCAAGCAGAAGCGGGTGGTGCAGTGGGCTGGAGCTGGTATACGTGTATACCAGGACTTTACGGTGGAGCTGGCGAGGAGGCGGGCTGCCTTCAACCGGGTGAAGAGGGCACTGTACATTAGCAAGGTGCAGTGCGGCATTGTATATCCAGCGAAGCTGAGGGTGTCTTACAAGCTCAGGGACTTTTATTTTGGAACGGCGGAAGCAGCGGAGGAGTTTGCAAAAGCAGAAGGACTGTGGCAGAACTGACAAATTGAGAAATGGCCATGTGCCGATGTGACCTCATGACTGTATTTTCTTCTTTTTTTGTTTCACTGCGTGCGGGTGTATGGGCTAAAGGAGCCAATGTTGTATATATTTGGACAAGGGAAGTGATCGGATTTTCACTCGAAATGAGGGCTCTTTGGGGTGTAGGTGGATATGCGGGGTTTGCGTGCTAAAAGGGGATTTTTGGGCTTTCCTAGGGCCGGGCAAGTGGGAAAGGGACCCGGGTGGGGTCCTCCACGCTGGCCGGTTTAAGCCGGCCAGTGAACGGGAGTGAGGTGGGGGGAGGGGCTGCGGCCATCGGAGCCTGGCAGAACAGGGTCCGAGTGGTCTAGCCGGGGTGGAAAGTTGCGGGGGAAGGAAGCGAGGTTGGGGGGAGGGGTTTTACAAGAGGCAGTGGACGGGAGGAGTTGGAGACTGTGGGGGGGAGGGGGTACAACTCTTGGGTATCATGTACGGTACTCTTTCAGAGGTTGGATGGCGTTGAGTGTAGTGGCGGGGGGGGGGGGGGTGGGGGTGGGGGGGGGAGTGGACTCTATAGGTTAATGGTGACCATGGGCGGTCCCGGACTTCTTTTTCTTTTTCTCCTTTGTTTTTTGTTTCCACCTGGGAGGGTTTGGTTTATTGGATGCATATATTGGCAGGTGGGCCATTGTTTGGGGTGGTGGGGGGATGGGATCGTTGGTATTGTTAAGGGGATTGATTTTGTATTTGTTACCATTTACTGTTTGTGGGTGGGCTTTAAATTTTGAAGGAAAATGTGAAAATGGAGGATAAAAACACCAAAAAAAAAAGAAATATGATGGGCTTTATGTCATCGAGAGGTGGGGGGGGAAGTCAGGAAGAAGAAGGAAGGGGAAGGTCTAGGATGGTGTAGATTGTGTGAGAGAGTAAATAACAAAGATGTCGTGAAACAAAAGGCGAAGGGAGTGGTATGAAGAAATAAAGCATTTGCCCAGAATGAGGAATGTACAAGTCTGTCCGAAAGCTAGTGCATGAAAACAATATTCAAACCGGACCAAATAGACAGGTTTTACACCTGTGATTGCATAGGAAAATGCCTTGGGAAGGGGATGAGGAGTTGGTGATGATGATGGTGATGATGGACCAGGGCGTAGTGGACAGAATGATTCCTTTGGAATGCTGATGGGAGAGTAAGATGTGTTTGGTGGTAGCATCACACTGCAGATGGCGGGAAAGGCAGAAGGTGATCCTTTGACCGTGGATGCTCGTGGGGTGGTAAGCGAGGACATGGGGAACCCTATCGCAGTTCTGGGAAAGAGGGGAAGGGATGGGAGCAGAAGTGCGGGAATGGGTCAGACGCGGTTGATGGATGGCCCTGTCAAACACAGTAGGGGAGGGAATCCTCGGCTGAAGCACCGTTGTGGATGGTAACAAGAACAGAACAGATGTGGACAGAAAAATTGGGAGAGTGGAATGGAGTCCTTAGAGGAAGCAGGCTGCGAGGAAGTGCAGTCCAGATTGTTGCGAGCGTTAGTGGGCTTATAATGAATATTTGTTGGCAGCATTGTTGTGTTGTGACCATTGTAATGATGTACACAGAACACATAGTTGTTTAACTAGACAGATGATTTATTAACAAACACGTGGAAAGATAACTAACAAACTATAATACAGATGATGGCTACTAAATTAATTCAGTGAATTCTCCTGGAGCTACTCTAAGTGTGACTATGTTCGTGTACGCCTTACTACCAACTGGCGGGTGTCTCCAGTCACGAGATGGATGTCTGACGCCACCTGCTGGTTGGAGGTACTGATAACTATGTGCACTGATATGCAACTATATACATTGATGTGAACATGCATATCACCACAAGCCTATCCCCATTAATGGAGACAGAAAAGTTGAAGTAGGGAAAGGGGATTGGATTGGATTTGTTTAGTGTCACATGTACCGAGGTACAGTGAAAAGTATTTTTCTGCGAGCAGCTCAACAGATCATTAAGTACATGAAAATAAAATGAAATAAAATACATAATAGGGCAACTCAAGGTACACTATGTAACTACATAAACACGGCACTGGTGAAGCACATGGAGTTGGGCCATGCGAAGATGAGAGCACAGTGGAAATCAGAAGCAGTGATGGAGTTTGCCAGTTATGGGCGAGAGCTGGAAATGGCACCGATATAGCCATCAGTGTACTATAAGAAAGAGTTGGGGGAGTTGAGGACCAAATATGTGCGCATAGGAACAAATATGTGCGCAATTTTACAGAAGTGTGTAAAAATAATAATAGGATAATTATAGTCGGTGATTTCAACTTTCCCAACATTAACTGGGAGTAGTCATTGTGTTCAGGGCTTAGATAAGAACAAGAACAAAGAAAATTACAGCACACAAACAGGCCCTTCGGCCCTCTCAGCCTGCACCGATCCAGATCCTTAATCTAAACCTGTCTTATATTTTCCAAGGATCTACTTCCCTCTGTTCCCCACCCGTTCATATATCTGGCTAGATGCATCTTAAATGATGCTATCGTGTCAGCCTCTACCATCTCCGCTGGCAAAGCGTTCCAAGCACCCACCACCCTCTGCGTAAAAACTTTCCACGCACATCTCCCTTAAACTTTCCCCCTCTCACCTTGAAATCGTGACCCCTTGTAATTGACAACCCCACTCTTGGAAAAAGCTTGTTGCTATCCACCCTGTCCATACCTCTCATAATTTTGTAGAGCTCAATCAGGTCTCCCCTCAACCTCCGTCTTTCCAACGAAAACAATCTTAATCTACTCAACCTTTCTTCATAGCTAGCACCCTCCACAGCAGGCAACATCCTGGTGAACCTCCTCTGCACCCTCTCTGAAGCATCCACATCCTTCTGGTAATGTGGCGACCAGAACTGCACGCAGTATTCCAAATGTGGCCTAACCAAAGTCCTATACAGCTGTAACATGACCTGCCGACTCTTGTACTCAATACCCTGTCCCATGAAGGCAAGCATGCTGTATGCCTTCTTGACCACTCTATCGACCTGCGTTGCCACCTTCAAGGTACAATGGACCTGAACTCCCAGATCTCTCTGTACATCAATTTTCCACAGGACTCTTCCATTGACCATATAGTCCGCTCTTGAATTAGATCTTCCAAAATTCATCACCTCGCATTTGCCTGGATTGAACTCCGTCTGCCATTTCTCCAATCTATCTGTATTTTGCTGTATTCTCTGACAGTCCTCCTCGCTATCTGCAACTCCACCAATCTTAATATCATCTGCAAACTTGCTAATCAGGCCACCTATACCATCATCCAGATCATTTATGTATATCACAAAGAACAGTGGTCCGAGCACGGATCCCTGTGGAACACCACTAGTCACCTTTCTCCATTTTGAGACACTCCCTTCCACCACTACTCTCTGTCTCCTGTTGCCCAGCCAGTTCTTTATCCATCTAGCTAGTACACCCTGAACCCCATACGACTTCACTTTTTCCATCAACCTGCCACGGGAAACTTTATCAAACGCCTTACTGAAGTCCATGTATATGACATCTACAGACCTTCCTTCATCAATTAACTTTATAACTTCCTCAAAGAATTCTATTAGGTTTGTAAGACATGAGCTTCCCTGCACAAAACCATGCTGCCTATCACTGATAAGTTTATTTTCCTCCAAATGTGAATAGATCCTATCCCTCAGTATCTTCTCCAACAGTTTGCCTACCACTGACGTCAAGCTCACAGGTCTATAATTCCTTGGATGATCCCTGCTACCCTTCTTAAGCAAAGGGACAGCATTAGCAATTCTCCAGTCCTCCGGGACCTCACCCGTGCTCAAGGATACTGAAAAGATATCTGTTAAGGCCCCAGCTATATCGTCCCTCGCTTCCCTCAATAACCTGGGATAGATCCCATCCGGACCTGGTGATTTGTCCACCTTAATGCCTTTTAGAATATCCAAAACTTCCCCCTTCCGTATGCCGACTTGACCTAGAGTATTTAAACATCCATCCTTAGCCTCAACATCTGTCATGTCCCTCTCCTTGGTGAATACCGATGCAAAGTACGCATTAAGAATCTCACCCATTTCCTCTGACTCCATATATTCCCTCTTTTGTCTTTGAGTGGGCCAATCCTTTCTCTAGTTACCCTCTTGCTCCTTATATACGAATAAAAGGCTTTGGGATTTTCCTTAACCCTGTTAGGCAAAGATATTTCATGACCCCTTTTAGCCCTCTTTATTGGGCGTTTGAGATTTGTCCTACTTTCCCGATATTCCTCCAAAGCTTCATCAGTTTTAAGTGGCCTAGATCTTATGTATGCTTCCTTTTTCATCTTAGTTAGTCGCACAATTCCACCCATCATCCATGGTTCCCTAATCTTGCCATTTCCATCCCTAATTTTCACAGGGACATGTCTGTCCTGCACTCTAATCAACCTTTCCTTAAAAGACTCCCACATTTCAAATGTGGATTTACCCTTAAACAGTTGCTCCCAATCCACATTCCCTAGCTCCTGCTGAATTTTGTTATACTTGGCCTTTCACCAATTTAGCACTCTTCCTTTAGGACCACTCTCGTCTTTGTCTATGAGTATTCTAAAACTTACGGAATTGTGATCGCTATTCCCAAAGTAATCACCGACTGAAACTTCAAACACCTGGCATTCCCCAATACAAGGTCCAGTACGGCCCCTTCCCGAGTTGGACTATTTACATACTGCTCTAAAACACTCTCCTGGATGCTCCTTACAAATTCTGCTCTAACTACGCCTCCAACACTACATGAGTCCCATTCAATGTTGGGGAACTTAAAATCTCCCATCACGACCACCCTATTGCGCCTACATTTTTCTATAATCTGTCTACATATTTGTACCTCTACTTCACGCTCACTTTTGGGAGGCCTGTAGTAAAGTCCCAACAATGTTACTGCACCCTTCCTATTTCTTAGCTCTACCCATATTGCCTCAGTGCTCGAATCCGCCATTGTGCCCCCCTTAATCACAGCTGTGATATCATCTCTGACCAGTAATCCAACTCCTCCACCCCTTTTACCTCCCTCTCTATCCCTCCTGAAGCATCTATACCCTGGGATATTTAGTTGCCAGTCTTGCCCTTCCCTCAACCAAGTCTCAGTAATACCAGTAACATCATATTCCCAGGTACTAATCCAAGCCCTAAGTTCATCTGCCTTACCTGTTACACTTCTCGCATTGAAACAAATGCACCTCAGACCACCTGTCCCTTTGCGTTCATCATCTCTTCCCTGTCTATTCTTCCCTTTAGTCACATTGAGTTTATTATCTAATACCTTACTGGCTTTAGTTGCTGCCTCATTACTGACCTCTAACTTCCTAATCTGGTTCCCATCCCCCTGCCACATTAGTTTAAAACCTCCTCAACAGTGTTCGCAAAAGCACCCCCTCGGACATTGGTTCCAGCCCTGCCCAGGTGTAGACAATCCGATTTGTAATGGTCCCACCGCCTCCAGAACCGGTTCCAATGTCCCAAAAACCTGAACCCCTCCCTTCTGCACCATCTCTCAAGCCACGTATTCATTCTGACTATTCTTGAATTTCTACTCTGACTGTCTCGTGGCACTGATAGCAACCCTGAGATTACTACCTTTGAGGTCCTACTTTTTAACTTATCTCCTAACTCCCTAAATTCTGATTGTAGGAACACATCCCGCTTTTTACCTATATCGTTGGTGCTTATATGCACCACGACAACTGGCTGTTCACCCTCCCCCTTCAGTATGTCGTGCAGCGATCTGAGACATCCCTGACCCGTGCACCCGGGAGGCAACATACCATTCGGGAGTCTTGTTTACGACCACAGAAACGCCTGTCTACTCCTCTTACGATTGAATTCCCAAGACTATAGCCCTGCCAGTATTTTTCCCGCCCTTCTGTGCAGCAGAGCCAGCCACAGTGCCATGAGACTGGCTACTACTGCCTTCCCCTGGTGAGTCATCTCCCCCAACAGTATCCAAAATGGTATACCTGTTTTGGAGGGAGATGACTGCAGGGGACACCTGCACTGCCTTCCTGCTCTTTCTCTGCCTTTTGGTCACCCATTCCCTGTCTCCCTCATCAATTCTAATCTGCGGTGTGACCAACTCACTGAACGTGCTATCCACGACCTTCTCAGCATCGCGAATGCTCCAAAGTGAGTCCATCCACAGCTCCAGAGCCGTCATGCGGTCCAACAGGAGCTGCAGCTGGACACACGTCTCGCACATGAAGGAGTCAGGGGCATCGGCCACGTCCCTGAACTCCCACATTGAGCACGAGGAGCATAACACGGATCTGGGATCTCCTGCCATTTTTACACTTTAGTTTAACTGATTACAAATCTCAAATAATGAATAAGTGAAAGGAATAAGGATTTTACTTACCAATCACAATACTTACCAACACACAAAGAGTTACATTTCTCCCAGCTACTGCTAATTGGAGCACTTTCCTTACCAGCCAATCAGGCCACTGCTTTGCTGTGATGTCACTCTTCAGGGTAAGTTTTTCAAGTTTTTAAAGAGGAAAATTTACCTTCCCAATACACCCCTGGCCACTGCTCCCGCCAAAAATCTGAAGGCCTTTTCTCCGACAGCTGTGTCCCCGCCGCTCTCTTCGCGCTCTTTTATCCTGTGTCCCCGCAGCTCTCCTCGCACTCTTTTATCCTGTGTCCCCGCCGCTCTCCTCGCGCTCTTTCACTGTGTCCCCGCCGCTCTCCTCGCGCTCTTTTATCCTGTGTCCCCGCCGCTATCCTCGCGCTCTTTCACTGAGTCTCCGCCGCTCCCCTTGCGCTCTTTCACTGAGTCTCCGCCGCTCTCCTCGCGCTCTTTCTCTGAGTCCCCGCCGCTCTCCTCGTGCTCTTTCACCAGCAGTCACTCTGTCCTAACTCCGACAGGATTCAGCTGGAAACTCCCAACAGTAAGTTTAAAGAATGTTTTACTCCCCTTCCCAGCAAGCACTGTCACTTGACAACAGTTCCTCCACAAACCACCTTCAAGATACAGTGACCGCAATGCACTGATGCCAATTTTCCCCGCAACAGCCAATCAGCAGCTCCCCTCTACTGCCCTCTGCTGGATGGAGCGGAGTTCATGAAATGTACACAAGCGAACTTTTTAGCTCAACATGTAGAGATTGCAACAAGGGATGGTGCAATGCTGGACCTAATTCTGGGGAATGAAGCCGGACAGATAGTTGATGTGATGGTGGGGAAGCATTTTAGTGATGGCGACCACACTATGGTGCAATTTAAGTTTGTCATGGACAAGGAAATAGATAAATTGCAGAAAAAGGTATTGGATTGGGGGACAGCAGATAAGGCAGGATCTGGCCAAGGTGGATTGGAACAGTTTACTGGTGGGGAGATCTACAGAAGAGCAGTGGGGGTGTTCAAAGAGGAAATGGGGAGGGACAGTCCCAACATGCTGTTCTCTAGGGGAATAGGAAGGAGTAACAAGCCCAGACAACTGTGGATGACCAGAGATATTCAGGATACAATGAGAAGGAAGATTGAGGCTTTTAATAAGTACAAAGCGGACAAATCAACAGAGGCATTAGTGAGTACAGAAAGTGTAAGTTGGAGTTTAGGAAAGCAATTAGGAGAGCAAAGAGGGAATATGAGAAATCTCTAGCTGGTAAAAGTAGTTAAAATCCCAAGATATTCTCTAAGTATATCAATGAGATGAGGATAACTGGGGAAAAAGTAGGGCCCATTAGGGACCAAGGGGGGAATCTGTAGGTGGGGCCAGAGGACATTGGTAGGGTGTTAAATGAATATTTGAAATCCGTCTTCACCCAAGAGAATCCACCCAGGAGGCAGATATGGAACTCAGGGAGAGAGACTGTGAGATTATTGAGCAAGTTGTCACAGGGAGGGTCAAGGTATTGGAGGTGTTGGCAGGCTTAAAAGTGGAGAAATCTCCAGGTCCGGATGAATTGTGTCCCAGGTTGCAGTGGGAGGTGAGGGAGGACATTATTGGGGCCATGATCCAAAATTCTAATTCTGGCCATTGGAGAGGTGCCAGAGGACTGGAGAACCGCAAATGTGGTCCCACTATTTAAGACAGGCTGTAGGGATAAGCCACGGAACTACAGGCCAGTGAGTCTCATCTCAGTGATGGGAAAACTAATGGAGATAATTCTGAAGGAGAGGCAAGGTTTGGTCAAAGAACAAAGAACAAAGAAACGTAGAGCACAGAACAGGCCCTTCAGCCCTCCAAGCCTGCGCCGACCATGCTGCCCGTCTAAACTAAAATCTTCTACACTTCCGGGGTCCGTATCCTTCTATTCCCATCCTATTCATGTATTTGTCAAGATGCCCCTTAAACGCCACAAATGTCCCTGCTTCAACCACCTCCTCTGGCAGCGAGTTCCAGGCACCCACTACACTCTGTGTAAAAAACTTGCCTCGTACATCTCCTCTAAACCTTGCCTCTCGCACCTTAAACCTATGCCCCCTAGTAAT
This sequence comes from Scyliorhinus torazame, assembly GCF_047496885.1. Lineage (NCBI taxonomy): Eukaryota > Metazoa > Chordata > Chondrichthyes > Carcharhiniformes > Scyliorhinidae > Scyliorhinus > Scyliorhinus torazame. The sequence goes on along the minus strand of NC_092711.1, from coordinate 203,550,565 downwards.
TGACCACTCTACCCTGGGAAAAAGTCACTGACTATCCACCCACTCTGTCTATGCCCTTCATAATTTTGTAGACCTCTATCAGGTGGCCCCTCAACCCTCATCGTTCCAGTGAGAACAGACTGAGTTTATTCAACCTCTCATCATAGCTAATGCCTTCCATACCAGGCAACATCCTGGTAAATCTCTTCTGCACTCTCTCTAAAGCCTCCACATCCTTCTGGTAGTGTGGCGACCAGAATTGAACACTACACTCCAAGTGTGGCCTAACTAAGGTTCTATACAGCTGCAACATGACTTGCCAATTCTTATACTCAATGCCCTGGTCAATGAAGGCAAGCATGCCGTATGCCTTCTTGACTACCTTCTCCACCTGTGTTGCCCCTTTCAGTGACCTGTGGACCTGTACACCTAGATCTCTCTGACTGTCAATACTCTTGAGGGTTCTACCATTCACTGTATATTCCCTACCTTTATTAGACCTTCCAAAATGCATTACCTCACATTTGTCCAGATTAAACACCATCTGCCATCTCTCCGCCCAAGACTCCAAATGATCTAAATCCTGCTGTATCCTCTGACAGTCCTCATCGCTATCTGCAATTCCACCAACCTTTGTGTCGTCCGCAAACTTACTAATCAGACCAGTTACATTTTCCTCCAAATCATTTATATATACTACGAACAGCAAAGGTCCCAGCACTGATCCCTGTGTAACACCACTAGTCACAGCCCTACAATCAGAAAAGCACCCTTCCATTGCTACCCTCTGCCTTCGATGACCTAGCTAGTTCTGTATCCATCTTGCCAGCTCAACTCTGATCCTGTGCGACTTCACCTTTTGTACCAGTCTGCTTACTGAAGATAGACAACATCCACTGCCCTACCTGCATCAATCATCTTTGTGAACTCCTCGAAAAACTCTATCAAGTTAGTGAGACATGACCTCCCCTTCACAAAACTGTGCTGCCTCTCACTAATTGTGGTATTGTAGGTATTACGGTACTTGATAGGCGAAAGCACCATTGGTGGAAACTGTATGCTTTCTATTGGTTGGAATGTATGATAGCTCCGCCCTGATAGGCAGGGTATAAGAACCCGTGCCGCCCCAGCAGCCTTTATTCTGTACCTGAGCTGCTGGGGGAAACATTTAGCTTATTAAAGCCTTCAGTTGGACTACAACTTTGCTTTAGTGGTCATTGATCGTGCATCACTAATATGTTCACTTGCTTCCAAATGGGAGTAGATCCTGTTTCAAAGAATTATCTCCAGTAATTTTCCTACCACTGACATAAGGCTCACCGGCCTGTAGTTCCCTGGGTTATCCTTGCTACCCTTCTTAAACAAAGGAACAACACTGGCTATTCTCCAGTCCTCTGGGACATCACCTGAAGACAGTGAGGATCCAAAGATTTCTGTCAAGGTCTCAGCAATTTCCTCTCTTGCCTCCTTCAGTATTCTGGGGTAGATCCCATAAGGCCCTGGGGGCTTATCCACCTTAATATTTTTCAAGACATCCAACACCTCTTCTTTTTGGATCTCAATGTGACCCAGGCCATCTACACACCCTTCTCCAGACTCAACATCCACCAATTCCTTCTCTTTGGTGAATACTGATGCAAAGTATTCATTTAGTACCTTGCCCATTTCCTCTGGTTCCACACATAGATTCCCTCCCCTGTCCTTCAGTGGGCCAACCCTTTCCCTGGCTACCCTCTTGCTTTTTATGTACGTGTAAAAAGCCTTGGGATTTTCCTTAACCCTATTTGCTAATGACTTTTCGTGACCCCTTTTAGCCCTCCTGACACCTTGCTTAAGTTCCTTCCTACTTTCCTTACATTCCACACAGGCTTCATCTGTTCCCAGCCTTCTAGCCCTGACAAATGCCTCCTTTGTCTTTTTGTCGAGGCCTACAATATCTCTCGATATCCAAGGTCCCCAAAATTTGCCTTATTTATCCTTCTTCCTCACAGGAACATGCCGGTCCTGAATTCCTTTCAACTGTCATTTGAAAGCCTGCCACATGTCAAATGTTGATTTAACCGCAAACATCCGCCCCCAATCTAGGTTCTTCAGTTCCCGCCTAATATTGTTATAATTAGCCTTCCCCCAATTTAGCACATTCACCCTAGGACCACTCTTATCCTTGTCCACCAGCACTTTAAAACTAACTGAATTGTGGGCACTGTTCCTGAAATGCTCCCCTAATGAAACTTCTACCACCTGGCCGGACTCATTCCCCAATACCAGGTCCAGTACAGCCCCTTCCCAAGTTGGACTATCTACATACTGTTTTAAGAAGCCCTCCTGGATGCTCCTTACAAACTCTGCCCCGCCCACGCCCCTAGCACTAAGTGAGTCCCAGTCAATATTGGGGAAGTTAAAGTCTGCTTTTACTCCTTTCCAAAATCTGTCTACCTATCTGCTCCTCTATCTCCCTCTGGCTGTTGGGAGGCCTGGAGAAAACCCCCAACATTGTGACTGTACCCTTCTTATTCCTGATCTCTACCCATATAGCCTCATTGTCCTCTGAGGTGTCCTCCCGCAGTACCGTTGTGATATTCTCCCTCACCAGTAGCGCAACTCCTCCATCCCTTTTACATCCCCCTCTATCCCGCGTGAAACGTCTAAATCCTGGAATGTTTAGCGGCCAATCCTGTCCTTCCTTCAACCAGGTCTCTGTAATGGCAACAACACCATAGTTCCAAGTACTAATCCAAGCTCTAAGTTCATCTACCTTACCTGTTATACTTCTTGCATTAAAACATATGCACTTCAGGCCACCAGGCCTGTTGTTTTCAGCAACATCTTCCTGGCTGCTCTTCCTCAGAGCCATACTGGCCCTATTCCCTAGTTCTCCCTCACTTTTTTCACCTTCTGACCTATTGCTCTGGCACGCAGCCCCCTGCCATGAAGGGTCAGCATGGCTTTGTCAGAGAGAGTTCATGCCTCACAAATTTGATTGAATTTGTGAGCATATGACTAAGTGTGTAGATGAGGGCAGTGCAGTTGATGTAGTTTCCATGGATTTCAGCAAAGCATTTGACAAGGTTCCACATGGGAGATTTATAAAGAAGGCAAATGCACCTGGAATACATGGGAACATGATAAGTGGATTCAAAGCTGTCTGAGCGGTGATGACAGACGGCTGCTTTAGTGACTGGAAGCCAGTGACCAGTGGCATACCACAGGGATCTGTGCTGGGTCCCATATTATTTGCATTTATATAAATGACTTAGATGACTATGCAAGGGTAGGATCAGTAAGTTTGTGGATGACACAAAGATAGGCCGGGTGGTTAACAGTGAGGCTGATAGTCTTGGGTTGCAGGTCAAATGAGCAGAAACATGGCAGATGGAATGTAATCCTGAAAGGTGTGAGGTGTTACACTTTAGAAGGAGCAATTTGACAAAGAAATATTCAATGAATGGCACCACACTGGGAAGTCCTGAGGAACAAAGAGACTTTGGCGTGTTTGTAAATAGATCTCTGATGGCAGATGGGCAGGTTAATAGGGTGGTGAAAAAGGCATATGGTACAGTTGCTTTTATCAATCATGGCATAGATTACAAAAGCAGAGAGGTCATGTTGGTGAGGCCACGGCGGGAGTACCGTGTATGGGTCCCAGATTCGATTCCCGGCTTGGTTCACTGTCTTTGTGGAGTCTGCACGTTCTCCCTGTGTCTGTGTGGGTTTCCTCTGGGGGCTCGGTTTCCTCCCACAGTCCAAACATATGCAGGTTAGATGGATTGGCCACGCTCAATTCTTCTTAGTGTCCAAAAAAAAAGATTAGGTGGGGTTATGGGGATAGGGTGCAGGGTTCTCTTTCCGAGGGTCGGTGTAGACTCGATGGGCCGAATGGCCTCCTTCTGCACCGTAAATTCCATGATTCTATGATATGAAGGATGTAATTGCACAGGAGCGGGTGCAAAGTTGTTTCACGAGGATGTTGCCTGGGATGGAACATTTAAGTTATAAAGACAGGTTGGATAGGCTTGGATTATTTTCGCTGGAACAGAGAAGACTGAGGGACGACCTGATCAAGATTATGAAGGGCATGGATAGGGTGGATAGGAAACAGCTGTTTCCCTCAGTGGAAGGGTTGGTTAGGAGTGGCACAAGGTCAAGATGAGGGGCGGGAGATTCAGGGCAGATATGAGGAAATTCCTTTTTACCCAGAGGGTGATGACGGCCTGGAACGCACTGCCTGAGAGGGTGGTAGAGGCACGTTTAAATAGTACCTGGATGAACACTTGGCACGTCTTAACATTCAAGGCTATGGGCCAAGTGGTGGCAAATTAGATTAGGATTGGCATCTGGCAGTCAGACTCGATGGGCCGAAGGGCCTTTTCTGCACTGTATTTTCTGTGATTCTGTGAGGAGATGTGATTAGACTGGAACAAAAAATGTTCCACATAACCCACAGCAACACCTTTTATTTGGAGGAAGTTTGGGGAGTAAAAGGAGGCTGATGTCGTCATTGCCCACTGTTCAGTGAAAAGACAATGGAATGAATGAACAAACAGCTCTTATAGAAGCAGAAATGCCCTTGCAGCAATTCAATTTGCACAAGAGCTCGAGCTGTTGGCCTTGGATTGTACATTTCTCTGAAAGGACTTGCGCTTGTTGGAAGGACATGTTTACCCTGTGGCCTTGGTGTCTGTGCAACCTTTGCTGCAGAGAGAGAATAATCTCCTTTGCTATTTGACTGAGAAAGAAGCTGAGTGCAGCACAAAGAGTCGTGTCTCTGCATCGTGAGCACTCGGCTGCAATTGAAATTCCAACAATGGGTACAACAAGACACTTAGAAAACAACCCAAAATATCTGCACATAAAGGCACCTCTCAATCAATGGCAAAGTGCAGGAACCAAATGTTCCTATTAGCAAAACGGAACATTCTCTCTCCTCTTCATCCTTTCATCATGAATTGCGAAATCCATTAAACAGATTTTTCACGAGTTGAAATCATAAGGAAGACCCGGCCATACTCTGAATCTTCGACAGTTTCAGACCAGTATGTTAATCAGGAATACTTCGGATGGACGACATGTCTGGAAGCCAGTCCGACTACACTGTTTCAGCCTTAATTGCAAATTACAGTGTGCCGCTTTGATCAGTCGCAAGAGCTTGATGTAAAAGGGACTGGAGAGACTTGACGCAGAATCACGATGGGAAACTGATGTTAAGTAGAGCTGGCCACATTCCACTAGCCCTTGACCAGCCAATCAGCATCTGGTCAAGGAGCTCCCCTCAGCAGTGACAACAACCGTTCAACCATCCAATCAATTACAGGCAGATTCAAAAGCTATACAGTTGTGGCAAAGTGGTGTCAGGGGTCTAATGGCCTGTTATTTTGGTCTTTAGCAATGCCAGTGTTGTTGGTTCAGTGCTGTGATCTTGAGAAGAGTGGGATTGCAATGTTTTCAGCCCATGTTGAGCACAATCAGGTGCTCTGTGTTCATAGAATTTACAGTGCAGAAGGAGGCCATTCGGCCCATTGGGTCTGCACAGGCCCTTGGAAAGAGCACCCTACTTAAGCCCACACCTCCACCCTATCCCTGTAACCCGCACCTAACCTTTTTGGACACCAAGGGACAATTTAGCATGGCCAATCCACCTAAGCTGCACATCTGCAGACTGTGGGTAGAAACCGGAGCACTTGGAGAAAACCCACACAGACACGGGAGAACATGCAGACTCCGCACAGACAGTGACCTAAGTCGGAATCGAACCTGGGACCTAGGAGCTGTGAAGCAACGGTGCTAGCCACTGTGCTACCGGGCCGCCGTGTTGATGGGTGGGCTTCACTCAGCTACATGTAAATACTCATTCCTCTGAGACACCAACACACTGCAACAAAGTTACTGTGAAAAATCTAACTCTGCCAGAGTTATTAAATATCGACCGATCCTGAAGAAATTTACTGTATGCGAATGAAGCCCATCATGTCAACTTCACTGGAGATTTTCCCTGAAGATAAAATCTCAGTTTCTGCCCATCTTGCATTGTGTTTCAGTTCCCAACAAGCATTAACTTTGCCAGGAACACACAGCAGTTGTCATTGGAAGGGACTCAATGATATTGTGGATGTGGCTTCCCAGTGTTCGGACTCCACTACTTTCTTTTATAAGGCTCCTAATGAAGCTCCTAGGGATGTGTTAAAGGCCCTAAATAAACATAAGCTGGTGCTTCTGGCAACGGTGGTAACCAAATATCTCAGCACCAGAACATTGGTGTGGGAGTTCTTCCAGAAAATATTCCCCAGGACAAACAATCTCCGACTGTTTCAAGAGTGACCATCCTTCTGTTATGGCCGGGATGAGGGGATTGGGCACATTCCCGAGCCCCACTATTCCACGGTTATAAGAATATTGTAAATGTTAAATTTGTGCACCAAAATGGTCAAATGTTTACCTTTGCTACTGTTAGACACAGCATACAAGACACTTTAACCAGGCTTCTTTCAATAAACTCAGAATTATTGATTTATTATGAATCAAAATTATTTTTTAAAAAGTTGCCAAACTGGTTAACATGCATGTGTTAGGCCTTATCCTGCCTTTTATAAAATCCCATCACATAACAAAGGACAAGGCATGTAAGGTTCCTGTAGAGGTGGGCGGAATTTTCTCCTTTTTCTGACGATGTGTCGACTCAGGTGGAAAAAACAGTGGAGTGAATTTTGTGACTCCCCAGCCACATGTTCTCCGGCAACCAGGCCAGTCGATTTCGGCTGGAGAACAGCTGGTGAGTCAGTTTCAGCGGGAGCAGTGCGCAAGTGGCTGCTGGGAGGTAAGTCTGTCCTTTAAAAGCACTTGTCTTTGCAGGGGCAGGCCAGTCGATTTCGGCGGGAGAACAGCTGGTGAGTCAGTTTCAGCGGGAGCAGTGCGGAAGTGGCTGCTGGGAGGTAAGCCTGTCCTTTAAAAGCACTTGTCTTTGCAGGGGCAGGCCAGTCGATTTCGGCGGGAGAACAGCTGGTGAGTCAGTTTCAGCGGGAGCAGTGCGGAAGTGGCTGATGGGAGGTAAGTCTGTCCTTTAAAAGCACTTGTCTTTGCAGGGGCAGGCCAGTCGATTTCGGCGGGAGAACAGCTGGTGAGTCAGTTTCAGCGGGAGCAGTGCGGAAGTGGCTGCTGGGAGGTAAGTCTGTCCTTTAAAAGCACTTGTCTTTGCAGGGGCAGGCCAGTCGATTTCGGCGGGAGAACAGCTGGTGAGTCAGTTTCAGCGGGAGCAGTGCGGAAGTGGCTGCTGGGAGGTAAGTCTGTCCTTTAAAAGCACTTGTCTTTGCAGGGGCAGGCCAGTCGATTTCGGCGGGAGAACAGCTGGTGAGTCAGTTTCAGCGGGAGCAGTGCGGAAGTGGCTGCTGGGAGGTAAGTCTGTCCTTTAAAAGCACTTGTCTTTGCAGGGGCAGGCCAGTCGATTTCGGCGGGAGAACAGCTGGTGAGTCAGTTTCAGCGGGAGCAGTGCGGAAGTGGCTGCTGGGAGGTAAGTCTGTCCTTTAAAAGCACTTGTCTTTGCAGGGGCAGGCCAGTCGGTTTCGGCGGGAGAACAGCTGGTGAGTCAGTTTCAGCGGGAGCAGTGCGGAAGTGGCTGCTGGGAGGTAAGTCTGTCCTTTAAAAGCACTTGTCTTTGCAGGGGCAGGCCAGTCGATTTCGGCGGGAGAACAGCTGGTGAGTCAGTTTCAGCGGGAGCAGTGCGGAAGTGGCTGCTGGGAGGTAAGTCTGTCCTTTAAAAGCACTTGTCTTTGCAGGGGCAGGCCAGTCGATTTCGGCGGGAGAACAGCTGGTGAGTCAGTTTCAGCGGGAGCAGTGCGGAAGTGGCTGCTGGGAGGTAAGTCTGTCCTTTAAAAGCACTTGTCTTTGCAGGGGTAGGCCAGTCGATTTCGGCGGGAGAACAGCTGGTGAGTCAGTTTCAGCGGGAGCAGTGCGGAAGTGGCTGCTGGGAGGTAAGTCTGTCCTTTAAAAGCACTTGTCTTTGCAGGGGCAGGCCAGTCGATTTCGGCGGGAGAACAGCTGGTGAGTCAGTTTCAGCGGGAGCAGTGCGGAAGTGGCTGCTGGGACGTAAGTCTGTCCTTTAAAAGCACTTGTCTTTGCAGGGGCAGGCCAGTCGATTTCGGCGGGAGAACAGCTGGTGAGTCAGTTTCAGCGGGAGCAGTGCGGAAGTGGCTGCTGGGAGGTAAGTCTGTCCTTTAAAAGCACTTGTCTTTGCAGGGGCAGGCCAGTCGATTTCGGCGGGAGAACAGCTGGTGAGTCAGTTTCAGCGGGAGCAGTGCGGAAGTGGCTGCTGGGAGGTAAGTCTGTCCTTTAAAAGCACTTGTCTTTGCAGGGGCAGGCCAGTCGATTTCGGCGGGAGAACAGCTGGTGAGTCAGTTTCAGCGGGAGCAGTGCGGAAGTGGCTGCTGGGAGGTAAGTCTGTCCTTTAAAAGCACTTGTCTTTGCAGGGGCAGGACAGTCGATTTCAGCGGGAGAACAGCTGGTGAGTCAGTTTCAGCGGGAGCAGTGCGGAAGTGGCTGCTGGGAGGTAAGTCTGTCCTTGTCCTGTCCACTTGTCTTTGCAGGGGCAGGCCAGTCGATTTCGGCGGGAGTGGAACTGGCTGGTTAGTCAATTTCAGCAGGAGCTGAGAATTAAAAAAAAAAAAATTAGTGTTTTAGGCAGGAACAGGAAGTCGACCCGCGGATGTCTGGGAAGACCCTCACCAATAAATTCTGGTGGAGAGGAAACCCGAGACACTACACGTGTAGTGTCTCCCACCCGCCCTCCTCCTCTAACCTAATAATAAAACCCATTGGTCTGAGGTAAGTACCATATTTTATTATATTATTATTATTTTTTATAAAAAATTTAATTTAGTTGTTAGCCAGATCTTGGTAGAAAGTTAGAGGAATGGCAGGGAAGGGAGTGCAATGTTCCTCCTGCAGGATGTTTGAGGTGAGGGATGCAGTTAGTGTCCCTGCTGATTTTACCTGCAGGAAGTGCTGCCATTTCCAGCTCCTCCAAGACCGAGTTAGGGAACTGGAGCTGGAGTTGGAAGAACTTCGGATCATTCGGGAGGCAGAAGGGGTCATAGATAGCAGCTTCAGGGAATTAGTTACACCAAAGATTGGAGATAGGTGGGTAACTGTAAGAGGGACTGGGAAAAAGCAGTCAGTGCAGGGATCCCCTGCGGACCTTCCCCTGAGAAACAAGTATACCGCTTTGGATACTTGTGGGGGGGGGGGACTTACCAGGGGTAAGCCATGGGGTACGGGCCTCTGGCACGGAGTCTGTCCCTGTTGCTCAGAAGGGAAGGGGGGAGAGGAGCAGAGCATTAGTAATTGGGGACTCTATAATCAGGGGCACAGATAGGAGATTTTGTGGGAGCGTGAGAGACTCACGTTTGGTATGTTGCCTCCCAGGTGCAAGGGTACGTGATGTCTCGGATCGTGTTTTCCGGGTCCTTAGGGGGGAGGGGGAGCAGCCCCAAGTCGTGGTCCACATTGGCACTAATGACATAGGTAGGAAAGGGGACAAGGATGTCAGGCAGGCTTTCAGGGAGCTAGGATGGAAGCTCAGAACTAGAACAAACAGAGTTGTTATCTCTGGGTTGTTGCCCGTGCCACGTGATAGTGAGATGAGGAATAGGGAGAGAGAGCATTTAAACACGTGGCTACAGGGATGGTGCAGGCGGGAGGGATTCAGATTTCTGGATAACTGGGGCTCTTTCTGGGGAAGGTGGGACCTCTACAGACAGGATGGTCTACATCTGAACCTGAGGGGCACAAATATCCTGGGGGGAAGATTTGTTAGTGCTCTTTGGGGGAGTTTAAACTAATGCAGCAGGGGCATGGGAACCTGGATTGTAGTTTTAGGGTAAGTGAGAATGAGAGTATAGCGGTCAGGAGCACAGATTTGACGTCGCAGGAGGGGGCCAGTGTTCAGGTAGGTGGTTTGAAGTGTGTCTACTTCAATGCCAGGAGTATACGAAACAAGGTAGGGAAACTGGCAGCATGGGTTGGTACCTGGGACTTCGATGTTGTGGCCATTTTGGAGACATGGATAGAGCAGGGACAGGAATGGATGTTGCAGGTTCCGGGGTTTAGGTGTTTTAGTAAGCTCAGAGAAGGAGGCAAAAGAGGGGGAGGTGTGGCGCTGCTAGTCAAGAGCAGTATTACGGTGGCGGAGAGGATGCTAGATGGGGACTCTTCTTCCGAGGTAGTATGGACTGAAGGTAGAAACAGGAAAGGAGAGGTCACCCTGTTGGGAGTTTTTTATAGGCCTCCTAATAGTTCTAGGGATGTAGAGGAAAGGATGGCGAAGATGATTCTGGATAAGAGCGAAAGTAACAGGGTAGTTATTATGGGAGACTTTAACTTTCCAAATATTGACTGGAAAAGATATAGTTCGAGTACAATAGAAGGTCGTTTTTTGTACAGTGTGTGCAGGAGGGTTTCCTGAAACAATATGTTGACAGGCCAACAAGAGGCGAGGCCACGTTGGATTTGGTTTTGGGTAATGAACCAGGCCAGGTGTTGGATTTGGAGGTAGGAGAGCACTTTGGGGACAGTGACCACAATTCGGTGACGTTTACGTTAATGATGGAAAGGGATAAGTATACACCGCAGGGCAAGAGTTATAGCTGGGGGAAGGGCAATTATGATGCCATTAGACGTGACTTGGGGGGATAAGGTGGAGAAGTGGGCTGCAAGTGTTGGGCACACTGGATAAGTGGGGCTTGTTCAAGGATCAGCTACTGCGTGTTCTTGATAAGTATGTACCGGTCAGGCAGGGAGGAAGGCGTCGAGCGAGGGAACCGTGGTTTACCAAGGAAGTGGAATCTCTTGTTAAGAGGAAGAAGGAGGCCTATGTGAAGATGAGGTGTGAAGTTTCAGTTGGGGCGATGGATAGTTACAAGGTAGCGAGGAAGGATCTAAAGAGAGAGCTAAGACGAGCAAGGAGGGGACATGAGAAGTATTTGGCAGGAAGGATCAAGGAAAACCCAAAAGCTTTCTATAGGTATGTCAGGAATAAGCGAATGACTAGGGAAAGAGTCGGACCAGTCAAGGACAGGGATGGGAAATTGTGTGTGGAGTCTGAAGAGATAGGCGAGATACTAAATGAATATTTTTCATCAGTATTCACTCAGGAAAAAGATAATGTTGTGGAGGAGAATGCTGAGCCCCAGGCTAATAGAATAGATGGCATTGAGGTACGTAGGGAAGAGGTGTTGGCAATTCTGGACAGGCTGAAAATAGATAAGTCCCCGGGACCTGATGGGATTTATCCTAGGATTCTCTGGGAGGCCAGGGAAGAGATTGCTGGACCTTTGGCTTTGATTTTTATGTCATCATTGGCTACAGGAATAGTGCCAGAGGACTGGAGGACAGCAAATGTGGTCCCTTTGTTCAAAAAGGGGAGCAGAGACAACCCCGGCAACTATAGGCCGGTGAGCCTCACGTCTGTAGTGGGTAAAGTCTTGGAGGGGATTATAAGAGACAAGATTTATAATCATCTAGATAGGAATAATATGATCAGGGATAGTCAGCATGGCTTTGTGAAGGGTAGGTCATGCCTCACAAACCTTATTGAGTTCTTTGAGAAGGTGACTGAACAGGTAGATGAGGGTAGAGCAGTTGATGTGGTGCATATGGATTTCAGCAAAGCGTTTGATAAGGTTCCCCACGGTAGGCTATTGCAAAAAATACGGAGGCTGGGGATTGAGGGTGATTTAGAGATGTGGATCAGAAATTGGCTAGCTGAAAGAAGACAGAGGGTGGTGGTTGATGGGAAATGTTCAGAATGGAGTACAGCCACAAGTGGAGTACCACAAGGATCTGTTCTGGGGCCGTTGCTGTTTGTCATTTTTATCAATGACCTAGAGGAAGGCGCAGAAGGGTGGGTGAGTAAATTTGCAGACAATACTAAAGTCGGTGGTGTTGTCGAAAGTGTGGAAGGATGTAGCAGGTTACAGAGGGATAAAGATAAGCTGCAGAGCTGGGCTGAGAGGTGGCAAATGGAGTTTAATGTAGAGAAGTGTGAGGTGATTCACTTTGGAAGGAATAACAGGAATGCGGAATATTTGGCTAATGGTAAAGTTCTTGAAAGTGTGGATGAGCAGAGGGATCTAGGTGTCCATGTACATAGATCCCTGAAAGTTGCCACCCAGGTTGATAGGGTTGTGAAGAAGGCCTATGGAGTGTTGGCCTTTATTGGTAGAGGGATTGAGTTCCGGAGTCGGGAGGTCATGTTGCAGCTGTACAGAACTCTGGTACGGCCGCAGTTGGAGTATTGCGTACAGTTCTGGTCACCGCATTATAGGAAGGACGTGGAGGCTTTGGAGCGGGTGCAGAGGAGATTTACCAGGATGTTGCCTGGTATGGAGGGAAAATCTTATGAGGAAAGGCTGATGGACCTGAGGTTGTTTTCATTGGAGAGAAGAAGGTTAAGAGGAGACTTAATAGAGGCATACAAAATGATCAGGGGGTTGGATAGGGTGGACAGTGAGAGCCTTCTCCCGCGGATGGAAATGGCTGGCACGAGGGGACATAACTTTAAACTGAGGGGTAATAGATATAGGACAGAGGTCAGAGGTAGGTTCTTTATGCAAAGAGTAGTGAGGCTGTGGAATGCCCTACCTGCTACAGTAGTGAACTCGCCAACATTGAGGGCATTTAAAAGTTTATTGGATAAACATATGGATGATAATGGCATAGTGTAGGTTCGATGGCTTTTGTTTCGGTGCAACATCGTGGGCCGAAGGGCCTGTACTGCGCTGTATTGTACTATGTTCTATGTTCTATGTAACCGTCATTGCCTGAACCATTCTGGAGGGGCCCTCCAGTATGACGCAGACATGGTCGCCTGCATTTTGGAGGCCTGCTGCGTCCTCCACAACCTCGCGCAGCAGAGGGGTGACGTGCTGGAGGAGGAGGATGAACGCCAGTCCTTGTCCGGCGAGGAGGATGCGGGGGAGGGAGAACATTCACAGAACGTGGGGCCCAGGCAGGCACGGGTGCGCCAGGGCCAACACGCACGGGTCGCTCTGAGCGCCTCCAGGTTCACCAACTATGTGGGGGTGGGAAACAGGCCAGGGGCACAGACAATGCACTTGGCTGCCTGTGAGAGGGCATCCTTGTCCTGGGCTTTGGCCAGCATCTGCACAGAGTGCCCCAGGCCTTGAGGATGCGGATCCATAGCCGCAACCCTCACACCCAAGTTTTCCACCTGTACGGTGTTGGCTGGGTGACACGCCTGATCGGTAGCACCTCCTGCTCCTGCAAGCGGTTTGATTCCTCCACCTGCACCTGCAGGTGCTGTATGCTCGCCGACAACCCCTCATGTAGTCCTTGGCTCTGCAACTGCATCTCTACAATCGACTGTCCGTTCCAGAAGCCCGAAACCCGCCTCGACAGCAGCTAGTTCCTGGGGTTGGTTCACCTTCCGACCATCCTCACTCTCGGGAGTTCCTACCCCCATCTGATGTACTGGAGCAGCTGTGTGGTGCACACAAGATAGTGTCCCAAGGGCCTCTTCACTAAAGTGCCCAATCGAGGTGAGTGTCTCTGGGATGGTGGAGGGTATCAGAGACAGCTGTGACAAGAAATCCGTGTCATCCTCGGACTCGAGGTCCAGGGTGTCTTGGATCTCGGATCCATGGATTGTGTCCGTGCTGCTCTCCTCATCACTGTCTGTCACAGGGCTCCGGCTGTGCCAATGGCTGGGGGGGGCGGGGGACACCAGATGGACCCACCCCATCACCATCAGGTCCTGCAAGTCACGAGACAAGATGCATGATTAGACTGTAGACCGGGGTTGGTGGGGGGAGGGTGGGGGTGAGGATTGGGAATGGTGTGGGGGTGAGGGTGGGCGTGATGGTGAGGGTGGCCTGGCCCCGGGGGGGGGGGGGGGGGGTGCAGGGATTGACATGCGTCATGGGGAACCGCAACTCATGGGGTCTCATTTCCTTGCCCGCGGCCGATCTCCACCTTGGCGACCTCCATTTCCTCTGGGCCGCCGACCACGTCCAGAGCCCTCTACTCAGCCACGGTGAGGGGCCTCGGTTCTAGGGAGAACAATTCCTAGATTTTGTCATCTCTCTCCATAAATGTGCTCTCTTATCCCTTATCCCTGGCCGGAAAATTAAAAGCTCATAGGATCCAAACGAGCTGTATCCAAAACTGACAGGTGTAAAGGGTTGCAGCTGAATGGCTTTTTCATGACTGGAAGTTTGTTTCCAATGGAGTTCTGTTGGGTTCAGTACTGGGTGCCTTGCTGTTCTTGGTATATATCAATGATTTAGACCGAAATGCGAATGACATGATTAATAAGTTTGCAAATAGCATAAAAATTGTCCGTGCGTCTGTTTGTGAGGATGAAAGCTGTAGATTGAATGAGGAAATTGATTGTTGGGTGAGGCAGAAGAATGACAAATTAACCTCAGTCCAGCAAAATATGAGGTATGTTTATGGGATGGGCAAACAGGGCAGGGGAACACGCAATAAATGGCAGGATTCTGAAAAGTGTGGAGGAACAGCGGGACCTTGAAGGGCATGCACGGTAGCATTGTGGATAGCACAATTGCTTCACAGCTCCAGGGTCCCAGGTTCGATTCCGGCTTGGGTCACTGTCTGTGCGGAGTCTGCACATCCTCCCCGTGTGTGCGTGGGTTTCCTCCGGGTGCTCCGGTTTCCTCCCACAGTCCAAAGATGTGCAGGTTAGGTGGATTGGCTATGATAAATTGCCCTTAGTGTCCAAAATTGCCCTTAGTGTTGGGTGGGGTTACTGGGTTATGGGTATAGGGTGGAGGTGTGGACCTTGGGTAGGGTGCTCTTTCCAAGAGCCGGTGCAGACTCGATGGGCCGAATGGCCTCCTTCTGCACTGTAAATTCTATTTTTTTTAAAATGTCCCCAGATTCCTGAAGGTGACCGGACAGTTACAAAAGTGACAAATAATTCACACCAGATGCTTTCCTTATTGACTGAGGTCAAAGAATAAAAGAGCAGGTAGGCTGTGCTGGAACTGTATAAAAAATAGCAGCTAATGTGCTGTGGACAGTTCTGGTCACCACTTTACAAGAAGGATCTGGTCACACTCGAGAGGGTACAGAGGAGATTTATGAGGATGTTGTCAGGAATGGAGAGTTTTAGCTGTGAGCATTCACCGTTAAAATAAAGAGGTTGTTCCTCACATCTGTTTCAACTTCACTTGCAGTAAATCCAAAATTTAAACTGGTTTTGCAGCATTGCATCAAGTAACTCTTGTGCATGGCACTTCAAGTGTAATCTAACCAAGATTTGATAGATGTCTAGCATGGCTTCTTGTGTTTCGATTCTATGCCATTAGAAATGCACCCCTGTGCTTGGTTCACTTTTTAATGCGTTTATTAACCTTTGTTGCTCCTTTTAATGATCTATGCATCTGTCTAGGTCTTTCTGCTATTCCATTTAGAGTTTTATTTTCCAAACAATATATGAGACCTCCTAATTCTTCCCACCAAAATATACTCTCATAATTATCTCTTGAAGAGAATTTGTCAATTAGACACCCATTTTACCGGGCAGCACGGTAGCATTGTGGATAGCACAATTGCTTCACAGCTCCAGGGTCCCAGGTTCGATTCCGGCTTGGGTCACTGTCTGTGCGGAGTCTGCACATCCTCCCTGTGTGTGCGTGGGTTTCCTCCGGGTGCTCCGGTTTCCTCCCACAGTCCAAAGATGTGCAAGTTAGGTGGATTGGCCATGATAAGTTGCCCTTAGTGTCCAAAATTGCCCTTAGTGTTGGGTGGGGTTACTGGGTTATGGGGATAGGGTGGAGGTGTTAACCTTGGGTAGGGTGCTCTTTCCAAGAGCTGGTGCAGACTCGATGGGCCGAATGGCCTCCTTCTGCACTGTAAATTCTATGGTATCTATGGTATTTTCATGTTTATTGGTCTTTCTATATTGTCAGAAGTCTTACAAAACCAGGTTAAATGAAACAGGTTTGTTTGGAATCACTAGCTTTCCGAGAGCAGCTCCTTCGGTGAGTGAAAGATGAAGGAGCTACACTCCGAAAGCGAGTGACTTTAAATAAACCTGTTAGATTTAACCTGGTGTTGTAAGACTTCTTACTGTGCCCATCCCAGTCCAACACCGGCATCTCCACACCGTATCTATATTGTGTCACATTGTTTTTCAGTATTAACCTGATCTCCCAATTTAGTGCAACTTGCAATTTTGATACAGAACTTCCACTCCTTCTGAGCTGAGCAGAAGGAACATTCCGAATTCCATCAAATTTTACTGTCACCCAGTTCTCAGCCTCCACTCAGGTCGTGATCGAGTTCACTTAAGATTGATCCCGCTCTAACTCCAAATTCTGTGCTACTGCAGGCTAATGCCAAATAGGGTAGGTGGCAGAGTGGGTATGATACTGAACTAGCAATCCCAGGCCTGGAATATATGAGTTCAAATTCCACCACGACAGTTAAAAAAGTTAAAATTAATTTAATAAATCTTAAATTAATAAATGGCTAGTAATGGCAAGGATCAAACTTAGAACAGAATAAATTTACTAATTGGTGGGATATCCTGCCCACCCCACAGCATGTTTTGTGGTGGTGACCCACCATTCACCAGCATCGGGATCTTCCCGTCCTACCGCTGTCAACGGGATTCCTGTTATTCACCCTTCACCGGCGGGGAGCCCGCGGCCATCAGCGAGACTGGAAGATCCTGCTGGCAGAGATAGAACCATTGTTTCCAGGACTGTCATTGACATCATTTCCTCTGGAGATCTTCCCTCCACAGCTTCCAACCTTATAGTCCTCCAACCCCACACAAACCGCTTCTACCTTGTAGAGCCAATGTATCAGCCTGTTCCTGCCCCGTAAAACTCATTTCTTCCTACCTTAACTCCATCCTCAATTTCCCTGACCCTAACAGCCTCTCTTCATTTTGGATGTCCAATCCCAAGACACATCCACCTCTCACAGGATGGTCTGAGCGTTCTCCGCTTCTTCCTTGAGCAGAGACCTGAACAATCCCTATCCACCACCACTCTCCTCCATCTGACTGAACTTGTTCTGTCACTCCACAATTTCCCCTTTAACTTGTCTTGTTTCTTACAAATAAAAGTTTTGGCCATGGGTACCCCAATGGGCCTCAGTTATGCCTATCACCTCTCATCTGAACTTGAAAAAATTAATCGACTTTGCTTCCAATTTTCACCCTTCTCACACCTCCACATGGTGCATCTCCAACACTTTGTTACCTTTCCGTGACCTCTCTGTCTCCATTTCTGCTTGGCTGATCACCAATATTCATTCCAACCTCTCCGACTCCCACAGCTACCTTGACTACAGCTCTTCACATCCCGTTTCTCAGCGTCTGTCTCATTTGATGCCACCTTTCAAAACAGAACTTCTGACATGTCTTGCTTTTTCCAGAACTGACGTTCCCCCCCATTGTGGTTGACAGAGCCCTCAACCACATCCAACCCATCTCCCACCCTCTGCCCTCACCCCCTGCCCTCCCTTCCAGAAACATGAGAGAGTCCCCCTTGCTGTCACTTTTCACCCCACCAGCCTCTGCATTGGATCATACATAGAAGCAGACATAGAAAATAGAAGCAAAAGGAGGCCATTTGGCCCTTTAAGCCTGCTCTGCAATTTATTATGAACATGGCTGATTATCTAATTCAATACCCTGATCCCACCTTCCTGTCATATCCCTTTAGCCCCAAGAGCTATATCTAATTCCTTCTTGAAATTACACAATGTTTTGGCCTCAACTACATTCTGTGGTATCGAATTCCACAGATTCACCAATCTCTGGGTGAAGAAATTTCTCCTCACCTCAGTCTTAAACGGTTAGCCCCTTATACTAAAACAATGACCCCTAGTTCTGGACTGCCCCATCATCGGAAACATTTTTTCTGAACCCTGTCTAATCCTGTTAGAATTTTGTAAGTTTCTACGAGATCGCCTCTCACTCTTCTAAACTCCAATGAATATAATCCTAACCGATTTAGTCTCTCCTCACACATCAGTTCCACCATCCCAGTAATCAGCCTTCGATAGCAAGAACATCCTTCCTCAGATAAGGACACCAAAACGACACACAATATTCCAGGTGTATCCTCCATCACTTCTGCTTGCCACCAAACACATCTTCCCATCAACCCCCCATCAGTGTTCCACACTCATCCAATTGTTCATCACCCCAACGCTTCATCCTCTTCATACCACACCTTCCCTTGCAATCCCAGAAGATGCAACACCTGCCCCTATACCTCCTCCCTCCTCACTGTCCAAGGGCCCAAACATTCCTTTCAGGTGAAGCAACATTTCACTTGCACCTCCTTCAATTTGTTTTCTGGTACCCTTTGCTCTCAGTGCAGTCTCCTCTACACTGGGGAGACTAAATGCAGACTAATCACTTTGTAAAACATCTTCACTCAGTCCACAAGCATGAGCCCAACATTCCTGTTGCGTGCCATTTTAACTCAGCACCTTGCTCTCATGCCCACATGTCCGCCCTTGGACTGCTGTGATGTTAGAGTGAAGTCCAACGTAGGCAGGAGGAACAACACCTCATCTTCTGAAAAGGTACTTTCCAACCTACAAGATTCAACATTGAGTTCAACAACATAAGACTGTGACCTTATTCGTCCTTAACCCCTTTGGTTTTAATGCAAAAAATGCATCTCTCCTCCCTCCCTCCTCATCGTCTGCCACTCCCCTTTCCCTCTTCCCCCCTCCCCTTCCCTATTCCCCCCTCCCCTTCCCTCTCCCCCCCAATCTCCCCGGAAAGGGCCGTCAGTTACTTTGAGCTTTGCTTTCACAGTGCATGCACAGAGCTTTGTTCTGCTACCAACGCATTCTGCCATCTATCAGCACCTTCTTCAGTCCTTGTCTCGACCATTAATATTTTTTTTGCTAGTGCCCTAAACATCTTTGTGCAATCTCTCCTAGCTCACACCTATCCCTATCTATTCTGCTCCATCTGCTCCAGCTCCCCCTTACGCAGTATAAAATCCATCACATTTCTCCCTCCATTCAGTCACATTCAACTCAAAACGTGAACTCTGTTTCTCTCTCCACAGATGCTGCCAGAGGTTCTGAGTATTTCCAGCATTTTTGTTTTAATTTCAGAGTTTCCAGCATCTGCAGCGTTTTGCTTTTATAGTACTTCTGAAGTCCTGCGTGTTCATTTCCTACCCAGATCTCCACAATCACACTGCCGGACCACATCCCTCTTCCCACCTAGATCGTTGGATCCAATGTGGAGCATGACGGTTAACTGGTTACCCAGCCTCCCATGCTTTGCAGCCATTCAAGTGGCATCCTTGAACCAGGTACCAAGAAGGCAGCACATGATCCTGGAATCAAATCTGCAGCCACAGAAAAACCTGTCAGTTCCGCTAGCTATCGAATCTCGTGTCACAATTGCCCTGCCACATTCTCGTGTCCCTCTGGACAGCTTGGCCAACTGCGGAGCCATGGACTGAGCAATGGCTGCACTCCCCAAGATTAAACATCATTTTCATCAGTACCTCAGAACTGGATACTGGTTGTTGAGTGGGATGCACCCAAGAGACTCCTTCATAGGTTAGCACAGTTGCTTCACAGCTCCAGGGTCCTAGGTTTGATTCCCGGCTTGGGTCACTGTCTGTGCGGAGTCTGTACATTCTCCCCGTGTCTGGGTGGGTTTCCTCTGGGTGCTCCGGTTTCCTCCCACAGTCCAAAGATATACAGGTTAGGTGGATTGGCCATGATAAATTGCTCTTAGGTTAGGTGGGGTTACTGGGTTACGGGGATAGGGTGGAGGTGTAGGCTTAAGTGGGGTGCTCTTTCCAAGGGCTGGTGCAGACTCAATGTGCCGAGTGGCCTCATTGTGCACTGTAAATTCTATGATTACCTGCCTGCTTTGTTTTGACGTTCTGGTGGTCACCCAACCCGTCTCCCCTTGTGCACTGTTAAGGTGCAGGGTGACCACATCTATAAATGTGCTATCCACTGCAGTGAGTCCAGCTGTTAATGAATCCCTGAAACCTGGAGCTTGAGCTCTTGGAACTGATGACATTTCCTGTACTTATGGTTACTCAGGACTGGGGAGCTTGGGGGAGGGGGTGGCACAGTGGTACTGTCACTGGACACCAGAGATCCAGAGTATTGCTCTGGGGACCCAAGTTCAAATCCCACCACTGCATCTGGTGAAATTTAAATTCAATAAAAATCTGGGATTAAAAGTCTAATGATGAGCATGAAACCATTTGTTGGAAAAACCCATCTGGTTCATGATGCGCAATCAATTACTCTCAAGACAAGGTGAGGCATAACTAATAGGCTTTAATCTGCTGAACTCTTCCCCAGCAGCTTTGGTACAGCAAGTGAAGGCTGCTGGGACGGCATTGGTTCTTATACTCCGCCTCTCAGGGCGGAGCTATGTACATCAGCCAATGGTAGACTCCTGGGTCTAACCAATGGTCATCCACCTCTCAGGTACCGCAATACCTGGTATTACCACAGTTCACTAATATCCTTTAGGGAAGGCAATCTGCCATACATGTGACTCCAGCCCCACAGCAGACTCCTAACTGCCCCCTCAAGGGCAATTAGGGATGAGCAATAAATCTGCGATGCCCATGTCCCAAGAACCAATTTTTTAAAAACCAGAGGTTGGAGTTGCCCTGCCATTCCTCTATCTGTTAGATAATAAACTTCACTAATATTAATAAATATTGCTACTTAAAAAAGAGAAAGGCTCACTGGCCCTCGCTTCCCCTCTGCAATCATCACTTAAATATCAGTAAAATGGATGTCCTTTTTAAAAAGAAAATTGAAATATCATGGGCTGGATTCTCTGTTTTTGGGACTATGTCACCACGCCGGCATCAAAACTGTGGACTTCCATGCCAGAAAAACTGGCGTGAAAGTGCCACATATTCCTAGCCCTGTCGGGGGCTAGCTTTTTCTGCAGATACGGGCCCCCGCATTTCCGGGTCGGAGGCCGCACATGCGCATAGCAGCGGTTTCCGGCGGCCACGCCGTGCTCCATGGCGGGCTCAGACCGCGGAGCTGGATCCTGAAAATAGGCCCCCCGATCGGCCGCGCGCCCGACCCTGACCACCCGTACAAACATTGCCATCGGCCGCATAGAAGGCCCCCCCTGCCCTCCGATCGTCCCGCCCCCGACCAGGGTGGCCGCGGACTGAGTCTGCAGCCGCCACACTAGTTTACTGACCGGCAGGACCATATTAGATCCACGCCGTCGGGGGAGGAGAATGGCGGGGAGGGCCTCCAACAATGTCCCCAGGTAGGTGCTAGGCGGTGCGGCGCTTTTAGGGGCCCGCAAAATCGGGGAACCGACACGATTCCGTGCGAGGAAGTGGATTCTCCGCCCTGGCGCCAGCCACGATTCCAGCGTCGGGATGCAGAGAATCCAGCCCCAACGTTCTCATCAACTTCAACTAATTCTCCAAATTTGGAGAAAGGGATGTACATCGGCAATAATCACCAACCAATCAACACAAAGCTTTCCGCTAATGTCGCAATTTAATTTTTATTATTACTTTTTCAAATCTGCTGCTCCACCCAGCTTGCTCCAGCTCCTGCTTCCCTTTTCAGATAAGTGCTGGGTCTCAATTTATCCTCAGCCTGGGTTCTTCCAATTCCTGCCAAGTCAGTTGCTACTGCTGGGTTTCCCCTGAGTTACACAACAGTGGCATTACCCATCGTTGAATACCTATGGGGCGGCACGGTAGCACAGTGGTTAGCACTGTTGCTTCACAGCGCCAGGATCCAAGGTTCGATTCCTAGCTTGGGTCACTTCCTGTGCGGAGTCTGCACGCTCTCCCCGTGTCTACGTGGGTTTCCTCCGGGTGCTCTGGTTTCCTACCCGCAAGTCCCGAAAGACGTGCTGTTAGGTGAATTGTACATTCTGAATTCTGACATTCGCTGTGTACCCGAACAGGCACCGGAGTGTGGCGACTCGGGGCTTTTCACAGTAACTTCATTGCAGTGTTGACACTAAAGATTATTATTACTATCGACTTCCTGGGGTCACATTTTAAAAGAAACCCACCTGGACGAGCCGGACAAATGCTGCAGCTATAAGGGCAGGTTAGAGCCTGTGTATTTTGCAGTTAATAACTCACCTCCTGACCAATGTTCTCTTTAGTTCCACTTTGCTGTGCGCAGCCCATAATTTACACTGTGTGGTGCCTTTTAGCTTGCTGCATGGCTGAACGTGTATGTATTGTACAGGACAATGGATTTTATGCAACTTTTTTGTTCCCCACCTGATAGATTCCCAATTGTTCTAGTCACACCCCTGTGCAGCTCAGAGGGAATGCCACTCTTGGCTCCTCAAAACTGTTCTAATTCCAGTCTTTACCAGGTACCCCGAATGGCTCCTTAATGGCAACTAACACAACAGCCAGATCCACCAATCTTAGGCTATTATGTCACAGAATCATAGAATTTACAGTGCAGAAGGAGGCCATTCGGCCCATCGAGTCTGCACCAGCTCTTTGAAAGAGCACCCCACCCAAGCCCATAACTGAAGCTAGATGTTTCCCCAGCAGCTCAGGTACAGAATGAAGGCTGCTGGGGCGGCACGGGTTCTTATAGGCGGAGCTATTATACACTCTAGCCAATAGAAAGCATACAGTTTTCACCAATGGTGCTTTCGCCTATCAGGTACCGTAATACCTATAATACTACATTCACCCCTGTTAAAAAAAGAGTCCGGCGGGGGTGGTGGCCAGAAACTACAAAACATAACATGGTATAATTAGTTATGGAGATACCGTAATGCCTCCGTACAGTGTTTAGTAACTATTTACAAGTCTGGTAGCTATGTACATTTGATGGTTTATATTTACAGATTACAGTTAAAATGAAGCAATCAGTCGATCGGAGGCCCTGGTCGTCCTCTGTGATCGTCGGAGCCTCGGTGGTGACTTTGGTGGAGGCTCGGGTGTCTGTGACTCCGGGAGCGTGGCTTCGATCCCCATGGCAGCTTCGTCACCCCTAGACGGCGCTGGTGGGGAAAACGGCTGACCTGGGAAGGGAGCGCCTGCGAGGGTCGTCGGTGGGTGTGGGGGCCTAGACAGGGGCGGCGGAAGGTCCGATCCTCCTGCAAGGTGCTGCGGTGGAGGGGAGGGTGGGACTGCTGGCTGGAATGTGTGTGGAGTTCCGGCAGGCGCCAGGTCCCGGAGGGAGGCCGTATCTTGTCGGCCGTCGGGGTACGACACGTAGGTGTACTGGGGGTCAGCATGGAGCAGATGGACCTTCTCGACCAACGGGTCCGACTTGTGCGCCCACACGTGTTTTCGGAGCAGGATGGGTCCGGGTGCTGCCAGCCAGGTCGGGAGCAAGGTCCCAGAGGAGGACGTCCTAGGGAAGACAAGGAGACGTTCGTGAGGTGTCTGATTGGTGGTCGTACAGAGTAGTGACCGGATGGAGTGGAGGGCATCCGGAAGGACTTCCTGCCAACGGGAGACTGGGAGGTTCCTGGACCGTAGGGCCAGTAGGACGGTCTTCCAGACCGTTCCGTTCTCCCTCTCTACCTGTCCGTTACCCCGGGGGTTGTAACCGGTCGTCTTGCTCGAGGCGATGCCCTTGCTGAGCAGGAATTGACGCAGTGCATCGCTCATAAAGGAGGACCCCATATCACTGTGTATGTAAGCGAAGAACCCGAATAGTGCAAAGATGCTATGGAGGGTTGATGACGGTGGTGGCGGTCATGTCGGGGCAGGGGATGGCGAATGGGAACCGGGAGTACTCATCAATCACGTTCAGGAAGTACGTGCTGTGGTCGGTGGAGGGGAGGGGGCCTTTGAAGTCCATGCTGAGGCGTTCAAAGGGATGGGAAGCCTTTATCAGGTGCTCTTTCTCTGGCCAGTAGAAGTGCGGTTTGCACTCCACGAAGATTTGGCAGTCCCTGGTGGCAGTCCTGACCTCCTCGATGGAGTAGGGCAGGTTGCGGGTCTTGACGAAATGGAAAAAGCGAGTGACCCCCGGGTGGCAGAGGAAGGTGCTGCGGTGGAGGGGAGGGTGGGACTGCTGGCTGGAATGTGTGTGGAGTTCCGGCTGGCTGGCTCCTTCGTGGAGGGCTCGGAGGTGGTCCACTTGTGCGGTGGCACATGTGCCGTGGGACAGGGCATCAGGAGACTCGTTTAGCTTCCCGGGATGATACAAGATCTTGTAGCTGTAGGTGGAGAGTTCGATCCTCCACCGCAAGATCTTGTCTTTTTTTATCTTGCCCCGCTGTGCGTTATCGAACATGAAAGCAACCGACTGTTGGTCAGTGAGGAGAGTGAATCTCCTGCCGGCCAGGTAATGCCTCCAATGTCGCACAGCTTCTACTATGGCCTGGGCCTCCTTTTCGACTGAGGAGTGGCGGATTTAGGAAGCATGGAGGGTACGGGAGAAGAAGGACACGGGCCTGCCCGCTTGGTTGAGGGTGGCCGCCAGAGCTACGTCAGATGGGTCGCTCTCGACCTGGAAGGGGAGGGACCCATCGATGGCGTGCATCGTGGCCTTTGCAATGTCTTCTTTGATGCGGCTGAAGGCCAGGCAGGCCTCTATCGACAGGGGAAAAGCTGTGGATTGGATCAAGGGACGGGCCTTGTCCGCATAGTTGGGGACCCACTGGACGTAGTAGCTAAAAAAGCGTTTCAGGGACTTGGGGCAGTGAGGGAGGGGGAACTCCATAACGGGTCGCATGCGTTCAGGGTCAGGGCCTATAACTCCATTTCGCACTACGTAGCCGAGAATGGCTAGACGGTCGGTGCTAAACACGCATTTATCCTTATTGTATGTTAGGTTAAGGATTTTAGCGGTCTGGAGAAATTTTAGGATGTTGGTGTCGTGGTCCTGCTGGTCGTGGTTGCAGATGGTCACATTATCGAGATACGGGAATGTTGCCCGTAAACCGTACCAGTCAACCATTCGGTCCATCTCACGCTAGAAGACCAAAGGGGACCCTGAAGAAGTGATAGAGCCGCCCGTCTGCCTCGAAGGCAGTGTATTTGCGGTCACTAGTGCGGATCGGGAGCTGGTGGTAGGCGGACTTGAGATCCACCGTGGAGAAGTCCTTCTTATGCGCGATCCTGTTTACCAGGTCGGATATGCGGGGGAGAGGGTACACCCCCAGCTGCGTAAACCTGTTGATGGTCTGATTGTAGTCGATGACCATCCTATGCTTCTCCCCAGTCTTTACCACCACTAGTTGAGCTCTCCAGGAGCTGTTACTGGCTTCAATGACTCCTTCCCTCAGTAGCCTTTGGACCTCTGACCTAATAAAGATCCGGTCCTGGGCACTGTAGCGTCTGCTCCTGGTGGCGACGGGTTTGCAATCCGGGGTGTGGTTCGCAAACAGGGAAGGCGGGTCGACCTTAAGGGTCGTAAGGCCGCAGACAGTAAGGGGGGTATAGGGCCGTCGAATTGTAAGATCAGACTTTGAAGGTTACACTGGAAGTCTAAACCCAGGAGTGTAGTTGCGCAGAGGTAGGGAAGGACGTAGATACGGAAATTTTTGAACTCCCTTCCCTGGACGTGAGGTTTGCGACACAAAAACCCTTTATCTCCACTGAGTGGGAACTCCCTCCAACGTGGCGTCCGCGGAACAAGATGGCGGCGCCCATGGTCCACACGTGGCCCTTGGATATGGAGGTGGCGGCAACCGCTGGCCGCACGGGGCCCGTGGAGAAGTTTGCGGTTGCGGTCCGCATTCTACGCTGGAGACCGCGGCCACCGCTCGGGCCTGACATGCCCCCACGAAATGGCCCTTTTTGCCGCATCCCTTGCAGGTGGATGTGCGGGCCGGGCAGAGCTGGCGGGGGTGCTTGGCCTGCCCGCAAAAGTAGCAGCGGGGCCCCTCGGGGTTGCCATCCGCCTTGCATCGCAGGCCTGTGGGGGAACAGGGGAAGTCTCCTGGTCGGTGGCGGCCGGGTTCCACGCTGCCCAGGGGGCTGCCGCACGGTCGGGAATGTAGGTGCGGGTGTTCCTGGAGGCCACGTCCAGGGAGCCTGCAAGGGCCCGTGCCTCACGGAGACCCAGGGTGTCCTTCTTTAACAGGCGCTGGCGAATTTGTGACGAAAACATACCTGCCATGAAAGCGTCCCGGACTAAGAGTTCTGTGTGTTCGCTCGCCAAAACTTGCGGGCAGCCGCAGCTTCTTCCCAGCACCAGGAGTGCGCGGTGGAATTCCTCCAGCGATTTCCCAGGGGTTTGTCGCCTTGTTGCAAGCAGGTGCCGGGCGTAGACCTGGTTTACCGGGCGAATATAGTGTCCTTTTAGCAGCTCGATTGCTGCATCGAAGTCTTCCGCTTCCTCGATGAGGGTGTAGATCTCCGGGCTTACCCTTGAGTGCAGGACGTGCAGTTTCTGCTCTCCCATGGGTGCGTTTCTGGCCGTCTCGAGATACCCTTTAAAGCACGCCAACCAGTGCTTAAAGATTGCCGCTGAGTTCGCCGCGTGGGAGCTAAGTTGCAGACACTCCAGCTTGATTCGGAGCTCCATCCTTTCTTCTTAAAATTCTAGCTTATTTCATTGATGCACGATCAATGACCACTAAAGCGAGGTTGTAGTCCAACTGAAGGTTTTAATAAGCTAGATGTTTCCCCAGCAGCTCAGGTACAGAAAGAAGGCTGCTGGGGCGGCACGGGTTCTTATACTCCGCCTATCAGGGCGGAGCTATTATACACTCTAGCCAATAGAAAGCATACAGTTTCCACCAATGGTGCTTTAACCTATCAGGTACCGTAATACCAATAATACCACATTCAGTAACCCATCACCAACTTAAAAATTCACTCCCTCCACCACCAGCACACCAGCATCAGATTCCATCCATGCTGAGGTGGAAATACATTGCTGTTCCTTCACCTTCGCTGGGTCGAAATCCAGCAACTCCATCTCTAACAGAGCTGGGGGACAACCTTCACCACACGTACAGCAGCAGCTCAAGAACAGTGGTCACCACTACCTTCTGAAAGGCAAAGGAATGAGCATTAAATGCTGGCCTTGGCACGGATACCCACATTCCTTTAATCAGAAAATATATGTTTTAAGTGTCAAACAAATTACAATTAGTTAATCAACTTTGAGTTTGCCACTTAATCAAACTGCAATAACCTGCATGGATCGAGGAGTATGAGCTCCCCTGCTAACTACGGGGCTTTTGCCATGTGCATATAAGATCAGCCAGATAAGAACTGAGCAACAGAGAGAGAGGACGTGACAAAGTCTGACCGGGCTTCTCTGTACATCGTACATGTTATAAATAAACATCTTCTTAATGTTACTGGTCTGACACCTTTTCTGCTTTATTAAACTGGTGACGAAGGTAAACGGCAACTGCCGACATGCTACTCTGTCACCTACGCCATCTCTCTGTGGCATTGCATCACCTGCGATTATGGTACAGTTTGAGTTTTCACTGTGCATTTGTTTGGTCGATTGGGTGTTTTTGAACCTACCGTTGAGTCGTGGAACCAGTACGCAGAACGTTTGCAACATTTTTTCCATGGGTTTTTCTCTTCGGCTCAGTTTTCTTGGGCTCCATGTTCCTCATTTTGGCTGATGCGCACTCGAAATAGCTCAAAATGACGTCCATCACCTCTCGCGCAACCATTGAGCATTTATGCAACTTCCTTTTCCACCCACGGATTACCGTAGTTGCTTGTTACGGACAACGGGGCCTCATTTACTAGTGAGGCCTTTGTTGCCTTCACGAAGGCGAATGGCATCCACCATGTTCGCACTCCGCCTTATCACCCGACATCGAATGGATTGACGGAACGTTCCGTACAGACAGTGAAGCGGGGCATGAAGAAACAAAGCACAAGTTTGATGGCTACCAGGCTGACACGCTTCCTCTTCACGTATAGGTCAACTCCTTTTGCTGGGGTGGTCCCGGCCAAAATGTTGATGGGTCGCCGACTCCGCATGCGGTTGAGTTTGCTGCTTCCCGACATAGGGGCCGCACACAGGATCTTCAAGGGCATTGCCCAAAGAGATATCAACATCTCTGATATTTTGCCCCTCACCAGGCGGTCAGTGTTCGTAATTTTGATGAAGGTCCACGTTGGTTTCCTGGGGGTAGTTGTTCGCCAAACATGTCCCGTTTCGGATCAGATCAGTGTTAGAGGCCAGCTAATGAAGTGACACCTCGACCATCTTCGAGCTCGGAAGTCTTCCACTGCAAAGGTTCCTCGGGGGCCATCTAACTTGCTCTGGCCTGCCCCGCAGATGGTTCCTCGGGGACACTCCGCCTGGTCCTGCCGGTTGCTCTGATTCCTCTCTCTGCACACACCACTATGTTGTTTTCTTCTTGTGATACCAAAATGCCTGATATCTGGTCGTCGGATTCCAATTATGGATACACAAACTTCTGGGTCTCTGACTCGGACTTCGTCCTTCATTCTCTTTTGGAGGCTGCTCTGCCTTGGCAGTCCAGCCGTAAGCGTTGTTCTCCGACTTGTTATGCTCCAGCTGATCCGATCCCACTGCCAGCCAAAGATGTACCAAGACCATGAGGTAATGTTGCAGCTGTACAAAACTCTGGTGCGGCCGCATTTGGAGTATTGCGTGCAATTCTGGTCGCCGCATTATAGGAAGGATGTGGAAGCATTGGAAAGGGTGCAGAGGAGATTTACCAGACTTTGCCTGGTATGGAGGGAAGATCTTATGGGGAAAGGCTGAGGGACGTGAGGCTGTTTTCGTTAGAGAGAAGAAGGTTAAGAGGTGACTTAATTGAGGCATACAAGATGATCAGAGGATTGGATAGGGTGGACAGTGAGAGCCTTTTTCCTCGGCTGGTGATGTCTAGCATGAGGAGACATAGCTTTAAATTGAGGGGAAATAGATATAGGACAGATGTCAGAGGTAGGTTCTTTACTCAGAGAGTCGTAAGGGCGTGGAATGCCCTGCCTGCAACAGCAGTGGACTCGCCAACACTAAGGGCATTCAAATGGTCATTGGACAGACATATGGACGATAAGGGAATAGTGTAGATGGGCTTTAGATTGGTTTCACAGGTTGGAGCAACATCGAGGGCCAAAGGACCTGTACTGCGCTGTAATGTTCTATGTTCTCTGTTCTATGTTCTAAAGCATCTGCGTCACCCACCACCTGGTAGGGCCCTGCAGGTTTCTTCTGCGTCTTCCTCATCATCGGTGTTTTTAACTTCTCCTTCTCCTTCGTGCACACCTTGTTTTTATCGACTTCATTGATCCCTTTGGGGATCTTCAGTCTTTGAGACAGAGAGGTGTAATAACCTGCATGGAGAACGTGGGAGTGGCTTGATTGTTTTCCCCGTGTGGCTCGAGGAATATGAGCTCCCACGGTAACTACGAGGCTTTTACCATGTTCATATAAGGTTGGCTAGATAGGAACCGACTGACAGAGAGGACGTGGTAAAGTCTGACCGGACCCTTTTGTACATAGAGCATGTTATGAATAAACGTCTTCTTAATGTTAATCGTCTGAATCCTTGTCGCCTTTATTAAACAAACAACCACTCACGGCTGATTTCCTGTTAGCTACTACCAACCTCACAATTTAATTTAAGTTACAAAATACCAGACCAATTTCAATCTGATGACTTGGACTGAACAGCTACTTATC
This sequence comes from Scyliorhinus torazame, assembly GCF_047496885.1. NCBI lineage: Eukaryota > Metazoa > Chordata > Chondrichthyes > Carcharhiniformes > Scyliorhinidae > Scyliorhinus > Scyliorhinus torazame. The sequence continues at coordinate 203,520,979 of NC_092711.1, read as the reverse complement.
TAATGCCCACCAGTGAATTCCTGCCATCCCCAAATCCCTCAGTTGCCATTCTACAAACCACTCTTATTGTGGTTCACCCAGTTCTGTTTCCCGGGTCTGTGCCAAGTTCCTGAAGTCATGGAAATAGCAGAATAAGGAAGAGCCACAAATGATTTAAAATTTCTCAAGTACATCACATTGCAATCTTGTCACGTGTGATCAGTGATTAAGTACCGTGCTTCAGGAGCAGAACCTAGGTTGCTAAGCAATAACCAAGTTAGCAGCTTATTCAGTTGTATGCTGAACAAAAGCCCCAAATGCCTGACTGAGGTTGACAAAGACATGACCACAGCTCAAACACATGATAGCCTAAGACTGGCGTATCTGGTTGTGTTAGTTGCAATTAAGAAGCTCTTTGGGTACCCGATAAAGATTGGAATTAGTACAGCAACATATCCTGCAGGAACAAACAAATGAAGAATTCCTTCTTTTGAGATGCTGGGAAATAAAGATTTCAGCTGATCCCTCCAACCAGAACCAATGAGAGAATAGAAATTCACCATAGTCCTAAAGGCTTTCTCCTTTGAGGGAGAGAGCTGATTGGTGGTTGTTTAACCTGAGGGCCACCATTCCCCAGGTGAGGAGTGAGGTTGAGAAGGTAGGGACTTCATGAATAACTTCATCTGGTATGGGGATTGAACCCTTGTTGTTGGTCTCACTTTGCCTCCCGGACCAGCTGCCCAGCCAACTGAGCTAAACCAGTCCCCGGCCCCCAAACGCAGGTTTACAATGGTATTATCACGCACAACCCCTTTGCAGCATCATTTTTCAGGTGCATGCCTTTTCCAAACCAAAGAGCTGAAAATATATTCTGGATGTAACGATGGCTCGTTGCTAGTCTACCTTGTTTTTTCTTCTAGTTCTATTGATTTTGTGAATATTTTCATTTCAGCAAATGTCAGTTGCATCATCTGAACCAATTGATCAGCGAATGTTACTGAGCCCAACACCACTGCGGAGTTCAATCACTGAAGCTATATTTATTAACCACAAGTTGATTCAGCAACCTTGTTATTTTTAACCGTGTATTTTAATTCAGCCCCCTCACACTGGTACGATCATTACCAACTTCTCGATGTGTTGAGCCTCTCTATTTATTGCCTATTGTTTTGCTTCATCACAGTAGCGAGGGAGGAAAAAATATTTTATTCAGCCATAAAGATTAGAGTCAAGTACTAACTCACCTTTTGCAGTTAATCCTCACATTCCATTTTGTGATCATTCCATGGGTCTCAATGATATTTATTTAAAACTCTATTCAAAAATATCATGGCATCATAAATAACACGTCCTGTGGGGGAAAAAAAAGCCTGAAAAATCTTCCTAAAGTGCAGAATCCAATTATTTCAGAGCTGACAGCTGAGAACAACCATTGATCAAAAGGACCAATGTTCAAGATTAATGGAAGGGAGTTAAGGATTGCAGGTCAGCCTTCAGGTCCTGATGACATTGCAAACTGCAAGAGGTTCTTGTGGTTCCTGGAAAAATTCCAAGATTGAATTAAGCTTTTACCTGCCTGTTGACTTTCCATTTGTATGTATAGATATCGCAAAGGAACTGTAAAATGTATTGCCGGAACCATGGACTTCATTTTGGCACAAATTCTTCGATTGTTACTTCACATGATGGATGCTCACATTTTTTTTAAAATGGAGAAGCAGCACTTTTATTGAAAATTCTGATTTTCGTTTCCAAAAGGTGTTCCGGAATCTTCCGTGCAGTCCAAGCTCACAGTTCTGCTTTGTTTGCTCCCTCTGCTAATTGGCTCGAGGGTTTGAGGATGAGTTGTCACTCATTGTGTGCTGTGATTTCTAAGGAGAAGCTAACTTCTCCGTGGTCTTTAACTTTTATCACCTGCAGATGTGAGCCATGGTCTGACTCCATATCACTGCAAAGCCATAGAATCAACACTCCTCCAGAGGCCTCAGTTCATAACTGTTATAACCCTAGATGAGGCCCAGGGATCTGCAACAACTTTTCCCTGTGGCCTCACCAGAATATGATCGACCCAGATGAGGGGGCGGGGCTAACCTCTTTGTTCAAAGGAATGCTGGGATATAAATACCCCGGCCCAGGTGAGAGGTCAGGTGTGGATGACCCATCAGGGAGTAGGAGGAGTTTTTAGCAACCTGAATAAAACCACATTATGTTTTGCTACAGTCATTGCTTCTGAATGGTCGCTTGCCTGAGACTTTGCAATAACCCAAGCTGACATCTCAATGCAGTACTAAGTGAGTGCTATTCTGTCAGGTGGTTCAACATTTCAGACGATTGCATCGGATACACGTCACAGAAACAGTCCATTCAGCCAAATATGCCGGTGTTTATGCTCCACAAGACTCCTCCCATATTTCAACTAAATCTACCATTCTGTCTATTGCCTTCTCCCTCATGCACTTATCCAGCTCCTCCTAAAATATATCCAGCCTGTTCACTTTAATAACTCCTTGTGTTAGGGAGTTCCACATTCTCAGCAGTTCTCAAGCAAAGACATTTCTTCTGAATTTCCTAGTGCATTCTTTGGTGGCTATCTTATATTGATGTAATCTGTGGAGATCCCTCCTCCTCCTCCTCCATCTGTACAGAGCTTCCCCTCTCTCTCTCATGTCTGCTCTATTTAACTGTTGTGCTGTGGACGAAGAGGTACTGCAACCTTCGTCTTTTGAAGACTTGGTGTGGACATATCCATTTCCGTCCCTAGTACGGATGCATAACTCACAACAGCACCTACAGAAACACCCCACAAACTTTGCTACAAAAATTATCAGTTAGAAACACCTCACCATGTTGAATGGATGGCTCTTTAAATAGCATGAGACATGATGGAGGTCATGCACATCCAGGAATAGCACATCCTAACAATAGCTTCATTTCAAACCCCAAAATGAGAAAAACCAGTGTGATTATATGAATCCTTTCTTTATTCAATGGTATGCTGCTCCTCCGTCACTGCCAGATGTGCAGGAAACAGGTTGCTGACCCTTATGCCTGGGATGAATTTGGTAGGCAGCCTCCGGTCGACTGAAGCTGCGAGGACCCCATTGTAGGCTCAGTTGGCGGCACAGCAGTCTAAGGTATCTGCGTCAATGTCAGAGGGGGAAGAGGAGAAACTGTCCCTGTCAGAAATACCACGATTTTTTTCAAAATATTTTTGTTGAAAATGTTAATTTAGTACATTTAGCGAGGGAGATATTAGGAACTTGGGTCCAGAAATGAGATCCAAGATGTAGCAGCCAATTTAGGGGTTAAACAGACTGAGGGTGAAAACCTGCTAGCATGGAGTCAGAGGGATACGCCCCCACCTGGCCAAGTTACATTCTTCCAGTCAAACTTAAACTCATTTGTGGGAATACACAGGGCGCCTCGAGATCCATTGTTCTTTGGGATACATTAGCCCATTGCAGCACCTGATGGCCTCTTTGTCTGTCAATGGGAACATGGCTCTGTTCTTTTGAATGAACAGGAGTGGACCATCAAACAGCCAATATAACGGCGATAGGTTCAAGTCTGGAAACCCCAGATAATCTTTGTTCAAAGGGCTGGGCGGAGCTTCGTGAGAGAGAAAAATAATGCTGTTTTGAACAGGTACAGGAGAAAGTGTTGGAAAGCGACTGAGAGAGACCATGAAAGTTGCCACCGAGTCAGGCTTTGGAAAAGGGTTTAGAACAAATTTCCCTAACAGAAGAAAAATTGCTTCGTCAATGTAAGTATTGCATTTGTCCACTTGGCATGTCTAAGTGGCATGAGAGCTGCATGTTCTGTTAAAGTTCTATCTGTGTTAAGAAATTACAGGTAATCTGCTATTATTCGGGTTGAAGTTTAAAAGTGTAAATCTGGTTTTATTTTCTGTTGTTTTAATAAAGTTGGTTTAAAAAATAATCAAGCCCTATTTTTTATATTATCACGTCTGGAATGAATCGATCTTTCTGCATCTTCTTAAAACTTTAAAAAAGTTGCGGCTCTGGTCTAATCTCTGAACCAATGTTGAGAGCTGATCAAGAGTCCATAACAATAACAAACAAGACATCAACATCAAACAGCCCAGCAAACGAATGTCATACAGTACAATATTGTACAAAAGAAAAAAAAACAACCAAACATATGAATCCTACCCCCAATAATAATAACTACAACACCCCCTCTACCCCTCCCCATTATCAACTGATGGTGATTAACTCTTTAAAGTAGGAAATGAATGGCTGCCACCTCAGGTAGAACACATCCACTGGCCCCGTAACAGTAGACTTGACCTTTTTCAGATATAACAATTCCATGAGGTCACCCAACCTGGCCGAGGCACTGGGCGGAGCGGAAGATCTCCCCCTCAGCAGAACTCGCCAAGGGCAATCAATGAGGCAAAGGCAAGAACACACGCCTTCACCCTGAAAATGGCCACCAAAGGACAAGGCTCCAGATCAATGTTAAGAATCACATCATGGTGCTCAAGATGGAGACCCAAGAGCTTACCATCCTTGGACAAAGCCCGAACATATGGGTATGGTTACCAGGCTTTTGAGAGCACCACTCACACCTGTCCTCCTCTCCCGTGAAGAAACCACTCATCCTAGCCTTAGTTAAGTGAGCCCGATGTCCCACCTTGTGCTGAATCAGGCTGAGCCGCACACAGGAGGAAATGGAGCTCACCCTATGAAGAGCCTCACACCATATGGCCTCATCTAAATTATGTCCCAGCTCCCCCTCCCATATCGCCCTCACCTGGTCCAGCAAGACAGTTTCCATTGACATAATCTGCCTGTAAATATTTGAAATGCTCCCCCTCCCCAAAACCCTACCAGCAATAGGGGGCGGAATTCTCCGCAATCGGCGCGATGTCTGCCGACCGGCAGCAAAAACGGTGTGAATCAGTCCGGCATCGCGCCGCCCCAAAGGTGCGGAATCCTCCGCATCTTGAGCGGCCGAGCCCTCACCTTGAGGGGCTAGGCCCGCGCCGGACTGATTTCCGCCCCGCCAGCTGGTGGGAAAGGCCTTTGGTGCCCCGCCAGCTCGAGGGGAAATGACTTTGCCGGGCGGAGCATGCACGGGAGCGTCAGCGGCCATTCATGGCATCCCCGCGCATGTGCAGTGGAGACCGTGGCGAAGGCGGAAGGAAAAGAGTGCCCCCACGGCACAGGCCCCCCCGCGGATCGGTGGGCCCCGATCGCGCGCCAGGCCACCGTGGGGGCACCCCCCGGGGCCAGATCGCCCTGCGCCCCCCCCCAGGACCCCGGAGCCCGCCCGCGCCGCCTTGTACTGCCGGTAAGAGAGGTGGTTTAATCCACGCCGGCGGTACAGGCATTCCAGCAGCGGGACTTCGGCCCATCCGGGCCGGAGAATCGCCGGGGGGGGGCCCGCAAACCGGCGTGGTGCGATTCCCACTCCTGCCGAATATCCGGTAGCGGAGAATTCGGCAACCGACGGGAGCGGGATTCACGCCAGCCCCCGGCGATTCTCCAACCCGGCGGGGGGTGGGAGAATCCCGCCCAGGATTCTCCCCAGCAGGGAGGGTTACGGCACTAAGGGAAATGTAGCAAATGCCTTCCGGACAAAATTGCGTAACTGACTGGAAGTAGCGGATCAAGTGCGCCCCTGACATTTGAAATCTTGCCGCAAGCTCCTCCAAACTAGCAAACCATCCCTCCATTAAGAGATCCCCCAAATACTCAAGGCCCTTTCTTTCCCACAACTTAAACATCTTATCCAGACCTGATGGCACAAACAAAATGTTGCCGCAGATGGGGGCCAACAATGACACAGCACTCAGCTTGTAATGCTGCCTAAACTGCTTCCATGTCCTTAAAGTAGAGGTCACCATCAGGTTCGAGGAATACCTCACTGGGGAGAATGGGAGACAAGCAGTTACCAAAGCTCATAAACTACCAAAGCCCCCACACAAACTCACTTCCATCTACCCCCCTATGGAATCTGACTACCCCAACTACCCCAGCACCTTCTCAATATTGGCCGCCCAGTAATAAGCAAGCAAATTGAGTACCTCCAGGTCCCCTGACTGTTGGTGCCTCTGAAGGAATACCCTACGGATTCTCGGTGACTTACCCGCCCAAATAAAAAAGATGATTAACTTGTTAACCTTGGCAAAGAAAAAGAAAAAGGAAAACAGGAAGACTTTGAAGCAGAATTATAAAACCTTGGGAAATATGTTCATCTTAACAGCCTGGACTCTGCCCACCAGGGACAGCGTAAGGTTATCTAATTTCTCTCAGTCAGACCTCACCCTCCTCACCAGACTTGTGTACTTTAACCTATGAAACATGGTCCAATCATGGGCCACTCAGATACTAGACACCAGAAGCTACCTCTGGCAAGACAAAAAGGCAATACCACCAGATTGACTCCCCTCACCATATTCACTCTTCTCTCGGTTCAGCTTATACCCTGAAAAAGAGGTATAAGTTCCTCAGTGTCCTCATTATTTCGTCCATAGGGGAGACTGGATCCATAATATATAAGAGCATGTCATCAGCATATAGAGACACACTATGTTCCCTCTCCTCCACCTTATTCCCTTTCATTCTGCAAAGATTTAGCCCTGGACAGGTCCACCTTATGATCTAGTACACAATTAAAGTCCCCTCCCAGAATCAACTGGTGCATATCTAGATTGGGAAGGGAAGCAGATTCTTAATAAATGTCAAATTGTCCCAATTGGAGGCATAGACATTTACCAGTACCATCAATGTACCCGCCAGAGACCCACTGACCACCACATACCTACAATTAGGATCCGTCACAATCCTGGTGACCTATAAGGAGACCCACTTATTAGCCAAAATTGCTAGATATTGGGCATTATCAAAGCCCAAGTGAACCACATGTCCCACACTGTCCGCGTTCTGGTCTGATCTCTTACCCGCAAGTAAGTCTTGTGCAAAAACACCGCATCAGAATTTAGATTCTTTAGGTGAACAAAAACTCTCGATCTCTTCACTGAACCACCCAGTTATTTTCCAGGTGACCAACCGAATTGGGGGTCTTCTACCACACCCCACCCCCATCCCTGAATCAGTCATTTCTACTGTCAGTGGATTTTAGGAAAATATTCCATGCCAGAGGCCCTCCCAAAATGCCCGCCAAACCCACCCCAGAGTAAAACAAATAAAGTCCTACTATCACCATCAGCAAAGTAACCCCTACCTGTTCCCCCCACTCCCATCTAACACTTCACCCAAATACACAAACTCAAGCCAAAGCCAAGATCCAAACCCCCTCCCCCCAAGCCCCAATCCGGACGCTAAACCTGCCAAACCTGACCAAACCAGTTCAACGACTGCAGTTCCTCCCCACATCTGACTCCCGGTTGCTAGCCTTGTTTGTTGCCAGCGGAGCAGTCTTCACCGCCCTCCCCCCCACCCTTCACTCCCCCCAACACCCCCTCCCGTCCCCCCAGGACACCTCAGGGATAAAGCAATCCTCACTGTACAGTCCCTATCATAAAAATCCTCCATCAACCCCACAAACAGAAAAACAAATTTTAACAACAAATATCAACAACTGGCCGCACGGTGGTGCAATGGTTAGCACTGCTGCCTCACGACGCTGAGGACCTGGATTCGATCCCGGCTCCGGGTCACTGTCCATGTGGAGTTTACACATTCTCTCCGTGTCTGCTTGGGTCTCACCCCCATAACCCAAAGGTGTGCAGGGCAGGTGGATTGGCCACGCTAAATTACACCTTAATTGGAAAATAAAATGATTGGCCACTTTTTAAATTTATTTTTAAAAACCAACAACGTCATACAGAATATCCCAGCACCCTTCTCAATCCACATACAGCTAAGATCTTATACAACACATTCAACTAGGCCAAAGCCATGCTTTGTAATGAAGGTGTCCACTTCCTCCGGGTCCTCAAAGTAGTAGTAGTCCTTAGATGCTTATGTGATCCGCAATCTTGCCGGGTACGCAACGCCAAACCAAACTCCTTTCTGATACAGAACAGCCTTAAACTTATTAAAGGCAGCCCCCGATCTCGCCAGATCTGTCCCCACGTCCTGTTAAATCCTCACGAGGTTTCCTTCCCACTTTGAATCACGGTGTTCTTTGGCCCATTTCAGGACCCTCTCCTTCTCCCTAAAACTGTGAAATTGAATAATGATCACACAAGGTGGCCCATTCTGCTGAAGTGCACGATGGGCCAGGTCCAGTTCCGAAGGGAACACCAGACCACCCTCGCCCATCAACCTGCAATAGATATTCCATGGGATTCAGCCTCTCCATCCCCTCCAGTAACTCGACGATTGTGAGGATCTGCCTCCTTGACTGATTTTCGAGATCAATGACCCAGTCTCTTATTCACATCCGCCACCACAGCCATCTCGGCTTCCAACAATGCAAGCTGCTCACCTTGCCTCTCACACCCTCGAGCACCTCGCCCAGCTTCTACACTGCCTCGGCGGTCTTATCAGGTTTCACCCAAACGGGGCCAGCGCTTCCTCAATCGACTTACGTCGACTGTCCGACACCAACTTCCATTGCTTGTCAAAATGTTTGTCAAGCTCCTTTGCAAGCATACCCGAGAGCATGGCTGCTGTTGTCGGGGCAGGAGTCGGCGACGATGCTACCGCCATTTTCTCTGCTGGCGAACTGCACAAAGCGTTCGAGTCAGCTGAAGAATTCCCTTCTGTGGATTTTTTGCTTCCTTTTCTTTTTGACATGTGTTTGGTACAAGAACCTTGTATTACTGATCCGGAATGCTTTCCTGTAAAATCTCCCGAAAAATCGTGCAAAAAGGCCTAAAAAACATGGATCCTGGTCGTAGCTACCTAGTGAGTGACCTCCCCCGACATGCCACTACCAGAAGTCTCTCAGAAATACCATGATCAGTGGGAATGCTCCAGGTCCAGTCTCACCATGGCAATGCGCAATTGCAGCGAGACATTTTTATTTCTGTACTCCAATCCCCCTGTGATAAATGTCAACATACCACTTACCTTCCTAATTGATTACTACACCTACATGCTAGCTTTTCATGACTCATGAACAAGGACAGCCAGGTCTCTTTGGACATCTGCATTCCCCAAAACTCTCATCATTTCAGAATTACTCTGCCTTTCTGTTTTCCTTTCTACCAAAGTGGATAACTTCACACTTATTCACATTATATTCCATCTGCCATTTTCTTGATGTGTGACCACGTGATGACGGGGTCAGGTCTAGTATCATGTGGCAGGACCGCGCTAGATTTCCCCAGGACAGAGCACAAGTGCTTTCTTACAGCTGCAGATTTGGTTGAATAAGCTTACTTTGATGACAGTTCTTGTTCAGTCAGTGTTACAATGAACTACAGAAAACGACATGGTGTCAGGGGAGGCACAGGGTCTTCGAACTATTTGCCTACTTATCTTCGATGAAAACATGGGAGGCAATTGAGAGACGTTTAACCAGGTGTGGCTCATGTTCTGCGGCGCAGCACATTTCGACAAGCCAAAAAAGGTACAGACGTCCACTTTGCTGAATTTAACCGGTTCCGAAGCGGTAGAAAATATTCGGCAATTTACCTTCCAGTCCGACAACAAGAAAGAAAACCCTGAGATAATTTTGAACAAATTCGAAGCCATTAGACTTCCGGTTAAGAACTTCATTTTATTTTCTTTAAAATTTAGAGTATCCAATTCATTTTTTCCAATTAAGGGTCAATTTAGCATGGCCAATCCACCTACCCTGCACATCTTTGGGTTGTGGGGGCAAAAGCCACGCAGACATGGGGAGAATGTGCACACTCCACACGGACAGTGACCCAAAGCCGGGATTGAACCTGGGACCTCGGCACAAGTGCTATCCACTGCGCTACTGTGCTGCCCAAGAACTTCATTTTCGATCGCCTTATTTTTCATTCCACCAACCGAAAACCGCATGAGTCTATTCAGTCTTATGTTGCCACTTTGAAAATTTTAGCGACAAATCGCATGTTTGGAAATTTTACAAATGAGCTGGTTTGTGAATAATCAGTCGTGTGATCCTAAAACAATTACTGCGATAAAAAGATTGAATGTTACGGGCTGCAGTGGCATGTCACGCTCAATGAGCCTTCTGAGTCATCATGCAGAGCATGTCGGCGGGAAACGATGCAGTTTGGGTGGGACAATGATGCTTTGGCAATGCAGGGGCATCCTGCATCAACCGCAACGGCCTGCAACCCCCAAACAAAGCAACATGTTTTACATTTAGAAATAAATGTAATCAATGCGGCAAGTGGAATCATTTTGCCGAATGCTGCATGTCCAAGCAACAACAGCCCCTTTCTGTTAATAGCAGTATGGTTACTAATTGATCTCAAGGCATGTTAGTAAGATCAAGTAATTACAATTCAACTCAAGTAGTATGGTCATGGAACCAGCAGCAACAACACGTGAAATCTGACACAGAGATGGCGAGATCTTCACTACCCTACCTGTACTTTCTAGTAACGCCAGACTTAGAGTTAAGAGTGACACCGGGACAAAGTATAATGTCCTGTCTAGCAAAAAAGCCAGATAGACCCAGATGCGATACTGGATCCTGACCAGCAGTCTGACCTGGTGGCTTATGGTGGACAATCACCACCAAGGGTGTAACTACCTTTCGTTGTGCACAAGGGAACTTCAATTTCCACATTGTGAGTCAGAATGTAAAGCCATTGTTAGGACTTAGAGGTAGCTTCACGCTAGGACTCGGTTAACGTGGCCCAGAAGTCATCTTCAAAACTGACCACATTGATATCTCCAGTAGCCAGGTACCATTTTCTGTGTGTGCCATACGATATCTCCAATGGCACTGAGGACCTCCAGCGGCACATGGAGCAACTCTTTTTGGATCAGCCATGCAAGATCATAGTCGATGATATCCTGGTTTAGGGTCGTAATGTGCAAGGGCATCTTTGCCGTGTCATAGACAAAGTCAGGGATCTGTGTCGTCAATGATTTGTTATTCCGCCTGCCTCCAATGGTACGACACCCAACAGCTGCACCAAGGGCACCTGGGTTGGAATCACCTGAACCCAGGGCCAAAGAATCGCCGTGCTTGCCCTCTTTGTACTCTGATATAGACAGGGAAATCACAAGATGCTCAACTTGTCATGCACCAAAGCTGCACCATGCACCTACATCTGCATGGGGTCGCAGACCTCCCCTGGGTGTTCACAGCAGCTGATATTTTCAAGTGGAATGATAAACAGCAATCTGTCCTCATTGACTCATATTCCGGGCTCTTCAAACTCGACTACCTTCTGAACGCAACCGGCAAATCAGCCGTCATCAAGCTCAAGAAACATTTTGCCACAACTGGAATTCCACAGCGAATCATGACCTGACAATGCTCAAGATTTTGTCTCTGCTGAGTTTTGGAATTTTACAGGCACCTGGGACATCACATCACAAGTAGCCCCCTCCACCCAGAGTCAAAGGGGCTAGCAGCAAGTGTGGTATGGTAAACCAAACACCTCTTGACAAAATGTGCCGGGACCAGACTATGCTACTTAGCCTGTGGGATCTTCCACGACAGGGTCTGCCCTTGTCACACAACCCTTTTGTTTCCAGGCACACAAGGACCACGATTCTGCTGCCAAGGCTCTGTTGGAGCCCAAACTTAAATCTAATGTACAACGTGCAGCAACGCAGACTACACAACAAGGCAAATTACAATCGACATGCTCACAGCCTAAGCCAGACCAGTTGCCGTTGGTCAACAGCAAAGCCCCTCAACCGAACTCTTATCGACGATATCGGGATTTTGTCACCACACAGACTGTTTGGACTGGTGAACGTTGTTCTGTTTTGTCTTCTCTGTTGTTCCTTCCTACCACATGATGAAGGGGGAAAAGCTCACACAATGGGCTATGCACCAAATTGCAATATCCCAATCTGTGTTTCATCGTTCACACAAAACACTGTGCACTGGTGGAAAGATAATTGTTTTGGACACACATGTCTGTACATAGTTATCACCGCGTACACTGTTATACCTCATACCACTTCGGGCCCAAACTAATCAGGGAGGATGTAGACCGGGTCACCACGTGATTACATGATGAGGAGGTCACACCTACCATCACGTGTTCGGAAAGCACCAGATTTCCCCAGCATCTCGGGCAGAGCGCAAGTGTTTTCTCACAACTGCAGAGTTGGTGAAATAAACTTACTGTTTCAGCCAGTGTTAAAGCGAACCACAGAAAACTACAACTTAGCCTGTACAAAATCCCCTTGAAACCTCCTTGCATCCGCCTCACAAATTACATTCTCATCTAGTTTGTGTCATCAGAAAATTTGGAAGTATTACATTTGGTCCCCACATCCATGTCATTTATATAGATTGTGAACAGCTGTGGTCCAAGCATTGATCCTTGCTGTACCCCACTCATCAATGATAAATTGCCCTTAATGTCCAAATTGCCCTTGGTGTTGAGTTTGGGTAGGGTGCTCTTTCCAAGAGCTGGTGCAGACTCAAAGGGCCGAATGGCCTCCTTCTGCACTGTAAATTCAATGATGATCTATGATTAATCTAGGACAAAGGTTCGGCACAACATCGTGGGCCGAAGGGCCTGTTCGGTGCTGTATTTTCTATGTTCTATGTTCTATTACAGCCTGACATCCTGTAAATGACCCATTTATTCCTACTCTCTCCCTTCTGTCTGTTAATCAATTCTCAGTCCATACCAATGTATTACCCCCAATCCCATGTACTCTAATTTTGTTTACTAACCTCCAGTGTGTGATCTCATCAAAACCCTTCTGAAACCCAATGCACCACATCTACTGGTTATCCTTTACCTATGCTAACTCGGGGAGAGCAAAATTGTTTTCTTACAGCTGCAGTGTTACTTGGGGAGTAGTCAGGTTGGGAGGGGTTATTTCGTATAGGTAGTATAGATACCCAGGAGTTCGCACTGGCTTTAATTCTTTCCTGGGTAACTATAATGCCCTTTCCCGGATAACTATACTGGTAGGGGTAAGTCGCAATCATCCAGAGCCTCTGACACTAACTCAGCTTTTCAGAGGTTCAAGGCACAGGAGAATTGTCAAGCAAAACTATAAACTTTTCAGGAATTTCTAATATAGCCAGTGCTTCAGGACTTTGAGGAGTTCTGCCTAGCCCCAGCGCACCTTGAGGGTTTCCTCTGGGCTGTGACCATCCGGAGATCGGAAGTTCTCGGCCGCTGAAAGTTCCTTTGTCCCTGTGCTTTCACCTGCAAAAGCAATTGACTGTACTTCTTTCAATTTAACATAAGTATTCACTGCTCGGGATTTGGTTTCCTTTACAATGCTGGGAAGACCAAACTCAAACACGATGCGGGCATCGCTTTACAGAATAACTCCATTCAATCTCCAGGTGTGACCCTGATCATTTTGGTCACTTGGCATTTTAATTCCCCACCTTTCTCCCACTCTGACCATTCTGTCCTTGCTCTGCTGCACTACACCAATGAACCTCAACAAAAGCTTGGGAACAATACCTCACCTTTCAACTTGGAACACTACAACCTTCTGGATTCAACACTGAGTTCAACGTCTGTAGATTGTGACCTCTGACCCCATTCTGTTTAATTTTTCTTGCCGTTTTTACTTCTCCCTTATTTCTCTCTTATTTCCTTTCCTTTTTTGTTCAGACAGCAGCTTATCAGGATCCTGCCTCATTTAGGTTCACCTTTTCTTTCTTTATTAGTCCCATTCCCCTTGCAATTGCCTTAACACCACGGTGGGCACAGTGGTTAGCACTTTCTGTATCACAGCACCAGGGACCTGGGTTCAATTACGACTTTGGGTGTCTGCTTGTGTGGAGTTTACCTGTTCTCCCCGTGCTGCAAGGGTTTCCTCTCAAAGTCCAAAGATGTGCAGATTAGGTGGATTGGCCATGCTAAATTGCCCTTAGTGTCCAATGGTTAGGTGGGGGTATAGGGATAGGGCGGGGGTGTGGGCATAGGTAGGGTGCTCTTTCGGAAAGTCAGTGCAGACTCGATGGGCCGAATGGCCTCCTTCTGCACTGTAGGAATACTATGATTCTGAAGCTCTTTTCTCATTCAAATTTTCCTGCCTTCCACCCTATCACACACCTTCCCTTTTGTTATTTTTCCCACACTGCCCACTTCCACTTGCTCACAATCCCTAACTTTTCCCAGTTCTGATGAAAGATCACAAACCAGAAATGTTGGACTGAATTTTACTGACCTTGGCAGTGAGTGGGAACCTGGTCCAGAAGTCAGTGGAACGCCATTGCCTTTGAAAGACAGTCAATAATATTCATCGTGGCCAATTAACATCCAGCAGGCTATCAGCCTCAGGAGATAGTGGACAGTGCGTCTAATGGGCTACTGTAGGCAGGACATCTGAAGCGGCCAGAGGGGGCCCCATCAACTCACACGCCTCCCCTGCCCCCAACCAACTTCCAAACCCCAGACCCTCCTGAGCACCCAAATCCTATCCACTTTTTAAAAATAAATTTCGAGTACCCAATTCATTTTTTCAAATTAAGGAGCAATTTAGCGTGGTCAATCCACCTACCCTGTACATCTTTGGGTTGTGGGTGCGAAACACACACAAACACGGGGAGAATGTGCAAACTCCACACGGACAGTGACCCAGAGCCGGGATCGAACTTGGGACCTCGGCACCGTGAGGCAGCAGTGCTAACCACTGTGCCACCGTGCTGCCCCCCCCATCCACTTTTCTTAGACACTTACCTGTCTTGTCAATGCCACCTGACCCTTTCAATTTAAGAACATAGAAAACAGGAGCATGAGTAGTCCATTCAGCCCGTTGAACCTGCTCTGCCATTCACTATGATCATGGTTGATCCTCTACCTCAATAACGTACTCCCACTTGAATCTGCTGGAACTGGTCCGCTCTGCACTATTTCAATGTAGATCCTAAGCAGCTCTAGCCATTGGGCGTTTCAGCAGTTTTCAAACGCGGGTACTTGTGCGTTAAATTCTTCTAATTACTGCGGGCCAATGCTATTCGGAATTCATGACGCAGTTTTTAGCTGCATCAAAACTTTGTGGTGGAGATTTTGAATTTAATTGAACCATTGCTGAAGATAAGTGATAATTATTAAATGTGAATGATTGTTCTTCTAGTTGGCAAATAGTCAGGACCTTTGCAAGTGAAGAACTAATGTTGGAAATGCCTGACCAATCATAACGCGGAACATCAAGTGTTTAACGAGATACTGAACTGCAGGCCTTTAACACTTTGTATCTCTCCGCAGATGGTCCAGGTGAGAGAATAGAGCCAGGAGGTAGCGGGGAGCACAGGCTAAGTACATCCCTGAGATTATCGATGACTCCTTATGAGCCATCCTCCAGGTGGGTGGTCCTCATGCAAACTGATGAGAAAAGGCTCAAAGCAGCCTGGACGGAGATCTGGGCTATGGGGCCCAAAAAACCTGGATTTAGTGTCACAAAAGGTCAACAAGGGTTTTTTCAGTGACCTTTTGACATCTGTAAGGGTGACTGTCACCATTCCGGAGATGGAAATATATGGAAAGATGTAATGTGTCTCAATTGTAGGATTGAATTTTATGTTGTCCAATTATTTACCTGGCCACAGGGGTAAAGGAAGGGGTGGAGGGGGGAATACAGGATCTGTTAGTTGGCAAAGAACATTGAGAAAAACATGCCGACACAGCACATAATAGTCACACGTTTCAAGGCATGAATCTATCATATCATCATCATTACAATTTCCCTCTTTACTTGGAAGAGGATGGTATACAATGCCAGGGACAAAAGGGGGGCACATATGGCCTAATTGACTCCCTTCGAGAAGGTGGTGGGGAGTTGGCTGCCAATGACTGGAGCCAGGCCATGGGTCAAAGCAAGATAGTGTTTGCAATGAGGACCTGTGTCTCAGTGCACTGGTCTCAAATGTTGAAGTTGCCTCAAACTTTCCTTCCTTTTGTTTCCTGCACAGGTACAACATCGGCAGCGGCTGCTGCTAGACCCAAGGGGCTAACATGAGCCTCTGAGGAGGTGGAAGCATCAGCAGGTGGAACACTCTGAACCCAGCACCAGTGTAAATACTGGCATCTCAGTGGGTATGCTCGGATTGGCTGTAATACACAATAGTGAGGGCACAATATCATCACAGGTGTAACTACCAAAGATGGTGCAGGGCTCTGGAGGAATGTTGAAGGCAACCTAGATGCTGAGCCCCAGTCTGATGATGAGTCTATGGCTTAATCTGTCAGGGGGAATGTGCTGGGAATCCAGTATGAGTTGCATGGAGATGTGGCGAGGGACCTAAAACCTGAATTCAATAAAAACCTCAAATTAAAAGTCAAATAATAACCATGAAACCAATGTTAATTATTGTAAAAACCCATCTAGTTCACTGTTGACCTTGCTCTACTCCCTATTAACCTTGCCCTAATCCCTGTTGACCTTGCTCTAATCACTGCTGACCTTGCTCTATTCCCTGTTGACCTTGCTCTAATCTCTGTTGACCTTGCCCTAATCCCTGTTGACCTTGCTCTAATCACTGCTGACCTTGCTCTATTCCCTGTTGACCTTGCTCTAATCTCTGTTGACCTTGCCCTAATCCCTGTTGACCTTGCTCTAATCACTGCTGACCTTGCTCTATTCCCTGTTGACCTTGCTCTAATCTCCGTTGACCTTGCCCTAATCCCTGTTGACCGTGCTCTAATCACTGCTGACCTTGCTCTAATCCCTGCTGACCTTGCTCTAACCTCTGTTGACCTTGCTCTACTCCCTGTTAACCTTTCCCTATACACTGTTGACCTTGCACTAATCCCTGTTAACCTTGCTCTAATCCCTGCTGACCCTGCTCTAACCTCTGGTGACCTTGCTCTAATCCCTGTTCACCTTGCTCCACTCCCTGCTGACCTTGCTCTAATCCCTGTTGACCTTGCCCTAACTCCATTGACCTTGGTCTAATACATGTTAACCTTGCCTTAACCCCTGTTGACGTTGCTCCAATCCATGTTGACCTTGCTCTAATCACGTTAAACTTGCTCTAATCTCTGCTGTCCTTGCTCTCATCCCTGTTTACCTTGCTCTAATCCTTGCTGACCTTTCTCTAATCACTGCTGACCTTCTCTAATCCCTGCTGATTTTGCTCTAATCTCTGCTGACCTTGCTCTACTCACTGTTCATTTTGCTATAATCCCTACTGACCTTGCTATAATCCCTGTTGACCTTGCTCTAATCACTACTGACCTTGCTCTAATCACTGTTCATCTTGCTCCAATCCCTTTTGACCTTGCTCTAATCACTACTGACCTTGCTCTAACACTTGTCGACCTTGCTCGAATCACGATTGACCTTACTCAAATCCCTGTTGACCTTGCCCTCACTAGACCCTGCTGACCTTGTTCTAATCCCTGTTGACCTTGACCTAATCCTTGCTGACCTTGCTCCAATCACTGTTGACCTTGCTCCCTGTTGACCTTGCTCCAATCTCTGTTGACCTTGCTCTAATTCGAGCTGACCTTGCTCCACTCCCTGTTGACCTTGCTCCAATCTCTGTTGACCTTGCTCTACTCCCCGTTGACCTTGCTCTAATCACTGTTGACCTTCCTCTAATCCCTCTTGACCTTGCTCTAATCTCTATTGCCCTTGGTCTAATCACTGTTCATACTGCTCTAATTCCAGTTGACATTGCTCTAATCACTACTGACCTTGCTCTAACCCTTGTCGACCTTGCTCTAATCCCGATTGACCTTACTCAAATCCCTGTTGACCTTGCCCTCACTAGCCCCTGCTGACCTTGGTCTAATCCCTGTTGACCTTGCTCTACTCCTTGCTGTCCTTGCTCTAATCCCTGTTGACCTTGCTCTAATCCCTGTTGACCTTGCTCTACTCCCTGTTGACCTTGCTCGAATCACTGTTGACCTTTCTATAATCATTGCTGACCTTTCTCTAATCCCTGCTGGCTTTGCTCTAATCCCTGTTGACCTTGCTCTACTTCCTGTTTACCATGCTCTAATCACTGCTGACCTTTCTATAATCATTGCTGACCTTTCTCTAATCACTGCTGACCTTGCTCTAATCCCTGCTGGCCTTGCTCTAATCCCTGCTGGCCTTGCTCTAATCCCTGCTGGCCTTGCTCTAATCCCAGTTTACCTTGCTCTACTTCCTGTTTACCTTGCTCTAATCCCTGCTGACCTTGCTCTAATCCCTCTTGACCTTTCTCTACTCCTTGTTGACATTGCTCTAATCACTGTTGACCTTGCTCTAATCACTGTTGACCTTGCTCTAATCACTGTTGACCTTGCTCTAATCACTGTTGACCTTTCTCTAATCACTGCTGGCCTTTCTCTAATCACTGCTGACCTTGCTCTAATCCCTGTTGACTTTTCTCTAATCCCTGTTGACCTTGCTCTAATCACTGTTGACCTTCCTCTAATCCCTGCTGACCTTGCTCTACTCCCTGCTGACCTTGCTTTAATCCCTGCTGACCTTTCCCTACTCCCTGCTGACCTTGCTCTAATCCATGCTGACCTTGCTCTACTTCCTGGTAACCTTGCTCTAATCACTTCTGACCTTTCTCTAATCTCTGCTGACCTTTCTCTAATCACTGCTGCCCTTGCTCTGATCCCTATTGATGTTTCTCTAATCCCTGTTGACCTTGCTCTAATCACTTGACTTTGCTCTCGTCACTGTTGACCTTGCTCTAATTCCTGTTGACCTTGCTCTAATCACTGTTGACCTTGCTCTAAACCCTGTTGATCGGGCTCTAATCTATTATGGGCCAGGGTTTAGAGAACCCCCAAATATATCATGGAGTTCACCTGACCCACAACATTTAATAGATTTTGGTTATGGGGAGCACAAGGGCCCACTGGGCAGGTGTGATGCAACAGAGAGCTAAAAGTATTTTTAAACAAAACACTGTTTATTCTATGAATCCAGTTAACATTTTATAAACGCACAGTAAACAGATTATCAACTACCAACACATGTAATTCCACGGATAAAATACTCTATAGGTAACCCTTAATAACTTCCCAAACAACATCCATATGTTAAACCTTTTTAAAATAAAGACAGCAGGTTTAAATTCTCTACAGACACAGGTTTTACTTTTTTAATCATCAATGAGCTGAAGACATGCTTTAGCTTGAAGAGAGAGAGATCATTCCACAGCTGCTTGCTTTGAATGCAGCTCTCCAACTCTGAAAACTAAACTAAACACACTGCAGCTCCCAACTCAAAACCAAAAGTGAAAGACAGACAGCCCAGCTCCACCCACACACTGACATCACTGCAGCCATTTGATAAACACCCATTTCTTAAAGGTACATCCACCTGACAAATCACTGTTGACCTTGCTCTAATCCCGGTTGACTTTGCCCTAACCTCTGCTGACCTTGCTCTAATCATTGTTGAACCTTTCTCTAATCCCTGCTGACATTGCTCTAATCCCTGTTGACCTTGCTCCAATCCCTTCTGACCTTGCCCTAACCCCTGTTGTCCTTGCTGTAATCACTGCTGACCTTGCTCTAATCCCTGCTGACCTTGCCCTAACCCCTGTTGACGTTGCCCTAATTCTGATGACCTTGCTCTACTCCCTGCTGACCTTGCCCTCATCCCTGTTGACCTTGCTCTAATCCTTGTTGACCTTGCTCTAATCACTGTTGGCCTGCTCTTATTCCTGTAGATCCCTGTTGTCACCTACATTTTGCTGGCTCTGCTGCCATAAACAACCTATGGCAGATGGATAGCAGTGAGTGACTGTGTTGAATGGGTGTTGCGAGGGAAATAAGCAGGAAATATCTCAAAGTGTCTGACAAATGTGTCACAGAATCTTTATTACTGTAACATGAATCAACCTCTTTCCACATTGAACGAGTGATACAATCCAAGTGGTTATCATTTCATTGCTGAACTTCCAACTGCGAACGTCTAGTCACACTGATGCTGTTCCTCCAAATTAATCTTTAGAAATCAGTACATGCTTAGTTTCCCTCCTCTAGGCTTCCACTCAGGGATTTTCACAGATGATACACAATGACTACCGTATTAACTTAAGTTTCAAATTCTAATGTATGGCAATGTTAGACGCTGAACATTTAACACATTAGCCAGAGGTTTCTTGCCATTCACGCTGATGGAATCTTCCAGACGCCCCCCCCACCACAGGGTTCCTGGCGGTGAGGGTTATATTCAATGGCAAATCCCGTTGAGAATGGTGGGACCAGAGGAGCCCGCTGCCAGCCAATGTTGGGCCGCCTCCGCCAGTGTATTGCATGGAAAATCCCACCCAAATTATACGCCTTCGCTGGTCAAGATGTCAGCAGAGATAATAACACATTTGAAATAAAAGCTAATATGTATTTTATGTGAGGAGATGGCTGCACACCGGTAATGTTGCTGGATTGTAATCTGGGGAACCAAAATCTTTGAGGGCGTTGGTTCAAACCCCACCACGGGAGCTGATTAATAAGTTTGGAACTGAAAGTAACGATGACCACAAAACTTCTTCCGTTTGCCATCTGGTTCCCGACCATGGCGGAAGGAAATCTGCCATCCTTACCTGGTCTGGCCTACATGTGATTTTAGACCCACGGCAATGTGATTGACTCTCAACTGCTCTCTGAAATGGCCTCGAAAGATACCCAATTCAAGGGGAATTAGTGATGGACAACAATTGCTGGCCCAGCCAGCAACGCTCACATCCCACGAAAGGATTTTTAAAATGGCACAGAAGACTGGATTACAATTAAATAGCGATTAATCAAACTCAGCTGATGCAGAATTAACAAAAACGTTAACCGGCGTTGGCAGAATAGAAAATCCCATAGAACGATGTTCATGATAAACCGGAATTCTGCTCCGTCAGTTAACTCCGGGTTTGCTGAACTTCACACTGACTAATCAGAATGGATTTAGACCATGCAACGAGCACTGGGCAAGAAGTTATTTGGTCCCCCTCTGATAGGGGAGTTGCAAAGCTTGTGATTTTGACTAAAGTTGCGGGAAAGTTAAAAGCATTGTCATTGGAGAGAAGTTAAAGTCGCAAGTGGAAAACCACGGCACAAAATGGAAAGGGGACGTTCTGAAGGAGTGGGAGATTCCACCATCAAGTTTATCCACCATTAGGAAAGACAAGGCGAACATCTTAGAACAAGCGTGCATTTTCTCGAACAAGGGAGACGATCAAGAAGATCTGCTAACATGGCTCAAGGCAGCCAGCAAAGAGAACAGTCTTGTCTCCTCCCAATTCTGCAGGACAGGGAAGTCACTCTTGCAAAGAAGCTCGGTGACATGGGGTTTACCTTCAGTGATGGGTGGCTGGACCAATTCAAGACAAGGATCAACAGCGTCTTCCATGCAGCAAGTGGTGTGGGTGCAGTACATGATCGGTCCAAAATAATATCGCCCATGTTTCGAACAAGTATTCACCAAGAGACTGTTTCATCACATTTTAGCAGTAATGTGTGATCAAAGTTAATCAAGATTTTTGAACACAATTAATGTGTTATCATTGCTCACATCCCACCAAAATTGTATGCCTTTCTCTGGCCAAATGTACATTGGCAAGACCATGCAGATGCTGCGACAATGGATGAACGGACATCGCGCGGCAATCACCAGGCAAGAATGTTCCGTTCCAGTCGGCGAACACTTCAGCAGTCAAAGGCATTCAGTCGCTGATCTTTGGGTAAGCATTCTCCAAGGCGGCCTTCAGGATGCGTGACAACGCAGAATCGCCGAGCAGAAACTGATAGCCAAGTTCTGCACCCATGAGTACGCCCTCAACGGGGACCTTGGATTCATTTCTCACTACATTAACCCCTCACCATCTGGCCTGGGCTTGCAAAATCCTACCAACTGTCCTGGCTTGAGACACTTCACACCTCTTTAACCTGTGATTATCGCTCTCTCCAGTCGCACCGTCTGGACCTGTAAAGACTTAATTACCTGCAAAGACTCACATTCAAAGTATCATCTTGTATCATTGACTTTGCTGATATATCACCTAATGAAGGAGCTGCGCTCCGAAAGCTGTTGGACTTTAACCTGGTGTTGTAAGACTTCTTACTGTGCCCACCCCAATCCAATGCCAGCATCTCCACATCTTGTCCATATATGTTTGTAGAACCCACCTCTTCACTTACCTGATGAAGGAACTGGGCTCTGAAAGCTAATGATTTCAAACAAACCTGTTGACTTTAACTGCAAATTTTCTTACTGTGTTAGCATTTGGCATTTGAGTCTGCTGTTTTTGACAGACTGTGTTTATAGGCATACCAGGTTACATAGAGACACATTCATGTGGGAATGAAGTCTGCTCAGCGAGTATGAAGCATTGCTCAACACAAATCTGGAAGCAGATCCCATTGGAATCTGACTCATTGAGGTTTCACTGTTAATATTTGTTTGCCATGATTCTAGCTACTATGCTCTCAAATAAAAAAACATATTTTTCTGCACAAGTTTATTTCTGCTTCAAACGTCCTTACATATGTTCAATATGTTTTTGACGTCCAAATGAGGATCTGTGGTGGCACTCTCATCTCTGAGCGACAGAGTGTGTGAGATCCTTCTGAAGCATCAAATCCTGAGATTTCAGCAGCTAATTCGGGTCAACACTCCAGTGCATGATGGAGGTAATGCTACATTATCGGAGTCCTGGGCTTGTTCTATTCCTGTCAATTAGATTAAGATCATAAGACCATAAGATATAGGAGCAGAATTAAGCCATCCAGCCCAACGAGTCTTCTCTGCAATTCGATCATGGCTGCTATGTCCCTCATCCCCATTCTCCTGCCTTCTCCCCATAACCCCTGATCCCCTTATTGATTAAAATATCCCCTTATTAATCAAAAACACCAGACTTGTGCTTGAGGTGTTCTTGCCTACAGGGCTACAGACCGAGAGCTGGATGTTCAGAGCCTATAGGCCCCTGGGACTGTAGCAAAACTTACTGCAAAAAAAACTATCAGATTAGTTTGCAGAACAAACTATCAGTTGGCAGCCGATCCAATGCCATCTACTTGTCACCAGCTGCCAAGATAGATTTCTACCGTGCTATCGTTTGGGTGAGATTTTAACTGAGGTTCCGTCTGCTCTCTGTCTCTCGGCTGGATGTCAAAGATAACATGGCAAGATTTGAACAAGAGGCGGGGATGTCTCTCATGCATGGCATCGGACAGAGTGTGAAAGTTTAGTAAGAAGGGGATACACCTTTGCTTTTTTAAAAACGTAATCACCCACCTGGGATTGGTTTCTACAAGGGAGGGAGGTGAACTGTTGATCAGTATCTGGTGAATATCCGATATGTTTTCAAGGTCTATTTTGCGAAGGTTTAAATTTTTCTTGCAATTTGTGATAAGATTTATAAATGTCTAAAAGAAAATAAATAACTTTTAAAATAATGAAGTAATTAATGAAAGCTCATAAGTATGGTAGGAGAAGTGCACATTCTTCTGTGTTTGCATGGGTTTCCTAGAACCATGGAACAGAACCATAGAATTCCTACAGCGCAGAAGAAGGCCAATCGGCCCATCAAATCTGCACCAAAGTCTACTCCCCCACCCTATCCCCAAAACCTAACTTGCACATCCCTGGACGCTAAGGGGCAACCTAGCATGGTCAAATCACTGAGCCTGCACATCTTTGGATTGTGGGTGGAAACAGGAGCAGCTGGAGGAAACCCACACCGACACAGGGAGAACGTACAAAGTCCACACAGACAGTCAAGGCCGGAATTGAACCCGGGTCCCTGGCGCTGTGAGGCAGCAGTGATAAACACCGTCCCTCTGTGCGCCGCCGTTTCCTCCAGGTGCTTTGGTTTCCTCCTACAGTCTAAAGATGCACAGGTTAGGTGAATTAGCCTTGCTAAATTGCCCCTTAGTGTCCAAATGTTAGGTGGGGTTATGGGGATAGGGTGGGGGCGTGGGCCTGGGTTGGGTGCTCTTTTGGAGTGTCAGTGCGAAGTTGATGGGTTTAATGGCTTTCTTCTGCACTGCAGTAATTCTATAAACACTAATGAAAAGAAATCAGATGTTACAAGGACAGTAACTGCAAAAAGCCCTTGGGGACCTTTTAAAATCTTATGACCATAATCTAAATTAAAACACATGAACATTTTTAAGCATGCCACACGTAAAATGATATAATAATATAGTGCAGGTTTAAATAGTTTCACAGGAATAAAACAAATCACCAAACCTATGTTCACTTATAAATAATCACCATCAATCAAAAAAAATTGAAAATTACATTAAAAGAATCAACAACAATAATAATACCTGTTTAAATGAAAGCAAAACAATCTGTTAAAAAAGTATATACACTTTTAATACACTCGATAAACTAGATGCCTGGTATTTTCCATCTGTTTAAATGCCTGTGCTCAATGGGGGTTCCCATGCTGACCATGTCATAAGGGGGCAGGACAGTACTCCTCCTGCGCCACGCTGGAGCCTGTGCAGACCGGGATGCTGGAGTCTCAAGGCTGCCAAAGAGAAAGGAAGGTTCATCGCATCATCAGAGCGCAGGTAAGTGTGCACATTTCTCTTTCGAAATCAGGTGGCTGCTGCTTCACACTGCTGGCCAGAAGTCATGGGCAATGGATCACGTGTAAAAAAGGCAGTACATTAGTCATGGGTGACTTTAATCATCATGTAGATTGGGGAAAGTTATATTGGCAGAGGTACGATGAGGAATAATTCATAGCATGTTTTTGGAACAGTTTCCTAGAAAAATATGTTGTGGATCCAACCAGGGATCAGGCGAATAGTAATTTGGAATAATTATTTGTAATAATGCACAATGAGGCAGGTTTTGTAAACAATCTCAGAGTACAAAATCCCCAAGGAAACAGTGACCATAACATGGCAGTGCAAACAATGGGAAGTCCTGTTGTCAACGACGGGACCAGAAGATCCCGCCACCAGCCAATGTCAGGTCACCTCGGTTGCCATGAAACATGTTGCCTGAGGCAAGGAAAAGCAATATATTAACTATCACTAGAGACAAGGTACTAGGGAAACTAATGGGACTAAAGGCCAAAGTCCACTGGACCTGATGGCTGCATCCTAGTGCCATGTGAGAGTACCTTTAAGACATGGATGTTTAAGCAATGTACCTTTAAGAAAACAGTGATGTCAGAGAGTGGGTGGGGCTGAGGTCAGGTCAGCCATTTTGCAGTTTAGTTTTGCAGGTTTTTAGTTTCAGTTGAAAAGAGCGTCTACCATGAAAGACTATCCCTGGATCATTTGGGTGATTTAAAGTAAAGCCTTTAACCTGATGTGTTACTGTTTAAAGGTGTTAAGTCTCTTGGAAGTTTGAAGGAACATTTTAAGAAGTTATTTACTGTTGCAATATTTTCTGAGTTAACTTTGAAGTAAGGGGTATTAAGAGATCCAATGTTTATTTAAGATGTTAAGTTGAGTTCATGGAAGAAACAGTGTTTCGTGTTTAAAAACCCACGTGTCCATAATTGAAATACCACACCTAGGGAACAAGCCATGTGCTAGGAAAAGCAACAAATCCATGAAAGGGTGAGGCTGGTTGAACTCCATGATACATTTTGGGGGTTCTGAAAATGCCTCGCCCATAACACTAGGATATTAAAGGATGTACCTACAGAGATAGTGGATGCACTGGTAGTAATCTTCCAAGAATCCTTAAATTCTGGAAAAGTGCCAGAGGATTCGAAAATTGCCACTGCAACATCTTTATTAAAAAAGGGAGGGAGACAAAAAAACAGGAGGCTGGATTCTCCGCTGTCAGGCTTCTCCGTTACGCCGACAACGCACCGACGCCTGGGGATTTCCCGATGGCGTGGGGCTGAGGCAAGGAAAATCATGTTCATAATAACTATTGTTCACCTGAGGAAGGAGCAGCGCTCCGAAAGCTAGTGTTTGAAACAAACCTGTTGGACTTTAACCTGGTGTTGTAAGACTTCTTACCATAATAACTATCACAAGAGACAAGGTACGAGGGAAACTAATGGAACTAAAAGCCGAAGTCCACTGGACCTGATAGGTTGTGTTGCTCTGTTCACTTGCTATAAATATGGCGGTTAATAAGGTCGCCTTTCTTAATCCTAATTATGAATATGCTTTCAGAGTCGCCAGGTATCTCTCGATACCGCCACAAGATTCAACCGAATACCAATCAAAGAGCCAATACACCAGTTAGTTCCAGTTAGTTAGTTCAAAGTCAATGATACTTTATTTACACACAGTATGATTTACTCATGCACAATAACACTACAGGCTAAACTATATCTATCACTAACACCTATACTTAACTTCGGGTGCCCACTTAGGTCAGAGGAACAATGGCCATTGTTCGGATCTGGGCCTGTTGGGTTTGAAGACGTAACAGGAGTACAGCTAAGGTCGTCCATCTCGTAGCAAGCGTTGAACTTGAACTTACTTGCTTCTGGTGGTGCTGGTAGAAGGGTCTCTCCACTTGAGAGCCAAATCCAAGAGAGCGAACCTTTCGCGGGGGTTCCTTCTTATACTTGGAGGGGCTTTGCGCGCTTTTAGGTGGGCCTTAAACTTGGTCCCAATTAATTGGGCTGCTTAATTAATTGATCATTGTCATCGATCTAAGCCAATAAAGAAGCGGGCTGGGCGTGTCCTAAGTGGCCGTTGGCCTTGCTTTGTTTGTGTTTTCTGGTTGGCGTCGTGGCGTCGGAATGTCTGAGACAGTATTGGCTACCTGAGCATTATTCCTTTGTTCCTCAGAGATGGGCCATCAATATGTAAATCGGCCCAGAGTTTCGGTTCTGTTCGCTGACTGCCTTCCAAATATACATTCAGGCTCTGTGCCTGCTTGTTGCTTTGTATTGTCCATTTTTCCCTCTAGGCTTTGCGTGTGTCCATTTTGTATACTGAAAGTGGCCATCCCAGATGGCTACAGTTGCATCCTTGGATATTAAAGGAGGTAGCTACAGAGATAGTGAATGCACTATTGTGGGGTTGCCCACAATGGGAAACCCCATGGAGAATTCAGCTGCCGGCAGAGAAGCGGCACACCAGAATACTGGTGTCGCGGGATGGAGAATCCCGTCCAAGAACTATTGGCCACTTAGCTTAACATCTGTCATTGGAATGATGCTAGAGTCCATTAAAGAGGATGTAATAGCAGAACATTTAGAAATACATAATATATCCGACACACCAAAGATTGCCACCTCTGGACTCGGCACCACCCTCACTTTTAAGACCTCGGACATGACTTCAGCAAACCCTGCCAGAAACTGGGAGCCCAGGGGGTGAGAGAGGCCGACATCCTGGCCTTTACCTCCCTGGTGGCCCAGAGATGGCTCTTACTAGGAGGGAGGGACTCGGAGCCAACAAAGTCGGGGGTGTGGGTTAGCAGCATGACGGGGTTTTTCGGACTCGAGAAAATTAAATTCGCCTTGAGGGGCTTGTTGCAGCGGTTTGCTCAGAGGTGGCAGCCACTCATTGAATTGTTCGAGAAAAATTAAGCTGTCAGCAGGGTGGGGGGGGGGGGGGGGTAGGAGGGGGGAAGGGGAGGCAAGGGAGAGGCGAGTGAGAGCAGGAGAACCAAAGGAGGGGGGGTGCTGGGGAAGGTGGCACTGTTTATGTAAGCCATGCTGGCTGGGGTCTGTGCTTCTGTGCTTGGGGGGTTTGTTAGTTATATTGCTGTGTTTTTGTTCTTATTGAAATTTGCTGTTTAAAATTGTTAAAATTATAAATGCCTCAATAAAATATGTTCTAAAAAAAAAGAAATACATAATACAATCAATGAGAATCAGCATGGCTTCATGAAAGGAAAATCATACCTCACAAATTTACTAGAACTCTTTGAGGTGGTAATGAGCAGGATAGATGACAGGTAACCAATAGATGCAAAATACTTGGATTTCCAAAAAAGTGTTTGATAAGGTACCGCACAAAAGGCTACTTAGTAAGATAAGAGCACATGGTATTTGTGGTCGTATATTAACATAAAAAGAGGATTAGATGACTAATAGTTGGTTATCCAAGTGGGTAAGTGGGGAATTTTCAAAATGGCAACCTGTAACGAGTGGAGTGCCACAGGGATCAGCACTGGGGCCACAATTATTTACAAAATATATGAATGACTTGGATGAGGGAAGTGAATGTACTATTACCAAGTTTGCAGATGGGAAGGCAAGTGGTGAGGGTGACACAAGAGGGGCAGCACGGTAGCCTTGTGGATAGCACAATTGCTTCACAGTTCCAGGGTCCCAGGTTCGATTCTGGCTTGGGTCACTGTCTGTGCGGAGTCTGCACATCCTCCCCGTGTGTGCGTGGGTTTCCTCCGGGTGCTCCGGTTTCCTCCCACAGTCCAAAGATGTGCGGGTTAGGTGGATTGGCCATGATAAATTGCCCTTAGAGTCCAAAATTGCCCTTACAGTTGGGTGGAGTTACTGGGTTATGGGGATAGGGTGGCGGTGTTGACCTTGGGTGGGGTGCTCTTTCCAAGAGCCGGTGCAGACTTGATGGGCTGAATGGCCTCCTTCTGCACTGTAAATTCTATGAAAGTGAGTGGGCAAAAACGTGGCAGTTTGAATAGAATAAGGAAAAGGTGAAGTTAGCACTTTGGCAGGAAGAATAAAGGAGCTGAATATTATTTGAATGGAGAGAGACTGCAGAAAGTAAAAACACAGAGATTTGGAGGTCATCATATATAGCTTGCAAGTTCAGCAGGTAATAAGGAAGGCAAATGGAATATGGCCTTTATTTCAAAAGGAATGGAGTATAAAAATTGGGACGCCTTGCTAAAGCTGTACAAGGCACTAGTTATATGCACCTGATATACTGTGAACAGTTTGGATCCCCTTATCAAAGGAAAGATGTGTTGGAATTAGAGGCAGTCTGGAGAAGGTTCACAAGGTTAATCTTGGGTATGAAGGGATTTTCTTATGAGGAGAGGTTGGGTGGATTGGGCATGTACTCATTGGAGTTTAGAAGAATGAGAGACAACCTTATTGAGACATATTGGATTCTCAAGAGGCTTGACAGGGTAGGTGCAGAGAGGTTGTTTCCCTTTGTGGGAGAGTCTAGGACCAGGGGGCATAATCTCAGCATTACGGGTTTCCCATTTAAGACAGATGAGGAGGAGTTTCTTCTCTCAGAGGGTAGTGAATTTGTGGAATTCTTTACCGCAGTGGGCTGTGGAAGCTGGGTTGTTAAATATATCAAGATTGTGACAAGCAGATTTTTAATCAGGAAGGAAATTTAGGATTATGGGGATAAGGCGGGAAAGTGGGTCTGGGGTCAATCATATATATCAGTCATGATCCCATTGAATGGTGGAGTAGGTTCAGTGGTCTAATTCCACTCCTATGTCTTATGTTATTATGATCTAATGGTGCCCTATTTATCCCTCAACCAGGATCAATAAACCGATGGTATGATCGTTGCCATTTAGCTATCTTTGTGGCTCCCACACTCCTGCATAACAAAAGTGACTACAGTTCAGAAACTCTCAATTGGCTTTAGATGGTTTGACACACATTGGGCTGGGGGAGGGAATAGTGGTAGAGCCACTTGACTCGTAATGTAGATGACTGGGCTAATACTTTGGGGGCATGGGTTCAAATCCCACTACAGCAGCTAGTGGAATTTAGATACAACTAAATAAAATTTGGAACTAAAAGCTAGTCTCAGTAATGGTGCCCATGTAACTATTGTTAATTGATGTAAAAACCCATCTGGTTCACTAATATCCTTTAGGATAGGAAATCTGCCCTTACCTGGCCTGACCTACATGTGATCCCAGGCCCACAACAACATGATTGACTCTTAGCGGCCCTCTGAAATGGGCCAGCAAGTCACTTAGTTCAAGGAAAGCACGGTAGCACGGTGGTTAGCACAGTTGCATCACAGCTCCTGGGTCCCAGGTTCGATTCCCGGCTTGGGTCACTGTCTGTGCGGAGTCTGCACATTCTCCTCGTGTCTGCGGGGTTTCTTCCGAGTGCTCCTGTTTCCTCCCACAGTCCAAAGATGCACAGATTAGGTGGATTGGCCATGCTAAATTGCCTTAGTGTCCAAAAAAGTTTAGATGGGGTTACAGGGAAAGGGTGGAGGTGTGAGCTTGGGTAGGGTGCTCTTTCCAAGGGCTGGTGCAGATTCAATGGACCAAATGGCCTCCTTCTGCAATGTAAATTCCATGATTCTATAATTAGAAATTAGGGATGGCCTTATTAGGGGCCTCCACCTCCCATTTAAATGTAAAAAATGCAAGACTTTCTGTTTTGCTGTTAGCTGGTGTGCTGGTGACCAATGGTGTCAGCACACCGCTCTCAATTCTGGAAGATAAAGCATTGATCAAGGCACGAGGTGGAAAAAGACAGACCAGTTATTTGCAGCACTCCCCATAATACATATCAGGGAGTGCTGTCAGACTAAAAATGGCGTTTGACATGCTGCAAAATATAACATCTGAAGCATGATTGAATGTGGTGAATAACAGGAACAGGTCAGGACACAAGAGGAGGAAGTGTTCTCTGAGGAGCAGTGAGTGCAGGAAGTCAGACTGGTAATGCCATATTGAGGTCTGTTGGGAGCTGCACAGAACTGCAACCCATTTCCTTTAGCTTGTTTTTTTGTTCTCTTTGGTTTGGGGCATTGTTCGTTATTGTTTTCTGCTTTGCATAGGGAGGTGGTGATGTAGTGTTGTTCTCGCTGGAATAGCGATCCAGCGACCCAGGGTAACACTCTGGGGCTAAAAGTCTAATGATAACCGTGAAACCATTGTCGTAAAAATCCACCTGGTGCTCTAATGTCCTTTAGGGAAAAAATAAATCTGCCGTGTTTACCTGGCCTGGCCTACATCTGATTTCAGACACATAGCAATGTCCAAATGCACTTGCAAATGGCCTAGGAAACCATTCAGTTGTATCAATCTGCTTCAAGGTCTCAAACAAATGAAGCCGGCTGGACCATCCAGCATCAACCTAGGCACCAGAAATGGCAAAGGCAAATTCAGCCTTGCAGACGATGCAAAGTCCTCCTTACTAACATCTACTCTAGGTGGGGTCCTTCCATGTCAATCACCAAGAGTGGCTCGATAGGACCACCACAGTTCGAGCTGTCTGGATCCTAAAGAATGTAACTGCCGTACTGGTACTGCGGCAAGTGGTTAGGGAAACAACAAGAGGGAAAAACAGAATTGAACTCATTCTCACCAACCTGCTTCATCCTCGCCAACCTGCCTGTCACAGATGCATCTGTCCATGACAGCATCAGTGTGAGTGACCACCACACAGTCCTTGTGGAGACAAAGTCCTCTCTTCACATTGAGGATACCCTCCATTGTGTTACGTGGCACTACCATCGTGCTAAATCGAATAAACTTTGAAGAGATGCAACAATTCAAAACTGGGCATTCATGAGGCACTGTGGGTCATTATCATCAGCAGAATTGTACTCAGCCATAATCTGTAAGGACTCCCAGACCTTTTTCAGGAGTTTCCATAGACTTTTTGGGGCAGACTGGTGAAGCGAACACTGCCAAAAGGATTCCCTCTTGACTTCCGGTTGCGGCTATGCGGAGCTAAGCCGCACGATTCGGCAGCTCCCGCTACCACGGATTTTCGGGCTCGTTAGAGGAGCCCCAACGGAACTTTTTTTTTTTTTTTGACGCAGCCCGTGGGGAAGGGAAGAGAGAGGTCCCCCTCCAACTTCTATGAAACGGACCAGAAGTGTAACGGCCAAAGGAGCGGAACTGGAGCAACGGGAGAAGCGAGGGGAAGAAAAGAAAATGGCGGCGGCCAGGGACAAAGGGGAGCTGCAGGAGTTCATCAAGTGCTGCTTCAAGGAGCAGGGCAAGGAGATGCGCAAGGAGATGTTGGCGCCTATGCTTTCGGCAATTGAAGGACTCGGGATCACCCAGAAGGCTCACGAAGCTAAGATCCAGGAGGTACAGAAAAGAGTCAGTCAGAACGAGGACGAGCTCGTGGGCCTGGCGGTGAGAGTGGAGCAGAATGAGGCGCTCCACAAATGGTGGGTGGGAAGTCTCGAAGATCTGGAGAACAGGTCAAGGAGAAAGAATCTGCGAATCCTGGGTCTCCCTGAGGGAGTGGAGGGGGCTGATGTCGGGGCATACGCGAGCACGATGCTCGAGGCATTGATGGGCACGAAGGCCCCTTCGAGGCCGCTGGAGTTGGACGGGGCACAGCGGGTGCTGGCGAAGAAGCCCCAGGCAAATGAGCTGCCAAGGGCAATGGTGGTGAGGTTCCACCGGTTCACAGACAGAGAGTGGGTCCTGAGATGGGCCAAGAAGGAGTGGAGCAGTAAGTGGGACAATGCAGAGATCCGAATATACCCGGACTGGAGCACGGAGGTTGCAAAGCGGAGAGCGGGTTTCAAACGGGCCAAAGCGGCGTTGTACCGGAAAGAAGTGAAATTCGGAATGCTGCAGCCAGCGCGACTGTGGGTCACATACAAGGGCCAACACTATTACTTCGAAACGCCTGAAGTGGCGTGGACCTTTGTACAAGCCGAAAAGTTGGACTCTAACTGAGGGTTTGTGAGGGTGGGGGGGATGTTTTGGGGTTTGCTGTGTGATGGTTGTTGTATATAGGGGGTCAATCACGCGCAGGAAATGTTACATGGGCTGGGGGAGAGAGACAAGGCCGCGACAGGAGCTGCGCCAGAGGGGGCGGAGCGGGCTTTGGAAAGGCGGGAAGGGGAACAATGCAATGCATATGGATTGGGAGACTCCCACGCGGGGAGGTCAATGGGACGGCGGGGGAAGCCGGGGTCAGCAGGCGTCAGCTGACTTACGGGATTGACATGGGGGAGCAAAAAAGCTAGACAGGGGTCTAGCGGGGGGGAGGGGAGGGGGGGAAAGGGGGGAGAAAGGGTTGCTGTTGCACTGGCCGAAAGGGAATGGGACACAGAAGAGGTGGTCGGGACGGGGTTCCCCCCTCTGGGGGACTGGAGGGTGAGGGAGGCGTGGACTGGCCCAGAAAAGGAGATGGCTAGTCGACGGGGCGTGGGGGGGGTGAGAGCCCCTCCAATCCGGCTGATATCGTGGAATGTGAGGGGCCTGAATGGGCCGGTGAAGAGGGCTCTAGTGGTCGCGCACTTAAAGGGACTGAAGGCGGACGTGGCCATGCTCCAAGACACACACCTGAAGGTGGCGGACCAGGTCAGGCTAAGAAAGGGATGGGTAGGACAGGTATTCCACTCGGGACTGGACGCGAAGAATAGAGGGGTGACAATATTGGTGGGAAAGCGGGTGTCATTTGAGGCCAAGACTATTGTAGCGGACAATGGAGGGCGATATGTAATGGTGAGCGGTAGGCTGCAAGGGACATGGGTGGTGTTGGTAAACGTATACGCCCCGAACTGGGATGATGCAGGATTCATGAAGCGCATGTTGGGGCGCATTCCGGACCTGGAGATAGGAGGCCTGATAATGGGAGGGGACTTCAATACAGTGTTGGATCCAGCACTGGACCGCTCCAAATCAAGGACTGGGAAGAGGCCAGCGGCGGCCAAGGTACATAGGGGGTTTATGGATCAGGTGGGGGGAGTGGACCCATGGCGGTTTGCAAGGCCGCAGGCCAGGGAATTTTCTTTCTTCTCCCATGTACACAAAGTCTACTCCCGGATAGATTTCTTTGTTCTGGGTAGGGCGCTCATCCCAAGGGTGGAGGGGACGGAGTATTTGGCTATAGCTGTTTCGGACCATGCCCCGCACTGGGTGGAACTGGAGCTGAGAAAGGAGAGGGACCAACGCCCGTTGTGGCGGCTGGATGTGGGACTGCTGGCGGACGAGGTGGTGTGTGGGAAGGTGAGGGGGTGTATCGAAAGATATTTGGAGGCCAACGACAACGGGGAGGTGCGGGTGAGGGTGGTATGGGAGTCGTTGAAGGCGGTGATCAGGGAAGAGCTAATTTCCATGAGGGCTCATAGGGAGAAGACAGAGGGTATGGAAAGGGAGAGGTTAGTGGGGGAGATTTTGAGAGTGGACAGGAGATACGCAGAGGCCCCGGAGGAAAGATTACTTGGGGAAAGACGACGGCTCCAGACGGAGTTTGACCTGTTGACCACAGGGAAGGCGGAGGCACAGTGGAGGAAAGCGCAGGGGGCGACCTACGAGTATGGGGAAAAGGCTAGTCGGATGCTGGCACACCAGCTCCGTAAGAGGATGGCAGCGAGGGAAATAGGGGGAGTCAAAGATGGAAGTGGAGCCACGGTTTGGAGTGCAACGAAAATAAACGAGGTATTCAAGGCCTTTTATGAAGAGCTGTACAGACCCCAGCCCCCAGCCGGGGAAGAGGGGATGAGACGATTCCTAGATCAGCTGAGATTACCGAGGGTGGAGGAGCAAGAGGTGGCTGGTTTGGGGGCACCAATTGGGTTGGAGGAGCTGAGCAAGGGTTTGGGGAGCATGCAGGCAGGGAAGGCCCCGGGACCGAACAGATTCCCGGTGGAGTTCTACAGGAAGTACGCAAACCTGTTGGCCCCGCTACTGGTGAGGACCTTTAATGAGGCAAGAGAGGAGTGGACCCTGCCCCCAACAATGTTGGAAGCGACAATTCCTTTGATCCTAAAGCAGGACAAGGACCCACTGCAATGTGCATCGTACAGGCCGATCTCGCTCCTCAATGTGGATGCAAAGTTGCTGGCAAAAGTGCTGGCCACGAGAATCGAGGACTGTGTCGGGTAATCCACGAGGACCAGACGGGATTTGTAAAGGGCAGGCAACTAAACACCAATGTGCGGCGGCTCGTAAACGTGATAATGATGCCATCGGAGGAGGGAGAGGCGGAGATAGTGGCAGCTATGGACGCGGAGAAGGCCTTTGACCGAGTAGAGTGGGAGTACCTTTGGGAGGTGCTGCGTAGGTTTGGGTTCGGGGTAGGGTTGATCAATTGGGTTAAGCTCCTTTACAGAGACCCGATGGCAAGTGTAGTGACGAACCGGCGGAGGTCGGAGTACATTCGACTGTACCGAGGGACGAGGCGGGGTGCCCCCTGTCCCCCCCTGTTGTTCGCATTGGCGATCGAACCATTGGCCATGTCATTGAGGGAGTCTTGTGGTGCAAAATATTGAAGGAAGACCCACAGTGCCGTTGAATACCACTGATGAAATATACAGGCTATTAATGAGCAGTGAGAAATCGGCATGAATGTAAATTTTGATCCTGAGGGTTCTGAGAGTAGCGCTGATGATGTAGAGAATATTAGCAGAAATGACACAGTGAATCAATACACTTTAGAAATTATTTTACCCTCTCTGTGCTTTACACTATTATTAGCCCAGTCTAACTCAGGGTAATTAAATAATTAAAGCACCCCATTGTGATTACTCTGGTCTACCAGCGCTTCCCCCTCTTCTTTCAACTCCTGGTGTATTTCCGACACCTTGCCCTCCCCGACCCATACACCCGAGATCACCCTATCTTGAACTTCTTGTGCCGGGAGCAACGGGAATTCCCTCACCTGTCGCCTCACAAAAGCCCTCACCTGCATATATCTAAAGGCATTTCCCAGGGGTAACTCGAACCTCTCCTCCAGTGCCCCTAGGCTCGCAAACGTCCCGTCGATGAACAGGTCCCCCATTCTTCCAATCCCCGCCCGATGCCAGCTCTGGAACCCCCGTCCATCTTCCCCGGGACAAACCGGTGGTTACCCCTGATCGGGGACCACACCGATGCTCCCATTGCAACCCGGTGCCGTCTCCACTGGCCCCAGATCCGTAGCGTTGCCGCCACCACCGGGCTCGTGGTATACTTTGTCGGCGAGAGCGTCAGCGGTGCCGTCACCAACGCCCCCAGGCTCGTTCCTTTACAGGACGCCATCTCCATCCTCTTCCATGCCGCCCCCTCTCCCTCCATAACCCGCTTGCGGATCATCGCCACATTTGCTGCCCAGTAGTAGCTCCCCAGAGTGCAATAATTTGAGGTATTTAGCACAAGAATGGATGGCAACATGAGAAAACACCTTTTAACTCAACGAGTGGTTAGAATCGGGAAAGCACTGGCTGAGAGTGTGAGGCAGGAAGATTTAATTACAGCTTCTAAAAAATACTTGGAGTCGATTTCGGCGGGAGAACAGCTGGTGAGTCAGTTTCAGCGGGAGCAGTGCGGAAGTGGCTGCTGGGAGGTAAGTCTGTCCTTTAAAAGCACTTGTCTTTGCAGGGGCAGGCCAGTCGATTTCGGCGGGAGAACAGCTGGTGAGTCAGTTTCAGCGGGAGCAGTGCGGAAGTGGCTGCTGGGAGGTAAGTCTGTCCTTTAAAAGCACTTGTCTTTGCAGGGGTAGGCCAGTCGATTTCGGCGGGAGTGGAGCTGGCTGGTTAGTCAATTTCAGCAGGAGCTGAGAATTTTGTTTTTTTTAATTAGTGTTTTAGGCGGGAACAGGAAGTCGACCCGCGGACGTCTGGGAAGACCCTCACCAATAAATTCTGGTGGAGAGGAAACCCGAGACACTACACGTGTAGTGTCTCCCACCCGCCCTCCTCCTCTAACCTAATAATAAAACCCATTGGTCTGAGGTAAGTACCATATTTTTTATATTATATTATTATTTTTTATAAAAAATTTAATTTAGTTGTGAGCCAGATCTTGGTAGAAAGTTAGAGGAATGGCAGGGAAGGGCGTGCAATGTTCCTCCTGCAGGATGTTTGAGGTGAGGGATGCAGTTCGTGTCCCTGCTGATTTTACCTGCAGGAAGTGCTGCCATCTCTAGCTCCTCCAAGACCGAGTTAGGGAACTGGAGCTGGAGTTGGAAGAACTTTGGATCATTCGGGAGGCAGAAGGGGTCATAGATAGCAGCTTCAGGGAATTAGTTACACCAAAGATTGGAGATAGGTGGGTAACTGTAAGAGGGACTGGGAAAAAGCAGTCAGTGCAGGGATCCCCTGCGGTCGTTCCCCTGAGAAACAAGTATACCGCTTTGGATACTTGTGGGGGGGACGACTTACCAGAGGTAAGCCATGGGGTACGGGCCTCTGGCACGGAGTCTGTCCCTGTTACTCAGAAGGGAAGGGGGGAGAGGAGCAGAGCATTAGTAATTGGGGACTCTATAGTCAGGGGCACAGATAGGAGATTTTGTGGGAGTGTGAGAGACTCACGTTTGGTATGTTGCCTCCCAGGTGCAAGGGTACGTGATGTCTCCGGTCGTGTTTTCCGGGTCCTTAGGGGGAGGGGGAGCAGCCCCAAGTCGTGGTCCACATTGGCACTAACGACATAGGTAGGAAAGGGGACAAGGATGTCAGGCAGGCTTTCAGGGAGCTAGGATGGAAGCTCAGAACTAGAACAAACAGAGTTGTTATCTCTGGGTTGTTGCCCGTGCCACGTGATAGTGAGATGAGGAATAGGGAGAGAGAGCATTTAAACACGTGGCTACAGGGATGGTGCAGGCGGGAGGGATTCAGATTTCTGGATAACTGGGGCTCTTTCTGGGGAAGGTGGGACCTCTACACACAGGATGGTCTACATCTGAACCTGAGGGGCACAAATATCCTGGGGGGGAGATTTGTTAGTGCTCTTTGGGGGGGTTTAAACTAATGCAGCAGGGGCATGGGAACCTGGATTGTAGTTTTAGGGTAAGTGAGAATGAGAGTATAGAGGTCAGGAGCACAGATTTGACGTCGCAGGAGGGGGCCAGTGTTCAGGTAGGTGGTTTGAAGTGTGTCTACTTCAATGCCAGGAGTATACGAAACAAGGTAGGGGAACTGGCAGCATGGGTTGGTACCTGGGACTTCGATGTTGTGGCCATTTCGGAGACATGGATAGAGCAGGGACAGGAATGGATGTTGTAGGTTCCGGGGTTTAGGTGTTTTAGTAAGCTCAAAGAAGGAGGCAAAAGAGGGGGAGGTGTGGCGCTGCTAGTCAAGAGCAGTATACGGTGGCGGAGAGGATACTAGATGGGGACTCTTCTTCCGAGGTAGTATGGGCTGAAGTTAGAAACAGGAAAAGAGAGGTCACCCTGTTGGGAGTTTTTTATAGGCCTCCTAATATTTCTAGGGATGTAGAGGAAAGGATGGCGAAGATGATTCTGGATAAGAACGAAAGTAACAGGGTAGTTATTATGGGAGACTTTAACTTTCCAAATATTGACTGGAAAAGATATAGTTCGAGTACAATAGATGGGTCGTTTTTTGTACAGTGTGTGCAGGAGGGTTTCCTGAAACAATATGTTGACAGGCCAACTAGAGGCGAGGCCACGTTGGATTTGGTTTTGGGTAATGAACCAGGCCAGGTGTTGGATTTGGAGGTAGGAGAGCGCTTTGGGGACAGTGACCACAATTTGGTGACGTTTACGTTAATGATGGAAAGGGATAAGTATACACCGTAGGGCAAGAGTTATAGCTGGGGGAAGGACAATTATGATGCCATTAGACGTGACTTGGGGGGGGATAAGGTGGAGAAGTAGGCTGCAAGTGTTGGGCACACTGGATAAGTGGGGCTTGTTCAAGGATCAGCTACTGCGTGTTCTTGATAGGTATGTACCGGTCAGGCAGGGAGGAAGGCGTCAAGCGAGGGAACCGTGGTTTACCAAGGAAGTGGAATCTCTTGTTAAGAGGAAGAAGGAGGCCTATGTGAAGATGAGGTGTGAAGTTTCAGTTTGGGCGATGGATAGTTACAAGGTAGTGAGGAAGTATCTAAAGAGAGAGCTAAGACGAGCAAGGAGGGGACATGAGAAGTATTTGGCAGGAAGGATCAAGGAAAACCCAAAAGCTTTCGATAGGTATGTCAGGAATAAGCGAATGACTAGGGAAAGAGTAGGACCAGTCAAGGACAGGGATGGGAAATTGTGTGTGGAGTCTGAAGAGATAGGCGAGATACTAAATGAATATTTTTCGTCAGTATTCACTCAGGAAAAAGATAATGTTGTGGAGGAGAATGCTGAGCCCCAGGCTAATAGAATAGATGGCATTGAGGTACGTAGGGAAGAGGTGTTGGCAATTCTGGACAGGCTGAAAATAGATAAGTCCCCGGGACCTGATGGGATTTATCCTAGGATTCTCTGGGAGGCCAGGGAAGAGATTGCTGGACCTTTGGCTTTGATTTTTATGTCATCATTGGCTACAGGAATAGTGCCAGAGGACTGGAGGACAGCAAATGTGGTCCCTTTGTTCAAAAAGGGGAGCAGAGACAACCCCGGCAACTATAGACCGGTGAGCCTCACGTCTGTAGTGGGTAAAGTCTTGGAGGGGATTATAAGAGACAAGATTTATAATCATCTAGATAGGAATAATATGATCAGGGATAGTCAGCATGGCTTTGTGAAGGGTAGGTCATGCCTCACAAATCTTATTGAGTTCTTTGAGAAGGTGACTGAACAGGTAGATGAGGGTAGAGCAGTTGATGTGGTGTATATGGATTTCAGCAAAGCGTTTGATAAGGTTCCCCACGGTAGGCTATTGCAGAAAATACAGAGGCTGGGGATTGAGGGTGATTTAGAGATGTGGATCAGAAATTGGCTAGCTGAAAGAAGACAGAGGGTGGTGGCTGATGGGAAATGTTCAGAATGGATTACAGTCACAAGTGGAGTACCACAAGGATCTGTTCTGGGGCCGTTGCTGTTTGTCATTTTTATCAATGACCTAGAGGAAGGCGCAGAAGGGTGGGTGAGTAAATTTGCAGACGATACTAAAGTCGGTGGTGTTGTCGATAGTGTGGAAGGATGTAGCAGGTTACAGAGGGATATAGATAAGCTGCAGAGCTGGGCTGAGAGGTGGCAAATGGAGTTTAATGTAGAGAAGTGTGAGGTGATTCATTTTGGAAGGAATAACAGGAATGCGGAATATTTGGCTAATGGTAAAGTTCTTGAAAGTGTGGATGAGCAGAGGGATCTAGGTGTCCATGTACATAGATCCCTGAAAGTTGCCACCCAGGTTGATAGGGCTGTGAAGAAGGCCTATGGAGTGTTGGCCTTTATTGGTAGAGGGATTGAGTTCCGGAGTCGGGAGGTCATGTTGCAGCTGTACAGAACTCTGGTACGGCCGCATTTGGAGTATTGCGTACAGTTCTGGTCACCGCATTATAGGAAGGACGTGGAGGCTTTGGAGCGGGTGCAGAGGAGATTTACCAGGATGTTGCCTGGTATGGAGGGAAAATCTTATGAGGAAAGGCTGATGGACTTGAGGTTGTTTTCGTTGGAGAGAAGAAGGTTAAGAGGAGACTTAATAGAGGCATACAAAATGATCAGGGGGTTGGATAGGGTGGACAGTGAGAGCCTTCTCCCGCGGATGGAAATGGCTGGCACGAGGGGACATAACTTTAAACAGAGGGGTAATAGATATAGGACAGAGGTCAGAGGTAGGTTCTTTACGCAAAGAGTAGTGAGGCCGTGGAATGCCCTACCTGCTACAGTAGTGAACTCGCCAACATTGAGGGGATTTGAAAGTTTATTGGATAAACATATGGATGATAATGGCATAGTGTAGGTTAGATGGCTTTTGTTTCGGTGCAACATCGTGGGCCGAAGGGCCTGTACTGCGCTGTATCGTTCTATGTTCTATTATCCAAAGAGAAAAAGAAATTGCAGAACTACTGGGAAAAGGTGGGAGAGTGGATGAAGGTGAGTTGTTCTTGCAGAGAACTGATACGGACAAGATGATCCAAATGGCCTTCTCCTGTGCTCCAACTATTCTACGAGGGGAATCTCAGAAGCAAAGAGTATCTTGTTTGTTGTGGAGCAATGAAGTGGGTGGAACATTGTGTTATGTATTGGAGAGTGATTTGCAGAGCAGTTTTGCTTGTGTTCCCAGATATGAAAGACTGAGAGGTGATCTGATGAGGTGGTTGGGATGCAGGAAGAATTCAGTCAGGTAGCTGCAGGAGAGGTATGCCCCTTGGAGCGAAGATCAAAAACAGGTTGTGAAGAGGATACATAGAGCCTACGAAAGGATTTGGGTCGGT
This sequence comes from Scyliorhinus torazame, assembly GCF_047496885.1. Taxonomy (NCBI): domain Eukaryota; kingdom Metazoa; phylum Chordata; class Chondrichthyes; order Carcharhiniformes; family Scyliorhinidae; genus Scyliorhinus; species Scyliorhinus torazame. The sequence goes on along the minus strand of NC_092711.1, from coordinate 203,480,150 downwards.
TCAAATTTGACAGATGGAGCAGAACTTGAGAAATTGCGAGGTTGTCCACTTCAACGGTGTGGTGAATGTATTCGCCATAATATAAGTTGTCTGTATAGTACTGTGGCCTATGGCCATGGATTGGTAATACGATCTCCTTCCATGTATTGTACTGGAACCCTGGTGGGCTCCACCTCTGGCTCCGTCCCCCGGTGCGGTATATAGACCTGCCGCCTGAGGGTGGTGCTCATTGTTACAGCAGTCACAGGCAGGCAAGTTCTTGGATAATAAAGCCTTTGTTCACTCGTTCTCATCGTCTTATAGTGAATTGATTGTACATCAAATGGGAAGGATAGGAAAGCAGAACATAATTTAAATGCAGAGCGATTGCAGAATGCTCTGAAACCCACTGTCAGTGTGTGTCCAAGTATAATCAACCTGTTTATTTGTGTGTTTCGACCTGCATGCCTCTACAACATAAAGGTAAATATTCACATGGGCTCCTCCTGTGCATGTCATCTGTTATCCCCCAAGAAGCATTTTGCTTCCTGTTCTTCGTCAGACTGTGAAACTGATGACGACGCCTTAAGTGCATGGACTCCTGAGGCTGCCGTGCTACTTCCCTTTGGTTCTCATTCATATGAACTTGTCATGAGTGATATTTATTTTGCAAACCTGTCGACATAAAGAATCCCCAAATGAAACAGTAGAACCTGTCAGCAAGTTAACCCTCTGGGGCTGGTGATTCTTCTTGAACATCAATGTTACCCTGGCACCAATCTGGAAAGTAGTCCTCTGGCTGCCTGTTGGAAGTAATAAATGGGGCAACACATGCTGTCGACGAATTATCCGCGTGTCTTCTTTGTGGCTTGTGGCATTTCTATAAAAAGAGAAGGCGCTGCTGGACGAGCCAGGTCCGGATTGTGACATGCTGAAGCCCTAAGCTATGACAAGCTTGAGAGGCCCCATACAATAAAAATAGTCCTTTATTATTCTCCCAGAAAGGACACTGAAATTATAAATATGAAAGCTTTATACTTGCGCATATGCAAAGGCAAAAACACAAAGAAAGTAAATATAATTTAACTCAAACACATGCATTCCAAAATATCTTTTTGCATTATATAATACCATCAAATTAAAATATGTTTGTGATTTCTTAATTATTTTATTTGAAAACATTTTTTATCAACACCAACAGAGTTGTGTAGATCTGCAGCTTACTAAATGGAGAAAGTGACACAGCCGACAGTCTGTCTGTTTCCACATCACATGAAGTTAAAAATGTAAAATCTTTTGTGATTTTTCAGAGGGCAATGTCATCGGTGATGTCCTTCATTAATGAGCTACGATGTTTATCACTTTTGATTCACATATTGCTCTGGGCAGATAGCTTCCCTTGCACCACTGTTGTCCATAGTTCATTCTGGATGTTTATCAGTTCTGATAAAGACCTTTCCCCCTGAGCAGTTTGTTCACATTTTGATTTCAAAGATAGCCACAATGTCGTCTACTATAGGGATCCACTGCAATTCGCATACTGCCGCAACCGGTCCACAGCAGACGCCATTTCCCTGGCCCTACACTCATCCCTAGAGCATCTCGAAAACAAGGACTTCTACATCAGACTCCTATTTATTGACTACAGCTCCGCCTTCAACACCATAATCCAAGCCAAGCTCATATCAAAGCTCAAAACCTAGGACTTGGCTCCTCACTCTGCCACTGGATCCTCGACTTTCTGACCCACAGACGACAATCAGTAAGAATAAACAACAACACCTCCCCCACAATAGTCCTCGATACCGGGGCCCCGCAAGGCTGCATACTTAGCCCCCTACTCTACTCCCTGTGCACACACAACAGCGTAGCAAAATTTGGTTCGAACTCCATCTACAAGTTTGCTGACGATACAACCATAGTGGACCAGATCTCAAATAACGACGAGTCAGAATACAGGAGGGAGATAGAGAATATAGTGGAGTGGTGCAGCGACAACAATCTCTCCCTCAATGCCAGCAAAACTAAAGAGCTAGTCATTGACTTCAGGAAGCAAAGTACTGTACACACCCCTGTCAGCATTAATGGGGCCGAGGTGGAGATGATTAGCAGTTTCAAATTCCTGGGGGTGCACATCTCCAAATATCTGTCCTGGTCCACCCACGTCGACGCTACCAGCAAAAAAGCACAACAGCGCCTATACCAACTTTTACAGGTGCACCATAGAAAGCGTCATATCTGGCTGCATCATAGCCTGGTATGGCAATTGCTCGGCCCAGGGCCGCAAGAAACTTCAGAGAGTCATGAAGACAGCCCAATCCATCACACAAACCTGCCTCCCATCCATTGACTCCATCTACACCTCCCGCTGCCTGGGGGAAGCGGGCAGCATAATCAAAGACCCCTCCCACCGGCTTACACACTCTTCCAACTTCTTCCATCGGGCAGAAGATCCAGAAGTCTGAGAACATGCATGAACAGACTCAAAAACAGCTTCTTCCCCGCTGTTACCAGACTCCTAAACGACCCTCTTATGGACTGACCTCATGAACACTACACCCCTGTATGCTTCATCCGATGCCGGTGTTATGTAGTTACATTGAGTACCTTGTGTTGCCCTATTATATATTTTCTTTTATTTCCTTTTCTTTTCATGTGCTTAATGATCTGTTGAGCTGCTCGCATAAAAATACTTTTCACTCTACCTCGGTACACGTGACAATAGACAAATCCAATCCAACCCAATTTCTCCATTTTCTCCTGCAGAATGCCAGCTTCTCCTCCTTTCACTGTCATCAGTGCGAAGATGATTAACAGCATCAATCATTGAACAGCAGCTATCAGCCACAGCCTTTGCTTCAGATTTTCAACAAATTGAATTGAGTTGCTGCATTTATAGAAGAGAGACCCCTGTCTGGAAGCCAGAGAGCATTCCAGCGAAAAAAAACCCTGCTTTAATACTCACCTGTGCATTACAACTGCTGGCTCAAGCAGAGGAAGCAGCAGCTGTCAATTCCTGGAAGGAGAAAACTAGTCAGTTGGGTTTTTCCTCCCTCAGATCTGCTGATCTGCTTTGAGGCACGATCAATTTGACTGGAGATGAAGTTGAATCCAAACTGAGGCTTTATTAGTATCAGATGTGTGGCCTCCCACAGCAGCTGATGAAATGGTTGCGGGCTGGAGGCCATGCATATTTATAACCCGCCTCCTGGGCGGAGCTAGCATGCAGGGGCCACAGGTAACCTGTAGTGCAGGTTCTACTTTACAACCTCTAATATCAGAACACAGTGGTTTACCACATTCACCCCCTGTTAAAATTGAGTCCGGCGGGGGTGGTGGATAACTATATACAATTAGCAATCTTTAATATTTACAGAGCAGTTTTTAATATTTACAGAATGTCTGGTCATCCGGCGGGCCGGTCAGAGGTTCAGCCAGTCCGGTGCCTTGATGGTCCTTTGAGATTGACGAAGTGGTGACGGCGATGTTGGCACTGTCGTGGTCGAAGTTGACTCCGGGAGTGTGCCGAAATCCTCTTCATCAATGGGGCTGGGCAGGGGGAGGTCGGACGATCCTAGGGGAGGTGATGGGGGCGGCGGGGGAGGGGAGGGTGGCGCCGGGGGCAACAGGGGTGGTGTAGGGGTGGAACCTGTTGGTGCCAGGTCCCTGAGGGAGACGGTATCCTGGCAGCTGTCGGGAACGCCACGTAGGCGTATTTGGGTTTGCGTGGAGCAGGTACACCCTTTCCACCAACGGATCCGCCTTGTGGAGCCACACATGTTTACGGTGAAGCACGGTTCCCGGAGCTGTGAGTCAAGTTGGGAGCGATACCCCGGATGTGGACTTCCTGGGGAAGACAAAAAGACGTTCATGTGGTGTACTGTTAGTAGCAGTGCAGAGTAATGAGCGAATGGAATGTAGTGGATCAGGGAGGACCTCTTGCCAGCGGGAGGCCGGGAGATTTCTGCACCGCAGGGCCAGCTGGATGGCCCTCCATACCGTCCCATTCTCCCTTTCTACCTGCCCGTTTCCCCGCGGGTTGTAGCTCGTCTTTCTGCTTTAGGCGATACCCCCGCTGAGCAGGAACTGACGTAGCTCATCACTCATGAATGAGGATCCCCTGTCACTGTGGATGTAGGCGGGGAAGCCGAACAGAGTGATGATAGAATTAAGGGCTTTAATGACGGTGGCAGACGTCATGTCGGGGCATGGGATGGTGAAGGGAAACCGGGAGTATTCATCGATCACACTGAGGAAATATGTGTGTCGATCAGAGGAGGGGAGGGGGCCTTTGAAATCCACGCTGAGGCGTTCAAAGGGGTGGGAGGCCTTCACCAGGTGCGCGTGATCCGGCTGGTGGAAGTGCGGCTTCACTCCACACAGACCTGGCAGTCCTTGGTGATTGTCCTTACTTCCTCGACGGAGTAGGGCAAATTTCATGCCTGAATGAAATGGTACAACCGAGTGACCCCTGGGTGACAAAGGTTGTTGTGCAGGGCCTGGAGTCGGTCTACTTGTGCGCTGGCACATGTACCTCAGGATAGGGCGTCTGGGGGCTCGTTGAGTTTGCCAGGGCGATACTTAATCTCGTAATTATAGGTAGAGAGCACACACAAGATTTTATCATTTTTGATCTTGCCCCGCTGTGTGTTGTTGAACATGAAGGCAACCGACCGTTGGTCAGTGAGGAGAGTGAATCTCCTGCTGGCCAGGTAATGCCTCCAATGTCGCACAGCCTCAACGATAGCCTGGGCCTTTATTTCGACGGATGAGTACCGAATTTCGGAGGCATGGAGGGTGGGGGAAAAGAATGCCACAGGACTGCCTGCCTGGTTGAGGGTGGTGGCAAGGGCGACGTCCGATGCATCGATTTCTACTTGGAAAGGAAGTGTTTCATCTACAGCGTGCATTCCAGCTTTGGCACTATCAGCTTTGATCTGGGCGAAGGCCAGTTGGGCCTCGGCCGTCAGGGGGAAATGAGTGGACTGTATGAGTGGGCAGGCCTTGTCCGCATAGTTTGGGACCCACTGCGCGTAATATGAGATGAACCCCAGGCAGCGTTTGAGGGCGTTGGGGCAGTGGGGGAGGGGGAGCTCCATGAGGGGGCGCATGTGGTCGGAACCGGGCCCCAGAACTCCATTCTGGACCACGTAGCCGAGGATGGCTAAGCGGTTTGTACGGAACACACACTTCTCCTTGTTATACGTGAGGTTGAGGAGAGTGGTGGTGTGGAGAAATTTAACGAGGTTGGCGTCGTGGCCCTGCTGATCATGGCCACAGAAGGTCACATCGTCTAGGTACGGAAATGTGGCCCGCAAGCCGTACCGGGTTCGGTCCATCTCCCTTTGGAAGACCGAAACCCCATTGGTGACGCCGAAGGGGACCCTAAGGAAGTGATATAGCTGGCCGTCTGCCTCGAAGGCGGTGTGTGGCCGGTCCGATTTACAGATGGGGAGCTGGTGGTAAGCGGATTTCAGGTCCACCGTTGAGAAGACCCGATACTGTGCAATTTGGTTAACCATGTCAGATATGCGTGGGAGGGGGTACGTGTTGAGCTGTGTTTGCCTGTTGATGGTCTGGCTGTAGTCCACGACCATTCGGTTTTTCTCTCCAGACTTAACCACTACCACTTGAGCTCTCCAGGGGCTGTTGCTGGCCTCGATGACTCCCTCCCGAAGCAACCGCTGGACCTCGGACCTGATGAAGGCCTTATCCTGGGTGCTGTACCGTCTGCTCCTGGTGGTGACGGGTTTGCAATCTGGAGCTAGATTGGCAAAGAGGGAAGCAGGATCGACCTTTAGGGTCGCAAGGCCACACACAGTGAAGGGTGGTAAGGGTCCGCCGAATTTAAGGGTCAGGTTCTGGAGGTTGCACTGGACGTCCAGGCCGAGGATAAGTGCAGCGCAGAGGTTAAGGAGGACATAGAGGCGAAAGCCATGGAACTCTACGCCTTGGACTGTGAGCGTGACCGTGCAGTACCCCCGGATCGCTACGTGACATCGCGCATGGCCCCTTCTAGGAGCCGCTGCCTGATAACATCGGACCCAATCCCAGTTACAAAAGCGTCCCGCATAACGAGATCCGAGTGCTCCTTAGCTGTAACGTCCTGGCAGTCACAGTCACGAACTAGTAGGATCAGGGCCCTCCAGAAGTCCTCGAATGACTCACCAGGTAGTTGAGTACGCGTTGCGAGCACGTGTCTGGCGAGGAGCGAGTTCGTCTTCTGTTCATAATTTTCTTTGAGTCGAATTATGGCATCAGGGTAATTGGGCGCATCCTGGATCAGCGGGAAGACTTTGGAGCTGAGTCTGGAGTACAAGATTTGGATCTTCTGAGCCTTTGGAACAGGGGTCGGCGCCGCGTTGATATACGCTTCAAAACAAGCTAGCCAGTGCTGGAAGTCCTTTCTGGCGTCGCTTGCGTGTGGATCCAGCTGCAGGCGATCTAGTTTAATACGGAGGTCCATCTTCTGAATCAGATACTAATAAATTGAGGCACAATCAATTTGACTGGAGACGAAGTTTAATCCAAACTGAGGCTTTATTAGTATCAGATGTGTGGCCACCCACAGCAGCTGACGAAATGGCTGCGAGCTGGAGGCCATGCATATTTATAACCCGGCTCCTGGGCGGAGCTAGCATGCAGGGGCCACAGGTGAACCTGTAGTGCAGGTTCTACCGTACAACCTCTAATATCAGAACACAGTGGTTTACCACATGGTTCCAGATGGGGGCTCCCTTCTGGAGGGGGGGGGTTCTCTGGTGGGGATCTCTTTAATGAGAGGGTCTTTGGCAAGGACTATTTAATTAGGGGATTTTGGAGGGTCTCTTTAATTAGGTGTGTCTGGTTGAGGGGTGGTGGGGACGGGCTGGGCAGGTCTTGCATTGTGAGAGGGGCGGGTGACCCTCCGAAGGATCACTGTGCGATCCACCGCATCAGGGCCAGATATCTCAAGACCTACACCAATTCTCATCAATTTGATTCCCAGCCCAGAGGATCAGAGAATCACCCAGCCCCATAAAATATGGTGCCGGGCCCAGCCATTCAAACCAATTTGTATTCTTCCACTGCTGCGGGGTGCGACCCTCGACCCCGATACCAGCAGGGAATGGGAGCATCGGAAATGGATCTGCCCTATTTTCCCCGATGTTGGGTTTGTCATGCTATGCAGACATATACATAATGATATACAGACAGCGGGAGAGAGAGAGGGAGCCGGAGCGCAACAAGTGCAGCTTGGGATTCAGGTAGGTGTTTAAACTTGCCCCCAGGTTCCAGCGGCCTTCATTTCCGGGAGAGGGAGAGAGAGAGGGAGCCGGAGCACAGCGAGTGCAGCTTGGGATTCAGGTAGGTGTTTAAACTTGCCCCCAGGTTCCAGCGGCCGTCATTTTCCTGAACGGGAGAGAGTGAGGAAGCCGGAGTGCAGCGAGTGCAGCTTGGGATTCAGGTAGGTGTTTAAACTTGCCCCCAGGTTCCAGCGGCCTTCATTTTCCGGAGCAGGAGAGAGCGAGGGAGCCGGAGTGCAGCTTGGGAATCAGGTAGGTGCTTATGTGTTTGATTTTTACCTCTATTTAAGTTGGGCGGTTGCTGAACCTGAGACACTTATAGTGTCTCCCACCCTTCCACCTCCTCTACCCTAAGGGGGTGAGTGAATATCAGGTAAGCGCTCTCTTTTCTTTTTCTTTTATCCACAAGTTATAGCTTCAGATTTTCGGTGGGAGCAGTGGCCTGGGGTCTGTCGGGAATGTAAGTTTACGCTTTAAAAACTTACCTTGCAAGAGAAGCGACCTTCAGATTTTCGGCGGGAGCAGTGGCCAGGGGTTTGTCGGGAAGGTAAGTAGCTGGGAGAAATTTAACTCTTCCTGGGTTGGTACGTTTTGTGATTGGAATGTAAAATACTTATTCCTTTCACTTGTTCATTATTTGATATTATATTTGTAATCAGTTAAGGTAAAGTGTAAAAATGGCAGGAGATCCCAGACCCGTGTTATGCTCCTCTTGCTCAATGTGGGAGTTCAGGGACGCGGCCAATGCCCCTGACTCCTTCATGTGCGGGAAGTGTGTCCAGCTGCAGCTCCTGTTAGACCGCATGACGGCTCTGGAGCTGCGGATGGACTCACTGTGCAGCATCCGCGATGCTGAGGAGGTCGTGGATAGCACGTTCAGTGAGTTGGTTACACCACAGATTAGGGTTGGTGAGGGAGACAGGGAATGCGTGACCAAAAGGCAGAGAAAGAGCAGGAAGGCAGTGCAGGTGTCCCCTGAGGTCATCCCCCTCCAAAACAGGTATACCGTTTTGGATACTGTTAGGGAAGATGACTCACCAGGGGAAGGCTCATGGCTTCTGCTGCACAGAAGGGCGGGAAAAAGACTGGCAGGGCTATAGTCATAGAGGATTCAATCATAAGGGGAGTAGACAGGCGTTTCTGTGGTCGAAAACGAGACTCCCAAACGGTATGTTGCCTCCCGGGTGCACGGGTCAGGGATGTCTCAGATCGGCTGCAGGACATACTGACGGGGGAGGGTGAACAGCCAGTTATCATGCACCAACGATATAGGTAAAAAACGAGATGAGGTCCTACAATCAGAATTTAGGCAGTTAGGAGATAAGTTAAGAAGTAAGACCTCAAAGGTAGTAATCTCAGGATTGCTACCAGTGCCACGAGACAGTCAGAGTAGAAATTCAAGAATAGTCCGAATGAATACGTGGCTTGAGAGATGGTGCAGGAGGGAGGGGTTCAGATTTTTGGGACATTGGAACCGGTTCTGGGGGCGGTGGGACCATTACAAATTGGATGGTCTATACCTGGGCAGGACTGGAACCTATGTCCTAGGGGGTGCTTTTGCTAACACTGTTGGGGAGGTTTTAAACTAATGTGGCAGGGGGATGGAACCAGATTAGGAAGTTAGAGGTCAGTAAAGAGGCAGCAACTAAAGCCAGTAAGGTACTAGATAATAAACTCAATGTGACTAAGGGGAAGAGTAGACAGGGAAGAGATGATGAACGCAAAGGGACAGGTGGTCTGGGGTGCATTTGTTTTAATGTGAGAAGTGTAACAGGTAAGGCAGATGAATTTAGGGCTTGAATTAGTACCTGGGAATATGATGTTATTGATATTACGGAGACTCGGTTGAGGGAAGGGCAAGACTGGCAACTAAATATCCCAGGGTATAGATGCTTCTGGAGAGATAGAGAGGGAGGTAAAAGGGGTGGAGGAGTTGCATTACTGGTCAGAGGTGATATCACAGCTATGATTAAGGAGGGCACGATGGAGGATTCGAGCACTGAGGCAATGTGGGTAGAGCTAAGAAATAGGAAGTGTGCACGAACATTATTGGGACTTTACTACAGGCCTCCCAAAAGCGAATGTGAAGTAGAGGTACAAATATGTAGACAGATTATAGAAAACTGTAGGAGCAATAGGGTGGTCGTGATGGGAGATTTTAACTTCCCCAGCATTGAATGGGACTCATGTTGTGTTGGAGGCGTAGATGAAGCAGAATTTGTGAGGAGCATCCAGGAGAGTTTTTTAGAGCAGTATGTAAATAGTCCAACTCGGGAAGGGGCCATACTGGACCTGGTATTGGGGAATGATCCCGGCCAGGTGGTTGAAATTTCAGTCGGTGATTACTTTGGGAATAGCGATCACAATTCCGTAAGTTTTAGAATACTCATGGACAAATACGAGAGTGGTCCTAAAGAAAGAACATAGAAAATACAGCACAGAACAGGCCCTTCGGCCCACGATGTTGTGCCGAACCTTTGTCCTAGATTAATCATAGATTATCATTGAATTTACAGTGCAGAAGGAGGCCACCCGGCCCCCCCGAGTCCGCACCGGCCCCTGGAAAGAGCACCCTACCCAAACCCAACACCTCCACCCAACACCAAGGACAATTTGGACATTAAGGGCAATTTATCATTGGCCAATTCACCTAACCCGCACATCTTTGGACTGTGGGAGGAAACCGGAGCACCCGGAGGAAACCCACGCAGACACGGGGAGGACGTGCAGACTCCGCACAGACAATGACCCAAGCCGGAATCGAACCTGGGACCATGGAGCTGTGAAGCAATTGCGCTATCCACAATGCTACCGTGCTGCCCTTAAGAACAAATAAATCTACACTATATCATTTTACCATCATCCATGTACCTATCCAATAGCTGCTTGAAGGTCCCTAATGTTTCCGACTCAACTACTTCCACAGGCAGTGCATTCCATGCCGCCACTACTCTCTGGGTAAAGAACCTACCTCTGATATCCCTCCTATATCTTCCACCTTTCACCTTAAATTTATGTCCCCTTGTAATGGTGAGTTCCACCCGGGGAAAAAGTCTCTGACTGTCTACTCTATCTATTCCCCTGATCATCTTATAAACCTCTATCAAGTCGCCCCTCATCCTTCTCCGCTCTAATGAGAAAAGGCCTAGCACCCTCAACCTTTCCTCGTAAGACCTATTCTCCATTCCAGGCAACATCCTGGTAAATCTTCTTTGCACCTTTTTCAGAGCTTCCACATCCTTCCTAAAATGAGGCGACCAGAACTGTGCACAGTACTCCAAATGTGGCCTTACCAAAGTTTTGTACAGCTGCATCATCACCTCACGGCTCTTAAATTCAATCCCTCTGTTAATGAACGCGAGCACACCATAGGCCTTCTTCACAGCTCTATCCACTTGAGTGGCAACTTTCAAAGATGTATGAACATAGACCCCAAGATCTCTCTGCTCCTCCACATTGCCAAGAACTCTACCGTTAACCCTATATTCCGCATTCATATTTGTCCTTCCAAAATGGACAACCTCACACTTTTCAGGGTTAAACTCCATCTGCCACTTCTCAGCCCAGCTCTGCATCCTATCTATGTCTCTTTGCAGCCGACAACAGCCCTCCTTACTATCCACAACTCCACCAATCTTCGTATTGTCTGCAAATTTACTGACCCACCCTTCAACTCCCTCATCCAAGTCATTAATGAAAATCACAAACAGCAGAGGACCCAGAACTGATCCCTGCGGTACGCCACTGGTAACTGGGATCCAGGCTGAATATTTGCCATCCACCACCACTCTCTGACTTCTATCGGTTAACCAGTTTGTTATCCAACTGGCCAAATTTCCCACTATCCCATGCCTCCTTACTTTCTGCATAAGCCTACCATGGGGAACTTTATCAAATGCCTTACTAAAATCCATGTACACTACATCCACTGCTTTACCTTCATCCACATGCTTGGTCACCTCCTCAAAGAATTCAATAAGATTTGTAAGGCAAGACCTACCCCTCACAAATCCGTGCTGACTATCCCTAATCAAGCAGTGTCTTTCCAGATGCTCAGAAATCCTATCCTTCAGTACCCTTTCCATTACTTTGCCTACCACCGAAGTAAGACTAACTGGCCTGTAATTCCCAGGGTTATCCCTAGTTCCTTTTTTGAACAGGGGCACGACATTCGCCACTCTCCAATCCCCTGGTACCACCCCTGTCGACAGTGAGGACGAAAAGATCATTGCCAACGGCTCTGCAATTTCATCTCTTGCTTCCCATAGAATCCTTGGATATATCCCGTCAGGCCCGGGGGACTTGTCTATCCTCAAGTTTTTCAAAATGCCCAACACATCTTCCTTCCTGACAAGTATTTCCTCGAGCTTACCAATCTGTTTCACACTGTCCTCTCCAACAATATCGCCCCTCTCATTTGTAAATACAGAAGAAAAATACTCATTCAAGACCTCTCCTATCTCTTCAGACTCAATACACAATCTCCCGCTACTGTCCTTGATCGGACCTACCCTCGCTCTAGTCATTCTCATATTTCTCACATATGTGTAAAAGGCCTTGGGGTTTTCCTTGATCCTACCCGCCAAAGATTGTTCATGCCCTCTCTTAGCTCTCCTAATCCCTTTCTTCAGTTCCCTCCTGGCTATCTTGTATCCCTCTAATGCCCTGTCTGAACCTTGTTTCCTCAGCCTTACATAAGTCACCTTTTTCCTCTTAACAAGACATTCAACCTCTCTTGTCAACCATGGTTCCCTCACTTGACCATCTCTTCCCTGCCTGACAGGGACATACATATCAAGGACACGTAGCACCTGTTCCTTGAACAAGTTCCACATTTCACTTGTGTCCTTCCCTGCCAGCCTATGTTCCCAACTTATGCACTTCAATTCTTGTCTGACAACATCGTATTTACCCTTCCCCCAATTGTAAACCTTGCCCTGTTGCACGTACCTATCCCTCTCCATTACTAAAGTGAAAGTCACAGAATTGTGGTCACTATCTCCAAAATGCTCCCCCACTCACAAATCTATCACTTGCCCTGGTTCATTACCCAGTACTAAATCCAATATTGCCCCTCCTCTGGTCGGACAATCTACATACTGTGTTAGAAAAGCTTCCTGGACACACTGCACAAACACCACCCCATCCAAACTATTTGATCTAAAGAGTTTCCACTCAATATTTGGGAAGTTAAAGTCGCCCATGACTACTACCCTATGACTTCTGCACCTTTCCAAAATCTGTTTCCCAATCTGTTCCTCCACATCTCTGTTACTATTGGGGGGCCTATAGAAAACTCCTAACAAGGTGACTGCTCCTTTCCTATTTCTGACTTCAACCCATACTACCTCAATAGGGTGATACTCCTCGAACTGCCTTTCTGCAGCTGTTATACTATCTCTAATTAATAATGCCACCCCCCCACCTCTTTTACCACCCTCCCTAATCTTATTGAAACATCTATAACCAGGGACCTCCAACAACCATTTCTGCCCCTCTTCTATCCAAGTTTCCGTGATGGCCACCACATCGTAGTCCCAAGTACCGATCCATGCCTTAAGTTCACCCACCTTATTCCTGATGCTTCTTGCGTTGAAGTATACACACTTCAACCCATCTCCGTGCCTGCAAATACTCTCCTTTGTCAGTGTTCCCTTCCCCACTGCCTCATTACATGCTTTGGCGTCCTGAATATCGGCTACCTTAGTTGCTGGACTACAAATCCGGTTCCCATTCCCCTGCCAAATTAGTTTAAACCGTCCCGAAGAGTACTAGCAAACCTCCCTCCCAGGATATTGGTGCCCCTCTGGTTCAGATGCAACCCGTCCTGCTTGTACAGGTCCCACCTTCCCCAGAATGCGCTCCAATTATCCAAATACCTGAAGCCCTCCCTCCTACACCATTCCTGCAGCCACGTGTTCAACTGCACTCTCTCCCTATTCCTAGCCTCGCTATCACGTGGCACCGGCAACAAACCAGAGATGACAACTCTGTCTGTCCTGGCTTTCAACTTCCAGCCTAACTCCCTAAACTTGTTTATTACCTCCACACCCCTTTTCCTACCTATGTCGTTGGTACCAATGTGCACCACGACTTCTGGCTGCTCACCCTCCCCCTTAAGGATCCTGAAGACACGATCCGAGACATCCCTGGCCCTGGCACCCGGGAGGCAACATACCTTCCGGGAGTCTCGCTCGCGACCACAGAATCTCCTATCTATTCCCCTAACCATTGAATCTCCTACAACTATTGCTTTTCTATTCTCCCCCCTTCCCTTCTGAGCCCCAGAGCCAGACTCCGTGCCAGAGACCTGACCGCTAGGGCCTTCCCCCGGTAGGTCATCCCCCCCAACAGCATCCAAAACGGTATACTTGTTTTGAAGGGGAACGGCCACGAGGGATCCCTGCACTTTCTGCCTGTTTGTTTTTTTCCCCCTGACTGTAACCCAGCTATTCTTGTCCTGTACCTTGGGTGTGGTTACCTCCTTGTAACTCTTCTCAATCACCCCCTCTGCCTCCCGGATGATCCGAAGTTCATCCAGCTTCAGCTCCAGTTCCCTAACACGGTCTTTGAGGAGCTGAAGTTGGGTGCACTTCCCGCAGGTATAGTCAGTGGGGACACCGGTGGTATCCCTCACCACCCACATCCTACAGGAGGAGCATGTAACTGGCCTAGCCTCCATCCCCTCTTACCTTAAAGAATATAGCTGCTGTGTGGACTAACTAGATCTCCGCCCTTCGACTCTGCTCCCAGTCAGCTACACTTCCTGTAAACTCCTGGCTCTCTTCGCACTCTTTGCGGAAATGTCGGAAACAAAATGAAAGGAGCACCTTACTCCCTCCTCACCTAACTCCCTCGGTCACCAAACTCTCACTATCGCACTCAAAAAGCACCAAATTCAGCACTCCCTCGGTCACCAAACTCTCACTATCGCACTCAAAAAGCACCAAATTCAGCACTCCCTCGGTCACCAAACTCTCACTATCGCACTCAAAAAGCACCAAATTCAGCACTCCCTCGGTCACCAAACTCTCACTATCGCACTCAAAAAGCACCAAATTCAGCACTCCCTCGGTCACCAAACTCTCACTATCGCACTCAAAAAGCACCAAATTCAGCACTCAGTGCAAAAAAAAAAAAAAGAGTGCTGAATTGGGGAAAGGCCAAGTATAACAAAATTCGGCAGGAGCTAGGGAATGTGGATTGGGAGCAGCTCTTTAAGGGTAAATCCACATTTGAAAGTGGGAGTCTTTTTTGGAAAGATTGATTAGAGTGCAGGACAGACATTTCCCTGTGAAAATGAGGGATAGAAATGACATGATTAAGGAACCATGGATGACGGGTGGAATTGTGAGACTAGCTAAGATGAAAAAGGAAGCATAAGATCGAGGCGACTTAAATCTGATGAAGCTTTGGAGGAATATCGGGAAAGTAGAACAAATCTCAAACGCGCAATAAAGAGGGCTAAAAGGGGTCATGAAATATCTTTGGCTAACAGGGTTAAGGAAAATCACAAAGCTTTTTATTCGTCTCTAAGGAGCAAGAGGGTAACTAGAGAAAGGATTGGTCCACTCAAAGACAAAAGAGGAAATTTATGCGTGGAGTCAGAGGAAATGGGTGAGATTCTTAATGAGTACGTTGCATCGGTATTCACCAAGGAAAGGGACATGACGGATGTTGAGGCTAAGGATGGATGTTTAAATACTCTAGGTCAAGTCGGCATACGGAAGGGGGAAGTTTTGGATATTCTAAAAGGCATTAAGGAGGACAAGTCCCCAGGTTCGGATGGGATCTATCCCAGGTTACTGAGGGAAGCGAGGGACGAAATAGTTGGGGCCTTACCAGATATCTTTGCAGCATCCTTGAGCACAGGTGAGGTTCAGAGGACTGGAGAATTTCTAATGTTGTCCCTTTGTTTAAGAAGGGTAGCAGGGATAATCCAGGGAATTATAGACCTGTGAGCTTGACGTCAGTGGTAGGCAAACTGTTGGAGAAGATACTGAGGGATAGGATCTATTCCCATTTGGAAGAAAATAGACTTATCAGTGATAGGCAGCATGGTTTTGAGCAGGGAAGGTCATGTCTTACAAACCTAATAGAATTCTTTGAGGAAGTGACAACGTTAATTGATGAGGAAAGAGCTGTAGATGTTATATGCATGGACTTCAGCAAGGTGTTTGATAAAGTTTCCCATGGCAGGTTGATGGAAAAAGTGAAGTCGTATGGGGTTCAGGGTGTACTAGCTAGATGGATAAAGAATTGGCTGGGCAACAGGAGACAGAGAGTAGTGGTGGAAGGGAGTGTCTCAAAATGGACAAAGGTGACTAGTGGTGTTCCACAGGGATCCGTGCTCGGATCACTGTTGTTTGTGATATACATAAATGATCTGGACGAAGGTGTAGGTGGCCTGATTAGCAAGTTTGCAGATGATTCTAAGATTGGTGGAGTTGCAGATAGCGAGGAGGACTGTCAGAGAATACAGCAAAATATAAATAGATTGGAGAGTTGGGCAGAGAAATGGCAGATGGAATTCAATCCAGGCAAATGCGAGGTGATGCATTTTGGAAGATCTAATTCAAGAGCGGACTATACGGTCAATGGAAGAGTCCTGGGGAAGATTGATGTACAGAGAGATCTGGGAGTTCAGGTCCATTGTACCCTGAAGGTGGCAACGCAGGTCGATAGAGTGGTCAAGAAGGCATACAGCATGCTTGCCTTCATGGGACGGGGTATTGAGTACAAGAATCGGCAGGTCATGTTACAGTTGTATAGGACTTTGGTTAGGCCACATTTGGAATACTGCGTGCAGTTCTGGTCATTACCAGAAGGATGTGGATGCTTTAGAGAGGGTGCAGAGGAGGTTCACCAGGATGTTGCCTGGTATGGAGGGTGCCAGCTATGAAGAAAGGTTGAGTAGATTAGGATTGTTTTCGTTGGAAAGACGGAGGTTGAGGGGGGAACCTGATTGAGGTCGACAAAATTATGAGAGGTATGGACAGGGTGGATAGCAACAAGCTTTTTCCAAGAGTGGGGGGGGGGGGGGGGTGTCAATTACAACGAGTCACGATTTCAAGGTGAGAGGGGGGAAAGTTTAAGGGAGATGTGCGTGGAAAGTTTTTCACGCAGAGGGTGGTGGGTGCCTGGAACGCTTTGCCAGCGGAGGTGGTAGAGGTAGGCACAATAGCATCATTTAAGATGCATCTAGACAGATATATGAAAGGGCGGGGAACAGAGGGAAGTAGATCCTTGGAAAATAGGTGATAGGTTTAGATAAAGGTGCAGGCTGGGAGGGCCGAAGGGCCTGTTCCTGTGCTGTAATTTTCTTTGTTCTTTGTTCTTAAGCAACTATTGGACACAGAGCTAGTCTGATTCAGTCAGACAGAGTAACCACACTTAAGTTAGCAGAGAGTCGAACTCACAGAGAACTGTGCTAACTGTGCTTTTAGTTCAATCAACCTGATTGAACTAACTTCAAGGTCTGGCGTATCTTTCTGATCTAAGCTGCATCCAGTTGCAGCCAGTGTTAGACCAGCGTACCTAACACAACAGGATTCTCGGCCGCATTGCGAGCTACGCTACTGGCAGTTGTCGTCGAGAATCCAACCCAATAATTCTGTGGATAGCAGCAGGGGTAACTGAGCATAATGTTTCGTTTTAATATTGTAATAGCCCTCACGAGACTCACGGGGTTCACCCCAATGTGACTTGTGGAATACGAGCTATCGCTCTGGTGGACGGAGGTACATTAGCAAGAGCTCATGGAAATGGCCCCATAAAAGCCAGCCCAGATGGGTACTGGCTAAAAAAATGGGAGTCCTGTTTGGGACTTGAACTGTGTGGTAGCCACCACTGAGGTATATATTGTATATATAGGATGTCGATATGGGTGCTTTACGGTAAAGCCCCTGTACTACAGGTACAGGGGTAGATCCCTGCCTGCTGGCTCCGCCCAGTAGGCGGAGTATAAATATGTGTGCTCCCAGTACAGCAGCCATTTCGTCAGTTGCTCTAGGAGGCCACACATCTCAGTGTGATAAAGCCTCGATTACATCCTACTCTTGTCTTTCTGTAATTGATCGTGCATCAATTTATTGCACTGAGTTTTTCAGAAGATGGACCTCCGCATCAAGCCGGATCGTCTGCAGCTGCATCCGCAAGCAGACAACGCCAAAAAGGACTTTGAACATTGGCTAGCCTGTTTTGAAGCCTACATCGGGTCTGCACCAGACGAAATTCCAGAAGCTCCAGATCCTTTACATGCGGCAGAGCTCCAATGTCTTTCCACTTGTCCAGGACGCGCCGACCTACGCAGAGGCCATGGCGCTACTGAAGGAAAACTACGCTCAGCAGACTAACACTCTACGCCAGGCACCTCCTCTCCACGCGGCGTCAACTTCCCCGTGAGTCGGTGAAGAAGATTTCTGATGCGCTCTGCTCCCCCTAGTTAGAGACTGTGACTGTCAGGCAGTTTCGGCCACGGAACACGCGAATTTGCTAATGAGAGACGCATTTGTTACGGGCATAGGGTCTGACTACATCTGCCAGCGCCTCTTAGAGGGGGCCACGCTCGACCTCGCGGCCTTCCAAAATACTAGCGCTTTCCCTTACGGTCGCATCACGCAACATTCAGGCCTATGCCCCCGTCCGCACGGCCCACCCCCTCTGTGCGTCATGGACTCCGCAGATGACCGCCCCATCATTGACCCCATCAGCAACCGCCCTCAGCCAATCCCACGCCTGTGCTGCGCGGCAGCTAACCAGCCCTGGGGGGCCCAAATGCTACTTCTGTGGGCAGTCAAAACACCCCCGACAGCGCTGCCCGGCGGGAAGCGCCCTCTGCAAGGCCTGTGGCAAAAGGAACATTCCGCTGCAGTGTGCCAGGCCCGCTCAATCGCCACTATTGTCTCGGCACCCCCCACGTGCAGCTAGTGGGCACCGCCCTCTTCCCCTCCTAGGAGCACATGCAGCCAGTGGACGCCGTCATCTTGCTTGATTCGCAACATGTGTGGCCCGTTGGCGCCGCCATCTTGCTTTCCCCACGACACAGGTGGCCCGTGGGCGCCACCATCTTACCCAACTCAGGACCCATGCCCGTCGGGCACCTCATCCAGCTGCTCATCAGCTGCAACCGCCAACGACCAGCTGCGTCTCGCTTCGGTCACGATTGACCAGTCTCGACCACAGAACCTCGCGACTGCTTCAACTAAAGTGAAGGTCAACGGGCCGAGATCTCCTGCCTACTGGACTCCGGGAGCACTGAGAGCTTCATTACCCCGATACGGTAAGGCGCTGCTCCCTCGCGGTGCACCCCGCTAACCAGAGAATCTCCCTGGCATCCGGATCCGGGGGTACTGCATCGCCACTCTCACGATCCAAGGCGTGGAGTTCAGTGGCTTCCGCCTTCACGTCCTCCCCAACCTCTGCGCTGCCTTGCTACTCGGCCTGACTTTCAGTGCAACCTCCAGAGCCTAACCCTGAAATTCGGCGGGCCCCTACCACCCCTTACTGTGTGCGGCCTCGTGATCCTTAAGGTCGACCCACCTTCCCTTTTTGCAAACCTAACCCTGGATTGCAAACCCGTCGCCACCAGGAGCAGACGGTACAGCAGCCAGGACAGGACCTTCATCAGGTCTGAAGTCCCGCGGCTGCTTTGGGAAGGCATCATCCAGAAAGCAACAGCCCCTGGAGAGCCCAAGTTGTAGTTGTCAAAACTGGGGAGAAAAACAGGATGGTCGTTGACTACAGTCAGACCATCAATCGGTACATGCAGCTCGATGTGTACCCCCTCCCACGCATATCTGATATGGCCAATCAGATTGCACATTACCGGGTCATCTCGACAGTAGACCTGAAATATGCCTACCACCAGCTCTCCATCCGCAAGGCGGACTGCCCATACTCTGCGTTCGAGGCAGTCGGCCGCCTTTACCACTTTCTTAGGGTTCCCTTCAGCATCACCAACGGGGTCTCGGTCTTCCAACGGGAGATGGACCGAATGGTTGACCGGTACGGGCTGCGGGCCACTTTCCCGTACCTGGACAATGTCACCACCTGCGGCCACGATCAGCAGGACCATGACGCCAACCTTGCCAAATTTCTCCACACCGCCACTCTCCTCAACCTCACGTAAAACAAGGAAAAGTACATGTTCAACACGAACCGCTTAGCCATCCTCGGCTATGTGGTCTAGAACAGAGTTCTGGGATCCGACCCCGATCGCATGCGCCCCCTCATGGAGCTCCCCCTCCCCCACTGCCCCAAGGCCCTCAAACGTTGCCTGGGGTTCTTTTCGTATTACGCCCATTGGGTCCCAAACTATGCAGACTATGCAGGCCCGTGGCATTCTTTTCCCGCACCCTCCATGCCTCCAAAATTCGGCACTCCTCCGACGAAAAAGAGGCCCAAGCCATCGTTGAAGCTGTGCGGCATTAGAAGCATTACCTGGCCGGCAGGAGATTCACTCTCCTCACTGACCAACGGTCGGTTGCCTTCATGTTTAATAACACACAGCATGGCAAGATCAAAAACGATAAAATCTTGAAGTGGAGGATCGAGCTCTCCACCTACAATTACAAGATTTTTTATCGCCCCGGTAAGCTCAACGAGCCCCCCGATGCCCTATCCCGAGGTACATGTGCCAGTGCACAAGTGGACCGCCTCTGGACCCTGCACGCCAACCTCTGTCACCCAGGGGTCACATGTTTTTACCATTTCATCAAGGCGCGCAACCTGCCCCACTCCATCGAGGAAGTCAGGGCTATCACCAGAGACTGCCAGGTCTGCGCGGAGTGTAAACCGCACTTCTACCGGCCAGACCGCGCACGCCTGGTGAAGGCCTCCCGCCCCTTTGAATGCCTCAGCGTGGACTTCAAAGGGGCCCTCCCCTCCACCGACCGCAACACGTACTTTCTCAGTGTGGTCGATGAATATTCCCGATTCCCCTTTGCCATCCCATGCCCCGATATGATGTCACCGTCATCAAAGCCCTCAACACCATCTTCGCTCTGTTCGGCTTCCCCGTCTACGTCCACAGCGACCGGGGATCCTCATTTATGAGTGATGAGCTGCACCAGTACCTGCTCAACAGGGGCATTGCCTCGAGCAGGACGACCAGCTACGACCCCAGGAGAAACGGGCAGGTGGAGAGGGAGAATGGGACGGTCTGGAGGGCCGACCAGCTGGCCCTATGGACCAGAAATCCCCCGGCCCCTGCTGGCAGGAGGTCCTCCCCAACGCACTTCACTCCATTCGGTCGCTCCTGTGCACCGCGACTAATGAAACCCCAACGAACGTCTCTTTGCCTTCCCTAGGAAGTCCACCTCCGGGGTTTCGCTCCCGACATGGCTGGCAGCTCCAGGACCCGTTCTCCTCTGTAGACACGTTCGACTCCACAAGGCAGACCCGTTGGTTGAGAGGGTACAGCTACTTCATGCCAACCCGCAGTACACCTACGTAGCGTACCCCGATGGCCTTCAAGACCCCACCCCGACAGCACACCCCACCGCAGCCCCCGCTCCGGGACAATCCATCCTCCCCTTGCTCACTCCCAGGGATGAAGAGGATTTCGACACGCTCCCGGAGTCACCGAAGACCAAGCCGCCGCCGGAGTCGTCACCAGCACTGCGGCGCTCTCAACGACAGATTAAGGCACCGGACCGCCTGAATTTGTAATATTATCTGTACTTTTAAAACACAACTTTCTGTATATAGTTCTCCACCACCCCCGCCGGACTCATTTTTAACAGGGGGTGAATGTGGTAGTCACCACTGATGTATATATTGTATATATAAGATGTTGATATAGGTGCTTATGGTAAGGCCCGTGTACTACAGGTACGGGGGTAGATCACTGCCTGCTGGCTCCGCCCAGTAGGCGGAGTATAAATATGTGTGCTCCCAGTACAACAGCCATTTCATCAGCTGCTGTAGGAGGCCAAACATCTCAGTGTAATAAAGCCTCGATTACATCCTACTCTCATCTTTGTGTAATTGATCGTGCATCAAACTGTAAGTCCCATTGTGGCCTTTTCATTTGTGGTTGAATTAATCTTCTTTTTGGTTCACCTTCTCGGGACTCCTGAGCTTTTATACTGGCGATGAGGAAAACAATGACTGCAAGCCTGGGTGTCCTGATTCCCCAGCACAAAATTTAGGTCAGTGTGACTTAAATGAGACCTTTCAGAAGGCTAGAGGCCTTTGATGCAGAGCGGAAGACTGGGCCCAGTATACCAAGAGTGGGCAATATTGTTGGAGATGACTGACTGCCTGCGGGGTCCCGACTTTCTGCGTAATGAAGAGCCTCATCTACCCGGCGACTCTGGAATCAAAAACCATTAACAAACTCATAGAACTTTTGCAAATCATTATGACCCCAAGCCTTTGATAATCACACAGAGATACCACTTTAATACAGCCGCCAGAACCCTGGGGAATCGGTTATGGAGTTTTTGACTCACCATTGCATGTTAGCCGAGCATTGTGAATATGGCCCATGAATCCCTGAGATGTTGAGAGATCAGTTGGTGTGTGACATAAACAATATGGCGGCCCAAAGGAAGCTGTTAGCAGAACCATCCTTGGACATCTCCCCAGAGGATAGTGGGAAATACCCACATCTGCATTGCGCTAGCAATTTCAAGAACCGTGGCAGTCGAGACCACCAGAATCACCAGTGTGCAGGTTGCCCTGGCCAGGGGACACAAACACCCTGGGCCAGGGACTTGCACATTGCCCCACCTGAGGAAGTTGATTTCATGCAGTTAATCTTCATCAGGGCCTTCAAAGTAGCCCCAATAAGAATAACACTCCAAGTTAATGGTCACTCCTTGGACATGGAAATCGATACGGGGGCTTTCCCTGTTTCAATTATTGGACAACAGACATCCCATTAGCTCTGTTTGGGGATCCAGCAGCTGGGCTTGAAGGAAATCAAGGACTGGCTGGCAACATATACCGGGTTACCATTGATCATCATTGGGACCATGGTGACACTGGTTACCCAAGTACATCAGTCGGTCCAGCTACCACTGGCAGTGGTGCAGGGGGTGTCGTGTTATTCACCCTGGGGTAACACAGACTGCAACGCGATGCAGATAAACTGTAAAGCATACACCAAACGTAGACGGTGGTTCAATACGATTTATTGAACTTCTATAACAATGCACACAGCTGGCTGTGGGTTGACTCTCTACTACTCTAAGTATACTAACTCTAACCAACTAGACCAGGCTAGCTCTGATCCACGTGTAGAAGGTTCTGACTGATATATACACCCTGACTTTCACTACAGTTGTCACCAATGGAAAGAGGCGGAGTGCTGATGCCTTGTGTATTTTATAGTTGGAAGCCCCCCTCTGGTGTTCTGTCTGGTGATTGGTTGTGTTCTGTCCTGTATGTTGATTGGCTCACCTGGGTGTCTGTCACCGCCTGTTTTTACCTCATGATGTGCATGGGTGCATATTATGACATCCCCCCTTTGAAAAAAAATGTTGTCGGTTGCTTAGAGCATATACGACACAGTTACAGATATAACTACTTGCAGCAAATGGTGAGTGAATACATATGCACATGTAAGGTGTCTAGCGTGCAGATACAGAACAACATATACAAAGGAAATATTTATAAGTCCAATCGCTGGGGCTGGCGTTGGATCCTTGTCGATCGCCTGAAAGGTGGAGGTGGGGATGATGGCGCCTTGACAGGCGGGATTGCAGCCAGATTGGTGGCCTCGTGGAGCGAGGTGTCCGGATAAGGCATAACGACATCTGGGATCGTGAGAGCCGGTGGTGGCAAGCAAGTTTGCATAGTGCCCTTCTGTTGCACCTGACAATGCATCCATCAAACATGCCACGAACGACCTGGGGGCAGCCTGTCGAAGAACAACAGTTGGAGCTGACCAGACTCCACCAGGCAACTTAATGCAAACAGCATCTTCCGGAGAGAGCACAGGCAAATCAGTAGCATGAGCATCGTATGTCATCTTTTGCCGGTTTCTGAGTTGCTGCACCTTTTGCAGCAATGGGAGGTGATCCAGGTCAGGTAAATGAATGGCCGGAGCAGGCGTCCTCTGGATCCATGGTGGTATCAGGTTCCGAATCCAGCAGCCCTTCCTGCACACTTCGAACACGTTTGCGTTGGAACTGGGATCGCTGGTCCACGATCGGAGGTGCAGACCTGTACAAGGCTGCATAATGGCCAGGCTTCCCTGACGGCCTGTTAATTGAAACATCGCCTGCCTCTTGCAGGGCATTGCCGCTTTAAGTGGACGGTGCCACAGTTTGGGAACGTCATGACGTTGATGTCGTAACGCTCCGTGCGTCATCGCACATGCACAGTGCGGTCAGCCGCCGCTTGTACCTGCGCAGTGTGGTCTTCGGCCGCTTCGTTTTACCGTCCATGTTGCGCATGCGTGGGACTCTGGGAAAAGCGCATGAAATGGCCGCCTTCATCGATGCTCAGGCGCCGCATTCGGGCGATGGCCTGTACAGTCTCTGCCTCGTGGGAGGCAAGTTGGTCCTGTTCTGCCAATTTAAGGCAGGCTTAGTGACTTTTCACCTGTTCATGGGCTTTGCACGTCTCGATGGCTACTGGCAGGGTCATATTTTTTATTTTTAGGAGCTGATCCTAGGGCGTCGGAGTGGACCCCAAACGCGATCTGATCCCTGATGAAGGAAGCAGCGGTGTCACCGTAGTTGCAGGATTGCGCTAAAATGCGGAGATGAGTGAGAAAGGATTGGAAAGGCTCATCCTTACCCTGAAGGCATTGCTGGAAGACATAGCGCTCGAAGCTCTCGTTTGTTTCAACTTCACAATGACTGTTGCATTTGGCCAACACTGTCTGGAACTTGGTCTTGTCCTCGCCATCAGCAAAAGTGAACGAATTGAAGATTTGGATGGCCTGGTCCCCCACAGCCGATAGGAGCAGGGCTATTTTTCTGGCAGCGGACGCATGCTCGAGGCTCGAGGCCTCAATGTATAGACTGAATTTCTGCTTGAAGAGCCGCCAGGTGGCGCCAAGGTTTCCGGACATCCGGAGCTGTGGAGGGGCCTGGATCTTCTCCATGCCCCTGGAAGACACTTACTGGTCGTCACTTAATTCTTGAAGGTAAATTACTCAGATGAAGTAGCCACTCCTGGTATCATGTTGTGTTATCCACCCTGGGATAACACGTACTGCAACACGATGCAGATAAACTATAAAGCATACACCAAACATAGGCGTTGGTTCAATACGATTTATTGAACTTCTATAACAATGCACACAGCTGGCTGTGGGTTGACTCTCTACTACGCTAAGTATACTAACTCTAACTAACTAGACCAGGTTAGCTCTGATCCACGTGTAGAAGGTGCTGACTGATATATACACCCTGACTGTCACTACAGCTGTCACCAGTGGAAAGAGGTGGAGTGCTGATGCCTCGTACGTTTTATAGTTGGAAGCCCCCCTCTTGTGTTTCTGTCTGGTGGTTGGTTATGTTCTGTCCTGTATGTTGATTGGCTCACCTGGGTGTCTGTCACTGCCTGTTTTTACCTCGTGATGTGCATGGGTGCATATTATGACAGGGGCAGGGCCCAGCCTCCTAGGCTGTGACTGGTTACAAAGACTCCGCCTGGACTGGCAACCAATCTTCCGGATCAGTACTCGCAGTTTGTACGAAGACCTCGGAAAGTACCGAACGGTTTTCCAGATCGGCCAGGGAAAGTTAAAAGAAGGCTACAGCTAAAATCTATGTCGACCCAGGGACGCAGCCCAAATATTTTAGGGCCTGTCTGATCCCAAGTGCCCTACTGATGAAGGTGGGTGACAAGCTGAATGCCATTCGTCCGCTACAGTTCACAGAGTGGGCAGCGCCAGTGGTACCGGTGCTGAAGACAAGTCTGCTCACCAGTGTGTCAACTATAAAATGACTGTCAACAAGGCATCCCGCATGGACAGGTACCCCATGCCACGTGTGGAGGATCTATTTGCGAAGTTAGCTGGGGGCCACTCCTTCATGAAGCTGAACATAAGCCACGGGTACCCCCATCTTGAGTAGGATGCTGCGTCCAGAAAATATGTCATCATCAACACGTGGGGGGTTGTACGAGTGCACCTGCCATCCATTCGGAGTGTCATTGACGTGTCCAATTTTCCAGTGGGATATGGAAAAGGGCTCCCCAGGGTGGCTGTCTACCTGGACAATGTACTCATCATAGAAGCCATGGAGAATGAACACCTGCGCACCTAGAAGACGTCCTTCAACAGTTTTCCGAAGTGTGTGCCTGCCCGAAAATGGGCAAGTGCGTCTTCTAGCCGAAAGGGGTCACATGTATGGGATACTGCGTCGATAAGGACGGGTTGTATCCTGTGGAGGAAAATGTGCGGGCCATGAATGGAGCTCCGACAGCAGAAAATGCAACAGACCTGTGGTCATTCCTGGGACTTGTCAACTATTGCGGGAGGTTTTTCCCAAACCTGGCTACCTTGTTGGTGCCTCTTCATGTGCTCCAAAAAATAATCAGAAATGGGCGTGGAAAGTGCAATAAGTGCAAGAGTTTGCCAGTGTGCAACGACAGCTGTTATCTTCAAAAATGTAAACATATTTCGACCCGCTGAAGCCAGTCATCCTCACGTGTGACGCCTCTCCAAGTGGCTTTTGGCAGCGTTCTCCCAACTGTGGGACAAATGGACGGATACGCCCAAAGCCAATGCATCCAGGACGCTGGCCGGCGTGTCGCGCCATTTTTGCAGATTGAAAAAGAAGGTCTGGCCGTGATTTTTGCAGTTAAGAACTTCCATCAGTACGTTCGATGTAGGTCATTTCACTACAATCACGGATCATAACCCCTTACTCAGCCTATTCAAAGAGGATAAATTGAGACCGTGAATAGCTTCGGCCAGGATTCAACTGTGAGCTTTGCTGGTGGCAGCGTATGAATAAACATTTGAATATTGCCCACGCGCACAGATTGTGCATGCAAATGACCTTAGCCGCCACCCACTGCCTGTGAGCCCCCTGTCCTGGCCAAAATTGGACAAAGTTGTGTTAACATTGTGGGCCTGCGTGACAGAGCAGCAGCAGTTCAAAGTGGAAGATGGCATCGTTTGAGGGGATCCAGCATGATTGTTCCACGGCCAGGTCAGCGAACCATCTTGCAGAACATGCATAGGTGATACCCTGGGGTTTATGAAATGAAGATGCTCGCCAGGGGTTACATGTGGTAGTCAGGGCTCGATGGCAAAATCGAGTGACCGGTGCAGCAATGCCAGCTTGCCAGGCGCAGCAGAAACTCCCTCCATCAACTTCACTCCACCCATGGGAGTGGCCAGGACACCCCTTGGTGCAACCTCGCTGGATTGGTGCAATCGCGTGCGATTGGGGCCTACCGATCAGCGGGCGGGCTTATCCTGGTGGGGGCCTATGTTCCTCCGTTCCGGCCCCAACGCAACATGGCGGTGACCTATAGGGGCTGGCACGGCTGCCCTGGTGAGGGGTCCTTTACCAGGGGAAGGCCTCCAGGACGCCCAGGCTACCGATCGGGGACCACCGATCCGCAGGCGCGTGCGATCTCGGGGGGGCCTATCTTCTTGGTGCCGGTCCGCAGTGTGGGCCTGCCATGTCGCAAGGGGCGGCCGACGGAGACCGGAAGTGGCAGCCGGAATTGCGAGAACTACTCTGCTAGCCCCCTTCAGGTAGGAGAATCGCTCCGGACTTTCTTCAGGAAATTCTGGAGTGATTTGCCTGCGTTTTTTCGCAGGCGTGGGGACATAGCCCATTATTGAAAAATCCCGCCCCTTATTTCTGTAATCCCAAGGTTCCGTATTTTTCCTGAACACCAGCCAGCAGCTGGAATCTAGATGAATTATCTTGGTGGTTTTGAAAAGTTAACTAGTGATCAAGTGGGTAGTGTTGTGAACTATATCAAACATTTCATATCATTAGGACGGGCTTGTCCCAAGGCATCAACAATTTTGTTGACTTACTTTCTTATGCAACCTTGCCTTGCTTGGAAATGTGAGAGAAAGTCAGTTGAATTGGTGAATTATTCAAAAACATTGAGTGGAATTTTACACCTCCTGGAAGTGAGCTGGTGGGTAGGTGGAGTGTAGAATTGGGTGCTTTGGTGATGTACAATGCCTGTCCACTACGCACCACCACATGCAGTGGTGGGTGCCTGGGCCATGATTTAGCCTAAAGAATCAGTAATGACAAAGCATATACTGCTTAGAAACAGGCCGGTTGTGCCAACTAGTTACAGAACAGTTACCGTGTCGAAGGAGGCCATTTCATGGAATCATAGAATTTACAGTGCAGAAGGAGGCCATTCAGCCCATCAGGTTTGCACCAGCCCTTGGAAAGAGCATCCTATTTAAGCCCTTTCCCCGTAACCCAGTAACTCCCAGCTAACCTTTTTTATTGGACACTAAGTCAATCCACCTAACCTGCACATCTTTGGATTGTGGGAGAAAACAGGAGCACCCGGAGGAACCCCACGCAGACACGGGGAGAACATGCAGACTCCGCACAGGACAGTGACCCAAGCCGGGAATCGAACATGGGACCCTGGAGCTGTGAAGCAACTGTGCTAACCATTGTGATACCGTGCTGCCCCTGTGGCCCATCGTGTTTTCACTGGCTCTCCAAACAAGCATCATGGCTTCGTACCATTCTCCTGCCCTTTCTCCGTAACTTTGCACATTGTTTCTATTCAAATAATCATCTATTGCTCTCATGAATGCCTTAATTGAACCTCCATCCACCACTCTTCCAGGCAGTGGATTCCAGACCCCAACCAGTCATGTGAAACGGTTTTCTCTCACACCACATTTGCTTCTTTTGCAAATCACTTTCTATCGGTGTCCACTCTGTCTGTCTATTCTGTCCAGCCTCCTCATGATTTTGAAGATATCTATCAAATCTCCCCTTAGCCTTCTTCTCTCCAAGGAGTACAGTCCCAATCTCTCCAATCTATCCTCATAACTGAAGTTTCTCATCTCTGAGACCATTCTTGTAAACCTCCTCTGCACTCTCTCCAATGGATTGACATCCTCCCTATAATGCACTACCCAGCACAAAATGCCAGCGGAGATTTAACTAGTATCTTGTAGAAGTTCAACATAACCTCTTTGCCCTTGTACTCTATGGCCCTATTATGCTCCAGAATGTGTCGCACCCCTAGCCAAGTTGTTCCAGTACAGCACTGGCATCTAGCCGGCAATGTAGAAACTTGCCCAGGTGTGTCCTGTACACAAGAAACAGGACAAATACAACTCAGACAATTACCGCCCTATCAGTCTATTCTCCATCATCAGCAAAGTGATGGAAGGCATCATCAACAGTTCTAGCAAGCAGTACCTACTCAGCAATAACCTGCTCACGGACACCCAGTTCGCTTTCTGTCAGGGTCACTCTGCTCCTGACCTCATTGGTTCAAACATGGACAAAAGAGCTGAATGCCAGAGGTGAGGTGAGAGTGACTGCACTTGACATCACGCCAGCATTTGACTGAGAATGGTGTCCAGGAGCCCTCGATAAACTGGAGCCAATGGGAATCAGGGGGAAAACCCTCTGCTGGTTGGAGTCATACCTGGCACAAAGGATGATGGTTATGGTGGTAGGAGGTTTATCATCTCAGCTCCAGGCCATCACTGCAAGAGGTCCTCAGGGTAGTGTCCGAGGCCCAACCATCTTCAGCTGCTTCCTCAATGGCCTCCCTTCCATCATAAGGTCAGAAGTGGGAATGTTTCCAGATGATCAGCACCATTCGCGACTCCTCAGATAATGAAGCAGTCCATGTCCAAATGCAGCAAGACCTGGATAATATCCAGGCTTGGGCTGACAAATGGCAAGTTACATTCGTGCCACTCAAGTGCCAGGCAATGACCATTTCCTACAAGAAAGAAGGTTACCATCGCCCCTCGACATTCAATGGCAATAGCATCGCTGAATCCCCCACAATAAATATCCTGGGGGCTTACTTCAGTTCAGAAACTGAACTGGACGAGCCATATTAATACTGTGGCGACCAGGGTAGGCCAAAGGTTAGGAATCCATGGCGAGTAACTCACTTGCTGACCCCGGAAGCCTGTCCACCATCGACAAGGCACAAGATAGGAGTGTAATGGAGTACTCTCCACTTGCCTGGATGAGTGCAGCTTCACCAACACTCAAGAAGCTCGACACTATCCGGGACAAAGCAGCCCACTTGACTATTTTCCCTTCCACAAACATTCAAACCCTCCACCAGCGATGAACAGTGACAGCCATATGTACCATCTACAAGATGCACTGCAGTAACTCTGTTCCTTATACAGCACTTTCCAAATCCAACATCTCTACCATCGGAAAGGACAAGAGCAGCAGATACCTGGGAACCCCACCACCTGGAGGTTCCCCTCCAAGTCACTCACCTGCACCTCAGGGACTGCAGCAATTCAAGAAGGCAACTCACCACCACCTTCTGAAGGGTAACTAAGGATGGGCAATAAATGCTGGCCTAACCAGCGATATCCACATCACCTAAATTAATTTTTAAAAATGTGCGATGCTAATACATGCAGAAAGGGATCTATATTATGTCTCCTGATCATAACCATAGTATAACTAGTTATAGGGCAATAGATGATGCACTCATGATTGTATAGGATGTGAGATCCACTTGTAGAGTGACCAGTGACACCAAATCAGAGTAAAGGCCTATGGAAAGGCGTGGAAATTGTGGCATTTGGTAATAGTTTTTGTTGTGCAAAGGTTTTCTGTACACTGAATACCAATTGCTTGTGAACAGAATAATGTGTTTAGGATGACTGGGCATGATACAGTAAAAAAGTTAATGAGGGGTATTGTGTGCGTGAGTTCAAGCATTGTGCAATGCACTTTCTATTACCTTGCTAGATTATAGGGTCTGAATAAGGACATTGTTTCAGCTAGTGCCTACTGTGTATTAAACCACATGCTTCCCAGCTGCATTTTGGTATCTGCCCCATGGATGGGGCCTCCTTGTGAAATCAACAATTTATTTTTCCTTTGTTCTCTGTTTCCCACACGTGACTTCACCGACAGGGATGAAATATTGGAAACAAGCCTGCCTGACACTTGAGCAAAAAAACCTCTTTGCCTGGCAGGTTCAGACGCCAAACTAACCCTTTCAAGTCAGAGAAGTCTCCTCCATCCGCTGAGGATTCGGGCAATATGATTGTTTGCTCCTTTGAACATTGGGGACATCTTGCAGCTCCAAAGGGTATCATCACAAAGCCCAACTTCTCCCAACAAATGTTGATCAAATCGCAAATCTGCACACTCCCCAACCCACGTGCTGATTTTCTGTTAAGTGCTACAGTCGATGGTGAAGAAATGACTCACTATAATTAATGAGCCTTGCTGCTGTTTAGCTCTTCAGTTGTGTATTCACTACAACCTCGAAATCCCCCTCCACCACAAGTTAGCAGGTTGCTGCAATGCAGGGAAATGGAGGCTAAAACAAGCTGCCCACCCTGACCCAGGTAGAAGCAATCTTTTTCTCACAGTGAAATCTAACGGATTTGGCCCAACAACTCATGTTTCAAATTTGCTTTGCCATTTTTTCTGGAGATTAAGAGTGCAATCCCTGTGCTCGCTCTCAGCTTTCTCTCAATGTCTCCTTGTAGTTTTTGAAGGGTGCAGAGACATTTCAAGGGGAGTTTGAGAGGCTAATTGAGTGGGCAAAAAACTTGACAGATGGAATACACTGTGGAGCAATGTGAGATTATCCACTTGTGTCGGAAGGCAGAAATACAGATTATTCCCTAAATTGAGAGAGGGTGGGAACTGTTGAATTTCAAAGGGATTTAGCCGTCCTTGTTCATGAGTCACTGGGTGCTAACATGCAGGCACAGCAAGCAATTAAAAAGGCAAATAGAATGTTGGCCTTTATTGCAAGTGGATTTGAGTATGGAGTACAGGTGCCTTCCTGTAATTATATGGAGCCTTGATGAGACCACACATGGAATGTTGTGTGAGGTTTTGGGGCAGGATTTTCCGTTTGCCGCCGCCGAAATCGCAAAACCCGATTGGGCGGAGAATATGTTCCGACTCCAACATCGCGGCGGGCAACGGGTTGATGCCAAATCTCGACTCTCCAACACCTCGACAGCAGCATTAATGCGAACTCACGGCATGTCATTAAGTGGGCCTGACCTGGCAGCACGGTAGCAGTAGGAGGGGCTGTTTAGCACCAGGCTAAATCGTTGGCTTCGAAAGCAGACCAAGGCAGGGCAGCAGCACGGTTCAATTCCCGTAACAGCCTTTCCGAACAGGCGCCGAAATGTGGCGACTAGGGGCTTTTCACAGTAACTTCATTTGAAGCCTACTTGTGACAATAAGCGATTTTCATTTCATTTCATTGAGGATAGCACAATTGCTTCACAGCTCCAGGGTCCCAGGTTCGATTCCGGCTTGGGTCACTGTCTGTGCGGAGTCTGCACATCCTTCCTGTGTGTGCGTGGGTTTCCTCCGGGTGCTCCGGTTTCCTCCCACAGTCCAAAGATGTGCAGGTTAGGTGGATTGACCATGTTAAATTGCCCTAAGTGTCTAAAATTGTCCTTAGTGTTGGGTGGGGTTACTGGGTTATGGGGATAGGGTGGAGGTGTTGAACTTGGGTGGGTTGCAGACTCGATGGGCCAAATGGCCTCCTTCTGCACTGTAAATTCTATGATAATCTATGATTCTCCGGGGCTTCTGCGATTCTTTGCCTCCGATGGGCCGAGTTGCCGATGGCGTGGTTTACTTGTGCTTTCAAAAACTGTGAAACCGGCGTGGTGGCTGCTGAGGGATAGAGGAAGGAAGTAGGACACGGAGAGGAGCAACTATGGACTGCCGGGCCAGACACTGCCAGGGGCAGGGGAAGGGAGGCCCTCCCAGGGACTGGGGCAGTGCCCAGGCACGGACCACCATTACCGCGGCCATCCTGCTGCACACCCACTGACCACCTACCTTGGCCCGTGGTTCTGCAGAGTGACACCGGCCATTTGGGTGCCCCCACCCCTGCACCCCACAGCCTCCCCTGCCACACCCATGCCCCACCCGGCTACCACCCACCAGCGCCCACCCAGGGCAACACCCACAGTGCATACCCCTGCGAGGGCAGTGCCAGCCGACAGTTGCCCTGGAATCAGAGATGTGTGTCAGGTGTCAGACATAGACAGGGCCAGGGGTGTGGAGATGAGGGGCAGGGTGAGACATGCGGGAGTAGTGTCCGCGGTGCCAACCGGGGGCACCGTGTAGCTCGTTGGACCTGGTTGGACACGGGGGTAGGCACCATTCTAATATGTCAGCCCTTCACCCCCTGCAGACAATGGATATTAAAATTCAACCAGCAATGGTGGCCTTCCTGATAGTCACCACAGCCCAGGGGTATGCCCTGCGACTGTACGAACGGACATTGTTAGAAGAGGAGGAGGAAGCTGCAGCAGCTTAGCCTGCAGCAGCGGAGCGGGCAGCACTGGAGCAAGGCACTGAGGGACAGGTAGCAGCTGCCCAGGTTGGAGAACTGGCCACCCAACAGGCTGGGGAGAAGGAACAGATGCCAACGAGATGCCGCATGAGGTCTCGCGTGTACCACCTGACATTCGAGGCCCTCCCAGATCGGGCGTGCTGCCGAACACTCCAGCTGAGCAGAGACAATGCGACATATCTGCCAGATGTTGGCACACCTGGCACCGCAGATGCCTGGGTATCCTGGCGATACAGACGAACCCCGCTGCCCGGGCATCGCCAAGATGGGCAGCACGGTAGCACAGTGGTTAGCATAGCAGCTCCAGGGTCCCATGTTCGATTCCCCGCTGGGTCACTGTCTGTGCGGAGTCTGCACGTTCTCCCTGTGTCTG
The DNA here is from genome assembly GCF_047496885.1 of Scyliorhinus torazame. Lineage (NCBI taxonomy): Eukaryota > Metazoa > Chordata > Chondrichthyes > Carcharhiniformes > Scyliorhinidae > Scyliorhinus > Scyliorhinus torazame. The sequence goes on along the minus strand of NC_092711.1, from coordinate 203,447,039 downwards.
CGTGGGTTTCCTCCGGGTGCTCTGGTTTCCTCCCACAGTCCAAAGATGTGCAGGTTAGGTGGATTGTCTATGCTAAATTGCCCTTAGTGTCCAAAAATGTAGGTGGGGTTCCTGGGTTACAGTTATTGGAAATGTGGGTTTAAGTGGGGTGCTCTTTCCAAGGGCCGGTGCAGACTCAATGGGCCGAATGACCTCCTTCTGCACTGTAAATTCTATCTATGATTATGGATGCATGGCGCCTTATGACCACCTGCAGATGGCAGGCCGCTCTACACAAACCACACGGGGTTCCACTCGATGAACGTGCAGCTGATATGTGACCATCAGCTGCGCATCATACACGTCTGCGCCCGATTCCTGGGTACACGACGTCTTCTCCGAAGTGGAGGACGTGGGGGAGGGTAAGAATGGGTAGGACATGAGGCTCAGGCAGGCATGGGATGTCACACAATGTGTGTGCCAGGGCCAACACGCACGGGACGCTCTGACCATCTCCAGGTTCGGCGATTAGAAATGAAATGAAAATCGCTTATTGTCACAAGTAGGCTTCAATGAATTTACTGTGAAAAGCCCCTAGTCGCCACATTCCGGCGCCTGTTCGGGGAGGATGTTCTGGGAATTGAACCGTGCTGCTGGCCTGTCTTGGTCTGCTTTCAAAGCCAACGATTTAGCCCTGTGCTAAACAGCCCCTGTGGTGTGGTGGAGGTGGTGGAGGAGGGGGGGGGGCACTGGTCAGGGGTACGGACGTTGCATCATAACCCCCACCCCCCTCAGTCCACCCACAATCCACGGCACCCACTGCCTGCAACACCCTCCGTTCTACATACCTACAACACTACGAGCTGCGGGCCCTGTTGGCAGTAACAGTGGGTCTGGTCCATGATGTGTTGGGTGTTCTGGATCACATACAGGTCACCAACACTTGAAATAGTGCAACACTATTTTATTGAATCATAAACTGTTTAACATACTCTGACTGTGGGTTAACACGATACTAGCTTTAACTAAAGACCTTTGCCTTGTCCTAACCAGTCGAAGCACTCAGCACATGGTGAATGTCTGTGTTGCAGGCTATGAGCTCTGTCCTCCTAGCTAGCTGCTACTTGAATGAGCGGGAACTCTGATGGCCCCTATCTTTATAGTGCGTGTGCTCTCACTGGTGTTTGGCTGCGGTGTTGTGTATGTTGATTGGTCCCACTGTGTGTCCATCAGTGTGTGGCTGCACCATGATATACTGGTGTATATTATGACATCCCCCCCTTTTGTAAAGAAATGTACCTGCGTGACAATAAATAGTGAATGAAATGAAATGAAATTTGCTTATTGTCACAAGTAGGCTTCACATGAAGTTACTGTGAAAAGTCCCTAGTCGCCACATTCCAGCACCTGTTCGGGGAGGCTGGTACGGGAATTGAATCGTGCTGCTGGCCTGCCTTGGTCTGCTTTAAAAGCCAGCGATTTAGCCTAGTGTACTAAACTAGCTAGTGTATGGTGAATGTTCCTGACTACGTGTGCGCGAAATATTTACAGGACGATGTACATAAAACTAAGCTATTTACATGGGAAGGTGCCTGGTGCAGAAAAACAGTGTGTCACAAGAATAACGAGATGGACACTATATACAAACCACTTGAACGATTAAACGGAAGAACAGAACAGATCAGAAAGTCCATAAGTCCACAAAGTTCACAAATTAAGTCTCTGAGGTGGGCGATGAATTCTGGCTGACCGCCTCAAGGGTGGGTCGGGAGCCGCCGGCTGAGGAGCGGGCTGGACTGCGTCAGAGTGAGGAGGATGCAGTGACCGGAATCTCTGCATTGCCCCAGGTCAGGGGCAACAGGAGGGCGTGGCAACGGTGGAGGATCACGTAGCGAGCATGGAACGAGACGAAGGGCACGTCGATTGTGGTGCAGAATGGAGCTAATCTGCAGACGAACCAGGAACGAGTGGGGAGCCACCTGCCGAAGAACCACAGCAGTTGCAGACCAGCCACCATCCAGAAGATGGATGCGGACGTTGTCATCTGGAGCCAGAGCAGGGAGATCAGCTACACGGGAGTCACGAGCCGCCTTGTGCTGTGCATGGGACAGTTGCATCCATTGAAGGACCGGAACGTGGTTGAGGTCTGGGATGTGAATGGACGGCACCGTCGTCCTCAGGGTGCGACCCATGAGCAGCTGGGCTGGCGACAGGCCAGTGGACAATGGGCCCGAGCGATAGGCCAGCAGGACGAGGTAGAAATCGGACCCAGCATCGGCAGCCTTGCAGAGGAGCCATTTGACTATGTGGACGCCCTTCTCCGCTTTGCCGTTGGATTGGGAGTATAGGGGACTGGATGTCACATGGGCAAAATTGTACCTCCTGGCGAAGTTGGACCATTCCTGGCTTGCGAAGCAGGGGCCATTGTCCGACATCACAGTGAGTGGGATGCCGTGTCGAGCAAAGGTGTCCTTACAGGCGCGGATGACTGCAGACGATGTGATGTCGTGTAAACGTACCACCTCCGGGTAGTTAGAAAAATAGTCTACAATCAGAACATAGTCCCTGGAAGCGCCTGGAAGAGGTTGATGCCGACCTTGGACCAAGTGGACGTGACCAACTCATGGGGCTGTAGGGTCTCACGTGGTTGGGCCGGCTGGAAACGCTGACAAGCGTGACAGTTGAGCACTGTGTTGGCGATGTCGTCATTGATGCCGGGCCAGTACACTGACTCTCGGGCCCGTCGGCGGCACTTCTCCACGCCAAGATGGCCCTCGTGTAGCTGTTCCAAGACAAGCTGGCGCATGCTGTGCGGGATGACAATGCGGTCCAGTTTCAGGAGAACACCATCGACTACCGCTAGATCATCTCTGATGTTGTAGAACTGCGGGCATTGGCCCTTGAGCCACCCGTCTGTTAGGTGGCGCATGACACGCTGTAGCATGGGGTCAGCCGCTGTCTCGCGGCGATTTTGGATGAGGCGCTTATCCGTGGCAGGTAAATTGGAGGCCACGAAGGCCACATGGGCGTCAACTTGGCAGACGAATCCCGCTGGGTCACACGGAGTGTCGACTGCCCTGGAGAGAGTGTCGGCAATGATTAAGTCTTTGCCCGGGGTGTATATCAGCTGGAAGTCTTATCGCCGGATCTTGAGCAGAATGCGCTGGAGGCGAGGCGTCATTTCGTTCAAGTGTTGACCAGCAGGCAATGGTCGGTTTCGACGGTGAATTGGGGAAGGCCGTGCACATAATCATGAAACTTGACAACACCGGTCAACAGACCCAGGCACTCCTTTTCTATCTGCGCGTAGCGCTGTTCCGTGGGGTCATGGCACGTGACGCATATGCAACCGGGGCCCATGATGAGGCCTCATCGCGTTGCAGGAGCACTGCCCCAATGCCAGGTTGGCTGGCATCGGTCAAAATTTTTGTCTCTTTCGCTGGATCAAAAAACGCCTATGCCGGGGCCAGGATGAGTTTGGTTTTGAGTTCTCTCCATTCGCGCTCGCGGGCAAGAAGCCATTGGAAGTCTGTTGTCTTCCTGACCAGGTTCCTGAGAGCTGTGGTATGAGATACGAGGTTAGGGATGAACTTCCCTAGGAAGTTGACCATGCCTTCTTGTCCTCTGGCGATTTCATGGCTGTGATAGCAGCTACCTTGTCCGCATCCGGCCGCACACCCAACTGGGAGATGTGGTCCCCGAGGAACTTGAGTTCCGTCTGACCAAAAGAGCATTTGGCCCTGTTGAGGCGTAGGCCCTGCTCCCGTATGCGTTTGAACACTCGCTGGAAGCAACTGACATGCTCCTGAGGGATGGTGGACCAAATGATTATGTCGTCGACACAGAACCGAGCACCTGCAATGCCTTCCATCATTTGTTCCATGATCCTGTGGAACACGTCTGAAGCCGATATGATCCCAAACGGCATCCTGTTGGAACAATATCTGCCAAAGGGGGTGTTGAAGGGACACAGTTTCCTGCTGGATTTGTCGAGCTGGATTTGCCAGAATCCTTTTGAGGCATCAAGCTTGGTGAAGAGCTTAGCGCGAGCCATCTCGCATGTGGTCTCTTCGTGCTTGGCGATTGGATAATGCTCCCTCATGATATTGCGATTCAGATCCTTGGGATCAATACAAATTCTGAGCTCGCCAGAAGGCTTTTTTACGCACACCATGGAACTGACCCAGTCGGTTGGTTCCGTAACTCTGGAGATCACTCCTTGGTCTTGGAGGTCCTGCAGCTGCTGCTTGAGGCGGTTCCTGAGGGGTGCTGGGACTCTGCGAGGTGCATACACCACAGGCGTGGCGTTCTGTTTGAGTAGGATCTTGGAAGCATATGGGAGCATGCCCATGCCTTCGAAGACGTCGCGGTGCTGGTCGATGATGACGTCGAGTTGCGCCCTGAAGTCAGCGTCCTGGAAGGCAGACGTGTCATAAGAAGAGAGAGAGTGGACTCTTTGAACGAGTTTCAGCAGCTTGCATGCCTGTGTGCCAAGCAGGGAGTCCTTTGAGGAGCCCACGATCTCGAAAGGAAGGATGGCTTTTCGTGACTTGTGCGTCACTTCAAGTTGGCATGAGCCGGTAGCAGGAATGATGTTGCCATTGTAGTCCAATAGATGGCAGGCTGATGGAAGGATGGCTGGTTTGCCACGAAGGCTTTGGAAAGCAGACCACGCCATAAGATTGGTGGAGGCACCAATGTCCAGGTGGATTCGTATTTGGGTCCGGTTGACCGTCAGGGTGGCGCACCACTCATCGTCTGGAAAGATGCTGTATACACAGAACATAGAACATTACAGCGCAGTACAGGCCCTTTGGCCCTCGATGTTGCGCCGACCTGTGAAACCACTCTAAAGCCCATCTACACTATTCCCTTATCGTCCATATGTCTATCCAATGACCATTTGAATGCCCTTAGTGTTGGCGAGTCCACTACTGTTGCAGGCAGGGCATTCCACGCCCTTACTACTCTCTGAGTAAAGAACCTACCTCTGACATCTGTCTTATATCTATCTCCCCTCAATTTAAAGCTATGTCCCCGCGTGCTAGAAATCACCATCCGAGGAAAAAGGCTCTCACTGTCCACCCTATCCAATCTTCTGATCATCTTGTATGCCTCAATTAAATCACCTCTTAACCTTCTTCTCTCTTACAAAAACAGCCTCAAGTCCCTCAGCCTTTCCTCATAAGAACTTCTCTCCATACGAGGCAACATTCTGGTAAATCTCCTCTGCACCCTTTCCAATGCTTCCACATCCTTCCTATAATGCGGCGACCAGAATTGCACGCAAATACTCCAAATGCGGCCGCACCAGAGTTTTGTACAGCTGCAACATGACCTCATGGCTCCGAAACTCAATCCCGCTACCAATAAAAGCTAACACACCATTCGCCTTCTTAACAACCCTCTCAACCTGGGTGGTAAATTTCAGGGATCTATGTACATTGACACCGCGATCTCTCTGCTCATCCACACTGCCAAGAATCTTACCATTAGCCCAGTACTCTGTCTTCCTGTTATTCCTTCCAAAATGAATCACCTCACACTTTTCTGCATTAAACTCCATTTGCCACCTCTCAGCCCAGCGCTGCAGCTTATCTATGTCCCTCTGTAACTTGTAACATCCTTCCGCACTGTCCACAACTCCACCGACTTTAGTGTCATCTGCAAATTTACTTACCCATCCTTCTACGCCCTCCTCCAGGTCATTTATAAAAATGACAAACAGCAGTGGCTCCAAGACAGATCCTTGTGGTACACAACTAGTAACTGCTCTCCAGTCTGTACATTTCCTATCAACCACCACCCTTAGTCTTCTTCCAGCTAGCCAATTTCTGATCCAAACTGCTAAATCACCCTGAATCCCATGCCTCCGTATTTTCTGCAGTAGCCTACCGTGGGGAACCTTATCAAACGCATTACTGAAATCCATATACACCACATCAACTGATTTACCCTCATCCACCTGTTTGGTCACCTTCTCAAAGAACTCAATAAGGTTTGTGAGGCATGACCTACCCTTCACAAAACCGTGTTGACTATCTCTAATCAAATTATTCCTTTCCAGATGATTATACATCCTATCTCTTATAAACCTTTCCAAGATTTTGCCCACAACAGAAGTAAGGCTCACTGGTCTATAGTTACCGGGGTTGTCTCTACTCCCCTTCTTGAACAAGGGGACAACATTTGCTATCCTCCAGTCTTCTGGCACTATTCCTGTAGACAAAGATGACTTAAACATCAAAGCCAAAGGCTCAGCAATCTCCTCCCTAGCTTCCCAGAGAATCCTAGGATAAATCCCATCCGGCCCAGGGGCTTATCTATTTTCACACTTTCCAGAATTGCTAACACCCCCTCCGTATGAACCTCAAGCCCTTCTAGTCTAGTAGCCTGAATCTCAGTATTCTCCTCGACAATACTGTCTTTTTCCTGTGTGAATACTGATGAAAAATATTCATTTAGCACCTTTCCTATCTCCTCGGACTCTAAGCACAACTTCCCACTACTGTCCTTGACTGGCCCTACTCTTACCCTAGGGTTATCCTTGATCCTACCTGCCAAAGACTTCTCATGTCCTCTCCTGGCTCTTCTTAGCTCTCTCTTTAGGTCCTTCCTAGCTAACGTGTAACTCTCGAGCGCCCGAACTGAACCTTCATGTCTCACCTTTACATAAGCCTCCTTCTTCCTCTTGACAAGTGTTTCGACTGCTTTAGTAAACCACGGTTCCCTTGCTCGACCACTTCCCCCCTGCCTGACAGGTACATACTTATCAAGGACACTCAGTAGCTGTTCCTTGAACAAGCTCCACATCTCAATTGTGCCCATCCCTGCAGTTTTCCTCTCCATCCAATGCATCCTACGTCATGCCTCATCGCATCATAATTGCCTTTCCTCCAGATATAACTCTTGCCCTGCGGTATATACCTATCCCTTTCCATCACTAAAGTAAACGTAATCAAATTGTGGTCACTATCACCAAAGTGCTCACCTACCTCCAAATCTAACACCTGTTCTGGTTCATTACCCAGTACCAAATCCAATATGACCTCGCCTCTCGGTGTCCTATCTACATACTGTGTCAGGAAACCCTCCTGCAGACTTTGGACAAAAACGGACCCATCGAAAGTACTCAAACTATAGCGTTTCCAGTCAATATTTGGAAAATTAAAGTCCCCCATAACAACTATCCTGTTGCTTTCGCCCCTATCCAGAATCATCTTTACAGTCCTTTCCTCTACATCTCTGGAACTCTTCGGAGGCCTATAGTAAACCCCTAACAGGGTGACCTCTACTTTCCTGTTTCTAACCTCAGCTCATACTACCTCAGTAGACGGGTCCTCATCAAACGTCCTTTCTGTCACTGTAATCCTGTCTTTGACTAACAATGCCACCCCTCCCCCTCTTTTACCACCTTCCCTGAGCTTACTGAAATATCTAAACCTCGGCACCTGCAACAACCATTCCTGTCCCTGCTCTATCCATGTCTCCGAAATGGCCAAAACATCGAAGTCACAGGTATCAACCCATGCCGCAGGTTCACCCATCATATTCTGGATGCTCCTGGCATTGAAGAAGACACACTTTAAACCACCTTCCAGCCTGCCGGTACACTCCTGCAACTTTGAAACCTTACTCATGACCTCACTGATCTCAACCTCCTGTATACTGGAGCTACAATTCAGGTTCCCAAGCCCCTGCTGAACTAGTTTAAACCCTCTCGAAGAGCATTAGCAATTTCCCCCCCCCCCAGGATATTGGTACCCCTCTGGTCCAGGTGTAGACCATCCCGTTTGTAGAGGTCCCACCGACCCCAGAATGAGCCCCAATTATCCAGAAATCTGAAACCCTCCCGCCTGCACCATCCCTGTAGCCACGTGTTCAACTCCTCTCTCTCCCTATTCCTCGTCTCGCTATCACATGGCACGGGTAACAACCCAGAGATAATAACTCTGTTTGTCCTAGATCTAAGTTTCCACCCTAGCTCCCTGAATTCCTGCCTTACATCCCTATCCCTTTTCCTACCTATGTCGTTGGTATCTACGTGGACCCGTAAGGATCCCGAAAACACGATCCGAGACATCACACACCCTGGCACCTGGGAGACAACACACCAACCGTGAGTCTCTCTCGTTCCCACAGAATCTCCGATCTATCCCCCTAACTATGGAGTCTCCAATGACTAATGCTCTACTCCTCTCCCCCCTTTCCTTATGAGCAACAGGGATAGACTCTGTGCCAGATACCTGTACCCCATGGCTTACCCCTGGTAAGTCGTCCCCTCAACAGTATCCAAAGTGGTATACTTGTTACTTAGGGGAACAACCACAGGGGGTCCCTGTACTGACTGCTTCCTCCCAGCCCCTCTCACCGTCACCCATCTATCTTTATCCTTCGGAGTAACTACATCCCTGAAGCTTCTATCTCTGACCACCTCTGCCTCCCGAATGATCCGAAGTTCATCCAGCTCCAGCTCCAGTTCACTATCGCGGTTTCTGAGGAGCTGGAGCTGGGTGCACTTCCCACAGATGAAATCAGCAGGGACACTGACGGCGTCCCTCACCTCAAACATTCTGCAGGAGGAACATTGCACTACCTTCCCTGCCATCCCCTCTAGATAAAAAAAGAAAAAGAAAGAGCTTACCTGTTATTTACTCCCCTTCTCAGCAAGCTATCTCTCAGTAACCTCTGCATCCCGCACGATAACACCTGAGGGAAAATAAAAGAAAAACTACTTACCAGTCACCAGCCAATCCCTTTCCTGCAGGCTGTGATGTCACGGTTCAATTTCTTTCTATTTCTACCTGCCCTCAAGCCTTCCTCTTGATCTTTACAGCGGTTATTTTTTTTGGTTCGACCAGGGGTAGGGAGGGAAACACTGAAGAAGTGTTTCGGGTTTAAGTGTCACTTGACAACCGCTCCTCCACAAACCACCTTCAAGTTAGGGTGAGCACACGGACGAATGCAAATTTCCCCGCAACAGCCAATCATCAGCTCTGCTCTACTGCCCTCTGCTGGATGCTTGTCTTCACTTGAACAGCTAGGGTCTCTTTCTCAGGTACACGTTCAAGTTAGGGTGAGCACACAGACAAATGCAAATTTCCCCCACAACAGCCAATCAGCAGCTCCACTCTACTGACCTCTGCTGGATGACAGCGGCTGGTGTCTTTTCTTCGTGGACAGCCTGTTTGTCGTTATGACATCGACTCGAAAAGGCGCCTTTGGGTCCTCAGTGTCACTGCTGTGTGGGAAGTCCGCATCGGACTCAGTGACCGTGGGTTGAATTGCCCGAACATTCTTGCGAGGCTGGCTGAAGCGATATGAGTTGGCAGGCTGTGCTGTTCGACAGCAGGCAGCATAGTGGCCGAGTCTTCCACATCGTAGGCATTGTCGAGATTTTGCGGGGCATTGTCGCTTTTAATAGGCGGAGCCACAGTTGACGCACGTCGTGACGTCAGCACATTCGCTGCGCCACCGTGCATGCGCGGTGCGGTTGTGCATGGTGCGCGCCTGCGCATTACGTTCCTCAAAGCCACCGTCCCCTCGTTTGGTGCGTACAAGCGCGGGAGTCCACGAAAAGCGCGCAAAATGGCCGCCCTCATCCAGGCTGAGGCCCTGGAGGTGCCCTGGAGGTGCTCAATCACTTGGACCCGTTCCGCCTCGTGGAGACCTTGCCGCGCCGTTTCAGCCGCTTGTATATGAGAATACCAACTCGTGGCATTTTCATGTAAGCCACAGGTCTCGATGGCGGTCGCTAGGGTGAGTTGCTTTACTTTGAGGAGCTGCTGACGCAGGGGGTCCGACTGAACACCGAAAACGATCTGGTCGCGTATCATGGAGTCTGAGGCTTGCCCGTAGCTGCAAGGATGCGGAGGTGCGTTAGAAAGGATTGGAAAAGTTCATTCTTACCCTGCCAACGCTGCTGGAATACGTAGTGTTCAAAACTTTCATTCACCTCTACGCTGCAGTGAGTGTCAAACTTGAGGAGGACAGTATTGAACTTCGTCTTATCTTCGTCATCTGAAAAGGTGAGAGAGTTGAAAATGTGGATGGCATGGTCCCCGGCTGTGGAGTGGAGAAGAGCAATCTTCCTGGTGTCCGAGGTGCCCTCCCTGTCCGTGGCTTCGAGAAAGAGCTGGAAACGCTGTTTGAAAATCTTCCAGTTGGCCCTGAGGTTGCCGGCGATGCGGAGCGGCAGCGGCGGGCTGATGTTGTCCATGTTGCAGGGTGACGGAATGCTGGCGGAAGGCAGATCACTTGCAGGTAGGTCTAAGAAGTGCTGGTATCCCACCACGCCTGGTATCATGATGTGTTGGGTGTTCTGGATCACATACAGGTCACCAACACTTGAAATAGTGCAACACTATTTTATTGAACCATTAATTGTTTAAACATATTTAGACTGTGGGTTAATACAATACTAGCTTTAACTAAAGACCTTTGCCTTGTCCTAACCAGTTGAAGCACTCAGCACATGGTGAATGTCTGTGTTGCAGGCTGTGAGCTCTGTCTTCCTAGCTAGCTGCTACTCGAATGAGCGGGAACTCTGACGCCCTCTGTCTTTATAGTGCGTGTGCTCAAACTGGTGATTGGCTGCGGTGTAGTGTATGTTGATTTGTCCCACTGTGTGTCCACCAGTGTGTGTGTCTGCACCATGATATACTGGTGTATATTATGAAAGTCCATGGGATGGAGGATGATGACAACCTGCTCTGCGATGAGCTCTGATGCTCCACATCATTTGACAATGTCTGACTGCTCCCCATGGTAGCACTTTCCACCGTCCACCTGGGTGATCCCTGCATGCGAGCTGGCAATTCCATCACATGGTCCCATCAAATCCCTGGGGTGGCAGTGGTGGGGGTGGTCGAAGGATGGGGGTGTGTGGAGCCCAGGCCACCCAGAGGTTCCACCCATCCCCCCCCCCCCTCCCCAACGTCAGCCTATTCCCCACTTCCTGCCCCTGGCCAGCCCATCTCAGCCCACCCAATCGCACAGAGCACCGAGGCAGGTTGTAGCAGTGGTAACAGGTGTTTAATGTGAACAAATATATTCTGAATTGCGTCATAGCCCTATAGCTAAACTGTGCCCTGCACCCATGCCAACATGCTGGTCTTACGTTCCCCAATGCTACGCCTAGGTGGATCCCCAGATGATACAGCAGGAGCAGAGGTGGCCTGCTGTGATTTCCGACCTGAGTCCTGGACCCCCGTTGGGACATTTCTCCTGGGCGACCATGCCTAGATGTGCCTGGCTACTCCTCGAGTGTCCCGGGTGGTGCCAAAAAATTCTGCCCACTGCCCAGCAGATGCGCCAGGGACAGGGAGGGGGTAGTCCGAGGTGCTGTGGTCTTCCGGCTCCTCCCCTGCGGGAGTCCGCGGCACGGACCCCATCACCTTCTCCTCCCTCAGGATGCCTGATGGCCTCCGCCTACTCCATGGGGCGTAGGTGTAAGGGGAGCTATAGCCTGAGGCTCCACCGCCATCTGGCATTGCCAGTCCTGGAGGCCGGCTCTGGTCTTGACAGGGTCTGCATGCTCATGGCCATGGAGCACAGAAAGTGGAACCTGTCCACCTGGGACTGTGCCACCACCTTCTGGGTTTGTGTCACAACAGCCAGTGAATGTGCCAACTCCCTCTGGGACTCGGCCACCCCCCTCTGCATCTGTGCCACATCAGCCAGCGCCTGTGCAATGCTGCCGACGGCCTGCTGTGACTGGACCACGCTCAGGGGAGGGGGACGGTGGGGGGGGGGGGGGGGGGGGCTTGGCATTGGCTGTGGGCAGGTGGACGCACCTCAACCCCAGCAGGCCCTGTATGACACGAGACAAGGCGCATGATTAGACCGCGGGCCGGGTGGCTCGTGAGGATGGTCGTGGGGGTGAGATGTGGTGGTATTGGAGTGAGGGTGGTGTGCGGATGAGGGTGGTATTGGGGTGAGGGTGGTGTGGAGGTGAGTGTGGGGGTGGTGTTGCGGGGGGGGGGGGGGTGGGGGGGCAGGTGGTTTGGCACACATGTCATGGGGAACTGCAACTCAGCAGAAAACAATAGTGTTAGACAGTCCAACTAATGCAGCCTAGGGGGTGGGTAGCTGATGGCCTCAGTAGCCAGGGAACCCAACCATGATGGGCGGTATGGGTACCGGCACGTGGGGCAGGGTGGTGGTTTGGCCGCCTTCCTTGTTGGGAGGGGTCAGGTTACGGGTGTGTGGGATCCCTTTTTTGTGCCTGGGCCTGCCCTGAGCAGGTTGTGCAGCTTCTTCCGGCACTGTTGGCCGGCGGACGGTGTTGCTGGTGGCGCTGACCGCCCCTGCCACCTATGCCCTGGCACGATGAACGGCAGCAACTGGCAGCTTCTTTCTTGGGTCAGGGTACAGGGTCATCCGCCTTTCCTCCTGCGCGTCCAGGAGAGCCTCCAGCTCAGCGTAAGCTGGTACAAAGAACAAAGAACAAAGAAATGTACAGCACAGGAACAGGCCCTTCGGCCCTCCAAGCCCGTGCCGACCATACTTCCCGACTAAACTACAATCTTCTACACTTCCTGGGTCCGTATCCTTCTATTCCCATCCTATTCATATATTTGTCAAGATGCCCCTTAAATGTCCCTACCGTCCCTGCTTCCACTACCTCCTCCGGTAGCGGGTTCCAGGTACCCACTACCCTCTGCGTAAAAAACTTGCCTCGTACATCTACTCTAAACCTTGCCCCTCTCACCTTAAACCTATGCCCCCTAGTAATTGACCCCTCTACCCTGGGGAAAAGCCTCTGACTATCCACTCTGTCTATGCCCCTCATAATTTTGTATACCTCTATCAGGTCGCCCCTCAACCTCCTTCGTTCCAGTGAGAACAAACCGAGTTTATTCAATCGCTCCTCATAGCTTATGCCCTCCATACCAGGCAACATTCTGGTAAATCTCTTCTGTACCCTCTCTAAAGCCTCCACATCCTTCTGGTAGTGTGGCAACCAGAATTGAACACTATACTCCAAGTGTGGCCTAACTAAGGTTCTATACAGCTGCAACATGACTTGCCAATTCTTATACTCAATGCCCCGGCCAATGAAGGCATGCATGCCGTATGCCTTCTTGACTACCTTCTCCACCTGTGTTGCACCTTTCAATGACCTGTGGACCTGTACTCCTAGATCTCTTTCACTTTCAATACTCTTGAGGGTTCTACCATTCACTGTATATTCCCTACCTGCATTAGACCTTCCAAAATGCATTACCTCACATTTGTCCGGATTAAACTCCATCTGCCATCTCTCCGCCCAAGTCTCCAGACAATCTAAATCCTGCTGTATCCTCAGACAGTCCTCATCGCTATCCGCAATTCCACCAACCTTTGTGTCGTCTGCAAACTTACTAATCAGACCAGTTACATTTTCCTCCAAATCATTTATATATACTACAAAGAGCAAAGGTCCCAGCACTGATCCCTGTGGAACACCACTGGTCACAGCCCTCCAATTAGAAAAGCATCCCTCCATTGCTACCCTCTGCCTTCTATGGTCTAGCCAGTTCTGTATCCACCTTGCCAGTTCACCCCTGATCCCGTGTGACTTCACCTTTTGTACTAGTCTACCATGAGGGACCTTGTCAAAGGCCTTACTGAAGTCCATATAGACAACATCTACTGCCCTACCTGCATCAATCATCTTAGTGACCTCCTCGAAAAACTCTATCAAGTTAGTGAGACACGACCTCCCCTTCACAAAACCGTGCTGCCTCTCACTAATACGTCCATTTGCTTCCAAATGGGAGTAGATCCTGTCTCGAAGAATTCTCTCCAGTAATTTCCCTACCACTGAAGTAAAGCTCACCGGCCTGTAGTTCCCGGGATTATCCTTGCTACCCTTCTTAAACAGAGGAACAACATTGGCTATTCTCCAGTCCTCCGGGACATCCCCTGAAGACAGCGAGGATCCAAAGATTTCTGTCAAGGCCTCAGCAATTTCCTCTCCAGCCTCCTTCAATATTCTGGGGTAGATCCCATCAGGCCCTGGGGACTTATCTACCTTAATATTTTTTAAGACACCCAACACCTCGTCTTTTTGGATCACAATGTGACCCAGGCTATCTACACCCCCTTCTCCAGACTCAACATCTACCAATTCCTTCTCTTTGGTGAATACTGATGCAAAGTATTCATTTAGTACCTCGCCCATTTCCTCTGGCTCCACACATAGATTCCCTTGCCTATCCTTCAGCGGGCCAACCCTTTCCCTGGCTACCCTCTTGCTTTTTATGTACGTGTAAAAAGCCTTGGGATTTTCCTTAACCCTATTTGCTAATGACTTTTCATGACCCCTTCTAGCCCTCCTGACTCCTTGCTTAAGTTCCTTCCTACTTTCCTTATATGCTACACAGGCTTCGTCTGTTCCCAGCCTTTTAGCCCTGACAAATGCCTCCTTTTTCTTTTTGACGAGGCCTACAATATCACTCGTCATCCAAGGTTCCCGAAAATTGCCGTATTTATCTTTCTTCCTCACAGGAACATGCCGGTCCTGTATTCCTTTCAACTGACACTTGAAAGCCTCCCACATGTCAGATGTTGATTTGCCCTCAAACATCCGCCCCCAATCTATGTTCTTCAGTTCCCGCCTAATATTGTTATAATTAGCCTTCCCCCAATTTAGCACATTCATCCTCGGACCACTCTTATCCTTGTCCACCAGTACTTTAAAACTTACTGAATTGTGGTCACTGTTACCGAAATGCTCCCCTACTGAAACATCTACCACCTGGCCGGGCTCATTCCCCAATACCAGGTCCAGTACCGCCCCTTCCCTGGTTGGACTGTTTACATATTGTTTTAAGAAGCCCTCCTGGATGCTCCTTACAAACTCCGCCCCGTCTAAGCCCCTGGCACTAAGTGAGTCCCAGTCAATATTGGGGAAGTTGAAGTCTCCCATCACCACAACCCTGTTGTTTTTACTCTTTTCCAAAATCTGTCTACCTATCTGCTCCTCTATCTCCCGCTGGCTGTTGGGAGGCCTGTAGTATACCCCCAACATTGTGACTGCACCCTTCTTATTCCTGATCTCTACCCATATAGCCTCACTGCCCTCTGAGGTGTCCTCTCGCAGTATAGCTGTGATATTCTCCCGAACAAGTAGCGCAACTCCACCTCCCCTTTTACATCCGCCTCTATCCCGCCTGAAACATCTAAATCCTGGAACGTTTAGCTGCCAATCCTGCCCTTCCCTCAACCAGGTCTCTGTAATGGCAACAACATCATAGTTCCAAGTAGTAATCCAAGCTCTAAGTTTATCTGCCTTACCCGTAATGCTCCTTGCATTAAAACATATGCACTTCAGGCCACCAGACCCGCTGTGTTCAGCAACTTCTCCCCGTCTGCTCTGCCTCAGAGCCACACTGTCCCTATTCCCTAGTTCTCCCTCAATGCTCTCACCTTCTGACCTATTGCTCCCATGGGTCAGAATGTCATGGGTTCAAGAACCACTCCAGAGACCTGAGCACAGAATCCAGGCTGGCTCTCCAGTGCAATACTCTGGAGGTGCTACACTGTTGGAGGTGCTGCACTGTTGGATGAGCCATTAAGCAAGGCCGCATCTGCTTTCTCAGGCGCACCTAAAAGATGCCCAGACACCATTTCAAAGAAGATTAGGGGAGTTCTTTCGGCTGTCATGACCAACGACTATCCCTCAATCAGCATCATTAACACAGATAATGTGGTCATTTACTGCATTGCTGTTTTTAGCGAGCTTGCCTTGCGCATCTTGGCTGCTGTGTTTCATACTGATTACAATTCAAAAGTACTTCATTGACCGCAAGGCACTTTGGACAACCTAAAGTTATGGAAATCCCAAAGTAAATTCAAAATTATGGGCTGGTTTAGCTCAGTGGGCTAGACAGCTGGTTTGTAATGCAGAACAAGGCCAGCAGCATGGGTTCAATTCCCATACCAGCTTACCCGAACAGGCTCCGGAATGTGGTGACTGGGGGCTTTTCACACTAACTTCATACTTGTGACTGTGGTATTCACCACTTGTAGTATATTACATGTATTACGGCACTGCCCGTATAGTAGAGGTACATGGGTAAATCCCTGCCTAGTGGCTCCGCCCAGTAGGCGGTGTATAAATGTGTGTGCTCGCCAGTGCTGCAGCCATTCTGGTTCCAGCTACAGGAGGCACAACATCTTTGCTCAATAAAGCCTTGATTATTCCACTACTCTCGCCTTTGTGGTAATTGATGGTGCATCAATTTATTGAGCAAGATTTTTTTTAAACGAGGGATCTCCGCATCAAGCCTGATCGCCTGCAGCTGAGCCCTCAAGCAGCCAATGCTACGTCTGCCTTTGACCACTGGCTAGCCTGCTTCGAAAGCTACCTCAGAGCAGCCACTGAAGAACTCTCGGACTCCCAGAAGCTCCAAGTCCTCTATTCACGGGTGAGCCCTGACATTTTTCCTCTCATCCGGGATGCGCCCACCTACTCCGAAGCGATGACGCTCCTGAAGGGACATTACATTTGACCAGTCAATCAAGAATACGCCAGGCACCTCCTGGCCACGAGACAGCAACTCCCCGGGGAGTTTGTGGACGATTTCTGGCGTGCCCGGCACATCCTAGGTAGGAACTGTGACTGCCAGGCAGTTCCGGCAGTCCAGCACACCGAACTTTTAATTCGAGATGCTTACGTTACGGGCATGAAGTCTGCGTACGTCCGCCAGCGGCTACTGAAAGGGGGTACACTTGATCTTGCGGGAACTAGGCAGCTCGCTAACTCATTAGAAGTGGCCTCCCGTAACGTTCAATCCTACGCCCCCGACCGTGCAGCACCCTCGTGGGCATCGTGGGCCCCACCAGCTGCCGACTCCAGGCTCTCCGCAAGCCTGCGCCGCGCGGCAGCCAGCCAACTCTGGGGGGCCCAAGTGCTATTTTTGCAGGCAAAGCAAACACCCCAGGCAGCGCTGCCTTGTGCGGAGCGCGACATGCAACGGCTGGGGAAGAAGGGGCACTTTGTTTCTGTTTGCCAGGCCCGGTCGGTTGCGGCTGTTTCCAGGCCCAGCGTTCCTGCACCCCCCACGTGCGACCCGGGGCGCCACCATTTTCCCTTTCGCAAGCCACGTGCGGCCCGTGGGCCCACCATCTTTGATGTCGCCAGCCATGTGCGCCCCATGGGCGCTGCCATCTTCAGCACCATTTTGGATGGCGCCTCAGGACCCCTGCTTGTCTAGCTGTTCATCGCCTGCCGCTACCTCCGCCACCACTGACCAGCCCGGGACCTCCCAGCATCTGCCGCAACTCGCCTCTATCACCCTGTATCAGTCCCGGCCCCGCAACCTCGCGACTGCGACGACGACGGCGAAAATCGATGGGCACGTGACGACCTGCCTTTTTGACTCTGGGAGCACAGAGAGCTTCATCCACCCTACTACGGTAAGACGCTGCTCCCTCCTGGTACACCCGGTAACCCAGAAAATCTCCCTGGCCTCCGGATCCCATTCCGTGGAAATCCGGGGGTACTGCATCGCGATCCTCACCGTCCAAGGCGTAGAGTTCAGCAACTTCCGGCTCTACGTCCTCCCCCACCTCTGCGCTGCCCTTTCAGTGCCATCTCCAAAGCCTAACCTTAAAATTCGCCGGACCCCTACCTCCCCTCCCCATTTGTGGCCTCACGACCCTTAAGGTCGATCTACCTTCCCTGTTTGCGAACCTCACCCCAGATTGCAAACCCGTCGCCACTAGGAGCAGACAGTACAGTGCCCAAGACAGGACCTTCATCGGGTCGGAGGTCCAACGGCTTCTGCGGGAAGGGGTCATTGAGGCCAGCAACAGCCCCTGGAGAGCTCAAGTGGTAGTAGTGAAGACTGGGGAGAAGCATAGGATGGTGGTTGACTTCAGTCAGACCATCAATCGATACACGCAGCTCAACGGGTATCCCCTCCCGCGCATATCTGACATGGTCAATCAGATTGCGCAGTATTGAGTCTTTTCCACAGTGGACTTGAAGTCCGCCTACTACCAGCTCCCCATCCGCCCGGAGGACCGCCAATACACTGCGTTCGAAGCAGATGGCCGCCTCTATCACTTCCTCAGGGTTCCCTTCGGCTTCATTAATGGGGTCTCGGTCATCCAGTGAGAGATGGACCGAATGGTTGACCGGCATGGACTGCGGGCCACCTTCCTGTACCTAGATAACGTCACCATCTGCAGCCACGATCAGCAGGACCACGATGCAAACCTCCAAACATTCCTCCAGACCGTCAAACTCCTTAACCTCACCTACAATAAGGAGAAATGCGTGTTCCGCACCAACCGCTTAGCCATCCTTGGCTATGTCATGGAAAATGGAGTTCTCGGGCATGACCCCGACCGCATGCGCCTCTCCATAGAACTCCCACTCCCCCACTGCCCCAAGGCACTAAAACGATGCCTGGGGTTTTTCTCCTACTATGCCCAGTGGGTCCCTAATTATGCAGACAAGGTCTCTAATAGCACACAGCGGGGCAAGATCAAAAACGACAAGATCTTGAGGTGGAGGATCGAGCTCTCCACCTATCACTATGAGATCTTGTATCACCCCGGGAAGCTCAATGAGCCCCCTGATGCCCTATCCCGCGGTACATGTGCCAGCGAACAAGTAGACTCCGGGCTCTCCACTATAACCCCTGCCACCTGGGTGTCACTGCTTCTTCCATTTCATCAAGGCCCGCAACCTGCCCTATTCCATTGAGGTCAGGACCGTCACCAGAGACTGCCAGGTCTGCGCAGAGTGCAAGCCGCACTTCTACCGGCCCGATCGAGCGCACCTGGTGAAGGCCTCCCGTCCCTTTGAGTGCCTCAGCGTGGACTTCAAAGGGCCCCTCCCCTCCACTGACCGGAACACGTACTTTCTGAATGTGATTGATGAGTACTCCCGGTTCCCTTTCGCCATCCCATGCCCCGATATGACTTCTGCCACGGTCATTAAAGCCCTGCACAGCATCTTCACTCTGTTCGGTTTCCCCACCAATATCCACAGCGATCGGGGATCCTCTTTTATGAGCAATGAGCTGTGTCAGTTCCTGCTCAGCAAGGGCATTGCCTCGAGCAGGACGACCAGCTACAACCCCCCGGGAAATGGGCAGGTGGAGAGGGAGAACGGGACGGTCTGGAAGGCCATCCTGCTGGCTCTGCGGTCTAAAAATCTCCCGGTCTCCCGCTGGCAGGAGGTTCGCCCCGACGCGATCCACTCCATCCAATCGCTTCTCTGCACCGCGACTAACGAGACCTCTCATGAACATGTGCTTGCCTTCCCCAGGAAGTCCACCTCCGGTGTCTCGCTCCCAACATGGCTGACAGTTCCTGGACCCGTCCTCCTTCGCAAGCATGTGCGGACCCATAAGTCGGACCCCTTGGTCGAAATTGTCCACCTCCTACATGCAAACCCGCAGTACGCCTACGTGGCACACCCCGACAGGCGTCAGGACACAGTCTCTCTCCGGGACCTGGCACCCGCTGGATCCCCACCCATGACCCCCGACCTGACACCGCCCCCCACCTCCCCCCCGCATGCCTCATTCACCCCTGCGCCACCCACCTTCACTCCAGCGAACCTCACCGTAGTCCCCGCCCCAGTAGGATCCGTCCTCCAACTGGTTCCACTCAGGGGTGACGAAGACGAGGACAACACGCACCTGGAGTCACGGGTGACCAAGTCGGCTCCCACATCACCACCAGGACTGAGGCGATCGCAGAGGAGGGTCAAGGCCCTCAACAGACTTAACTTGTAATGTTTTCCACCACCCCCGCCGGACTCTTTTTTTAACAGGGGGTGAATGTGGTAGTCACCACTTGTAGTACATTACATGTATTACGGCACTGCCCGTATAGTAGAGGTACATAGGTAAATCCCTGCCGGCTGGCTCCGCCCAGTAGGCGGTGTATAAATGTGTGTTTAGCCATTCTGGTAGCAGCTACAGGAGGCACAACATCTTTGCTCAATAAAGCCTCGATTATTCCACTACTCTCGTCTTTGTGGTAATTGATAGTGCATCAGTGACAATAAAAGATTATTATCATTATTAAATTCTTTCCTTCTCCCATGTAGTTGTCCAACATTTCAGCTTTCACTTTGCAAAGAGACAATTTAGGACTGAAAGGATGTTTCTGCAGCATCTTTGACGTCATTAAACATCCTGGTGTACTTCACACGACCGTTATAAACAAACCTTGCACTGACATAACGCGATGTTAGAGCAGGTGAAAAAATGGCTTGTTGAAGAGTTAGGTTCTTAGGAGCATCCTAAAGGATGGAAGAGGGATATAGTGCCCAGATAGGGAAGGAATTTCAGAGTTTAGGGGCTGGGAAGCTGACTGCCACTGTCACTGGTGGAGTGAATCAAATCAGAGATTATAGAATCCCTATAGTGCAGAAGCCCCTCTGAAAAAGCACCCTAACCAAGGCCCAATCCCCCACACTATCCCTGTAACCCCACTGACTGAAATTTAGCGCGGCCAATCCACCCAACTTGCACATCTTTGGATTGTGAGAGGAAACCGGAGCACCCAGAGGAAACCCACCCGGAGACGGGCAGAACGTACAAACTCCACACAAACAGTCGTCCGAGGCCGGAATCGAACTGGGTCCCTGGTGCTGGGAGGCAGCAGTGCTAACCAATGTGCCACCGTGTCGCCGAGTGTGAATATCTCAGTCGCTTGTGGGGCGAGAGTAGATTACAGAGATAGGGGGGGATGGAAGGTCATGGAGGGATTTGAAAAAGAGAATGAGAGTTTAAAATGCGGGATATTGCTTTCAGAGCCAACGTATCACCGAGCACAGGAGTGATGGTGATAGCGACTTATTAAGAACATAAGAACTAGGAGCAGGAGTAGGCCATCTGGCCACTCGAGCCTGCTCCGTCATTCAGTGCGATCATGGCTGATCTCTTTTGGACTTATTCTGAGATAGGACACGGGCAGCAGAGTTTCAGATGAATTCAATAGGGTAGAATGTGGGAGACACTAGGAGCTTAGTCAAATAAAATAAACCCAAAGCTTCGTTGACCCGTACCAAGCTGTGTGTAAGAGAGGATAGGTGGTCAGAACTAACCGGTAACTAACCATGTGTGAGAGGATTGGTGATATGGGGCTCGATTCTCCAATAATGGGGCTATGTCCCCCACGCCAGTGTTAAAATGCTGGCGTTTCACTCTGGACTTTCCTTAACAAAACCCTGAGTAATTCTCCCGTCTGCAGGCGGCTGGCAGGACCTCAGAGTGCTTCTTGCAGCTCTGGCTGTGGATACGGGGCCACGCACATCTGGTCGGGAGTCCGCGCATGCACACAGCGGCGGCCTGCAGCAGCCGCCCGTGCGACATGGCGGATTGGCACCGCGGAGTGACAGCAGAAATCTAGGTCCGTGACGGCCGATCGCTCCCCTGGTCATCCATGAGGCCCCCCCCCCCCCCCAGTGAACGATCCCCCCGCCCTCCACCAGGGCGGCAGCGGACTGAGTCCGCAGCCGCCACTGGACATTCCAGACAGCCGATAGGTGGTTAGAAACATGCCGTCGGGAATTCGGGCAGTTGTGCGCAGAAAATTGCGGGGCGGGGGGTGGGGGGGAGCCTCTCGCATAGTTCACGCGCGAGTACCTCCCGAGCGAATCTCCGGGGGACCGGAGCATCGCGGGAGCGGGACCAGTGACAATTTCGGGTTTGATGACCAATTCTCCCACGGAGAATCCAGCCACAGAACTAACCCTGTAACTAACCGTGTGTGAGAGAGGATAGGTGATCTGAACTAACCCTGTAACTAACCGTGTGTGAGAGATAATAGGTGATCTGAACTAACCCTGTAACTAACCGTGTGTGAGAGATGATAGGTGATCTGAACTAACCCTGTAACTAACCGTGTGTGAGAGATGATAGGTGATCTGAACTAACCCTGTAACTAACCGTGTGTGAGAGAGGATAGGTGATCAGAACTAACCCTGTAACTAACCGTGTGAGAGAGGATAGTTGATCTGAACTAACCCTGTAACTAACCGTGTGTGAGAGAGGATAGGTGATCAGAACTAACCCTGTAAATAACCGTGTGTGAGAGAGGATAGGTGATCTGAACTAACCCTGTAACTAACCGTGTGTGTGTGAGAGGATAGGTGATCAGAACTAACCCTGTAACTAACCGTGTGTGAGAGATGATAGGTGATCTGAACTAACCCTGTAACTAACCGTGTGTGAGAGATGATAGGTGATCAGAACTAACCCGGTAACTAACCGTGTGTGAGAGAGGATAGGTGATCTGAACTAACCCTCTAACTAACCGTGTGTGAGAGATGATAGGTGATCAGAACTAACCCTGTAACTAACCGTGTGTGAGAGATGATAGGTGATCAGAACTAATCCGGTAACTAACCGTGTGTGAGAGATGATAGGTGATCAGAACTAACCCTGTAACTAACCGTGTGTGGGAGATGATAGGTGATCTGAACTAACCCTGTAACTAACCGTGTGTGAGAGAGGATAGGTGATCAGAACTAACCCTGTAACTAACCGTGTGTGAGAGAGGATAGGTGATCAGAACTAACCCTGTAACTAACCGTGTGTGAGAGATGATAGGTGATCAGAACTAACCCTGTAACTAACCGTGTGTGAGAGAGGATAGGTGATCAGAACTAACCCTGTAACTAACCGTGTGTGAGAGATGATAGGTGATCAGAACTAACCCTGTAACTAACCGTGTGTGAGAGAGGATAGGTGATCAGAACTAACCCTGCAACTAACCGTGTGTGAGAGATGATAGGTGATCTGAACCAACCCTGTAACTAACCGTGTGTGAGAGAGGATAGGTGATCAGAACTAACCCTGTAACTAACCGTGTGAGAGAGGATAGGTGATCAGAACTAACCCTGTAACTAACCGTGTGAGAGAGGATAGGTGATCAGAACTAACCCTGTAACTAACCGTGTGTGTGAGAGGATAGGTGATCTGAACTAACCCTGTAACTAACCGTGTGTGAGAGATGATAGGTGATCTGAACTAACCCTGTAACTAACCGTGTGTGAGAGATGATAGGTGATCTGAACTAACCCTGTAACTAACCGTGTGTGAGAGAGGATAGGTGATCAGAACTAACCCTGTAACTAACCGTGTGAGAGAGGATAGTTGATCTGAACTAACCCTGTAACTAACCGTGTGTGAGAGAGGATAGGTGATCAGAACTAACCCTGTAACTAACCGTGTGTGAGAGAGGATAGGTGATCTGAACTAACCCGGTAACTAACCGTGTGTGAGAGATGATAGGTGATCAGAACTAACCCTGTAACTAACCGTGTGTGGGAGATGATAGGTGATCTGAACTAACCCTGTAACTAACCGTGTGTGAGAGAGGATAGGTGATCAGAACTAACCCTGTAACTAACCGTGTGTGAGAGAGGATAGGTGATCAGAACTAACCCTGTAACTAACCGTGTGTGAGAGATGATAGGTGATCAGAACTAACCCTGTAACTAACCATGTGTGAGAGAGGATAGGTGATCAGAACTAACCCTGTAACTAACCGTGTGTGAGAGATGATAGGTGATCAGAACTAACCCTGTAACTAACCGTGTGTGAGAGAGGATAGGTGATCAGAACTAACCCTGTAACTAACCGTGTGTGAGAGATGATAGGTGATCTGAACCAACCCTGTAACTAACCGTGTGTGAGAGAGGATAGGTGATCAGAACTAACCCTGTAACTAACCGTGTGAGAGAGGATAGGTGATCAGAACTAACCCTGTAACTAACCGTGTGTGTGAAAGGATAGGTGATCAGAACTAACCCTGTAACTAACCGTGTGTGTGAGAGGATAGGTGATCAGAACTAACCCTGTAACTAACCGTGTGTGTGAGAGGATAGGTGATCAGAACTAACCCTGTAACTAACCGTGTGTGAGAGGACAGGTGATCAGAACTAACCCTGTAACTAACCGTGTGTGAGAGAGGATAGGTGATCAGAACTAACTCTGTAACTAACTGTGTGTGAGTGAGGATAGGTGATCTGAACCAACCCTGTAACTAACCGTGTGAGAGAGGATAGGTGATCAGAACTAACCCTGTAACTAACCGTGTGAGAGAGGATAGGTGATCAGAACTAACCCTGTAACTAACCGTGTGAGAGAGGATAGGTGATCAGAACTAACCCTGTAACTAACCGTGTCTGTGAGAGGATAGGTGATCAGAACTAACCCTGTAACTAACCGTGTGTGTGAGAGGATAGGTGATCAGAACTAACCCTGTAACTAACCGTGTGTGAGAGGATAGGTGATCAGAACTAACTCTGTAACTAACCGTGTGTGAGAAAGGATAGGTGATCAGAACTAACCCTGTAACTAACCGTGTGTGAGAGGATAGGTGATCAGAACTAACTCTGTAACTAACCGTGTGTGAGAAAGGATAGGTGATCAGAACTAACCCTGTAACTAACCGTGTGTGAGAGGATAGGTGATCAGAACTAACCCTGTAACTAACCGTGTGTGAGAGGATAGGTGATCAGAACTAACCCTGTAACTAACCGTGTGTGAGAAAGGATAGGTGATCAGAACTAACCCTGTAACTAACCGTGTGTGAGAGAGGACAGGTGATCAGAACTAACCCTGTAACTAACCGTGTGTGAGAGGATAGGTGATCAGAACTAACCCTGTAACTAACCGTGTGTGAGAAAGGATAGGTGATCAGAACTAACCCTGTAACTAACCGTGTGTGAGAGAGGACAGGTGATCAGAACTAACCCTGTAACTAACCGTGTGTGAGAAAGGATAGGTGATCAGAACTAACCCTGTAACTAACCGTGTGTGAGAGAGGATAGGTGATCAGAACTAACCCTGTAACTAACTGTGTGTGAGAGGATAGGTGATCAGAACTAACCCTGTAACTAACCGTGTGTGAGAAAGGATAGGTGATCAGAACTAACCCTGTAACTAACCGTGTGTGAGAGAGGACAGGTGATCAGAACTAACCCTGTAACTAACCGTGTGTGAGAAAGGATAGGTGATCAGAACTAACCCTGTAACTAACCGTGTGAGAGAGAGGATAGGTGATCAGAACTAACCCTGTAACTAACTGTGTGTGAGAGAGGATAGGTGATCAGAACTAACCCTGTAACTAACCGTGTGTGTGAGAGAGGATAGGTGATCAGAACTAACCCTGTAACTAACCGTGTGTGAGAAAGGATAGGTGATCAGAACTAACCCTGTAACTAACCGTGTGTGAGAGAGGATAGGTGATCAGAACTAACCCTGTAACTAACCGTGTGTGAGAGAGGATAGGTGATCAGAACTAACCCGGTCACTAACCGTGTGTGAGAGATGATAGGTGATCAGAACTAACCCTGTAACTAACCGTGTGTGAGAGGATAGGTGATCAGAACTAACCCTGTAACTAACCGTGTCTGTGAGAGGATAGGTGATCAGAACTAACCCTGTAACTAACCGTGTGAGAGAGGATAGGTGATCAGAACTAACCCTGTAACTAACCGTGTGTGTGAGAGGATAGGTGATCAGAACTAACCCTGTAACTAACCGTGTGTGAGAGAGGATAGGTGATCAGAACTAACCCTGTAACCAACCGTGTGTGAGAGGATAGGTGATCAGAACTAACCCTGTAACTAACCGTGTGAGAGAGGATAGGTGATCAGAACTAACCCTGTAACTAACCGTGTGTGAGAGAGGATAGGCGATCAGAACTAACCCTGTAACTAACCGTGTGCGAGAGAGGATAGGTGATAAGAACTAACCCTGTAACTAACCGTGTGCGCGAGAGGATAGGTGATAAGAACTAACCCTGTAACTAACCGTGTGAGAGAGGATAGGTGATCAGAACTAACTCTGTAACTAACCGTGTGAGAGAGGATAGGTGATCAGAACTAACCCTGTAACTAACCGTGTGTGTGAGAGGATAGGTGATCAGAACTAACCCTGTAACTAACCGTGTCTGTGAGAGGATAGGTGATCAGAACTAACCCTGTAACTAACCGTGTGTGAGAGAGGATAGGTGATAAGAACTAACCCTGTAACTAACCGTGTGTGTGAGAGGACAGGTGATCAGAACTAACCCTGTAACTAACCGTGTGTGAGAGGATAGGTGATCAGAACTAACCCTGTAACTAACCGTGTGTGAGAGGATAGGTGATCAGAACTAACCCTGTAACTAACCGTGTGTGAGAGGATAGGTGATAAGAACTAACCCTGTAACTAACCGTGTGTGAGAGGATAGGTGATCAGAACTAACCCTGTAACTGACCTTGTGTGAGAGGATAGGTGATCAGAACTAACCCTGTAACTAACCGTGTCAGTGAGAGGATGGGTGATCAGAACTAACCCTGTAACTAACCGTGTGTGAGAGAGGATAGGTGATAAGAACTAACCCTGTAACTAACCGTGTGTGTGAGAGGACAGGTGATCAGAACTAACCCTGTAACTAACCGTGTGTGAGAGGATAGGTGATCAGAACTAACCCTGTAACTAACCGTGTGTGAGAGGATAGGTGATCAGAACTAACCCTGTAACTAACCGTGTGTGAGAGGATAGGTGATAAGAACTAACCCTGTAACTAACCGTGTGTGAGAGGATAGGTGATCAGAACTAACCCTGTAACTGACCTTGTGTGAGAGGATAGGTGATCTGAACTAACCCTGTAACTAACCGTGTGTGAGAGAGGATAGGTGATAAGAACTGACCCTGTAACTAACCGTGTGTGTGAGAGGATAGGTGATCTGAACTAACTCTGTAACTAACCGTGTGTGAGAGGATAGGTGATCAGAACTAACCCTGTAACTAACCGTGTGCGAGAGGATAGGTGATCAGAACTAACCCTGTAACTAACCGTGTGTGAGAGAGGATAGGTGATCAGAACTAACCCTGTAACTAACCGTGTGTGAGAGAGGATAGGTGACCAGAACTAACCCTGTAACTAACCGTGTCTGTGAGAGGATAGGTGATCAGAACTAACCCTGTAACTAACCGTGTGAGAGAGGATAGGTGATCAGAACTAACACTGTAACTAACCGTGTGTGAAAGGATAGGTGATCAGAACTAACCCTGTAACTAACCGTGTGAGAGAGGATAGGTGATCAGAACTAACCCTGTAACTAACCGTGTGTGAGAAAGGATAGGTGATCAGAACTAACCCTGTAACTAACCGTGTGTGTGAGAGGATAGGTGATAAGAACTAACCCTGTAACTAACCGTGTGTGAGAAAGGATAGGTGATCAGAACTAACCCTGTAACTAACCGTGTGTGTGAGAGAGGATAGGTGAGCAGAACTAACCCTGTAACTAACCGTGTGTGAGAAAGGATAGGTGATCAGAACTAACCCTGTAACTAACCGTGTGAGAGAGGATAGGTGATCAGAACTAACCCTGTAACTAACCGTGTGTGTGAGAGGATAGGTGATAAGAACTAACCCTGTAACTAACCGTGTGTGAGAAAGGATAGGTGATCAGAACTAACCCTGTAACTAACTGTGTGTGTGAGAGGATAGGTGATCTGAACTAACCCTGTAACTAACCGTGTGTGAGAGATGATAGGTGATCAGAACTAACCCTGTAACTAACCGTGTGAGAGAGGATAGGTGATCTGAACTAACCCTGTAACTAACCGTGTGTGAGAGAGGATAGGCGATCAGAACTAACCCTGTAACTAACCGTGTGTGAGAGAGGATAGGTGATCAGAACTAACCCTGTAACTAACTGTGTGTGAGTGAGGATAGGTGATCAGAACTAACCCTGTAACTAACCGTGTGAGAGAGGATAGGTGATCAGAACTAACCCTGTAACTAACCGTGTGTGAGAGATGATAGGTGATCAGAACTAACCCTGTAACTAACCGTGTGAGAGAGGATAGGTGATCAGAACTAACCCTGTAACTAACCGTGTGTGAGAGAGGATAGGTGATCAGAACTAACCCTGTAACTAACCGTGTGTGTGAGAGGACAGGTGATGAGTGTCATATCCTAGAATCTGGTGTCCGATCAATCTGATGAGTCTCGTTTATTCCCTTTGCCAATGGGTTCCCTGTCCCATCTCTTCAATGTTTTATTGATCGGACCCGCGTTTGGACCATCTATCCTCTTGTCTCTGGCGGCTAGGACATGCAAATGATTGTTTGCTCCCAACACATCCGCATTTGAGTGATGCAGAGAGAGAGGGAGCCTGCAGTCAACGTGAGAGACACAGAGCTGTTCCTGAGCCAAAACAAACTGCAACGCGTGTGCCTCCCTCTGCAGTCCTCGCTCTCAGCTCGCCTTTCACTGCATGCTGCACTCGAGGGGGAGTGGAGGGCAGGCACAGATCCCTTGACCATGGCTGGGAAACTGCACCCAGACATGTGCATTTCCCGGGATAACCGCGAGTCCGTCTCCTCGCTGGACTCGGACAAGTCGATCCAACCCGAGGTGGGCGAGGAGTCCTCGGACAGCGATGGAGAGCAGGAGGGTCCCCAGAAACTGATCCGGAAAGTGTCTACCTCCGGCCAGATCCGCAGCAAGGTATGTGACCCTGAGGGGGTGAATGTGAGCCTGGTGGGGGGTGACGGGCTGGATGTGACCCTGAGGGAGTGCGGGGTTGAGCGTGACTCTGAATGCTGAATATGACCCTGAGGGGATGAACGTGACCCTGGGGGTTGAATGTGACTTGTGGTTGAAGGTAGCCCTGGAGGTAAAAATGACCCTGGGGGTTGAATGTGACCTTTGGTTGAAGGTAACCCTGAAGGTAAATATGACACCTTTATTACAATCTTTATTTGTGTCACAAGTAGGCTCACATTAACACTGCAATGAAGTTACTGTGAAAACCCCTAGTCGCCACATTCTGGCGCCCGTTCGGGTACACCTCGGGAGAATTCAGAATGTCCAATTCACCAAACAGCACGTCTTTCGGGACTTGTGAGAGGAAACCGGAGCACTCGGAGGAAACCCACGCCGACACGGGGAGAATGTGCAGACTCTGCACAGGCAGTGACCCAAGCCAGGAATCGAACCCAGGTCCTTGGCAATGTGAATCAACAGTGCTAACCACTGTGCTACCATGCTGCTGCTCCACCACCCCTGTCCACTCACGACTTGCTTTCTCACCCAATTTGCCTGCGATACAGTTCGGGTCTCCTTATCGGAGTCATTGATATCGACTGTAAACTGTGAAGGCCCCAGCACTGGCATTGTGCAACAGTTGCCCGCCCGGAGAAACGACCCAATTATCCGTTAGGGAGCCAATCCTCTGGGCCTGTGCTCATATATCAGCCTAACACTGTGGACTCTCATCTTGTGCAGTCGCCGTGATGGAACTGCATGCCTTCTGGAGATCCAAACACACCGGTTCCCCATCATCCACCCTGCTCGCAGCACCCTCAAAGAAATTGACATAGGTACCAACGACATAGGAAAAGGGATAGGGATGTGAGGCAGGAATTCAGGGAGCTAGGGTGGAAACTTAGAGACAGGACAAACAGAGTTATTATCTCTGGGTTGTTACCCGTGCCACGTGCTAGCGAGATAAGGAATAGGAAGAGAGAGGAGTTGAACACGTGGCTACAGGGATGGTGCAGGAGGGAGGGTTTCAGATTTCTGGATAATTGGGGCTCATTCTGGGGTCGGTGGGACCTCTACAAATGGGATGGTCTACACCAGGACCAGAGGGGTACCAATATCCTGGGGGGGGAATTTGCTAATGCTCTTTGGGAGGGTTTAAACTAGTTCAGCAGGGGCTTGGGAACCTGAACTGTAGCTCCAGTATACAGGAGGTTGAGCGTAGTGAGGTCATGAGTAAGGTTTCAAAGTTGCAGGAGTGTACCGGCAGGCAGGAAGGTGGTTTAAAGTGTGTCTTCTTCAATGCCAGGAGCATCCGGAATAAGGTGGGTGAACTTGCGGCATGGGTTGGTACCTGGGACTTCGATGTTGTAGCCATTTCGGAGACATGGATAGAGCAGGCACAGGAATGGTTGTTGCAGGTTCCGGGGTTTAGATATTTCAGTAAGCTCAGGGAAGGTGGTAAAAGAGGGGGAGGGGTGGCATTATTAGTCAAGGACAGTATTACGGTGGAAGAAAGGACGTTTGATGAGGACTCGTCTACTGAGGTAGTATGGGCTGAGGTTAGAAACAGGAAAGGAGAGGTCACCCTGTTAGGGGTTGTCTATAGGCCTCCGAAAAGTTCCAGAGATGTAGAGGAAAGGATTGCAAAGATGCTTCTGTATAGGAGTGAAAGCAACAGGGTAGTTGTTATAGGGGACTTTAACTTTCCAAATATTGACTGGAAACGCTGTAGTTTTTGTCCAATGTGTGCAGGAGGGTTTCCTGACACAGTATGTAGACAGGCCAACGAGAGGTGAGGCCATTTTGGATTTGGTACTGGGTAATGAACCAGGACAGGTGTTAGATTTGGAGGTAGGTGAGCACTTTGGTGATAGTGACCACAATTCGATTACGTTTACTTTAGTGATGGAAAGGGATAGGTATATACCGCAGGGCAAGAGTTATATCTGGGGGAAAGGCAATTATGTTGCGATGAGGCAAGACTGAGGACGCATCGGATGGAGAGGAAAACTGCAGGGGATGGGCACAATGGAAATGTGGAGCTTGTTCAAGGAACAGCTACTGCGTGTCCTTGATAAGTATGTACCTGTCAGGCAGGGAGGAAGTTGTCGAGCAAGGGAACCGTGGTTTACTAAAGCAGTCAAGAGGAAGAAGGAGACTTATGTAAAGATGAGACATGAAGGTTCAGTTAGAGCGCTCAAGAGTTACAAGTTAGCTAAGAAGGACCTAAAGAGAGAGCTAAGAAGAGCCAGGAGGGGACATGAGAAGTCTTTGGCATGTAGGATCAAGGCTAACCCTAAAGCTTTCTACAGATATGTCAGGAATAAAAGAATGACTAGGGTAAGAGTAGGGCCAGTCAAGGACAGTTGCGGGAAGTTGTACGTGGAGTCCGAGGAGATAGGAGAGGTGCTAAATGAATATTTTTCGTCAGTATTCACAGGAAAAAGATAGTGTTGTCGAGGAGAATATTGAGATTCAGGCTACTAGACTAGAAGGGCTTGAGGTTCATAAGGAGGAGGTGTTAGCAATTCTGGAAAGTGTGAAAATAGATAAGTCCCCTGGGTCGGATGGGATTTATCCTAGGATTCTCTGGGAAGCTAGGGAGGAGATTGTTGAGCCTTTGGCTTTTATATTAAGTCATCTTTGCTTACAGGAATCGTGCCAGAAGACTGGAGGATAGCAAAGGTTGTCCCCTTGTTCAAGAAGGAAGTAGAGGCAACCCCGGTAACTATAGACCAGTGAGCCTTACTTCTGCTGTTGGCAAAATCTTGGAAAGGTTTATAGGAGGTAGGATGTATAATCATCTGGAAAGGAATAATTTGATTAGAGATAGTCAACATGGTTTTGTGAAGGGTAGGTCGTGCCTCACAAACCTTATTGAGTTCTTTGAGAAGGTGACCAAACAGGTGGATGAGGGTAAAGCAGTTGATGTGGTGTATATGGATTTCAGTAAAGCGTTTGATAAGGTTCCCCACGGTAGGCTACTGCAGAAAATACGGAGGCATTGGATTCAGGGTGATTTAGCAGTTTGGATCAGAAATTGGCTAGCTGGAAGAAGACAAAGGGTGGTGGTTGATGGGAAGTGTTCAGACTGGAGTCCAGTTACTAGTTGTGTACCACACGGATCTGTTTTGGGGACACTGCTGTTTGCCATTTTTATAAATCACCTGGAGGAGGGCGTAGAAGGATGGGTGAGTAAATTTGCAGATTACACTAAAGTTGGTGGAGTTGTGGACAGTGCGGAAGGTTGTTACAAGTTACAGAGGGACATAGATAAGCTGCAGCACTGGGCTGAGAGGTGGCAAATGGAGTTTAATGCAGAAAAGTGTGAGGTGATTCATTTTGGAAGGAATAACAGGAAGACTGAGTACTGGGCTAATGGTAAGATTCTTGGCAGTGTGGATGAGCAGAGAGATCTCGGTGTCCATGTACATGAAAGTTGCCTCTTAGGTTGAGAGGGTTGTTAAGAAGGCGTATGGTGTGTTAGCTTTTATTGGTAGAGGGATTGAGTTTCGGAGCCATGAGGTAATGTTGCAGCTGTACAAAACTCTGGTGCGGCCGCATTTGGAGTATTGCGTGCAATTCTGGTCGCTGCATTTTTGGAAGGATGTGGAAGCATTGGAAAGGGTGCAGAGGAGATTTACCAGAATGTTGCCTGGTATGGAGGGAAGATCTTATGAGGAAAGGCTGAGGGACTTGAGGCTGTTTTCATTAGAGAGAAGAAGGTTAAGAGGTGACTTAATTGAGGCGTACAAGATGATCAGGATTGGATAGTGTGAGAGCCTTTTTCCTCGGATGGTGATGTCTAGCACGAGGGGACATAGCTTTAAATTTAGGGTAGATAGATATAGGGCAGATGTCAGAGGTAGGTTCTTTACTCAGAGAGCAGTAAGGGCGTGGAATGCCCTGCCTGCAACAGTAGTGGACTCGCCAACACTAAGGGCATTCCAATGGTCATTGGATAGACATATGGATGATAAGGGAATAGTGTAGATGGGCTTTAGATTGGTTTCACAGGTCGGCGCAACATCGAGGGCTGAAGGGCCTGTACTGCGCTGTAATGTTCTATATTCTATGTTCTATGAATACATTGGTCAAACACAATTTCCCTTTGGCAAGCCTACATCAATTCCACCCAACTGTGTAATGATTGTCTCAATGTCCTGCTACTACTCTCTAAGTAACAGTTGCTGGCATTCCCCCAATGACAGTTGTTAGGCCAACTGGTCTATAATTTCCTGTCTTGAGGTGTGTGAGCTCGGTGTGGGTCAGCTAATAATGACGTTAATAACCCACTCACAGTGATGCTAATAACCCACTCACACTGTCACTGACCCTAATAACCCACTAACACTGATCCTAATAACCCACTCACACTGTCACTGACCCTAATAACCCACTCACACTATCACTGACCCTAATAACCCACTAACACTGATCCTAATAACCCACTCACACTGACGCTAATAACCCACTCACACCGTCACTGACCCGAATAACCCACTGATACTAACACTGATCCTAACAACCTACTCACCCTGACCCTAATAACCCACTCATCATAACACACTAACACTGATCCTAACAAACCACTCACACTGACCCTAATAATCCACTGACACTAACACTGATCCTAACAACCCACTCACACTGACCCTAATAAATCATTCACACTGTCACTGACCCTAATAACTCACTCACACTGTCACTGACCCTAATAACTCACTCACACTGTCACTGACCCTAATAACTCACTCACACTGTCACTGACCCTAATAATCCACTGACACTCACACTGACCCTAATAACTCATTCACACTGTCACTGACCCTAATAACTCACTCAGACTGTCACTGACCCTAATAACTCACTCACACTGTCACTGACCCTCATAATCCACTGACACTCACACTGACCCTAATAACTCACTCACACTGTCACTGACCCACTAACCCACTCACACTGTCACTGACCCTAATAACTCACTCACACTGTCACTGACCCTAATAACTCACTCACACTGTCACTGACCCTAATAATCCACTGACACTAACACTGATCCTAACAACCCACTCACACTGACCCTAATAACCCACTCACAGTGTCACTGACCCAAATAACTCACTCACACTGTCACTAACCCTAATAACCCACTAACACTGACACTGACCCTAATAACCCACTAACACTGATCCTAATAACCCACTCAAACTATCACTGACACTAACTCACTCATGCTATCACTGACCCTAATAACTAACTCACACTGTCACTGACCCTAATAACCCACTCACACTATCACTGACACTAACTCACTCATGCTATCACTGACCCTAATAACTCACTCACACTGTCACTGACACTAACTCACTCACACTGTCACTGACCCTAATAACTCACTCACGCTGACACTGACCCTAATAACCCACTAACACTGACACTGACCCTAATAACCCACTAACATTGATCCTAGTAACCCACTTACACTACCACTGACACTAACTCACTCATGCTATCACTGGCCCTAATAACTCACTCACACAGACCCTAATAACTCACTCACACTGTCACTGACCCTAATAACCCACTCACACTGTCACTGACCCTAATAACTCACTCACACTGACCCTAATAACCCACTCACACTGTCACTGACCCTAATAACTCACTCACACTGTCACTGACCCTAATAACCCACTGACACTAACACTGATCCTAACAACCCACTCATACTGATCCGAATAACCCACTCACACTATCACTGACCCTAATAACATACTAACACTGATCCTAATAACCCACTCACACTGTCACTGACCCTAATAACCCACTGACACGAACACTGATCCTAACAACCCACTCACAATGACTCTAATAACACACTAACACTGACCCTAATAATCCACTCACACTATCACTGACCATAATAACCCAATCACACTGTCACTGACCCTAATAACCCACTCACACTGTCACTGACCCAAATAACTCACTCACGCTGACACTGACCCTAATAACCCACTAACAATGACACTGACCCTCATAGCCCACCAACACTGACCCTAATAACCCAGTAACACTGACACTGACCCTAATAACCCACTCACACTGTCACTGACCATAATAACCCACTGACACTAAAACTGATCCTAACAACCCACTCACAGTGACCCTAATAACCCACTCACATTGTCACTGACCCGAAGAACCCACGGACACTAACACTGATCCTAACAACCCACTCACACTGACCCTAATAACCCACTCACACTGTCACTGACCCGAAGAACCCACGGACGCTAACACTGATGCTAACAACCCACTCACACTGACCATAATAACCCACTCACACTGTCACTGACCCGAAGAACCCACGGACACTAACACTGATCCTAACAACCCACTCACACTGACCATAATAACCCACTCACACTATCACTGACCCTAATAACACACTAACACTGATCCTAACAACCCACTCACACTGACCCTAATAACCCACTAACACTGACACTGACCCTCATAACCCACTAACACTGACCCTAATAACCCAGTAACACTGACACTGACCCTAATAACCCACTCACACTGTCACTGACCATAATAACCCACTGACACTAACACTGATCCTAGCAACCCACTCACACTGACCCTAATAACCCACTCACACTGTCACTGACCCGAAGAACCCACGGACACTAACACTGATCCTAACAACCCACTCACACTGACCATAATAACCCACTCACACTTTCAATGACCCTAATAACACACTAACACTGATCCTAATAACCCACTCACACGATCACTGACCCTAATAACTCACTCACACTGACAATAATAACCCACTCACACTGTCACTGACCCTAATAATTCACTCACACTGACCCTAATAACCCACTCACACTGTCACTGACCCTAATAACTCACTCACACTGACCATAATAACCCACTCACACTATCACTGACCCTAATAACACACTAACACTGATCCTAACAACCCACTCACACTGACCCTAATAACCCACTTACACTGTCACTGACCCTAATAACCCACTCACACTAACACTGACCCTAACAACCCACTCACACTGACCCCAATAACCTACTCACACTGTTACTGACCCTAATAACACACTAACACTGATCCTAATAACCCACTCACACTGTCACTGACCCTAATAACTCACTCGCGCTGACACTGACCCTAATACCCCACTAACACTGACACTGACCCTAATAACCCACTAACACTGACCCCAATGACCCACTAACACTGACCCTAATAACTCACTCACACTGACCCTAATAACCCACTCACACTGTCCCTAACCCTAATAACTCACTCACACTGTCACTGACCCTAATAACCCACTCACACTGACCCTAATAACCCACTCACACTGTCACTGACCCTAATAACTCACTCACACTGTCACTGACCCTAATAACCCACTAACACTGACACTGACCCTAATAACCCACTAACACTGACCCTAATAACCCACTCACACTGTCACTGACCCTAATAGCTCACTCACACTGGCACTGGCCCTATTAACCCACTAACACTGACACTGGCCCTAATAACCCACTCACACTGACCCTAATAACCCACTCACACTGTCACTGACCCTAATAACCCACTAACACTGACACTGACCCTAATAACTCACTAACACTGACCCTAATAACCCACTCACACTGTCACTAACCCTAATAACTCACTCACACTGTCACTGACCGTAATAACCCACTCACACTGACCCTAATAACCCACTCACACTGTCACTGACCCTAATAACCCACTCACACTGTCACTAACCCTAATAACTCACTCACACTGTCACTGGCCCTAATAACCCACTCACACTAACCCTAATAACTCACTCACACTGTCACTGACCCTAATAACCAACTAACACTGACACTGACCCTAATAACTCACTAACACTGACCCTAATAACCCACTCACACTGTCACTAACCCTAATAACTCACTCACACTGTCACTGACTGTAATAACCCACTAACACTGATCCTAATAACCCACTCACACTGTCACTGACCCTAATAACTCACTCACACTGTCACTGACCCTAATAACCCACTCACACTGCCACTGACCCTGATAACTCACTCACGCTGACACTGACCCTAATAAGCCACTAAAACTGACACTGACCCTAATAATCCACTAACACTGACCCTAATAACCCACTAACACTGACCCTAATAACTCACTCACACTGACCCTAATAACCCACTCACACTGTCACTAACCCTAATAACTCACTCACACTCTCACTGACCCTAATAACCCACTCACACTGACCCTAATAACCCACTCACGCTGTCACTGACCCTAATAACCCACTCACACTGACCCTAATAACCCACTCACACTGTCACTGACCCTAATAACTCACTCACACTGACCCTAATAACCCACTCACACTATCACTGACCCTAATAACGCACTAACACTGTCACTGACCCTAATAACTCACTCACACTGACCCTAATAACCCACTCACACTGTCACTGACCCTAATAACTCACTCACACTGACCCTAATAACCCACTCACACTGTCACTGACCCTAATAACTCACTCACACTGACCCTAATAACCCACTCACACTGTCACTGACCCTAATAACACACTAACACTGATCCTAACAACCCACTCACACTGACCCTAATAACCCACTTACACTGTCACTGACCCTAATAATCCACTGACACTAACACTGAT
Organism: Scyliorhinus torazame; assembly: GCF_047496885.1. Taxonomy (NCBI): domain Eukaryota; kingdom Metazoa; phylum Chordata; class Chondrichthyes; order Carcharhiniformes; family Scyliorhinidae; genus Scyliorhinus; species Scyliorhinus torazame. The sequence continues at coordinate 203,409,792 of NC_092711.1, read as the reverse complement.
CCTAACAACCCACTCACACTGACCCTAATAACCTACTCATACTGTCACTGATCCTAATAACTCACTCACACTGTCACTGACCCTAATAATCCACTGACACTAACACTGATCCTAACAACCCACTCACACTGACGCTAATAACCCACTTACACTGTCACTGACCCGAATAATCCACTGACACAAACACTGATCCTAACAACCCACTCACACTGACCCTAATAATCCACTCACACTGTCACTGACCCGAAGAACCCACTATCACTGACCCTAATAACCCACTCACACTATCACTGACCATAAAATCTCACTCACGCTATCACTGACCCGAATAACTCACTCATACTGACCCTAATAGCACACTTACACTCACAACTCTTTTAAAAAATATTTTTATTCAGGTTTTGCAGAATTTTCCATAATAAAATACGAGTAACATTAATAACAAAACAAACTAGAGTGAACATCAACATAGCGCAAAAAGAGAATATACAATAACAATTAAATAGACATTACCCCACACGACTCAGTCTTCCCACACCATCCCAATGAAGCACTCACCCACCCCTCACCCCCACCCCCCTCCTACGGATTACTGCTGCTGCTGCCATTTTAATTTTCCCCTGAGAAAGTCGATGAACGGCTGCCACCTCCGAGGGAACCCTAGCGTAGACCATCTTAAGGCAAACTTTATTTTCTCGAGGCTGAGAAACCCAGCCATGTCGTTAACCCAAGTCTCTACACTCGGGGGCTTCGAGTCCCTCCACATTAATAAAATCTGTCTCCGGGCTACCAGGGAGGCAAAGGCTAAGACGTCGGCCTCTTTCGCCCATTGAACCCCCGGGTCTTCTGACACTCCAAAGATCGCTATCTCTGGACTCGGCACCACCCATGTGTTAAACACCTCGGATATTGCCCTCGCGAACCCCTGCCAGAACCCTCTAAGCTCCGGGCCTGCCCAAAACATGAGGACATGGTTTGCTGGGCTGCCCTTGCACCTCGTACACCTGTCTTCTACCAGAAAAAACTTGCTCATTCTCGCTGCCGTCATGTGTGCCCGGTGGACCATCTTAAATTGAATTAGACTGAGCCTGGCACAAGATGAGGAGGAATTAACCCTGCCCAGGACCTCTGCCCACAGACCTGCTTCCAACTCCTCACCTAGCTCCTCCTCCCACTTTCCCTTGAGCTCCTCCACTGGAGTTTCCTCCGCCTCCTGTAGTTCCTGATACCCAGGTATCGAAAACTTCGACACCTTCCCCTCCCCTACCCAGGTGCCGGACACCACCCTGTCTTGTATCCTCCATGGTGGCAGCGTTGGAAAGTCCACCACCTGTTTTTTCAGGAAGGCTCGTACTTTCAAATATTTAAAGGCATTTCCTGGCAGCAGATTAAATTTGTCCTCTAACGTCTTCAAACTGGGAAAGCTTCCGTCTATGAACAGGTCCCCCATCCTTCTGATGCCTGCCCTCTGCCAGCTCTGGAACCCACCATCCATCTTACCCAGGACAAACCTGTGGTTGTTACATATCGGGGTCCAGACCAAAGCTCCTGCCACGTTCTTGAACCTCCTCCATTGCCCCCAGATCCTCAATGTCGCCACCACTACCGGACCTGTGGAATAGTGGGTTGGCGTGAACGGCAAAGGAGCCGTTATCAAAGCTCCCAGACTCGTACCTTTGCATGACGTCGCCTCCAGCCGCTCCCCACCCCCCCATAGGCCACTTCCTAATCATGGCTGTATTGGCCGCCCAGGAGTAATTGTGAAAGTTCGGCAGTGCCACCCCCCCCCCCCCCCCCCCGCGAACCAGTCCCCATCAGTTCCTCGAGGCTCTCAGCGCCATAGCTAGCGGTGCTATAGCTAGGGCAAATAGTAATGGACAGAGGGGACACCCCTGCCTCGTTCCCCAGTGGAGCTTGAAGTGCCCCGACCTCAGCCGGTTTGTACATACACTTGCCACAGGCGCCTGGTGCAGCAATTTAACCCAGCCACTAAAGCCCTCACTGCCCAGCATTTCCCACAAGTACTCCCACTTCACCCGGTCAAAGGCTTTCTCTGCGTCCATCGCTGTTACCATGTCTGCCTCCCCTCTTTCTGAGGGCATCATAATAATATTCAAAAGTCTCCAAACATTGGTATTAAGTTGCCTGCCTTTAACAAACCCAGTCTGATCTTCTTCTATCACCCCTGGGACGCAATCGTCAATTCTTGTGACCAGAATCTTAGCTAGCAATTTGGCATCCACGTTTAAGAGCGAAATCGGCCTATGTGACACGCATTGTTCCGGGTCCTTCTCCCGTATAAGAATGACTGAGAACAAGGCCTGTGACATCATTGAAGGTCCTCATCAGGAGTGGGCTCAGTGTTTCCGAAAATCTTTTATAAAATTCTACCTGGTAACCGTCCGGCCCCGGAGCTTTACCCGATTGCATGCCCTCTATACCCTTGACAATTTCCTCCAATTCAATCGGGGCCCCAGCCCCTCCACCAGGTCCTCTTCCACCTTTGGAAACCTCAGCTGGCCCAGATGTTGCCATATCCCTTCCACTCCCGCCGGGGGCTCCAACTCATATAGTTGACTATAGAACTCCTTAAAGATTCCGTTCACCCCCCCTGGATCCAAGACCATGTCACCCTCCTTATTCTTTACTCCCCCGATTTCCCTGGCCGCCTCCCTCTTTCGCAGTTGGTGTGCCAGCATTCTGCTCGCTTTCTCCCCATACTCATAGACTCCCCCCCTTGCCTTCCTCAGCTGTGCTACCACTTTCCCTGTGGTCAACAGTTCAAACTCCGCCTGCAGTAACCCCGTCTCGGGGACCTCTGCGTATCTCCTGTCCACTCGGAGTATCTCCTCCATCAGTCTCTCCCTCTCCGCTCTTTCTCTCTTTTCCCTATGGAATTCACCCTCATAACTCACTCATACTATCACTGACCCTAATGACTCACTCACACTGACCCTAATAACTTATTCCCACTGACCCTAATAACCCACACTGATCCTAATAACCCACACACATTAACATTTACCCTAATAGACTATACACACATACACTGACCCTAATAACCCACTCACACTGACCCAAATAACTCACTCACACTAATACTGGCCCTCATAAACAACTCATACTACCATTTACCCTAATAGGCAACTGACACGCACACTGACCCTAATAACCCACTCACATTGACACTGACCCTAATAATGCATTTACGTTTATACTGACCCTAATAACCCAAAAAACTCACTCACGCTAATACCGACCCTCATAACCAACTCACACTACCATTTTCCCTAATGGGCAACGGACACTGATACTGACCCCAATAACCCACTCACTCTGGCCCTAATAACCCACCCATACTGACACAGACCCTAATAAGCAACTCACACTCAGACTGATCCTAATAACGTACTCACACTGACCCGAATAACCCACTCACATTCACAGCGACCCTAATAACCCACTCACACGAACACTGACCCTAATAGCCCACTCACCCTGTCCCGAATAACTCACTCACACTAACATTGGCCCTAATAATCAGCTCACACTGACCCTAATAACCCTCTCACACTGATCCTAATAACCCACTCACACTGTGTCGAATAACGTACTCACAGTGACCCTAATAATCAAGTCATGTTCACACTGACCCTAATAAGTCAATCACACTGATACTGTTGATGAACTTCAAATGGTTGTTGATCCTGATACACGCTTGAGATTGTTTCGATAGCATAATCGATTTTACTTGCTTTGGTTGTCCGTCTTGGCCAGGTAACCATCTAGAAGAAAAAAGCAACGGGATGAAGATCCATCCCTCTCGTCCCACCAGATCTGAATAACCCACTGGATCCCAACCCAGTATTCCGAGTCTGCAAGTCTAATCTCTGCTCACCAGGGACTCTTTGGCATTGGGATCAGACCTTGCAGATTCTGACTCATGGAGATGGCAAGGCTACTTCTGAGCCAAAACTCATTCCGATACTGATGATTACTCACTCGTAATTATAAGCTGCAGATATACTGCTTTTAGCAACTGCATTCAATAGAAAGGACTTGCATTGGGAGGTGAATCACTGACAGCAGTGTGCGACCATGTGAGTCCTACAGTTTCCATCAGTGCGGCAGAGGAATGTGCTGACATTAAACAGCTATGAGGGACTTGTTTATTTCAGAGCTCCTATAGCTAAGTATCAATTTAAAACACAAGCTCCATTAAAGACATAATGAATGTAATCATTAACTGTAACTATTGACACTCGCAAGGGTGTTAGGTTTTGGTCATAGACAATAATAACTTTGGGATATATGATTGTGGAACAGGGCTGGGATTGAGACCTATCCTTTGCTAAAGCTGAAGTTCTACCTTGGTTCAGTGTACAGATGTAGCAAGGACTCCTCCCAGTGTAGGGGCCAGCTGTGAATCATCCTCTGTAAATAAAAATAAGAATGGTTTGGGTAGGGTTGGAGCTAGGGCCTTTGAGTTTTCAGATTAATACCTGTGAACCTGCTTTGAACCTGCTGTGAACCTGTTTTGAAACAAAGCCTGCCAATTGGCAACATATTGCTTAGTTACTACAGCAAAAGCAGTTTATTCTGGGATTATAGCAGATGCACAGTTTGAAATAGCGCCCAATTACGAGGCTTCATAATGGCAGTCATCATCTTCTTAAATAATCAGTTTGCCATAGAATATAGACTATGAGTTGGCTGTACCTGTCCTGGAGTGTTTGATGGGGACAGTGTGGAGGAAGCTTGACTCTTTATCTAACCCCATGCTGTACCTGTCTTGGAGTGCTTGATGTGGACAGTACAGATGGAGCTTTACTCTGTACCTAACCCCATGCTGTACCTGTCCTGGAGTGCTTGATGTGGACAGTACAGATGGAGCTTTACCCTGTATCTAACCCCATGCTGTACCTGTCCTGGAGTGCTTGATGTGCACAGTGTAGAGGGAGCTTTACTCTGTACCGAACCCCGTGCTGTACCTGGCCTGGAGTGATTGATGTGGACAATGTAGAGGGAGCTATACTCTGTATCTAACCCCGTGCTGCACCTGTCCTGGAGTGTTTGATGGGGACAGTGTAGAGGGAGCTTAACCCTGTATCTAACCCCGTGCTGTACCTGTTCTGGGAGTGTTTGCTGGGGACAGTGTAGATGGAGCTTTACTCTGTATCCAACCTCATGCTGTGCCAATCCTGGAGTGTTTGATGGGGACAGTGCCAAGGGAGCTTTACTCTGTATCTAACAATGTGCTGTACCTGTCCTGGGACTGTTTGATAAATAGTGTAGAGCAGTGTTCTTCAAATTGTTTTTCCGAGGACCCATTCTTACCACTGGCCAACCTTCGGGACCCAACCCAGCCGACCGGCCGACATTCGCAACCCATGCCGGCCGATCTGTGCGACCCATTTTCTCTTACCTTGTTTGCTGCTGACAAAAATGGAGGAAATGGTTTTGGGTCCCTTTGGCCCTCGTACACGCTCCTCCAATGGAACCTGTTGGATGAAGGTGAAGCCTTCTGGTGTCGGAAAGTATGGAGTCTCCAACAGTCCAAAGTTCTGCATTTATTTCCTGTAAAATGTTATCAAATAAACCCCCCCTGAACTTGTATAATTTGACATAGGACTTTGTGTAGAATCTGGAGCACATCTTTTTCTATGTGGAAGTGATGGCTAACTTAGTACACTTGTGGACCCAACCGCAGTATCTGACAGCCAATTTCTCAACTTCCATTCCAGCAAAGCAAAAGCTACCCAATGTCTGGGTGCTGCCGAGAAGTTCAGGGTAAAGCTTAGCGTATTGCCATCAAAGCTCAAATCACTCTCATGAAAGCTGAGCTTGTTGCTATGGAAGCTCAGACAATTACTATTTGTCCGTGGATACCAGCGTTCAAATGGGTTTTGGACATTTGTTGTCGCAGCAATCTGCCCTCCTAATAATCATAGGTTCATAGAATTGCTGAGGAGCTGTCTTGGTGGAGTGGCAGGGGCTCCATAGAGCAAGAACTTGCTGTCCTTTCATGGGATGACAACATTGATGATTCCAGCAATGCCACTATATTGTTGTTGTACCTGAATCAGTCTGCTGGCGTCCATGCTGAGATGGAGCAGCAAGGTCATAGAATCATAGAATTTACAGTGCAGAAGGAGGCCATCGGCCCATCGAGTCTGCACCAGCTCTTGGGAAGAGCACCCCACTTAAGCCCACTCCTCCCACCCTATCCCCGTAACCCAGTAACCCCATCTAACCTAAGGGCAATTAAGCATGGCCAATCCACCTAACACCTGCCCATTGGACTGTGGGAGGAAACTGGAGCACCCGGAGGAAACCCACCCGGAGGAAACCCACGCAGACACGGGGAGAATGTGCAGACTCCGCACAGCCTGTGACCCAAGCCGGGAATCGAACCTGGGACCCTGGAGCTGTGATGCAACTGTGCTAACCACTGGGCTACCGTGCTGTCGAGGTTCAAGGGCCAGCGCTGTTTGAGCGGGTCCTGCATGGTCAACTGCGGCCTTCCTCCACTGAAAACCTTTCACCAACTAAGCTGCAGTCACAAGAACAGGCAAAGGCACATGGAAGACCAGCGCTGAAGGGTGGTGAATAGTTGCCGGTTCAACGCAATATGATGCGCTTTGATTTATACATTTGGTTTAGATGCTTCATGTTGTTGCGACTTTTAGTTTTGCATCGCAGCAAAGCAGAGGTTTCTTTGGTCACCATAAGACCGTAAGACGTTGGAGCAGAATTAAGCCTTTCGGCCCATTGAGTCTGCTCTGCCATTTAATCATGGCTGATATATTTCTCATCAACATTCTCCAGCCTTCGCTCCACAACCCCTAATCCCTTTATTAATCAAGAACCTGTCTATCTCTGTCTTAAAGACACTCAGTGACATCCAACTATAACACACTGTCTCAGCCTAATCGACTGGTTCCTTAACCTTCTCAAAGAAAACCAATAAGTCGGTCAGACCTGACTTGACACTCATAAACCCAGTGCTGCCTATCACTAATTATCTCAATCCTGCTAGGAGCTCTATCATCATTGGTGAAAAGTTTCTCCAAAATTGAGACCAGGCTTGTAGTTTGGCAAATTAGCAGCTGATCTTTAGTCCCATTTTAAAACGAGGAATCATACATTTGAACCCTCTAGGATGTAATCTACATTGTGTTGAGCTCCTCAAATTATTGATTGGGGAATTGGGGATAAGGTGTGTGGCCTTATCCACCTTTGACTTCTGCAACTTCTTTTGTTCAATCTCCCTGGTGATAATAAATGTTTATCCTCGTTGGCTGTCTTCACTTTTGCCATTTCTCCTTTTGGATTCCGGACAGCCATATTTATTTATTTTGTGTCTGCATAATCACAGAGCCAATCAATAGCCTTAGAATCATAGAATCCCTACAGTGCAGAAGGAGGTAATTCGGTCCGTTGAGTCTGCACCGCCCCTCCGAAAGAGCACCCTACCTAGTCCCACTACCCCGCCCAATCCCTGCAACCCAACCTCGACTACTTTGGACACTACGGAACAATTTAGCATGGCCAATCCACCTAACCTGTACATCTTTGGACATGTCAGTGACTGGACATCGTTACTTAAGTTCCTCTAGTTTAGACAGCGCACACCTCCTGACAGGGCAGCCCTGCCTCCTGCCCATCACACAAACTCCCATCATAAGCATGGTCCAACAGCTCCCAAGCCCGAGTGAAAGATTCCTGTTTCGAGATGTGGAAATAAAGAAAGAAACGTGCATTTCTATAGCCTGGTTTGTGTCTTCATGACATCCCAAAGCACTTTAGCCGATAAAGTACTATGAGTGTGTGGTCATACCAGAATGTTGCCTGGTATGGAGGGCATTAGCTATGAGGAGCGGTTGAATAAACCTGGTTTGTTCTCACTGGAACGACAGAGGTTGAGGGGCGACCTGATAGAGGTCTACAAAATTATGAGGGGCATAGCAGAGTGGATGGTCAGAGGCTTTTCCCCGGGGTAGAGGGGTCAATTACTAGGGGGCATAGGTTTAAGGTGCGAGGGGCAAAGTTTAGAGTAGATGAACGAGGCAAGTTTTTTACACAGAGGGTAGTGGGTGCCTGGAACTTGCTCCCGGAGGAGGTGGTGGAAGCAGGGACGATAGTGACATTTAAGGGCCATCTTGACAAATGTATGAATAGGATGGGAATAGAGGGATGCGGACCAAGGAAGTGTAGAAGATTGTAGTTTAGTCGGGCAGCATGGTCGGCACGGGCTTGGAGGGCCGAAGGGCCTGTTCCTGTGCTGTACTTTTCTTTGTTCTTTGTTCTTTAATGCAGTAAACACAGCAGCCAACTTGTACCCAGCATGATTTCACAATAAAGAGACGCAGGACCAGATAACTTTGACGGAGCAATAATTATTGACCAGGAAACTGGGAGAACTTCTCTGCTGTTTTTAAAAGATTTAGCGGGGGTGGCCATGTGACTTCAGATCCACCCGAAATGATAGACTGGCCTCAGTTTAACATCTTCTCTGGCAATTGTGCAGTTCTAGAGCATCAGTCTAGATAAGTGTAGTATCGAAAGTGGGACTGAACTTGTACCCTTCTGATTGAAAGGCGAGAGCGCTGCTAATGAAATCACCGTGACACCTATGAGTGGATCTCTATGTAGAATTCTACTCCAATTGAAGGGATCCACTGCCAGTATTCACGTAATGTAGAATTATCTCTAAGAATACGTTCAGCTGTCCTGTGCAGATCTTTCAGCCTCAGATTCTGTTTGCACGTTGTGGGTATTCCCTCTGTATCGTTTGCTTTGCACATGTCGGGGCTGTGAAGCCAGAAGCAATTATTGCTCAACAAAGTATGTGATAACATCAGCAGTTGCTGTAGACCACCAACTGAAAACCAAATTCCTTCAGAGGCAGTTTAGGAGTTTGGCTTTAATCCCTCCCTCCCGTCTCCCCAAATAGGCTCTAGGCGTATGTAATGGTTCAGTTACTGCTTACGTGTTGCATTCTGTCACTTGCTCGATTTTTAAAAAATTCTTCTTTTGGGAACAGCGATTCTCCAAAAAAAACATCTACTGATTTCTCCCGTAGGTCAGTAATAGAACTGCAGTGAAAAAAAGCATTGTTTAGCTCAAAAAAAGGACACCTTATCAATGCCACCCCCAGGTTATGCATTAATTCAACTGCAACTCACCTTCAGTTCCAATGTCCTTTCCTTTGTCCAATGTCCTGGGCAGCAAACTACCCAGCCTTCAGAACAGTGACCACGACACCACACAACCCTGCCATGGCAATCTCTGCAAGACGTGCCAGATCATCAACATGGATACCACCATTACACATGAGAACACCACCCACCAGGTACGCGGTACATACTCATGCGACTCGGCCAACGTTGTCTACCTCATACGCTGCAGGAAAGGATGTCCCGAAGCGTGGTACATTGGCGAGACCATGCAGACGCTGCGACAATCCTTCTGATTTGAGGTTCCATCCCCACTGTAATCTGCACGAAGCTGGTGGGGAAATTCGTTGTTATTCCTTTATGGGGTATGGGCATTATTGGCAAGGCCAACAATTGTTGTCCATCCCAAATTGATCTTGAACTGAATGATTTGCTCGGCCGTAGCAGAGCCAGCCACCGAATGGTGTGTGGTGGTGTTTGCAGGCGGAGGGTGAAGGCAATCCCGGGGAAGGAAGTGAAGCACTCGGTTTTTGGGAGCGGTTGCAAAGGGGAATCCCAGACCTTGGCTGGGATTCTCCCCTAACGCGGGGGGTCCCGGCGGGATGAAGCGGCGTGAACCACTCCGGCGTCGGGCCTGACCTTGAGGGGCTAGGCCCGCGCCGGAGTGGTTGGCGTGCCGCCGACCGGCGGGAAAGGCCTTTGGCGTCACGCCAGCCGGGGCCGAAAGGACTCCGCCGGTCGGCAGAAATCCGTGTGGTAAACCACTGTTGCACGTGCATTAGATGATGTACGGTAGGACCTGTACTACAGGTTCGCCGGTAGTCCCTGCCTGTATAAATATGCGTGTCCTTCGGCCAGCAGCCATTTCTCCAGCTGCTGTGGGAGGTCACACATCTGATAGCAATAAAGGCTCAGTTGGATTCAACTATCGTCTTTGTCCAATTGATCGTGCCTCAATTTATTGCTATCAGTTTCTAAGGATGGACCTCCGTATCAAACCGGATCGCCTGCAGCTGGATCCTCACTCAAGCGACGCCAGAAAGGACTTCCAGCACTCGTTAGTTTGCTTCGAAGCGTATATCAACGTGGCACCAACCCCTATTCCGGAGGCTCAGAAGATTTTATATTCCAGGTTGAGCTCCAATGTCTTTCCATTAATCCAGGACGCTCCGAATTACGCCGAAACCATGACTCTACTCAAGGACAACTACGCACAGAAAACGAACACGCTTTTCGCCAGGCATGTCATCGCCACTCGCTCTCAACTCCCTGGTGAGTCCATAGAAGACCTCTGGTGGGCCCTAATCCCACTAGTCCGGGACTGTAACTGTCAGGCTATTACGGCCATGGAACACTCAGACCTACGTGCGCGGGACGCTTTTGTGGCTGGAATTGGGTCAGATCTCATACGCCAGCGGCTCCTAGAAGGGGCCATGCGCGACCTCGCAGAGGCTAAAACGCTAGCACTCTCCATGACGGTCACTCTGCGCAACGTCCAGTCCTACACCCCCAGCCATGTGGCCCACCCATCCTACGCTTCGTGGACCCCATAGACAGCCGCCGCAAAGGGGGCGCTGCCCACCCAATACGCCTGCGCTGCACACCAGCCAGCGAACCCGGGGGCACCAGATGCTATTTTTGCGGCCAACAGAAGCACCCCCGCCAACGCTGCCCGGCCCGCGCTGCCCTTTGTAAAGCCTGCGGGAAGAAGGGCCACTTCGCCGCGGTGTGCCAGGCCCGCTCAGTAGCCGCTATCGCCCCCATCCCCCTTGGTCACAGACAATGGGACACCTTCACCCCCCCCAGACCGCATGCGGCAAGTGGGCGCATCTTCCCCTCCGCGCAACATGTGCATTTCATGGGCGCCGCCATCTTGCTCCACCCCCGCAACGTGTGTTCCATGGGTGCCGCCATTTTGAAACCCTCAAGATCTTCGGGCACCGCCATCTTGTCCACCCCTCAGCACATGGATACCACCAGCATTCCAGGACCCGGGCTCACCAGCCGCCCTATTAACCGACGACCAACCAAGCCTCGCCTCCATGTCAATCGACCAGTCTCATCAGCATAACCTGACCAACGCATCCACCAGCGTGAAAGTTGACGGATATGTAACCTCCTGCCTGCTGGGCTCCGGGAGCACCGAAAGCTTTACACACCCGTATACGGTAAGGCGCTGCTCCCTCACGATACACCTCGCCAACCAAAAAATCTCCCTGGCCTCCGGATCCCATAGCGTAGCGATCTGGGGGTACTGTACGGTCACGCTCACGGTCCAGGGCGTAGAATTCAGCAGCTTCCGCCTCTACGTCCTCCCTAACCTCTGCGCTGCACTAATCCTCGGCCTGGACTTCCAGTGCAACCTCCAGACCCCAACTGTGTGCGGCCTCGCGACCCTAAAGGCCGACCCACCTTCCCTCTTTGCCAATCTAACTGCAGATTGCAAACCCGTCGCCACCAGGAGCAGACCGGACAGCACCCAGGACAAGACCTTTATCAGGTCCGAAGTCCAGCGGCTGCTTCGGGAAGGCCACCATCAAGGCCAGCAACAGCACCTGGAGAGCTCAAGTGGTAGAAGTTAAAACTGGGGAGAAACACCAAATGGTCGTGGACTACAGCCAGACCATCAATCGGTACACACAGCTTGACGCGTACCCATGTCCACGCATATCTGACATGGTTAACTAGAGGGCGCAGTACCGGGTCTTCTCAACGGTAGACCTGAAATCCGCCTACCACCAGCTCCCAATTCGTAAATCAGACTGTCCGTACACTGCCTTCGAGGCAGATGGCCGCCTATACCACTTCCTTAGGGTCCCCTTCGGCGTCACAAACGGGGTCTCGGTCTTCCAAAGGGTGATGGACCGAATGGTCGACCGGTACGGCTTGCGGGCCATGATTCCGTACCTAGACAATGTCACCATCTGCGGCCATGATCAGCAGGACCACGACGCCAACCGTGCTAAATTTCTCCACACCGCTACTCTCCTAAACCTCACTTACAACAAGGAGAAGTGCGTGGGGTTCTTTTCGTACTATGCTCAGTGGGTCCCAAACTATGTGGACAAGGCCAGCCCACTCATACAGTCCACCCAGTTTCCCCTGTCGGCCGAGGCCCAACAGGCCTTCGCCCGGATCAGAGCTGATATTGCCAAGGCCACAATGCACGCTGCAGATGAGACATTGCCTTTCCAAGTAGAAAGTGACGCATCAGACGTCGCCCTTGATGCCACCCTCAATCAGGTAGGCAGGCCCGTGGCATTCTTTTCCCGCACCCTTCATGCCTCAGAAATTCGGCACTCATCCGTCGAAAAAGAGGCCCAAGCTATCGTTGAAGCTGTGCGGCATTGGAGGCATTACCTGGCCGGCAGGAGATGCACTTTCCTCACTGACCAACGGTCGGTTGCCTTCATGTTCAACAACACACAGCGGGGCAAGATCAAAAATTATAAAATCTTGAGGTGAAGAATCGAGCTCTCTACCTATAATTACGAGATTATGTATCGCCCCGGCAAACTCAACAAACCTTCAGATGCCCTATCACGTGGTACATGTGCAAGCGCACAGGTAGATCGACTCCAGGCCCTGCACGACAGCATTTGTCACACGGTTCTACCACTTCATTAAGGCACAAAATCTGCCCTACTCTGTCGAGGAAGTAAGGACAATCACCAGGGACTGCCAGGTCTGTGCGGAGTGCAAGCCGCACTTCTACCGGCCGGACCGCGCACGCCTGGTGAAGGCTTCCCTCCCCTTTGAACGCCTCAGCGTGGACTTCAAAGGCCCCCTCTCCTCCACCGACCATCACACATATTTTCTTAATGTGATCGACGAATATTCCAGATTCCCCTTTGCCATCCCATGCCCCGACATGACATCTGCCACTGTCATTAAAGCCCTCAACACAATCTTCACTCTGTTCAGTTTCCCCGCCTACATCCACAGTGACAGGGGATCCTCATTCATGAGTGATGAGCTGCGTCAGTTCCGGCTCAGCAGGGGTGTCGCCTCCAGCAGAACGACAATCTATAACCCCCGGCGTAACGGACAGGTAGAAAGGGAGAATGGGACGGTATGGAGGGCCGTCCAGCTGGCCCTACGGTCCAGAAACCTCCTGGCCTCCCGCTGGCAGGAGGTCCTCCCTGATGCACTCCACTCCATTCACTCATTACTCTGCACTGCTACTAACAGTACACCGCATGAACGTATTTTTGCCTTCCCCAGGAAGTCCACATCCAGGATGTCGCTCCCGCCTTGGCTCGCAGCTCCAGGAACCGTGCTTCTCCATAAGTACGTCCGACTGCACCAGGCGGATCCGTTGGTGGAGAGGGTGCACTGGCTCCACGCAAACCCCCAGTACGCCTACGTGGCGTTCCCCTACGGCCGCCAGGATCCTGTCTCCCTCAGGGACCTGGGACCAGCAGATTCTACCCCCACACCCCCTCCGCCCCCGGCGCCACCCTCCCCTCTCCCGTCGCTCCCAACAGCACCCTCCCCAGGACCATCCATCGCCCCCCTGCCCACGCCCGACGATGAAGAGGATTTCGGCAAGCTCCCGGAGTCATCATCAACCAGATTAGCACCAACATCGCCGACACCACTGCGTCGCTCCCTGAGGAACATCAAGGCCCCAGACCGGTTAAACCTCTGACCAGTCCACCGGACATCAAAGAACATTTGTTTGCTCAAATCTTGTAAATATTAACTCATTGTTGTATATAGTTATCCACCACCCCCGCCAGACTCAATTTTTAACAGGGGGTGAATGTGGTAAACCACTGTTGCACCTGTATTAGGTGATGTACGGTAGGACCTTTACTACAGGTTCGCCGGTAGTCCCTGCCTGTATAAATATGCGTGTCCTCCAGCCAGCAGGCATTTCACCAGCTGCTGTGGGAGGCCACACATCTGATAGCAATAAAGCCTCAGTTGGATTCAACTATCGTCTTTGTCCAATTGATCGTGCCTCAATCCGCGCATGCGCGGGAGCGTCAGCTGCTGTTGACGTCATCCCTGCGCATGCGCAGGGGAGGGTGTCTCTTCCGCGTCAGCCATGGTGAAGACTGTGGCCAAGGCAGAGGGAAAAGAGTGCCCCCATGGCACAGGCCCGCCCGCGGATCGGTGGGCCCCGATCGCGGGCCAGGCCACCGTGGGGGCACCCCCCAGGGGCCAGATCGCCCCGTGCCCCCCCCCCCCTGCCCAGGACCCCGGAGCCCGCCTGCGCCGCCTAGTCCCGCCGGGAAGGGAGGTGGTTTGATTCTCGCCGGCGGGACAGGCATTCCAGCAGCGGGACTTCGGCCCATCGCGGGATGGAGAATCGCCGGGAGGGGGCTCGCCGACCGGCGTGGCGCGATTCCCGCCCCCGCCGAATATCCGGTGCCGGAGAATTCGGCAACCGGCGGGGGTGGGATTCACGCCAGCCCCCGGCGATTGTCCGACCTGGCGGGGGGGTGGGAGAATCCCGCCCCTGATATCCAATATTCCTTACCTGCAAGGATATGATGGAAATTCTGCCGGTGGATGCCTGAAGTGGCAAAAACACCATTTTTTAAAAAGCTTCTGATCCTGGATTAAATCAAGACAGTGAACTTCTGACAATATTCTCACTAATAGCCAATGTATCTTCAGTGAAATAGCTGGTGGAACTCTGGAAAACAGGCACACGTAGCCTTCAGAAATTGAATCCCCCTCCCACGTTACTTACCATACCTTGTTAGACAGTTTCTTTCCTCCACATTTGCAAAGCTAGCTAGCCTTCAGACTGCTGCTGGTATGAGGAGCTTTAAGCAGTCATCTACTCTCAATGTGCACATGTATCATATAATAGGCAACAATTCCCTCTCTGGGTGGTGAATTAATCGTGGGTGTTTCAAGGTCAGTTCCTGCATTTACCACACATAACACACAATTGTGGAACTGCTATGTCTCACTCGAGTTCATTGTCACTCCTATTAAACTCGCCATGTGAAGCAGGTGAGTTGTACACAGCACTGGAATGACATTTAAGAGCAGGCAATTGTTTATCTGGTGCTGTGGGTGTATACAACTCATCTCTTGCTCAGGTAAGTATAGCACTGCGGGAGTGAGGTGCCCACGTACGGCTAACATATTAACCTTGACCAATATTCTCCCCCCCCCCCCAGGCATATAGGTCAACAAGATTATCTGTTGCAGAATGGTTGCTGTGATTGTCCATGTGGTTACTTTTAATGCATTTGAACTAATCCATGCATGAATTGCTTTGAGATATTTAGATATAGCAAGGCATGATGTAAATCCCAGTTTTATTATATAAGTAGGGTACATGGACAATGCAGAAACATAGTTAATTCTGGAATTCCAGCTTCGCTTGGTATGGAAGGCTAGGCTAATTGAGGGTAGAGATTCAAAAAAGGTGTTTCTTCCGGTTGGAATAAGCGGACCTAAGGGTGGCACAGTAGCACAGTGGTTAGCACCGTTGCTTCCCAGCGCAGGGGTCCCAGGTTCAATTCCCAGCTTGGGTCACTGTCTGTGCGGAGTCTGCACGTTCTCCCTGTGTCTGTGTGGGTTTCCTCCGGGTGCTCCGGTTTCCTCCCTCAGTCCAAAGACTGAGGTAATTTAGTTAGGTAATTTCTGAATTCTCCTTCTGTGTACCCGACCAGGCGCCGGAATGGGGTGACTAAGGGCTTTTCACAGTAACCCCATTGTAGTGTTAATGTAAGCCTACTTGTGACAATAATAAAGATCATTATTATATTATTAATCATAAAATTAGCTCCAGGCCGCTCAGGGTTAAAATCGAAAATTAGCTCCAGGCCGCTCAGGGTTAAAATCGAAAATTATAGTTTCACACAGTGGCTGACAGAAATCTGGATATCTCCCACAACTGAGCTTTTAAGGCAGTAATAATTTGTGAGGTAAGTATATCAAGGAACGTGGAAGTAAGGCAGGAAAATGGAGTTGAGGTGAAGATCAGCATGATCTAATTGAACAGTTCAGGAGGTTGAATGATGTACTCCTGCTCCTATTTTATCAGGGGTGTCTGAAAGTGACACCCAGGCCCTCACTTTACAGTGAAGCTAATCAATTGTGCTCAAGGCTAAAATTATTAGCTGTGATTTAACAAAAATAAAGTTCTCCTGTCATTTTATGGGGCCACTTCACTCTCAGCTTCAAGTTGGGCAGGATAACCAGTCAGAGAACAATGGGGTAAGATCTCAGGATAAGGGATAAGGGATGAGAAATTTCTTCACGCAAAGGCTTGTGAAGCTTTGGAATTCGCGTTTCACGACAGCGCGAAACAGGCGCGGGCAGCCGCGTTTCTGGCCCCATAGGGGGCCAACACGTCGCTGGAATGGTTCACGCCGCTCCAGCCTTACTTCCTGGCATGCACTGGGGACGGCGCCAACCCACGCATGCGTGGTGGACTTACTGAACGCTCCAGCCCCGACGCAACATGGCCCGGGCGCCAACCCACGCATGCGTGGTGGACTTACTGAACGTTCCAGCCCCGACGCAACATGGCCCGGGTGTTCAGGGGCCTGATGCGCGACAAAGTAGGCCCGGTGGGGAGAGACCGGCCAGCCGATCGGTGGGCTCCGATCACAGGCCAGACCCCATTGGAGGCCCCCCCCGGGGATGGAGCCCCCCCCCCCCCCCCCGCCCCCACAGGCCGCCCCCGACCCTTCGCGCAGAGTTCCCGCCGGCAGCAACCAGGTGTGGAAGCGCAGGCGAGTCTCTGCTTTTTGCAGAATTGGCGCCTATTCTCCACCTCGGTGAATCGCGCGCTGGCGTTGGGGGCGACATGGCGCGGTTGCGGCGATTCTCTGGTCCGGCGCAGGGCTGGGAGAATTGCGCCCAATATCAGCCAATATCCTATTGAATGGGATAGAAGGCTCAAGGCACTGTATGTATGGTCTGTTCCTATTTCTTATGGAGCTGCCTGGGAGTGAATTGAACCTGGGGCAGCGAAGTTAACCCTTCCCATTTCAAGTTTCCTTTCAAAATGCATGGTAGCACAGTGGTTAGCACTGTCGCTTCACAGAGCCAGCGCCCCAGGTTCAATTCACGGCTTGGGTCACTGTCTGTGTGGAGTCTACACATTCTCCCCGTGTCTGCGTGGGTTTCCTCCGGGTGCTCCGTATTCCTCCCACAAGTCCTGAAAGACGTGCTGTTAGGTGAATTGGACATTCTAAATTATCCTTCCGTGTACCTGAACAGGCGGCGGAATGTGGCGACTTAGGGCTTTTCACAGTAACGCCATTGCAGTGTTAATTAAGTCTACTTGTGACAATAAAGATTATTATTAGAAACACATTTCCATCACTTCATTCCCACAAATCCACATTGTACCATCCTACACTTGTCAGGCATCCATCGCATATATCTTTCAAAGTTTAGCTTTATCCACCCAAGCTTTTTACCCCTGCTCACTACAGTTACAATTTTGGTCAATGTTTCTAATCTGTGAAATACAGGTTTTGTTTTGTGAAAGGGCAGGTAATCTCACAGTTGGTTAGCAACAATGTGGTTGGATGCCATTTGTCAAGCAATTTGTCATTGGATCCTTCAGTAAGGGCTTTGACAAGTCCCTCATGGTAGACTGGTACGAAAGGTGAAGTCACACGGGATATGGGGTGAGCTGGCAAGGTGGATACAGAACTGGCTAGGTCATAGAAGGCAGAGAGTAGCAATGGAAGGGTGCTATTCTAATTGGAGGGCTGTGACTAGTGGTGTTCCACAGGGATCAGTGCTGGGACCTTTGCTGTTCGTAGTAACTGATTTGGAGGAAAATGTAACTGGTCTGATTAGTAGGTTTGCAGACGACACAAAGGTTGGTGGAATTGCGGATAGCGATGAGGACTGTCAGAGGATACAGCAGGATTTAGATCATTTGGAGACTTGGGCGGCGAGATGGCAGGTGGAGTTTAATCCGGACAAATGTGAGGTAATGCATTTTGGAAGGTCTAATGCAGGTAGGGAATATACAGTGAATGGTCGAACCCTCAGAGGTATTGAAAGTCAGAGAGATCTAGGTGTACAGGTCCACAGGTTACTGAAAGGGGCAACCCAGGTGGAGAAGGTAGTCAAGAAGGCATACGGCATGCTTGCCTTCATTGGCCGGGGCATTGAGTATAAGAATTGGCAAGTCATGTTGCAGCTGTATAGAACCTTAGTTAGGCCACACTTGGAGTATAGTGTTCAATTCTGGTCGCCACACTACCAGAAGGCTGTGGAGGCTTTAGAGAGGGTGCAGAAGGGATTTACCAGGATGGTGCCTGGTATGGAGGGCATTAGCTATGAGGAGCGGTTGAATAAACTCGGTTTGTTCTCACTGGAACGACGGAGGTTGAGGGGTGACCTGATAGAAGTCTACAAAATTATGAGGGGCATAGACAAAGTGGATAGTCAGAGGCTTTTCCTCAGGGTAGAGGGGTCAATTACTAGGGGGCATAGGTTTAAGGTGCGAGGAGCAAGGTTTAGAGTAGATGTACGAGGCAAGTTTTTTACACAGAGGGTAGTGGGTGCCTGGACCTTGCTGCCAGAGGAGGTGGTGGAAGCAGGGACGATAGTGACATTTAAGGGGCATCTTGACAAATCCATGAATAGGATGGGAATAGAGGGATACGGACGCAGGAAGATTTTACTTTAGACGGGCAGCATGGTCGGGCTTGGAGGGCCGAAGGGCCTGTTCCTGTGCTGTTCTTTCTTTATCCAGTTAGTGTATACAGTAGTGCCTCGGTCAGGAGGTGGCACCACATTGTCTGGACTCATAACAGCCTCCCATAGGCCAGCTCTTGCTCAACGGGAACCGAGAATGTCAAAGAGTTTATCAACTGCTTTGTTGACTCACCTCAGCTACTGAAAAGAATATTGAGTATCTGGTTGTCAGGCAGCTAACAAATCATTGTGTTCATTGTATTTCTCTCCACCTGAGCTGATATCAGAATGGCCAGACAACACAGAGGCCAGATATAGTGAGAGAAACATTTTGATATTATTCAGAAAAAATTGGAAAATATTCGTATTGCATATATTTTCAGCATAAACTGGGGAGTACTATGAAGAGTACTATGAAGATAAAAGGTCAACTTCCCAATATCTTACCCTTTATTTTTGCCAGTGTGGCAGTTGAGTTACCCTGTTAGGCAGACTTGCAAATTCTTGAAGAGTTTTTCCTTGGAAAGGTACCTGTTCTTTAGTTAACTTTGACTGCAATCTTTGGTTAAATTGTCTTTTGTTTGTAAAGCAGGTTTGGAGAGTGTCAAGTTGATATCAGAGAGCATGACCACCATTTTGTTAAACGTGTCAGAAATTCTTCGCATGCTTACTGGTAGATGCTTTGCTCGATGTGAGACGGAGCCTTTCAGATGAAAGCCTTAAGTTCTGCTGTTGGTCTGTGCTGAATCAGCTGGGACATTACTATTACAGTGCTGTGATTAACCCCTATTCTTTTGCAGTTGATAGAGTTTATTCAGTCGGCTGAGCCCATTTTGAATGCTTGACTGACTTTGAAAACGTGTCAAAATTTGTCAAAAGTCGGGCAGCACTGTAGCACAGTGGTTAGCACAGCTGCAGGTTCCAGGCTCGATTTCTGGCTTGGGTCACTGTCTGTGCGAAGTCTGCACGTTCTCGCCGTGTCTGCGTGAGTTTCCTCCGAGTGCTCCGGTTTCCTCCCATTGTCCAAAGATGTACAGGTTAGGTGGATGGCCATGCTAAATTGCCTTTACTGTCCAAAAAGGTTAGGTGGGGTTACTGGGTTGCGGGGATAGGGTGGAGGTCTGGGCTTAGGTAGGGTGCTCTTTCCAAGGGCCGGTACAGATGCGATGAAGGATTACCTGTGTTTAATATGCTTTCTAAATACATGTTTGGTTTTAACAACTGAATGATCACATGAGGGAATTACATTTTTTTTACTGGGCCTGGTGCTTTTTCAATATGAATGTTTGCGTTTTAGCGTGACAGCTCTATTGCATTGTCTACATTTTTCACGTCAATTTTGTTGGATACTGAATGAGTGGCCATGGATGATACATGGGGATGACGACATGGATAAGATTTGGAGAATATGAGAGGAGATGGAGTGGCTATGGGGAATATGAGGGAGCATAGGGTTATGAGGGGACATGGAAGAGAAATGTGGGTATGAAGGATGAATGGAGGGGGATGGATGGCGGTAAGGTTTGGAGAGCATCGGAATGATGTTGAAGAGTCGGGGCCGATATCCTAATCAACTAAGACATTCTCTAACCAGCCCACTTCGACATCCCCTCAATTCCAGCGTAGCCCCAGGATCCAAGAAGCCCGAATCACGCCACCTACTTTTCTAGGAGACAAATATGTGGTGGGAATGGGTAGAGAGGCCAGGCAGGTGGTTCATGAAGTTCATGGTTCATGAAGTCGGGAAATGGCTTACCTCTTATTTGCTGACACCAACACAAAATGCAGCCCTTAGTGAACCATTTGGCAAATATTACCTGCTAAGAGATTTAAGTTAAAGAGAACCAACATTCAGTAGGCAGACTGGTATTTCAGGTGACAGTATATCAGACTTCAATGTGCAGGTCTGGAATTTAAAAAAAACAAGGAAACAATGCATGAATATTAAGAATGGTGAGAGAACAATGGAAATGAAACAGAAAGGATTAGAATATTGGAAAGAGGTGGAAGGACTGGGCGGGGTTTGGATGGGTGGGGATAACCAAAATAACTGTCACACTCTCTGTAGACAGTAACCTCAGAAAATGTTTGTACTCACGCAGGTGGGAAGGAAATGGATCGCAAATGTGTGAGAAGGCAAAGCACGCAGGCTTCGGGTTTGAACACAGTCCTTCCACTTCTCATGACCCAGTTTCAGGTTTATTCCCCCCCCTCACTCTAGTACCCACAGCTTCCATCTGGCATAATGTACACCATTTCTATGAAATAAAGTATTTGCGCCGATACAGAATGTCTCACCTCAAGTCTTCCTGAAACAGTTTACAGACCAGAAAGTGGGCTCACCGCTGGCAGTGTATGCACAGACTTCTCTTCTCCATGGGGCTATATACGTTCATTTGTTGCATATGTCAAAGGTTGAGATAAATAGATTTCTGGACTCCAGGTAATGAAGAGTTGGCAGGAGAGTGGAATTGATGTCTGTGATCAGCCATGATCTTACTGAATAACAGAGCAGGCTCAAGAGGGGCAGTCTGGCCTACCTCTGCTCTTATTCCTTATGTTCTAACACCCATGGGGCTGCATTCTCCGTTTCAGCGGCTCGGTAACGGCTGAAATTGAGAATTTGCGGACGTTTTACAATGCTAAATTCGGTGGTCAACCCTCACCGATTCCGGGACCACTGAGTGCTAGCAGCGACGCCGGGTGAAACTCCCAGCTCCCATGCCGAAAACGGCTGGAGAATGGCCGGGCCTGCGACTGCTCATGCGTGCAGCACTGAGCTGCAGCGGTCACGCCGTACAGCGTGGCGTCAGCCGTGCACAGACATGTCCTGTCAAATGCCACCCCGTGGCCACCCCCCGCCCTGCCACCGCCCTCGTGGAAGCCCACCCGGCTAGCGGCACAGAGCCCGGCCTAGTGTGGCGGTGCTGGACACAGTCCGCAGCCACGCTAGGTTCCCGACAGTTCAGACCGCACGTCAACCGCGCATTCAGGAACTCGGCCCATCGGGGGTGAAGCATCGAGGGAGAACCTGCCGATGACACTCCAACGCTGTTGCAACGGCTTGTAGCGCGCGATGCGATGACTCCATTTCAGAGGGGGCAGAGACCAGAAAACCGGCGTCAAACTGGCATCGCCGTCCGATTGACGATTACGATATCGCCGCCTGGCAACGGAGAATCCCACCCACGGTCTTATTCAAAATAGTTCAATAGGATTTTTACATCCATTTTGCACACTTTGGGGGGGGGGGGAGGGGGTGCAGGGGAGGTGACGGGGCAGCAAACAAGGCTTAGTTTAACATCCCGTCTCTCGCTATGTAGCACTGGGAGTGTCAGCCTGGAATAGGTGATTTGAATATGAATCCACAGCCATCTGACTCATGAGCAAGGCGGTTGGTTACCAGCGAGTCAATGCTAACATGATTTATGGTCCTCTTTAGAAACCTACGGCAAGGTGTTAGAAAATTAAACTGAAACTGAAATGGAAAAATAATGCAAAACGAATAGATGAAATATAGTAAGGGATATTAGAAAGGCT
This sequence comes from Scyliorhinus torazame, assembly GCF_047496885.1. Classification (NCBI taxonomy): domain Eukaryota; kingdom Metazoa; phylum Chordata; class Chondrichthyes; order Carcharhiniformes; family Scyliorhinidae; genus Scyliorhinus; species Scyliorhinus torazame. The sequence continues at coordinate 203,387,434 of NC_092711.1, read as the reverse complement.
AAAATAACTAGCAGGTGGCATTCAGGGGAATGATATGCACTTCTACAAACAAGAGTACAGAGCTAAAGAATGGGTAAGACTCCTCAAGGATGAAATGGACAATCTAGTGGTGAATGAAGGAATTGTGGTCATGCTGAATATTTTACATCAGTTTTTACTAATGATATTGAAGTGAGAATGTAGGTGTACTCGAGGATTTAGAGTATGTGTGAGAGATATCTGTAGAAAAGGTATTTATTCCGAAAAGATTTGCAGGATGAGTTGAGGGGATGCATCCTAGCCTTTGAATTACAAGTTGGGTAAAATAATCATTGTGCTCACAAAACATTGGAACCAGAAAATAGCGTTGCCAGTCGCAGCTCAGTGGTGGGATTATTTGGAGAACAACAGATCGTTTTTTTTTAATTTAGAGTACCCAATTCATTTTTTCCAATTCAGGGGCAATTTAGCATGGCCAATCCACCTATCCTGCACATCTTTTTGGGTTGTGGGGGTGAAACCCATGCAAACACGGGGAGAATGTGCAAACTCCATATGGACAGTGACCCAGAGCCAGGATCGAACTGGGACCTCGGCGCCGTGAGGTGCAGTGATACCACTGTGCCACCATGCTGCACTGGAGAACAACAGATCTAACGGGAACCAAAGAGAACATGTTGGAAAATCTCAGCAGGTCTGACAGCATCTGTAGGGAGAGAAAAGAGCTAACGTTTCGAGTCCAGATTCCCCTTTGTCAAAGCTCTAACAGGATCTCGCGAGACGTCGCGATGCAATCCTGCCCATATTTGGAAAATTTGCATATTAAAGTGGGCAGCTCGTCTCACTTTAATATGCACTCGCCAGATTTACCCCAGGAAATGAGGCTATGTGCGGCCTCGACGGGCCTTTCCCCACTGAAGCCCTGAAATTAAATACATAGCGGGGCGTTTCTCGGTGCGACGAGTGGAGGGAACCACCCGGCTAAATGCGCTCGACGCCACACTCTGTTTCATTTCGTTACTTTGGGTCCATAGAGTTGAATAGGATTTCGAATTCAAAAGAAGGAGCTCTGAAATAAGAGATTAAGCAGGTCAGAAAAAAAATGAAGACCAACATGAACAAATACAAACTACAGAACACCATCTATTATACATATATCTATTATACAGATACATATATATATAAATATATATATCTATATATATGAAAAAAACACATATATATAAAAAAACATATAGCAATGTGCAAGAGAAGGTGACAGGGTGTTTTCCAAACAATTTCAGCCTTGGCTCAGTGATGGCTCTTTCATCTCTGAATTACAAGATGACGGTTTTAAGCCCTATTCAACAGACATGAGCAAAAAATCTAGGCTAAAATTCCAGTGCAGCACTGAAGGGGTCCTGCACTGTCACAGGTGACACCAAGTGTCAAGGGATGCCTTGCTACATTCGAGGCACTATATAAGTGCTATTGCTTTGGACGAGATGTTCAATCGAGGCTCTGTCTTCCCTCACGGATGTCATAATAGCTAAAACAGCTGAAAATCCTCAGCAGGCCAAGCAATATCTGTGGAGAGTGAAGCAATTCTTATTGCTTCTGGGCATTTCCAGCATTTTCTCTTCGTATTTCAGATTTTCAGCGTCCGCATTATTTTGCTTTTGTGCTAAAACAGACTATCTGGCCATTACCACATTGGTGGGGTTGGATCTTAATATGAGCAAATTGGCTGTTGTGTTTCCCACATAACATCAGCGACTAAACTTCAAAAGTAATTAATTGGCTGTAAACCGCTTTGAGAATGTCCAGAGGTCATGGAAGGTGACGTTTCTTTAACAGAGTGAGGCAGTAATAAGCAAAATCAATAGGATGTCAGGTTATAATGTCAAATATCAAGTTGAGTTCAAATCCTCAGAATCCTGACCAAACTGCATCCACAGCTTTGCCCAGATTTGTGGTTGTCACAGCTTGAAGCACCACCCAAGCTCTCGAGAGGGGAATAAGGAAGCTTTTAGATGATCAGCAAGGAAAACTGAACAGCAACAACTTACATTCAATTCGTGCTATCAATATAAAAACCCGACCAAACAAGGAGTAAAGATAGGAAGGCTCTCCAGCCTTAAAGCAACATCACAGAGGGGAGAACAGAGATTTATAAAATATTTCATCAGCCAGGGAATATTTTCATAGGGAATGAAAGGGCACAGGCTCAGGTTTGTGAAGGCCAGATTGCGAACAGATTGTAGGAAGTATTTCATTACGCAGAGTGTGACCAACAGCTGGAAGGGGTTTTCAAGAGCAGCGATTGAGCGCGAAGAAGTGAGCAAACAGCTGGATGCTGTCACGGGGAAACGATGGGGTTGGTATTGCTGAAGGACAAAGTCAACTGGGCTGAAGAACCGTCTTTATCTGAACCAATCTTGCGGATTTGTTGGGATGTTGAATGTCACGGACAAAGCATTGTGATTGTAAAGCTGCAATTACCACTCTTATGGTCTGTAATTTATCTAAACATGAGAGGTATTCAGGAATGAAAGAGTATTATTTTTGGCTTGGACTTCCGTACTTATTTTATCTTAGTTGGTCTTCCTTTAAAATTGACGAATTTGTCGTCAGAATAAATGCACCTCTCAAGGATGTAATTGCCAATTTTGCTGCTGCTGCCAGTTAGATCATTGTCACTCAGAGCTAACTACCTGAAATGTTGGTGTTACCTGCAGGAAGGTTCCAGGAACGGAAAGCCTGAATTTTTGGGGGTGATTATTCAAACAGAATTTCTTCAGCAATGTCAGCCTTCTGTGAGAGATAACTTCCAAGGTATTGGCAGTGTTCCAAATTTTCCAGGCGCTCATCATGAATCCTAATCAATGGGGCTAGGGCATGTGCATTTAGAGCTTGCTGATGGGGGAACATTGGTCTTCAGAATATTGAGTGTAAGTCCCATCTTCTCGTACACCTCAGTAAATACGTTAATGGTTTACGACACAGCACTTACTGCAGTATCATCAGCGTATTTGAGCGCAATATAACAAGTGAGGTAAAGTCACCATAGTCCCAGATGACCATAGGCTGCTTTCTCCTTTGTGAGGAAGAGCGTAAGAGCTGACTGGTGCTGATTTAACCTGAGGATCAACACACCTCAAGCGAGGGGTGAGGATAAGAAGGCGGACCTTCACAAATAACCTCAGCCAGTATGGGAGTTGAACCCACGCTGTTGGCCTTGCTCTGCATCGCAAACCAGCTGTCCAGCCAACTGAGCTAAACCAAACCCCGAGTAACTGAGGTAAGGGTAGCCTTAGTTTTTGATTAGAGTTGTCTGAGATTAAATAGTACATTGCCCATTTGATGAATAAGCTACCCTCTAGCTGAGAGCTTGTCAGACAGATTCGGCAGTGAGGGAGATCGGAAAAAAGTTGAAGTGATGACGTAACCTGATTTTGCTCCCATCGTAACCTCAAAAGGGTCTGTGATGGATTAATTGTTGACGATCACTGCTCATCATGAAACAGGCAGAGGATGGTAATGAGTTTTGGAGGACATCTATACTCCAGCAGAATCATCCAGAATGCTTCATCATTTACTGAGTTGAAGGTCTTTGTCAAGTCAAAGAGTGCAGTGTAGAGAGGTTGATGTTGTTCGCAGCATTTTTCTTGTAGTTGGAGAACTGTAAAAATCATGTCGGCTATGTTTCTTGATGGTCTAAACACACACTGAGATTCGGGGGTAACTCTTCGACAAGGTGAATAAGTCAATTCAGAAGGGTTATTATAATCTTTTGTGCAATGGAAAGCAGGGAGATACTTTGCAGGACAGGAATATTATTGAATTAATTCCTCGCAGTCAGACTCATAGAATGAATCTGCTCATGTGCCTGAGAGGATTGCTGCTGCACCATCAGCTTCCAGGGAAGAAGGGCTTGGGAGAAGGGGGTCAGAGGCTAGAGGAGAGGGACTGTGTTCTATAGTTCCCTTTCCTTTTGCCGTTCATAGCTGAGCAGCAGAGTTCCTGATTTGCAATTAAAATGTTGCTTCTTAAAGAAATGTGACTTTGGTCAAAGTAAAATTTACCACCAATAATGATAGATGACAGCTCAAGTCCCCTTGCATTGTCTTATTTAATAGCAATATTGATTAATAGGCTTCGATTCAAGCTCACTTTCAGAGACCTGGCACACACAATTCAGGATGAGGGAGTGCTGCACTGTAGAGGTGCCGTCCTTCAAATACAGCATCAAACCAAGTCCTTTGGAAAAATCCCTTGGCATTGTTCAAAAAAAGGCAGGGCAGTTCTTGCTGTATTTTTAGCCGATAATTAACCTCAAACAACGTCAATAAAATAAAACACATCATCTGCTTATTATCACATTGCTGTTTTGAGATTTTACAATGCACAATTTGGCTGCGGCGCTTTAAACTTTACAATAGCGTTTATACTTAAAAATATACTTTTTTGGCTGTTGGAGCTTTGCAACGTCCCAAGACTCTGAAAGGGACTATGGCAATGTCAGTCTTTCTTTCTGAATTAATCCCTGCAGATTGCTCAAAGGAAAATGAGGAGTGAGAATAGATTGTAATTGAATACGTGGTGCATTTCAGTATTGCCATGGATTGAATGTTCAAACAAATCAGTGTCTAATTCAGAAGCAGGAAACGATTTAGGAAACTATTAGAACTTTAAAAAGGCAACTGCTAAGGCAAGCCTCCACACTCCAGCTGCCGCACAATTATACTGATTGTGGTTTGACAGCTCAATAAGGAACTGTGGATGTTCGTGACCTATGGTCATAATTAAAGCTTTCACAAATGGTTCAGCCGAAACATGAATTATAAATAAAGATGGATCAGCTGACCAGAAATGTCCAACCTGGCACTGAAGTTGAAGCAGTGTTATCTCCAAAAAGAAGTCCCTAAAATAGATAGAAAATTATGCAATTGGACAGCAACTTCCATGAATACTGGAGATCTCAAAGCACTTTACAACCAATGAAGTACTTTTGAAGTGTAGTCACTAAAGTTATTACAGGATATTACATTCATAGACAGTTTCTGCCCTGCCTCAGTCCATCTGCGGCTGAAACCCTCATCCATGTTTTTATTACTTACACAAGCGAGCATTCCAATACTTTTAGACCACTGTCCCATTCACCAATCTACTTAAATGCAGTTCATCCCAAACTCTTGCTGTTTATTTTCACCAAATCCCATTTACCCCTGTGCTTTTCTGACCTGCGGGGGCTCCTGGTTTGACCGCCTCTCGAAGACAAAGTTCTGACCCTTGATTTCAAACCTCTCCATGGCGTTCCCATTCCCTAACCTCCTCCAGCCCTACAACCTTCCATGAAATCTGTGTTGCTTCATTCCCTGTGCATCCACTTCCCAATTCCCTCCTCCCACCATCGATTCAGCAGTCTAGACCCTTAGCTCTGGAATTATGATCACAAATCACTTTGCTTCTCTACTTCACCTCCTTAAAGCCCATTGTTAAATCTACCCCATTGACCATGTAATTGATCACCTGTCCAAATATCTCCATTCAAGATTCATTATCAATACCTGTCTGAATACATTTCTGTGAAATGCCTTGAGATGTTAAAGGGTGTTATCAAAATCTGTTGGAGAGACATTGCGCTGGATTTCTGTGCAACCCGCCATGTGTTCCGTGGCAGCGGCGGAATGCTCATCCTGCTGTGGTCAATGGGGGTCACATTGAGCACACCCCTTGCCGCTGGGAAATGTACGGTTGGGATGTGCCAGCAGGTGGACCAGATGATCCAACTGACATAAAGGGATGGCAAGTTCCAGAAAATGACTTTAAAAGGGACTCCAGCTGATGAGGGTAATATTTAGAGGCCTCTATAGTTGACAATTTTGGTTTAAAATAGTGATTCAGATTTTAAAAGTATTTTTGATGGTCGAACGCATTCCTCATGGCCAAAACCATTGGTCCTGGTCAAACGCACAGCGCACGGTCAAACACACAGCTCATGGTCAAACACACAGCTCATGGTCAAACACACAGCTCATGGTCAAACACACAGAAAGCTTTGTTCACCCCGACACGGTAAGGCGCTGTTCTCTCGTCACCCATCCCGTAAACCAAAGGATCACCTTGGCCTCCCGGTCACACACGGTGGAGATAAAGGGATTCTGCCTAGCGAACCTCACTGTCCAAGGCAGGGAATTCCACAATTTCCGCCTGGACGTCCTGCCGCACCTCTGCGCAGCCACCCTCCTTGGGCTGGATTTTCAGTGCCATCTGCAAAGCCTGACTTTTAAATTTGGCGGCCCTATACCCCCCCCTGACTGTCTGTGGCCTCGCAACCCTTAAGGTCGACCCACCTTCCCTGTTTGCGAACCTCACCCCGGATTGCAAACCCGTTGCCACCAGGAGCAGACGGTACAGTGCCCAGGACCGGACCTTCATCAGGTCGGAGGTCCAAAGGCTGCTGAGGGAAGGGGTCATCGAAACGAGCAACAACCCCTGGAGGGCTCAAGTGGTGGTGGTAAAGTTCGGGGCGAAACATAGGATGGTCATTAACTACAGCCAGACCATCAACAGGTTTACGCAGCTGGATGCATACCCTCTGCCCCGTATAGCCGACCTGGTGAACAGGATTGCGCAATACAAGGTCTTCTCCACGGTGGATCTCAAGTCTGCCGACCACCAGCTACCCCTCCGTAATGGTGACCGCCAGTACACTGCCTTCGAAGCAGATGGGCGGCTCTGTCACTTTTTAAGGGTCACCTTCGGTGTCACGAACGGGGTCTCGGTCTTCCAACATGAGATGGACCGAATGGTTGACCGGTACGGCTTACGCGCAACGTTCCCGTATCTTGATAACGTCACCATCTGCGGCCATGACCAGCAGGACCACGACACCAACCTCTGAAAATTTCTCCAGACCGCGAATATCCTTAATCTGACTTACAATAAGGATAAATGCGTGTTTAGCACCGACTGTCTAGCCATTTGAGGCTACTTAGTGCGAAGTGGAGTCATAGGTCCCGACCCTGAGCGCATGCGCCCCCTCATGGTGTTCTCCCTCCCTCACTGCCCCAAGGCCCTAAAGCGCTGCCTTGGCTTCTTCAGCTATTATGCACAGTGGGTCCCCAATTACGCAGACAAGGCTCGACCCCTGATCCAGTCCACAACCTTCCCCCTGTCGACGGAGTCCCGCCAGGCCTTCTGTCGCATCAAAGCAGACATTGCAAGAGCCACGATACGTGCCATCGACGAGTCCCTCCCCTTCCAGGTCGAGAGCGATGCGTCCGACGTAACTCTGGCGGCCACGCTCAACCAAGCGGGCAGGCCCGTGGCTTTCTTCTCCCGTACCTTCCATGCTTCCGAAATTCGCCACTCCTCGGTCGAAAAGGAGGCCCAGGCCATAGTAGAAGCTGTGCGACACTGGAGGCATCACCTGGCCGGCAGGAGATTCACTCTCCTCACTGACCAACGGTCGGTAGCCTTCATGTTTGATAATGCGCAGTGGGGCAAGATTAAGAACGACAAGATCTTGCAGTGGAGGATCGAACTCTCCACCTACAATTACGAGATCTTGTACCGTCCGGGGAAGCTGAATGAGTATCCCGATGCCCTGTCCCGTGGCACTTGTGCCACTGCACAAGTGGACCGCCTCCGATCCCTCCACGAGGACCTCTGCCACCCGGGGGTTACTCGTTTCTTTCATTTTATCAAGACCCGCAACCTGCCCTACTCCATCGAGGAGGTCAGGACAGTCACCAGGGACTGCCAAATCTGCGCGGAGTGCAAACCGCACTTCTACCGGCCAGAGAGGGCGCACCTGATAAAGTCTTCCCGTCCCTTTGAACGCCTCAGCATGGATTTCAAAGGCCCCCTCCCCTCCACCGACCGCAGCAAGTACTTCCTGAACGTGATTGACGAATACTCCCGGTTCCCATTCGCCATCCCCTGCCCAGACATGACCACAACCACCTCCAGGGTATCTTTACACTGTTCGGTTTCCCTGCATACATTCACTGTGATAGGGGGTCCACCTCCGGGACCTCGCACCCAACCTGGGTAGCGACACCTGGACCCATCCTGCTTCGGAGACATGTGAGACATGCACAAGTCAGACACGTTAGTCGAGAGGGTCCACCTGCTGCACGCCAACCCCCAATACGCCTATGTAACGTTCCCTGACGGCCGCCAAGACACGGTCTCTCTTCGGGACCTGGCGCCCGCCGGATCCCCACGCGCACCCGCGCCAGTGCCCCCACCCCCACCCTCCCCGCAGCACCTGACCGGAGGGTCAGTACTGCCGCCGCCCCAGCCTAGGCCCGAACACGCACCGACGCCCCCTACAGGCGCCCCCCCGGCCCACTTTTCGCCCCAACAACGCCGCCTAGGGGTGACGAAGCTGCCTGGGAGGACGACACCACGTTCCCGGAATCGCAACCGCCGGGACCCCCATCAGGATCACCGCCAAAGCCAAGGCGCTCCAGAAGGACGACAAGGCCACGCCATCGACTGATTGCTGCACCATGAACACTTTGCTATTACCCTCGACATCACGGCACCTCCATTCCTGGTCCTACCATGCGAAAGGCGACTCTAACGCTGGCCATCACCCCGCCGGGCTCTTTTTTAACAGGGGGTGAATGTGGTAATACCAGGTATTGCGGTACCTGAGAGGTGGATGACCATTGGTTAGACCCAGGAGTCTACCATTGGCTGATGTACATAGCTCCGCCCTGAGAGGCGGAGTATAAGAACCAATGCCGTCCCAGCAGCCTTCACTTTCTGTATCGAAGCTGCTGGGGAGCAGTTCTAGCAGATTAAAGCCTCTTAGTTATGAATCACCTTGTCTTGAGAGTAATTGATTGCGCATCACACAGCTCATTGTCAAACCCACAGCGCGTGGTCAAACACACAGCTCATGGTCAAACACAGTTCATGGTCAAACACAGCTCATTGTCAAACACACAGCTCATGGTCAAACACACAGTTCATGGTCACACACACAGCTCATGGTCAAACACACAGTCCATGGTCAAACACACAGCATGTGGTCAAACACACAGTTCATGGTGAAACACACAGTTCATGGTGAAAAATACAGCTCATGGTCAAACACAGAGTTCATGGTAAAACACACAGTTCATGGTCAAACACACAGTTAATGGTCAAACAATAAAAAATGAAATGAAAATCGCTTATTGTCACAAGTAGGGTTCAAATGAAGTTACTGTGAAAAGCCCCTAGTCACCACATTCCGGCGCCTGTTCGGGAGGCTGGTACAGGAATTGAACTGTGCTGCTGGCCTGCCTTGGTCCTCTTTCAAAGCCAGCGATTTAGCCCTGTGCTAAACCAGCCCCTGTGTGCTAAATACACAGTTCATGGCCAAATACATAGCTCATGGTCAAACACACAGTTCATGGTCAAACTCATAGTTCATGGTAAAACGCACAGTTCATGGTCAAACTCATTGTTCATCGTCAACCTCATTGCTTCTGGTCAAACACACAGGTAATGGTAAAACACAAAGCACGTGGTCAAACACACAGTTCATGGTTAAACACACAGTTCATGGTCAAACACACAGTTCATGGTCAAACACAGAGCTCATGGTCAAAAACACAGCTCATGGTCAAACACACAGATTATGGTCACACACACAGCTCATGGTCAAACACACAGTATTGGTCAAACTATTTGCTCATGGTCAAACACACAGTTCATGGCCAAACTCATTGTTCATGGTCAAACACACAGCTCATGGTGAAACACACAGCTCATGGTCAAACACACAATTAATGGTGAAATACACAGCTCATGGTCAAACACACAGCTCATGGTCAAACACACAGCTCATGGTCAAACACACAGCTCATGGTGAAACACACAGCTCATGGTCAAACACACAATTAATGGTGAAATACACAGCTCATGGTCAAACACACAGCTCATGGTCAAACACACAGCTCATGGTCAAACACACAGCTCATGGTCAAGCACACAGCTCTTGGTGAAACACACAGTTCATGGTCAAACACACAATTAATGGTGAAATACACAGCTCATGGTCAAACACACAGTTCATGGTAAAACGCACAGTTCATGGTCAAACACACAGCTCATGGTCAAACACACAATTAATGGTGAAATACACAGCTCATGGTCAAACACACAGTTCATGGTAAAACGCACAGTTCATGGTCAAACACACAGCTCATGGTCAAACTCATTGTTCATCATCAAACTAATTGCTCATGGTCAAACACACAGCTCATGGTCAAGCACACAGCTCTTGGCGAAACACACAGTTCATGGTCAAACACACAGCTCATGGTCAAACACACAGTTAATGGTGAAATACATAGCTCATGGTCAAACACACAGCTCATGGTCAAACACACAGCTCATGGTCAAACACGCAGCTCATGGTAAAACTCATTGTTCATCGTCCAACTAATTGCTCATGGTCAAACACACAGCTCACGGTCAAACACACAGCTCATGGTCAAACACACAGCTCATGGTCAAACACGCAGCTCATGGTCAAACACGCAGCTCACGGTGAAACACACAGTTCATGGTCAAACTCATTGTTCATCGTCAAACTAATTGCATATGGTCAAACACACAGCTCACGGTCACACAGCTCATGGTCAAACACACAGCTCATGGTCAAACACGCAGTTCATGGTCAAACACACAGCTCATGGTCAAACACACAGCTCATGGTCAAACACACAGTTTATCGTAAAATGCACAGTTCATGATCAAACTCATTGTTCATCTTTAAACTAATTGCTCATTGTCAAACACACAGCTCATGGTCAAACATACAGTTCATGGTCAAACACACAGATCATGGTCAAACATACAGTTCATGGTCAAACACAGATCATTGCCAAACACACAGCTCATGGTCAAACACACAGCTTGTGGTCAAACCCTTTGCTCATGGTCAAACACACAGCTCATGGTCAAACACACAGCTCATGGTCAAACACACAGCTCATGGTCAAACACACAGCTCATGGTCAAAGGCATTGATTCGAAAGTGTTCTGTTTGTGCTCTATTTTTATGCAACTGTTCTATTTTTATGCAAATGTCCTGTAGTAAGATTTCCTGTGTTTCCTAGGTGATTCAGATTTTTCCAATCAATGAACCTGCCCTATCAGAATCTATTGTCACTCATTCAATAGCACCAAATTATGTGTATTTCGTTTCATAGAATCAGAGAGTCATGGAATAGTTACATCAATTTGGCTCATTGTTTCTGTGCTGGCTTTCTGCAAAAGCAAATCAGCTGTTCCCACTTCCTCTGTTATTCCCCATGGTCATGCAAAGTTTTATTTCAGATAATGGTCCGATTGCTTTTTGAAAGCCCCAACTCTCATGTAATGCATTCACATTCCTAATTACTCTATGAGTAAAGAAACCATGGCCGGGATTCTCCGAAAATGGGGCTATGTCCCCATGGCCGCCGGAAAACGAGCACGAATCACTCCAGACTTTTTTCAAAAAGTCCGGAGTGATTCTCCGACTTCAAGAGGGATAGCAGGGCCCTGGCGTGCGCCGCGCAGCTCCTGCTGCCGATACGGGACCCTGAACCTCCGGCTGCGCGTCCGCGCATGCACGGCGGCCGTTTTCGCGCCAGCCCACACGCAACATGGCGGAGCCACATAGCGGGCTGGTGACCACCCGGATTGCGCGTGCCCGCTAATCGGTAGCCCCCGATCGCGGGCCTGGCCGGCGTGGAGGCCCCCCCCGTATTCTACTTCCCCCGCCCCCCCACCAGGACGGCCACCACAGCCGCGGGTCCGAGCTCCCGCCGGGTGAAACCATACGGGAGCCACGCCAGCGGTACTCGGCGGGAACTTGGCCAGTCAACCGTGGTGAATCGCCATGGGGGCCTCTTTCAGTGGCCCCCGAACGGTGCCGTGTCGACCGCCCACGCGCGACTGGCACTGAGGTCGGAGTATCCCGGGCACTTTTCCTCACTGTTCTCTTTGGCTCTTCCGCCAATCACCTACATTCAGTGTGCTATGGTTCTTGACTCTTCCGCCATTGGGAACAGTTTCTCTCCAAATACTCTGTTCAATCCCTTCCTGAATTAAACACCCATGTCGAATCTCCCCTCAACCTTCTCCACTCTAAAGTGTAAAGACCAGCTTCTGTTCACATAACTGAAGTCAATGATCTCTGGAATTATTCTCGCAAATCTTTTCTGCACCCATTCCAGTGACTTCACATACTTTCTAAATTGTGATGCGTGCAATTCGACACAATATTCTAGCTTAGGTTAAAATATTGCTTTCTAAAGGTACACTGTAAGCTCCTTGCTGTTACATTCTATGCCTTTACTTCTGAAACCAAGGATCCTATCTGCCTTATTAACCAATTTCTCAACTTTGTCCTGCCGACTCCATTGATTTGTGTACATGTGCCCTTGCAGTCCCAATGCTGTTGTACCCCTATAGAATTGTACCCTTGGTTTATATTGTCGCTGTGTATTCTGCCAACCAAATTGTGTCACTTCACACTTCTCTGCATTAAATGTCATCTTCCATGTGTTCACCCAATCCACCAGCCTGTCTGTGTGTTCTTGAAATCTAGCACAATCCTCCTCACTGTTCACAATACTTATTAGTTTTGGTTCATCCACAAAATTTGAAACTGCGCCCTGCACAGCTAGATCTAGGTCATTTACTGAGATCACGAAAAGCAGTGCTCCTAGTATCAACCTCTGGGGAACCCCACTTACATATCTCATTCCAGTTCAAAAAACAACCATTTTACTACTACTCTCTACTTCCTGTCACTCAGACAACATTTTACAGGGAGGCTGTGGCACAGTGGTATTTTTGCTGGATTAGGAATCTAGAGACCCAGGGTAATCCTCTTGGGACCAGGGTTCGAATCCCACCATGGCAGATGGTGGAATTTAAACTAAATAAAATACCTGGTCTAATGATGACCGTGAAACCAATGTTGATTGTCGTAAAACCCCTAACAGCACTGTGGGTGTACCTACATAACATAGACTACAGCGGTTCAAGAGGGCAGCCCACCATCACCTTCTCAAGGGCATCTAGGGATGGGCAATAAATACTGGCCTAGCCAGCAAAGCCCACTCTCCATAAATGAATATAAAAATAAACTTAACTTCCATGTTGCAATTGTCCCTTTTATTTTGTGGGCTCTGACAAATCTCTTAGATGACACCTTCCCAAATGCCTTTTGAAACTCCTGTACCTCACATCAACCATATTTGTCTCATTACATCATCAATAACATCAGTCATATTAGTTAAAAATGATTTAATCATAATAAATCCATGCTGGCTTTCATTAATTAATCCACATTTTTCCAAGTGAATGTCCATTTTGCCTCAGATTGTCATTTCTCAAAGCTTTCCCATCATCGAAGTTAAAGAGACTGGCCTGTAATTGTGGGGTATATCCTTCTCCCCTTTCATGAACCAGCGTCCTCTGGTACCATCCCTGTATCTAGAGAAGATAAGAATATTATGACCAGTGCTTCCACGATTTCCACCATTGCTTCTAGTGTGGATAGAGGAGAGGCAAATTGAATATCTTTATCCTGTCACTATCAGTCCATAAGCAGAGATGTTTTTGAATTACGCTTAAAGTAGTTTGTGGCATGCTTTCCCAAACACTACTCGTAGCAAACTCTTTTCATGATTAACTCAGAGGGTTAGTTTATTTCACATCCAAGCCCAGGGTGCAGCGACGCACACGTACCCAGACTCACTCACACTCTCTCTCTTACACACACACATTTTCTCACTCTTAAACACACAGATGCTCAAATGAACACACACACACACTGCTTCTCTCTCTCCCACACACACAAACAATCACACACAAAATTCCCTCTCTCTCACACATAGACAAACACTCACGTACACACGACCTCTCTTTCACACATAGTCAAATACTCACATACACACAGTAAGGAGGAGGCAAAAGAGGATTGTTTTTATAACAATGGATAACAACAATGAAATAACCAAAGAAATTAATATTAGTTCACATGATTTCCCGAGTCCAAAAAGTCCAGAGGGTGTTTCCTTCATGACAGTGATCAGCCCAGATGAATTTTTGGTTGGAGACAATAGTGCGAAAATCCTTGAAATGAATGATAATGCTTAGACTGCTTCACAGGCGATGCTCAAAAACCTTTAAAATCAAACAGATTTTGAGCAGTTGTGACATGTTGGTCAGCTGCTTGTTCAGTCTTGCTCGAGGTCTTTTCAGTTGGTGTTAATTCAACAGACTGCTTGTTTCTCAATTCTCAAATGAAATATTGAGATTTCAAAATGGTCACTTGAGCCATGTGACCTCCACAATGATTTCAACGGATGTTTATCTGGTATCTGGGTCAGGTCTTTGTTTTATGGATTAGAATGTCCCACATTTTAAGCCAATGAAAGAGTCATCATCCATGCTGAGGATCTTCTTTTGGGAAGCTATTGTCTGGGCAGACCCTGTGACTCCACTAGAGGGGTAAGCTGATCAAAATGGAAATTACATCCATTTTCCCTTCTATGATCCCTTTTGGAAATGGACTTGGACAGACACAGGTGTGAGATGGGTAACTTACAACTCTGCAGGAATAATGGGTTTTGATCTGAGAATCCCTGAGTTTCATGAATATAATGTCCTTACAATGGGGCATAAGATTCCACGATATGAGAAAGTGACATTTTTGTCTGTGTAATCTGTTGGAAACTTTTAAGCCAGATGGTCAATCCTATGAATCATGTGAATGGTAACAGCCATCTTTTGGTTCAGCAAATACTATTTTAAATTGCGACAAAGAAAGTTTTCATTTACTAAATTTGGTTTTCTTTTCATTCCTTATTGACATGACACTTCCCTTCGTTCCTTGGATGCATCTCATTTGGTCTTATCAGTTTTAAGTACAATCAGCCTTTCAAAAACCTCCTCTTTATCATTTTTAACATCCAGTATCTCAAATGCGTCCAATCTCACTTTGAGTTTGCAAGCATCCTCTTTCTTGGTAAAGACAGAGGCAAACTATTAATTTAGTACTGCAACCATACAAACTGGTTCCTGGTGTAAATTCCCTTTTTGCTCCTTTTTAGCAACTTTTACCCCATTTCATTTTCCATTATTTTATTAGTTATATGCTTATATATAATAACTCTTGGATTTCACTTGCATTAGCTGCCAGCTTCTTCACATACCTTCTCTTTGCTTCTCGTGTTTGTATTTCAGACTTCTTTTCGGAATGTTCCATGTTCACATGGTTCTCATCTGTACTAGAAACCTGGGGTGGGATTCTCCGACCCCCCGCCAGGTCGGAGAATCGGCGGGGGGCGGCGTGAGTCCCGCCACCGCCGGCCACCGAATTCTCCGGCACTGGAAATTCAGCGGGGGCGGGAATCGCGCCGCGCCGGGCCCCACCCCCCGGCGATTCTCCGGCCCGCGATGGGACGAAGTCCCGCTGCTGTAATGCAGGTCCCGCGGCGTGATTTAAACCACCTCCCTTACCGGCGGGACCAAGCAGCGCGAGCGGGCTCAGGGGTCCTGGGGGGGCGTAGGGCGATCTGCCCCCGGGGGGTGCCCCCACGGTGGCCTGGTCCACGATCGGGGCCCACCGATCTGCGGGCGGGCCTGTGCCCTGGGGGCACTCTTTCCCCTCCGCGTCGGCCATAGCCTCCGCGATGGCCGACACAGAGGTGACCCCTCCCCCCTGCGCATGCGTGGAGATGACGTCAGCAGCCGCTGACCCTCCCGCACATGCGCAGACTTCCGGCGGCCAGCGAAGTCCCTTCGACCCCGGCTGGCGTGGCGCCAAAAGCCTTCCACGCCAGCTGGTGGGACGGCAACCACTCTGGCGCGGGTGTGGTAGTCTGTGTAGAGGTATTACGGTACCTGGTAAAGCTGGAACACCATTGGTAGATATTGTAGGTTTCCTATTGGTCAAGCTGGATGGTAGCTCCGCCCTGCAAGGCGGGGTATAAGAGCACGTGCCGCCCCAGCAGCCTTCATTCTGTACCTGAGCTGCTGGGGGAAACATCTAGCTTATTAAAGCCTTCAGTTGGACTACAACCTTGCTTTAGTGGTCATTGATCGTGCATCAATTTAATAAGTTAGATTTAAAAGGATGGAGCTCTGAATCAATCCGGAGTGTCTGCAACTCAGCCCCCACGCGGCGAACTCAGCGGCAATCTTCAAGCACTGGCTGGCATGTTTTAAAGGATATCTCGGCACGGGCCCTTGCAGGCTCCCCTGGATGTGGCCTCCAGAAATGCCCGTGCTTACGTTCCCGACCGCGCGGCAGCCCCCTGGGCAGCGTGGAACTCCTCCACAGCCGACCCCAAGACATCCCCCATCCCCCATCGCCCCACAAGCTTGTGCTGCAAGGCAGCCTGTCAACCCCGGGGGGCCCCGCTGCTACTTTTGTGGGCAGGCCAAGCACACCCGGCAGCGATGCCCGGCCCGCGTATCCACCTGCAAGGGATGTGGTAAAAAGGGCCACTTTGTGGTGGTATGCCAGGCCCGTGCGGTCGCCGCGGTCTCCGGCGGTGAATGCGGACCGCCACCACAAACCTCTCCAGGGTCCCCGTGCGGCCAGCGGGCGCCGTCATCTTCCTCCTCCAGGACCACGTGTGGCCCCCGGGCGCCGCCATCTTGTCCCGCGCACGCCACGTTCGATGGATGGGTGCCGCCATTTTGTGCACCCCCAGCCATGTGCGACCAATGGCAGCCGCCATCTTGGATGGACACCCAGGACCCCAGCTCGGCTGACCGCACACCGCCCGAAGAGAACACTCAACTTCTGCGATTAGCCTCGGTGACCCTGAACCAGTCCCGGCCTCGAACACACTCAACTGCTACAACAACAGTACTAATCAACGGGCACGAGACGTCCTGCTTAATCGACTCTGGGAGCACGGAGAGCTTCATACACCCCGACACGGTAAGGCGCTATTCTCTCCTCACCCACCCCGTTATTCAAAAAATCTCCCTGGCCTCCGGTTCCCACTCAGTAGAGATAAAGGTGTTTTGTGTAGCAACCTCACGGTCCAGGGATCGGAGTTTAAAGATTACCGGCTCTACGTCCTTCCCCACCTCTGCGCGGCCACACTCCTAGGTTTAGACTTCCAGTGTAATCTCCAAAGTCTAACTTTCAAATTCGGCGGCCCTATACCCCCTCTCACTGTCTGCGGCCTCGCGACCCTCAAGGTCGATCCGCCTTCCCTGTTTGCGAACCTCAACCCGGATTGCAAACCCGTCGCCACCAGGAGCAGACGGTACAGTGCCCAGGATTGGATCTTTATTAGGTCAGAGGTCCAAAGGCTACTGAGGGAAGGAGTCATTGAAGCCAGTAACAGTCCCTGGAGAGCACAAGTAGTGGGGGTAAAGACCGGGGAGAAGCATAGGATCGTCATCGACTACAGTTAGACCATCAACAGGTTTACGTGGCTGGACGTGTACCCTCTCCCCCGCATATCTGACCTGGTAAACAGGATCGTCCATTACAAGGTCTTCTCCACGGTGGATCTCAAGACCGCCTACCACCAGCTCCCCATCCGCACTAGTGACCGCAAATACACTGCCTTCGAGGCAGACGGGCGGCTCTATCACTTCTGAAGGGTTCCTTTCGGTGTCACCACCTAGGGGTCTAGGTCTTCCAGTGCGAGATGGACCGAATGGTTGACCGGTATGGTTTACGGGCAACATTCCCGTATGTCGATAATGTCACCATCTGTGGCCACAACCAGCAGGACCACGACACCAACCTCCGAAAATTCCTCCAGACCTCAAAGACCCTTAACTTTACATATGACAAGGATAAATGCGTGTTTAGCACCGACCCCCTAGCCATCCTCGGCTACGTAGTGCAAAATGGAGATATAGGCCCCTACTCTGAACGCATGCGCCCCCTTATGGAGTTCCCCCTCCCTCACTGCTCAAAGGCCCTGAAGCGCTGCCTAGTGTTTTTCTCTTACTATGCCCAGTGGGTCCCCAACTGCGCGTCCCCTGATCCAATCCACAGCTTTTCCCCTGTCGATAAAGGCCAGCCAGGCCTTCAGCCGCATCAAAGCAGACATTGCAAAGGCCACGATGCGTGCCATCCACGAGTCCCTCCCCTTCCAGGTCGAGAGCGACGCGTCTGACGTAGCTCTAGCTGCCACCCTCAACCAAGCGGGCAGACCCGTGGCCTTCTTCTCACATACCCTCCATGCTTCCGAAATCTGCCACTCCTCAGTCGAAAAGGAGGCCCAGGCCATAGTAGAATCAGTGCAACATTGGAGGCATTACCTGGCCGGCAGGAGATTCACTCTTCTCACTGACCAACGGTCGGTTGCTTTCATGTTCGATAATGCACAGCGGGGCAAGATAAAAAAATGATAAGATCTTGCGGTGGAGGATCGAACTCTCCACCTACAACTACGAGATCTTGTATCGTCCCGGAAAGCTAAACGAGCCTCCTGATGCCCTGTCCCGCGGCACATGTGCCAACGCACAAGTGGACCGCCTCCGAGCCCTCCATGAGGACCTCTGCCACCCGGGGGTCACTCGCTTTTACCACTTTATCAAGACCCGCAACCTGCCCTACTCCATCGGGGAAGTCAGGACAGACACCAGGGACTGCCAAATCTGCGCGGAGTGCAAACCGCACTTCTACCGGCCAGAGAAAGCACACCTGATAAAGGCTTCCCATCGCTTTGAACGCCTCAGCATGGACTTCAAAGGCCCCCTCCCCTCCACCGACCGCAACACGTACTTCCTGAACGTGATTGACAAGTACTCCCGGTTCCCATTCGCCATCCACTGCCCTGACATGACCGCAACCACCGTCATCAAGGCCCTCCATAGCATCTTTGCACTGTTCGGGTTCCCCGCTTACATACATAGTGATATGAGTAACGAACTGCGTCAATTCCTGCTCAGCTAGGGCATCGCCTCGAGCAGGACGACCAGTTACAACTCCCGGGGTAACGGACAGGTAGAGAGGGAGAACGGAATGGTCTGGAAGACCGTCCTACTGGCCCTACGGTCCAGGAATGTCCCAGTCTCCCGTTGGCAGGAAGTCACCCTGGATGCCCTCTACTCCATCCAGTCACTGCTTGTACCACGACCAATCAAACACCTCATGAATGTCTCCTTGTCTTCCCCAAGAAGTCCTCCTCTGGGACCTCACTCCCGACCTGGCTGGCAGCTCCCGGACCCATCCTGCTCCAAAAACACGTACGGGCGCACAAGTCGGACCCGTTGGTCGAGAGGGTCCATCTTCTCCACGCTAACCCCCAGTACGCCTACGTGGCTAACCCTGACGGCCGACAAGATATGGTCTCCCTATGAGACCTGGCACCTGCCGGATCCCCATGCACACCCCAGCCACCAGCCCCACTCTCCCTTCCACCAGTGCACATTACAGGAGGATCGGTCCTTCCGCCGGTCCCGTCTAGGCTCCCCCACCCACCGACGCACCCAGCAGACGCTCCCTTCCCAGGTCAACCTTTTGCCCCACCAGCGCCGTCTTGGGGTGTTGAAGCTGCCACAGAGATCGAGGCCATGCTCCCGGAGTCACAGACACCCGAGCCTCCTCCGGCGTCACCACCGAAGCTTTGACGATCACAGAGGACGACCAGGGCCCCCGAACAACTGATTGCTTCGTTTTAAAGTGTATAGTTATTTATGAATCTGTAAATAGTTACAAAACGCTGTACGGAGATATTACGGTACCTCCATAACTATAACTGCTACCACGTTACCATGTAGTAATATCAAGCCACCACCCATGCTGAACTCTTTTTTAACAGGGGGTGAATGTGGTAGTCTGTGTAGAGGTATTACGGTACCTGGTAATGCTGGACCACCATTGGTAGATATTGTAGGTTTCCTATTGGTCAAGCTGTATGGTAGCTCCGCCCTGCAAGGCGGGATATAAGAGCCCGTGCCGCCCCAGCAGCCTTCTTTCTGTACCTGAGCTGCTGGGGGAAATATCTAGCTTATTAAAGCCTTCAGTTGGACTACAACCTCGCTTTAGTGGTCATTGATCGTGCATCAGCGGACTTAGCCCCTAAAGGTGAGGGCTTGGCCCCTAGCAGTGCGGAGAAATCCGCACCTTTGGGGCGGCCCAACGCCGGAATGGTTCACGCCACTCCATCCTGCCGGGACCCCTCACCCCACCAGGTAAGGGAGAATCCTGCCCCTGACATCTGTTATATGCACCCCTTTACTGCTTCAGCTTACTCTTTATCCCTCTCATTATTCAGGGAACTCTGGCGTTATTTGTCCTACCTTTCCCACTTCTCACAATTTATCCTAGCTCAATCTGAAAGGCAGTCCATTGTTCTTTCATTACCTGTTAATCTGTGATTCCAATTTACCTGGGTAAATTGGGTAATTTAACTGAGTCAGTTCATTTCTCAACCCATTGAAATTGACCCAACCTCAAGAAATGATTTTTATCCTGGATTGGACTGTTCCCTCAATCTTCTCCCTACTACTATGTGGCTCACCTTGGAACCCGATCCAGCAATGCCTCCTTCCTCATCGGGTTGGAAATATTCTCATAGAATCTCTACAGTGCAGAAAGAGGTGGTTTGGCCCATCAAGTCTGCACCGACCCTCTGAAAGAGCAACCTCCCTACACCCAGTTGCTGGCCCTATCCATATAACCCCACCTAACCTGCATATCGTTGGCTCAAAATCTTTGGTTCTGATCTAGAAAATTCCCCTGAACACAGTTACTGTCTCCCTCACTGCCCTTTACACCATTGCTAGCCCAGTCTATTTTAGGCTACATAAAGACACCCATTATGACTTTTGTTTTGGGGCATCTCCATAATTTCTTTGCAAATCTACTCCTCTATATGTTTCCCAATATTTGGTAGCTTACTGAATACACCCGGAGTATAATGTTACCACTATTGTTTCTTTAGCACTAACCAAATAGATTCTGTCCTTTTTTAAAATAAATTTAGTGTACCCAATTCATTTTTTTTCCAATTAAGGGGCAATTTAGCGTGTTCAATCCACCTAGCCTGCACATCTTTGGGTTGTGAGACCCACGCAAACATGGGGAGAATGTGCAAACTCCACACGGACAGTGACCCAGAGCTGAGATCGAACCTGGGACCTCGGCACCGTGAGGCAGCAGGGCTAACCCACTGCGCCACCGTGTTGCCCCCAAATAGATTCTGTCCTTGACACCTCTCGGAAATTGTTCATGTCCAACATTGTAATGTTCTCCTTAATCAATATAACCAAGCATCTAACATCACAACTAGTAATAAGGTAATATTAATCCAAGTCCTAGATTTACTCTGGCATCACTAGCCCAGTAGTGACTTGTTTCCCGATTCTCCACCATGAATCTGCCTCGTCCCCGCTGCCAGCGAGGATGGAGAATTTGGTGCTCAGTTCTCCATTCGCTACAGCAGGAACGGCGAATCCCACTAGCATGAAGGAGCAGAGAATCAAAGTGATATAGTCAGATTTATGTCATTCAAAGAGAACATCTCAATGACACGAATTCTGTTGCGACTTTGCACTGCGCCTCAGAGGTTTCCTCCCGGCTATGCCATCTTGTCTTTGGTGTCAGACACAGCTGCTAATGCTGGGCTGAGGTTTACAGATTCTTTGAAGTCCCTTAAAAGAATGCACGCTGATAAAAAGAACTGCGACTTCACGAAAAAAGTGACAAATCGCACACAAAACCATCTGTTTATGTCACGTCCTAGCTATCGTTGAACAGCAACTGACATTGTGGCCCAATGGTTTCAGCATAAGTGCCTTCTTACACGATGGGTTGGAGCAGCTGCAGTGGCCATCGACTGGAAGGTTTCAAGATATTTAGAATTAGATGTTAGGTTTTATACTTGATAATTAGAAGCACTGCAATCTTGGAACTAGTTACGGTGCCCATTGCTGCCGTATTTAATTACTGTCCAGCTCCAGAGCTGACTACTATTTAACAAATTTTGGAAGGTTTTGTTTTTGTCTTCAGCAGTTCTTACTGATTTTGTTAGATTATTTTGATGGAGTAGAGAAAATGGAATGACATAATGGGACTATTAATTTTAGTATTACTTTGCATGGAGATTGATGAACTGGAGACCTCCGGATATTAAATGAGCCGTGACATATCTCTTTGCCTTGGCCTTACAATTTGCTCATGAATGGTTACTCCATTGTAAAGGTCAGAGGACAGGCATGTTGGCAGGCACTGCCTCCAAAATACAGAATTGTGGAAAGCTTAATGGGGCTGCATGGTGGCACAGTGGTTAGCACTAGAGTATGGGTTCAACTCATGTCTTGTGTGATTGCATGGAGTTTATACGTTCTCCCTGTGTCTGCCCAGGTTTCCTCCAGATGCATCACTGACTCTCCCTCAATACGCTCCCTCAATACTGACTTTGAACAGTGCGGCGCCCTCTCAGTACTGACCCTCTGACAGTGCACCACTCCCTCAGTACTGAGCTTCTAATATTGCGGCACTCTCTCAGTACTGACCCTCTGACAATGCTGCACTCCATCAGTATTGACCGTCTGATAATGTAGCATTCCCTCAGTGCTGCCCCTCTCACAGTGCAGCACTCCCTCAGTACTGACCCTCTGAATGTGCAGCACTGAATCAGGACTGCCCGTCCAACAGTACAGCGCTATCTCGGCATTGACCCTCTGACAGTGCAGCACTCCTTCTGTACTAACCTCTGACAGTGCAGCATATCTCTCAGCACTGACCATCTGACTGTGCAGCAATCCCTCAGCACTGCAATGTATGTTAGCTCTGGTTATCTGGCTTGGTGTTTGGAGTGGCATTTGAATACCCTGTGACACTTAATTGTGCCGCCACTCCTATAATAGGCATATCCACTCTTCTGCCACAGAATATGTAAGGTCATTACCTTGGAGTTGACTACTTAACTTGAATTTCTCTGCCAAAACCTGTACAAAACCCCGTCACCAAAATCAATGGAGGACACTTAAACAAGAACATAAGATTCTAGAAACACTCAACAAGTCAGTCATCATCTGCCGGGAAAAGGCAGATCAATGTTAAGGTTTCATATCATTCTTTAGACTAATAAATGGACAGCACGGTAGCACAGTGGGTAGCACTGTTGCTTCACAACTCCACGGTCCCAGGTTCGATTCCCGGCTTGAATCACTGTCTGTGTGGAGTCTGCACATTCTCCCTGTGCCTGCTGGGTTTCCTCTAGGTGCTCCGGTTTCCTCCCACAAGTCCCGAAAGACGTGCTGTTAGGTAATTTGGTCATTCTCACTCTGTGTACCCGAACATGCGCCGGAATGTGGTGACTAGGGTTTTTTCACAGTAACTTCATTGCAGTGTTAATGTAAGCCTACTTGTGACAATAAAGATTATTAAATGTATATATATATATATTATATAAATGATTCAACCTGCAATCTGATGTCATTACCTGATAGCTCCGTTATAGTCAGTTGAATAAAACCAAAAGCAGGAAAGCAAATGCTTATGAGTCAATGTTAAATTCAATTTAATGTTCTTCAGAGAAATGGTAACCTAGGCCTGTGAATTCAACAAATCTATTTTTGGAGCATGGTGTTGAGGGGGTAGAAGTGTGGATATGCTGAAATAATAAGCTCTGAAAAAAATCATCTGTTGATTAAATCTGTAGCGTTCCACAATGAGTAACTCTTATCCTACTGAATGAACAATAACTTTGTATAATTGCACCATTAGTCTGATCAATTCTGTACTTTTACACAGTGAGTAAATCCTCACTGGTTACCAAGTCCTCTGAGTTGGGAGTCCAACATTCTACCACTAATTACCCAACCCTCTGAAGTTCAATACCCGCTGTTCTGAATGATGGAAAGTTCTGAATGGGAGTCCATTTTGTGCAGAGCAGCAGCAGGTTTATAAGGCTTGCAGTATGGCAAGATTATCGACTGTTTTGCAAGAGATGGATCGTTGAAAAAGTGATAACTCCTTTGCTCTGAACAGCAAACATGTCAGGGTATTTAACTGTTGGTATTCAAAAAGTAAATAGTAACAGAGTGAAGAGGGGTTTTGTCTGTCATGGAATGTTCTGTGCAATAAAAGATAAAACAAACCAGAATAGGGAGATATTTGATAACTGGAGGGAACTGAGTAACATGTCACATACCACACACGTATTATTGAAATACAGCAAGAAGTCTTATGACACCAGGTTAAAGTCCAACAAGTTTGTTTCAAACACTAGCTTTCGGAGCACTGCTCCTTCCTCAGGTGAATGAAGAGGTATGTTCCAGAAACATTTATATAGATAAATTCAAAGATGCAAAACAATGCTTAGAATGCGAGCATTTGCAGGTAATTAAGTCTTTACAAATCCAGAGAGAGGGGTAACCCCAGGTTAAAGAGGTGTGAATTGCCTCAAGCCAGGACAGTTGGTAGGATTTCGCAAGCCCAGGCCAGATGGTGGGGGATGAATGCAATGCAACATGAATCCCAGGTCCCGGTTGAGGCCGCACTCATGTGTGCGGAACTTGGCTATAAGTTTCTGCTCGGCGATTCTGCGTTGTCGCGTGTCCTGAAGGCCGCGTCGGAGAACGCTTACCCGGAGATCAGAGGCTGAATGCCCTTGACTGTTGAAGTGTTCCCCGACTGGAAGGGAACATTCCTGCCTGGTGATTGTCACGCGATGTCCGTTCATTCGTTGTCGCAGCGTCTGCATTGTCTCGCCAATGTACCACGCTTCGGGACATCCTTCCCTGCAGCGTATGAGGTAGACAATGTTGGCCGAGTCGCACGAGTATGTACCGCGTACCTGGTGGGTGGTGTTCTCACGTGTAATGGTGGTATCCATGTCGATGATCTGGCACGTCTTGTAGAGATTGCCATGGCAGGGTTGTGTGGTGTCGTGGTCGCTGTTCTGAAGGCTGGGTAGTTTGCTCGCATGTCGTGTGGTGTCGTGCTCTCATTCTAAGCATTGTCTTGCATCTTTGAATTTGTCTATACATATGCTTCTGGAACATACCTCTTCATTCACCTGAGGAAGGAGCAGCGCTCCGAAAGCTAGTGTTTGAAACAAACCTGTTGGTCTGTAACCTGGTGTTGTAAGACTTCTTACTGTGCTCACCCAGTCCAACGCCGGCATCTCCACATTATTGACATACAGGCGGTGTTTCAGCCCCAATCTCCTGTTTCAGCCAGGATTAAAGGCACTTGGAGAGGAGGGCGCACAGGAAAGTCTTTCAGTGAGGTTGCTTCATGAGCATACTCCCCCTACCCTTTAACTTGTTTCTAATTATTACTTTCCGTTATGGGTAGAAACCGGACTACAGCTTTAATACCAGATCAGAATGACATATAAGTTTGCAGGAGCAATAGGGACTCTGTCTCATATTGTGCCAGAGAATGAATAAATGAAAACAAAAACTGAGTGAAATCAGCCTTTAGTTTCACTTCACCCCCACCAAAACAGAATTAATAAGCTTCTTAAGTTTTAAGCTACTGTACGAACAGGACTTCTGCGAGAAAAAAAAAATGTCTAATCTTGCTGCACAGTCTTACAATAGAGGATATCCTGTGTCTCATTAGAAAGAGCTCTTACAATTGTTCATCTTGGCACCTTCACTATTGCTGGGCGCTGGTAGCCATCTCAAAGAGGAACTGTCCATTCCTCTTATCTGGGCCTCCATGAGACCATCTGAACCAACAGATGGTTGGCCATGGAAGATATCACATTGCTGAACTCTCACAAATGTTTGGACAAAGCTATCCAAAACGGACAGCTTATATTTTCCCCCTAAATGTTGTTGCCCCTACTGGCGTCTGAGTTGATGTAGATCACGGTTGAAATCTGGAACCTTTTCTGGAATGAATGACTCAAAACTCAGACCTTCTTCATGCTGGGCCATTCATTAAGCCTGGCCTTCGACCACAAAACAAAATCTTGAAAGAGGAACCCAGAATGCAGTTTCTAAAGCTTGCCTGCACTTTGACATGACACACAATGTAATGCTAAGGCCCATCAAAGGTTCACAAAAATCCTTCTGTATGGTAAACTGGAATAGTATAGTCATTATTTATTTTGTAACATGATTAGTGGAATTGACCATTTTTGTACCTTATGATGGGCATTCTACAAAAAACAAATGGGTTTATCTTTGAATATTTCCCAAGGATGGGGGTGGCATGGTTTTTAAAAATTCATTTACGGGATGTGGTGTCGCTGTTTAGGCCAGCATTTATTGGCCATCCCTAATTGCCGTTCAGAAGGTGGTGGTAAGTTGTCTTCTTGAACCTCTGCAGTCCTTGAGGTGTAGGTACATCCACTGTGGTGTTAGGGAGGGAGTTCCAGGATATTGCTCCAGCGACAGTGAAGGAACGGTGGTATATTTTCAAATCAGGGTGGTGAGTGTCTTGGAGGGGGACCTCCAGGTTGTGGGGTTCCCAGGTATCTGCTGCTTCTGTCCTTCTAGATGGGAGTGGTCATAGGTTTGGAAGGTGCTGTCTAAGGAAACTTGGTGAGGTACTGCAGTGCATCTTGTAGATGGTACACATAGCTGCCACTGTTCGTCAGTGGTAGAGGGTTTGAATGTTTATGGAAAGGGAAGCAATCAAGTGGGCTGCTTTGTCCTGGATGGTGTTGAACTTTTTGAGTGTTATTGGAGCTGCACTCATCCAGGCAAGTGGAGAGTATTCCATTACACTCATGACTTGTGACTTGAAGATGGTGGACAGCATTTGGGCGGTCAGGAGGTGAGTAGGATTCCTAACCTTTGACCTGCCTTGGTAGCCAAAATATTTATATGGCTAGTCCAGTTCAGTTTCTGATCAATGGTAACCCCGAGGATGTTGACTGTGGGGGATTCAGCGATGGTAATGCCTTTGAATGTTAAGGGGCAGTGGTTAGATCATCTCTTGTAAGAGATAATCATTGCCTTCCACTTGCCTGGCGTGAACGTAACTTGGTGACACAATGATTGGCACTGCTGCCCCACAGCGCCAGGCACCTTGGTTCAATTCCAGCCTTGGGTGATTGACTGTGTGGAGTTTTCACTTGCTCCCCCTGGCTGTGTGGGTTTCCTCTGGGTACTCCATTTTCCTCCCACAGTTCAAATATGTGCAGGCTAGATGGATTGGCCATTCTAAATTGCCCCTCAAAGTCCAAAGATTAGGTGGGGTTACAGAGATAAGACAAGTGACTGGGCACAGGTAGGGTGTTCTTTCAGATGGTCAGTGCAGACTCAATGGGCCAAGTGGCCTCCTTCTGCACTGTAGGGATTGTGTGATTCTATGGTTCTACATCCAATCAAGTTGCGTACTAGCTGTAAACTCGGAAACTTTATTTTTCTCAAAATGTCACGACAACAAAGTTACTCACTCATAACATAAAATTGATCAATGGACTATGGTTACTTGCCTCTTGCCCTACTATTATTACTACAGATCCTCTTTTTGAATAGAATGTTGACTTAGAGGACAGTGTTGCAAAGTATGTTTGTGAAGTGTGTTTTCAATTGTGTTGAAAGGAAAAAGGGAATGCTCTGTTTTGTGCTTTGGAGTGTAAGTTGCCTATAAAGATAGTGGGTGGGATTCTCTGGTCCTCCAGCTGCATGTTTCCCGTCCTCGCGCCATTCGTTGGCGGCGCATCCTGTCCTCCCGCAAATTGTCAGTGGGATTTCCCATTGACTGCCCCACGCCGAGAACCCATGGGCAGGGTGCATTGCCAGCAGGAAAGTGAATCCCGACGACCTGATAATTCCAGCCAGTATTTAGTCAGCAGTGCTTTTCATTGTTTGTTTCAGTAAAAGTCTTGAAATGTAAAATTGTCATGTCATCCTTCCAGCTATTAACTGCAAGTTTGAATTTCTTTTTAAAAATTAGCCATTTCAGTGGAGATTGTAACAATAACGACATCAATAAAATCGCACAGACCGAAGTCTATCTGAATTACACATGACTGGAAGGGTGAACATTATCATACAAAATAATTTTCCACATAATTTACTGAAATTATATTTAGCAACTGACTTTAATTAGACATCTGTCTCATTCTTCTGCAACAAAGTATCCAATAAATAATCTGATACAGACAAAAATACAGCATTGTTGCTGCAGGCAAGTCTGTTAGAATGTTTGTTTGGTTTAGCACAGAGGGCTAAACAGCTGGCTTATAATGCAGAACAATTCCAGTAGCGCGGGTTCAATTCCCATACCAGCCTCCCCGAACAGGCGCCGGAATGTGGCGACTAGGGGCTTTTCACAGTAACTTCATTGAAGCCGACTTGTGACAATAAGCTATTATTATTATTGTTGTTTAAACTTTTGGTCCTGTTTTCCTGAGGTATTTTACAGAGATTTGTGATGTTTTTTGGTACATTGTTGTGTTTTAATGAATTTGCGTATTTTGATCAGATTAATTTCTGTAATATTTTACAGTATTGTTGGGATTTATTACTGTATTTATAGATTTTACTTTTTGTACTTGTGATTGCGTTGTTTG
The DNA here is from genome assembly GCF_047496885.1 of Scyliorhinus torazame. Classification (NCBI taxonomy): domain Eukaryota; kingdom Metazoa; phylum Chordata; class Chondrichthyes; order Carcharhiniformes; family Scyliorhinidae; genus Scyliorhinus; species Scyliorhinus torazame. The sequence continues at coordinate 203,358,992 of NC_092711.1, read as the reverse complement.
TTTCCTTTTTTTTTGCATTTGTGTATTTTGACAGGTTTGGCTAGTTTACAGTGATGGTTTTACAAGTGCATTTTTGAAAGTTTAACTGGCTATCTTTGATTGGGAGTGTTGGCATATTTCAATGAGATTAGTTGGTGAATTTGGACAATGACTTTATTGTGTTTCTGCAGCTTTGTTAGTTTATTTTTGATGGTTTTAAAAACATGTATATTAGCTGTGTAATGAATTTGCCCATCCATGTTAATTTTTAAAATCAATTCATTCTTGAGACATGGCATCACAAGCAAGACCCACACTTACTGCCCCCCGAACTGCACCCCCCTACTTCCCACTTCCGAACATTCAGGAAGATAAATAATCTGCTCATCTAGTAGTGGCAGGCAACTATCAAGGCACAAGTCAGGGGTGTGATAGATTTGCTTTGATGTGTTCAGTGCAACTGCACTCAAGAAGTTTGACACCACTCAGGACCATTCGGCCCATTTGCGCTGCACCCCACCCACAACCTTAAGCATTCACTCCCTCCACCCTCTTCACTCCGTTGCTGCACTTTTGGACTAACTACAGGATGCACTGAAACAACCTGCCATGCCTCCTTCAACAGTACTTACCAGCCCCATGGCCTCCACCAACTAGAATTTCAAGGTGGTCCATGGCAACCCCACCTCCAGATTCCCTTCCAAGTTGGACACACCATCCCAACTTGGAAATATGTCTCCATTCTTTCATTGTAGCTGGGTTAATAACTTGAGACTCCCTCCCTAACAGCACAGCAGCAGTACCGGCATCACATAGACTGCAGTGGTTCAAGTGAAAGGCTCACCCTGCCTTCTGAATCATAGAATTTACAGTGCAGAAGGAGGTCACTCGGCCCACCCAGTCCACACCAGCCCTATCCCCGTAATCCAGTAACCCCATCTAATCTTTTTGGACACTAAGGGCAGTTTAGCATGGCCAATCCACCTGACGTGCACAATCCCACCTGGACTGTGGGAGGAAACCGGAGCAACCGGAGGAAACCCATGCAGACACGGGGAGAACGTGCAAACTCCGTAAAGCCAGACACCCAAGCCGAGAGCCTGGAGCTGTGAAGCAACAGTGCTAACCACTGTGCCACCATGCCACCCTGAAGGGCAAGCAGGGTTAGACAGCAAGTGTTGGCCCTTGCCAGTGAGGTTCATTTACTGAGAATGGATTTTTAAATATTTCTACCCAATCACTCCCAATCAGTATAATTTAGGAATACATACGTGGTTAGTAATACATATGTCGCAGGGTGCAGTTGCTCCTCATTCCATTCCTGTAACTATCACTCCAGTTTTGTTTGCTATGAGATATTTATCCAGCTTGTTCCTAATGATTTTATTTTATTCTTAATAAGAGGATAATAGATTTTGGTGGAACTTTGAGCTCCATGCATCCACACTTTGTTCTGGCTGTGTTTGATCCACATTTCCCTCCAGTTCAAAGAAACTCAAGTGCTTTCAAATCACTTCAATCCTTTGTGCAGGCATAGCCAAGTCCTTGAAGGCTGAGGAAGAAGGGGTGAGCTAACAATAGGAGCAATGCTTCTTGGTTACATCACTTGTTACAAAAGGTCTATTCTTGAATATAGAATATTGCTGTCGTAAATTGATTTGTCAATATTTGAGGGGATGTCGATTGCTGAATCCATACAATGTGCTGAGTTATGAATATGGACGGCACGGTAGCACAGTGGTTAGCGCTGTTGCTTCACAACACCAGGGTCCCAGGTTCGATTCCCGGCTTGGGTCACTGTCTGAGCGGAATCAGCACATTCTCCCCGTGTCTGCGTGGGTTTCCTCCGGGTGCTCCGGTTTCATCCCACAAGTCCTGAAGGACGTGCTTGTTAGGTGAATTGCACATTCTGAGTTCTCCCTCAGTGTACCGGAACAGGCGCCGGAGTGTGGCGACTAGGGGATTTTCACAGTAACTTCATTGCAGTGCTTGGTCTGTACTCGTTGGAGTTTGGAAGGAAGAGGGGGGATCTTATTGAAACTTACAGGATACTGCGAGGCCTGGCTAGAATGGAGGCGGAGAGGATGTTTCCACTTGTAGGAAAAATTAGAAGCAGAGGACACAATCTCAGACTGAAGGGACGATGCTTTAAAACAGATGAGGAGGAATTTCTTCAGCCAGAGGGTGGTGAATCTGTGGAACTCTTTGCTGCAGAAGGCTGTGGAGGCCAAATCACTGAGTGCCTTTAAGACAGAGATAGATAGGCTCTTGATCAGGGGTTATGGGGAGAAGGCAGGATAGGGATGAAAGAAATATCAGCCATGATTGAATGGCAGAGCAGAATCAATAGGCCGAGTGGCCTAATTCTGCTCTTTTGTCTTAAGGTCTTATGGTCTTAATATGAGCCTACTTATGACAATCATAAAGATGATTATTAAATTAATATGTTCTGGGTTGACATTTATGAAGCCTGACTTACGATACATCAGTGTACAGTGTTGTTTGACATGCTATTATTGAAATGAGGATAAATGCTTTCGGCTGTCCCTCAGAGATGTGCCATTTACAGAGCTCACAGGGAGCAGCAGCCCTACCTCTGAACACACTTAGTAATAGTGGTGCTCAATATTTCTTCTGAAACCATTACTGAGATCCATTGCTTTCAGTGCTGCAAATGACCTTGAGAGTTTAATATAATTACAAATGCTGAACACCGGCATTTTGTGAAATAAATACTGGAAAACAATTTAAAAAGCATTTAAGGTTCATAATTCAGGAGGTGACGACAAGTAGAAACTTAATTAAAACTCTGTGTGTTTCTACATTGACATATGAATATATAGTTCCGAAAGCTAGCAGAGCAGAGCTATGTCTGTAAACAGTCACATCAGAGCACAGCACAGGAGGAGGCAATTGTCCATCATACCTTTGTGTACTGTTTGTCTGAGCAATTCTAAATTAATCCCACTGTCTGATTTCTCCTCAGAGCATTGTGATAATCGCAAAATATTCCCACCGTCACGTTCTTTCCTCATAAACATTTTAGCGTATCAAAGGATCTCCGGGGATTTTAAGGCTTTTCAGATGTTGTGGGCTTTCGAGGAAGGCTCTTACTCTTCAAACAGCAGCATCTTTAAAAGCATGGGGCTGAGGAAGCAGATGTGAGGAAAGGGAAAGTGTTCCTGGCTTGCAACTTCACTGAACTGTCTGATCAGCTCGTCAACTGTCAGGCAGAGCAGTTCAAAGTAAGACGGCCACTTCAAAGTTTAAACAAGTCAGATCAGGATGAAGGCCTTGAGCAGAGGGCTGCCTGAGATCACCAGATCAAGAGTGGGATGGAAGGGACAGTCCAGACACGGGACCCCTGAGGCACGATCAATTGGACAAAGACGATAGCTGAATCCAACTGAGGCTTTATTGCTATCAGATGTGCGGCCTCTCACAGCAGCTGGCGAAATGACTGCTAGCAGAAGGCCACGCATATTTATACCCCGCCTCCTGGGCGGAACCGGCAGGCAGGGACTACCGGCGAACCTGTAGTACAGGTCCTACCGTAGAATATATAATACAGGTTCAACAGTGGTTTACCACATTCACCCCTTGTTAAAAATTGAGTCCAGCGGGGGTGGTGGATAACTATATACAACAATGAGTTAATATTTACAAGATTTGTGCAAACAAATGTCCTTTGATATACGGTGGACCGGTCAGATGTTTAGCCGGTCCAGGGCCTTGATGTTCCTCTGGGAGTGACGCAGTGGTGTCGGCGATGTTGGTGCTGATCATAGATCATAGATCATAGATCATAGATCATAGAATTTACAGTGCAGAAGGAGGCCATTCAGCCCATAAAGTCTGCACCGGCTCATGGAAAGAGCACCCTACCCAGGTCAACACCTCCACCCTATCCCCACAACCCAGTAACCCCACCCAACACTAAGGACAATTTTGGACACTAAGGGCAATTTATCATGGCCAATCCACCTAACCTGCACATCTTTGGACTGTGGGAGGAAACCGGAGCACCCGGAGGAAACCCACGCACATACGGGGAGGATGTGCAGACTCCGCACAGACAGTGACCCAAGCCAGAATTGAACCTGGGACCCTGGAGCTGTGAAGCAATTGTGCTATCCACAATGCTACCGTACTGATCTGGTCGAAGGTGACTCCGGGAGAGTGCCAAAATCCTCTTCATCGTCGGGTGTGGGCAGGGGGGCGACGGATGGTCCTGGGGGGCTGCTGTTGTGAGCGACGGGAGAGGGGAGGGTGGCGGAGGGGGTGTGGGGGTGGAATCTGCTTGTGCCAGGTCCCTGAGGGAGACAGTATCCTGGCGGCCGTCGGGGAATGCCACGTAAGCGTATTGGGGGTTTGCGTGGAGCAAGTGGACCCTCTCCACCAACGGGTCAGCCTTGTGGAGTCGGACGTGTTTACGGAGAAGCACGGTTCCCGGAGCTGTGAGCCAAGTCGGGAGCGGCGCCCTGGATGTGGACTTCCTGGGGAAGGTAAAAAGACGTTCCTGGGGTGTATTGTTAGTGGCAGTGCAGAGCAATGGGCGAATGGAGTGGAGTGCATCAGGGAGGACCTCCTGTCAGCAGGAGGCCGGGAGGATTCTGGACCGTAGGGCCAGCTGGACGGCCCTCCATACCATCCCATTCTTCCTTTCTACCTGCCTGTTTCCCCGGGGGTTGTAGCTTGTTGTTCTGCTGGAGGCGATACCCCTGCTGAGCAGGAACTGACGCAGCTCATCACTCATGAATGAGGATCCCCTGTCACTGTGGATGTAGGCGGGGAAACCGAACAGAGTGAAGATTGTGTTGAGGGCTTTAATGACGGTGGCAGACGTCATGTCGGGACATGGGATGGCAAAGGGGAACCTGGAGTATTCGTCGATCACACTGAGGAAATTTATGTGACGGTCGGTGGAGGGGAGGGGGCCTTTGAAGTCCATGCTGAGGCGTTCAAAGGGGCGGGAGGCCTTCACCAGGCGCGCGCAGTCCGGCCGGTAGAAGTGCGGCTTGCACTCCGCACAGACCTGGCAGTCCCTGGTGATTGTCCTTACTTCCTTGATGGAGTAGGGCAGATTTTGTGCCTTAATGAAATGGTACAACCATGTGACTTCTGGGTAACAAAGGTTGTCGTGCAGGGCCCGGAGTCGGTCTACCTGTGTGCTGGCACATGTACCTCGTGATAGGGCGTCTGGGGGTTCGTTGAGTTTGCCGGGGCAATACATCATCTCGTAATTATAGGTGGAGAGCTCGATGCTCCACCGCAAGATTTTATCATTTTTGATCTTGCCCCGCTGTGTGTTGTTGAAACTGAAGGCTACCGACCGTTGGTCAGTGAGGAGAGTGAATCTCCTGCCGGTCAGCTAATGCCTCCAATGCCGCACAGCTTCACCGATAGCTTGGGCCTCCTTTTCGACGGATGAGTCCCGATTTTCTGAGGCATGAAGGGTGCGGGAGAAGAATGCCACGGGACTGCCTGCCTGTACATGTGTCGAGCAGCATGTACCGGTTGATGGTCTGGCTGTAGTCCACGACCATTCGGTGTTTCTCCCCAGTTTTAACCACTTCCACCTGAGCTCTCCAGGGGCTGTTGCTGGCCTTGATGATGCCTTCCCGAAGCAGCCGCTGGACTTCGGACCTGATGAAAGTCTTGTCCTGGGTGCTGTACCGTCTGCTCCTGGTGGCGACGGGATTGCAATCTGGAATTAGACTGGCAAAGAGGGAAGGTGGATCGACCTTTAGGGTCGCGAGGCCGCACACAGTGTGGGGTGGTAAGGGCCCGCCGAATTTCAGGGTTAGGCTCTGGAGATTACAATGGAAGTCCAGGCCAAGGATTAGTGCAGCGCAGAGGTTAGGGAGGACATAAAGGCGGAAGCCGGTGAATTCTACGCCTTGGACCGTGAGTGTGACTGTACAGTACCCCCGGATCGCTACGCAGTGGGATCCGGAGGCCAGGGAGATTTCTTGGTTGGTGGGGTGCATCGTGAGGAAGCAGGGCCTTACCGTATCCGGGTGTATGAAGCTTTTGGTGCTCCCGGAGTCCAGCAGGCAGGAGGTTACATGTCTGTCGACTTTTACGCTGGTGGATGCGTTGGTCAGGTTATGCAGACGAGACTGGTCGATTAACATGGAGGCGAGTCTTGGTTGGTCGTCGGGTAATGGGGCGGCTGGTGAGCCCGGGTCCTGGAACGCTGGTGGTTCCCATGTGCTGAGGGGTAGACAAGGTGGTGGCGCCCAAATATCTTGAGGGTTACAAAATGGCAGCACCCATGGAACGCATGTTGCGTGGGTGGAACAAGATGGCGGCACCCATGAAACGCACATGTCGCGCAGAGGGGAAGATGGCGGCGCCCACTGTCCGCACGTGGTCTGGGGGGGATGAGGGTTACAAAATGGTCCGTGACCGAGGGGGGTGGGGCGATAGTGGCTACTGAGCGGGCCTGGCACACCTGGCGGTGAAGTGGCCCTTCTTCCCGCAGGCTTTACAAAAGGCAGTGCGGTCCAGGAAGCGTTTGTGGGGGTGCTTCTGTTGGCCGCAAAAATAGCATCGGGGCCCCCCGGGGTTCGCTGGCTGGCGTGCAGCGCAGGCGTATTGGGTGGCCAGCGCCCCCGCTGGGGCGGCTGTCTGTGGGGTCCACGAAGCGTAGGCGGGGTGGTCCGCGCGGTTAGCGTGTAGGACTGGACATTGCACAGGGCAACCGTCATGGAGAGCGCTAGCATTTTAGTCTCTGCGAGGTCGTGCGTGGCCTCTTCTAGGAGCCACTGGCGTATGAGATCTGACCCAACTCCAGTCACAAAAGCGTCCCGCATAAGGAGGTCTGAGTGTTTCTTGGCCGTAAAGGCCTTGCAGTCACAGTCCCAGACTAGTGGGATTAGGGTCCGCCAGAAGTCTTCTATGGGCTCACCAGGGAGTTGAGAGTGAGTGGGGAGTGCGTGCCTGGCGAAGAGCATGTTCGTTTTCTGTGCGTAGTTGTCCTTGAGTAGGGTCATGGCTTCAGCGTAGTTCGGCGCGTCCTGGATTAACGGAAAGATTTGGGAGCTCAACCTGGAATATAAAATCTGAATCTTCTGACCCTCCGGAATAGGGGTTGGTGCCACGTTGATATACGCTTCGAAGCAAGCTAGCCAGTGCTGGAAGTCCTTTCTGGCGTCGCTTGAGTGCGGATCCAGCTACAGGCGATCCGGTTTGATACGGGGATCCATCCTTAGAAACTGATAGTAATAAATTGAGGCACGATCAATTGGACAAAGACGATAGCTGAATCCAACTGAGGATTTATTGCTATCAGATGTGTGGCCTCCTACAGCAGCTGGTGAAATGGCTGATAGCTGGAGGCCACGCATATTTATACCCCGCCTCCTGGACGGAGCCAGCAGGCAGGGACTACCGGCGAACCTGTAGTACAGGTCCTACCGTACAAGACCTAATACAGGTTCAACATGGTTTACCACAACCCCCATCCCAGGGGGTGGGACCCGGGTTCAAACCCTTACCTGCAGCCCGAGCCCATTCAAACCCGAGGACCCTTGGGGGACCCTCACCCTGCAGCAGGCCAGGCCCCGGCCGGCGCCGCGCCAGTGAATTGGCGGGCAGGCGTCGGAGCGGCTGCGCGCGATTAGCGACCTCCCCCTCCCCCGGCGATTCTCCGACCCGGCGCGGGGTCGGAGAATCCCGCCCAAAGTCCCTTGGCGAGCTTGTTTAGACACATGTTTCTGGCGCTCGCAGTGCCGAGAAACACATAGCCATTCAATGTGACTTGCTTTGAATAAGGGGCCTGAATGGGGAACATGCGGCCAAGGCTGCAGATAGCCCCATTTTGTACAGTGAGGAGCTCCGCTTGCTGGAACTCCCATTGTAGCGAGAGATCGAGACACCATTTTTAAATGGCGCCACGATCTCCGAGGCCCCCAAAATGACCCCCTCTGCCCCCCACAAACCTGAAAGAAATATGGGAGGTACCCCGCACCCGTGCCCGGGACACACACACTGGGCAACCCTGGCCCAATCGCGCACACATACAAAATACCAGCTTGGCACCTTGGCAGTGCCCCTGCCAATCAGTGCCAACTGGGTACCTTGGCAGTGCCAGGCATTCACCCAGGTGGCACTGCCAGGGTGTCAGGCTGGCACTGCCAGGGTGCCCAGGTGGCACCAGCAGTGCCTGTGCACCACCCTGCCCAAAGGGCAATCAGCTGGAGTCCCACAATCCTCCTAGAGACCCCCACGAGTGCCATTCTGTTTGTGGGGACCAGTGCTAAAGGGCGCTTGCCCGAGGTCTCTGAAGCAAAGGGGTTGAATCCCAAAGTCTCAGGTACCTCGGCGATCTGCACATTAGAGTGAGGTTAGCTGTCTCGCTCTATATGTAGATTTGCTAAAAGGTGATCCTGCCCGTTCACATCACAACGTCTCGCGACATTGTCCTGAATCTCACGCGGCGTTATGAGCCGGGTAGATTCTGGGAGCGGGATCTCCCAGCTATCAAGAGACACACGCGGCCAACTGCTTTTCTGGTGCAGCGTGGCTGTTGGATTGCGCCCTAAGCACCATCTCTGGCAGGATGTGCTATTCCCGCCTGGTGGGTCCGCATGATCCCGATCGCAATACCCCCCTCTTCGTCATGTTTTTGGAGGGGAGGTGATCTGCACCGACATTTAGTTGGGGGCCTAAATGTGCCGGCAGGTTCAGCTCCTCAGAAATCGGGGCGCCTGATCTCAAAGTAAAGTGACAGGTTCCTCCCCATCGGTGATCACCGGCATCAGCCCCCCTCCCCCCAAATATTGCTGGCATCAACACTCCTCCCCTCTCTCACAAGAAAGGCTGGCATGGAGGCTCTTCCAATGGGTCTCCCTTCAGTCTACACCTTGTTTTGAGTTTTGAAAGTCTGATTTGGTTGGGTGCGGTCAGTACTTTTCCTGTTGCGCACAGCCAAAGGCTTGTGCTGTTTGATATACTGCGGCAATCGATGGGATGCATGGCCTATATTTGAAAATAAATTCCTTTACACAGAGAGTAGTGAGAATGTGGAACTCACTGCCACACGGAGTGGTGGAAGCAGGTAGCATTGATACATTTAAGGCAAGACTTCAGATCACAAGATCATGGTTGTGAAGGAAACTGAGGGACACAGGAGGAGGATCATGTGCAGGATAAATTCCAGCTTGGACCAGATGGGCTGAATGGTCTTTTTCTGTGTTGCAGTTTACAAATTCGTCGTCAGGAAACTGTGGAACAAAGCACAATACAGCATAGGAACAGGCCCTTCGGCCCTCCAAGCCTGTACCTGTCATGATATCAACCTTTGCCAAAATCCTCAGCACTTCCTTGTGCCGTATGCCTCAATACCCATCCTATCCATGTGTTTGTCAAGATGCCTTTTAAACGCCGTTAATGTATCTGCTTCCACAACCTCCACTGGCAACGTGTTCCACGCACACACCACCCTCTGGAAAAGTGTGGAAAAGTCTTGTCTTGTCTTGAGTGCCCAGTCTGCTGTCAGACAGGGAATTTGGGAAATACCAAGTATGTACCATCTTGTCCTTAAATAGATAGCTGTGCTGTGATCTTTCTAAATCACCTCCTGCAAGCATAGGTATCACAGAAAATAGCACAAGCGAGGCACTGCATCAAGGCATCTAGCAAAATGGATGTTGATGCAACTTCTAACACCACAGTGTGCCAAAGAGAGTGATTTGACAAACGATCGAGAACATTTATTGTAAACATCCTCACAGAATGAGTCAAAATATCTTATCAGATCAACTATGAACCTTGCTCAGGTCAGATTTAGCTAAACTGCTAAAGCCCTGGCGAAGCTATTTTCTATATTTAACCTGTCGAAACCACATTTCTATTGTTTAATGTTTGTTTCTTGTGGAATGAGTGGCTTTTGCACACAGCACATATTGTATAAAATCATTGTGAATAACAGGGCTCTTTGCTTTTTTTTTTCTATCCGCAGACCCGAAAACTATTGCAGTGTTTAACTACTGAATCCATTTTACTGACCTAATTTCAGACCTAGGCCCACAAAATGACAATCTAATAACTTTGACATTTTGCCTTTGATCCCTCGATATTCACAGGTCTCAATAAAGAGGTCAATTTTAAATACATTTCCACTCAAGTTAGAAAAATCACAGAATTGGTAAGGCCATTTGGACTATTGTGTCTGCACTGCATTTCTGAATGAACAATCCCACTTTTCCCCCGTGACCCAGCACATTCTTCCCTTTAAGAACCTAGGCATGAATTTTCCAGCCATTGAGATTCACTGTTCCCTCCGGCAGAGCATCCCCCGCCAGTGGGTTTCCCAGCGGTGTGAGGTGGCTTCAACGGGAAATCCCACTGACAAGGGTTGGGGCTATAGGATCCTGCCGTCAGTGAATGGCACGCCACCGAGAAACAAGAGGCTGTGGAACCGGAGACTCCAACCCTAGTCGATTGCCTTTTGAATACCTCTATTGAACCTGTCTCCACCATGCTCTCAGGCAGTGCATTCCATACCCTAACTGTCAAAATATACACCAGTATATCATGGTGCAGACACACAATGATGGACACACAGTGGGACCAATCAACATACACAACACCGCAGCCAATCACCAGTGAGAGCGCACGCACTATAAAGACAGGGGGCATCAGAGTTCCCACTCATTCTAGCAGCTAGCTAGGAGGACAGACCTCACAGCCTGCAACACATTCACCATGTGCTGAGTGCATCGACTGGTTAGGGCAAGGCAAAGCATTTTAGTTAAAGCTAGTATCGTATTGACCCACAGTCTGAGTGTGTTTAAACAGTTAATAATTCAATAAAATAGTGTTGCACTATTTCAAGTGTTGGTGACCTGTATGTGATCCAGAACATCCAACAAGTCACTAACCATTCACTGTGTGAGAAAACAATTAGCCTGATGTTACTTTTGCTTCCCTTGCCAATTGCTTTCAATCTGTGCCCCCTTGTTCTTGATCTTTTCACTTTGCGACGAGTTTCTCTCGATCTGTTCTGTCCAGACACTTCATGATTTTGAATACCTCTGTCAAATTTCCTCTCAGCCGTCCCTTCTTCAAGGAAAACTGTCCCAGCTTCTCCAGTCTTCATGACGGACGTTCCGTGGTTACAGCTGGCATTTACAGATGGTTCACCATCCTCTGAAACCGCTGCAGCTTCTGAGGTGCCGGAATTCCCCTCCCAACATGATTTTCGTTCGGGGCTTCTATGATGAATATCAACATTGAAGGAAGCGCAATTTATCTTCAATTCAAAAAGCTATGTGCCTTGCAGGGGAACTTTCAGTTAATGGTGCTCCCACAATTTTGCTACTTATATTTCTAAGTAGTCAGCGATCGCAGACTTGGGAAATCCGCAAACTTCCTGCTCTGTATTTCCAGTGCCACACCGGACAGTATTCCCCTACTCTGTATATCCCAGTCTCACACCGGACAATATTCTCCTGCTCTGTATATCCCAGTGCCACACCGGACTGTATTCTCCTGCTTTGTATATCCCAGTCTCAGACCGGATAGTATACTCTGAAGTGTATATCATTGTCCCACACTGGAAAGTATATCTGATGTGTATATTCCAGTCCCACGCCGGACAGTAAGCTCTGACGTGTATATCCCAGTGCCACCGACCGCACAGTTGTGTATATCATTGTCCTACACCGGACAGTATACTCTGATCTGTATATCCCAGTCCACACTGAGTATACTCTGATGTGTATATCCCAGTCCCACACCGGACAGTATACTCCGATGTGTATATCCCAGTCTTATAGTGAACATTTCTCTTCTGCTCTGTGCCCCACTCAGCAATATTCCCACTGAAATTCACATTGCTTTATGGAATGTTTAACTCACAAAAATGTCACTGTGTGAATTCAAGGTTGATAAAATCTAAAGAAATCTAAAACACCAGGGAAATTATTTGGGCAGTCACATCCAATCATGATAGCTTGGTGGATAATCACCGTCACCAGGACAACCATGGTTACCCATCACTTTGCGCCGAGTCCCTGTGTCAGGCTCTCCACGGATAACAATTATGGGTGAAAGTTCCTTCTGTGTATTGAAAGATCTCATTAACCATGAGTCAATATCACAGGAGGGCATCCTGTTCCACTGGATTAACTGCTCAATTTAGGTCTGATATCCACATTGTGTCACTCATATGGAGATGAACGCTTTAAGGGATGTGATGCACACATCCGCTCTGCCTGCTTCTTAATGTCAGGGTATATTTTGCTCTCTATATTTTTCCCCCATTTCTAACCTAATGTCTCACCCAACCCCTACCTTCAGTGCCTCTTTATTCATTTGAAGGGTGGGGGCATCATGGCAAGGCCAGTATTTAGTGGCCATCTCTAATTGTTGTTGGGATGATATTGTTGGGCTGACTTCTTGGCCTGCATTTCAGAACATAACCATATTTCTGTAGGTCTTTAGTCACAGGTTTACCAGATCCTTGCCTTGAGGACATTAGTGAACCTGACGAGTTTCTAGGAAACTCCAGTAGATTCATGGTTACTAGGTTACTAAGTGTGACCAGCTTTTTATTCCTAGAATCATAAAATTATAGAATCATAGAATTTACAGTGCAGAAGGAGGCCATTTGGCCCATCGAGTCTGCACCGGCTTTTGGAAAGAGCACCCTACCCAAGGTCAACACCTCCACCCTATCCCCATAACCCAGTAACCCCACCCAACACTAAGGACAATTTTGGACACTAAAGGCAATTTATCATGGCCAATCCACCTAACCTGCACATCTTTGGACTGTGGGAGGAAACCGGAGCACCCGGAGGAAACCCACGCACACACGGGGAGGATATGCAGACTCCGCACAGACAGTGACCCAAGCCGTGATTGAACCTGGGACCCTGGAGCTGTGAAGCAATTGTGCTATCCACAATGCTACCATGCTACCTGATGTATTTAATGAAGCGATTTAAATTTCCATGCTTCCAAAGTGGGATTTGATATCTCTGATTACTAGCCTAGGACCATAATCACTGTGCCCCATACCACACATGCTTGTCACTGTGCCCTGTGCCCCATATGTCTGTCACTGTGCCCATTTATTTCTCACTGTGCCCCATATATCTCTCACTGTGCCCCATATGTCTGTCATTGTGCCCCATATATCTGTCACTGTGCCCTCTTCCCCATATGCCAGTCAGTACATTCTGTTGCTGCATTTAATTACTGTGTCAAATCATTACTGCAGTCTTCTCACAAATGGTTTTGGGTGTGGTCTTGGTCGGAAACTCGATTGTTGTAAAAAACCATCTGGTTCATTAATGTCCATAGGGAAGGAAATCTGCAGTCCTTACCTGTTCTAGCCTGTATGTGGCTCCAGACCCACAGCAATGTGGTTGACTGTTAACTGCCCCCTCAAGGGAAATTAGGGATGGACAATAAATGCCACCTCAGCCAGCGATGCCCACATCCCATGAACAAATTAAGAAAGCCATGATGGGGAGATGCCGGCATTGGACTGGGGTGGGCACAGTAAGAAGTCTTACGACACCAGATTAAAATCCAACAGGTTTGTTTGGAGTCATTAGCTTTCAGAGCGCAGCTCCTTCATCAAGTGAAATTAAGAAGGTGAAGAGTATCTTTCTCCAAGTTACCCTGTGGGCTGACTCTATCACTTTGTTGCCCTCCCTCTCATTCTGTTATTCTTATCCGGGTGCCAATCACTTAGCTCCCTTGGGAATCTTGTCCATTCCCAGTGAATGGAATCTCGAAACTCCAATACTAGTGAGTGCAATCTCAGGAATTCAATCTCAGTGAGTGCAACCTCAGAGCTTGAAATCCAGCACAACGTTATTCTCTGGAATGGGATTTCTGAGGATGCATTCCACTTGGGGTTGTGGTGTTGGGTGCTCTGAGGTACAGACGAACCAACACGGTTGCGATTGGTACAACGCAGTTTTATTCCAACTAGTTATTTACACATCTGTCTTGGTACTCAGCACGTGGTGACTGTGTGAGTGTCTTGTTAATGAGGTCCTGGCCTTGTCCTTGTCTCCAGATGGACTGGCCAGCAGGTGTCGTGTTTCTTGTCTTATACTGTGCCTGCTCTTGTCTGTGATTGGCTGTCGTGTTATGTGTGCTAATTGGTCTGTTGGTCTGTCTATCATGATGTGTGTGTTGTGATGTGTGTTTGAATATCATGACAGGGGTGAAACGGCACAGCGCTGTACAAAGAAAATGGTGATTGCAGTTGCAGGGAATTCAACCCCATCGAGAGCGCAGGAGCCAAATTCCAGAAATGTCGAAGCAACTTGGAAAACATCAAGGGTCAGTTATGTATGCTCGGCACGAAGCCTTGAGCGCCAGGAGTGGACACAGCTTAATTAGACCAGAAAACCAAAGCTTTGATTACAGGGCTGCCCCGTGTGCGCTTCCCCAAATGAGGCCTAGCTCTGGGACCGCAATGTGGAACACATCTCCCCCATAACACCTTGACTTGGTGCACTCGACCTGTCTGATCGCCTGCGCCCAGTCACAACCGTGAAAAACTGAGAGAAAATGCAGGGATCCATGGCAACACAGGCCACTTGTTGCTATGGAGAATGCAGTACAACATGTGTTGCACTGCAGAGTTAATCTCATAGCCTGGCAAGTTAGCAGCAATAAAATAAAATGATCAATACCACACTCAAAATCATTCATGCAAAGACTGCAGTAATGATTTGACACAGTGATGAAATGCAGCAATGATACGTTTTATTCTAATGACATTACCAGAAATACAAAAGCAAAATCCTTACTTGGAGCAATTGCCAACTGGGTCAGATTCTCCTGTACTCGATTAACGCTGATCTATTGTTTAACACACTGAGAAACGCCATTCCTCCAGTCGATAGAATGCATATCAATAGAATTAGTCCAGGCCCAGCATATAAATGATCGACTATACCCGTAGCAGGTACTGAACTCCAGAATTTTCAAACCTGATTCAATGTTGAAAGGCCCTTTTAAATAGGAGAAAATTTAAAATAAATTAAAGCAAATCTTATTCTTGCAGCTTTGTCTGAATCCCCATCCATGCCTTTGTTACCTCTTGAATTTATTATTCCCATGCACTCCTGGCCAGCCACCCATCTTCTACCAGTCACAATATTTAGATTATTTAAAACTCTACTGTCAATGTCCTAACCCCCATCAGGTGCAGCTCACCCATGATCACAGATAAGCAATGCCTCACTGTTACAATTCTCACCCTAAATTCTCCCAGAGGCTCAGCCCACCCACCTCTGTAACCCCTTTTTGCCCTACAAGCCCTTGTTTTAGGCGCTCTGTCAATTCGGGCCTCTTGACCATCCCCATTTCGAATTGCTCTGCCATCAGGAATCATGTCTACAGCTACCCTGGCTTTGGATTTTTTCCCTCTAACACTCTGCCCCTTTACCTATTGTTGACCTGTAAAACCCTCCTTTAAAGGTAAAGGGCGGGATTCTCCGACCCCCCGCCGGGCCGGAGAATCGCCTGGGGGTGGCGTGAATCCCGCCCCGCCGCCCCGCTGGCGGCTGCCAAATTCTCCGGCGCCGGGGTTTTGGCGGGGGCGGTAATCACGCCGCGCTGGTCGGGGGCCGTTGGCAGCGGCCCCCCCCCCCGGCGATTCTCCGGCCCGCGAAGGGCCGAGTGGCCGCCCGTCTTCGGCCGATCCCGCAGGCGTAAATCAATCAAGGTACGTACCGGCGGGACCTGGTTCTGCGGGTGGCCTGCGGAGTCCTCGGGGGGGGCGTGGGGGGACCTGGCCCCGGAGGGTGCCACCACGGTGGCCTGGCCCGCGATCGGGGCCGACTGATCCGCGGGCGGGCCTGTGCCGTGGGGGCACTATTTCCCTCCGTGCCGGCTGCTGTCAACCTCCGCCATAGCCGGCACAGAGAATAACCCCCTGCACATATGCTGGATGATGCCAGCATACGCTGGCACTCCCGCGCATGAGCCAACTTGCATCGGACCGCGGAGGCCCTTTGGCGGCGGTTTGTGTGGCGCCAAACCCTTCCATGCCTGCTGGCTCGGTGCCAACCCCGCCGGCGCCGACCTAGCCTCTGAAGGTGCAGAGGATTCCGCACCTTCCGGGCGGCCCGACGCCGGAGTGGTTCACGCCACTCCTCAGTGCCTCGCCGGATAGGGGAGAAACCCGCCCAAAGTCTCCATAGTCTCAGATGACCAGAGGCCGCTTTCCCCTTTGAGGCGGAGAGCTGACTGCTGGTGATTTAACCTGAGCACCACCATTCCTCGGGCGAGAGGCAAGGTTGAGATGGCGAGGCCTTCATAAAAGCCACAGCTGGTCCGGGGATTGGCTTTGTTCTGCATCACAAAGCCACCTTAAAAACTTTATAACTAATCCTTTCAGCTGGCTTGATGTTTCCTTACGTAGCATTTTGTCAAATCTCGTTCCATAAAGCTCCTGTGATGCACCTTGTAACATTTTATTATGCTAAATACCCAATGGGCGGGATTCTCCAGGCCCCAGTTGCGTGCTTCTTGCACATGCGCCGTTCACGGCAGTGGGATTCTCTACTCCCGCCATTTTACAATGGGATTTCTCATTGAAGCCACCCCACGCTGCAGGAAGCACATGGATAGGGGAGTGCTAGCAGCAGGAAAAGAGAATTCCAACGGCCGGAGAATTTGGTCCAATATCACTACGAGTTGTTGTTCTCAGTGGGAGATACTCACTGGTTTATTCACCGTCAGTAATATACACAGAGGACTGTCTGACTGTCAGTGTGATATATTTACCGGTATGATTCACTGTGTCAGCGATATACACAGAGGACTGTCTCACGTAAGTGATATATTTACTGGTACAATTCACTGTGCTAGTGATATACACACAGGACTGTCTCATGTACGAGATATATAGAACATAGAAAATACAGCACAGAACAGGCCCTTCGGCCCACGATGTTGTGCCGAACCTTTGTCCTAGATTAATCATAGATTATCATTGAATCTACAGTGCAGAAGGAGGCCATTCGGCCCCCTGAGTCTGCACCAGCTCTTGGAAAGAGCACCCTACCCAAACTCAACACCTCCACCCAACACCAAGGGCAATTTGGACATTAAGGGCAATTTATCATTGGCCAATTCACCTAACCCGCACATCTTTGGACTGTGGGAGGAAACCGGAGCACCCGGAGGAAACCCACGCAGACACGGGGAGGACGTGCAGACTCCACACAGACAATGACCCAAGCCGAAATCGAACCTGGGACCATGGATCTGTGAAGCAATTGTGCTATCCACAATGCTACCGTGCTGCCCTTAAGAACAAATAAATCTACACTATATAATTTTCCCGTAATCCATGTACCTATCCAACAGCTGCTTGAAGGTCACTAATGTTTCTGACTCAACTACTTCCACAGGCAGTGCATTCCATGCCCCCACTACTCTCTGGGTAAAGAACCTACCTCTGATATCCCTCCTATATCTTCCACCTTTCACCTTAAATTTATGTCCCCTTGTAATGGTGTGTTCCACCTGGGGAAAAAGTCTCTGACTGTCTACTCTATCTATTCCCCTGATCATCTTATAAACCTCTATCAAGTCGCCCCTCATCCTTCTCCGCTCTAATGAGAAAAGGCCTAGCACCCTCAACCTTTCCTCGTAAGACCTACTCTCCATTCCAGGCAACATCCTGGTAAATCTTCTTTGCACCTTTTCCAGAGCTTCCACATCCTTCCTAAAATGAGGCGACCAGAACTGTACACAGTACTCCAAATGTGGCCTTACCAAAGTTTTGTACAGCTGCATCATCACCTCACGGCTCTTAAATTCAATCCCTCTGTTAATGAACGCGAGCACATCATAGGCCTTCTTCACAGCTCTATCCACTTGAGTGGCAACTTTCAAAGATGTATGAACATAGACCCCAAGGTCTCTCTGCTCCTCCACAATGCCAAGAACTCTACCGTTAACCCTGTATTCCGCATTCATATTTGTCCTTCCAAAATGGACAACCTCACACTTTTCAGGGTTAAACTCCATCTGCCACTTCTCAGCCCAGCTCTGCATCCTATCTATGTCTCTTTGCAGCTGACAACAGCCCTCCTTACTATCCACAACTCCACCAATCTTCGTATCGTCTGCAAATTTACTGACCCACCCTTCAACTCCCTCATCCAAGTCATTAATGAAAATCACAAACAGCAGAGGACCCAGAACTGATCCCTGCGGTACGCCACTGGTAACTGGGATCCAGGCTGAATATTTGCCATCCACCACCACTCTCTGACTTCTATCGGTTAGCCAGTTCGTTATCCAACTGGCCAAATTTCCCACTATCCCATGCCTCCTTACTTTGTGCAGAAGCCTACCATGGGGAACTTTATCAAATGCCTTACTAAAATCCATGTACACTACATCCACTGCTTTACCTTCATCCACATGCTTGGTCACCTCCTCAAAGAATTCAATAAGACTTGTAAGGCAAGACCTACCCCTCACAAATCCGTGCTGACTATCCCTAATCAAGCAGTGTCTTTCCAGATGCTCAGAAATCCTATCCTTCAGTACCCTTTCCATTACTTTGCCTACCACCGAAGTAAGACTAACTGGCCTGTAATTCCCAGGGTTATCCCTAGTTCCTTTTTTGAACAGGGGCACGACATTCGCCACTCTCCAATCCCCTGGTACCACCCCTGTTGACAGTGAGGACGAAAAGATAATTGCCAACGGCTCTGCAATTTCATCTCTTGCTTCCCATAGAATCCTTGGATATAACCCGTCAGGCCCGGGGGACTTGTCTATCCTCAAGTTTTTCAAAATGCCCAACACATCTTCCTTCCTAACAAGTATTTCCTCGAGCTTACCAATCTGTTTCACACTGTCCTCTCAAACAATATCGCCCCTCTCATTTGTAAATACAGAAGAAAAGTACTCGTTCAAGACCTCTCTTATCTCTTCAGACTCAATACACAATCTCCCGCTACTGTCCTTGATCGGACCTACCCTCGCTCTAGTCATTCTCATATTTCTCACATATGTGTAAAAGGCCTTGGAGTTTTCTTTGATCCTACCCGCCAAAGATTGTTCATGCCCTCTCTTAGCTCTCCTAATCCCTTTCTTCAGTTCCCTCCTGGCTATCTTGTATCCCTCCAATGCCCTGTCTGAACCTTGTTTCCTCAGCCTTACATAAGTCACCTTTTTCCTCTTAACAAGACATTCAACCTCTCTTGTCAACCATGGTTCCCTCACTCGACCATCTCTTCCCTGCCTGACAGGGACATACATATCAAGGACACGTAGCACCTGTTCCTTGAACAAGTTCCACATTTCACTTGTGTCCTTCCCTGCCAGCCTATGTTCCCAACTTATGCACTTCAATTCTTGTCTGACAACATCGTATTTACCCTTCCCCCAATTGTAAACCTTGCCCTGTTGCACGTACCTATCCCTCTCCATTACTAAAGTGAAAGTCACAGAATTGTGGTCACTATCTCCAAAATGCTCCCCCACTAACAAATCTATCACTTGCCCTGGTTCATTACCCAGTACTAAATCCAATATTGCCCCTCCTCTGGTTGGACAATCGACATACTGTGTTAGAAAAGCTTCCTGGACACACTGCACAAACACCACCCCATCCAAACTATTTGATCTAAAGAGTTTCCACTCAATATTTGGGAAGTTAAAGTCGCCCATGACTACCACCCTATGACTTCTGCACCTTTCCAAAATCTGTTTCCCAATCTGTTCCTCCACATCTCTGCTACTATTGGGGGGCCTATAGAAAACTCCTAACAAGGTGACTGCTCCTTTCCTATTTCTGACTTCAACCCATACTACCTCAATAGGGTGATACTCCTCGAACTGCCTTTCTGCAGCTGTTATACTATCTCTAATTAATAATGCCACCCCCCCACCTCTTTTACCACCCTCCCTAATCTTATTGAAACATCTATAACCAGGGACCTCCAACAACCATTTCTGCCCCTCTTCTATCCAAGTTTCCGTGATGGCCACCACATCGTAGTCCCAAGTACCGATCCATGCCTTAAGTTCACCCACCTTATTCCTGATGCTTCTTGCGTTGAAGTATACACACTTCAACCCATCTCCGTGCCTGCAAATACTCTCCTTTGTCAGTGTTCCCTTCCCCACTGCCTCATTACATGCTTTGGCGTCCTGAATATCGGCTACCTTAGTTGCTGGACTACAAATCCGGTTCCCATTCCCCTGCCAAATTAGTTTAAACCCTCCCGAAGAGTACTAGCAAACCTCCCTCCCAGGATATTGGTGCCCCTCTGGTTCAGATGCAACTCGTCCTGCTTGTACAGGTCCCACCTTCCCCAGAATGCGCTCCAATTATCCAAATACCTGAAGCCCTCCCTCCTACACCATTCCTGCAGCCACGTGTTCAACTGCACTCTCTCCCTATTCCTAGCCTCGCTATCACGTGGCACCGGCAACAAACCAGAGATGACAACTCTGTCTGTCCTGACTTTCAACTTCCAGCCTAACTCCCTAAACTCGTTTATTACCTCCACACCCCTTTTCCTACCTATGTCGTTGGTACCAATGTGCACCACGACTTCTGGCTGCTCCCCCTCCCCCTTAAGGATCCTGAAGACACGATCCGAGACATCCCTGGCCCTGGCACCCGGGAGGCAACATACCTTCCGGGAGTCTCGCTCGCGACCACAGAATCTCCTATCTATTCCCCTAACCATTGAATCTCCTACAACTATTGCTTTTCTATTCTCCCCCCTTCCCTTCTGAGCCCCAGTGCCAGACTCAGTACCAGAGACCTGGCCGCTAGGGCCTTCCCCCGGTAGGTCATCCCCCCCAACAGCATCCAAAACGGTATACTTGTTTTGAAGGGGAACGGCCACGAGGGATCCCTGCACTGTCTGCCTGTTTGTTTTTTTCCCCCTGACTGTAACCCAGCTATTCTTGTCCTGTACCTTGGGTGTGGTTACCTCCCTGTAACTCTTCTCAATCACCCCCTCTGCCTCCCGGATGATCCGAAGTTCATCCAGCTTCAGCTCCAGTTCCCTAACACGGTCTTTGAGGAGCTGAATTTGGGTGCACTTCCCGCAGGTATAGTCAGTGGGGACACCGGTGGTATCCCTCACCACCCACATCCTACAGGAGGAGCATGTAACTGGCCTAGCCTCCATCCCCTCTTACCTTAAAGAATATAGCTGCTGTGTGGACTAACTAGATCTCCGCCCTCCAACTCTGCTCCCAGTCAGCTACACTTCCTGTAAACACCTGGCTCTCTTTGCACTCTTTGCGGAAATGTCGGAAACAAAATGAAAGGAGCACCTTACTCCCTCCTCACCTAACTCCCTCGGTCACCAAACTCTCACTATCGCACTCAAAAAGCACCAAATTCAGCACTCCCTCGGTCACCAAACTCTCACTATCGCACTCAAATGCACCAAATTCAGCACTCCCTCGGTCACCAAACTCTCACTATCGCACTCAAAAAGCACCAAATTCAGCACTCAGTGCAAAATATGTACTGGTATGATTCGCTGTGTCAGTAATATACACACAGGACTGTCTCACTCTCTGCGATATATGTACTGGTACGATCCACTGTGTCAGTAATATACACACAGATTGTCTCACTGTCTGTGATATATGTACTGGTACAATCCACTGTGTCAGTAATATACACACAGGACTGTCTCACCGTCTGTGATATATGTACTGGTACGATTCACTGTGTCAGTATTATACACACAGGACTGTCTCACTCTCTGTGATATATGTACTGGTATGATTCACTGTGTCAGTAATATACACACAGGACTGTCTCATTGTCTGTGATATATGTACTGGTACGATTCACTGTGTCAGTAATATACACACAGATTGTCTCACTGTCTGTGATATATGTACTGGTATGATTCGCTGTGTCAGTAATATACACACAAGACTGTCTCACTGTCTGTGATATATGTACTGGTACGATGCACTGTGTCAGTAATATACACACAAGACTATCTCACTGTCTGTAATATATGTACTGGTACGATGCACTGTGTCAGTAATATACACACAAGACTGTCTCACTGTCTGTGATATATGTACTGGTACGATGCACTGTGTCAGTAATATACACACAGGACTGTCTCACTGTCTGTGGTATATTTACTGGTATGATTCACTGTGTCAGTAATATACATACAGAAATGTCTCACTGTCTGTGATATATTTACTGGTATGATTCACTGTGTCAGTAATATACATACAGGACTGACTCACTGTCTGTGATATATTTACTGGTATGATTCGCTGTGTCAGTAATATACAGACAAGACTGTCTCACTCTCTGTGATATATGTACTGGTATGATTCACTGTGTCAGTAATATACACACAGGACTGTCTCACTGCCTGTGATATATGTACTGGTATGATTCACTGTGTCAGTAATATACAGACAAGACTGTCTCACTCTCTGTGATATATGTACTGGTATGATCCACTGTGTCAGTAATATACACACAAGACTGTCTCACTGTCTGTGATATATGTACAGGTATGATTCACTGTGTCAGTAATATACACACAAGACTGCCTCACTGTCTGTAATATATGTACTGGTATGATTCACTGTGTCAGTAATATACACACAAGACTGTCTCACTGTCTGTAATATATGTACAGGTACGATGCACTGTGTAAGTAATAAACACACAGGACTGTCTCACTCTCTGTGATATATGTACTGGTACGATTCACTGTGTCAGTAATATACACACAAGACTGTCTCACTGTCTGTGATATATGTACTGGTATGATTCGCTGAGTCAGTAATATATACACAGGACTGTCTCACTGTCTGTGATATATGTACTAGTATGATCCACTGTGTCAGTAATATACACACAAGACTGTCTCACTGTCTGTGATATATGTACTGGTATGATTCGCTGCGTCAGTAATATATACACAGGACTATCTCACTGTCTGTGATATATGTACTGGTATGATTCACTGTGTCAGTAATATACACACAGATTGTCTCACTGCCTCTGATATATGTACTGGTACGATCCACTGTGTCAGTAATATACACACAAGACTGTCTCACTCTCTGTGATATATGTACTGGTACGATCCACTGTGTCTGTAATATACACACAGGACTGTCTCACTGTCTGTGATATATGTACTGGTACGATCCACTGTGTCAGTAATATACACACAGGACTGTCTCACTGTCTGTGATATATTTACTGGTACGATCCACTGTGTCAGTAATATACACACAAGGCTGTCTCACTCTCTGTGATATATGTACTGGTACGATCCACTGTGTCTGTAATATACACACAGGACTGTCTCACTGTCTGTGATATATGTACTGGTACGATCCACTGTGTCAGTAATATACACACAGGACTGTCTCACTGTCTGTGATATATGTACTGGTACGATCCACTGTGTCAGTAATATACACACAGGACTGTCTCATGTCTGTGATATATTTAGTTGTATGATCCACTGTGTCAGTAATATACACACAGAACTGTTTCACTGCTGGTGTGATATATACACAGATATATATATATAGTGGGAATATGATATTAGAGCCAGTGATTCGCTGATATTGCGATCTGCGTACGGATGCCACTCATTGAGTTTATTGGATGCATCGTTTTTATTTGCAGCATTAAATGTGACATTTATGTAGGTGTGAAGCAGAAGCCTGATTTATTTAACGTGTGTCATACACACAAGGAACTGAATCTTACATTCCCAGCAGTGGGGATGGGGTCGTGAGGGGAGGTGCTGTTGGTGGGGAAGGGGTTGGGGATCGAGATGTGAGGATCCTGGACCGAGCATTAAATTCCATATATGGTGTGGTTGCCGAGTGCGTGATAAACGCATAGTGCTAACAACTGTAAATAAGATAAAGATATCTGCAAGAATGCCACACCGAATGAGCCATATGTACTATGAGATTGCAATGTGAACACAAATGTGAACAGACAAGAGTCTGAACAACGATGAGAATAATAATCAAATGGACGTGATTATGATTATGATTATGTAGTCAAAGTTCTAGTTTGATAAATATGCTGATACGGTTTACTTTGAATGTGGGAATGTGGGATTAGGTAGTGATATATACACAGGATTGATTCACCGGCTGACAGTGACACATTAGGTTTTTATATATGTACTGATGCGATTCAGCGTGCGAGTGTGATATATGATGTCATATACAGGATGATTTGCTTTGAGTGAGAAACATGCACAGATGTGATGTATTGTCTGAGAGCAATACAGCTATTAACATAATTTACTCTGAAATGGGTATTATACCTGCTTACAAATGAATAAATGCAGATGTGATATATATATATATATGCATGTGATTTATAGTGTGGACTGGACAGGTGTGATTTACTGTCTGTGTGTATCAGTTCTAGGAGTGTGATTTATTAAATGTGTTCTGGTCATGGGTCTGAATCCCTGATGGACATTTATATTACCCACCAATATTTCCCCTTGTTGATTGAAGTCAGCCTTTCACATTCTTTCTGTGGACCTTGTCTCAGCATGCACGATTATTGCCTGCCTGGGTATCTAGGGTTTGTAGGGGTGCAGAGCCCTGCAGTAACATTTGCTGGCATTTGGTGACAGGCAGATTTTGGCCGGAATTCTCTGGCCTTTCGCTGGCGACGGGATTCTCTCGTCCCACCGGCAGCATAGTCCCGCCGGCCGCTGAGAAACACATGGCTGGGAGGTCGCAGAATTCCCACCCTTTATGTTCAATTGCCGAGCTTGTCCGGATATTTATGGTTGGAGCAGTACAGCATCTGATAGAAACGAAAGGCCTGCATTTGTGTCGTGCCTTTCGAGGCTCTGCATGTCTCAAAGTGCTGGCAAGCCAATGAAATGCTTTTGAAGTGCAGTCACTGTTATATAGGAAACTAGCATCAAGCTGCAGTTATTGTTGGATCAAACACTGCTAATCAGAACCCATTGAAAATGATGGAAATCACACCAAAGGAATTGGTGAAAATCTGAATGACCTGGCTCCGGGTCAGACACTGCTTGGACTTAAATGTGCCTTCATTGTATCATTTTCAAATGTTTAGATCCATCACAGTGAGCATTGTGTCATTGTGCCTTGACCTGTTCCCCATAAGTACTAGATACATTCAGATTACCTAACGTTCAAAGTATTGCAGGCGATTCTACCACCGCGTTGCGGCCGACGCCGATCCAAATGCTTCAGGGCATCACGGGAGAGGCCCAAACCGAGCCTCGCGCCGGGTCCAAAACATCATGCAAGTCACCCGGCTAGCCAGCGTGATCTGGATCACAAACTCACTGGATCCAGATAATCATATTTAAATGAGCCATGAGACTCATTTAAATATACGCGGTTTCGTTGAGGCTGCATTCTCCCAGTGCCTGGGAGTCACTGGCCGCACCAGTGAGGCAATTAGTACTGGCCTCCACAAGCGGAGACCAGGCGTGATAGCCACTCAGGAGGTCAAGGAGGGTATTGGAGCCCCACAGGTGGTGGGGGACGGAGGAAGGCAGTACCCTGGCACTCCCTCTGGCATCCAGGCACACTGCCAGTGCCAACCGGTACCCTGGCAGTGTGTGACCAATCCACCTAACCTGTACATCTTTGGACTGTGGGAGGAATCCGGAGCACACGGAGGAAACCCACGCAGACGTGGGGAGAATGTGCAAACTCCACAGAGACTCTCGCCCGAGGTGAGAATTGAACCCGAGTTCCTGACACTGTGAGGCAGCAGTGCTAACGGCTGTGCCACCGTGCTGCCATCATTGTCTATACGTGAACATATTGCCCCTTAGTGTCCAGGAATGTGCAGGTTAGGTTATGGGGTTAGGGTGGGGTGGGCGGTGGAGTGTGCCCGGGTAGAGTGCTCTTTCGGAGGGTCAGTACAGACTCGATGGGCTGTAGGGATTCTATGATCTTCATGATATACCTACTAAGCCCTGAGGGAAGCCACATGAAATACTGTCACAAATTTTTATTTCTTCACTGCGATATTTTTATCAAACCTGACTGCCAGTTGTCACACATCGTGGGTTGAAGCCCCATTCCCGAAATATGTGCCATTGTGCCACCATGCCGCCCATGAACATAGTCATTGGAATACAAATGTATCTTTCTCCTGAAGATGTCTAAATGTAGCAAACCCATGTTGATGAAGGAGTTGCACATTTGCGGAGGAAGGGACTATCCTGAGATAACTACGTGTTCTCTTCCACATGGTTGAAGCATAAAAATTCATTTTTGGATTGATATCTTGGTATGAGAATCTTGATAAATGACTTGTCTAATCTCGAGGGGCAGCATGTGTGGTTCGTTCTCAGTTCCTTCTCTGTTTTATATATTGTGTTGGGCATGCCATTCCCCTTCACTTTGCACTAGCTCTGCCTCAACTGCTTTGAACCACAAGACCTATTGATGAAATGATTTATCACATCCAGCATCTGTTGTCGTGTTCTTCACTAGCTGCCTTGCTTGTGGTTTACTGTTCATTTTTGCAGTTTAGCCGAATGTACTTCCGTCATCGGATTCAGGAGCTGACAAGCAGCAAGTGCAGGAAGAACCACGCACGTTAGCTCGTGACCTCCAAACATGTCCAATAGCTTCAGGGAACAAAACTCTGCTTGTTCAGCTGACAGTGGGTAAGCTCCGTCTTACGATGGGAAGATTTGCTTTAACTGCGTCTTCCAAAGACTTCACCCATCAAGCCACTGACACAAACATGGACTCTCACTGACACTCAAGGTTTGAAAGACAGAACATTGTATTTCTAAAGCTCCTCTCACAATCGCGGGCCAAGTGTTTTCCAGCCAATGAAGTACTTGTGAATGTATTCATTCTTGTTGTGCTGTAGGAAATGTTGCAGCTAATTTGCATATATCAAGGTCTCCAAACAGTATTGGTACAATGACCAGACCATCTGTTACTTGTTTTGTGGGTTGAGGAATAAGTGGTGACTAGGACACTGAAGAGAAACTGCAGGTTCTTTTTGTACTTATTCATTTAGAGAATGTGGCCATGGCAGGATAGGCCAGCATTTATTGCCCATCCTTAATTGCCCTTGGAAGGTGGTGGTGAGCTTCTTGAAACTGCACGCTGTGCTGCAGGTGCACCTACAGTGCTGTTCGGGAGCGAAATTCAGGATTTTGATCCAGTTACTGTGAAGGAATTGCGAACATATTTCCAGGTTAGGGTGGTGAGTGACTTGGAGTAGAACCTCCTACGTGGTGTTCCCATATGTCTTCTTCAAAATATTGCCGTGGGATCTTTCATGCCCACCTGAAGGGAATCCAGCACGTTGGTTAAACATCTGGCCTGAAAGATGGCGCCTCCAACAGTGCAGCAGTCCCACAGCAGTGTCAGCCTGGATTACGTACTGAAATCTTTAGAGTGCCACTGAATACATGGCCTTCTGATTCAGAGACAAGAGAGTTAACCAGTGACTCAGCTCGTTTGGGTGAATGACTGTCATCAACACCTCTGCAGTTTGGGAAATACAGCCACAGAGGCACATTGGACACCTGGCCGATGGTTCTCAGTGATAAAGGAGATGCCTGTACAGGTCAGGTTGACCAATTCATCAGGGACCATTTGATTTTGTCAGAAGTACACGTTGCTTCCAGCTGTGCACTGCAAACCACCCGAGTGTACAAAATATCTGTCCCTATGTTACTCTCAGTGGAAATCCAGCACCCACAGTGAGTCGAAGGCATTTGTCTTTGGTTACTGATAACAAGTTCCACCAGGAGCTGGCAGAAAGGGACAGGATTACCCTGTTCTTCTTGATGGCACTAAGTCAGGAAGGATATTAAAGAAGCAGATATTAAATAGTGTTCCAGACTCAAAAAATTAGCTCCGTTTTCTCTCCACAAATGCTGTCAGACCTGCTGAGATTGTCCAACATTTTATGTTTTTGTTTCAGATTCCTGTATCTGCAATAATTTGCTTTTATAAAGATAGATTGAAATACTTGCAAATGGTGAGAAATTAAAACCTATAGAGGAGCAAAGAGGTACGCAAGAGTCTATGTACACAAGTCATTAACCCTTAGATGGGTACAAGCAGCAATTGAAAAAACTAATGGAATGTTAGCCTTTATTATAAGAACACAAAAGTCTGGGCGTTATGCTTCAGTTCATTGAATTACTGCATGGTCATAGAACAGAAGGAGATCATTCGGCCAGTCACCTTTGCCAAGTTGGCTCTATTAGTCCCACTCCTCTCGACCCCTTCCCCCATAGCCTTACATTTGTTTCTCCTCAGGTGCATATCCAATTCCCTTTTGAAAGCCGCAATGGAATCTGCCTCCATCACACTCTCAAGCAGTGTACTCCAGATCCTAAACAATTGCTAGGTTAAAAGAAAAGTATTCTTCCTTATATCGCCCTTTGTTCTTTTGCTGATTTCCTTAAATCAGCGTCCTCTGATCATCGATACTTCTGCCACTAGAAACATTTTCTCTCTATCCACTATGTTCACATCCCTCAAGATTTTGAAAATCTCGATCAGATTTCCACTTAACCTTCTTTTCTTTAAGGAGAATAACTCCTTCACCAGTACCTCCAAGTAACTTTCTATATCCAGCCTGCCTCTCACGTGTATTTATCAACCTAACAAATGTCATAAGGATATTTTTTCTGATTCACCTTACTTTCTATCCCTTTCATCAGCCAAGGTGCACTGGTTTTATTGTCCTACTTTTTCCCTTGAAGGAATGTACCTTAATTTTACCTGAACTATCTCACTTTTAAAGGGAATCCATTGTTCCTTTACAGTTTTTCCTGCTATTTTTAATTCCAGTTTTCTTAGAATTAGGTTTTTTCTCATCCCAGTGAAATTGACCCTTCAATTTTTTATTCCAGGTTGCTCCTTGTCCTTATCTATGGCTACTCTAAAACTTTTTTAATATTATGATCACTGTTTCCTGAATGTTCCCTTACAGACACTAGACCCACTTGATCCACTCCCATCAGTTTCAATGAAAGATTGTAATCTGAAACTTTGGTGCAGATCTTTTGATGGAATCATCTTAGTCCGGCCAACGTGGGTTTCCAAGTGGCATGGAGTGGATTCAATGGGAAATCCCATTGGCAGCGATGGGACCAGAGGATCCCGTTGTCGCCAATGAAGATCCGTCTGCTGCCACCGAGAAACTTGTTGCCGGGAACCCAGATGATCTTGCCCATTAACTCTGTTTCTCTCTCCACAAACACTGCCAGAACTGTTGTTTATTTTCTGTTTTTACAATAGCTGCAGTACTTTTCTTTTGAGATTTGTTCTAAAAAGATAAACATTTTGTTGAAGCTTTTTTGCTTTGTACTTATCAGGATAAATGCAAGAATGCCAAATTTCAAGCAATGGCACAGGAGGAAAGGGTGTTGACTGGTTGGCATTGAAAAAGCAAATGAGAATTATAACCTCCTATACTTGAAGAACGTATAGTCCCGCTTTGCTCTCTCTAAGGCAATGTCTCAGCCAATCAGAATTTAGTTGCCAATTAACACCCCTTCTCCCTGTAGTATAAATTGTGATTGTTTGAAATTTGGCTTTCTTGTATTTATCGTGATGAGTGCAAGAGGAAAAGCTTCAGCAACACATTTCTCTTTTCAGCAATATTGAAGTACTTTGCTTTTGTGCTCTATCCCCTTGAGACACCTCAATGCCCAGAACCCTATCCAGCAATGCCTTCTTCCTCATTAGATTGGAAACATATTGAACAAGCAAAAACACTTCAGGAACTCTTATCCCACTCTGCCCTTGCCCCCCATTATCATTGCTTCATTTCTTGCATTGCTTTGAAATTTCTCTACAAATATGCTTCCCTACATATTTCCGATCAGTTTGTGAACAATTGATTACAGCCAGTATTGATATTGTCATTGATCCCCCAGGACATCCTGTCTCTCCATTATTCTCTTCAATCAATATTGCCACCGCTTCTCCTTTCTTTTCTTTCATATCTTTCCTGAACACCTTGAGTGGGATTTTACGGTCCAATTGAAGTCCATAGAATCCCTACAGGACAGGAAGCTATTCGGCCCATGCAGTTTACACTGACCCTCTGAAAGTGCACTCTACCTGGGCCCATTACCCTCCCTATCCCAGTAACCCCACCTAACCTGCACATCTTTGGACACAAAGGAGAAATTTTGCATGGCCAATCCACCTAACCTGCACATCTTTGGACCGTGGGAGGAAACTGGAGCACCCGGAGATAGTCCAGGCAGACACGGGGAGAACATACATTCCACAGAGTCGATGCAGTTTTGAACAGTATGCTGCATTTAAAAAATATATATAATTTTATTGAAGTATTTGTAAAATGTTACAACAAAAACTGAAAAAAAAAACAGTAAACATTAACATGGTGCATAAATAGATATTTCCCCCAACAGCTCTGTCTTCACAGACCACCTAAAATAACATAAAAACAACACGTACCCCCCCCCCCTCCCCCCCTCGGAAAGCTGCTACTGTCGACATTTTACATTTTCCCAAGAAAGTCGACGAACGACGCGACATGGCTGCGTTTCTCAGCCTCGAGAAAATAAAGTATGCTGCATTTTATGGCGGCGCCCCGATAGAACCGTAAAATTCCTCCCCTTGTATCCAGGAATATCTGGTACACAGTCCTTTCGCTTTTTGAACTTGGTCACTACACAACATCACATACCCATGTGGCTATCTGCAGCTGCAACTCACGAGCAGCTTTGCTGCACATCGTGCATTGACACACTTGCATTGTAAAATTAATTTAGAACCTATTGCTCTGACGCCAATTCCCCTGAATACTTTGCTATTCCTTTTGTGGTATTGCTCGGAGTTGTGCAGTTGCATGAAGCCTTGGTCAGAGTCTAGCTGGAGCACTGCGTTCAGATTACCACACCTCATTCACCAGAATAGCATAGAGCCTGAGTTGGGACAGGGTGCATGTTTTTGGCTTGTTTTTCCTCCCTTTGGCATACAGGATTGAGGGGGTGATCCAATTTAAGTACTCAAGTTGTTAAAAGGCAAATGCGGGGACACCATTTCCTTTGGCCAGGGAAATCAAGAAGGTGGGGGTGGGTATATAATATATATATAATGTATAATGTTTATTATTGTCAAAAGTAGGCTTACATTAATACTGCAATGGAGTTAATGTGAAAATCCCTACATCGCCACACTACGGCACCTTTTCGGGTACACTGAGGGAGAATTCAGAATGTCCAATTCACCTAACAAGCATGTCTTGGGTGTGTGGTTGGGTAGGCCGTATACTTAAAATGAGAGCGGTGGCACAGTGGTTAGGGCTGCTGCCACACAGCGACAGAGACCCAGGCTCAAATCCGGTTTTGGGTGACTGTGTGGAGTTTGCACTTTCTCCCCGTGTCTGCGAGGCTTTCCTCCGGGTGCTCCGGTTTAATGGTGCACAGGGGCGTTAATGGAGAACAGGGGCATTAATGGAGCACAGGGGCGTTAATGGAGCACAGGGGCGTTAATGGAGCACAGGGGCGTTAATGGAGCACAGGGGTGTTAATGGAGCACAGGGACATTAATGGAGCACAGGGGCATTAATGGAGCACAGAGACGTTAATGGAGCACGGGGCATCAATTAAACACAGGGGTGTTAATGGAGCACAGAGACGTTAATGGAGCACAGGGGCGTCAATTGAACACAGGGGCATTAATGGAGCACAGGGACGTTAATGGAGCACAGGGACTTTAATGGAGCACAGGGGCACTAATGGAGCACAGGGGCATTAATTGAACACAGGGACGTTAATGGATCACAGGGGCATTAATGGAGCATGGGGCGTTAATGGAGAACAGGGGTATTAATGGAGCACAGGGGCGTTAATGGAGCACAGTGGCGTTAATTGAACACAGGGACGTTAATGGATCACAGAGGCATTAATGGAGCACGGGGCATTAATGGAGAACAGGGGCGTTAATGCAGCACAGGGGCGTTAACTGAGCACAGGGACGTTAATGGATCACAGGGACGTTAATGGAGCTAAGGGACGTTAATGGGGCACAGGGCCGTTAATGAAGCACAGGGGCGTTGACTGAGCACAGGGACGTTAATGGAGCACGGGGTGTTAATGGCGCACAGGGGCGCTAATGGAGCACAGGGACATTAATGGAGCACAGGGACGTTAATGGAGCACAGGGACGTTAATAGCGCACAGGGGCGCTAATAACAAGAACAAAGAACAAACAAAATTACAGCACAGGAACAGGCCCTACGGCCCTCCCAGCCTGCGCCGATCCAGATCCTTTATCTAAACCTTTGCCTATTTTCCAAGGACCTTCTTCCCTCTGTTCCACGCCAGTTCATATATCTGTCTAGATGCATCTTAAATGATGCTATCCTGCCTACCTCTACCACCTCCGCTGGCAATGCGTTCCAGGCACCCACCACCCTCTGCGTAAAACACTTTCCACGCACATCTCCCTTAAACTTTCACCCTCTCACTTGAAATCGTGACCTCTTGTAATTGACACCCCCACTCTTGGAAAAAGCTTGTTGCTATCCACCCTGTCCATACCTCTCATAATTTTGTAGACCTCAATCAGGTCCCCCCTCAACCTCCGTCTTTCCTACGAAAACAATCCTAATCTACTCAACCTTTCGTCATAGCTAGCACCCTCCATACCAGGCAACATCCTGGTGAACCTCCTCTGCACCCTCTCTGAAGCATCCACATCCTTCTGGTAATGTGGCGACCAGAACTGCACGCAGTATTCCAAATGTGGCCTAACCAAAGTCCAATACAACTGTAACATGACCTGCTGACTCTTGTACTCAACACCCCGTCCGATGAAGCACAGGGGCGTTAATGGAGCCCAGCTGTGCAGCATATCTTGTATTATAATGTACCAGATGATGAATTTGATCCAATCTATTCAGTTTCCTGTGAAAATCTATCAGTTGTTTAAAGAAATTGTTTCAGAATATCCCCACTAGCGGCACATAATTAATTTGTCTTAATAAATGACCTAAATGGAGGTATTGGGCGGAAAACTAATCAGATGAGAATTTGATCAGGTTTTGGACTGAAGATAACAAATCCCTGAAAAGGCATTGAACTGCACTCTCGGAATGGGCTCAACTCTGACCAATGGCAATTAACCCAGATACATGCAGGTCGGGATTCTCCAGCTGCTTTCGCCCGGCAACCAGAGAATTCCACCCGAGGTCAATGGAGTTTTCCATTGTCTGCGTCTCCCCATGGCATCATTGTGGTGGGTGGGGTGGACGAATCCAGCCCGCAGTCTTTGGCATATCATAGAACCATAGAATTTACAGTGCAGAAGGAGGCCATTCGGCCCATCGAGTCTGCATCGGCCCTTGGAAAGAGCACCCTATTTAAGCCCATGCCTCCACTCTACCCTTGTAACCCAGTAACCCCACCTAACCATTTTGGACACTAAGGACAATCTATCATGGCCAATCCACCTAACCTGCACATCTTTGGACTGTGGGAGGAAACCGGAGCACCTGGAGGAAACCCACGCACACACGGGGAGAACGTGCAGGCTCCACACAGACAGTGACCCAAGACGGGAATTGAACCTGGGATCCTGGAGCTGTGAAGCAACTGTGCTAACCACTGTGCTACTGAGCAGGTCCAACACCAAGAATACCTATTCTTTAGATGGAACAGAGCTGAAATGAGTTGATAAGGAGCAAAGGATCTTACTGTTCCTATGTTCATATTGCTCCATTGCTGAGTGTATTAGGTCACGTTAGCAGGAATATTGAATATCAAACAAAGTAACCATGTCGTTGTTGAACATGAGCCTGATTAGACCACATTCATTGATGTTGCAGTCACTTTTATGGTGGATGATAGGAAGACCTCTGCTTGCATTAAGATCAAATGTGAGATCAGGTGTAATGCCTGTTCTTGTCAGTTTAGATGCAGCATGTCTCTTGCGTGGGGACCATGAACTGGATTCAATTTGAATTGACCTTCGGACCAGTCAAGTAGATGGATTAAGGACCTGCCTCATCCACCCTGCGTATTGGCTTTTTAACCCTTTTTTTACCTCTGACCCTAATCCTAATTCCGAGGAAGGAATACATTTTTTAAAAAAGACACAAAGACTGTTTAGACAGAGAGTCAGAAGAAGGACCACCATTTTAAATAACTATTACTCTGAGAAGGTTTAGACAGTCACAAGAAGGACCACCATTTTAAACAACTATTACTCTGAGAAGGTTATAAAGCTGGTTCTGTTCACTTTAGAGATATACCCTTAGGATGGATTTGATAAGAGGTTAATAAAATAGTTAAAGATCTGGACTGGTTTTCTGCTGACAGATTATTTCAATTTACTAGATTGGGGAAGAGGGGGGATTGTGTGTATAAATGGCACTCGTGTTAGACTAGGTTTGGCAGTTCTTCTTTTTGCAGATGAGAGTTGACCAATGGAAGAAGTTCCTGGTTAATGTGGTAAATGTTGACATTCAGCAAACCTCTAAAGGAGAACTAGTGTCTGGATGGAATCCCTACAGTGCAGAAGGAGGACATTTGGGCCATCGGGTGTCCACCGCCCCCCCTGAAAGAGCACCCTACCTAGGCCCACTCGCCCCATCCTATCCCCAGAACCTCGCACATTAATCATGGCCAATTCACCTAACCTGTGCATCTTTGGACTGTGGGAGGAAACCCATGCAGACATGGGGAGAACGTGCAAACTTCACAGAGACAGCCACCCAAGGCTGGAATCGAACCCAGGTCGCTGGCGCTGTGAGGCAGCAGTGCTAACCACTGTGCCACCTCATATGTTGGAGCTCACATCATAAGCAAAGCAAAATTCGAGGTCCTGCATCAGTGAAATTGGCGGATCAACTGCAACAGTTGAATGAATTCTAAATGGAAATGAGTTACGCCTGAAACTCACACTCAGATTTCTGTCAGTTTAACTCTGGTTTAAAAATCAGTGAACCCAAAGCTAAGCCTGCTCACAAACTGGCTACATTCCTGAGTTGGAACAACAAGGCGTGTATTTTCAGGTGCTGTGAGTATGGTTCAGCGCTGTCTCCAATTCTTTCCAATTGCCTAAAGGATTTTCTCAATTCCCCCCCCCCAATTGCCCTTGGGCTTCTTCTGCTGGCTTTTTTAATGCATTTCTAGAAGATCCTATGACTGCTGGTGGGTGAGGTAATTGTTTCTGATATTAAAGCAGTATAAAGCAGTTCCAACAGAGCCGATAGTTGTTTCCTTGCAGTCATTTTCATATATTCATATATTTACCAACCACACTCACTTTATGTAAAAGTTTGAATTTCCCCCAGTTTCACTATCACACACTCTGACACTCCCCATCCAGCATTTAACACTCTGATGTACATCAGGGTTTCCTCGACTGCGTCAGTATTTGCAGCGCGTCTCTGCATGGGAGTACGCCATTATGCCAACAACTTGCAGTTATGTACCACCTTTTAATGTAACATCTCAAACAAAAATTTGGCTTTGTACTGCACAAAGAGAGATTATAGCAAATGACCAAAAATGTGTTCATACAAGTAGGTTTACAGTGCATTGTTAAGGGAGAAGAGAAAGGTAGAATGAGCAGAGGTTTATGGATAGTGTCTATGGAAGGCTGAGTATGAGGGCATTGGAATGGGGTGGGATGGTGGTGCAGTGGTTAGCACTGTTGCCTCACAGCACCAGGGACCCGGGTTCCATTGTGACCTCGGGTGACTATCTGTTTGGAGTTTGCACATTCTCCCCGCGTCTGCATGGGTTTCCTCCGTGTGCTCCGGTTTGCCCCACAGTCCAAAGATGTGCAGGTTATGTACATTTTTCAAAATTCATTTACGGGATGTGGGCATCACTGGTTCGGCCTGAATTATTGCCCATCCCGAATTGCCCTTCAGAAGGTGAGTTGCCTTCTTGAACCACTGCAGTCCTTGAGGTATAGATACACTCACTGTGCTGTTAGGGAGGGAGCTGCAGGATGTTGCCCCAGTGACAGTGAAGGAATGGCGATATACTTCCAGGTCAGGGTGGTGAGTGACTTGGAGGGGAACCTCCAGGTGGTTGTGTTTCCAGGTATTTGCTGCTCTTGTCCTTCTAAATGGCCGTGGCCATGGATTTGGAAGTTGCTGTCTATGGAACCTTAGTGAGTTACTGCAGAGCATCTTGTAGATGCCACACTAAATTGCCACTTAGTTTCCAAAGTTAGGTGGGGTTATGGGGATAGGGCATGCGAGTGGGATAAGCGCGCTCATTCGGAGGATCGATGCAGACTCGATGGCCGAATGGCCTCCTTCCACAGTGTAGGGATTCTATGAAATGTCAAGTTTGAAGTCAACAGCAGATGAGGTGGGGACACAGTTGAATGATGTTCTGGAGGTGAAAGTAAGCGGTATTGAAGAGGATGTAGGGTGCGAAAGTCAGGAAAGAGTCAACTAGGACAACAAAAGTGTTGACTGCCTTGTTTAGCTTCAGGCAGGGAGAGTGATGGAGTGGGTGCCTCAGAAATGGGTTTCTGGTGGAGGTCCTACGCAATAGCGTTGGCCTTCCTAATGGTGAAAGGGTAAATATTTCTAAGTATTTTGTAGTGGTGTACACTTAAAGTTCCACCAGTTCTCTCAGAGAGAAAATGGACCCAGCAGGTCCATTGGCCTGGGGAGGGAACTTACTTCTGGACCTGATGAGGAAAATAGAAGAGTTTGGCTGGTCCTCTGACTATAGAATCTGACATGACTAGCCTTTGTATTTCTGTGCCCTAAGTACCACTCCACCAGCATCCAACTCAGAGTGGCCTCCCACCTCGCAAGTATCACATTGTTCCTCAGCAAGACTAACCACTGAGACACTCTCTCCATCCAGCCGACAGTCCCCATTCACTGGTATCCATTAGATAGTTTCTTTACTCATTGTCTTCTCCACCTGTAACAGCATTTGTGCTCTGCATTTCAAACCATTCCTAAAACCCTGTCCCAAATCCTGGGCGGGTTTCTCTGACCCCCCGCCGGGTCGGAGAATCGCCGGGGGCTGGCGTGAATCCCGCCCCCGCTGGTTGCCGAATTCTCCGGCACCGGATATTCGGCGGGGGTGGGAATCGCGGCGTGCCGGTCGGCAGGCCCCCCCCCCCCCCGGCGATTCTCCGGGCCACGATGGGCCGAAGTCCCGCTGCTGGGAATGCCTGTCCCGCCGGCGAGAATCAAACCACCTCTCTTACTGGCGGGACTAGGTGGCGCGGGCGGGCTCCGGGGTCCTGGGGGGGGGGCGCGGGGCGATCTGGCCCCGGGGGGGTGCCCCCACAATGGCCTGGCCCGCGATCAGGGCCCACTGTTCCGCAGGCGGGCCTGTGCCGTGGGGGCACTCTTTTCCCTCCGCCTCGGTCACAGCCTTCACCATGGCCGACACGTAAGAGACACCACCCTTGCGCATGCGCAGGGATGACGTCAGCAGCCGCTGACGCTCCCGCGCAAGCATGGACTTCCGCCGGCCGGCGAAGTCCTTTCGGCCCCGGCTGACGTGGCGTCAAAGGCCTTTCCCGCCAGCCGGCGGTGCGCCAACCACTCCGGCGCGGGCCTAGCCCCTCAAGGTGAGGGCTTGGCCCCTAAATGTACAGAGAAATCCGCACCTTTGGGGCAACCCGACGCCGGAGTGTTTCCCGCCACTCCATCCTGCCGGGACCCCCCACCCCGCCGGGTAGGGGAGAATCCCGGCCCTTGTGTGTGCTCCAAGTCCTTGTATAAGATCAGAATCATGTATCAATGTAGAGGGAGCCTTACACTGTATCTAACTCGTGTACTGGGGGGTTTTGATGGGGAGAGTATAGAGGAAGCATTACTCTGTATCTAATCCCATGCTCCACCTGTCCTGGAAGTGTTTTATGGGCGTAGTGTAGATGGAACTTTACTCTATATTTAACCCCGTAGGTATCTGTCCTGCGAGCGTTTGATGGGGATACTGGAGAGGGAGCTTTACTCTGTACCTACCCCAATGCTATACCTGTGCTGGAAGTGATTGATGGGAACAGTGTAGACGGAGCTTTACTTTGTACCTAACCCTATGCTATGCCTGCCCTGGGAGAGTTTGATGGGGACAGCGTCTGTGGAGCATTCCTCTGTATCTAACCCCGTGCCGTACCTCTCCTGGGAGTGTTAGATGGGGCTAGTCTAGAGGGTGCTTTACTCTGTATCTAGACCCGTGTTGAACCTGTCCTGGGAGTGTTTGATGGGGATAGTGTAGAGGGATCTCTACTCTATATCTAACCGAAACTTGTGCTGTACCTGTTTTGGAAATGTTTGATGGAAAGAGTGCAGATGGAGCTTTTCCCTGTATCTAACCCCGTTCTGTGCCTTTCCTGGGATTGTCTGATTCAACAGTCCTCTTGCCAAGGGTGATGGAGCACACTGTATGCACAGGTACATCATTTTGAACTAAAAGAGTAATAGAAATGAGGTCACAACTGCTTCAAATATGACACAATGAAATAAGTAATAAGGAAATCTTGACTGAAAGCAGAAAGGGATTGATGAAATGAAAGAAAATCGCTCATTGTCAATAGGCATCAAATGAAGTTACTGTGAAAAGCCCCTAGTCGCCACATTCCAGCGCCTGTTCGGGGAGGCTGGTACAGGAATTGAACCCTCCTGCTGGCCTGCCTTAGTCTGCTTTAAAAGCCAGCGATTTAGCCCAGTGTGCTAACCCAGCCCCTGAATTTGTTTCTGATTGAATGGCAGGAGACACTGCTGATCAAGGTTTGTAATCCTGTTGAATTTCCTGCTGTCGTTTTTTTTGTGGACTCTGAGTGGCACCAGGATTAGGAAGGCAGTGTACAGTTTATCTCTACTTACCTCGCTTTCGCTGTGTTACAACAATGCCTCCGAGAAAATGCTCCAAAGCGCTTCACAGGAACATTATGAAACAAAACACTGCACCAAATAAAGTGATGTGAGGTCAAATGACCAAAAGCTTGGTTAAAGAGGTAGGTCAGTCTAAAGAATGTGCTGTGAGTTCAGAGGATTGTGGCCTGGAGATTACCGAGATGGGGAGGGGCACGGCCATGGAGAGATTTGAAAACAAAGAGGAAAATTTTAAAATCTAGATTATGTCGTCCATCTCTCTCCGAGATGGTCACATCATTTTAAGAATGATATGACGGTCCTTGAGAGGTGGCAGAGGAGATTTGCCGGAATGGCTCCAGGGAAGAAGAATTTTCTCAACAACGTTAGGTTGGTGAAGCTGGGCTTCTTTTCATTGGAACAAATGAGTTGACGGGAGACTTGATAGAGGTGTACAAGATTATGGCAGGTTTTGACAAGGTAAACGAGGAACTCACCAAGGTTCCTTAGGCAGCATCTTCTAAACCCACAACCACAAACAATGAAGGACAAGAGCAGCAGACACATGGGAATCCCACCACCTGGAAGCCACCCCTCCAAGTCACTCACCATCCTGACTTGGAAACATATTGCTGTTCCTTCACTGTCGCTGGGTCAAAATCCTGGAATTCCCTCCCCAATAGCACTGTGGGGGCACCTATACCTCAGGGACTGCAGCGGTTAAAGAAAGCTGGCCTAGATAGTGATATCCACATCTCGTAAATGATTTTAAAAAACTGTCTCTATTAACCAATAAGAACTAAAAGACACGGGTTCAATGTTTTGGGTAACAGATGTGGTCAAGGGGTGGATGTGCGAAAGAACTTGCTTAACTAGCGAGCGGCTACAACCTGGAATCCACTGCCACGATGAAGGAGCTACGTTCCGAAAGCTAGTGATTCCAAATAAACCTGTTGGACTTTAACCGAGTGTTGTAAGACTTCTTACTGTGTCCGCCCAGACCAACACAGGCATCTCCACATCAAAAAAATTGGATGGACACTCGAAGAATTTAAACCTGTAGGGCTATGGACATAGATCATGGGAAAGGGATGAACTGGATTTCCCTACAGAGAGCCAGTACCAACTCAGTGTTACTTGCGTGGGAATCTATGTAGGTCAGCAATCACAGGTGTGAGGAGAGATGTATGAATTAAGCCACCGATAGCAAAGAGATTTTGGATGGCCTCAGGTTTATGCAGATGGTGGAATGTAGACGATCATTCAGGAAAAACATCCCAAGGTAAGAACAACGTGAGTGAAAGAACAGATGAAACAACAGGGCAGCACGGTGGCACAGTGGTTAGCACAGTTGCTTCACAGCTCCAGGATCCCAGGTTCGATTCACGGCTTGGGTCACTGTCTGTGCAGAGTCTGCACATTCTCCCCGTGTCTGAGAGGGTTTCCTCTGGGCACTCCGATTTCCTCCCACAGTCCGAAGATGTGCAGGTTAGGTGGATTGGCCATGCTAAATTGCCCTCAGTGTCCGTTACTTGGTTGCGGGGTGGACATGTGGGTTTAGGTAGGGTGCTCTTTCCAAAGACTTGATGGGCTGAATGGCCTCCTTCTGCACTGAAAATGTTATGATTCTTTCTGAATCGACCCTGTCTAATCCTGTTAGAATTTCGTATCCACATTGTTGTGGGCCTGGAGTTACATGTCAGCCGGACTGAGTAAGGGCAGCAGATTTAGAAGTGGACTAGATGGGTTTTTGTGACAGTGGTTTCACTCTCATCATTACGGAGATTACCTATTCAATTCCAGATTATTAATGTAATTTAAATTCCACCAAACTGCCCTGGTGGGTTTTGAACTCATGTCAGAGCATTATTCTGAGTCTCTGGATTATCAGCTGATTACCTTACCACTGCACCACTGTCTCCCCGGGAAGGTCAATGGGAATAGGATCGAGGGAGTAGGTGGTGGTTCCTAGGGACAAGATGAATTCAGAGAGGACATTGAAGGTGGTAGGAACTAAACCAGACAAAGGCACAATTTCAGGGCTAGGATAGAGATACATGAGGATGTGGTTAAATTAGAAACAAATTTATGAAAATCTTGCAAAACTGAAAACTGAAAAGTGCTGTATGAACTCATGGAAAAAAACTGCTGTGTTTAGTGAAAGAGCTTGCATATATTTATATATATAGTACCTTTCACAACTTCCGAAAGCATTTTACAGCCAATTAAGTAATTCTGAAATGACACTTAATATGGGAAATTCTAATGTACACACCAAGTGCACACAATCAAGAAGTGATCAGGATTAGACAATTTCTTTAATGAGATCTCTAATGATCTTTAATGATGTTGTTTTCGGGATAAATATTTGCTTGTGCACTGGGAAGATCTCCCCTGCTCTTCTTTGAATGGCGCAATAGGATGTTTTAGGTCCAACTCAGAGGGCGGGTTTCTCCATTTTCTAGTGTGGCACGCTGTAGCCAGTTAAAATGGCTAACTCCCGATTTAGAATGGCTAACCCCGATTTAAAATGGCGAACGGCAAAGGCTGATAGGAAAATCAGCCAATAGGACTAAAACAAGCAGCTGCAGGTAGACTGTGTTTTCACCTCTGGGAAGGCCAGACAAGATCAATACCAGTAACCATCAGCACAACAAAACACCAGCCATCTGCATATTAATGAGCAATCCCCGGGAACAATGTGCAACATTTTCGACACACAAAGCCAACCCAGACTCGTTGGCGCCAGCAGAGGCCTACACAAAGGGAGGTGAACGACCACCTCAAGACCGCCCATCGATCAAGGAACAGCTCCAGCCTTGGAGAATATCGAACCAAGTGATTGGGACAAAATCCAATCACTTGGAACCAGGTACAGGGTCCGCCGCGAAAGGCTGGAAGCCCCTGGTGACTATAAGAATTGAGCCCCAAGTTCAAGGCGCTCTCTTCCAGCTCTCTTCAACCGCTTCCAGCTCTCTTAACTCTACAGCAGCTGGGCAGAACTGTAAGTCTTACTTCAA
Source organism: Scyliorhinus torazame (assembly GCF_047496885.1). Classification (NCBI taxonomy): domain Eukaryota; kingdom Metazoa; phylum Chordata; class Chondrichthyes; order Carcharhiniformes; family Scyliorhinidae; genus Scyliorhinus; species Scyliorhinus torazame. The sequence goes on along the minus strand of NC_092711.1, from coordinate 203,317,163 downwards.
CTCTCGCTACGAGATAGGCGCTCCTAGCTATGAATCTGTACCAACTTCGAATCCCGCAGGCTCAGAACCCGAACGAAAGGCCATTCGTTTCCCTGACCTGGTGGGCCAGTTCCAAGTTAAGTATTGGCCTGTTAGTTTTAGGAAGTAGCTTAGACGTAGAATTTATGCATGAGTATTGATTACTGTATATAATAAATGTGCTTTGATTTAACTCTTACTAAGCGGTGTATTGGATTAGTGATCATTACTCGGACTTGACCCAAGTGGCGGTATCAGAAAGATACCTGGCGACTCAAGAGCAAAGGTGATGGAACAGAGCAATTGAACTAAGGCAAAAGTTAGCAACAACGCCCCCGCTGGCAGCGGGATCCTCCGTCACACCAGCCGGCCAATGGGGTTTCCCATTGTGGGGACCCCCCACGTCATTGCAAAATCCACGGGCGTGAGTGCGCAGCCAGCGAAACGGAGGATCCCGCTGACGGAGAATCTAGCCCCGGGATCTCAGTTTAACATTCCATCTGACAGACAGCACCCCCAACACTACAGCACTCCCTCAGTACGGCAGTTTGTGCTTCCGTTAATCCACAATTCAGAGGCAAGAGTATTCCCACTCAGCCAAGTCTGGACACATTCCATCTCCATAATTCAACCCAACAGATCTGTGGAAACAAAAGATTAGAAAATACCATTGCAGCAACTTCAAAGTTATGTAAGAAGCAGAATGAGTCAGATTTGCTATTGTCAACCTAAAAGTTGAGAAGGTTGCAATCACACCTCAGAAATCACATTTAAAATGCAAATATGAAGAGAAAAAAGCCGATTGTTTTTCTTTTATCTTTCACTGGTACCTGGAGCCAGATATCTGGAAGTACCTATCAATCATCAAATATGTCATCATACAATAATTAAACTCTAAGTGACGTTAGGTAGTGTTTGTTTAACAGCAATTAGACTTGGTTGTCTGAAAATGACAGGGCACATACAAATAGAGCTCCACCTTAGGTTTTTTCAATTCTTTCATGGGATATGACCACTGCTGGCTAGGCCAGCATTTGTTGCCCATCGCTAATTGCCCTCAGGAAGGAGGTGGGCAACTGCTACCTTGAATCACTGCAGTCCATGCGGTGTGGGTACATGCACAGTGTCCTTAATGACAGAATAATAGATTTCCCCTGTGGTGCTGCAGCCTGATGTCGGATGATGTGTGTGGAATTGGGCAGAGAATTCTTTGCTGGTCTTGGCCATTCCTCTGAAAATGATAACAGACCTTAAACCTTCCCAAATGGACACCGCTATTCAAAGGAAACATGGCGCTGTATTCCACATTGTCCGCCCTGCTGGCCGCTAGTCATGCCAACATGTTTGAAAGTTACTGAGCTAAAAAGCCTCCACCCACCAAAGCCCTTCCCACTCTCTCTCTCTCTCTCTCCCTCTCTCTCTATCCCCCCCTCCCCCTCGATTAATAAATCCCAGGATCCTGTATAATTTATTAACAGTCTTCTCAACTTGTTGTGTCTGCTTCAAAGATTTCCAGATGTAAACCTGCAGTCCATCAGTACCTGAATCCCCTTCAAAATTGCACCAGATGGTACTTGTTGATCCTCCTTCTGAAATTGTCTTACCTCTCATTCCCTCATATGAAATTTAACCTGCCATGTCTCTACCCATTTCACTGGCCTGTCTATGTCCTAAAACAATACAAGGCACTAATTGGACCAGACCTGTGAACAACTTGCATCCCCTTATCAAAGGAAAGATATACTGGCAATGGAGGCAATGCCGAGAAGCTTCACTGGGTTGATCCTGGGTATGGAGGGATTGTCTTATGAGGATAAATTGAGTCGGTTGGGCCTGTACTCATGGAAGTTTAGAAGAACGAGAGGCAACCTTATTGAGACATATCGGATTCTCAGGGGGCTTGACAGAGTAGATGCTGAGAGGATGTTTATCTTTGTGAGAGAGTCTAGGACTAGAGGGCATAACATCAGAGTAAGGGCCAGCCATTTAAGGCACGAGATGAGGGGGAATTTCTTCTCTCAGTTGGTAGTGAGTCCGTAGAATCCTTTACCGCAGAGGGCTAGAGAGGCTGAGATAGACAGATTTTTAATCAGTAAGGAATCAAGGATTATGGGGATAAGGCGGGGAGGTGGAGTTGAGCATTAACATTTTAGATCAGTCAAGATTTCAGTGAATGGGCAGCAGGCACGATGGGCCAAATGGCATACTTCTGCTCCTCCTTTTGGGCAGCACGATAGCACAAGTGATTAGCACTGTGGCTTCACAGGGTCCCAGGTTCGATTCCCTGCTGGGTCACTGTCTGTACGGAGTCTGCACATTCTCCCCGTGTCTGTGTGGGTTTCCTCCGGGTGCTCCGGTTTCCTCCCACAGTCCAAAGACGTGCAGGTTAGGTGGATTGGCCATGATAAATTGCCCTTAGTTACCAAAAAAGGTTAGGAGGCGCTATTGGATTACGGGGATAGGGTGGAAGTGAGGGCTTAAGTGGGTCGGTGCAGACTCAATGGGCCAAATGGCCTCCTTCTGCACTGTATGTTCTATGTAAGTCTTATGACCACATGGTCGTCTTGAAGCATAGATTGTTTTCTTCACAGATTTATTGGGATATATGCAAGTATAAATAGTGTACAAGATTATTTAATAGAAGGACGTAATAGAGAAAAAAGAGCAAAAGGTTTGCTGCCATACTTACCAAATATGTCAAGGACAATATATAACAAGGACAATACATACAGAATAAAAGTGTATACGTCCAACTGCAGTACCTATGGAAGGGGAAATATATGTAAGGCTATGTGCTAAAACTTATGTTGGTTGAATATTGCATTTAAAACTGTTTCATAGACATTTCCGATAAAGATTCCAATGTTAAAATGTTCATAAATTCATGTTATATTTTCACTGTTACGTTTCCTGGTAACACCAGTTGGTGGCACTCTAATAGAGATTTGAATTTTAGCCTGATCCCTGTAATGCCACCAGATGGCGCTGGATTATCTTTTCCCACAAATCCATCTTTCTCAGGAACTGAAATTTCTATTTTCCAAAATAGCATCGTAAACGTAATAAATTGTTGCATATTTCACAGTGACATGATTCAATTTATCCACTGAATTGCCTTTTGTTTCTTTGAATGCCTTATCTTGAAAACTGCAGCTGCTTCACTAAGTGTATACCTCTTCATTCACCTGAGGAAGGAGCAGCGCTCCGAAAGCTAGTGAATCGAAACAAACCTGTTGGACTGTAACCTGGTGTTGTAAGACTTCTTACTATGCCCAGTAAGTTTAAGTCTTGGAGTTGGCAGTTTGGCCCTAAGCTGTAATCCTGTTTGTAATGTTTGGTTTGTGCACCCTAACCCCCTAAAGCAGTGCAGCTAACTTCATCTGATGTATCTGCACCGTTCAATCTGCTGCAATGACGTTTTGCTTTAAGCACTTTCTTCTTTGTTATTTTTCAACATTGTTTAAAGAAAAGTTAGTATTCAAAAGCTTTAATCGGGTAGAGCTTGAGGCCCAGAACTTTCTCTGCACTGCCCTTGATTTGTTGCTAGAGCTCTGTTGGGGTTGGTCTGAAATTTTTATTTACACGAAAACATGTGGAAGGAAATTCCAGGCTGGTGGAGATGTTTGAAGTTGAGCACGGGCGGAATTTGCCAGCCTTTGGGATCTCCTTTCCTACCGAAAACGCAGCCCGCCCACACGTTTCCCGGCAATGTGGGGTGGCTTAGATGGGAATCCCATTGACAAGCGGCGTGAGTAGGGAATCCCGCTGTCAGCAAATGGGGCTGCCTAGAAACATGCAGCTGGGGGATAGGATAATCTTGCCCCGTATGTGTGTGGGAGATAATAAATGAGAGTGCACAGATTAGACAACTATTATGCTTTGGTTTTGTGTTGCATAAGCTTCAAAAATCATATCGCAAATGCTGTGTTATTCATCATCATTCTATTGGGTTGAAATTTTGACGCAGATAGTCTGAAATGTTCTCTTCTCTGTCTTGTTGAAAATTAAAAGATGTAAAGAGTTTGATTATCCACGTGTTTAAGAGAGAGAAATAAAGACTGCTGGGGGACAAAGAGGGAGGAATATTAAGAACAATATATATTTCTGTCTTGCCTTGAACTAGGTAACGCTGTGCAAAGTACTTCACAGGAGCATTATCAAATAAGATTTGATACAAAGCTACATGAGGAGATGTAAGGTCAGACGACCAAATGTTCTGTCAAAGAGGTAGGTTTTAGGAAGCGTCTTAAAGGAGAATGTGTGGGTCGAGAGGAGGAGGGATATAGCTAGGGAATCCCAGAACATGGGCCTAGGCAAATGAAGGCATGATGGAATGATTAAAATCGGGAATGCTCAAGAGGCCAGAATTGGGGGGAGCAGATATCTTGGAGGGTTCTGTGCTTGGAGAAGATTACAGAGATAGGGAGGAGTGAAGGCTCTGAAGTGGTTTACAAACAAGGATGAGAATTTTAAAATCGGTGCTTTTTAATCGTGAACCAGTGTAGGACACTGAGCACAGGGGTGATGTTTAGGCAGAACCTGACTTGAGTTTGAGTGTGGGCAGCAGAGTTTTGGATGAGCGTATGATTATGCAGTATGGAAGTTGGGAAGCCAGCCAGGAGTCCATTGGATTGGAAAAGTCCAGAGGTAGGAAATGCTTGTGTTTCAGCAGCAGATGAACTGATGAGGTGGAGCCAGGCAATGTTACAATATTAAGAAGGGAGTTCCCATGATTTTGACCCAGTGACAGTGAAGGGATGGCAATGTAGTTCCAAGTCAGGCTGGCTTGGAGAGGGGAATTCAGGTGCTGCCATTCCCGTGTGTCAGCTGCTCTTGTTCTTCTAGGTAATAGAGGTCATGGGTTTGGAAGGTGCTCTTATAAGAGCTTAGGTGAGTTGCTACACTTTCAAGCTCCCCTCCAAGCCACACGTCACCCTGTCTTGGATCTATTTTGTTCCTTCTCTGTTGCTTGGCAAAATCCTGGATCTCTCTACCGAACAGCACTGCGTTTACATATATCACATGAACTATGGCTCAAGATGGCAGCTCACCACCAGCTTCTCAAGGGAAATTCTGGGTGGGAAACAAAGGCTGGCTTAGCCAGCAACACCCACATCCCATGAATGAATTAAAAAAAGAGTTGGAATTTAGTGTCCTATTCCCATGGCCCAATCTTCATTGCCCAGAATCAAATCATCACTCCATCATCTGATCCTCATTTCCCGTGATCTCATTTAGATTTTTATGGTCTGATCGTCATTCCACTGGTCCAACCTTCATTTGCATGATCGAGTATTCACACGCAGCAACCTGATCATCATTCCGCACAATTTGATGTAGTATTACACAATATGATTTTTATTCATTCTGACCAGAACTTCCTTCTGCATGATCATTTCTAGTGATCTGATTTTTAATGCCCTTGATTCCTCATTATCGGATCTTCATTCCTCATAATCCGATTTGCATTCCCCATGATCCAAGCTTCATTCTCTGTGATCCAGTCCTCACCCTCTCCCAAGTTTCATTGCTGAACCTGGTCCCTGCAAACTCCCCCTGATCTCTTCTTCAGATGATCCCAGTTTCCCATATCTTTAACCCCTGACTCCAGTCTCCCCAGGACCAATGCCCCACCCATAACCTAGCACCATAGAGGCCAGGTTCATTCGTCAAAGACTGAGTTGTCCTGATGGGATACCTCCCCGGAATCTATAGAGGGAGAGTGAGGACTCTGTGGGACATGTGGACAAAGGGCTCGAAAAGATAGCAACTTACGAGTCAGCCAGAGATCCAGGTTGACGTAGGTGCCAGTCTAGGGCTCGCACTTTCCACCTGAATGACCCAAAAGAAGAGGAATGCATGCAGCTGAATTGTGTTGCAGCATCCCGGGTTGTCCCCATTAAGATTACTGTGCAGGTTATGGGGCTAGACATAGGAGCTGCAATTTCATTGTTGGAAGTCAGGGGTGTAGCAATTGTATCTGAGAGACACAGACACGAGATTAGCAATGTACACCGGTGAACCATTGGCCATCGCAGGGCCTATTACGACTCCAGTGGTTTACAGACAACAATTGGCGCATTAATCATTGTCAAAGGACACGGCCCCAGCCTGCTAGGCTGTGACTGGTTAAACGCCTATATTTGGATTGGCAAAACTAGCCGGTAGACACTCATTTACCAAGCTCGATATGAGCCATGCCTATTTGCAGTTCGAATTGGACCCTGCTTCCTGTAGGTATGTCATTATACATATAGGGGCTTGTATGAATACACCAGGCTACCCTATCGAGTGTCTCCGGCATGTGCATATTCCAAAGGGTGATGGAAAACATACTACGAGGATTGCCGCGAGAGGCAGTATATCATGGGACGACCAAACAGGAACATTTTAGTAACTTGGATGAGGGACTCTATCAGTTCTCAGAGAAGGGTGTCCACCTGCGGAGAGAGAAGTGCATTTTTCATGCTGGGGAACTGGTGTCTCTTGGCTACCAAGTGGACAGTGAAGGGTTGCACCTGGTCGCAGAGAAGATATGAGCTATTCAGCAAGCCCCTACCCTTGAAAATACCACAGATATACGGTCTTTTCTGGGACAAGTGAACTATAAGTTCATCACCAGCCTCATGACAATATTAACCCCTGTACATCTCCTCCTAAAAAAGGACCAGGAATAGGCAAGGAGAAAGCAGCAGGAAGAGGCATTCACACAGATGAAGAAACAATTGACTTCTTCCGGCGTAGTGACGCATTATGATGCCACCAAACAACTAATTGTCACATGCGACAAGCAACCGTATGGCATTGGCCCCGTTTTATCACATCGCATTGAAGATGGCAGCGAGAGGCCGATCGCTTTCGCCTCCCGGGCAATGGCCGTGGCCGAGCGCAATTACGCGCAAATTGAGAAAGAAGGACTGAAAGTTGTCTTTGGCGTGAAAAAGTTCCACCAATATGTGTACGGTTAATGTTTCATGATCATCACAATCCACTACTGGGTCTATTCAAAAAAGACGAGGCAATTCCGCCCATCGCTTCCATCAGGATCCAACGGTGGGTCCTCCTGCTGGCTGCCTATGAGTACTCATTTGAGCATCGTCCCAGCACCCAGATAACAAACGCGGATGCATTCAGCTGACTGCCTTTGGCGAGCCATCCTCCTTCTCCTCCCAGTACAGAGGGGTTAGTGGCCACACTCAAATTTATGGACTCGTAACCCATTACAGCATCCCAAATCCGTGAGTGGGCGCAGAACGACTGGGTCCTCTCGAGGGTATGATACATCGTTCTGTATGGTGGTCAGTATAGGCAGCAGCCTGGCGAATTGCAGGCATTCCTGGCGAGGATGTCTGAATTCAGTGTGGAAGTTGGCATCCTGTTGAGGGGAATGCATGTCTTCATCCCAAGCAAGGGCGAGGATCTGATCCGGACAGATCTACACAATGGGCACCCAGGGGTGTCCAAAATGAAAATGTTAGCACATAGCTACGTTTGGTGGCCACGCCTAGACGCTGACTTGGAGAGAGTAGCCCAACAGTGCAGTGTATGTCAGGAGCACCAGAAATTCCTACCAGGGAGCGCCTCCACCCACGGGAATGGCCGATGTGATTGTGGGCGCGTTGACATGCTGATTTTGTTTGCCCGTTTCAAGGGTCGATGTTCCTGCTCCTGATAGATGCTCACACTTAAGTGGTCAGAAGTCCATAGGATGTCGGCGGCCACTTTCAGGGCAACCATTGAAACATTAGCTTTGTCCTTCTGCACACATGGTTACTGTTAGTTACTGATAATGGAACACCTTTTACAAGCGAAGATCCCGAGATTCCTGAAGGTTAACGGGATGCGGCATATTCGGATGGCCCTGTATCACCCGGCCTCAAATGGGTTGGCGGAAAGGGCGGTACAAACATCCAAATGTGGACTCAAAAAGCAGACTTTAGGGTCGCCAGACACATGACTGGTGTGAAACACTCCACACGCTGCAACCGGGGTAGCACCAGCTGAATTGTTCATGGACCAGAGGCTGCGAACCCGTCTTAGTATGGTTTTCCCTAATATAGGCGGCAAAGTAGGGCACACCCAAGAGCTGCAACGGGGTTGCTCTGTTCGATGAAAACTGCTCCAGACTATTCTGCTCCAGACTATAAACTGCAGATGGCGCCCAGTGGATCTCTGGGACAATCGTCCACCAGACAGGGCCAGTGTCTTATCAAGTGCAGGCACAAGGTCAAATCATGCGAAGCACTTTGATTACATTTGAGCCAGATGCCAAGTCCAGTAAAAAACGATCCAGCCAAATTCGATGTCTGCAGAAGTTAATATGCTAGCTGAAGAGGGCTAAAATGCCAAAATGACAGACGTCATAGATATGGATTTAGACATGGGAACACAGACATTGGAGGTCTCCAATGGGGAGCAATTAGTGCAGACAGTGCACCCATCATGGTACTCTGATGGGAAGCGGCGTTCGCTGTTCAGATATACACCATCAGGTCCAGCACCACGAGTGCAGGACCTGCAATCAAGTCGAAGAGAGTCTGACGCCCTCCTACTCCGCAGTCATCAGAAGAGTCTTCGGACTTTGGGGAGGGGGAGCAATATCATAACCTGCACAAGACCTACAGGAAGGGAGCAATCACTATCCCCTTGAGTCTCGCCGAATATGAGCTCCGCCGCTAAGGGGGCCAGGAGTCAGAGATTAATCACAGTTAAGTTCCATATTAAGTCGGCCAAGGTTAGAATCAGCAGGACAGACCTTGCTGGAATCTGTACCTTTACGTTACAATAAACCAAATTGCTTTTGTACCAACTCAGTTTGGACTGCTTTGTGGTCCAGTACAAGGTGGTTTGATAGTCCCGAACCAATTATTGATTTAGCCGGTCCTGGGCCTTGATGTGGCGTTGGGAGCGACGCAGTGGTGGCAGCGATTCCGGTGTTGGTCTGGTCCTCGGTGACTCCGGGAGCATGCCAAAATCCTCGGGCGTGGGCAGGGGGAGAACGGATGGTCCTGGGGGGATTGCTGCTGGGTGCGCCGGGGGGGGGAGTGGTTGGAGCTGGGCCAGAGGGGTGTGTGTGTGTGTGTGTGGCACATGCTGGTGCCAGGTCCCTGAGGGAGACAGTATCCTGGCGGCCGTCGGGCATACTGGGGGTTAGCGTGGAGTAACTGCACCCTTTCAACCAACGGGTCCACCTTGTGGAGTCAAACGTGCCTACGGGGCTGCGAGCCAGGTCGGGAGCGACCCCCCGGATGTGGACTTCCTGGGGAAGGCAAAGAGATGTTAATGGGGTGTGTCGTTAATGGTGGTGCATAGTAGCGACCGAATGGAGTGCAGTGCATCGGGGAGGACCTCCTGCCAGCGTGAGGCCGGGAGATTTCTGGCCAGTTGGACGGCCCTCCATATCGTCCATCTGCCCGTTTCCCCGGGGGTTATTGCTGGTCGTCCTGCTGGAGGCGATACCCCTGCTGAGCAGGAACTGACACAGCTCATCACTCATGAATGAGAATCCCCTGTCACTGTGGATATAGACGGGGAAGCCAAACAGCGCGAAGATTGTGTTGAGGGCTTTGATGATGGTGGCAGACGTCATATCAGGGCATGGCATGGCGAAGGGGAATCTGGAGTATTCATCGACCACACTGAGGAAATTCGTGTTACGGTCAGTGGAGGGGAGGGGCCCTTTGAAATCCACGCTGAGGCGTTAAAAGGGGCGGGAGGCCTTCACCAGGCGCACGTGGTCTGGCTGGTAGAAGTGCGGTTTGCAGTTCGCACAGACCTGGCAGTCCCTGGTGATTGCCCTGGCTTCCTCGACGGAGTAGGGCAGATTGCGGGCCTTTATGAAATGGCACAACCATGTGACTCCCGGGTGACAAAGGTTATCGTGCAGGGTCCGGAGTCGGTCCACCTGTGCGCTGGCACATGTACCTCGGGATAGGGCATCTGGCGGCTCGTTGAGTTTGCCGGGGCGATACAAAATCTCGTAGTTGTTGGTGGAGAGCTTGATCCTCCACCTCAAGATTTTATCATTTTTGATCTTACCCCACTGTGTGTTATTGAACATGAAGGCTACCGACCGTTGGTCAGTGAGGAGAGTGAATCTCCTGCCGGCCAGGTAATGCCTTCAATGCCGAACAGCTTCAACGATAGCTTGGGCCTCTTTTTCGACGGAAGAGTGCCGAATTTCGGCGGCATGAAGGGTGTGGGAAAAGAATGCCTGCCTGATTGAGCGTGGCGGCTAGGGTGACGTCTGATGCGTCGCTCTCCACTTGAAAGGGCAGCGTCTCGTCTACTGCGTGCATCGCGGCCTTGACGATATCGGCTCTAATACGGTTGAAGGCGTGTCGAGCCTCGGTTATAGAGCCTCGGCCACTTCTCCTTGTTATAGGTGAGGTTTAGGAGAGTGGTGGTGTGGAGAAATTTGGCAAGGTTGGCATCGTGGTCCTGCTGATCGTGGCCGCAGATGGTGACATTGTCTAGGTATGGGAAGGTGACTCTCAACCCGTACCGGTCGACCATTCGGTCTATCTCCCTTTGGAAGACCGAGACCCCGTTGGTGACACCGAAGGGAACCCTGAGAAAATGGTAGAGGCGGCCATCTGCCTCAACGGCAGTGTATGGGTGGTCCACCTTACGGATGGGGAGCTGGTGGTAGGCGGATTTGAGGTCTACAGTTGAGAAGATCCGATACTGTGCAATCTGATTGACCATATCAGATATGCGTGGGAGGGGGTAGGCATCGAGCTGTGTGTACCGATTGATGGTCTGGCTGTAATCCACGACCATTCTGTGTTTCTCCCCAGTTTTCACCACTACCACTTGGGCTCTCCAGGGGCTGTTGCTGGCCTCGATGATGCCTTCCCAAAGCAGCCGCTGGACCTCGGACCTGATGAAGGTCCTGTCCTGGCTGCTGTACCGTCTGCTCCTGGTGGTGACGGGTTTGCAATCCGGGCTTAGGTTTGCGAATAGGGAAGGCGGGTCGACTTTTAGGGTCGCGAGGCCGCACACAGTAAGGGGTGGTAGGGGCCCACCGAATTTCAAGGTTAGGCTCTGAAGGTTACGCTGGAAGTCTAGGCAGAGTAGCAGGGCAGCGCAGAGGCTGGGGAGGACGTAGAGGCGGAAGCCACTGAATTCTGTGACTATACAGTACCCCCGGATTGCCACGGAGTGGGATCCGGAGGCCAGGGAGATTCTTTGATTGGCGGGGTGTACCGCAAGGGAGCAGCGCCTTACCGTATCTGGATGGATGAAGCTTTCGGTGCTCCCGGAGTCCAGCAGGCAAGGAGGTCTCGTGCCCATCGATCTTCACGCTTGTCGAGGCAGTGGCTAGATTGTGTGGGCGAGACTGATCGATCGTGACCGAGGCGAGTCGTGGCTGGTCGTCGCTGGTGTCGAACGACGGGGTGTCCAGGGGGCATGGGTCCTGGAACAATGGTGGCGCCCATGTGCCGTGGGGAAGACAAGATGGCGGCGCCTGATGATCGTGGGGTGGACAAGATGGCTGCGCCCATGGGCTGCACGTGGCGGGGGTTGAAAAAGATGGCGTCGCCCATGGGCCACACGTGGTCCGAGAAGGGGAAGATGGTGGCGCCCACTGGCCACGCATGGTCTGAGGGGGAGAAGATGACGGCACCCACTGGCCGTGCGTGGTCTGAGGGGGAGAAGATGACGGAGCCCACTGGCCGCGCGTGGTCCGGGTAGGTGAAAATGGCGGCGCCCATTGTCCATACGCGAGGGGGGTCGGGGCAATAGCGGCGACTGAGCGGGCCTGGCACACCGCAGCGAAGTGCCCCTTCTTGATGCAGGCCTTGCAAAAGGGCGGTGCGAGCTGGGCAGCATTGGCGGGGGTGTTTCTGTTGCACGCAGAAGTAACATCGGGGGCCACCGGGGTTGGCTGCTTGCGCGTGGCACTGGCGTATTGGTTGGGTGAGGCCCCCAGTGGGGCAGCCGTCTGCGGAGTCCACGATGTGTAGGAGGGGTGGGCCGCTCGGCTGGGGGTGTAGGCCTGACTATTGCGCGAGGCGACCGTCATCGATAGCGCCAGTCTTTTTGTTGCTGAGAGGACGAGCATGGCCCCCTCTAAAAGTCGTTGGCGTATGAGGTCTGACCCTATCCCCGTAACAAAGGCATGAGGAGGTTCAAATGTTCCGTGGCCATGATGGCCTGACAGTCACAGTCTCTGACCAGAGGAATTAAAGCACGCCAGAAATCTTCTACAGACTCACCAGGAAGTTGACTGCGAGTAGAGAGTAGGTGTCTGGCGAAGATCGTATTCGTCTGCTGGGCGTAGTTCTCTTTCAGTAGCGCCATTGCTTCATCGTAGTTCGGCACGTCCTGGATAAGAGGAAAGACGCTGGAGCTCCGCCGCGAGTAGAGTATCTGGATCTTCTGAGCTTCCGGGATTGGGTCTGGTGCAGACCTGATGTAAGCTTCGAAACAAGCTAGCCAGTGTTGAAAGTCCTTTTTGGCGTTGCTTGATTGCGGGTCCATCTTCTGAAAATCTTAGAGTAATAAATTGATGCACGATCAATTGCACAGAGACGAGAGTTGAATACAACTGAGGCTTTATTACTCTAAGATGTGTGGCCTCCTACAGCAGCTGGTGAAATGGCTGCTGTATAGGGAGCACACATATTTATACTCCGCCTACTGGGCGGAGCCAGCAGGCAGGGACTACCCTAGTACCTGTAGTACAGGGTCTTACCACACATCTTCTAATATGAATAACAGTGGCGATTACCACAACGGTGAAGACCCGTGTTCAATTCCCGGCTTGGGTCACTGTCTGTGATGACTCTGGGTCAAGTGGGACTGGTATTGACCCCATGTCTGCGTGGGTTTCCTCCGCATGCTCCGGTTTCTTCCCACAAGTCGAAAGATATGGGTGTTAAGTGAATTGGACATTCTGAATTCTCCCTCAGTGTACCCAAACAGGCGCCGGAGTGTGGCGACAGTAACTTCATTGCAGTGAAAATGTAAGTCTACTTGTGACACGATTAAAGATTATAATTACTAAAAAAATTCAGCAAGTCTGCCAGCATTTATAAGGAGAGAAACCCCCTGCAAGTTGCACGTGGAACTTTATCTCCTGGCACATGCTGCCAGACCTGCTGAGCTTTTCCAGCATCCTCAGATTCCAATATCTGCAGTATTTTGTTTAGTTTTGAAGTGTTCTGCCTGAGTCAGACCTAGGGGCACTCATGAGTGGAGAAAAACATTTCCTCTAGTCTGGGCCAGGAGATAAACTATAAAACATGGTGGCAACAGCGGTGACACAAATTTAACAACTATTTGGTGCCATCGACAGACACCCATGGGGAGAGATGAGAAGAAGAATTTTTCAAAGGAACAACCTGACCTTGTTGAGAAGCACACTGAAAATTGGTAGCGATGTTCATACCAGTCCAGCAGTATGTAGCTGTTCAAAAAGCCAGAAAGGCCCACAGAGAGGTCAGCGTTGGGATTTGTGGAAGAACACTTTCTAAGTATTGAACAGTGTTTACATGCCAAGGAGCGAAGCACCAGGTTCGTTCACTCCTCTCTGCTGTATAGCATATCACTGATGATGTCCTCCTCAGACAGGGGTAGAAAAGACCTTTCAGACCTCAAAACTGTTCCAAAAGCATTAAGCCACAAATGGAACCTTCTAATCAAGCAAGGAGGATTCAAGCAGAGATCCCAAAGGCCAGCGGCATCTTTTGAATTCTTTCCTACAGAACCTGTATAGGTTAGCCAATCATTGTGGGTATGGTGCATTGAAGGATGAACTGATTCGCAACCACATTCTTTTTTTACAGATAAAAGACAACCCAGCGGTCGGCAAAGCAGTTAAATACGTTAGGCAAACTGAACGTAGGGAGCAAAATCGATATATAATCCGTCAAGGTACCAAGGCTTTGAATGAGTCTGTTAATTGGGTAGGCCCAAAGGTGGCAGCTGCGTCCACTCAAAAGCCAAGCAAAACCGGTGAAAGATTGGGAAACACTACAGCAGCCATCTTGAGCTACTTGCGCTGTAGAGCAATAAAACAGCACAGACAGCAATACTGACAAACAAGGGACACAAAGTGGTTCCAATATGGAAAGGCAGGCCACTTCAAGCAGTCCTCTGTAAATTTAAAAATTTAATTGAGGGGAAGAAAACAAGGGATTGTCGATGAAACAGTCAATTGAAGAAATTGGGAGTAAGCAAAGAAATTAGAATACAGAATTCCTCGGCAAAGTAAATGTCATTAAAAAGACTTTTAGTCAGTCACTTTGGAAGTCAAAGGCTTTAAGACAGATGTCAAAATTAACACCAGAGCTGGTGTTACAATACTGGCTGATCATTCGCAATGGCTCAAAACAATGCGCAACCAGCCATCAAACATTAAATTGCAATGCCCGGGTGGTCTGACTCTTCAAGTAAAAGGTCAGATAACCAGCACCCTTTGCCACAAGGGATGACAGATTGTTCAGACCCTCTTTATATCATACAATCGAAGAATATATTTACTGAGTGGCAATGTGTGTAGATTTTAAATTAGATTCAGATTTAGATTTATTGTCACGTGTACCTAGGTACAGTGAAAAGTATTGTTCTCTGTGCAGTCCAGGCAGATCGCTGCACGCATGAAATCATAGAACATACAATAAATACACAATGTAAATACACAGACATCTGGTGAAGCATACGGAATATAGTGCTACAACTGTAGAGAAGATGCAGAGAAGATGTATACAACTTAGGCATTCTGAAACCAGTAGAAGAAGACGTATAGCAGGGCAGTTGGGTACTTTGCATGAAGACTTTTTGAAAGTCGGGTGCAGAACAGATGACTTTAAATATAAAAGCAGCTGATGAGGATTATTCATTGAGCGGTGGATCGTTCTCCATCACAGAGACACCACCCACTGGACCCTGGGAGGAGTCTGAGGTTGTGAATTGCTTTTCTTTGCTGTGGACATTGAAAGCACTGCAGAGGACCATGACCATCCACAAGAGAACATCCCCGGTAGGGCGGCACGGTGGCACAGTGGTTAGCACTTCTGCCTCACGCCACCAGGATCCGTGTTCGATCCCAGCCCCGGGTCATTTCCATGTGGAGTTTTCACATTCTCCTCTTGTCTGCGTGGGTCTCACCACCATAACCCAAAGATGTGCAGGGCAGGTGGATTAGTCACACTAAATTGCCCCTTTATTGGAAAAAAAGAATTGGATACTTTTGGCGGGATTCTCCCCGAACCGGCGGGGCGGACCGTACGGGCGCCGAGGAGTGGCGTCAACCACTCCAGCGCCGGGCCGCCTGGAAGGTGCAGAATCCTCCGCACCTTCAGGGGCTAGGCCGGCGCCGAAGGGCCTCCGACGGCCGGCGTGAGTTGGCGCATGCACGGGAGTGCCAGCATGTGCTGGCGTCATCCCAGCTCATGCGCAGGGGGGGGTTCTTCTCCGCGCCGGCCATGGCGGATCGTTACATCAACCGGCACGGAGGGAAAGAGTGCCCCCACGGCACAGGCCCTCCCGCGGATCTGTGGGCCCCGATTGCGGGCCAGGCCACCGTGGGGGCCCCGCCCGGGGCAGATCCCCCCATGCCTCCCTGAGGACTTCGCAGAGCCAGGTCCCGCCGGTACGGACCTGGTGTAATATACGCCGGCGGGACCCGCTGAAAACGGGCACCCACTCAACCCATCGCGGGCTGCAGAATCGCAGAGAGGGCCGCTGCCAATGGCCCCGAACGGCGCGGAGCGATTCCCGCCCTCGCCGAAAAACCTGCGCCGGAGAATCCGGCAGCCGGCGTCGGGGAGGCGGAGCGGGATGCACGGCCCCCTCGGCGATTCTCCGGCCCGGCTGGCGATCGGAGAATCCCGCCCTTAAGTTTATATTAAAAAAAGAGGCACTTCTTGGCCTAGATTGGCTCTTCCCTCAGGAAGGCTATGAGAAACCATTGTAACAACCGTTGATCCATTGGAAGATGAGGGCCTAGAGATTAGTATGCTATGTGGATCTGCTGCAGAAGCACAATATGTCTCTGTTGATCTTTTGCGGAGTTAGTTGTGTTTGCTGTCATCGATCAGAATTTGAATCTTTGTCCTACTGAACCCACCAATGAGATGAATTGTACATAAATAAAAGCAAATTACTGTGGATGCTGGAATCTGAAACCAAAGAGAAAATGCTGGAAAATCAAAGCTTTGACAAAGGGTCATCTGGACTCGAAACGTGAGCACTTTTCTCTCCCTCCAGATGCTGCCAGACCTGCTGAGATTTTCCAGCATTTTCTCTCAGATGAATTGTACATCACTGGCTGACCACAATATGTCATCTAGGGAGAACAAAATGTTTGATTCCACAGAGGATCATACTGCCAGAGCATTGTACAGCCTCTTAGTTAGGTGAAAGTACATTGATGCCCAGATACTTCAATCTCATCAAATCTGTCTTCCACTAAAATTGTCGTCAAATGCAGAAGTGGAGTCTAAATCTACAGAGATTCTGCAGCTGAAGATTTCTGTACGAGAGTTTTGTCTAGATTTAGTTCTATAGTGTCATTCCATTGCTGATGATGGTGTTGTCTTACCTTCTTATGATGAGGCAGTCATCTCATTGCCCTCCATGGAGCAGCCTTAATCTGAAGATAATGTGGAAATGTTACCGCTACCCACAGAAACATAGAAAGTAGGATCGGGTGTAGGCCACTCAGCCCTTCGAGCTTGTTCCACCATTCAATATGATCATGGCTGATCCTCGATCTGAACTCCATCTTCCTGCTTTCTCCCTAGACCTCTTAATAGCATTAAAATCTAAAAAAAAAATCTCTTTCTTGAATACATTCAGTGACTTGGCCCCCACAGCCTTCTGTGGTAGAGAATTCCACGGGTTCACTACTCTTTGAGTGAAGAGGATTTCCCTCATTGTTTCCTTATGTCGTAAGTAGACATTTCCTGAAATGTCTGCATGAATCTTGTCCTTCTTTTCATCATGCAGATTTGTTCAAATCTCAGATATTGAGTACCTTCCTCGTCCTCAAAGCAGCAGTGAATGATGCAGCTGTGCAATTCTTCATTGGAGTTGAAGATGTTTCATCTTCTCGGGTCTTTCCCATTGTGCTGAGAGGGAGCTGAAGATTTCTGAGCGGATGCTCATCTGTCCTCTTCCTGCTCAAGACAGTGCGATTGTCAACATCCTGAACTCTTTTCTCTTGGATCAATCCTTCACTGAAAACGTTTCATGACCCTTACTGCCAGCGGTCCCACTTCACTGACTTTGTTGTCATCCAGAGAAAAGACATGTCACATGTCAGCACGATGCCCTCCCTCCAAGAGAGCTGAGAGCACTGTAAAAGATTTAGGGCTGGATTCTCCGATTTTGAGGCTATGTCCGGAGAATTTTTCTCGTCTCATGATAAAAAAGTCTGCGCCGCCCCCGCGTCGATGCTCCACCCGGTGGGGGGGGCTAGCAGCCACGCCACATAAAACCCTCGGCATTTCCGACAGACACGGCTGTAGAATTGCCGGGTCTGTGGCCGTGCATGCGTACGCTGACCACCTGCAGCGGCCGTGCCTTACAACATTGCGCCAGCCACGCGTGGACCCGACCTGCCAGATCGTGCCCCCCTGTAACCCCCACCGCCACCCCCGGACGACCCCACACCAGTCTCACCAGCCCCTGCTGAAGCTCCCTCCCCAGCCAGCAGCACGGCTCCCCCCCCCACCCTGACTGTGGCGCCATTGCACACATTCCGCAGCCGCCACGCGAGGTTGATGAAAACCCAGGCCACAAGTGATCCAAGACGCCGGGATGTCGGCCCATCGGGGGTGAAGCACCGGGGTGACGTCTTGAGGCCGTCCCAACGGCGTGCAGCGTACTCAGCGATGACGTGTTTTGGAGGGGGCGGGGCTTCCAGAAACAGGCCCCGCCGCCGATTTCCACATCAAAGGAATTCTCCGCCCGATTGCCGATTGCAATTTCGGTGTCAGCAAGCGGAAAATCCCGCCGTTAATCTTTTAGAACAGTAACCTGGGGGGGGGGGGGGCGGGTTTGCTGGAAGGGAAGGGTAAGAGTATTAGTTGGATAGAATCTGTAACAGCAAAGGAAGTTACAGAAGTTCAAAAAAGTTTTGTAAATAGTTAAGGTTTTAACATTGATTAAAACATTTGACATTATACTTGGGGGTGATGTAGCATAATGAGTTAATAATTATGGTAATGAGAGAATGGTGTACATTATGGTGTAGTGCTAGAGACTCTGTACTTACCAGGAATATATGTACATAGTGTCAATAAAGTAGTTTTGAAATAACCTATCTGAGTCGGACTGAAGTCGCTCATGAGTAGCATAGTTTAGGCCATGAGATAACTCTCAAAATAATAAATGTGAGAGGGTAGGAGCAGCCAGCAAAGCAATATTGGTGAAGTGTATCCTGTACCTTGTGTTGCCCTATTATGTATTTTCTTTTATTCCCTTTTCTTTCCATGTGCTTAATGATCTGTTTAGCTGCTCGCAGAAAAATACTTTTCACTGTACCTCGGTACATGTGACAATAAACAAATCCAATCCAATCCATTGTACATACCACAGTCAGTGTGCTGGTGGTGCAGGGAGTAGGTAGCGAGTTTGGTAGCAGACTTGTGTTGAGTTTTTGTGTATTAGTTTGGCTCCACCTCTTGGGTGATGATTGATGAGTGTTTCTTCACATTCCTGAACTGTGTAGATGGTGAAGAGACATGGAGTGTCACTCGCCGCAGGATACCAAACATCTACCCTGCTCATCGTTGACACAGCTGACCAGGTCAAGCTTCTTGTCAGAGTTAATCCCCAAGAATTCTTCCAACTCTGGCCCCTTGTGCACTCCTCGCTTTTTTCACCCATCAGGTGACCATCAACCATCTAGGCCATCCAGGAACCGTCTCAAACCCATACTCACAGTATACACAGCGTGTCAAATTAGTGTGGGATAATTTCTCTGAACTTTTGATGTTTAGTATACTTGATGTAATTTATGCGCTGATTCTTTTAGGTACATTTCGAAGTTCAGTACTTTAAATTTCATTTTTACACTAAGAGCACCGAGTCACAGAATGGTTACAGTGCAGAAGGAGGCCATTTGGCCCATCACTCTCTCAGGCAGTTTATTCCAAACCCTAACAACTCGCACCATAAAAAGGTTTCACATGCTACCATTTTGCTTCATTTACTAATCACTTTAAATCCGTGTTCTCTCGTTCTCGATCCATTCATGAATGGGAACAGTTTCCCCCTGTCTACCCACTCTGTCGCAACTCTTCAGGACTTTGAATATCTCTATCAAATCTCCTTGCAGTTCTGTCCACTACATTACACAATGGATATAGAGGCACTGGTATTGACATAGGACATACAGTGCAGAAGGAGGCCATTCGGCCCATCGAGCCTGCACCGACACACTTGGAGCTGGTTTAGCACACTGGGCTAAATAGCTGGCTCTTAAAGCAGACCAAGGCAGGCCAGCAGCACGGTTCAATTCCCATAACAGCCTCCCCGAACAGGCACCGGAATGTGGCGACTAGGGGCTTTTCACAGTAACTTCATTTGAAGCCTACTTGTGACAATAAGCGATTTTCATTTCATTTTCATTCATTTCATTCATTCATTTTTCACTTAAGCCCACACTTCCACCCTACCCCGGTAACCCAATAACCCCTCCTAACCTTTTTGGTCACTAAGGGCAATTTATCTTGGCCAATCCACCTAACCTGCACGTCTTTCGACTGTGGGAGGAAACCGGAACACCCGGAGGAAACCCATGCAGACACGGGGAGAACGTGCAAACTCCACACAGTGACCCAGCAGGGAATCGAACCTGGGACCCTGGCGCTGTGAAGCCACAGTGCTATCCACTTGTCCTACTGTGCTGGATCTACACGCGTGAAAAAAGAAAGCTGAGGGATGACCAAATAGAGATAATTAAAAATATGAAAGTTTTTGATCGAGTGGGTACAGAGAGAGTGACCAAATTCTTCCATCCTCAACCGCGGCTGGGATTTTCCAGTGCCACATTTGCCCGGAATGCCAAAAATCTCCATTCTCGCTTCAACCGGTCCTGCTACGGACAAGACCGGCGAATCCTGCCCCGTATTTCCTCTTGTGGGGAAGAGCAGAAGTGGAGGCCATCGAGACAGCACCAAGCAACCCGATAAGGAATTCAGAAGGAACTTCTTCACCCAGAGAATGGTGAGAATGTGGAACTCAGGGCCACAGGGTGTGATTGAAGTGAATAGTATAGACATGTTTAAGGAAAAACTCGACAAACATAAGAGGAAGAATGGACTAAGGGGAATGATTGATTTAGATGATGTTATAGACCAGGGTTTAGAGAACCCCAAAGTGTACCATGGAGTTCATCTGTGTTGCTAATTGTGTTTCCCTTAATTTGGCTCTGAAGATGGCGGCCAATGTGGTCGTCTTCCTTAATTCTAATTACATTTTGCTCTAGAGTCGCCAGGTATCTCTCGATACCGTCGCAAGGTTCAAAACCAAATACTGATCAAAGACTCGATACACCGGTTAGTAAGTTCAAACTCAATGCTCATTTATTTACACACACAGTCAACTATACTCATGCATAAAACTCTCCAAACTAAACTATCACTACTGCTAAAGCCTATACTTAGCTTCGGGCGCCCACTCAGTCAGAGGAACAATGTCCGTTGTTCGGTTCTGAGGCTGCTGGGGTCGAGTTGGTATGTAATAACAGCTAAGGGCGTCTGTCTCGTATCGTGCGTTGACCTTGGACTTACTTGTTCTGATGTTGCTGTTGGGCAGGTCTCTCCTTGGTGAGCCGGAGTCAAGAGAGTGGTTCTTTCTTGGGGGATCCTTCTTATACCCAAAAGGGGCTTCGTGCGCTTTTGGGCGGGCCTTGAACTTGGTCCCAATTAATTGGGCCGTTTCCCAATCGTTCCTATCGATTTCCTCCAATAAAGGGGTGGGTGCCCTGATGGCTGGGTGTGTCCTAGATGGCCGTTGGCCTGCTTTGTTCTGTTCTCCTCTGGCGCCGGGGTGTCTGACTTGATATCGTTTGCTTAAATGGTCTTTGGTCCCCGGGGATGGCTCATTAGTATGGTAATGGCTTTGCAGTTTCGGTCTTGTCTGGGAGCTGCGGCTCCAATCAACAGACAAACCCTGCACCTGCTTGCTTTCTCAGTATTGTCCATTTTCCCTGCAATCTTTGCGAAGTGTCCATTTTGTAATCGGGAAGTGGCCATCCCAGATGGCTACACCTGACCCATAACTTTTAATAGATTGTGGTGTGGGGAGCACACGGCCCACTCTACAGGTGTGGTACAGCAGAAATGGAAAAGTATTTTTTAAAGCAAAACAATGTTTATTCTATGAACTCAAGTTAACCTTTTTAAAATATACAGTGAACATCTCAGCAACCATTAATTCAAATACAACCCCCAAAGAATACAACACTAAGTAATCCTTAAGCTGTCCTTTAAACATCCATAAAACATTTTTAATAACCTTTAAACAGAAGCACATCAGGCTAACGTCACAACTGAGAGCAGTTATTAGTTTTAAATCACCAAAGGATCGATTTATAGTTTTTAGATTACAGGGAGAGAGACTAATACCTCTTCTGGCTGTGACTGCAGCTATCCAGCTCTGAAAATGAAACTAAAACACACATTGCAGCAAACAGCCTCAAACGAAAGTAAAAAGCTGACAGACAGCCCAGCTCCACCCTCACTCTGACACCACTGATAAACACCCATTTCTTAAACACCGATTTCTTCAAGGTACTCTTACATGATACCTCCCCCAAGAAAAAAAAATAAACCATCAACTTCAAGATGATTTCATTTTTCACCTTTTGACTACCCTTTAAGGAATGCACACAGTAAATGTACTTTTTTGAGTCAAAGTCAACACATGCAAACAGGTATAATAATATGGTCCATTTTTTTCCTGTTCTTTTTCCTCCAACTGAAACGCCTTCTCGCTTGACAGTCTCTTTGAACAAGAAGGTCTTTGCATGATCCATCTATGTCTCTATGCCTCGGCATTTCTCTTTAAAGTCAGATCCTTTAGTTCAGTCTGATCACAGAGTATCTTGTAATTCTCCAACACAAGAGCATTGGTTATCACAGCTTTCAGGCAGTCAAATGCCTGTTGAGAGTCCGCTGTCCACTGAAGTTTTCGACGTTTCTTCAGCAAGTCCTTCAGTGGAGCAAATACTCTACAAACATTTTTCATCAATGTTCAATCAAATCCACTCATGCCAAGAAATCGCATTACTTTCCTTCGTCTTGAGGGTATTGAAAACTCCCCAATAACTGTTGGATTCACATCCCGTGTGACCATTCGACCCTGTCCGATTGTATGGCCAAGGAAAGTGACTTGGGCTTTTCCCAATTCACTTTTGGCTCGGTTTACCACCAAACCCGCCTCCTGAAGTCGATCGAATAACTCCATCAGATGTTTTAAATGTTCTTTCCATGTCTGGCTGAAAATTACCAGATCGTCGATGTATACCGCACAATTGGGTAATCCTGAAAACAACTTTTTAGTTAACCGTTGAAATGTGGCTGGGGCGTTTTTCATGCCAACTGGCATGACTTTGAATTGGTATATACCATCTGGAGTCACAAAAGCTGAAATCTCCTTCGTCCTTTCGGATAAAGGTACCTGCCAATAACCTTTAAGTAACTCCAGTTTGGAAAGAAAAGCTGATTGTCCCACTTTCTCAATGCAATCCTCCAAACATGGGATAGGATAACAGTCCGTTCTTGTAACTGCATTAACCTTTCGAGAGTCCACACACAACCGTTGGGTACCGTCTGGTTTAGGTACCATCACTATGAGTGAGCTCCATTGGCTGCAACCCACTTCAATTATGCCATTTTTAAGCATACTCTCAATCTCTTTGTTAACCTGTGCCAATTTTAAAGGGTTAAGTCTGTATGGATGTTGTTTGATTGGAACAGCATTTCCCACATCTCCATCATGTTTGCCATTTTAGTACTTCCCAATTTATCTCCACAAACTTGCCCACGTGATATCAATAACTCTTTCAGGTCAGTCCATTTTTCCTCTAGAAGGTAACTCAACAATTTATCCAAATTTTTAAGAGCATCCTCATTTTCCAATTTAATTCGAGGTATGTCAAATTCACAGTCATCTGGATTTGGTTCGTCACTTTGAGTTAGAATCATTAAGACCTCCTCCTACTTCTCTCCTTCAAAGTACCCTTTAAGCATATTCACATGACACACTCGGTGAGTCTTCCTTCTATCTGGTGTTTTTACCAGATAATTAATCTCACTTAATTTCCTTTTAATCTGATAAGGTCCACAAAACTTTGCTTTTAAAGGTTCACCTACCACTGGTAACAATACTAAAACTTTATCTCCACTGGCAAGACTACGAACTTTGGATTTCTTCTCCGTTACCAATTTCATCACATTTTGTGCAACTTTTAAATGTTGTCTAGCCAATTCACCTGCTCTATTTAATCGTTCCCTAAAATTTGACATGTAATCCAATAATGTAACTTCCGATTTCTCACTCACCAATTTTTCCTTAGTCAATTTAAGTGGTCCTCTTACCTCATGACCAAAAATTTTCCTTATTTCCAAATGACCTCCCACTGGTACCTCATGTGCAACTCGCAGCACCTCCTTCCTCTACCCTACCGGTAATACTACTTTATGAACTTCTGCCCACTTTTCATCCGTCTGCATATGTAAAGGTCTCCATTTTCTCATCAAGACATCACCTTTACGGTAATAACACTCTGGTATACACTCAGATTCCTCTTCTGTGTATGCTTTCTGATACATCCGGTTTATTTCTACAT
The DNA here is from genome assembly GCF_047496885.1 of Scyliorhinus torazame. Lineage (NCBI taxonomy): Eukaryota > Metazoa > Chordata > Chondrichthyes > Carcharhiniformes > Scyliorhinidae > Scyliorhinus > Scyliorhinus torazame. The sequence continues at coordinate 203,293,333 of NC_092711.1, read as the reverse complement.
CTTTCTGTTGTAACTCCGCCAATTTTCCTGAACTAAAAATATCCACCTCATCCTCCACCTGTTCTTGTTCTTTTTCAACCATCTGATCAAAAATCGTTTCTGATTGCACTTCAACTTCATCTTCACTCTTTGATGTCTCCTCTTGTCTTAACCTGTGACTTTGTGATCTTGTTACGACACTATCCGCAAAAATCCCAGGATACTCGTCCTTCAACACTTCAGTTGTCTGATTTTCCACTGGCTTATCAACCACAGTAGGCATCACTCCCACCTGCGATCCAGCTATATCATTACCCAAGATAAACTGTATTCCTGGACAAGATAGTTTCTCTAATACTCCTACTACCACTTCACCACTCTTCACTGGACTTTCCAACCTTACCTTATATAATGGAACACTACGCCTCTCACCCTGAATTCCACATATTACCACCTTTTCTGGCAACATTCTTCCCAAACTACATAACTACTTATCTCTTACCATTAAAGATTGACTAGCTCCCATATCTCTTAAAATTGTGACTTCTTTACCTGCTCCTCCTGATACACATGAGTAAACTTTACCCACACAAGTAAATTATTTAAAGAGACTCAAAGAATTTACAGTGCAGAAGGAGGCCATTCGGCCCATCGAGTCTGCACCGGCTCTTGGAAAGAGCACCCTACCCAAGGTCCACACCTCCACCCTATCCCCATAACCCAGTAACCCCACCCAACATTAAGAGCAATTTTGGACATTAAGGGCAATTTATCATGGCCAATCCACCTAACCTGCACATCTTTGGACTATGGGAGGAAACCAAAGCACCCGGAGGAAACCCACGAACACACGGGGAGGATGTGCATACTCCGCAAAGACAGTGACCCAAGCCGTAATCGAACCTGGGACCCTGGAGCTGTGAAACAATTGTGCTATCCACAATACTACCGTGCTGCCGATAATCTGGCATCTTCTTATCAATCACCTCTTGATCAGGCTGCACAATCTTTTGCACCTCCTTCGCTTCACTTGGGCTTTCCTTTACCACTTTAACAAACCCCACTGTCTTATCCTGTTTTACCATATCAGCCTTCCCAGTGCTTTTCTTCAACCACCAACACTGTGACTTTACATGGCCTAGTTTATTACAGTGAAAACATTTGAAACGTTTATTTCTTTTCCACCCTCCTGGATTTCTATTTTAACCTGAGGTACACTCTCCTTATTATCTCCCATCAGATCACCTTTACCTTTTCCACTTGAGTATTTCTCATGTCCCCAGTTTCTATCCCTCACAGGCTGAAACTGATGTCGGAAACTAAGCTTTGATTTATGAACTAATTCATAATCATCTGCCATTTCTACTGCTAATCTTGCAGTTTTAACCCTCTGCTCTTCCACATGAGTTCTCACTACATCAGGAATTGAATTTTTGAACTCCTCCAAAAGTATAATTTCTCTGAGAACTTCATACGTTTGGCCTATTTTTAAGCCTTTATTCACCTATCAAAATTATTCTGAGCCTTTCAAACACCATGTATGTTTGACCAAATGCTTTCCTTAAATTTCTAAACCTTTGTCTGTAAGCTTCAGGCACTAGTTCATATGCACCTAAGATAGATTTTTTTCACCTCCTCATACGTCGCAGATACTTCCTCCTGTAGTGATGCAACACTTTACATAAACCTATCAGCTTTGTTTGGATCAGTAATACCAACATGTCCTGTGGCCATTTCATTTGTTTAGCCACCTTCTCAAATGTAATGAAAAAGGCCTCAACCTCCTTCTCATTAAACCTTGGCAATGCTTGGACATATTTAAAAAATCCCCACCATGCCTTCGACTTTGGTGCTATTTCTCACTATCCTCATCACTATCATCCAACTGTACGTTTCCCTTTATGTCTGCCAATTTTAACTGACTGTCATGTTTCATGGCCATTTTCTGAAGTTCAAACTCTCTCTCTTTATCTTTTTCCCCGATCTGTATCTCCCTTTCTCATTCTTTTTGTTCTGCTAGGGCTATTCTTTCTTTCTCCTTTCTTCTTTCTCCTTTTCTTTTTCGTCTCTCTCTCTTTCTCTTTCTTTTTCTGCTTTTTCGAGCTGCTTTAATTCTTTCTCATGTTCCTTTTGTTTAATTTGTAACTGAATTTTTTGCCATTTCCATTGAGTCAAACTGTATCTCAGGCAACTTTAAATGCTTAGCCACCGCCATAATTACCTCATCCTTTCGCATTTTGTCAGGTAATGTTAACTGCAATGTTTTTGTCAAATCTAACAGTCTGTTTTTAGTCTCTGTCCGTAAGGTACTGCGTGTGACCGTCTCCATCCCCAAAAACTTCAGAGCCTCTGAAAGCGCCATTGTCCACAACACACTTCCCACTTAAACTAAAATACCACACCTGAAAAGCACCCACAATATGGTCACCCCTCACTGTCTTTAAGTTCACTAAGCCAATCCAATAGATAGACTTTTATTCCCCTCGAGCCCCCAATTTGTTATGGGCTAGGGTTTAGAGAACCCCAAAGTGTATCATGGAGTTCACCTGACCCACAACTTTTAATAGATTGTGCACACGTCCCACTCTACAAGTGTGGTACAGCATAAATGGAAAAGTATTTTTTAAAGCAAAGCAATGTCTATTCTATGAACTCAAGCTAACCTTTTTAAAACACACAGTGAACATCTTAGCAACCATTAATTCAAATACAACCACCAAAGAATACAACACTAAGTAATCCTTAAGCTGTCCTTTTAACATCCATAAAACCTTTTAAAAAACCTTTCAACAGAAGCACATCAGGTTAACGTCACTACTGAGAGCGGGTATTAGTTTTAAATCACCAAAGGATCAATTTACAGTTTTCAGATTACAGAGAGAAAGACTCTAATACACCTTCTGGCTGTGACTGCAGCTATCCAGCTCTGAAAACAAAACTAAAACACACCCTGCAGCAAACAGCCTAAAACGAAGGTAAAAAGCTGACAGACAGCTCAGCTCCACCCACACTCTGACATCACTGATAAACACCCATTTCTTAAAGGTACATTTCTTAAACACCCATTTCTTAAAGGTACTCTCACATGACAATGAAAAAGAAGGGAGGCACCTGGAACCAACAGGAACTAGTGGGGCAAATTGCCTGTTTCTGTGTTTATCCTATGCAAACCCATGTACTGGTACCCTTGCTGCCTTGTTCTGTTCCCTTCAGACCCAGTCCCTCCTTAAAATGCATTCCTTTGGCCCAGTTTTGACTACCTGAGCTGATCGCTCCTTTATTTACTCAACATTTTCTTGATTATGGTCCTGTAACGTTCCTTGGGACATTTTCCTGTGTTAAATGTGTTACATAAATGCAAATTGTCGCTGTTGATGATAGGACGAATTGCCCATGGTGGTGTGAGTGAGGTTCGTGGGGAGATGGCCTGGCTTTTTCTTAACAGTGATAGTCATTATCTGGCACCTGAATAATGAATAAAGAACAAGAACAAAGAAAAATACAGCACAGGAACAGGCCCTTTGGCCCTCCAAGCCTGCGTTGACCATGTTGCCTGTCTAACCTAAAACCTTCTCAACACATCTCGAGTCCATATCCCTCTATTCCCATCGTATTCATGTATTTTTCAAGATGCCCCTTAAACGTCATGATCGTACCTGCTTCTACTACCTCCTCTGACAGTGGGTTCCAGGTACCCACTACCCTCTGTGTAAAAAAAAACGGCCCTCACACATCTGCTTTAAACTTTGCCCCTCACACCTGAAACCTATGTCCCCTAATAATTGAGTTGTCCACCCTGAGATAAAGCTTCTGACTATCCAGTAAGAACAAACCGAGTCTCTCCAATCTCTCCACATAGCTAATGCCCTCCATACTAGGCAACATCCTGGTAAACCTCTTCTATACTCTCTCTAAAGCATTCAGATCCTTCTGGTAGTGTGGCGACCAGAATTAAATACTTTATTGTCCTAACTGAGGTTCTATACAGCTGAACATGGCCCTGGTTTAGGTTCCTACTTTGTCAGAAGAATTGTCATTGGCGTTGAAAAGACTAAACTCTCACCAGGCCTCTTCATAAATGAAAGTGAAGTTCAGAGAAGCGCTGTGGGTCTCACAGCTCTCTGTGACTAGCTGCCTATTTTTAACCCCATTTGACAGAGATCACAGATTGCTGCTGCTTTCTGCTCACAAGTTGTAACCACAGCACGTTTTATTTGTGAATGATTACAAGCCACTTAATGAAATTGGAAGCTAAACAGTTTGATGTTCTGGGCAAAGGATGTGGTTTCATTTAGTCACCCCCACCCAATGTTGTGAGAGCTAGCTCCCCACTATAATGCAGAACAGGTTTGTGAACTACCACTCGTTTGTCAGAAATAAAAGCACTGTGGGAGAGCACCCTTTAAATAAACTACCCTAAACATGAGAGGCATGGAACAGTACTTTGACATTAACTGTCTTATATATATACAAAGCAATACAAATTCAACAACTGCTTCAGTAAAGGTTACGCAAACTCCAAACCATAGTCCCGTGCCACACAGATTTACTGAAGCAACACCCTCACTTTCACCTTTGAAGCTCTTATCCTAAAAGCATTACTCTCTAATCCTGGTCATTCCCCACTGGTGCAGACCCGATCTCAGTTTCCCTCAGCCCGAGGGACACAGACATGTATGCTGGGTCAGAGAATCGAGAGCTCAGAGAGTAACAGGAGAATCAAAGGGTTGAGGGGGAGTCAGAGGTTTGGGTCTGGGAGGTCAGGGATAGGGTCGAGGGGCTCTGAGGGTTGGAGAGTCGAGACTGTAGTGATCTGTGTATCTGCTGGTATGTAAAGGGTTAACAACTGTATGATAGTGTTAGAGAACCACTAAATGGCAGCAGTAGATCCATGTATGTAAACTGAACTCAGAGGAACTTCCCGCCTCATCGTACGAGGAGTGACTAGACAGCAGAGTGTGAGAGAGATATAGCTAAGTTGGCACGTGTAGGAAAACATAAGTAATACTTCTTCTGATTTACTTTATAACCAGTTATAGTTGTGGAAGAGTGAACAAGCTCATTCGTATTTATATTCATTATTCATTAAATGTTATATGCTTTAAATTGAAGATTGATAGTTTCATTAAACTACAACCATCAGACCATTCTGGGAGTAAGCAAAAGAGTAACCATGTATTACAATCACGTAATATAATAGAAACGAGTCGGAGGGTCGTCCGTGATGCACGATCAATTGCACAAAGACTAAAGTTGTGTACAACTGTGGCTTTATTACAGTCAGATGCATGGCCTCCTGCTGCAGCTGGCGAAATGGCAGGGCACTGGAGGTCATGCATATTTATACAGTTCTCCCTGGGCGGAGCCAGCCGGCAGGGGCTACCGGCGAACCTGTAGTGCAGGTCCTACCTTACATCTCCAATTACAGTGGATCACCACATTCACCCCCTGTTAAAAATGAGTCCGGCGGGGGTGACGTGACACTATATACAATTAGTGGAATTATGTACTGTGGTAGGGAAAGAAAGGTCCATGTTGAAGGTCCGGAGGCCGTCAAAGGTTCAGCCGGTCCGGTGCTTTGGTGCTTTGTTGGGATCGGTGTAACGGTGGCGGCGAAGTCGGTGCTGGCGGTGGCCCCGATGGCGCTGGTGGCGGTTCTGATGCTGGCCAGTCATCGGGGAATTCCGGGAGCGTGCAGAAGTACTCTTGTGCGGAAAAGGGGAGGGGGGGGGTGGTCTGGTGGGGTCAATATTGGCGGCGCGGTGGGAGGTGGGGGGGGGGGGCGCATTGGTGGGGGTGTGTGTTGGGGTGGAACCTGACGGTGCCAGGTCCCTGAGTGAGACAGTATCTTGGCGGCCGTCGGGGAACTCAGCGTAGGCATATTGAGGGTTGGCGTGGAGCAGGTGAACCCTGTCCACCAATTGGTTCGCCTTGTGGAGTCGGACGTGCCTACGGAGAAGGACTGGTCCTGGAGCAGCGAGCCAAGTCGGGAGCAACTCACCGGATGTGGACTTCCTGGGGAAGGTAAAAACACGTTCATGGGGTGTGTTATTAATGGCGGTGCACAATAGTGACCGGATGGAGTGCAGAGCGTCAGGGAGGACCTCCTGCCAGCGAGAGGCTGGGAGGTTCCTGGACCATAGGGCCAGCTGGAAGGCCCTCCAAACCATCCCGTTCTCCCGTTCTACTTGCCCGTTTCCCCAGGGATTGTAGCTGGTCGTCCTGCTGGAGGCTATACCCCTGCTGAGTAGGAACTGACGCAGCTCATCGCTCATGAATGAGGATCCCCTGTCACTGTGGATGTAGGCGGGGAAACCGAACAGAGCGAAGATGGTGCTGAGGGCCTTGAGGACGGTGGCAGACGTCATATCGGGGCATGGGATGGCGAAGGGGAATCTGGAGTACTCATCGACCACACTGAGAATATACATGTTACGGTCGGTGGAGGGGAGGGGCCCTTTGAAATCCACGCTGAGGCGTTCAAAGGGGTGGGAAGCCTTCACCAGGTCGCGCACGGTCTGGCCGGTAGAAGTGCGGCTTGCACTCCGCACAGACCTGGCAGTCCCTGGTGACTGTCCTTACTTCCGCGACGGAGTAGGGCAGATTGCGAGCTTTGACCAAATGGTACAATTGAGTGACCCCCCGGGTGACAAAAGGCTGTCGTGTAGGGCCCGGAGTTGGTCCACTTGTGCGCTGGCACATGTAACTTGGGAGAGGGCGTCTGGGGGCTCGTTGAGTTTACAGGGGCTATACAAGATGTCGTAATTATAGGTGGAGAGCTCGATTCTCCACCGCAAGATTTTATCATTTTTGATCTTGCCCCGCTGTGCGTTATTGAACATGAAGGCTATCGACCGTAAGGAGAGTGAATCTCCTGCCGGCCAGGTAATGCCTTCAATGCCGCACAGCTTCAACGATAGCTTGAGCCTCCTTCTCGACGGATGAGTGTCGAATTTCAGAGGCATGAAGGGTGCGGGAAAAGAATGCCACGGGTCTGCCTGCCTGGTTTAGGGTGGCGGCAAGGGCGACATCTGAAGCGTCGCTTTCTACTTGGAAAGGCAGTGACTCGTCCACTGCGCGCATCCCAGCCTTGGCGATGTCTGCTCTGATGCGGGTGAAAGCATGTTGTGCCTCGGCCGAAGGGAGAATTGGGTGGACTGAATGAGTGGGCGGGCCTTGTCCGCATAGTTTGGGACCCACTGAGCGTAGTAGGAAAAGAACCCCAGGCAGCGTTTGAGGGCCTTGGGGCAGTGGGGGAGGGGATGTTCCATGAGGGGGCGCATGCGCTCGGGGTCGGGCCCGAGAAGGCCATTTTGGAATACATAGCCGAGAATGGCTAACCGGGTCGTGCTGAACATACACTTCTCTTTGTTGTAGGTCAGATTGAGAAGGGTGGCAGTGCAGAGGAATTTATCGAGGTTGGCATCGTGGTCCTGCTGGTCATGGCTGCAGATGGTGACATTATCTAAGTACGGAAAGGTGGCCCGCAACCGTACTGGTCGACCATTCTTTGGAAGACCGAGACCCCATTTGTGACACCGAAAGGGACCCTAAGGAAGTGGTAAAGGCGACCGTCCGCCTTGAAGGCAGTGTATGGACGGTCCGACTTCCGGATGGGGAGCTGGTGGTAGGCGGATTTCAGGTCAATTGTTGAGAAGACCCGGTACTGCGCTATCTGATTGACCATATCAGATATGCGTGGGAGGGGGTACGCGTCGAGCTGCATGTACCGATTTATGGTCTGGCTGTAGTCTACGACCATCCTGTGTTTCTCCCCAGTTTTAACCACTACCACTTGGGCTCTCCAGGGGCTGTTGCTGGCCTCGATAATACCCTCCTTAAGCAGCCGCTGGACTTCGGACCTGATGAAGGTCTTGTCCTGGGTGCTTTACCGTCTGCTCCTAGTGGCAATGGGCTTGCAATCCGCAGTTAGGTTTGGAAAAAGGGAGGGAGGATCGACCTTGAGGGTCGCGAGGCCGCAAACAGTAAGGGGGGGTAAGGGCCCGCCGAATTTGAGGGTGAGGCTCTGGAGGTTGCACTGGAGGTCCAGGACCAACAGGAGTGCAGCGCAGAGATTAGGAAGGACATAGAGGCGGAAGTTACTAAATTCTATGCCCTGGACCGTGAGGGTGACTGTACAAAAGCCTTGGATCGGGACGGAGTGGGATCCGGAGGCTAGGGAGATCCTTTGATTGGCAGGGTGGACCGCGAGGGAGCAGCGCCTTACCGTATCTGGGTGAACGAAGCTTTTGATGCTCCCGGAGTCCAGCAGGCACGAGGTCGCGTGGCCGTTGATTTTAACCGTCGTTAACTGTGGTTGTGCGGGCGAGATTGGTCCAGCGTCATCGAAGCGAGCTGCGAGTAGCCATCAGATGCCGATGTCGAGATGTCCGGGGACCCTGTGGGGAACACGATGGCGGTGCCCATTGTGCGCACATTGCGGGGTCGGGGCAAGATGGCGGCGCCCATGGTGCACACTTTGCGGGGTCGGGACAAGATGGCGGCGCCCATTGGTCGCACATGGACCCGGGAGGGGAAGGTGGCGGCGCCCATTGTGCGTCTGGCATGGGGGAGGGAGTGAAAGCGGGCGCGATCGCAGCGACTGCGCGGGCCTGGCACACAGCCGCGAAGTGGCCCTTTTTACTGCAGGCTTTACAAACTGAAGTGCGGGCCGGGCAGTGTTGGCGGGGGTGCTTCTGCTGACCACAGAAGTAGCAGCGGGGACACCGGGGTGCGCGGATCGGCGTGCGGCGCAGGCGTATCGCGAAGGCAGGGCCCCGGCTGAGGAGGTGGTTGACGGGTCCAGGAGTGGTAGGAAGGGGTAGAAGGGTGGGCAGCGCGGCGGGAGAGGTACGATTGTACGTTACGGGATGCGACCGTCATGGGGAGCGCCACGGTTTTCGTCTCCGCCAGTTCGAGCGTGGCCCCTTCCAGCAATCGTTCTCGGATGCGGTCCGACGCAATCCCCGTCACGAAGGCATCGCGCATGAGGAGATTTGTGTGTTCGGCGGCCGTCACGGCCTGACAGTCACAGTCTCGGACAAGTGGAATTAGGGCCCGCCAGAAGTCTTCGATGGACTCACCAGTTAGTTGCGAGCGGGCGGCAAGTACATGCCTGGCGAAGAGCGTGTTCGCCTTCTTCGCGTAGTGTTCTTTGAGGAGTTCCATCGCTTTTGCGTAAGTCGTGGCGTCTTGGATCAACGGGAACACGCTGGAGCTCAGTCTGGAGTACAGGACGTTTATCTTCTGAGCCTCCATTGGCACGGGGTCCGCCGCGTTGATGTAAGCCTCGAAACATGTTAGCCGGTGAGTAAATTCTTTCCTGGCGTCGGGCGAGTGCGGATCCAGCTGCAGGCGGTCGGGCTTAATTCGGATATCCATTCTGTGGAAAATCTGACTGTAATAAATTGATGCACGATCTAAAGACTAAAGTTGTATACAACTGTGGCTTTATTTCAGTCAGATGCGAGGCCTCCTGCTGCAGTTGGCGAAATGGCAGGGCACTGGAGGGCATGCATATTTATACAGTTCTCTGTGGGCGGAGCCAGCCGGCAGGAGCTACCGGCGAACATGTAGCGCAGGTCCTACCTTACATCTCCTATACAGTGGTTCACCACAGTTCGAAGATATGAATTAGGAGCAGCGTAGGCCACTCGGCCCCTCGAGACTGCTCTGCTATTCAAATAGATCGTGGCTGATCTGATTGTAACCTTAATCCCACATTACTGCCCTATCCACAATAATCTTACCCCCCCCCCCCCCCCCCCACTCCTTGTTAATCAAAAATCCATCCAGCTCTGCCTTAAAAAATATTCAAAGACTCTGGTTCCACTGCCTTTTGAGGAAGAGAGTTTCAGAGACTCATGATCCTAAAGAGAAATGTTTTTTCCGCAGCTTTATACAAATGAGCAACCCCTTATTTCTAAACGGTGCTCCCCTAGTTCTAGATTCTCTGACACGAGGAACCATCCTCCCCAAATTCACCCTGTCGATATCCCTCAGGATCTTAAAGGTTTCAAAAAAGTCGAACTCTAGCGGATACAAACCTAACCTCTCCAACCTTTTCACATGAGGCAACCCGCCCATTCCCGGTCTTAGTCTCATAAATCTTCTCTGAACTGTTTCCAATGCATTTGCATCTTTCCTGAAATATGGAGATCAATACTGTCCACAAACTCCAGATTTGGTCTCACCAATGTCCTGTACAACTGGAGCACAACCTCCTGATTTTTGAACTCAATTCCCCTCACCATAAACGATAACATTCTATTCACATTCCTAATTACTTGTTGCACCTAGAAACCAGCGTTTTGTGATTCATGCACTCGGTCACCCAGATCCCGCTGCATCTCAGAGCTCTGCAATCCCTCATCATTTAGACAAAAAACTTATTTTTTTATTCTTCGGGCCAAAGGGATAGTTTCACATTCACCCACATTGTATTCCATCATTTGCCCACTGCCTTTTCCTCCTCTCAAACTTTGCACCTGATATCAATGTTTAATGTTACACGGCTCTTCCGACCACCTTGCCCACCAATTGTATCCTGCAAGGGCTCTCCATCTGGTTTTATACATAAACAGGCACAATGGCACAGTGGTTAGCACTGCTGCCTCACAGCATCAGGGCCCCAGGTTCAATTCCGGCCTCGGTGGCTGTTTTTGTGGAGTCCCCCGCCCCCGGTGTCTGTGTGGGTTTTCTCCAGGTGCTCCTGTTTCTTCCCACAGACCAAAGATGTGCAGGTTAGGTGGTTTGGCCATGCTAAATTGCCCCTTAGTATCCAAAAGATTAGGTGGGGTTACTGGGTTAGAGGGATAGGGTGGAGATGTGGGCCTAGGTAGGGCGCTCTTTCCAAGGGTCGGTGCAGACCCGATAGGCCAAATAGCCTCCTTCTGCACTGTCGGGATCCTATGATTCTATGAAAGGTTGTTGGACGTCCTTGCCTCTGAATGGCTAGAACGAGACATTTAATTTTAAATTTGGGACTCCAACCTTGATTCCTTATAATCTCTCTCTTTCTCGCTCTCACTCTCGTTCTGCCTTCACTATGCACCCTCCAGAGCTCGTGGAATGTTTTGAAAGAACATGTTCACACTGCTGCAAGTTGAGTCACTACGTGCCCTGCTAAGACTGCCGTGCTCTCAATGCACTCCCCTTCGCAATTATCTCACCCAACAGGTCCCTCCACTCTTTCTGAGCAGGGTCTGTACACTTCCTGAAAGCCTATCCCTGATCTTTCATTCACTTCCTCGTTACCCAAGACGTATGTACCCAGCCTACTTTTGCTTCATGTGGAAACTAATTGGTTCAGACATGCAGGGCTGGGAATTTTGGAAAAGATTCTTTTCAATTCTTTGCACAGCACCCTGCTGACAGTCAGAGATAGAAGCTTACACACCCTCTCTCTCAGTCACACAAACACACAAAGCTTACACTCACACACACTCTGCCAACAGATAGGAGTCACATATACATTTACACACTCTTCTCTCTTCTCTACACAGCAACCTCGCAGTCTCAAACACGCACCCACTCGAACTCCTCCAACTCACTCTTCGACACACATTTACACACTCTTCCCTCCACAGCAACCTTACAGTCTCAGAAACGCACCCACTCAAACTCACTCTTCCACACCACTCTCAAACAAGAGAGCCCAACCTGAAAGATTTAACCCGATCACTGCTGACTGAAGGAGTATGACAGGAAGAAACATTTCTTACTGATGTCGGAGTGCTCCTGCCAGCCCCAGAAAAGACAACGTATTCTATCTAGTTTACAGGTTCGATACTTTCATTTACTTTGGGAAGGAATATTTAATCAAAAGAAAGGAGCAGAGCATTTCTGAACATGATTGCCGTTATGACAGGTGCCTGTGGTTGATTGAGAAACAAGTATTGGGGGTGGCGGGGGGCATGGGGAGTATAAGAGGCTAACATTTCATTTTTACTGTTTTGGAACAGCTCTCAGGCAGATGTTTGAATATTCCAAGATAAAGGAAGGAGTTACAGAGAAATATCTTAACGGTGGTACATTTTGCTGATTAAGGGAGACTTAAATCAAGAATTCAAGAGTGGAGATTGTGGAGATTGGAATGAGTCTGGATTGATTACTCCCTTCAGCTTTCTTGGAGAACAAAAAAATCTAGTATTTACCACCCGTCTGTATAATGTCAAAGGTTTTCGTGATTAAGATCTTTTAAATGAGGAAGATATTTTTGTCTCACTCACAGACCTGTATTATTTTTGTGTGAAGTGGCATTCACGACCTTGAAACAGCAACTTGAATTAGCACAAGGATATTTTAAACCAAGCATAATTCCAGAGCCTCCCTTACTGAATTGGAGCTCAACCTTTTTTCAAACAGTCACAGAATACCAATCTGTGCCTAAATTACACTGCAGCAGATGTGAATGACATGCTGGTTGTTGAGGCAAGGCAGTTTAATGCGAGGACTGTCATCAGAGTGATGTTTCACCTCCCCTTCCTGGTCACTGGCTCAGGCGGCACCTTGACGATCTATTTGACCCAGAGGTGAGGTTGACCACATGCCATTTGGCCTAACTGCTCCTACATGTGGAAAGGTCGAGAAGCGGAGCACGGCAGTATGATATACAGGGGTATGGCGTGGTATCGTCGGATATACACGGGTATGGCGTGTTATTTGTATGATATACAGGGGTACGGTGCGATACTTGGCAGGATTTAACCATCGCATTGCGTCCAGCGTGAATCTGGGTGCGGTAAATAGCGGGAGAGGCCAAAATCGAGGTTCGTGCCAGACGCAAATCAGTTTGCTATCTAACCGGCCCGCTCACGATGGCGAGTTCTGGATCACACCTAAACATGGCGAGCATATTAATAACCCCAATTTGCATTAATCTCCACCTCATTAGCAACATTGAAGTTGAATGTAACGGCCTCTCAGGAATTAACCTCGGGAATTAAATTACTCCTTTTTAACAACGTGAAGCTGGCGAAATGGCTGCTGAGGGGAACTGAGGAGGTGAGTAGCTCCATTTTTGGGCAAGCAGATCAAGGGCTCGGGGGGTGGTGGGGGGGGGGGGGGGGGAACCCTCAGTGGGGGCTGGGCTTGCACGGGGGGCTGAAGCGCTCCAGGTCAGGGGTCGCATCTGGGCTGGGGGGAGGGGGGTGCAGCTGGTAAGGTGTTTTTCACCTGTGAGGCCTTAAAGCCATCGTTTAATAATGTGGAACCCCATAACAGGGGCAACTACAGTTGTTATTTGTCTGTCCTACCAAACAAATTCAAGACACCTTAGTTCTATGCTGAAGGTCACTCCCTTTGACTATGAGCAGCCTCTAGCTGTACAGCTGAAGGCTAGTGATAATAAGGAATTGGCCTTGTTAGTTGTGAGAACACTTCACGGCTACAGGTTCTGTTTGTTTCCTGCTCCTGCTGGTGGCTGCAGATACCTGGAGACTGCTGTTGCTGTTTCCTTCCTTTTCTGTAGCTGGAAAGAAGGACAATTGTTTTCCAAAAAACTTGGCCCCTGGAACACTGAACTCAGGAGGACACACACGAGGTGCCGGCGAGTGGAGGGCAGGCAGCAGCAAGGGTCTGGCCCTGAGGACCATGAAAGCCCTCACCTTTGGCCACTTTTCATAGGAAGAGGCTTTGTCCTTCAACTCACCACTCGCCCTGCCCCCTACTCCCTCCTTCCCCCCATTTCCTTCCTCCCCATTCCTCTCCTTTCTTTCCTCCTCATTCCCCTGTTTCCCCCATTCCTCTCTTTCCCCCATTCCCATCCTTTCCCCCCATTTCGCTCCTCCCCAATCCTGTCCTTCCTTCCTTGCTCATTCCCCTCTTTTGCCCATTCCTCTGCTTTCCTCCATTCCCCAACACCCCCCCCCCCACCCCACCTCCCCTCCCATGTTCCACTTTCCCAGGATCTGTGTAACATCACGCGAGGGTGATGGGCCTGTGTCGACACTGTCAGTGGGTCAATATACAAGGGAGGAGAGTGATGATCACTCGCTGTAATGTATGATCTGGTGCTCCTCAGTTTATGTCAAAGTCTGACTCCTGTCTTTCTGCTGACAGCACGTCCACACCCATCCTCTGAACGGGAGCTCCATCGGGGGCTTTTGATCTTGGGCCTTTGTGGCCAGGGGGAGGGGAGGGTATCTGGGGGCGGGGTTGCAGGCAGGCCCGCTGTGCAGATTAATGTGTCAGAGGCTTCACATGTGTCAGCTGTGACATATTTTAATATTGAACAGTGGGCATTTCCATTCCCCCTAGCTACAGATTGAGCCTCCCCCCCACCACACCCCAGTGCCCATTCAATGATCCTCAATCTTCTTGATCTTACGTGCTCTAGTGCTACGTCTAGGTTTGTCCCCAGGATGCACATCAGAGGTGAAGGCTCCCTGCGACTTTCCATGCACTGTGGTCTGTGATGCCCTTGGTGGACGTCCTCTGGAGGGCCTGGAGTCAGTGGAGCCCCGGCTGGCTTACCTTTGTCACCGATGTCGCGGTGCCACCCTGTTCTGCCCCTGCCCTTGAGATGCACTGGTGTCAGGAGGGTAAGATCAAAATAATTGGAGACCACCGTCGTCTCCTTGGTGGCATGCCCGGGTTAGCCTCTGGTGCTTCCTCCTCCCTGCCGGCGTCCGTAGGGCCCTGCAGGGTTTCCATGGGATGGAGGTGCAGTTGGAGTGAACTTCAGGAGCCTCTGCGTCACCTGGCTCTGCCAGTCCTGGTGCCTCATGATGTCGACGGCCACAGCAATACCCCTCAGTGACTAGAACATGCTCTGCAGTGCCTCTTCAATGTCCAGCTGCATATGGGACATGCCCTCAGTGACTTTGGCATGATGTCGAGGTCCTCAGCCATGATCGCCTCAGGCTGAGCCACACCTTGGACACCACCACTCAAGCCACCGGTGTTGTGCTCCAGGTTTCCCACAGCGGTCGCCACCCTAGCAGTGTTGGCCTCGGTGCTACACATTGTCTTCTGCACTCATAGCCTTTGGGTCTCCTCCAATCGGCTATGACCTCGCTGTAGTTTTGTTGAAGTCCCCTCCGAATTTCCCAGTCGCATCCTAGCATCTGCATCAGCTCTGGGAGAACCTTGCCCAGAGGGGACTCAGCAGAGATCCAGCAGACCTCCGACTGCTGACTCCCTTGGATGTTCCTGTCTCCTACTGATGTGCCTAAGCAACCATGTGGTGCTCACCAGATTGTGCCCCAGAAGCCTGTCCACTAATGTCGCCCGCCAAGGTGTGTCTCACTGCGCTGGTGGAATGTGGGGATACAAGCTGTAATGTCTCAATGCTGGTCTCCTCAGAACTCTCCTCTGAGGTGGGCTTTTGGGTGGCATGGGGGGACAACACCGAATGTCCCAGCCCAAGCTATTGGAGATCCAGAAAGAGAATGAAAATGTGGTCAGTGCAAGGGTAGGATCATTTTGTCTGACATGAACAACTCACTTCAGACAGATCACCTGGGTGAAGGGCAAGTGGATCCTCACCTCTGCGATGACTGCTCTCTCCTTAGTCAACCCCTCGATCACCAGGGCCCGTTCCTCATTGTGGATGAGGACTCGGATCTCCCCCCCCCCAGTCCTGGCCCTTCATGTTTATTAGCGATATCCTGGTTGTGCACTCAGATCCTGCGTGGACCAACTGGCGGGTGTGTTCGTGGACACCTCCAACCTGTCCCTACTCCGTTCTGAGGTTCCCACCTGCTTCAAGAAAACCACCATCACACTTGTACCAAAGAAGAACCAGGTAACATGCCTCAATGACGACCGTCCGGTGGCCTTGACATCTAACATTGTGAAGTGCTTCGAGAGGTTGGTTATGAGACACATCAACTCCATACTTCCAGAATGCCTAGATTCACTGCAATTTGCATACTGCCACAACCGGTCCACAGCAGACGCTATCTCCCTGCCCCTTCACTCATCCCTGGAGCATCTCGACAACAAGAACTCCTACGTTAGTCTCCTATTCATTAACTACAGCGCCTCCTTCAACACCATAATCCCAGTCAAGCTCATATCCAAACTCCAAAACCTAGGACTTGGCTCCTCCCTCTGCAACTGGATCCTCGACTCCCTGACGCATAGACCACAATCAGTAAGGATAAACAATGACACCTCCTCCATGATAGTCTTCAATACCAGCACCTGCAAGGCTGTGTACTTAGCCCCCTACTATACTCCCTGTACAGACAGGACTGTGTGGCAAAATCCGGCCCCAACTCCATCTACAAGTTTGCTGATGACACGACCGTAGTGGGTCGGATCTCGAACAACGATGTGTCAGAGTACAGGAAGGAGATAGAGAACTAAGTAGCATGATGAAACAACAACAATTTTTCCCTCAATGCCAGCAAAACTAAGGAACTGGTCATTGACTTTAGGAAGCAAAGTGTCATACACACCCCTGTCTGCATCAACGGTGCTGAGGTGGAGATGGTTGACAGCTTCAAATTGCTACATGTGCACGTCATCACCAACAATCCGTCCTGATCACCAACAATCTGTCCTGAAGAAAGAGAAAATGCTGGAAAATCTCAGCAGGTCTGGCAGCATCTGTAGGGAGAGAAAAGAGCGAATGTTTCTGGACAACAATATGTCCTGGTCCACCCACGTCAACGCTATGACCAGGAAAGCACAACAGCGCATATTCTTCCTCAGGAAACTAAGGAAATTCAGCATGTCCACATTGACTCTTAGCAACTTTTACAGATGCGCCATAGAAAGCATCCTATCTGGCTGCATCACAGCCTGGTATGGCAACTGCTCGGCCCAAGACCATAAGAAACTCCAGAGAGTCATGAACACAGCCCAGTCCATCACACCTCCCGCCTCCCTCTGTCTACACCTCTCGCTGCCTTGGGAAAGCGGGCAGCATAATCAAAGACCTCTCCCACCCGGGTTATTTGCTCTTCCAACCTCTTCTAAAAGTCTGAGAACACGCACTAACAGATTCAAAAACAGGTTCTTCCCCGCTGTTACCAGTCTCGTTATTGACCTTCTATGGACCTAACTGATCTCTCTACGCATCTTATCTACTGTCTAGTATGACACTCTGTATGCTTCACACCTGATGTCTATGTCGATGTGTTTACATCGTGTATTTATCGTATGTCCTATGTTTTTCATGCATGGAATAATCTGCCTGGACTGTATGCAAAACAATACTTTTCACTGTACCTCGGTACATGTGACAATAAATCTAAATTTAAACTATGGTCTCTATTCTCCTGCGGGGACAAAAAGAGGGCTTTGTGAGAGCACTTGATGGATCACGGGGTCTGCAGCAGGTGGCATGTGTGGGCACCATAACTGGAGATAAACGGTTATGCTGCCGGGTGCCAGGAGTATTGAGGAACAAGCACAAATATCAGTTGTGGGGATGGTGCGAGATGTCAGTCAGTAATTTGTGGGGATGTGGGAGGCATGGGTTGGTAATTTGAGGGGTGGCAGCTGAACTGATGTCAGGAGAGATGTGGTAACTTGCCCTTGCAGCTCAGTGGAGGTCATTGGTGTTCAACCGACATTGGACGGCTGTCCTCCCGGTCATGCTGCTCAAACTGACAGCCGCTGTCACTGCCTCCCAGCCGGTTTTGATGGCCCTGTTGCTGAGCTTCCAATCCCCTTGGGGGAACAGGATTCCCTATCTCTCGTTCACTTTTTAAAAATAAATTTTGAGTAGCCAATTATTTTTCTTTTTCCAATTAAGGGGCGATTTGGCATGGCCAATTCACCTAACCAGCACATCTTTGGGTTGTGGGGGTGAAACCCACGCAGACATGGGGAGACTGTGCAAACCCCACACGGACAGTGACCCAGGGCCGGGATCAAACCCGGGTCCTCAGCGCCGCAGTCCCAGTGCCAACCAAAGCACCACATGCCGTCCTCCCATCTCTCATTCACATCGCCAAGAAGCCAGTCCAGGTTGGCATCCATATCATACAATTTACAGTGCAGAAGGAGGCCATTCGGCCCATCGAGTCCGCACCGGCTCTTAGAAAGAGCACCCCACCTATCTCCATAACCCAGTAACCCCACCCGACACTAAGGGCAATTTTGGACACTAAGGGCAATTTAGCATGGCCAGTCCGCCTAATTTGCACATCTTTGGAGCGTGGGAGGAAACCGGAGCACCCGGAGGAAACCCACGCACACACGGGGAGAACGTGCAGACTCCGCACAGACAGTGACCCAAGCCGGAATCTAATCTGGGACCCTGGAGCTGTGAAGAAATTGTGCGAACCACTATGCTACCGTGCTGCCCCACAATGCGAGGAGCCGTTCTGCACGCTGCCATGCTTGTGTGTTTACTGGGAGTGAGTGGTGAGGGAACACTTCTTGGTAATGTTGAGGCGCTGAGGCGGGAGTCTGGTGAACCAGATAGTGAGACAGCCAACAATGTTGAGAAGCCCCTGGGAGTTAATTTTTGGCACTGCGTGATGTTAAATACTGCCTTGACCTCATCAATGCGGCTGTTGAGAAACACTTTGCCAACCAGGCCCAAAATGACACTTCGAAATGTTTCTGTTAAATCGCGCCCAAATGTGATGCACAGATATATGGCATGATATAGTGTGATGAACATGAGTATATTGTGATATAATGTGATGCACAGGGGTATGGTGTGGTATAGTGTGATACACAGGAGGATGGTGCGGTATAGTGTGATATGGAGGAGTATGGCATTAGATAGTGTAATAAACAGGGATGTGCTGTGATATAGTGTGATATACAGGAGCATGGTGTGATATAGTGTGATATATGGGGGTATGGTGTGATATACGGGGTATGGTGTGATAGAGTGTAATGTACAGAGATTATGGTGTGATTATGGAGTGACATACAATGGTTTTCCATGAAAGAGTGGGGGATGGTATGGTATAGTGCAATATATTGTGCATGGTATTATATAGTGTGATTATACAGGGGAATGGTGTGCCATAGTGTGATATACAGGGGTACGGCATTATGTAGTGTAATAACCAGGGAGTTGGTGTGCGATAGTGTGATGCACAGGAGTATGGTGTGATATAGTGCAATGCACAGAGGTATGGCATGGTATAGTGCAATATTCAGGAGTATGGTGTGATATAGAATGGTGTGGTATACAGAGTATGGTGTGATATAGTGTACTGCACAGGGATATGGTGTGATGTACTGTGATGTACATGGGTATGGTGTGATATTGAGTGACATACAGTGACATACAGAGGTTTTCTGTGGTTTAGTGGGGTATGTTGTGATTATAGTGTATCATATAACATTTCTATTATGGGGTATGGTGTGGTATAGTGTGGTGTACAGGGGTATGGTGTGATAGAGTGTGATATACAAGGTTATAGTGTGGGATAGTGTGATACAGGGGTATGGTGTGGTACAGCATCATATACAGGGTATGGTATAGTGTGATATACAAGAGTCTGGTATGATATAATGTGACATACAGGAGTATGATATGTTCATAGCATTTACACAGAATTTACAGTGCAGAAGGAGGCCATTCGGCCCATCGCATCCGCACCGGCTCTTGGAAAGAGCATCCTACCCAAGGTCAATACCTCCACCCTATCCTCATGACCCAGTAACCCCACCCAACACTAAGGGCAATTTTAGACATTAAGGGCAATTTATCATGGCCAATCCACCTAACCTGCACATCTTTGGACTGTGGGAGGAAACCGGAGCACCCGGAGGAAACCCACGCACACACGGGGAGGATGTGCAGACTCCGCACAGACAGTGACCCAAGCCGGAATCGAACCTGGGACCCTGTAGCTGTGAAGCAATTGTGCTATCCACAATGCTACCGTGCTGCCCAAAGTGTGATAGTGTGATTTCCAGGGGTATGGTGTAGTCTAGTGTGATATACAAGGGCTCAGTGTGATATAATGTGATGCGTGATATAGTGCGACATGGAGGAGTTTGGTGTGATATAGTGTGATATACAAGAGTGTGGCGTGTTATAGTGTGATATACAGGTGTATGGTGTGATATAGTGTGACAGAGGATTTTGGTGTGACATACGGTGCTACACAAGGGTGCGATGTGGTATAGTAATAATAATAATCGCTTATTGTCACAAGTAGGCTTCAATTATAGTGTGATATACAGGGGTATGGCATGATATAGTGTGACACAGAGTGGTATGTTATGGTATAGGGTGATATACAAGAGTTTGGTGTGATATAGTGTCATATACAAGGGTTTGGTATGATATGTTGTGATATACAAGGGTACGGTGTGGAATAGTGTGATATACAAGGTATGGTGTGATATGGTGTGGTGTACAGAGATATGGTGTGATATAATGTGGTACACAAGGGGCTGGTGGGATATAGTGTGACATAGAGGGGTTTTGTGCGATATAGTGTGATATACAGAGGTATGGTATGGAATAGTGTGATATATAGCGATATGGTGTAGCATTGTGTGAAATGCAGGTGCATAGTGTGATACAGTGTGACAAAGAGGGGTATGGTGTGGTATAATGTGATAAACACGGGTATTTGTGCTGTGATCAAGGGATATGGGGGAAGGCGGGATCAAATATTGAACTTGATAGTCAGCCATGATCAGAATGAATGGTGGAACAGGTTCAAAGGGTCGAATGGCCTCCTCCTGCTTCTATTTTCTTTGTGTGATACCTGTCACACAGTGGCAGATTTCTCAGTTGAGTTTGCCAAGACTGCTGGAGCAGAACTGACACTGGGAGCTTGACAGAAGGGAATTAACCTGCAGCTGACTCCACAGGATCTACTCCATTCTACACGCTGTGAAAATGAGCAGAAGGAGCCAGGATTGGGAAATAGGCCATTTGCCCTAGCCAGTCTATGCTGGCATTTCCTCATGAGCCAGAGATGTTTACCATGCTTACTAACACTGTATCCTTCCAAAAACATTTCCTTCCTCCACCTACTCAGTTTGATCTTTAGGTGGATTTTAGGGGCGACCACCAAAGGTAAGGGAGGCCTTCACTGTAATATGATCTCTTCCAACTGCATGTCTTCTGTGATCTTTGCTGCCTGGACACTAACTGGAGTTCCTCTTGCTGCCTTGCTACCTCTCCTTCTTGGAGACCCTCCTTACCCACCTTGAGGTATTTGATTCCCTGTCTTAACATCTCCTTCTTTGACTCAATGTCAGTTTTTGTCCGAATACGTCCAGTGAAGCTATATCAATGCAAGTTGTTGCTGTCATTGTGAACACACAGGCATTCCTCTGATGTTCTTGTTTGGAATGTGTTAACCCTCTCATTTACCCTTTTCAAAAGCAACCTTCTGGATAGCAGGAAATGGGGATTTAAAGGTTAGGAAGGGTGATTGGGTTACAGGGATAGGGTGGAAGTGAGGGCTTAAGCCGGTCGGTGCGACTCGATGGGCCGAATGGCCTCCTTCTGCACTGTATGTTCTATGTTCTAAAGAGGTAATTGATTTGTTACGAAGAATAACATCCGTATTCTATTTTGGGACAGGTGTCAGCCTGTATGTGTTTATGGTCAAGTTATTTTTGGATGGTCCTGCCCAAGGATATCACATTTTTAGTTGCTACAATTATATTTAAAAATATCCAGAGTTAAATGCCGGTCAGACCGCTTCACCACACTTCCTCATCCAAGAGAGCCACCTTCACAGTTAGGTGCATTGCTCTCCTGGTATGTTGAGAGAGTAAACACCTTTCACAGCCTTCACTCAGGAATCTGTTACAGATCTCTACTATTTGCCATCCAGCCAGGGATTACAAGTTCGCCAATGCAGCTGTGAGCTTCCTTTTCCTGGTCCACGTTCTGAGCTGTCTCAAAGGCAAACGACAGCACACAGACTGTTGTCCAGGATGGACTGTTTCAGCGCCCTTCCTATGGGCAACCTGCTGTCGAAGGAGGGGACAAGACATGATTCATTCTGACCCACAATCACCGTGTGAATGCGAGAAAGGACTAGCATTTCTACAGAGTATTCACCGACCTCTGACGTCCCAAAGTGTTATGCAGCCATTGAAGTATTATTGAAGTGTATCTACTGATGCAATGCCGGAAATGCATCAGCCAAGTGCAAACTCCAAAAGCAGGAATGAACTGAATGACTAAAATGATCCGTTTTTTAGCTGTTGAATAAAAGATAAATATTGGCCAGGGCTCCACTGCGCCTCTTTAACTAGCACTGCGAGAATTGTCACAGCCACTGAGAGAGCAGATGCAGCCTCAGCTGAAGGATGGCACCTCCAACAGTGCAGCACCCCCTCAGTACTGTGCTGCAGTGTCAGATTCAAATAAGGGAAGAATGGTATTGAATTATGGTGTGGAAAGGCATGGATTGCCTGTTGCCATATATTCACCCCAGAGAGCCACACATTGTTCCTTTTGCAAAAGCAGAGAAAGAGCAGTTAAACCGGCCCCTGTGAATATTGACTGAGCTCTCACGTCAGGACTGAAATATGCAGCTGCCTCTAAAATGCTGAAAGAGACATCCTGACTATCAACTTGTGAACTGGTTACACCAGGAACCTTCAATCTCCGAAGACTGAGTGGCCCAACCTTCTTTCCCTTTTATAGAGCTGTGTTATGAATGATTATGTTTCAGTAAGAAGCTTCTTATGAACTCTCATGGAGCTGCTTTACATTTGGGCTGAAGGCAAACACACACTTTGATATAATAGAATAATCTTTATTGTCACAAGTAGGCTTTTATTAACACTGCAATGAAGTTTCTATGAAAACCCTCCAGTCGCTACATTCTGGCGCCTGTTCGGGTACATGGGGGATAATTCAGAATATCCAAATTTCCGAACAGCTTGGCCGGGATTCTCCCCTACCCGGCGGGGCGGGGGGTCCCGGCGGGATGGAATGGCGGGAACCACTACGGCGTCGGGCCGCCTCAAAGGTGCGGATTTCTCAGCACCTTTAGGGGCCAAGCCCTCACCTTGAGGGGCTAGGCCCTCGCCGGAGTGGTTGGCGTGCCGCAAGCTGGCGGGAAAGGCCTTTGGCGCCACGGCAG
The DNA here is from genome assembly GCF_047496885.1 of Scyliorhinus torazame. NCBI lineage: Eukaryota > Metazoa > Chordata > Chondrichthyes > Carcharhiniformes > Scyliorhinidae > Scyliorhinus > Scyliorhinus torazame. Next base: position 203,270,363 of record NC_092711.1, on the reverse strand, counting down.
CTGGGGCCGAAGGGACTTCGCCGGCCGGCGGAAGTCCACGCATGCGCGGGAGTGTCAGCAGCTGCTGACGTCAACCCCGCGCATGCGCAGGGTGGGGGGGGGAGTCACTTCCGCATCGACCATCGCGGAGGCTGTGGCCGAGGCGGAAGGAAAAGGGTTCCCCCATGGCACAGGCCCGCCTGCGATCGGGGCCAGATCGCCCCGCGACCCTCCCAGGACCCCGGAGCCCGCCCGCGCCGCCAGTCCCGCCGGTAAGGTAGGGGGTTTGATTCACACCGGCGGAACTGGCATGAGAGCAGCGGGACATCGGCCCATTGCGGGCCGGAGAATCGCTGGGGAGGGCCCGCAGACCGGCGTGGCGCGATTCCCGCCCCCGCCAACTTTTCAGTGCCGGAGAATTTGTTGGCTGGCGGGAGCGGGATTCACGCCGCCCTCTGGCGATTCTCCGACCCGGCGGGGGGTCGGAGAATCCTGCCCCATGTCTTTCGAGACTTCTGCAGGAAACTGGAGCACCCGGAGGAAACCCATGCAGACACCGGGAGAACGTGCAGACACCGCACAGACAGTGACCCAACCGGAATCGAACCTGGGACTCTGGTGCCATGAAGCAATATTGAGAATCACTGTGTCACCATGCAACAGGAGAAAAGCTCCATCTAGGGGGAGTCTGAATTAAAGGTTCTTGAATCATGACCCCGAATCCAATCAGTGATCTTCGTCAATATATCAATAGCTCCTTCCAGTCTGGCACTTAGGGTTGTGGAATTCCTGCTTCCATATAATATCAGATTGTTGGATAGAGCACGACTGACAACACACATTGAGTGAGTGACATTTTGTGTCCCATGGTAACATTGAAGTTGGTGAAACGGTAGTGTCAGCCTTGGCCTCACAGTCATCTCTTTTCCGAATGTGTGGATTCAAATCCCACTTCAGAGTGGGATAAGCACATTGGGCGGCACGGTGGCAGAGTTGTTAGTTCTGCTACCTCACACCTCCAGGGACCCGGGTTTGGTTCCGGCCTTGGATACCTTTTGTGTTGAGTTTGTACTTTCTCCCTGTGTCTGCGTGGGTTTCTTGCGGGTGCTCCGGTTTCCTCCCACAGTCCAAAGATATGGAGGTTAGGTGGTTGGTCACACTAAATTATCCCTAAGTATCCAAGGATGTACAGGTTAATCCAGGTCATGGGGATAGGGCAGGGGAGTGGGCCTGGATTCGGTGCTCTTTCAGAGGAATGGCCTCTTTCTGCACTCTAGGGATTCTATGGATAATTTAGACTAATACTTCAGTGCAGTATTGAGGGAGTGCTGTACTGTCAGAGGTACTGGGCATTCATGCTGGCGGGACCTTATAGTCCTGCTGATGGCGCACCCCGCAGATGCGAGAGGTGCGTTCAATGGGAATGCACATTCACAACGGTTGGACCAGAAGATCCCGTTACCGGCCACTGGCAAGCCACCCTCTGCGGCTACAGAACATGCTGCGGGGGGTGGGAAGATCCCACCCACTATCTTTCAGAAGAGGTACCCTTTCATATCGATATAAAACCTCCTATGATCAGGATTTTCCAATCCCGCCAGTGATGGAACCCGTCGTAAGCAGGATGGAAAACCTTCTGTACCAGCCGAAGGCCCAGGACTGGAAAATCCCGGCCTACAACACTACTTTGAGGAAGGGCAGTGGAGTTCTCTCATCCCTCATTGCCCTTGAACTGAGTGGCTGGCTAGGCCATTTCAGAGGGCCGTTCAGAGTCAGCCACATAAATCTGGAGTCAGATGTAGGCCAGTCTGGTTAAGGACGGCAGATTTCCTTCCCTAAAGGGCATTAGTGAACCAGATGTGTTTTTGCAACAATCAATGATAGTTATAATGGTCACCATCTAGCTTTCTGAATTGAATTTAAATTCCATCAGCTGCTGTGGTCAGATTTGAACCCCTGGTCAGGATTTTACAGCGCCGCCACAACATGTCTGCCCGTGGAGGATGTGACAAGCCATTCAAATCCCCGTTCAGTTTGGGAGGACTTCAATAATCCGCCAGGCAGGAGGGGGTGTAAAATTGCGGCCATGTCCCCAGACCATTAGCGTGGACCTCTGGATTACTAATAATATTATCATCATCTCCTCAGCATTGTTAACACAGATTATCTGCTTATTGCTGTTAGTGGGAGCTTGCTGTGCACAAATTGGCTGCTATCTGCAATTACCTTTCAAAGTGGCTTCATTGGTTGTGAGTAACTTCGGAACATCCTTTAATAGTGAAAGGAGAAATGCAAATGTGCTTTCTTCATAAATCGGTGTCAATTGCAGTGAATGTAAGTGGAAACCATGGAGGCACATGGGTGATAAAGTGTTTGTTGTATCAAATTAATGAAATGGTTAAGTGCCCCCCAATCATTGTCTGTTGTGTCTGACTGAACCATAGAACTATGGAATCCCGACAGTGCAGTGGGAGGCCATTCGGCCCATCGAGTCTGCACCCTGAAGAGCACCCTACCTAGGCCCACTCACCCGCCCTACCTTCTTAACCCCACCTAACCTGCACATCTTTGGACTATGGGAAGAAATTGGAACACCTGGAGGAAACCGACGCAAGTACGGGAAGAACGTGCAAACTCCACACAGTCACCCAAGGCCGGAATTGAACCCGGGTCCCTGGTGCTGAGAGGCAGCAGTGCTAACCACTGTGCCACCCTGGAGACTATCTCTCAGCTGAGAACTATATTAGTCTGGGACATTTATTATCAGCACTTAAACAATGTCGGAACTCAGACACACTTCTTCAGGCAAGTGAATGGTTCTGCAGTCATTGAACTGGATATGCTTTTTGTCTCTTTCATATGATCACTTAGTCTAATCTAGTGCAAAGTTGTTGGGATAGACCTTGACTTTTTATGATGGTGGTGCTGCTGACTCACTATCACTCAGTGTACAGCAACACACAAAGTCAAGCTCTATCCGTGTGAGTGAATCATTTGTCGAGCACACCAGTGTCATTGTTCAGTCAGTCATTAACCCTAGTGATGGGAGACATAGTCCGAATGTTTTATTTTAACTCCATCCATCTCTCCAATCAGCACCTTTTATTGTGCTCTGGCAAAAGGCCAAGGCTGTATTTTATTTCCAATTGCCCTGCTGATGTCATCGCCTCCCCTTGCCTCCTGTTTTTCTCCGGAACAATCTTTGGGATTCTCTTCGAACGGATGGTTACGGCAGGGTGGCAGAACCAGAGATTTCTTTTGGTGTGAAACTGCTGACAACTGTGGCAGAAGAGCGAAGCCACTCAACAGCACATAGTAGGTAAATGGGGTAATTTTCCCTTCTCCATTCCCCGGGTCCATGTCTCAGTGTCAGCTCCCAGGCGCATGTTAGTCTCTGTGAAATGTGGGTGACCTACTCTTGTACCAGGTGGGGTACAGCAAAGGTTAGGTACTGAATACAGAGATACAATGAACCAGGCTGTATGAAAGGACAAGTAGCTGAGCAGTAAAAATATAGCTGACCGATTGGATTAGTTTAATCATTCGTAGACCCGAGGCAGAACGGACTGTGATAGGTCTGGAATAGTACAGACTGTGAGACCAAATGGGCAGAATAGTTAGATATAGGAGTGCATAAACTTGAATAAATATGTAGTCTTGCCTCTGAATCAGGAGGTTGCAAGTGCAAGTTCCCCTTCAGAGACTTGAGTACATAATCCAGGTTAACACTCCCGTGCAGTGCCGAGGGAGTGCCTTACTGCTGGAGATGTGGCCGGAATTCTCCAATCCCGAGGCCAAGTTCTGACGCCGGTGTGAAAAGTGGCGGCAACCATTCCGGCGTCAATGGTCCCCGATATTGAGGGGACTAGGTCGGCGTCGGAGTGGTTCCCGCAGTTCCAGCCGCCGCGGAACGGCCAGCGTGATTCCGTGCATGCACGTGGGTTCCTGTCTCCGCACCGGCTCCCGGGCAATATGGCAGAGCCCTACAGGGGCCCAGCGTGGAGGAACATAGGCCCTCATGGAACCAGCTCGCCCGCCAATCGGTAGGCCCCGATCGTGGGCCAGGCCAGCGTTGGGGCCTCCCCCGGGGTCGGATCCCCCCTCCCTCCCTTAAGGATGGCCCCTGTAGACACACCATCCCGCCGTGTGGGACCTGAGTAACCCACGCCGGCGGGACTCGGCCGAACTCGGCAGCCACTCGGCTCGTTGGGGCCTGGAGAATCACCGGGGGGTGCTGCTTTCAATGGCACTAAACCGGCATGTCAGTGATCCCGCGGGCGCCCGAGAATCGGCGCCGAAGAATATGTAAGCTGGCGACGGGGCGGGATTCTCGCTTACCCCCGGAGATTCCCGGCCACAGTCTTTTGTATAAGAGTTTGATCCGAGAAACTGTCTGCCCTCTTACTAAGGACTGATTTAGCTCAGTGGGCTAGTGTTGCTCGTTTTAGCCTGAGTTTAATTGCTCTTGTTCTATCACCTTTGCTCTTGAGTCGCCAGGTATCTTTCTGATACCGCCATGTGGTTCAAGTCCGAGTAATGATCAATAATCCAGCACACCGCTTAGTAAGAGTTAAATCAACGCACATTTATTATATACAGTAATCAATACTTATACATTAATTCTACTTATAAGCTACTTCCTACAATTAACAGGCCAATACTTAACTTTGGAAATGGCCCACCAGGTCAGGGAAACGAATGGCCTTTCGTATGGGTTCTGAGCCTGCAGGATTCAAAGCTGGGACAGGTCGATAGCCAGGAGTGCCTATCTCGTAGCGAGCGTTGGAGTAAGACTTACGGTTCTTGCGGCTGTTGTAGAAGGTCAGCAGAAGGGTCTTGATGGGTGCAGAGAGGAGAAGAAGGGTCGATTTGAACTTGGACTCTATACTTATAGTCCCCAGGGGCTTCCCGCCTTTTGGGGCGGACCCTGTACCTGGTTCCAAGTGATTGGACTTCGTCCCAATCACTTGGTTCGATATTCTCCAATGCTGGAGCGATTCCTTGATCGAAGGGCGGTTTTGGGGTGGCCGTTCACCTCTCTTTGTGTAGGCTCCTGCTGGCGCCGAAAAGTCTGGGTTGGCTTTGTGTGTCTAATTTGGTGCACATTGTTCCCGGGGATTGCTAATTAATATTCAGATAGCTGGTGTGTTGTTATGCTGATGGCTGCAGGTATCGATTCTGTCTGGCCTCCTCAGAGGCGAATACACAGTTTTGCCTGCAGCTGCCTGTTTGAGTCCTGTTGGCTGATTTTCCCAACTGCGTCTTCCGTTTGCCATTTTAAATCGGGGTTTGGCCATTCTAATCGGGAGTTAGCCATTTTAACTGGCTACACTAGACAGCTGATTTGTGATGCAGAGCAAGGCCAGCAGTGCGGGTTCAATTCCCATACCAGCTTACCCGTACAGGCGCCGGAATGTGGCGATTAGGGGTCGGGATTCTCTGATTCTGAGGCTAAGTGTTGATGCCGTCGTAAATGCCGTTGCATTTCCCGACGGCGTTAACACGGCCTCAGGATCAGCAATTCTGGCCCTTACAGGGACCAGCACGACACTGGAGTGACCCAAGCCGCTCCAGCTGCCTATCCCGGCGTCAACTAAGGTCCGCGCATGCGCAGTGGCACCGGTGCCAACGCACGCATACGCAGTAACTCCCTTCTCTGCACCGGCCCCGACGCAACATGGCGCAGGGCTACAGGGGCCGGCGCGGAAGAAAGGAGGCCCCCAACCCGAGAAGCCGGCCCACCGATCGGTGGACCCCGATCGTGGGCCAGGCCACAGCGGAGGCGTTCCCCCCCGGGGTCGGACACCCCCTCCCCGCCACAGGCCGGGCCCGCACCAGGTTAGAACAGCTCTGGTGGGACTCGGGTTTTTTGGTACGGCCGCTCGGCCCATCCTGGGTGGAGAATTGCCACGGGGGGGGGGGGGCCGGTAGAACGGCCCCCGGCCGCACTGACCGTGCCGGCACCAATGATGCCGATTCCCGCGTGGCGTTGGGGGCGGCGTGGCGTGACTCATGCCAGCCGTGGCGATTCTCCGGCCCGGCCCCGGGCTGTGATAATCCCTCCCAGGGGCTTTTCACTGTAACTTCATACTTGTGACAATAAAATATTATTATTATATTATTAAGACGCCATCATATTATTTCAAATTTAAAAAAAACAAAGACATTCTCCCTGGTGGCCCGGTCAATATTTATCCTTCAATCAACATCTCTGAAAAAACAAACAAGCTGGTCATCATTGTTTGTGGAGTTTACTGTGGGCTGTGCAGATTGCGGCATTTTCAATGTTAAACAGAGTCGATGTTTCAAAAGTAATTTGTTGCCTGCAAAGCACAGTGGGATGTCCTGAGATTGAAATGAAATGAAATGAAAATCGCTTATTGTCACAAGTAGGCTTCAAATGAAGTTACTGCGAAAAGCCCCTAGTCGCCACATTCCGACGCCTGTTCGGGGAGGCTGATACGGGAATTGAACCGTGCTGCTGGCCTGCCTTGGTCTGCTTTCAAAGCCAGCGATTTAGCCCTGTGCTAAACAGCCCCTTTTTGCAAATGCGTTTTGTAAATGCGATTTCTTTTCAAAATGTTTGAGGCACTTATTTCAGGGCATCAGCAAGACTTTTTTAAAAAAGGAATTAAGGAGGCGGCACAGTGATGGAGTGGTTCGCACTGCTGCCTCATGGCACTGAGGGCCCGGGTTTGATCCCGGCCCCGTTTGGAGTTTGCACATTCTCCACGTGTCTGCGTGGGTCTCACCCCCACAATCCAAAAAGATATGCAGGGTAGGTGGATTGGCCACGCTAAATTGCGTCTTAATTGGGAAAAAAAATGAACCGGGTGCTTTACATTCATTTTTTTTATTGTAAAAAAGGGAATCAAGCAGTGGCTGCTGTTAAGTTTAGGTTTTAAGGGGAGGGAAGCCTTGAGGGATTTGAAAACTCAGATGAGAATTTTAAACTTGAGGTGCTGTCACACCAGGAGTATTTGTAGGTCAGCAAGCACATGGGTGAGGGGTGAATGGGACTTGGTTTGAGTGAGGATGAGGGTAGCAGGGATTCGGATGATCTGAAGTTAACAGGTCATGCTAGAAGAATATTAGACAACATACATATGAACATATGAATTGGGAGCAGGAGCCTTTAAGCCCCTCGAGCCTTCTCTGCCTTTTGATCAGGTCATGGTTCATGTGATCGTGGTCCTTCTGGCCTGAACTCCATTTTTCTGCTTGTCTCTTGATACCCTTTGATCCCATTTGTAGTCAAGAATTTATCCATCTCTGCCTTAAAAATATTCAATGACCCTGCCCCTGTCACTCTCTGGGGAAGAGACTCAGAACCCTCTGAGGGAAAAGAATTCACTTCATCTCCGCCTTAAATGGGCAACCCCTTATTAATAAAATGTGTCTCTTCCACAAGATGAAACATCCTTCCAGCTTCAACCATGTCAAGTCACTTCAGGATCATATTGTCATGTGAGAGTACCTTTAAGAAATGAGTGTTTATAAATGGATGGTATGTAAATATCTGTCGTGAGAGTACCTTTAAGAAATGGGTGTCTATTACTGCAGCGATGTCAGAGAGTGGGTGGAGCTGGGCTGTCTGTCAGCTTTTCACTTTTGTTTTTGAGCAGCCTGCAGGGTCTGTTTTAGTTTCATTTTCAGAGCTGGATAGCTGCAGTCACAGCCAGAAGGTGTATGAATCTCTCTCTGTAATCAATCCTGGCGATTTAAAACTAATAACAGTAGTGACTTTAACCTGATGTGCTTCTGGTAAAAGGTGGTTTAATTCTAATGGATGTTAAAAGAAAAGCTTAACGGGTGACTTAGTGTTTATTCTTTGGGGGTTGTATTTGAATTAATGGGTGCTAAGATGTTCACTGTATGTTTTAAAAAGGTTAACTTGAGTTCATAGAATAAACATTGTTTTGCGTTAAAAAATACTTTTCCATTTATGCTGTACCATACCTGCAGAGTGGGCTGTGTGCTCCCCATACCACAATCTATTAAAAGTTGTGGGTCAGGTGAACTCCATGATACACTTTGGGGTTCTCTGAACCCTGGCCCATAACAAATTGGGGCTCGAGCGGGACAAAAGTCTATCTATTGGATTGGCTTAGTGAACTTAAAGACAGTGAGGGTTGTGGTTGCTTATCAGGTGTGGCATTCTAGTTTAAGTGGGGAGTGTGTTGTGGACAATGTCTCTTTCAGAGGCTCAGAAGTTTTTGGGGGTGGAGACGCTCACACGCAGTACCTTATGGACAGATACTAAAAGCAGACTGTTAGATTTGGCAAAAACATTGCAGTTAACATTACCTGACAAAATGCAAAAAGATGAGGTAATTATGGCGGTGGCTAAGCATTTAAAGTTGCCTGAGATACAGTTTGACTCATTGGAAATGGCAAAAATTCAGTTGCAAATTACACAAATGGAACATGAGAAAGAATTAAAGCAGCTTGAATATGAAAGAGAACGAGAGCAAAACGAAAGAGAGAGAGAGGAAAAAGGAAGAGAAAGAGAGAGGAAAAAGAGAGAGAAGAAAGGAAAACAGAAAGAATAACCCCAGCAGAACAAAAAGAAAGAGAAAGGGAGATACAAATCAGGGAAAAAGATAAAGAGAGAGAGTTTGAACTTCAGAAAATGGCCATGAAACATGACAGTCTGTTAAAATTGGGAGACGTAAAGGGAAACGTACAGTTGGTGGATAGTGATGAGGATACTGAGAAAGAGCATCATAGTCGAAGGCTTGGTGGGAATCTATTTAAATATGTCCAAGCATTGCCAAGGTTTGATGAAAAGGAAGTGGAAGCCTTTTTCATTTCATTTGAGAAGGTAGCTAAACAAATGAAATAGCCACAGGACATGTGGGTATTACTGATTCAAACAAAGCTGGTAGATAGGGATGGTGAAGTATTTGCATCACTACCGGAGGATGTATCTGGGACGTATGAGGAGGTGAAAAAACCCATCTTAGGGCATATGGACTAGTGCCTGAAGCCGACAGGCAAAGGTTTAGAAATTTAAGGAAAGAATTTGGTCAAACATACATGGAGTTTGAAAGGCTCAAATAGAGTAATTTTGATAGGTGGATAAGGGCTTTGAAAATAGACCAAACGTATGAAGCTCTCAGAGAAATTATGCTTTTGGAGGAGTTTAAAAATTCAATTCCTGATGTAGTGAGAACTCATGTAGAACTCACCTGAGGAAGGAGCAGTGCTCCGAAAGCTAGTGTTTGAAACAAACCTGTTGGACTTTAACCTGGTGTTGTAAGACTTCTTACTGTGCTCATCCCAGTCCAAGCCGGCATCTCTACATCATGTGGAAGTGCAGTGGGTTAAAACTGCGAGATGAGCAGCAGAAATGGCAGATGGTTATGAATTAGTTCATAAATCAAAGTTTGGTTTCCGACATCAGTTTCAGCCTGTGAGGAATAGAAACTGGGGACATGAGAAATACTCAAGTGGTAAAGGTAAAGGTGATCTGATGGGAGATAATAAGGAGAGTGTACCTCAGACTAAAAAAGAAATCCAGGAGGGTGGAAAAGAAATGAAAAGTTTCAAATGTTTTCACTGTAATAAACTAGGCCATGTAAAGTCACAGTGTTGGTGGTTGAAGAAAAGCACTGGGAAGGCAGATGTGGTAAAACAGGATAAGACAGTGGGGTTTGTTAAAGTGGTAAAGGAAAGCCGAAGTGAAGCGAAGGAGGGGCAAAAGATTGTACAGCCTGATCAAGAGGTGATTGATAAGAAGGTGCCAGATCTCTTTAAAGAATTTACTTGTGTGGGTAAAGTTTTTTTACTGTCAGCTTTTTTACTTTCGTTTCAGGCTATTTGCTGCAGGGTGTGTTTTAGTTTTGTTTTCAGTGTTGGAGCTGAAGCCAGACAAAGCAGGTGTACTGTTGATCTCTCTGCCATGAAAAGACTATCTCTTGATCATTTGGTGAATTCAGAATTATAAATGTTCTCAGTAGTGAATGCAAACATAATGTGCTTCTGTTAAAAGGTGTTTCTTTTATTTTCTGGATGTTGTTTTGGGAAGTTATTAAGGATTAATTAGTGTTGTATTCTTTGGGGGTTGTATTTGAATTGACGGTTGCTAAGATGTTCACTGTATGTTTTAAAAAGGTTAACTTGAGTTCATAGAATAAACATTTTTTTGCTTTAAAAAATACTTTTCCATTTCTGCTGTACCACACCTGTAGAGTGGGCCGTGTGCTCCCCATACCACAATCTAGTAAAAGTTATGGGTCAGGATACACTTTGGGGTTCTCTAAACCCTGGCCCATAACAATATATGCATCAATAGGATCACCGCTCATTTTTCTAAACGTCAGTGGATACAGTGTCAGCATGTCCAACTTTTCCTCATAAGACAACCCCCATTCCAGGAATCAGTTGACTGAACTCTTCTATCCCATTCATATCCTTTCTTAAATAAGGAGACCGTTACTATACACAGTACACCAGGTGTGGTCTCAACAATTCCTGTACAGCTGTCATATTTATATATTTTTATCATAGAATTTACAGTGCAGAAAGAGGCCATTCGGCCCATCGAGTCTGCACCGGCCCTTGGAAAGAGCACCCTACCCAAGCACACACAATCACTCTATCCCCTTAACCCAGTAACCCCACTCAACCTTTTTTTGACACTAAGGGCAATTTAGCATGGGCAATCCACCTAACCTGCACATCTTTGGACTGTGAGAGGAAACCGGAGCACCCGGAGGAAACCCACGCAGACACGGGGACTGTTGGAGAAAACCCAGGCAGACACAGGGAGAACGTGCAGACTCCACACAGTCAGTGATCCAAGCTGGGAATCGAACCTGGGACCCTGCAGCTGTGAAGCAACTGTGCGAACCACTATGCTACCAAGCTGCCCATGGTATTCCATTTATATTCCATTCCACTTTCAATAAACGTCAACATTCTATCTGCCTTCCTAATTACTTGCTGTACCTGCAGACTGACATTTTATGAAGAATGTGCCAGGACACCCAGATCCCTCTGCACCTCAGAGTTCTGCTTTACTATTCTTCCTGCCAAAAATGGACAAATTCATATTTTCCCACTTTATACTCCATATGCCAAATGTTTGGCCACTCGCTTAAGTTAGTTAAATCCCTTTGCAGACTCCATGGGCTGGATTCTCACAAAATGAGGCTATGTCCCCATGCCAGCGGCTTCTGATCTCCCTGCCCCGAACCAGGACGGCCACGGACTGAGTCCGCAGCTGCTACGCCAGCATCCCGACCGGCAATAGGTGGTTAGTTCCACGCCGTCAAGAACTCGGCCGGCCGGGAGCGGAGGATTGCTGGTCAGGCTTCTGGAAATGGTCCCCCGGCCACGTGGCATACTCCACAGTCACGACCATTTTTGGGGCGTGGAGAATCGCCAGATCGGCGTTGGGCCTGATTAGGGCGTGAAAGTGGATTCTCCGCGCCCGCGCCGGCCGTGATTTCGGCACGGGGCTGCGGAGAATCCAGCCCCATGGGTGGGATTTTCCGGGTCGTGTCTGCTCCGAGAACCGAAATCCCCACCCAAGATCAACAGACAGCACGGTAGCATAGTGGTTAGCACAATTACTTCACAGCTCCAGGGTCCCAGGTTCAATACCAGCTTGGGCCACTGTCTGTGCGGAGTCTGCACATCCTCCCCGTGTGTGCGTGGGTTTCCTCCGGGTGCTCCGGTTTCCTCCCATAGTCCAAAGATGTGCAGGTTAGGTGGATTGGCTATGATAAATTGCCCTTAGTGTCCAAAATTGCCCTTAGTGTTGGGTGAGGTTAGTGGGTTATGGGGATAGGGTGGAGGTGTTGACCTTGGGTAGGGTGCTCTTTCCAAGAGCCGGTGCAAACTCGATGGGCCGAATGGCCTCCTTCTGCACTGTAAATTCTATGATAATCTATGAGACCTTTAAATGGCCTGTCAGATTGTCCGTCGTGCTTACCACGATTTCCACGGTACCCCTGTATGTCATCTTCACAAGAAACTTTTCTACCTATCTTTGTGTCATCAGCTGAACCATATACTTGGTCGCTTCATCCACGTCATTGATACAGTTTGGAAACAACTGAGGCCGCAGTACTGATCCCTGTGGCATTCCACTTGTTATGGCTTGCCAAACCCGAAAATGACCTATTTATGCCTAATCCCTGCTTCCTGTTAGCTAACCAATGCCATATCCTTGCCAAGGTGTTACCCAATACACCATGAGATGCTGTTATGAGTAGTAACTCTCGTCGAGTTTGGAGCTAACAGAAGATGATCCGAGGCAAAGGTTCTCGAATTCCTACCACAATGTGCAGCTGTATTAAGAAGCATGACATTGAAGTATTAAGAAATGTGGAATTGCATTATTAAGATTCATGGACCAGAGTTGCAAAGTTAAGAGTCCCAGAGTTGGAATATTGAGATACCAGAGATGCAGTATTAAGATTTCCTGGTTGGAGTATTAAGGGACGCAGAATTGCAAAATTAAGGGTCTTGAATTGGAGTATTAACTTGTCATGATATCCACATTAACATATCATGTTGCAATCACACACACACTGATGGACAGGTAGTTGGACCAACCAACACACACACAACATCGCAGCCAATCACCAGTGAGAGCAAACGCACTATAAAACAGGGAACACCACAGTTCCCACTCATTCTACCAGGAGATAGCTCAGAGCACAGAGCTCACAGTGTGCCACTCAGACATACACCATGTGCTGAGTGCCTCTCTAAGATAGTGCCAGGGCTGGGTCCACAGGTTAGCTGGTGAAGTACGAACCTCAGCCAGAAGTTAATAGTTATTATTGTACAGAACAATAAAACAGAGTTGTACCATCTACAACCGTGTTGGTTCGTTTGTATATCGGAACACCCAACACGACATGATACCAGGTCTGGAAACTCGCCAGCGACTGTGAGACCCTACCTGCACCTCTTCAGAAATCCGGCATCCTGCGCCATGGAAACCATCAGCCCGCCGCAGCTGCTCCGAATTGCTGGAAATCTTGGCGTCAACTGGAAGCTGTTTAAACAGCGCTTCCAACTCTTCCTAGAAGCCAGAGACAGGGAGAATGCATCGGACACCAGGAAGATCGCCCTCCTCCTCTCCAAGGCGGGCCAACACGCCATCCACATCTACAACACCCTGCTGTTCGCTGAAGGTGAGGACAAGATGAAATACAAGACTGTCCTTCTAAAATTTGAGGAACACTTCAGCGTGGAAGTTAATGAGAGCTTCGAGAGGTTCCTCTTCCAGCAGCGCATGCGGGGTAATGATGAGCCTTTTCAATCTTATTTGACACACCTCCGTATCCTCGCGCAGTCCTGCGACTATGGGGCCACCTCCGACTCCATGATTCGGGATCAGATAGTTTTTGGGGTCACCTCGGACACCCTGCGTCGGCAGCTCCTCAGGATAAAGCACCTCACCCTAGCTACCGCCATCGAGACCTGCGTCCTCCACGAAAACGCGACCAGCCGGTACACCCAAATCCAGGCCAGCCGAATCGGCACGGCAGGGGTCCTACGAGGCCGAGAGGGTCCAGTCGATCGAGTTCCTCCTGGCCCACGGCCCGGACAAGGGCGGCCATTTTGCGCGCTTTCCGAGGCCTCCCGCGCTTGTATGCGCCAAATGCTTGTATGCTTGTTGACGCAGAGGGACATGATGCGCAGGCGCGCTCTACGCAGGACCGCACCGCGCAAGCGCGGTGGTGCAATGAACACCATGACATCACGACGTGCGCCAACTGTGGATCCGCACACTTAAAGCGACAATGTCCGGCCAAAGCGCGACAATGCCTCCACTGTGGCAGGATGGGACACTATGCTGCCTGCAGTCGAGCAGCTCAACCTGCCAACTCTCCGCAATTCCGCCAGCCTTGCAGGGACGTGCGGTCCTTTCAGCCCCCATACACTGAGTCATACCCTGACGACATGCAGACCGGTGATACCGACGACCGGGAACCCTTCCGCGTTGCGGTAATAACCAAGAACCGGATGTCCCCAAGTCGGAACCACCAGCAGATGCCAGTGCACAGCATTGATCCGGGCGATGAATGATGTGCCACCCTAACAGTAAACCAATCACCAATCACATTCCGCTTGGACACTGGTGCCTCCGCCAATCTCCTTGCATGGTCAGCCTTCCACACCTTGAAGGTCAAACCACCGATTCTGCCATCCCACTGTCAGCTGGTTGCCTATAATGGAAACGTCATCCCGGCCACGGGGTCCTGCCAGCTCGAGGCAACACACAATTCACAGACAGCCACATTGTCTTTTGAGATAGTTGGATCCTCGAAGGACTCTCTGTTAGGTGCACAGGCGTGCAAGATCCTCCACTTCGTTCAGATGGTACACACTCTGTCTCCAGAAGGCACGTCCGATTTCCCAGATGCAGACTTTAGGGGGCAGCTCCACTCACTCCTCGCCCACAACCAGGAGGTTTTCGAGGGCATGGGCACACTGCCCTACACGTACAGAATACGGCTCAAATCGGATGCCACCCCAGTCATTCACGCACCTCGTGGAGTCCCAGCAGCACTCAAGGACCGCCTCAAGCAGCAGCTGCAGGACCTGCAGGACCAGGGAGTGCTTTACCGGGTCACGGAGCCAACGCCATGGGTCAGCTCCATGGTGTGCGTAAAAAAGCCCTACGGCGAGCTCCGGATCTACATCGACCTAAAAGACCTGAACGACAACATCATGAGGGAACACTACCCCATACCCAAACGGGAAGAGATCACGAGCTAAATGGCTCAGGCAAAAATATTCACCAAGCTTGATGCCTCAAAGGGTTTTTGGCAGATTCAACTGGCTCAGTCCAGCAGGAAGCTGTGCACTTTCAACACTCCATTTGGCAGATACTGCTACAATAGGATGCCGTTTGGCATCATCTCGGCATCCGAGGTGTTCCATTGCATCATGGAACAGATGATGGAGGGCATCGAAGGGGTGCGCGTCTACGTAGACGACGTTATCATCTGGTCCACCGCACCACAGGAGCACATCAGTCGTCTCCAGCGTGCCTTTGCACGGATATGAGATCAGGGCCTGCGCCTTAACCGAGCCAAATGCTCTTTTGGCCAGACTGAGCTAAAGTTTCTGGGGGACCACAGATCCCGGTCAGGGGTGCGGCCGGATGCCGACAAATTGGCAGCCATCGCAGCCATGCCGCAGCCAGCAGACAAGAAGGCAGTGTTACGCTTTCTCGGGATGGTCAACTTCCTGGGGAAGTTTATTCCCAACCTTGCCTCGCACACATCGGCTCTTCGCCACCTGGTCAAGAAGACAACGGAATTCCAGTGGCTGCCCGCACACCAGAAGGAATGGGAGGAGCTCAAGGTCAAGTTGTCCTAGAACAACTGCACGAAGGCCATCTCGGAGTTGAAAAGTGCAGGCAGAAGGCCCGAGAAGCGGTGTACTGGCCGGGCATCAGCGACGACATCTCTAACATGGTGCTCAACTGCCCCACCTGCCAAAGGTTTCAGCCGGTGCATCCCCCTGAGACAAATCAGCCCCATGGGTTGGTCACGTCACCCTGGGCAAAGGTGGGTGTGGACCTCTTTCATGCGCTCGGGAGGGACTAAATCATTCTAATTAACTATTTTTCAAATGATCCGATGGTCATACGCCTGCACGACATGACATCATCAGCTGTCATCCAAGCATGCAAAGAAACCTTCGCTCGCTATGAAATTCCGCTCACCGTCATGTCTGACAACGGGCCCTGTTTTGCGAGCCAAGAATTGTCTTCTTTTGCCGCTTCATACGACTTCACACACGTGATGTCCAGCCCTTTGCATCCCCAGTCCAATGGCAAGGCGGAAAAGGTCATCCATATCGTGAAGCGGCTCCTCTGCAAGGCTGCTGATGCCGGATCTGACTTCTGTTTAGCCCTGCTTGCCTATCGCTAGGCATCACTGCCCACGGGCCTCTCACCAGCCCAGCTGTTGATGGGCCGCACCCTCAGGACCACTGTGCCGTCCATTCATGTTCCTGAACCCGACTATGCTCCAGTACTGCAAAGGATGCAACAACAGCGTGCTGAGCAGAAGGTGGCACATGACGCTCGGGCAACTGATCTTCCTGCCCTGGCGCCTGGAGACAACGTCCGCATACACCTAACAGAGGGTGGCTGGTCGACAACTGCCGCGGTTCTCTGCCGCGTGGCTCCCTGCTCGTTCCTGGTTCGCATGCCTGATGGCTCCATTCGCTGCCGTAATCGGCGGGCCCTTCGGATGCTTCTGCGCTCGCTACGAGATCATGCATCGGTGCCACGCCCTCCTGTTGTCCCTGATGTCGACTTCGTTGAGCTTCCTGCCACTCTTCCTATTCCTCTCTCGCCCATGGCCAGGGCCATTCCTCAGCCGGTGGATCCTGACCCAGCCTTGAGGCGGTCAACCCAAATTCGTCGCCCACCTAATAGACTGGACTTATGAGCCTGTTAGCACATTGGACTCACTGAATTGTTTTGCAGTACTGTTAACGTGTTTCTTTCTTGTCATTCCAGAAGTTCTCTCTCGTCGTTTGCTGATTGCATTTGTTTTGTTAGTGGTACAACCTCATTGTTCTGTTGCACCTGACACCTTCCTCTGTATATAGTTTAGCCTCATGTACATGTTGTAAATATTGCACACACATACTCAGATGCACTCAGTACACACCAATATTTATTAGCATGTCGGCACATATCCTTGTGAAAAGGGGGATGTCATGATATCCATATTAACATATCATGTTGCAATCACACACACACTGATGGACAGGTAGATGGACCAACCAACACACACACACAACATCGCAGCCAATCACCAGTGAGAGCACACGCACTATAAAACAGGGAACACCACAGTTCCCGTTCATTCTACCAGGAGATAGCTCAGAGCACAGAGCTCACAGTGTGCCACTCAGACACACACCATGTGCTGAGTGCCTCACCAAGATAGTGCTCGGGCTGGGTCCACAGGTTAACTGGTGAAGTACGAACCACAGCCAGAAGTTAATAGTTATTATTGTACAGAATAATAAAACAGAGTTGTACCATCTACAACCGTGTTGATTCATTTGTGTATCGGAACACCCAACACGACATAAGTGACGCAGAATTGCAGGATTAAGGTCCCGAGTTGCAATATTAAGGGACTCAGTTGCAGGATTGGGAGTCCTGAGTTGGAGTATTAATGGACTCAGAGTTGCAATATTAAGAGTCCTGAGATGCAGTATTAAGGGACACTGAGTTGTAGAATTAAGAGTCCTGATTTGCAATTTAAAAAAAATCATTTTTATTGCTTTGCATCTTATAGTTATATTGCAGAGAACTTTAAGCAGTAAGGTAAAAGTCTTTCAATAGTGTGTATGTATGTTTGTATACGTACAGGAAGAGAGTATGATACCTATGTACAAGTCCAGGAGGGGATCAAAACAACAGGTGTAAAGATATAATTGCTGTGGCTCTGGTTTTGGAGTCTCCCAACCTCGGCCACTCCGTCTGTGCCATTCCTGTGCTGTGTGCATCGTTTCTTGGTATTAGAACGTACCAGGTACACCTTTGGTGTCACCTGGGCGTACTTCTGGGAAGGCCGTACCTGTGCACTTCGCTGCCATTTGTTCCCCTGGTTCCCCTGCCATATTTGCGTTGTGTCCTGGTTTGCTCCCGCCCCAACCCTTTCTCCTACACCCCTCCCCCCCCCACACTTTCCCGCCCCCTCATCCTGCCTCTTACTACCACCCCCTTTTGTACGTTCCATTGGCACCACTAGTTCTAGTCACCTCTCCCTCACCACCACCTCCCCCTTGCCCAATTCCCTGCTGGTTACGAATAGGTCTTGGAACAGACTGGTGATTTCTTCCATGTTTTGGGGAAACCTTCCTCGTATCCTCATGTGGTGAATTTTATATTTTTCCAATTCAAGGAATTCTGCTGAGTCAGCCAAGCCAGTCTGCGACCTGGGGTGCCTCTGCTGATCTTCAACCATGCAGGCTGTTCAGAGACCCCAAAGATCGCCATTCGTGGGCACTGCTCCCCCCTCAAACGGCATCAAAGAAGGCGGTCCAGTACCTGCTTAGTCTGCTTAGTCTGGGACAGGACCAGAACATGTGGGTGTGGTTGGCCAGGCCTCCTTGGCACCATTCACATTTACCCTCCACCTCCGGAAAAACCCCACTGATGCATGTTCTCATCAAGTGTGCCCTGGGGACTACTTACAGCTGCGTTAGGCTCAGCCCTGCGCATGAGGAGGTGGAGGTCGCCCTGTGCAGTGCTTCGCTCCAGTGTCCTCCCCTATCTCTATGCCTAACTCTTCAACCCATTTCTCCTGTGTCTCTCCAGTGGTGACTGTACATCTTCCAGTAGTCGTCTGAAAATGCCCGCGCAGCTGCCGTCCCCTATTTCGCCTGTGTCCAGTAGGGAGTGGCCTGTTGTCGGGGGAACGTTGTTGACTCCTTACGGAGGAAGTTGCTTAGCTGCGTATATCGCAACTCAAACCATTTTGGGAGCTGAAGTTTGTCCGTCAGTGCCCCAGGATCACTAACCATCTATGTATAGGCCTCCTAAGGTCGGTGTCCCATTGTCCCGGCTCCACCATTTAAAGGTGGCGCTTAGTGTTGTTGAGAGGTATTCATGGTTCTTGTAGATGGGAGCCATAGCAGACATTGCTCTTAGTCCAAAGTGGTGCCTGAGCTGGTTCCATGTTCTCAGAGTGGCCACCATCATTGGGCTCCTTGAGTATTTGGCTGGGGGGGAGAATGGGAGTGGGACGGGCTGACACCCGGAGTGATGTTCCCATGCAGGAACTCTCCGTATTTACCCATTCTGCTCCTGACTCTGCGACCCAGCCCCCGTACTCTCTCTGCGGTGGCTGCCCAATGCTAAATATGTAGATTTGGAAGGGCTAGATTTCCCATGTTCTGGCTGCACGGTGGCGAAGTAGTTAGCACTGTTGGCTCACAGCTCCAGGGACTTGGGTTCTATTCCGACCTTGGGTGACTGTGTGGCGTCTGTGTGGAGCTTGCACATTCGCTTCGTGTCTGTGTGGGTTTCCTCCCGGTGCTCCGGTTTCCTCTCACAGTCCAAAAATGTGCAGGTTCGGTGGATTGGCCATGCAGAATTGCCCCTTAGTGTCCAAAGGTGAGGTGGGGCTACAGGGATAGGGCAGGGGAATGGGCCAAATAAGGTGCTCTTTCAGAGAGTCGGTGCAGGCTCGATGGGTGAATGGCCTCATTCTGCATTGTCGGGATTCTATGATTCTATGTTTGTCCTTCTTTGCAGTAGAATCTTGTGGATCCTACCCCCCCCCCCCCCCCCCCCCCCCACACCTTCCCCCTCCCCCCCTCACACACACACACAAACGATCAATTTGTCTAGTTTAGTGAGGAAGGCTTTGGGGATGAAGATCAGGATTGGAGTAGGAAGAGGAATTTGGGCAGTACGTTCATTTTGATTAGAACATAGAACAATACAGCGCAGTACAGGTCCTTCGGCCCACGATGTTGCACCGAAACAAAAGCCATCTAACCTACACTATGCCATTATCATCCATATGCTTATCCAATAAACTTTTAAATGCCCTTTGCACCCTCCCTGCCAGTGGAATTGGTATGTTGCTTTTCCAGTGGAGAGCAGGTCAAATTCCATTTGCAATTTTTTCCTCTCCGCCAGTAGTTCCACATTTGGGGCCGTGTGAGTTGGAATATTAAGGGACTCACAGTTGCAATATTAAGAGTCCTGAGTTGGAGTATTAATGGACTCAGAGTTTCAGGATTAATAGTCCTGAGTTGGATTAAGGGACTCGGAGTTTCAGTATTAAGAGTCCTGAGTTGGATTAAGGGACTCGGAGTTTCAGTATTACAAGTCCTAAGATCGAGTACTAAATGCCCCAGAATTGGCAATGACAAACCTCTGCCGTATTTGCCAAGCATTGGGGTGAGCCAGTAGAAGTCCATGGTCATCAATGTATTCTGAGAATTTGGTGCCTGAGGAAGGAGGAGTAATGTTTCTGAGCGGTGAATCCAGGATTGGAGATGGACATATGAGTTTTGCTTTGAAAACAAAACAATGACATTTTCTGTGACCTAATTCCCAGATTGGTCGCTGTTGAAAACCATTTTCAGCACATCTGTGATTGTGAAACAGCGGGAGTTGTTAATTGACCTAACAACCTACATCTGGACTTCATTCAGCTCCGGCACTCTGCACAATTTCATCAGCAAATATTCAGTCAACAGCAAAACTTATCTTCTGATCACCAACAGGCCCCTTATCATTAAGTCTTTGTGTGTTTGAAGGGACTGTGCAGGGGGACCTTTATTGGGACAATGTAGAGGGAGCTTGCCTCTATATCTACCCCCATGCTGTACGTGTCCTGGGAGTGTTCTGCTGGGACAATGTAGAGGGAGATTTACTCTGTATCTAACCTTGTGCTGTACCTGCCTGGGAGTGTTTGATGGGGACAATGTAGAGGGAGTGTTACTCTGTATTTAACCACGTGCTGTACCTGTCCTGAGGGTGTTTGATGGGGACAGTGTAGAGGGAGCTTTATTCTGTATCTAATCCTGTGCTGTACCTGCCCTGGGAGTGTTTGATGGGGACAGTGTAGAGGGAGCTTTACTCTGTATCTAACTCTGTGCTGTACCTGCCCTGGGAGTGTTTGATGGGGACAGTGTAGAATGGTGTTTTTCAAATGTTTTTCCCGGGACCCACTTTTGGCAACCGGCCAATCTTCAGGACCCACGCCGGCTGGTCTGCGCGACCCACGCTGACCGACCTTTGCGACACACGTCATGTTCACTTACCTTTTAATGTGAAAGGGGAGCCTGCTTTGTCTTCACAATCTCACTTGAATCCAGTTCAAAGGAGGAGAAGGCAAAGCACTTACCAGGTGCAGACTTGAAATGAATGAAATGAAAATCGCTTATTGTCACAAGTAGGCTTCAAATGAAGCTACTGTGAAAAGCCCCTAGTCGCCACATTCCGGCGTCTGTTCGGGGAGGCTGTGACGGGAATTGAACCGTGCTGCTGGCCTGCCTTGGTCTGCTTTCAAAGCCAGCGATTTAGCCCTGTGCTAAACAGCCCCTTCAGCCAGGTTCTTTGTGCTGTCTTCATCTTTATGAAAACAGAAAATCCAACTCACAGATGGAGGTTGTCGTGAAGGACAATGAACAACAAAATGTGTGTTTTACTCAACACTGGAAACTCCTGCGAGATGCAGCAGCAGAATGCTGAAAGCCACGGTGGCTTTTGGTGTGTTTTTAATGTGGTAGTACAGGTGAGCTGCAGCAGCGTAATCTTTTAATTTGGAGTCAGCTCTAAGTTCATAACTGTCTCTGTGTTCTCAACCTGAAAAGGAATTTTCCACACGGCACTTCCTTTTCAAATTCTGAATCTTCTCTCAGATTCCAGTACTTTCCTGTATACAACACACATGGGCTTTGCCTCCTTATTTACATTGGCACAATTGACAAAACCATACCTCAAGAAATCATCTTCTTATTTCTTCGTTCCAAGATATGTTTCTTTCTTCAGGGCAGTTAACCAGAGTCCCTGGAGCTCTAACACTACCACTGCTCTGTCCGCGGACTCTCCTGACAGTTCTCTCCAGCAGATTCTGTTGTGCGATCCTGTCCAATAGCTAAACTGCCTAATTGAGTCTCTGGCCTTTTCGTGGGCGGGATTCTCTCAGCCCATGCCAGGTCAGAGAATCATCGGGCCGGGCACGAATCATGCAATGCCGGTGAATGGAGAATCGGCGCCATTGGTGCCAGCGTGGTCGGCACAGCGCCGGTCGGGGGACGCTCTACGCGACCCCGTCGGCAATTCTCCGTCCAGGATAAACCGAGTAGTCGCCTAAAAAAGCCCGAGTCCCGCTGGCGCCATTCACATCTGGTCTTACCCGGCGGGACCTCGGCACCCATCCTATGGGGGGCGGCCTGGTGGGGGGGCGGGGAGTCTGACCTCGGGAGGGGCCGCGATTGGGGCCTACCGATCAGCGGGCTGGCCTCTCGTGGTGGGAGCCTCTTTTGCTCTGCGCCGGCCCCTGTAGCCCTACGCCATGTTGCGTTAGGCCGGCGTGGAGAAGGGAGCTACTGCGCATGCGCACATTCGCGCCGGTCGCAGTGCGCATGCGCGCATTTGCGCCCAATTGACGCTGGTATTGGCAGCTGGAGAGTCTTGGGATGCTCCAGTGCCATGCTGGCCTCCTGTATGGCTCAGGATCGCTGCTTCTGGGGGCCTGTTGACGCCATCAAAAAGCGCGACAGCGTTTAGACGGCGTCAACACTTAGCCTCAGGATCAGAGCATCCCGCCCCTTATCTTTAAGAAACCTATTGATTTTCACATTCACTTGCCGTGCTTACCAGCAGCTGCAAAATCGAAGCAACTCTGCTCCCTGCTTTGGCACCAAAAGCGTGACCCTTGATTGTGTTTCTTGTCAATTCTATGTGCAGGGTGCTTGACCTGCTCTCTGCTACAGCTTTTGGCCAGAAGACTCCACACAGCCTAATGTATCTCCATTTTAAAGGTGGCTGCAGCCGCAATTCTCAATGTAAAACCCGATAGCATCTGCTGCGCACTTCCTCCACTATTTGGACCATCGTGGGAAAGACGGGACCGATCACTCTGTGACCCTCCTGATACCTGCCCGCAACCCACCCGCTGGTCGCGACTCTGACTTTGAAAAACCGAGGTGTAGAGGGAGCTTAACTCTGTATCTAACCCCGTGCTGTACCTGTCCTGGGAGTGCTTGCTGGAGACAGTGTCGAGGGAGCTTTACTCTGTACCTAACCTCATGCTGTACCTGTCCTGGGAATGTTTGATGGGGACAGTGTAGAGGAAGCTGTACTCTGTATCTAACCTCATGCCGTACCTGTCCTGGGAGGGTTTGATGGGGACAGTGTAGAGGAAGCTTTACTCTGTGCCTAATCCCGTGCTGTACCTGTCCTGGGAGTATTTGATGGGGACTGTGTAGAGGGAGCTTTACTCTGTGCCTAACTCTATGCTGTCCCTGGCCTGGGAGTGTTTGATGGGGACAGTGTAGAGGGAGCATTACTCTGTGCCTAACCCCATGCCGTACCTGTCCTGGGAGCGTTTGATGGTGACAGTGTAGTGGCTGTTGTGCCCCATCTAAGGTTTCCAGGAACTCAACTGTGAATCACTTTAACTGGGTCACATCTCCAAATGTTAATTCTTTGTTTGAACTGAGGCTAGTAATGAGCAGGTGCTATAAATATCTAAATGCAGCCTTTCATTTCCTCTGTGTTGCCCTAATCTCTGTCATTATTGGTTTCCATACGCGTTTGTTTACTTTGTTCAACCTTATTTGAAATGCAAACAATATTGTTTCTTAGTTTGCATATTGCAGTCCCTCTTTCACCTATGCATTGTAGGTATGGGATTGGCTGCCCTCTCTTACCCACTAACAATGCAGCTCCGGGATTGGCTGTACTATCACCGCCAGTATTGCAGGTCCAGATTTGGCTGACCTCTCACCCACCAAGATCACAAACATGTGATTGGCAGCTCTCTTTCTCACAAACCTTACAGGTCCAATATTGGCTGACCTCTCACCCACCAAGATCGCAGACATGTGACTGGCTCGGGCGGCATTTGGAACACTGATAAGCACTGGGATTGCGACGCTGAGGACCCGGGTTCGAATCCCGGCCCTAGGTCACTGTCCATGTGGAATTTGCACATTCTCCCCATGTCTGCGTGGGTTTCACCCCCACAATCCAAAGATGTGCAGGTTAGGTGGATTGGCCATGCTGAATTGCTCCTTAATTGGAAAAATAATAATAATTGGGTACTATAAGTTTTTTTAAAAAAGACGTGACTGGCTGCTGCTCTCTTACTCACCAACATTGCAGGTCCGGGATTGGCTACTCTACCCACCAACATTGCAAGTCGGGGATTCGCTGCCCTCTCGCCCACAAACATTCCTGTTCCAGGGTTGGCTGCTCTCTCACTCACCAACATTGCAGGTCCAGGATTGGCTGCCCTGTCACTCACCAACATTGTACATCTGGGATTGGTTGCTCTACATTATGTTCCAACATTGGCTGTTCTCTCTTGGTCTTTCTTTATTCATGCATGCTTTCCTTTATATTTTTAGAATGAATTAATGAGATAAATTCCGTTTCCTTTGATCAGTGTCGTGCTGAGCTTCACTCTTCAGCTTCATATCTTCCGTGCTGTGCATTCTTTTGTCTCTCCAGCCTCACTGTGTTTAAATTGAGATGCCTCGCATTATCTCCTACTCTTTGTACATGGGCCAGAGAACTGTGTGACTCAACTGCCTGAACATTCCCATCCTTTAAAACCAAACCTTAATGTCAACTAATACACTTTGACTGTACTTTTTAAAAATCGTGTTGATGTCTTGTGCAAAATCCCTCAAAACCTGAAAGAAAGGACTTGTATTTCACTATTCAAGACATCCAAGAGGATTTTTCATCCGATCAGGCACTTTTGCAGTGTAGTCGGCAGCCAGTTTGTGCACAGCACAATCCCACAAACAGCATTGCCCCGATAATCTGCTTTTCCTGAGGTTGGCTGAAAGATGAATACTGGACGGGAGAGACCAGGGAGCGTCCTCCGATTGTTGCCATGAAATATTTCACTTGAGAGGGCAGATGGTGCCTCACTTTAACCTCACCCCTGAAAGAAGGCACCTCTATCCAGGCAGCACTCACTCAGTCGTGCATGGAGAGTGTCAGTGTGGATTATGTGTTCGCTCCAACTCGGATGAGCCAGTACCGTACCATGGCTGACTGATTTGGAAACTATCATGAACTACCTACTAATTTAGGCACAGGGTGTGGTGAGCACAATGTGGTTAGGGGTACTCGACACTCTGCTGTGAGAAGTGAATGGATTGACCACAAATATTTCCATTCCTTATTGATTCAGCTCTGCAAACGTTTGAAGGTTTGAGTGTAAATTTCTTGTGTCAGCTTGTCTGCTGAGTTCACTGCACCTGCCTCTGACTCCTGTGTTGCTGGGTGCGAGTGTGGGGTAGGGTCAAGGCAGGTTTGGTGGGAGGGGTGTAGGGGGAGTTGGAGGTGCATTGTGGAGGTGGGGGAGGGGCTTGGGAAGTAGGCTACACAAAGCCCCCTTGGTGTTTTGTCACCCTGTGTGGCTCACCCCTCCCCCGGCAGGGACACCGCAACAGCATCTGTTCTGCGGGACTAAAACCGGAGGATGTGTGCAGGGGGCTCGAAGCTGAGTTTTCCCCTCTGCATGACTCAGTGTGTTTATCCTCTGGCCTTCTGTACTGTAAGTAGTTTCTGTTCCCAACATTTTAAAGAAATTATTTAAATAGCTGGTGTACGGTGTCCAGAACAGTGTCGCTGTGGCAATAGCTCCTAATTTAAACAATCATTGCTCTTCATTGTCTAAGTATTGGCTGGGCGGATCTCTTCCAGCCTTGTCCACGGGGTAGGGACTGGGCCGTTTAAGAGGTCACCGTATTTTTAAAAATAAATTTAGCGTACCCTTTCCAATTAAGGGGCAATTTAGCATGGCCAATCCACCTAAACTGCACATCTTTGGGTTGTGGGGGTGAAAACCAAGTAGACACAGGTAGAATGTGCAAACTCCACACGGACAGTGG
Source organism: Scyliorhinus torazame (assembly GCF_047496885.1). Taxonomy (NCBI): domain Eukaryota; kingdom Metazoa; phylum Chordata; class Chondrichthyes; order Carcharhiniformes; family Scyliorhinidae; genus Scyliorhinus; species Scyliorhinus torazame. Next base: position 203,244,785 of record NC_092711.1, on the reverse strand, counting down.
CCCAGGGCCTGGATTCGATCCCAGGCCCTCAGTGCCATAGGAAGCAGTGCTAATCACTGTGCCACGGGCCGCCCTGAGAGGCGTTAATCAGAGCTTGACCTTGCCAGTATTCTGCAGCCATGTCCAAGGTCAGCTCCATCAAACAGGGAATTACAATGCTTCCTCCTATCCCACTTACTCATTCTGTTGTTTAGCTAGGCCCCTCACTCCTTATTACCACCTGAGTAAGGGTTCTGACTCCCCTAGTGTGTCAGTTCAGCCTGAGTCACAAAGTTGTGGGGTTCAGGTCCGGCCGCAGAGGCTTGAACACGGGTGCTACGCTGACACTCCAAAGTAGCACCGAAAGAGTGCTGCACCGTAGGGGATGACATTTCTTGGAGGCCTGAGGGCCGGGATTTTCCGCTCCCGTTTGTGTCAGGTGAATATATCGCGAGACGTGCAAAGTCGCGTTTCACATTGGCGTAAACCCATGACGCGATTGCCCCTCCCCCGCCGTTGCCATCGGCGGCTTCAACGCTGCTTTTCCCACCTGCCATTGGCATTTGCCAATTTCCGGGCAAATCCTGTCCCCTCTCAAGTGGATGTATAACCATTGGGAGCAGAGTAGGGAGAGTTTACCCAGTGTACTGGCCAATATTTATCCTTCAATTGACTTCAGTAAAACAGCTGAACTGGTCATGACCACATCGGCTGTTTGTGGGATCTCGCTGTGCACAAACTGGCTGTCCCATTTCCTTCACCACAATGGTAACGACACTTCAAAAATTCTTCAATGGCTGCAAAGTGTTTTGCGGCCATCTCGAGGTTGTGAAAAGTCAGAATAAAATGCATGTCTTCCTTTCCACGCACGGTACTGAAGTGCTGTGGGTGTTTAAGAAATTAGTGTGTTTATTCCTGCCTACTATGACTACGCCGGTCGAATACAAAGTGCAAATGATAAGGCAGCTATATAATTGCAGTCTTTATAAATAGAACAAATACTCACCATTACAAGGAGGAATGTGGGGTTGGGCTGTATAGATCAGATGGAGTGTAAGCAGGAGGACAGGAGATAGCTGGAGGCTGACGTGCATGTCACGGTTCTGGGAATGTGTGTTGTGAGCTGGCTCTGAAGAAAGCACTCACCCTGGCTCTCTCATCTATTTTTAGACAGAGCTGCTATTTTTACCCCAGACATTTTGCATCTGTATTTATAGAGCAGTTTATTATGGTCAGGTAAACATTGAGACTGCTGTGTATTTAAACCAAACCAATGTAAACAGAGCTACGAAGATATCCTGACAGCTGAATCCCAGTGCTAGTGTAGGCACAGCAGCCTGTGAGAAAATGGCACATATTGAACCCAGTAAAGATCTCAGCTCACTTTGTTTCAATGACAATAGATTAATTCAGTGTGTTCATTCAGTGTGCACATAGACATGGGTCCTCATGGGGGTTGAGGTCCATGGAAACACTTCATGGGGTCTGCCAAAATAAGATTTACACAAATTAACAGTGGCCGCCTAATGTCAGTGATGGAACCCAGATTGGTACTGCCACCGCATGGGTCCCACAGTAACTGCAGCAATTGCACGGTGAGAAGTTTCACACTCCAATTTATTCACTTTAACAGAGCCACACATTCGCAGACAATTCCTCTATAGTTCGCGACCTCCATTATTGGGCTTGCTGAACAAGCAGAAACAAGTTAATCTCTTGAGTCCAGTTCCATCCATTTGTATTGTGTTACCTGATGTCACCCCTGGTGCTTTCTGCCTCCACTTTAAAACATCCTCAAAAAACATCAGGAATTACAATCACTGTTCATTCTGCCAAATACAACCAAAAAGTTGAGCAACATGTAGCCCTCACAGACAGACTCTATTAACCTGGCTGCAGAGGGTTGAAAAAATGAAATGAAAATGAAAATCGCTTATTGTCACAAGTAGGCTTCAAATGAAGTTACTGTGAAAAGCCCCTAGTCGCCACATTCCGGCCGGCGCCTGTTTGGGGAGGCTGGTACGGGAATTGAACCGTGCGGCTGGCCTGCCTTGGTCTGCTTTAAAAGCCATCACTTGGTGCAAGGATTACTTGTGTTCAAGTGGTCCACTGGGCATTACTCAGAGTATGGTGTCAATTCACACTACAGAACACTGGGAAGGTTCTCAGTGGTTCAAATTTCTGCATCTTGAGTTTATAATAAAATATGTGTTTAATTGTAAAACAAAATTCTTTTGTCCAATAATGATACTTGTGTTATGGGGGAAGAATTCTTACAACATGAGACAGGGAGCCTCAGAAAGAAAGAGATTGAGAATACATGCTTGGAAACACTTTGGGCCAAGGTTAATGCCACTTGTATTTCCTCTGAACTGCCCATTGGTGCATCCCCTATTCCCTTTGCCCCTGTTATGGGCCAGGGTTTTTCGAGAATCCCAAAGTGTATCATGGAGTTTACCTGACCCACAACTTTTAATAGATTGTGGTATGGGGAGCACGCGGCTTACCCTACAGGTATGGTACAGCAGAAAATGGACCATTGGTTTTTAAAACAAAACAATGTTTATTCTATGAACTTAAGTTAACCTTTTTAAAACAAACAGTGAATATCTTAGCAACCAGTAAATCAAATACATCCTCCAAAGAATACAACACTAAGTAATCTGTATGCTGTCCTTTTAACATCCAAAAGACTTAACAAATCTTCAAACAGGAGCACATTAGGTTTACATTTAATACGGAGACCTTTTTACAATTCTGAGTTTGCCAAATGATCCATAGATAGTCTTTGGTTGGCAGAGGTCAACAGCAGTGCAGCTCACAGACACACCCAAACTTTTCTCAAACTGAAAGGGCAGCACGGTAGCATTGTGGATAGCACAATTGCTTCACAGCTCCAGGGTCCCAGGTTCGATTCCGGCTTGGGTCACTGTCTGTGCGGAGTCTGCACATCCTCCCCGTGTGTGCGTGGGTTTCCTCCGGGTGCTCCGGTTTCCTCCCACAGTCCAAAGATGTGCAGGTTAGGTGGATTGGCCATGATAAATTGCCCTCTGTGTCCAAAATTGCCCTTAGTGTTGGGTGGGGTTACTGGGTTATGGGGATAGGGTGAAGGTGTTGACCTTGGGTAGGGTGCTCTTTCCAAGAGCCGGTGCAGACTCGATGGGCCGAATGGCCTCCTTCTGCACTGTAAATTCTAAAAAAAAAAAAAAAAAAAAAAATTCTATGAAACTAAAAAGCGGAAGTAGAGCTCAGCTCCACCCACACTCTGACATCACTCCAGTAACATGAGCAGCTCCATTTCTTAAAGGTACATTTCTTAAACACCCATTTCTTAAAGGGTATTCTCACATGACACCCCACCATTGACAGGTCCATCGATACCATAAGCTATGGAATTCCCTTTGGAAACCCCTCTTCTCTCTCTCTCTCTCTCTCTCCTCCTTTCAGACTCTAATGAAAACTAATGAAAATGTTGTGGGTCAAACCTATCTAATACCTTTTCATGATGCCAATGTTTATTGTGTTAGGCTCCTGTGAAGTGCCTTAGGACTTTTCCAACATCACAGGTGCTGTATAAAGGCAATTTGTTGTTGTTGTCAACAGAGACAGAAGAAGGTTGTTTCTAACCTCTCGTGGGTATCATTCTCACACTTTGCGGGGGATGCAAGTGGGTTTTCTCAAAGTTTAGGGGTGGAATTCTCTGACCCCCCACCGGGTCGGAGTATCGGCACGGTGCCGCGCGAATCGTGCCACACCGCCCCGACACCGGGAAGCAATTCTCTACGCCCCCGGATGGGCCAAGCGGCCATCAACAAAAAACCGAGTCCCGTCGCCGCCGTTCTCACATCCTCTGAGCCGGCGGGACTTCGGTGTTGAAGGGTCTGTGGGGGCCTCCGTAGTGGCCTGGCCCACGATCGGGGCCCATCGATCGGCGGGCCGGCCTCTCTGCCCCTCGGCCTCTTTTCCTCCGCGCCGGCTCCTGGCGCAGGGCTGCTGCGCGGAAGAAGGCCAGTGTGCATGCGCTAGTTGGCGCTGGCCCAACTGCGCATGCGCGGACCCCGCGGCGCCGGGTTCAGGCCGGGACCGACAGCTGGAGCGGTGTAGATGCCCCCTGTGGGCCGCAGAATGGGGTCCCGGAACAGGCGCCGACGCCGGAGTAAAACACTCACGTTTTTAATCCGGCATCGGCACTTAGTCGCTCGTTGAGAGAATCCCACCCCAGTATTATACCGATCTCTGATAGTGCACCTTCAGGATAAGGGCAAGCTAACCTACCTCATTGAACAATCTGCCTCATTGCTGAACTGTGAAGCTATCCCATCATCCTTTTGGTGTAGCAGCACTTTGGCCTATTTTTGTTTCTTTTTTAATTGTAATTTGACTGCTGAAAAAATAGATTCTGTTTTCATAAAATAGCAATGGTTTACATTCCAACAGGACTCTTTTGAAAGGTTTTGGCCAAAATTATAGCGTGGCTTCTTTAAGTAGAGTCGGGCTCAAATTTTGTTTAGATTCAAAAGAGAGGGGCATGAAAGGAGTTTGGTGATGCAGTGGGGATCTTGGCTTCAATCCAAAACAGTTTTGAGTCAGCTGAAGTAACCCAAGAGAATATGATGTTGGAGGAATTTCCAACGCAGTGACTGATGGACGCAGGAGTTTAACTATAACATCAATCCAAATGTATGTAATTGGTAGTGCCACACAGAGAGTCTGATGTGAGGAATTTGTGTAAAAAAATAGGCATATCCATCATGTAAGGACAATTCTTCTGCTTATGGAATCAAGCTTGTATGTGCCCCAAAGGTGTTTAACGGGTTTAATGGCCAGAAGTTTTATTCATTGAATCCCTCCAGTGCAATCCACCTAACCTGCACATCTTTGAACACTAAGGGGTAATTTAGCATGGCTAATCCACCTAACCTGCACATCTTTCAACACTAAAGGGTAATTTAGCATGGCCAATCCACCTAATCTGCACATCTTTGGACTGTGGGAGAAAAACGGAGCATCCGGATGAAACCCACGCAGACACAGGGAGAAAGTGCAAACTCCACATCAGTCACCGAAGGCCGGAATCGCACTCGGATCCCTGGCGCTGTGAGGCAGCAATACTATTTTTTTTTTTGTCCCTCCCCTCCCCTCTCTGTCCCTCCCCTCCCCTTCCCTCTCTGTCCCCCCCCCCTCCCCCCCCTCTCTGTCCCTCCCCTCCCCTCTCTGTCCCTCCCCTCCCCTCCCTGTCCCTCCCCTCCCCTCTCTGTCCCTCCCCTCCCCTCCCCGTCCCACCCCTCCCCTCCCCGTCCCTCCCCTCCCCTCTCTGTCCCTCCCCTCCCCTCTCTGTCCCTCCCCTCCCCTCTCTGTCCCTCCCCTCTCCTCCCCCTCCCCTCTCTGTCCCTCCCCTCCCCTCCCCTCTCTGTCCCTCCCCTCCCCTCCCCTCTCTGTCCCTCCCCTCCCCTCTCTGTCCCTCCCCTCCCCTCTCTGTCCCTCCCCTCCCCTCCCCTCCCCGTCCGACCCCTCCCCTCCCCTCTCTGTCCCTCCCCTCCCCTCTCTGTCCCTCCCCTCCCTTCTCTGTCCCTCCCCTCCCCGTCCCTCCCCTCCCCTTCTGTCCCTCCCCTCCCCTCCCTGTCCCTCCCCTCCCCTCCCTGTCCCTCCCCTCCCTGTCCTTCCCCTCCCTGTCCCTCCCCTCCCCTCCCTGTCCCTCCCCTCCCTGTCCCTCCCCTCCCCTCTCTGTCCCTCCCCTCCCCGTCCCTCCCCTCCCCTCCCCTCCCCTCTCTGTCCCTCCCCTCCCCTCCCCTCCCCTCTCTGTCCCTCCCCTCCCTGTCCCTCCCCTCCCCTCCCCGTCCCTCCCCTCCCCTCCCCTCCCCTCCCCTTCCCTCTCTGTCCCTCCCCTCCCCTCCCCTCTCTGTCCCTCCCCTCCCCTTCTGTCCCTCCCCTCCCCTCCCCTCCCTGTCCCTCCCCTCCCCTCCCTGTCCCTCCCCTCCCCTCTCTGTCCCTCCCCTCCCCTCTCTGTCCCTCCCCTCCCCTCCCCTCTCTGTCCCTCCCCTCCCCTCTCTGTCCCTCCCCTCCCCTCCCCTCTCTGTCCCTCCCCTCCCCTCCCCTCCCCTCTCTGTCCCTCCCCTCCCCTCCCCTCTCTGTGAGGCAGCAATACTAACCACTGTGTCACCGTGCCGCCCTCGGAATCTACTACTCATAAATCACTCTTTGCTGTACCTGCCCTAAGAGGCTTTGACAGGACAGTGAAGAGGGTGTGCTGGATTCTCCCCCACCCACGTGTTTTTCAGCAGCGCCGTTCACTGGTGGCGGGGTTCTGTCTTCCCGCTGCTTGTTAGTGGGATTTCCCACTGTTACTACCCCACGCTGCCGCGAAACCTGCAGGTGAGGGTGCGCGGCCAGCGGGAAAAGTGAATGCCGACGAGGGAGAATTCCAACCAGTGTTTTACTCTGTACCTACCCCATAGTGTTCTTGCCTTTTGACAGGTTGATGGAACAGTATAGCTTTATTCTGTATCAAATTGATGCTGTTCTTCACATGTGAGTGTTTGATGGTGCATTGTAAAGGAAGCTTTACTTTGCATTTAATCCATACTGTACTTACCTCATGGTGTTTAATGGGACAGTGCAGGTGATTAACCCCTATCTAATGCTTGCTGAAACTGTGCTGGAAATGTTTGATGGGTCAGAATAGGGGGAACCTTATCCTGTATCGTGCTGGATGTGCCCCTAGAGTGTTTGATGGCACTTGGGATGAGGGATTTGATGTGTGTTCATAGGTGCTGGTAAATGGCACCTTGGTGAGTATAACATTTAGAGTGAAGTCAAACTCTTCCTGCAGAACAGGACATGGTCTGTCAAAGAAGAGACAGAGAGGGATGATATGTCTCTGGTTGTCAAGGTGCTGAGAGGAATTGCTTAAGATGTGTGAATACAGAAATGATTGATGGAGATGGATGCTACATTTACTGATGTAAAATGAGTTTTTTTAGACTGGAGAGAGCTTCTTTCTCTGCTAAATTGATGTTTAAGTGGAACAGACATCCTGGACAGAATTAAATCACATCTTTAAAAAAAGACAATAAAAGACAAAATATCATTGCTTATTTTCATTTCAAGATTCCAGCATATTGGATTTGGCAAAATGTCTCTCACCCTCCAAACATAAAACAAGAAATATTCTGAAGTATTTTATCCAGCTTGCGTTGCATATCTAACCACTCCAACTCACCACTAATTTCTTCATCTGACGCCACAATAGCTTGAGATTTCGTGGCCTGTCCAACATCTGCATCATCTGCAGCTGTTCTTTGCTGCCACCCCTCAGTGCTGTTCCAACATCCTGAAACCATTCCAATATCTAGCAGTGCTCGAGGTGTAATGTCAGATTTGAATTCTCCGGCGTTTGGGGATTTTCTGTTCCCACTGGTGGTGCATCCCCACCCACGAGTTTTCCAGCGGCGTGGGGTGGCTTCAATGGGAAATCCCAATGACAATAAAATAGAGAATCCCGCCGAGAAACATGCAGCTGGGGGACAGCCCAATATCTTGAAAACTCCCCGCTTTATGCGAGAAGCTTTGCATATTCTGAACTCTGAAACTGTACCTGACAGCATCTGATGGGAGTGAGATGCTGTGTTTTTTTTCCTTACTTCGTTAATGGAATGTGGGTGTCACTGGCTGGTCCAGCTTTTATTGCCCATCCCTGAGGGCATTTAAGAGTCAACCACATTGCTGTGGGTCTGGAGTCACATATAGGCCAGACCAGGCAAGGATGGCAGATTTCCTTCGCTAAAGGACATTAATGAACCAGATGGGTATTTAATGACAATCGACAATGATTGATTTCATGGTCGCCATTCGACTTTTAATTGAATTTTATTGAATTCAATTTCCACCACGGCCCTGGTGGGATTTGAACCCGGATCCCCAGAGCATTACTCTGGGTCTCTGGATTACTTGTCCAGTGACAATACCACTGCCTCCCCTGCGTGATCATAGATGATGGTAAATGGCACCTGGGCAAAGTATAAAACCACACTCAGAGACAATCAGAGGGTGAATTTGGATTCTTGAATCACAAGTCCCATGCAACAAGATTCAAAGAAAGGGTCGAGAGAGAGATGTCTCTGGCTTCCAAAGTGCCGAGAGTAAACTGCAGGGAAAGAGAGACACATACCGCCGGGAAGCACACGGCTAAACACTCTCGCTACGGATCTTTGTTCCCAGTTATTTAAATCACGCCCATATTGTTTAGAGACAAACAGATTAACAAACAGGAATTAAACTTACGGTTTACAGTTACAGAGGTAATAATCACCAATAAAGTTAACTGCCTCATAATCCATCGAATATTGAACATCCAGTAACTCAATTTTTAACTAAGTGTAAAAATCCATTGCAATTCCAACAGTTGTAGTCCACACTGTACCACATCTTTCCTCCGATTTACTCAGGGTGTTTTTTTTCTTTTTCTTTTTACAGAAAAGCATAAATGAAGGATTACTACTGAAGCAGACCAGCTCCTTCCAGAGATGGAAGAAGAGATACTTTAAACTCAGAGGACGAACTCTATACTGGGCCAAAGACTCAAAGGTAAAGCAAGCAGGGCTACAGCAAGATGGTGAGGCACTTTGCTTCAGACTCTCTCTCTCATGAATTGACAAAGAATCTTACTCGTACTCGGAAAATTCCTTCACTGACGATCAGGAATGCACCAAATCACCCCTCAATACAACAGTATTTGTACCACATTTTTGCCATACCAGAGTTAGCTCAAACTACCTGCCAGACTGATTAATTGCCTTGGATGGTGCGGTGAACGTTGTGACACAGAAAAAGCTCAGGAGCATCAATATTCCATAGGCAGCAATAGGATGGAATGTTCAAGTGGCAGTTGAATGAGAAATATTGGTCAGGATTTTAGAAAAGTTCCCCTGAGTGACATGGGATCTTTATACTAGCTGATCGGTTAGAATGTGCACCACCATAAAGTCGCCCCACAGGATGACATCTCTGACGCTGTTGCATCCCTGAACTACCACCTAGCGCTGCAAACGTTCCCCATTCTTAAACCTGAAATCAAGCTTAAAACCACTTTTTATAGTTTGTTCATGGGATGTGGGCATCGCTGGCTGGGCCAGCATTTGTTGCCCATCCCTAATTGCCCTGAGTAGCTTGTAAAGGCTATTTTGGAGGGCATTTAAGAGTCAACTACATTGTTGTTGATCTGGAGTCGCATGTAGGCCAGACCAGGTAAGGACGACAGATTTCCCTCCCTAAAGAGCATGAGCGAACCAGATAGGTTTTTACGACAACAGATAATGGTTTCATGGTCATCATTAGACTTTTTTTTTTTTAATTTCAGAATGATTGAATTGAATTGAAATGTCACGAACCTATGTCCCCAGAGCAACACCCTGGGTCTAAGGATTAGTAGTCCAGTTACAATACCACTACCTCATTGCCTCCCGAATCTCTAGTGGTGGCAAGTCCAGGACAGCACCAAGGGAGTGCTGCACAGTCAGAGATGCCATATTTCAGATGTACTATCGTACATTAAACCAACCTCTCACGTGCATGGAAAAGGTCCCTCAGTGTGATTAGAAGGCCAGGGGAGTTCTCTCGATGTCCTGCCCAATATTTAGCTCTCAACAAACATTAGTAAACAGATTTTGCTGTTTGAGTGACTGGATGCTGCACTGTTGTGGATCGAATCTCAGGAACTGGTTCAGATGCCCCTACACCTTGACCTGCAGGGAGCTGGAGAGAGGGCAGCACCATGGTGTCAAGCACGAGGAGGAACAAGATAACAAAGTGTGACTGTGAAAGGTGATGAAAGGAGGGAACTGCTCTCAATGTCAAGCTTCTTGTTTTATTCGAGATAGGGAGCAGCAGAAAAAGAACAATTCCTACGCTTTTGGTGCTTGTTGCCTTCGGCAGCTGTCAGGCGTGCTTGTGGGTGGTTGCTCCTGTCTGCTTTTAAATAGCCTGTTACTTAAAACATAATTCTGTGCTCATGCGCACAGCAGTCCACAGGGATCCTGTGATGAGGTGTTGATGGTGAATGCCATTGTCTGACAATAACTGAAGCAGCATAACTTGGTTTACTCAAAAGGATAGAAATAAAGACCAATCTTGACAATACCATTCCTAATAATATCATTCTTAACAATATCATTCCTCCATTATCATTCCTGACGATCATTCCTGACAATATCATTCCCCACAATTCTATGTTTTCAGATTCCTGCTTCTGGCTCACCCTACATTCCAATATGGCCTGCATTCCAGTATGGCCTGTATTCCAATATGGCCTGTATTCCGATGTAGCCTGCATTCCGATGTAGCCTGCATTCTGATGTGGCCGGTATTCTGATTTAGCCTGTATTCCGATATAGCCTGTTTTCTGATTTAGCCTGTATTCCGATGTAGCCGGTATTTCGATGTAGCCTTTATTCTGATTTAGCCTACAGTCTGATTCACCTCTACCCCGAGTGCTGTACCTGGTACAACCTGCACTCTGATTATCACTTTTTTCTCTCATTCCAGTCCTTAATATTTGATGAGGTGGATCTGTCCAATGTCAGTGTCGCTGAGACCAGCACAAAAAACATTAACAACAGTTTTACCGTAAGTTGCTGCTTTTTCTTGGCTTGACCTCTCCCTTGAGCTGTACTGTCAAATATTTGTAATCTTCAGGGATGTACATCAAAGTTTCTGTCAATCTCTTTCTGAAAAAAAATCTTTTTCCAACAGTCAAATCACCTTACAGCTGCCAGAATGATTCAGAATTTCTGTGTGTCATGTCTATGTAATGTTATGGTCCAGTGTTTAGAGAATCCCAAAGTGTATCATGGAGTTCACCTGACCCACAACTTTTAATAGATTGTGGTATGGGGAGCACACGGCTTCCTCTACAGGTATGGTACAGCAGAAAATGGCCCAGTGGTTTTTAAAACAAAACAATGTTTATTCTATGAACTCAAGTTAACCTTTCTAAAACAAACAGTGAACATCTTAGCAACTAGTAAATCAAATACACACCCCAAAGAATAAAACATGATGTAATCTGTATGCTGTTCTTTTAACATCCAAAAACTTAACAAACCTCTAAACAGGAGCACATTAGGGTTTACATTCAACACTGAAATCATTTATAATTCTGAATTCGCCAAATGATTAAGATAGTCTTTGGATGGCAGACTTCAGATGCAGCTCCCTGAAACGCAGACACACCCAAGCTCTTCTCCAAACTGAAACTAAAGAAAAGCAGAAGTGGAGCTCAGCTCCACCCACGCTCTGACATCACTCCAGTAAAATGAGCAGCTCCATTTCTTAAAGGTAAATGTTTTTACCACATAATTCACCTCACTTAATTTCCTTTCAATCTGATTTTTCAATCAATTTTTCCTTAATCAATTTAAGTGGTAGTCTTACCTCATGACCAAAAATTAGTTCAAAAGGACTAAATTTTGTTGACTCATTAGGAGCATCCCTAATTGCAAACAGTAAGAATGGAATTCCTTTATCCCAATCATCTGAATAATCGTGACAATACGCCCTCAACATCGTCTTTAATGTCTGATGCCATCTTTCTAAAGCTCCCTGCGATTCTGGATGGGACACAGTTGATTTAAATTGTTTTATTCCTAAGCTATCCATAACTTCTTTGAATAACTTTGAGGTAAAATTTGATCCTTGATCCAATTTAATTTCTGTGGGCAGTCCATACCCAGTAAAGAATTTAAGTAACTCCTCCACAATCTTTTTGGCTGTAATATTACGTACTGGAATGGCCTCTGGAAATCTAGTAGACACATCCATTATAGTCAAAAGATATTGATTCCCACTTTTTGTTTTCGGAAGCAGTCCTAAGCAATCAATAGGACCCTTGCAAAAGGTTCCTCAAACGCTGGAATGGGTATTAAGGGCACTGTTTTATCACTGCTTGAAGCTTCCCTATCACTTGACAAGTGTGACATGATTGACAAAATTTAACTACATCTTTGTGTAGTCCAGGCCAATAAAAATGTTTCTGGATTTTAGCTTGAGTTTTCCTTGTCCCCAAATGACCTCCCACTGGTACCTCATGTGCAACTCACAACACCTCCTTTCTATACCCTACCAGCAATACTACTTGATGAACTTCTGCCCACTTTTTATCCGCCAGCATATGTAAAGGTCTCGATTTTCTCATCAAGACATCACTTTTACGGTAATGACACTCTGGTATACATTCAAATTCCTGTTCCGTGTATGATTTCTGATACATCCGTTTTATTTCTAGATCTTTTTGTTGTAACTTCGCCAATTTTCCTGAACTAAAAATATCCGCCTCATCCTCCACCTGTTCTTGTTCTTTTTCAACCATCTCATCAAAAACGTTTCTGAAAATTGCACTTCAACGTCATCTTCACTCTTTGATTTCTCCTCTTGTCTTAACCTGTGACTTTGCGACCTTGTTACTACACAATCCGGGAAAATCCCAGGATATTCGTCCTTCAACACTTCAGTTGTCTGATTTTCCACTGGCTTACCAACCCAGTAGGCATCACTCCCACGTGCGATCCAGCTATATCATTACCCAAGATAAACTGTATTCCTGGACAAGATAATTTCTCTATTACTCCTTCTACCCCTTCACCACTCTTCACTGGACTTTCCAACCTTACCTTATATAATGGAATGCTACTCCTCTCACCCTGAATTCCACATATTACCACCTTTTCTGGCAACATTCTTCCCAAACTACAATACTCCTCATCTCTTACCTTTAAAGATTGATTAGCTCCCGTATCTCTTAAAATTGTGACTTCTTTACCTGCTCCTCCAGATACACATGAGTAAACTTTACCCACACAAGAAAATTCTTTAAAGACATCTGGCACCTTCTTATCAATCACCTCTTGATCAGGCTGTACAATCTTTTGCACTTCCTTCGCTTCACTTTGGATTTCAAACCCCACTGTCTTATCCTGTTTTACCACATCAGCCTTCCCAGTGCTTTTCTTCAACCATCAACACTGTGACTTTACATGGCCTAGTTTATTACAGTGAAAACATTTGAAACTTTTCATTTATTTTCCACTCTCCTGGATTTTTAAAAAAATCTGAGGGACACCCGCCTTATTATCTCCCATCAGATCACCTTTACCACTTGAGTATTTCTCATGTCCCCAGTTTCTATCGCTCACTAGCTGAAACTGATGTCGGAAACCAAGCTTTGATTCATGAACTAATTCATAATCATCTGCCATTTCTGATGCTAATCGCACAGTTTTAACCCTCTGTTCTTCCACATGAGTTCTAATTACAGCAGGAATTGAATTTTTTAACTGCTCCAAAATTATAATTTCTCTGAGAACTTCATACGTTTGGTCTATTTTTAAAGCCCTTATCCACCTATCAAAATGACTCTGTTTGAGCCTTTCAAACTCCATGTATGTTTGTCCAAATTCTTTCCTTAAATTTCTAAACCTTCATCTGTAGGCTTCAGGCACTAGCTCATATGCACCTAAGATGGATTTGTCCACCTCCTCATATGTCCCAGATACCTCCTCCAGTAGTGATGCAAACACTTCACCAGCTCTATCTACCAGCTTTGTTTGAATCAGTAATACCCACATGTCCTGTGGCCATTTCATTTGTTTAGCTACTTTCTCAAATGAAATAAAAAAGGCTTCCACTTCCTTCTCGTCAAACCTTGGCAATGCTTGGATATATTTAAATAGATCCCCACCAAGCCTTTGACTTTGACACTCTTTCTCACTATTCTCATCACTATCATCCAACTGTACGTTTCCCTTTACGTCTGCCAATTTTACCTGACTGTCATGTTTCATGGCCATTTTCTGAAGTTCAAACTCTCTTTGTCTTTTTCCCTGATCTGTATCTCCCTTTCTCGTTCTTTTTGTTCTGCTAGGGCTATTCTTTCTATTCTGCTTTCTTCTCTCCTTTTCTTTTTCCTCTCTCTCTCGTTCATATTCAAGCTGCTTTAATTTTTTCTCATGTTCAAGTTGCTTAATCGGCAACTGGATCTTTGCCATTTCTAATGAGTCAGACTGTATCTCAGGCAACTTTAAATGCTTAGCGACCGCCATAGTTACCTAATCTTTTCGCATTTTGTCAGGTAATGTTAACTGCAATGTTTTTGCCAAATCTAACAGTCTACTTTTAGTCTCTGTCCGTAAGGTACTGCATGTGACCGTCTCCACCCCCAAAAACTTCAGAGCCTCTGAAAGAGCCATTGTCCACAACACACCCCCCACTTAAACGAAAATACCACACCTGAAAAGCAACCACAATATGCTCAGCCCTCATTGTCCTAAAGTTCACTAACATAATCCAACAGATAGAATTTTATCCCCTTCGAGCCCCCAATTGTTATGGGCCAGGGTTTAGAGAATCCCAAAGTGTATCATGAAGTTCACCCGACCACACAACTTTTAATAGATTGTGGTATGGGGAGCACACGGCCCACTCTACAGGTGTGGTTCAGCATAAATGGAAAAGTATTTTTTTAAACGAAACAATGTTTATTCTGTGAACTCAAGTTAACCTTTCTAAAAGAAACAGTGAACATCTTAGCAACCAGTAAATCAAATACACCCCGCAAAGAATAAAACACTAAGTAATTGTATGCCGTTCTTTTAACATCCAAAAACTTAACACACCTCTAAACAGGAGCACATTAGGGTTTACATTCAATACTGAAATCATTTATAATTCTGAATTCAGCAAATGATTAAGATAGTCTTTGCATGGCAGAATTCAGATGCAGCTCCCTGAAACACAGACATACCCAAGCTCTTCTCAAACTGAAACTAAAAAAAAAGCAGAAGTGGAGCTCAGCTCCACCCACACTCTGACATCACTCCAGTAACATGAGCAGCTCCATTTCTTAAAGGTACATTTCTTAAACACCTATTTCTTAAAGGGTACTCTCGCATGACAGTAAACGTCTGGCACATACCCTCTAGGCCAGGCTTGTCAAACCTTTTTGTATGAGGGGTCAATTTTCGTCTCACTCCAGGGGCTGATGAGCAAATTTTAAAAAGATAAGGGGCAGGAATCACTAATCCGCGGCAGAGTGTCCACGCCGTCGAAAACGCCGTCGCGTTTTACAACGGCGTGAACGGGCCGCTGCCAGGACTAATTCTGGCCCCTATAGAGCTGGAGCGTTTCAAGCCGCTCCAGCTGCCGATTCCGGCGCGAACTGTGCACCGTGGGATCCACCCATGTGCAGTGGCGCCGGCACCAACGCGCACATGCGTAGTGGCGCCAATGCGCGCATGAACAGTGGCCTCCTTCAACGTGCCGGCCCCGATGCAACATGGCGCAGGGTTACAGGGGCCAGCGCGGAGGAAAGGAGGGCCCCAGCCAGAGAGGCCGGCCCACGGAAAAGTGGGTCCCGATCGCGGGCCAGGCCACATCGGATGCCCCCTCCCCCCCCCCCACCCCCCCCAGGCCGCCACCTGACCCTTAAACGGCAAGGTCCCGCCGGCTCAGGGCAGGTTAGAACGGTGCTGACAGGACTCGGTCTTTTTCTTACGACCATCCGGGCCGGAGAATCACGGGGGGGGGGGGGGGGGGGGGGGGGGGGGTGCGTGGAGCGGCCCACGACCAGCGCCGCATCAACCATGCCGCCGCTGATTCTCTAACCTGCGATGAATCGCTTGCCGCCGTCAGGGCGACGTGACCCGGTCGCAGGGATTCTCCGGCCCGGCCCAGGGCTGGGAAAATCCCGCCCAAGGTTTGGCACATCAAGAGATTTGAATTTCAATAAAATGTTGCGCGCACACACTCCCTCTTGCTCATGGACACACACAACACGCACCCTCTCGCTTACGCACACCCAGCAGCACACGCACCATTTTGCTTACGCACATATATACACACAACACATGTCCTTTCACATATGCACAATCGTACACACACACACACACACAAAAAACACACAGTCTCTCTCACTTACGCACACAATACCATCTCGCTTTCACAGACATACACAAAACACACAAAGAACAAAGAAATGTACAGCACAGGAACAGGCCCTTTGGCCCTCCAAGCCCGTGCCGACCATGCTGTCCGACTAAACTACAATCTTCTACACTTCCTGGGTCCATATCCCTCTATTCCCATCCTATTCATGTATTTGTCAAGATGCCCCTTAAATGTCACTATCGTCCTTGCTTCCACCACCTCCTCCGGTAGTGAGTTCCAGGCACCCACTACCCTCTGCGTAAAAAACTTGCCTTGTACATCTACTCTAAACCTTGCCCCTCTCACCTTAAACCTATGCCCCCTAGTAATTGACCCCTCTACCCTGGAGAAAAGCCTCTGACTATCCACTCTGTCTATGCCCCTCATAATTTTGTAGACCTCTATCAGGTCGCCCCTCAACCTCCTTCGTTCCAGTGAGAACAAACCGAGTTTATTCAACTGCTCCTCATAGCTAATGCCCTCCATACCAGGCAACATTCTGGTAAATCTCTTCTGCACCCTCTCTAAAGCCTCCACATCCTTCTGGTAGTGTGGCGACCAGAATTGAACACTATACCCCAAGTGTGGCCTAACTAAGGTTCTATACAGCTGCAACATGACTTGCCAATTCTTATACTCAATGCCCCGGCCAATGAAGGCAAGCATGCCGTGTGCCTTCTTGACTACCTTCTCCACCTGTGTTGCCCCTTTCAGTGACCTGTGGACCTGTACTCCTAGATATCTTTGACTTTCAATACTCTTGAGGGTTCTACCATTCACTGTAATTTCCCTACCTGCATTAGACCTTCCAAAATGCATCACCTCACATTTGTCCGGATTAAACTCCATCTGCCATCTCTCCGCTCAAGTCTCCAAACAATCTAAATCCTGCTGTATCCTCTGACAGTCCTCATCGCTATCCGCAATTCCACCAACCTTTGTGTCGTCTGCAAACTTACTAATCAGAGCAGTTACATTTTCCTCCAAATCATTTATATATACTACAAACAGCAAAGGTCCCAGCACTGATCCCTGTGGAACACCACTGGTCACAGCTCTCCAATTAGAAAAGCATCCTTCCATTGCTACTCTCTGCCTTTTGTGACTAGCCAGTTCTGGATCCACCTTGCCAGCTAACCCTTGATCCCGTGTCACTTCACCTTTTGTACTAGTCTACCATGAGGGACCTTGTCAAAGGCCTTACTGAAGTCCATATAGACAACATCCACTGCCCTACCTGCATCAATCATCTTAGTGACCTCCTCGAAAAACTCTATCAAGTTAGTGAGACACGACCTCCCCTTCACAAAACCATGCTGCCTCTCACTAATACGTCCATTTGCTTCCAAATGGGAGTAGATCCTGTCTCGAAGAATTCTCTCCAGTAATTTCCCTACCACTGAAGTAAGGCTCACCGGCCTGTAGTTCCCTGGATTATCCTTGCTACCCTTCTTAAACAGAGGAACAACATTGGCTAATCTCCAGTCCTCCGGACATCACCAGAAGACAGTGAGGATCCAAAGATTTCTGTCAAGGCCTGAGCAATTTCCTCTCCAGCCCCCTTCAGTATTCTGGGGTAGATCCCATCAGGCCCTGGGGACTTATCTACCTTAATATTTTTTTAAGACACCCAACACTTCGTCTTTTTGGATCTCAATGTGACCCAGGCTATCTACACACCCTTCTCCAGACTCAACATCTACCAATTTCTTCTCTTTGGTGAATACTGATGCAAAGTATTCATTTAGTACCTCGCCCATTTCCTCTGGCTCCACACATAGATTCCCTTGCCTATCCTTCAGTGGGTCAACCCTTTCCCTGGCTACCCTCTTGCTTTTTATGTACGTGTAAAAAGCCTTGGGACTTTCCTTAACCCTATTTGCCAATGACCTTTCGTGACCCCTTCTAGCCCTCCTGACTCCTTGCTTAAGTTCCTTCCTACTTTCCTTATATTCCACACAGGCTTCGTCTGTTCCCAGCCTTTTAGCCCTGACAAATGCCTCCTTTTTCTTTTTGACGAGGCCTACAATATCTCTCATTATCCAAGGTTCCCGAAAATTGCCGTATTTATCCTTCTTCCTCACAGGAACATGCCGGTCCTGAATTCCTTTCAACTGACACTTGAAAGCCTCCCACATGTCAGATGTTGATTTGCCCTCAAACATCCGCCCCCAATCTATGTTCTTCAGTTCCCGCCTAATATTGTTATAATTAGCCTTCCCCCAATTTAGCACATTCATCCTAGGACCACTCTTATCCTTGTCCACCAGCACTTTAAAACTTACTGAATTGTGGTCACTGTTCCCGAAATGCTCCCCTCCTGAAACATCTACCACCTGGCCAGGCTCATTCCCCAATACCAGGTCCAGTACCGCCCCTTCCCTAGTTGGACTGTCTACATATTGTTTTAAGAAGCCCTCCTGGATGCTCCTTACAAACTCCGCCCCATCTAAGCCCCTGGCACTCAGTGAGTACCAGTCAATATTGGGGAAGTTGAGTCTCCCATCACCACAGCCCTGTGGTTTTTACTCTTTTACAAAACCTGTCTACCTATCAGCTCCTCTATCTCCCGCTGGCTGTTGGGAGGCCTATAGTAAACCCCCAACATTGTGACTGCACCCTTCTTATTCCTGATCTCTACCCATATAGCCTCACTGCCCTCTGAGGTGTCCTCCCGCAGTACAGCTGTGATATTCTCCCTAACCAGTAGCGCAACTCCGCCACCCCTTTTACATCCCCCTCTATCCCGCCTGAAACATCAAAATCCTGGAACGTTTAGCTGCCAATCCTGCCCTTCCCTCAACCAGGTCTCTGTAATGGCAACAACATCATAGTTCCAAGTACTAATCCAAGCTCTAAGTTCATCTGCCTTACCCGTAATACTTCTTGCATTAAAACATATGCACTTCAGGCCACCAGACCCGCTGTGTTCAGCAACTTCTCCCTGTCTGCTCTGCCTCAGAGCCCCACTGTCCCTATTCCCTAGTTCTCCCTCAATGCTCTCAACTTCTGACCTTTGCTCCCGTGCCCACCCCCCTGCCATACTAGTTTAAACCCTCCCGTGTGACACTAGTAAACCTCGCAGCCAGGATATTTATGCCTCTCCAGTTTAGATGCAACCCGTCCTTCTTATATAGGTCACACGTGGCCCGGAAGAGCTCCCAGTGGTCCAGATAACGGATACCCGCCCTCCTACACCAGCTGTTTAGCCACGTGTTTAGCTGCTCTATCTTCCTATTTCTAGCCTCACTGGCACGTGGCACAGGGAGTAATCCTGAGATTACAACCCTAGAGGTCCTGTCTTTTAAATTTCTGCCTAGCTCCCTGAACTCCTGCTGCAGGACCTCATGCCCCTTCCTGCCTATGTCGTTAGTACCAATATGTACAACGACCTCTGCCTGTTTGCCCTCCCCCTTCAGGATGCCCTCTACCCGTTCGGAGACATCCTGGACCCTGGCACCAGGGAGGCAACATACCATCCTGGAGTCTCTTTCACGTCCACAGAAGCACCTAACTGCCCCTGACTATAGAGTCCCCTATTACTATTGCTCTTCTGCGCTTTGACCCTACCTTCTGAACATCAGAGCCAGCCGTGGTGCCACTTCTCTGGCTGCTGCTGTTTTCCCCTGATAGGCTATCCCCCCCAACAGTATCCAAAGGGGTATACCTGCTTGAGAGGGGGACAACCACAGGGGATTCCTGCACTGACTGCCTGCCCTTTCTGGTGGTCACCCATTTCTCTGCCTGCACCTTGCGTGTGACCACATTTATATAACTGAGATCTATGACGCTTCCACCTGCATGCTCCTAAGTGCATCCAATTGCTGCTCCAACCGAACCATACGATCTGTGAGGAGCTCCAGTTGGGTGCATTTTATGCAGATGAAGCCATCCGGGACGCTGGAAGTCTCCCGGACCTGCCACATCTCACAGTCAGAGCACTGCACCCCTCTAACTGACATTGCGTCAATTAATTAAAATTAAAAGTTTAAAATTTTTTTTTATATATCTGTTTCCTAGCACTAGATTTCTAATATAAATGCGAAAGCTAAATATAGTACTCTCCGATCTCTGGCTTAGATATCCCTCTAAATTATAATTAAGTAATTATGTTTAATTAGTTACCAATGCTTAATTTTTTTTAAATTTAGTGTAGATTCCCAACCAGCCACTCAGCTCACAGCTTTTCTGTCATGTCACTTCAGTTTCCCCCCCACACACACAATTTGAAAAAGGTATAAAAGTAAAAATGAGTAAAAATCACTTACTTACCTTCTTACCTTCTGAGTGCCTTAGATGTTCTCAGGTTCTCTCTCTGACAGAGACTGCTCCTCCTCCTCTGAACGGCTCCCGAAACTAGGCCGCGATCTTTTCAAATCTCCGCTCTGACTCGCAGCACCCGCGCTTTTTAAATCTCCCGCGCTTTTTTAAATCTCCCGGCACTCTCTCCTCTCGCGCTGTTTTCGCTGTCCCGGCTTTCTCTCCACTCGCGCTGTTTTCAATGTCCCGGCTCACTCTCCTCTCGCGCTGTTTTCAATGTCCCGGCTTTCTCTCCTCTCGCATACGTTAGGTGACGGTTAGGTGGATACATAGAACATAGAAACTACAGCACAGAACAGGCCCTTCGGCCCACGATGTTGTGCCGAACCTTTGTCCTAGATTAATCATAGATTATCATTGAATTTACAGTGCCGAAGGAGGCCCTTCGGCCCTTTGTGTCTGCACCGGCTCTTGGAAAGAGCACCCTACCCAAACTCAACACCTCCACCCAACACCAAGGGCAATTTTGGACACTAAGGGCAATTTATCATGGCCAATCCACCTAACCTGCACATCTTTGGACTGTGGGAGGAAACCGGAGCACCCGGAGGAAACCCACGCAGACACGGGGAGGATGTGCAGACTCCGCACAGACAGCGATCCAAGCCGGAATCGAACCTGGGACCCTGGAGCTGTGAAGCAAATGTGCTATCCACAATGCTAACGTGCTGCCCTTAAGAACAAATAAATTTACACTATATCATTCTACCGTAATCCATGTACCTATCCAATAGCTGCTTGAAGGTCCCTGATGTTTCCGACTCAACTACTTCCACAGGCAGTGCATTCCATGCCCCAACTACTCGCTGGGTAAAGAACCTACCTCTGATATCCCTCCTATATCTTCCACCTTTCACCTTAAATTTATGTCCCCTTGTAATGGTTTGTTCCACCCGGGGAAAAAGTCTCTGACTGTCTACTCTATCTATTCCCCGATCATCTTATAAACCTCTATCAAGTTGCCCCTCATCCTTCTACGTTCTAATGAGAAAAGGCCTAGCACCCTCAACCTTTCCTCGTAAGACCTACTCTCCATTCCAGGCAACATTCTGGTAAATCTTCTTTGCACCTTTTCCAAAGCTTCCACATCCTTCCTAAAATGAGGCGACCAGAACTGTACACAGTACTCCAAATGTGGCCTTACCAAAATTTTGTACAGCTGCATCATCACCTCATGGCTCTTAAATTCAATCCCTCTGTTAATGAACGTGAGCACACCATCGGCCTTCTTCACAGCTCTATCCACTTGAGTGGCAACTTTCAAAGATGTATGAACATAGACCCCAAGATCGCTCTGCTCCTCCACATTGCCAAGAACTCTACCGTTAACCCTGTATTCCGCATTCATATTTGTCCTTCCAAAATGGGTAACCTCACACTTTTCAGGGTTAAACTCCATCTGCCACTTCTCAGCCCAGCTCTGCATCCTATCTATGTCTCTTTGCAGCCGACAACAGCCCTCCTTACTATCCACAACTCCACCAATCTTCGTATCGTCTGCAAATTTACTGACCCACCCTTCAACTCCCTCATCCAAGTCATTAATGAAAATCACAAACAGCAGAGGACCCAGAACTGATCCCTGCGGTACGCCACTGGTAACTGGGATCCAGGCTGAATATTTGCCATCCACCACCACTCTCTGACTTCTATCGCTTAGCCAGTTCGTTATCCAACTGGCCAAATTTCCCACTATCCCATGCCTCCTTACTTTCTGCAGAAGCCTACCATGGGGAACCTTATCAAATGCCTTACTAAAATCCATGTACACTACATCCACTGCTTTACCTTCATCCACATGCTTGGTCACCTCCTCAAAGGATTCAATAAGACTTGTAGGCAATGCTAAATGGCCCTTAGTGTCCAAATAGGTTAGGAGGGGTTATTGGGTTATGGGGATAGGGTCGAAGTGAGGACTTAAATGGGTCGGTGCAGACTCGATGGGCCGAATGGCCTCCTTCTGCACTGTATGTTCTATGTTCCATATTCTAAATGATGATCAGTCAATCGGATTTGCAGCAACTGTCCATTGCTGGCCTAATCAAGTTGCCCTTCACCTAACGTCGAAGATAATTCACTTCATTTATTTTCCTTAGCTTCTCAGTTTTCCAATCTAACCTCACCAACCGCTGTATTCCAGTTGTGTTCCCACTCGATTGTTTCACATCGTACGATGACTCTGAGCCTCATCAGTTCTCTGGATCCTTCTTGAACCTCGGAAATTAATTGCAGAAAACTCCATTCTGTGTAATGACCACCATTTGTTATAATTTTGTTTAACCATTTGCTTGTTCCATATGGAGTCTTTTGAGATGAACCTGTTCCTGTTTGCTGTGACACCAAGTTTAACTGCTTCTAACTCTTGGTGTAGCGGGACAGAGATACCCAGGGCTAACAGTCAGCTGCTTCAGAAAAAAGGGATTCTTTATTCTAAGCTGAGTATTCCTTTCAGGTAATAACCCCTTTCAGGAAATTAATCCTGTGTGCGGAGAATAGAAAAGAGATGGAAGACTGGATCACTGCGCTGAAATCGGTTCAAAAACTGGAGAATTATGAGGTAAGGAAATGGAAGTGTCAATTTTCTTCACACTCTGTCAGAACTGGCATCTGGTGCCATGCCTGAAACATTGCAACCTTGATTTCAATCTGCTTTTTCTAACCCCATGGGGCGTGTGTGTGTTCACGTGTGTATATGCGTGCATGTATGTGAGTGTACGTGTTTATGTGCATGTGTGTGTCTGACACAGTGGCACAGTGGTTAGCATTGCTGCCTCACTTGGCTGGGGGACTGGAGAATCCAGCCCACTGTCTTCACTGTCCTGTCAAAGTCTCTTAATGTAATGTCCTTGTCGGATGGCCTGATTTACATTACAAGAACACTTGTAGCTAAAGCTATAAACAATTTATTAACATTAACTGTGGGTCAACAATATACAAAACAACAGATGAATAATAGTATGATCATGCACAAGCAACTCTCTCCCAGCTCCCTAGTCAATCTGAGGTCACCTGTCTCTAACATTCACCTGCATACTAATGAGACTCCTAATAGTCAGTCGGTGAACTACAACACAACCATGATATCACTAAACTTAGGGCAGGCACAGCAAATAGTTTCAGAATAGTAGTTTCAGAGGGCGGCACGGTGACACAGGTTAACACTGCTGCCTCACAGGTCCAGGGACCTGGATTCGATTCCAGCCTTGTGTGCCTGCCTGTGTGGAGTTTGCACTTTCTCCCCCTGTCTACGACGGTTTCCTCCAGGCTCTCCGGGGTTTCTCTCTCGTCCAAAGATGTGCAGGTTAGGTGGACTGGCCATGATCAATGCACAAGGTTACGAGGATAGGGTGGTAAGGGCTGGGTAAAATCCTCTTTCAGAGGGTTGGTGCAGCCTCGATGGGCTAAATGGCTTCCTTCTGCAATGATGGTACTCTATGCATCTGGGTTTGTTTCTGTGACTGTATCCATGTCTATAATCGAGTAAAATGCTCTTGAGCTGTGGAAATGAGATGAAATATGTATGGGATAGAGTTGATGATAGACAGAGTGAACGTAGACTGTCGAAGCTGATTAAATGTGTGGGCTCTATTTAATTATAGGAGAGAGCATACATAAGCTGTGGAAGCAATCTAAATGGGTGGGAAAAGTCCATATTAGGAGAGAGCCTGTGGAAGGAATAAGGGTGGATGATGGAATGCTCATTTATGTTTCAAAACCAGCCATGTGAAACAGAGTGAGTGTCTTTCACACACCAAGCGATGTCTCTCAGTTACCAGGTCACTCACCATGTGTAGGGCAGTGCCAGGCGCTTGTGATTACTTTTGTTTCACCTGGTGTTCGATTGTGCATTTTCCATCTTTCCGTTTGACGGCCTCCTTTTGAGATTCAAACTTTGCTCATTTGCCATTACATCTTCCTCAGGCAAATCAGCTGAACATGGAGCATTTCTCAGGGATGCATAACTGGTACGCGACATCCCACGCCCGACCCACCTTCTGCAATGTGTGCCGCGAGGCCCTCTCAGGAATGACCTCCCATGGGCTCTCTTGTGAAGGTAAGTGCGATTCACTGGGACATTGCTGTAAGATTGCGTCATTTTGCAAAAAATTAAAGGGCGGGATTCTCCCCTACCCGGCGGGGTGGGGGGTCTCAGCGTGATGGAATGGCGGGAAACACTCCGCCGTCGGGCCGCCCCAAAGGTGCGGAAGTCTCTGCACCTTTAGGGGCCAAGCCCTCACCTTGAGGGGCTAGGCCCGCGCCAGAGTGGTTTGCACTCTGCCGGCTGACGGGAAAGGCCTTTGGCGTCACGCCAGCCGGGGCCGAAAGGTCTTCGCCGGGCGACGCATGCGTGGGAGCGTCAGCGTCTGCTGACGTCATCCCTGCGCATGCGCAGGGGAGGGGGTCTCTTCCACCTCTGCCATAGTGAAGACCATGGCGAAGGCGGAAGAAAAAGAGTGCCCCCAAGGCACAGGCCCGCCCGCCGATCGGTGGGCCCCGATCGCGGGCCAGGCCACCGTGGGGACACCCCCCGGGGCCAGATCGCCCCCCGCCCCCCCCTCCCAGGACCCCGGAGTCTGCCCGCGCCGCCTTGTCCCGCCGTTCAAAAGGTGGTTTAATCCACGCTGGCGGGACAGGCATTCCAGCAGCAGGACTTCGGCCCATTGTGGGCCGGAGAATCGGCGGGGGTGGGCTCGCCGACCGGCGCGGCGCGATTCCCACCCCCGCCGAATCTCTGGTGGCGGAGATTTCGCGACACGGCGGGGCGGGATTCACTCCAGGCCCCGGCGATTCTCCGACCCGGCGTGTGGTTGGAGAATCCCGCCCCTGGTTTCTACCAAGTCCAGCACCAGAGAGGGGGCAGGGGTGGGGGAAGGAGTTGGGGTTGGGACCAGGGCAAAAATGTATTTTCAGCATTAAGAATTGAATTGCCTTAATTATTGACGCATCAACATCAGAAAACACTGTGGCAGCTGAGAAAGCATGAATAGTTTTAAAATGGTGGTAATCTGGAACTGCTGAGAGAGAAGGCTCCAATTTGTTTCCATCACATGGCTGAAAAGGAATCTTTCCCTCACCTGCCACACTTTCCAACAATATTTGACCATGTTTTGGATCCACCTTTGTTGACCAGTGGAGTGGGATTGAAGCCAGGAGCTTCTGGCTCAGAGGGAGGGTCTCTACCCGCGGCACCACCCTCCCCAGTATTTGTTGCAGGGGTGGAATTTAAATTTAGTGGCCCAGCAAGCCACTCAGTTCAAGGGCAATTAGGGATGGGCAACCAACGCTGGCCCAGCCATTGATGTCCACATCCCATGAAAGAATAATTAAAAAAAATCTAACAACTGAATGATAGGGTTATAATGTGGCCCTAGCGACTGTCAAAATGGATAGATGGAGTGCAGAGGATTGTGGGTGTTACAGCCGCCATATTGACCCAGCAGTGATTAGCATGGGGGTGGGAGCGGGTGTGAGTTGGTTGGAGGCAGGAAGTTCTGTAATCATGTTTCCCAGAGTGTGGTCCGAACAGAGCTGGTATCTGTGTATGGTACTCGTATTCAGCTTCCTTAATATCTTTTCATGCAATTTGATACATATGGCATTAGAAATCTCATGTGAAATGCCTTTGGGCATTTTATTATTTTCAAACCACTATGTCAGTATTAGTTGTTATTGTAGAGTCAAGGTTGACTGTTGAGGCCAAACTGATTGATGGCCATGAGCGAGTGCTGGTGACACTGCGAAAACCGTCCATATATCAATTTAATGCTGCTTCAGACTGAGTGTCACCTCAGACCCTCTGAAGGAGTGTCACTTCAGATTGAGTGTGGCTTCAGTCCCTCAGACCAACTGTCACCTCAGACCCTCAGACCGAGAGTCGCTTCAGACCGAATGTGGCTTCAGACCCTGAGACTGAGTGTCACCTCAGACCCTCAGGCTGAGTGTCACCTCGGACCGAGAGTCACCTCAGGCCGAATATCACCTCGGACTCAGACCCTCAGGCCGAGTGTAGCCTCAGACTGAGTGTCACCTCAGACCCTCAGGCCGAGTGTCACCTCGGACCAAGTGTCACTCCAGAGTCACCTCAGACCCTGAGGCCGAGCGTCACCTCGGACCAAGTGTCACTCCAGACAGTGTCACCTCAGACCCTGAGTGTCAGCTCAGTGTATGTCAAACCCCTGGGCCATGCTTCTCAATAATCTCCCCTTGAATGAAACTGTTCGGCTGATTATTTGTTGAGTCTGGGGTTTTGGAGAGTTCACACTGACGAGTGCTTCTTTTTAACTGACAGTGTGTAAGTTTAAAGCTCATAAGCGATGTGCTGTCAGAGCAATCAACAACTGCAAATGGACCACACTGGCCTCTGTAGGAAATGACATAATTGAAGATGATGAAGGGGTAAGTGCAATCGAGAGCTTATTATTGAAGAGTTTAAAAAAAAGAATGGATGAGGAGGAGGGTCTGCTTACTAAAAATAGACTCACGTTTTTTTAAATGGCACATCAGCAAAAAAGATATGACAATCGAAGACGCATTTCAGCTGATTGCTGACCCCCCTCTCACCTTGACTCTCTCTCTATTACAGATTATCTTTGCTCTGTGCACGCTTTGATCACTGCTGCCCGGACCTTCCCATTTTCGATCTACCTCAGCTTGCCGATCAAACCGTTCCTCCCTTCCATTCAAACCACATCACTTTCATTCTGCTCCTCGGACCATTTTCCACGTGGTTACTGTGTGGCCACAGATGCCCCCAGTACGAACCCCAGCCACGACCACACAACCCAGAGTGCTACTGACGGAGAGGCAGACCCGGCCACACATCTCAGCTGGAGGTGAAACACTGGCCAAGATGAGCAGAGATGGAGAGAAATAGAGAAAACATCCAGAGGGTAAAACTCCCCCCACCCCCCAGACTGCAGAAACTTCCACATTGACTTCAAAACTTATAAACATAAGGAGATTCCACTGACATCAATATCAATAGACAAATTAACAAGGAGCTGAGAGAATGTGGAGGGGACTAATGGGCTGCAATAGAGCTGTAACATCTGTTGATGTGTTGATTACCGGCCCTGCTAATGTTCCTGTCACTTATTATTCATTGTTATTAGTTAATGCAGGGGATGTGCGCTGGGTTGATTAAGGCTCCTCCAACTATGGTGCCCATGAACTCACTGCAGCATCTCCTCTGTTGCAGGTTGCCATGCCTCACCAGTGGCTGGAGGGGAACCTGCCCGTCAGTGCTCGATGTGCTGTGTGTGACAAAGCCTGTGGGAGTGTGCGGAGGCTGCAAGACTGGAGGTGTCTTTGGTGCAAGGCAATTGTAAGAGTTTCATCTTGTTCTGATGCTTTAAGAGGACATTGTGTGGGCATTTTTAATAATATAGGCTTTCTCGTTTATGATTAACCCTGATTTTTTTTGAAAAATGTAATTACAATGATTGAGCCTGAGCTTTTAAAGTGGCAATTTATCCAAATGACAATGTGTATAGAGTAAACAGACATACTCTGGATAGACTTTCATCTCGCTGGGAATCTGTGAGAGTGGGTGTGAGTGTGTGTGTCTGTGGTTATCTGTGTGTGTTTATGTTTGTGTGTATTTATGTGTGCTTGTTTGTGAGTGTCTGTGTATCGATGCATGTGCGTGTGTCCAGGCATATGTGTGTATGTGTGTGTTTGCATGAGTGTGTGTGTGAATGTGCCTATGTCTGTGTGTGTACATTTATGTGTCTATGCAACTGTGTGTACACGTGTGGCTCTGCATGAGTGTTTGAGACCGTGTGCATATGTGTGTGTGTGCATGTCTGTTCATGTGTCTGTGCACATGTCTGTGTGCATGAGTGTATGAATGTGTATGTTTGTCTGTGAGCAGATGTGTGTCTGTGTGCAAGTGTTTGAATGTGTCTGAGCATAAGTATGTGTCTCTGCATGTGGGTGTGCAAGTGATGTGAACATGTGTGTATGTGTGCATGGGTGTGTGTTTACCTGTGGGTGTGTGAGTGGTGAGTACATGTATGTGAATACAATGTGTGTGTCTGCACGTGTGTGCGTGTGTACGCGTGTATGTGTTTGTTTGTTTTTATTGTCACAAGTAGGCTTACATTAACACTGCAATGAAGTTACTGTGAAAAGCCCCTAGTCGCCACATTCGGCGCCTGTTCAGGTACACAGAGGGAGAATTCAGAATTCTCAGCTGGTACGCGAATTGAACCCGCATTGCTGGCCTTGTTCTGCAACATAAACCAGCTGTCTAGCCCACTGAGCTGAACCAGCCCCCTGTGCGTGCGTGTATGTGAGTCTGCGAGGGTGAGTGTGCACGAGTGTGTGAGCGTGTGTGTGTGACTGCTGAGAAGAGAGTGTATGTGTGTGTATATGTCTGTATGTGTGTGCTTGTATGTGTGTGAGCCTGACCAGATGTGTGTGTGTGAATGCATGTGAGTCTGAGTGAAATGTGTGTGATGTGTGTATGCGTGTGCTTCTGTGTGTGAGTATGTATATGTGAGTGTGTGTATGTGTATGGATGTGTGTGTAAATGTGTGTACATGTGTGCCTGTGTGTGAGTCTGTGTGTGTGTGTGTGTGTGTGTATGTGTGTGAGTGAGTGAACATGTCTGTGCGTGAGTGTGTGCATGTGTGTGTGTGAGACTGTGACTGTGCGTATATGTGAGTATGTGTGTGTGGGTGTGTAAATGTGTGTGTATGAGTCTAAGTATGAATGTGTGTGTGTGCGGTGAGTGTATGTGCGTGAGTGTGCTAATGTGAGTGTGGACGAGTGAGTATGTGTATCAGTGAGTGTGTGTGAGTGTAAGTGTGAGTGAGTGTGTGTGTGTGTGAGCGTGTACATGTGAGTGAGCGAGTGTGAGTGAGTATGTGAGTGTGTATGTGGGTGTCACTTCATTCAGGATATCCTCGATACAGCCAATTAGTGCACAGAAAGTTTTCATAAACAGTAAATTCTCATAAACAGCACTGAGACGATCTGTTTTCAGTGATGTTGGTTGAGGAATCTTTTATAGGCCTGTGTGATCCAACCCTCCTGATGTTTCTCTCTCTGTTCCACTCATATGATACACCATACCCATGTCCAACAGGTTGAGTTGCATCCGCAGCATTCAGTTTGATGCACTTGCCTTTTGAGAAAAGCAGGATAAAGAGTCAGAGAATCGTGTGGATTGAACTGAAATGGGCCAGCTGGTCCCTGACTCAGAAAAATGTTTAATTGTCACCCAAACCGGGCTGGATACACAGCCGGTTCTCAGATCATGGCTCTCAGTCTGTGTAGCAGCAGGAGCTGTATAATTATGTGGATATGATAACATAGTCGTTATGTTACTGAACTAATCATCCTCGGGCCTGGTCTAATGATCCAGAAACATGAGTTCAAATCTCTTCACTGCAGCTGGAGAATTTAAATTCAGTTCATTAAATACATTTAAAATAAAAAGCTTGTCTCAGTAATGGACAAAATTTCACGCATGATGGCTGTGATTCTCCGCCCCGCCGTGCCACATTTCTGGCCCGACCGGCCAGCGGGTTTCTCCGTTTCACCAGCCGGTCAATGAGGTTTCCCATTGTGGGGCAACCCCACGCCGTCGGGAAACCCCCGGGAGAATCCTGCCGGCGGAGAATCCCGGGCGATGTGTGCGTTTGGTGGGTGAAATCAGAAGCGGCCGCGATTCTTGGTCCTCCTCGAGAACAGTTCAGAATTGCAATATTACGGGCGGCATGGTGGTTCAGTGGTTAGCACAGCTGCCTCACGGTGCTGAGGACTCGGGTTCTAACCCGGCCCTGCGTCACTGTCCATATGGAGTTTACACATTCTCCCCGTATCTGCGTGGGTCTCACCATCACAACCCAAAGATGTGCAGGGTAAGTGGATTGGTCACACTAAATTGCCCCTTAATTGAAAAGAAAAATTAAAATTTATTTAAAAAAAAGAATTGCAATATTATGCTGGCCACTCCGGTCACATTGGGCCAGCGGGGTTGGCGAGGCCGGGGGAGCGGTGGGTGCCGTGTCCAGTGGCAGCCCGCCGCGGCATGTAGAGGCTGCTGAATGACCAGCACTGTGAGACACATCAGGTGGAAGGGGGGGGGGGACCCAGTGGTCAGCAGGAGGACAGCATTGTTTCTGAGAGCTCCACACTGCATTGAGCCCGACACAAAAAACACTCTCTCAAAAAACCCAAAACACCATCGGAACTTACTCCCTGAAACTCCCAGCTCCTCATCCAGCATTTGCTCGATTCCCCTTTTATCCCGCCTTTGAATCCAAAAAGTAAAAAAAAAAAAATGATTGGTGTTTTCTGTGCGCCGAGCTTGAAGTCAGACGGGACACGTAGATCCTTGGTCAGTTGGGGATTTAAACCTCTCAGTAAGCAACGTAATTGCCAGCGGGGACGCTGCCAGTCTGTGCCTGCGCCTGCCAACCGAAATATCACGTGAACGCACGATGATGTTGGGATACGCGGCCAATGTCACCATGTTCTATTTTATGCGCTCTTGGGTCGGGCAAGAGTTCATCCAGCAGGCATAAATTCTCCCCCGAGAAACTGCCAGGTTGTTGTAAAACCCCAGCTGGTTCACCCATATCCTTTAGGGAAGGATATCTCTCATCCGACCCAGTCTGGCTTACATGTAATTCCAGGCCCAGCAATGTGATTGATGAAGAACTGTCCACTAAAATTAACCATTGAGTTGGATGAGGAATGGCAATAAATGCCAACCATGACAATAGCCCAATAAAATTTGCCTCACTCTTCCTGAATGAGACAGGGAAAGAAAATCAGCTGAAGCTCCCACTTTTGGCATTGCTTCTGTAAACTGGACAAACAATTAGTGTGAGGCACTAACATGAGTCAGTGGGACGATTCTCTGGCGCACTGGCGCAAATCCAGCTATATCGGGAGAATTTTGAAGTGGCCCGCTACAGTCTCCGATACTCCCGGCCCACTCCAGCTGATGTGATTAGCATATTTAAATCATTATTTGAATTTGCAAGATCTGTTTTGAGCCAAATTTTCCCAGCTCCTGCGATTCTCGCAACCGCCGTTGCAATGTGAAGCCGACTGAAATCACCGGTCTCGACAGACAGAGACCGAACGTGTTGACTATGCCGGGGAGCTTGGAGGTCATTTTAGCCCTTGGGTGATCTGCCATCCTGCCAGAGCAAACATGGAACCCTGTCAATGCCAAACAGTTTGGCACTGTCAAGTTGGCACTGTCAAGTTGGCACTGCCGAGGGGTCGGGCCTGAAGGGGGTGGGGTCTGAAGGGGTGGGGCCTGAATGGGGGGGGGGGTATGAAGGGGACATTTGACAGCCTCATAGCGGGGTGTCGCTCACCTGGGGAGGGGGGGGGATCGCTGGTACCAGTGACTTGGGGTGGTGCCAAATGCTGGCGAGAAGTGCGGTATGGCGGTGAGGGGGGGAGGGGCCCAGAGTGATAGTCTGAGATCTGTTTGAGCAACCGGCACCTTCAGGTACCATGCACCTAATTTACGCTGCCGTTCACCTCAGCTTCCAAAAACATTTCTAAGTGTGGTGGATTGCAATCTGGATTGTGCCAAACCACCCAGCGGGAATTGCACCTCATTTCCCGCCGAAAATCACTTTTAGAACTTTCTTGAGAGAATCGTGGCCAGTATGATTTTGCTTTTCCTGAATTTGATCTCCACAGGTCGCTGAAGGCTCACGGCGAGGACTCCAACCTTCACTCACCTTGGCTGCTGCCCTCTCAGTACTGCTCTCCAGCAGCACCTTGTTGCTGCTACTCCCGACTTTGGAGAAAACTGCAGAGTCCTGACCACCCCAATCTACTGATCCCATTCTCCAAGACTCCCCCGCCACAGTTCCCCAGTCTCACCCGATTCACAATTCCCCTGCCACCGTTCCGCAATCTCCCTCTCCCCCTCACCCCAGTCTCCATCTCCCACCACCCAACTCCAATCCTTTGATCCCTGTTCTTCAGTCTCCCTCTCTCTCCATGCTCCCTCATTCAATCTCCTCTCACCAGATCGCCATTCCCAAGTTTCCTTGTTCTCCCTGTTCCACAACACTATTTCCCCCAGTTTCCCTCTCTCCCCTGCCTTAAACTTTCAACCTTGTGAGCATAGAACATTTAGAACATAGAACATTACAGCGCCGTACAGACCCTTCGGCCCTTGATGTTGCGCCGACCTGTGAAACCACTCTAAAGCCCATCTACACTATTCCCTTATCGTCCATATGTCTATCCAATGACCATTTAAATGCCCTTAATGTTGGTGAGTCCACTACTGTTGCAGGCAGGGCATTCTATGCCCTTACTACTCTTTGAGTAAAGAACCTACCTCTGATATCTGTCCGATATCTATTTCCCCTCAATTTAAAGCTATGTCCCCTCGTGCTAGCCATCACCATCCGAGGAAAAAGGCTCTCACTGTCCACCCTATCTAATCCTCTGATCATCTTGTATGCCTCAATTAAGTCACTTACTCCTTCCAAAATGAATCACCTCACTCTTTTCTGCATTAAACTCCATTTGCCACCTCTCAGCCCAGCTCTGCAGCTTATCTATGTCCCTCTGTAACCTGCAACATCCTTCCGCACTGTCCACAACTCCACCGACTGTAGTGTCATCTGCAAATTTACTCACCCATCCTTCTACGCCCTCCTCCAGGTCATTTATAAAAATGACAAACAGCAGTGGCCCCAAAGCAGATCCTTGTGGTACACCACTAGTAACTGAACTCCAGGCTGAACATTTCCCATCAACCACCACCCTTTGTCTTCTTACAGCTAGCCAATTTCTGATCCAAACTGCTAAATCACCCTGAATCCCATGCCTCCATATTTTCTGCAGTAGCCTACCGTGGGGAACCTTATCAAACGCTTTACTGAAATCCATATACACCACATCAACTGTTTTACCCTCGTCCACCTGTTTGGTCACCTTCTCAAAGAACTCAATAAGGTTTGTGAGGCACGACCTACCTTCACAAAACCGTGTTGACTATCCCTAATCAAATTATTCCTTTCTAGATGATTATAAATCCTATCTCTTATAAACCTTTCCAAGACTTTTTTCACAACAGAAGTAAGGCTCACTGGTCTATAGTTACCGGGGTTGTCTCTACTCCCCTTCTTGAACAAGGGGACAACATTTGCTATCCTCCAGTCTTCTGGCACTATTCCTGTAGACAATGACGATATAAAGATCAAAGTCACAGGCTCAGCAATCTCCTCCCTAGCTTCCCAGAGAATCCTAGGATAAATCCCATCCTACCCAGGGGACTTATCTATTTTCATACTTTCCAGAATTGCTAACACCTCCTCCTTATGAACCTCAAGCCCTTCTAGTCTAGTAGCCTGTATCTCAGTATTCTCAGTATTCTCCTCGACAACATTGCCTTTTTCCTGTGTGAATACTGATGGAAAATATTCATTTTAACACCTATCTCGTCGGGCTCCACAGCTTCCCACTGTTGTCCTTGACTGGCCCTACTCTTACCCTAATCATTCTTTTATTCCTGACATACCTATAGAAAGCTTTCGGGTTATCCTTGATCCTACCTGCCAAAGGCTTCTCATGTCCCCTCCTGGCTCTCCTTAGCTCTCTCTTTTTGTCCTTCCTAGCTAACTTGTAACTATCGAGCGCCCGAACTGAACCTTCATGTCTCATCTTTACATAAGCCTCCTTCTTCCTCTTGACAAGTGATTCAACTACTTTGGTAAACGACGGTCCCTCGCTTGACCACTTCCTCCCTGCCTGACAGGTACATACTTATCAAGGACTCGTAGTAGCTGTTCCTTGAACAAGCTCCACATTTCAATTGTGCCCATCCCCTGCAGGTTCCTTCCCCATCCTATGCATCCTAAGTCTTGCCTCATCGCATCATAATTGCCTTTCCCCCAGCTATAACTCTTGCCCTACGGGAGATACTATCCCTTTCCATTGCTGAAGTAAACGTAACCGAATTGTGGTTACTATCACCAAATCTGTAAGGATTATCAATCTCAAACTGGCAGACGTGCTCTGACCTGCTAGCCTGGTGTATCTTAGCCCATTCACTGCCACATATAAAAAGGTCTGCTCTCTCTCATTACCAGTTCATCAATCCTCTTCTAAAGAATGGATTAATGGAGGTGCCTGCACTTCATGCGTGAGTTTGGGAAGGGGTGTTTATTAGTTTTGTGTGCATTCAATACCAGCAGGAGTCAAGGCAGTGAGTGAGTAAGGTGTAGATGTCAAGTTACGATGTTGAAGCCTTGCAATTTGCCTGATAATTTATCTGCATAGGATTACCCCAGCCACCCACCAGAAATCAGTCTCCTTCATCATTCAGTGAGATAGATCATGGCTGACCTCGACCTCAACCCCATTTGTCCAACTTAGTTCCATGTTGCTCGGCACCGGAACCCAACCCTAACTCTTACCAATCGCAGAAAGCTCAAACTCTCCCACCATCCACATTTATTTGGGGGAAGAGTTTTCAGATTTCCATCACCTGTTATGGAAAGAATGCTACTCTAATGCGCTCCTGAAAAGTCCAGCTCTAATTTTAAGAATATATCCCCTTGACCAAGACTCCCTCACGACAGAAAATTATTTCACTGTATTAAACCATTTTAATATATTAAATAGCTCGATCAGGGCACCGCGCAATCCTCCATAGGGGCATACAAGCCAAGTTAATACCATTATAATTTAACCTTTTGACCTGATATAATGCTGATGAATCTGTGCAGCACACCCTCCGACACTAATGTAATCCTTCCTGATGTATGGTGCCCAAAAGTCTCAGTCCAGCATTTGAGTACCACCCAAGGTGACACCCGGGGGACTGGTCAGCCAGCCATCTTTGAGATGGCACCAGTCACTGCTTCTCTGTTCCCCTCACACCTTGATCAGGCTCCAATTGGGACAGAGACATCAATCTTATTATGTCTGACAGAAGATGCCAGAAAAATAATTTCATTTAGGTCTGGCATTCATTTTAGTGAACATTTAAGAAGCATTGGAAATACAGGGGCTGAACCAATTCAATCACTACATTACTACTGGAAGCATGTGGTAGCTTTTTCTCCTTGAATCCTCATGCTGATGTCATTAGCAAGGTGTAGTGCTCAGCACATACACTCCTTCAGTGCAATCAAATTCCAAGGAACTCGCAAAGAACAGCGGATTGGACTGCGATGAAAGATTAAACTCTTCATCCAAAAGCAGCACCTTTCCAATCTTAAGGAGCATGGCCTGTTTGTATAATACAACCTGCAGAGTCCAGTTTACCACCACTGGGGTTGGATACAGAGTAAAGCACCCGCAAAACTTTTCCCATCAAACACTCCCAGGACAGGTACAGCACGGGGTTAGATATAAAATAAAATGCCCTCCACTCTGTCCCATCAAACACTCCCAGTACAGGTACAGCACAGGGTTAGATATAAAATAAAATGCCCTCCACACTGTCCCACCAAACACTCCCAGTACAGGTATAGCATGAGGTTAGAAACAGAGTAAAGCTCCCTCTACACTGTCCATTCAAACACTCCCAGGACAGGTACAGCACAGGGTGAGGTACAAATTAAGCTCCCTCGACACTGTCCCATGAAACACGCCCAATACAGGTACAGCCTGGGTTTAGATACAGAGTAAAGCTTCCTCTACACTGTCCCCATCAAACACTCCCAGATAGGTACAACATGGGGTTAGATACAAAGTAAAGCTCCCTCTGCACTGTCCCAAGAAACACTCCCAATACAGGTACAGCACGGGGTTAGATACAGAGTAAAGCTCCCACTACACTACCCCCATCAAACCCTCCAAAACAGATACAGAGTAAAACTCCCTCAAATAAGCATTGGCTGAGCAGGAGAAAGATAAAATCCATGACAGTAACATAGCGGATTATAGTTAATCATGGAATCACCGAGTTCCTACAGTGCAGAAGGAAGCCATTTAGCCCATCATTTCTGCACGGACACTCTGAAGGAGCATCCTACTTAGGCTCACTCCTCCGTACTATCCCTGTAACTCTGTCACCCCATGTAAACTGCACTTCTTTGGACTGTGGGAGGAAACTGAAGGACCCAGAGGAAATCTACAAAGACATGGCAAAAAAGTGCAGACTCTACACAGCCAGTCATCCAAGGCCAGACCTGGACACGGGTCTCTGGCACTGTGAGGCAGCAGTGAAGCATCAGCAATAAATCTATTTCTGGTGCTGGAATTGATTTACCATAAATCAGTTGACTTTGCATATAAGATGACCTGAAGTTTACAGCTTTAAAAATAACAGGTCGGATTTTCCTTGCAACCCACCATGTGTTTCGCAATGACAGAGGTGGTCCATCATGCGCTGGCAGCGGGATCTGGGGTTTCCCATTGAATGCTCTCCTTGTCACCGAGAAATCCGCAGCGAGTGTTGTGCCGTCCACCGCCAGAAAGCTGAGGCCCATGTCAAGGGCGGCACGTCGGCACAGTGGTTAGCATTGTTGCTTCACAGTGTCAGGGTCCCTGGTTTGATTTCCAGCTTGGGTCACTGCCTGTGTGAAGTCTGCACTTCTCTCCGTGCCTGCGTGGGTTTCCTCCGTGTGCTCCGATTTCCTCCCACAAATCCCGAAAGACCTGCTTTTAGGTAAATTGGGCATTCTGAATTTTCCCTCAGTGTACCCAAACAGGCGCCGGAGTGTGGCAACCAGGGGCTTTTCACAGTAACTTCATTGCAGTGTAAATGTAAGCCTACTTGTGACAATAATAAAGATTATTATTATTGCGTGGCCTTAACCTCTTTTCAAAGGCCGGTGCAGACTCGATGGGCCGAATGGCCTCCTTCTGCACTGTAAATTCTATGATTCCATGATATTGAGCACATTAGTCGATCAGCACCTCACCTCCCCCTCCTCTTTTGCAGTCATGACATTCTGCACTCATGTTAGCTATCAGCCTTATGTTTTTACTCCACAAATGGGTGTTTAACTTAACGGCAGCTTATAACTTGCACACGGGGTCCAGGCAATTCAGGCTGCGTTGAAGATGCCTGAGGGTTTATAACACATCCAGGGCTGGATTCTCCGTCCCGCCAGATATCTGGGGCGAAATTCTCCTACCCGCCCCGCCACATTTCTGCGCTGACCGGCCGGCGGGAGTCTCCGTAACACCGGCCGGTCAATGGGGTTTCCCATTGTGGGGCAGCCCCACGCCGTCGGGAAACCTCCGGGCGCCGGCAGAACGGAGACTCCCGCCGGCGGAGAATGACGCCCCAGGTTCAGCACTCTGGTGGGATGCTCCGTTTCGCCGTCTGGGCAATGGGGCTTCCCATTGTGGGGCACGTCGATTTCTGGTTCACCACGCCGTCAGGAAACCCCTAGGCTGCCGGCAAGACGGAGCATCCCGACGGCGGAGAATCCAGCCCCCACTCTTTGCATCAGATGCTGATGGCATTTCAAAATGGCGAACACCTAAACGTGTGCCAGTTGTTCACTTTTACACTCAGCGTATAGGTTTTTGGAGGGATTTACCGAGGTTTCTGTGGTTGACTTATACTCCACCATCTATGCTACCATTGGCATTTTATATTTATAGAGAACTATAGAGAATTTTATTGCATTGAAACAGGTTAATCAGTCTGGTCTATATTGGTTTCACATGAGCCTCCTTTACCGTTGCCTCGTCTGATCGACATATCCTTCTATTCCTTTCAGCCTCCTCTACCTAGCCTGTTTCTCATTAACCCATAAGTAGTTTAACTGAATATCACAGAGAGAAAGTATTTCTTTCAACTTGGCGCTCTGACAAGCAAGCGTTGAATCATTTCAATGTATCAGTGAGTTGTATCTGGATCAAGCATACTGGGGGAGGATTACCTGATGGGCAGTGAACAGTGATATTGGATTCCTATTCCTGGAAGGAATCTTGATTGCAACAGAATGGTTCAGAGTGACAATCTGTTGATTCCCCCAAGCATTTTGCTGCTGGGAGAGATTTGAAGTCAGCATGAGAAAGCATTGGTTAAGAACGTGTGCCCTTGTTTTTCAGGTACACAATGTATGCAAGGAGCAGTTGGACAGAAAGTGCCCACTGGGACCGTGCAAGCTGTCTGTCATTCCTCCGACTGCCCTGAACAGTATTGACTCAGATGGTGAGTAAGTTAGAGTGCAGCACTCCCGCGGTACCTCAGTACTGTCAGCTCACCCTGTGGGAAAACAAATCTTGGTTCAGGGCCAGAAGTGGAACTTTGTGTAGAATACAGTCAGACACAGACACGCACAAAGACATACAGGCAGCCAGAAACACAGGCACAGAAACATAGACACGCAAACACACACACAAAAACACAAACATACAATCACAAGCATACTGACACACACAAATATGTAGACATGCATACAGACACAGATTAAGAAGGGAACAGTACAGTACGATAGGAAGCTTGCAGGGAACATAAAGGCTGACACTAAGAGTTTCTACAGACATGTGAAGAGAAAGAGATTGGTAAAGAGAAATGTAGGTCCACTGTAGACAGAAACAGGGGAAGGGATAAAGAAATAACTAAGCAATTAAATACATACTTTGGTTCTGTCTTCACAAATGAGGACACAAATTAGATCCCAGAAATGTTGAAGAATGAAAGGTTTAGTGAGAGGAAAGAACTGAGGGAGATCAACATTAGTAGAGAAATGGTACTGGGAAAACTGATGGGATTGAAGGTAGATAAATCCCCAGGGCCTGGGAATCTGCATCCCAGAATGCTGAAGGAGGTGGCTCTGGAAATAGTGGATACGTTGGTGGTCATCGTCCGGGATTCCAGAGACTCTGGAACAGTCCCTGCAGATTGGAGGGTAGCTCACGTCACTCCGATATTCAAAAAGGGAGGTAGAGAGAAAGCAGGAAATTATAGACCAGGAAGCCTAAAATCGGTAGTGGGGAAAATGCTTGAATCAATTATCAAGGACTTTATAGCGGAACATTTAGAAAGCAGTGGCAGGATCAGTCAGAGTCAGCATGGATCTATTTATTTATTTATTTTTAAATTTAGAGTACCCAATTCATTTTTCCAATTAAGGGGTAATTTAGCATGGCCAATCCACCCAGCCTGCACATCTTTGGGTTGTGGGGGCGAAACCCACGCAAACACGGGAGAATGTGCAAACTCCACACGGACAGTGACCCAGAGCCAGGACCAAACCTGGAACCTCGGGTAACCCACTGCACCACTGTGCTGCCCTGACAGCATGGATTTATGAAGGGAAAATCATGCTTGACAAATCTGTTGGAATTTTTTGAAGCGGTAAC
The DNA here is from genome assembly GCF_047496885.1 of Scyliorhinus torazame. NCBI lineage: Eukaryota > Metazoa > Chordata > Chondrichthyes > Carcharhiniformes > Scyliorhinidae > Scyliorhinus > Scyliorhinus torazame. Next base: position 203,205,242 of record NC_092711.1, on the reverse strand, counting down.
CAGTACAGTCGACAAGGGGAGTCAGTCGATGTGGTATATTTGGACTTTCAGAAGGCGTTTGACAAAGTCCCGCAGAAGAGATTATTGTGCAAAATTAAAGCGCATGGGATTGGAGGAAATGTATTGAGGTGTATAGAAAACTGTTTGGCAGAGAGGAAACAAAGAGTAGGGATTAATGGGTCCTTTTCAAATTGGCAAGCAGTAACCCCTGGGGCACCACAGGGTTCGGAGCTGGGACCCCACCTATTCACAATATATATTAATAATTTGGATGAGGTGTAGCCATCTGGGATGGCCACTTCCCGATTACAAAATGGACACTTTGCAAAGATTGCAGGGAAAATGGACAATGCAGAGAAGACAAGCAGGTTCAGAGCTTGTCTGTATATTGGAGCCGCAGCTCCCAGACAAGACCAAAACTGTAGGCCCATTAGCATACTAATGGCCCATCTCCGGGAACAAAAGAGTAACATTTGAGTAACCGATTCTAAGGCAGACACCCCAGCGCCAGAGGCGACCAAAACAAAGCAGGCCAATGGCCACCTAGGACACGCCCAGCCATCAGGGCACCCACCCCTTTATTGGATGAAATCAATAGGAATGATTGAGAAACGGCCCAATTGATTGGGGCCAAGTTCAAGGCCCACCCAAAAGAGCGCGAAACCCCTTTGGGTATAAGATAAGATCGCTCTCTTGGACTTGGCTCTCACAGCGGAGAGACCCGTCCACCAGTTGCACCAGAAGCAAGTAAGTCCAAAGTCAACGCTCGCTACCAGGCGGACGTGCTTCGCTGTTTCCCCTCTACCACTTCGACCCCAGCAGCCTCAGAACCGAACAACGGCCATTGTTCTTGTCATGATATCCACATCAGCATATCATTGTGCAATCACACACACACTGATGGACAGGCAGTTGGACCAACCAGCACACACATAACATCGCAGCCAATCACCAGTGAGAGCACACGCACTATAAAACAGGGAACACCACAGTTCCCGCTCATTCTACCAGGAGATAGCTCAGAGCACAGAGCTCACTGCATGCCACTCAGACATAGACCATGTGCTGAGTGCCTCACTAAGATAGTGATAGGGCTGGGTCCACAGGTTAGCTGGTGAAGCACGTACCCAAGCCAGCAGTTAGTTGTTACAGTTGTTTAGACAATAAAACAGAGTTGTACCATCTACAGCCGTGTTGGATCATTTGTGCAACAGAACACCCAACACGACAGTTCCTCTGACTGAGTGGGCGCCCAAAGCTAAGTATAGGCTTTAGCAGTAGTGATAGTTTAGTCTGCAGAGTTTTGTGCATGAGTAGATATTAACTGTGTGTGTAAATAAATAAGCATTGACTTTGAACTAACTAACTGGTGTACCGAGTCTTTGATCAGTATTCGGTTTTGAACCTTGTGGCAGTATCGAAAGATACCTGGTGACTCTAGAGCAAACGTAATTAGAATTAAGGAAGGCGACCATATTGACTGCCATATTCAGAGCCAACCAAAGGGAGCAACAGAGGGAACAAAATGTAACATCTCAAAGTTTGCAGATGATACCAAATTAGGTGGGAGGGTGAATTGTGACGAGGATGCAGGGATCCTACAGCAAGATCTGGACAGGTTGGGCGAGTGGGCAAACCAATGGCAGATGCAGTATAATTTGGATAAGTGTGAGCTTTTTCATTTTGGAAATAAAAACAGGAAGGCAGATTACTACCTGAATGGTTGTAAATTGTGAGAGGGGAGTGTGCAGCGGGACTTGGGTGTCCTTGTGCACCATTCGCTGAAGGTAAGCATGCAGGTGCAGCAGGCACTAAAGAAGCTATGTTGGCCTTCATTGCAAGAGGGCAGCATGGTAGCATTGTGGATAGCACAATTGCTTCACAGCTCCAGGGTCCCAGGTTCGATTCCGGCTTGAGTCACTGCCTGTGCGGAGTCTGCACATAGATTACATAGAACATACATAGAACATACAGTGCAGAAGGAGGCCACTCGGCCCATCGAGTCTGCACCGACCCACATTAATCCCTCACTTCCACCTTCTCCCCGCAACCCAATAACCCCTCCCAACCCTTATGGACACTACGGGTAATTTAGCATGGCCAATCCACCTAACCTGCACGTCTTTGGACTGTGGGAGGAAACCGGAGCACCCGGAGAAAACCCACGCACACACGGGGAGAACGTGCAAACTCCGCACAGACAGTGACCCAGCGGGGAATCGAACCTGGGGCCCTGGCGCTGTGAAGCCACAGTGCTAATCACTTGTGCTACCGTGCTGCCCTTAATGGCACACATCCTCCCCGTGTGTGCGTGGGTTTCCTCCGGGTGCTCCGGTTTCCTCCCACAGTCCAAAGATGTGCAGGTTAGGTGGATTGGCCATGATAAATTGCCCTTAGTGTCCAAAATTGCCCTTAGTTTTGGGTGGGGTTACTGGGTTATAGGGATAGGGTGGAGGTGTGGACCTTGGGCAGGGTGCTCTTTCCAAGAGCCGGTGCAGACTCGATGGGCCGACTGGCCTCCTTCTGCACTGTAAATTCTATTTTTAAAAAAGAGGTTTCGGGAATAGAAGCAGGGATGTGTTGCTGCAATTGTACAGTGCCTTGGTGAGGCCACACTTGGAGTATTGTGTGCAGTTTTGGTCTCCTTCTCTGAAGAAGGATGTTCTTGCTCTCGAGGGAGTGCAGCAAAGGTTTACCAGACTGATTCCAGGGATGGCGGGACTGTCATATGAGGAGAGATTGACTGGGTTGGGATTGTTCTCGCTGGAGTTCAGAAGAATGAGGGGGGATCTCATAGAGACTTCTAAAATTCTAACAGGACTAGACAGGGTAGATGCAGGGAAGATGTTACCAATGATGATGTATCCAGGACCAGGGGTCACAGTCTGAGGATTCAGGGTAAACCATTTCGGACAGATATAAGGAGACACTTCTTCACACAAAGAGTGGTGAGCATGTGGAATTCATTGCCACAGGAAGTAGTTGATGCTAAAACTTTGAATATATTCAAGAGGCGACTGGATATAGCACTTGGGGAAAATGGGATCAAAGACTATGACTATGGGGAAAAATCAGGATTAGGCTATTGAGTTGGATGATCAGCCATGATCGTGATGAATGGCGGAGCAGGCTCGAAGGGCCAAAAGGCCTCCTCCTGCTCCTATCTTCTATGTATCTATGTATTATTATGGGCCAGGATTTGGAGAATCCCAAAGTGTATCATGGAGTTCACCTGACCCACAACTTTTAATAGATTGTGGTATGGGGAGCCCACGGCTCACTCTACAGGTATGGTACAGCAGAAAATGGACCAGTGGTTATTAAAGCAAAACAATGTTAATTCTATGAACTCAAGTTAACCTTTCTAAAACAAACAGTGAACATCTTAGCAACCAGAAAATCAAATACACCCCCCAAAGAATAAAGAGTAACCTGTATGCTGTCCTTTTATCATCCAAAAGACTTAACAAACCTTCAAACAGGAACACATTAGGGTTACATTTAATACTGAGACCTTTTTACAATTCTGAGTTCGCCAAATGATCCATAGATTGTCTTTGAGTGGCTGAGATCAACAGCAGTGCAGCTCACTTTTAACTTCAGATTCAGCTCACTGAAAAACACAGACACACCCAAGCTCTTTCTCAAACTGAAACTAAAAAAGCAGAAGTAGAGCTCAGCTCCACCCACAAGCTGACATCACTCCAGTAACATGAGCAGCTCCATTTCTTAAAGGTACATTTCTTAAACACCCATTTCTTAAAGGGTACTCTCACATGACAGTATCTATGACACACACATATACTCATACACAAACAAATACATACAGACACGCACAAACACATACATACAAATATACACATGCAGCACACACATACAGTCACGCAGGCACACATAAATACATATATGCAGACACACAAGCACACATATAGATGCACACAAATACATATAGATACACATAGACACACACACAAACATACATGCATACAGCCACACACAAACACATACATACAGGCATACACAAACTATACATGCAGTCAGAAGCTTTTTCCTAGGGTGGAAATGTTAATTACTAGGGAACATAGGTTTAAGGTGCGAAGGGCAAAGTTTAGAGGGGATGTGCGAGAGAAATGTTTACAAAGAGGTAGTGGGTGCCTGTAACTCGCTGTCTGAGGAGGTGATGGAAGCAGGTACAATAGTGACATTTAAGGAGCATTTTAACAAATACATGAATAGAACGGGAATAGAGTGATACGGATCCCGGAAGGGTAGAAGGTTTTCGGTTAGATAGAGAGCATAGTCGGTGCAGGATTGGAGGATTGAAGGGCCTGTTCCTGTGCTGTACTTTTCTTTATTCTTTGTTCTTACACACGTAGACACAAGTGGAGACACACAAATTCAGACACAAATATACAGATATACTTAGACAGATACAGGCATACACAGACACAGAAAAACACAAACACATACATGCACACTGTCAGACACACACGTGCACACACAGAAACACACCGACACATACAAACACATCCATGCAGACATCTTGGGCGGGATTCTGCCGTAATTGGAGGGGGCGGGCAACTCCGTCGGGAAGGAGTGGCGTGAACCACTCTGGCGTCGGGCCACCCCAAAGGTGCGGAAACCTCTGCACCTTCAGGGCCTAGGCCGGCGCCGGGGTGGTTTGCATTGCGCCAGCCGGCGGGGATGGGGCTTGGCGCCAAACCAACCGGCGCCGAAGGGCCTCCGCCGGCCAGCGCGAGTTGGCACATGCGCGGGAACGCCAGTATGCGCTGGCGCCATCACAGCGCAGGCGTAGAGGGGGGGATTCATCTCTGCGTCGGCCATCGTGGAGGAATAGCAGCTGATGCGGAGGAATAGAGTGCCCCCACGGCGCAGGCCCGCCCGCGGATCAGTCGGCCCATCGTGGGCCGGAGAATCGCCGGGCGGGCCGCTGCCAGCGGCCGGCGCAGCGCGATTCCCACCCCTGCCAAATCCCCAGCGGGGGAGAATTCGGCAGCTGGCGGGGGCGGGATTCACGCCGCCCCCCCGGCGAATCTCCGACCCGGCGGGGGGTCGGAGAATCCTGACACATACATACAGACACACACACAGGCACACACAAATGGAGGTATAAACGCAGATGCACACACAGCCAAATACACACAAATATGGGCTTGAATCCAGATACAGATGTGCACATAAACAGTCAGAATGGCACATGGACACAAATGCAGACCCAAACCCCAAAGCACAAGGGTGACAAATAGATTTCAAATTACAGTGTTAATCCTTTCAATGGTGTGATTCTGGGCGCGATTTAGCGACCTCACTGCCCCGGACTTGGTGTCAGGACAAGGCACCAGGACAGTCTTGCGAGAGGCCTCTCCCGAGATTCGCGATGCTTGAAACATCTCGTGAGATTCCGTTGAATCTCGCGAGGCATTGAGATCTGGACCTCACCCTCGTTGGGCGAGATCCAAGTAAATAAGGTGCCCGGGTGCCAGGTTGTCTGTGCCAGGGGTCAGGACGAGGGGGCCTTGCCCATAAGAGGTGGGGTGAGGGACGGGCTTGAGGACCCTGGAAGAGGTAGGTTGGGTGATGTGGGGAGGTTCTGAGACCGGGTTGGGGTGCTGAGGGGGGGAAGGGGTCGAAAAATCGGGGCCGCCTTTAAAAATGGTGTCCCGATCCGCAAGTAGACTTCCTCCACTGGTGAGCTGAGCTCGTCAGTGCAGGAAATGACTTAAAGAGTGGCCAGAAATGGGGGGTTCCTCACCGAGACCAAAACAAAATGGCAAAGAGCCGTTAAATAGCGGGGTTTTTCTTGGCGCTGCAGATGTCGAGAAAGACCCTGCTTAATGTGTCATTCAGCGGATTTTAACTTGAGTCTACTGAATTGCTTTGAAAGGGATTGTGAGTTGACGCTCCCTTTATAAATGAGGCCCTGTTTAGGATTCTCTTTCTGTGACATGACATCTCCCTTGTCAGTATCTATTGTTGTACAGAGTGAGGAAGTGTCATTTTACATCATTACACTGGGACACCTCTGTTCACAAATTTATTTTCAAACCTCTATTCCGCATTCTGGATCACTGAGAGAAGGAACTCTAGTTCTATACTGTGAATACTGACAAACTGGTTTTCAAAAATTGCTTCTGACTCTGTCATGCTGCATCACGTCCAACGGTTGCTAGGGAAACAGTAAATGGTGTGGTGAAGATATAAATGGTGCGGTACATTGAGATGAATACTGCCCGGAACACAGGAACATTATGAACAGGAGGGGGCCTTGCATTTCCTCCTCCACCATTCAGTCAGATCACAGCTGCTCTGTGCCTATCAGCACCATTTAATCATCTTTCTTCGAATACCTTGATATTTTAGATTACAATTTTCATCAGGAAAGCCCCAATTGGTTTCTTCACATGTCATTCTCATTAGGTACAGCCAACTTGAGGGGAATTCCAGATATCAGTGTTCCTACATTGTGGAAGGGGATAAATTCTGCACAGGCTAGGTGGATTGGCCATGCTTGGAAATTGCCCCTTAATGTCCAAAGATGTTAAGGTTTGACGGGGTTATAGGGGTGGGGCGGGGAACGGTAGGGTGCTCTTTTAGAGGGTCGTTGCAGACTTGATGGGCCGAGTGGCCTCCTTCTGCAGTGTAGGGATTCTGTGTATCGATGAATAGTGGATGGAGGAGAGACTTGGGTGGCGGGATTCTCCGACCTCCAGCCAGATCAGAGAATCTCTGGGGGGGGGGCAGCGTGAATCCCGCCCCGCCGCTCGGACGCCGGCTGCCGAATTCTCCGGAGCCGTTTTTTGGGCAGGGACGGGGATCACGCCGCACCGTCGGGGACCGTTGGCAGCGTCCCCCCCCCTCCCCCAGCAATTATCCGGGCCCCGATGGTCCATCCCGGCAGGACCTGGTTTGGGAGGCAGCTGGCAGAGTCCTCAGGGGGGAGCGGGGGGGATCCGGCCCCTGCGGTGGCCTGGCCCGCAATCGGGGCCCACCGATCTGCAGGCGGGCCTGTGCCATGGGGGGCACTCTTTCCCTCTGCGCCGGCCTCTGTAGGTCTCCGCCATGGCCGGCGCAGAGAACAAACCCCCTGTGTATGCGAAAAAACACGGTGGCAGTTCTGCGCATGCGCCAGAACACGCTGGCGGTTCTTCGTATGCGCGGGACCACGGCGGCCCTTCGCCGCCAGTTGCAGCTGCGCCAATCCCTCTGACGTCGGCCTAGCCCCCGGAAGTGCGGAGGATTCCGCAACTTCCGGGCGGCCCGACGCCGGAGTGGTTCAGGCCTCTCTTGGCGCCGGCGACGGGCCGTCCCGCCAATTGCAGGGGGAATCTGCAGCTGCTGTGAAGTGGATGAATGGCTGAGGAACCCCTAATTTCACTGGCTGCTTTGGGTACATGGTTTCATTTCTGAGGAAGCGGTGAATTAACTGAATTCATAAACTGGCCAGTTTCCAGGCAGCTTCCAAACCCAAAACTACTATCAGCTGGGAGGATAAGGGCGGTGGACGCATGGAGATGACCTGCAAGTTCCCCTCCAAGCCACTCACTGTCCTGATTTATAAATATATCGCCGTTCTTTCACTATCACTGGGTCAAAATCCTGTGACTCCCTCCCTCACTGCATAGTGGGTATACCTACACTTCAGGGATTGCAGTGTTTCAAGAAGGCTGTTCACCGCCACCTTCTGAAGGGCAATTAGGGATTGCTGGCCTAGCCAGTGACACCCACATCTCTCAAATTAATAACAATAAAAGTTGCGTTATTGCTCAGTTAAAAAGCTATTCTTAGGGGTAGCACGGTGTTCAACGATTGACCCAGGAACTTCATCAGGAATTTCGGTCAAAGCATGAATCTTACCAACAGAGGGGGCCGCAGGGTGGTGGTGTCATGGGCTTGGGATTGACGGGCCTATGCATGGGCTTCGGTCTTGTGAAGCTAAGGCAGCCCAATCCAACGCAATCTGATATGACCGAGCCTCAGCCATCATTCACCCCCCTAGGGTTGATAACGTCGTCCTTCCATAGGCTTGCGGCCTGTTGCAAGGCCTCCGTAGAACAACCACTCTGGGTTAGAACTTCACTGCGCTGTTACAGGAGAACTGCCACAGATTTTGGTGGGGAAAATGATCTTTCCAAGAGCCCTCACAGGCCAGTCAAATTCCGTTCCTGGGGCTGGATTCTCCACCCCGCCACGCCACATGTCTGTCCCGACCTGCCAGCGGGATTCTCTGTTACCCTGGCCGGTCAATGGGGAATCACGCCGGGGGAGAATCCCGCCCCTGGTTTGGCAATTTGGCTGGAATTCTGACCCCTCAATTTCTAGAAAATTCCCATTCAGTCTATCTACTTATATGATAGTTTGTCTTGTCGATATATTTCAGTCTAAGTAACGTTGCTGAGCTGTATGTTGTGTCCTTGCCTTTGTCCAGGATTCTGGAAGGCCACTTGCGCCTCATCCTGCACCAGTCCCCTCTTGGTCCTGGTGAACTCCAAGAGTGGTGATAACCAGGGGGTGAAGTTCCTCAGGAAGTTTAAGCAGCTCCTGAATCCAGCGCAGGTCTTTGACCTGATGATCGGAGGACCCCACCTCGGGTAGGTTCAGCTTTCATCTGCTTTTCAACTGTCGCCAAAAAATATTTCCTGGCTTACTTTCACAAAATAATTCTCAAGAGCTTTGCAGGATAATTTAATTTGTGAAGTGCTGTCTTGTGTCAAAATGCATCAGCTATTTAACACTGGTATCTAATTGTGATACAAATGAAAACTTAATAATTCTTCAGGGATGCTAATTAAGGGAGGAATGTTGGGACACAGGGAGAGCTCCCTGACCTTTGGAATCTGGAATCTTATCGTGCTCCATCAAACTCCTACAACAGTCACAGTTTAATAATTCGACAGAAAGACGGTACTTCTGACAGTGTAGCACTCCCTCAGTCCTGAACCTCTGAAAAGTCAACACTCCCTCAGTACTGCCCGTCTGACAATTCAACACTCCCTCAGCACAGCCCCTCTGACAATTCGACACTCCCTCAGTACTGCCCATCTGGCAATTCAACACTCCCTCAGCACAGCCCCTTTGACAATTCAACACTCCCTCAGTACAGCCCCTCTGACAATTCAACACTCCCTCAGCCCTGCCCATCTGACAATTCAAAACTCCCTCAGTCCTGCCCCTCTGACAACTCAACACTCCCTCAGAACTGGCATTCTGACAGTGCAGAACTCCCTCAGAACTGGCATTCTGACAGTGCGGCACTCCCTCAGAACTGGCACTCTGACAGTGCGGCACTCCCTCAGTACTGACCCTCTGACAGAGCGGCATCCCTCAGAACTGGCACTCTGACAGTGCGGCACTCCCTCAGAACTGGCATTCTGACAGTGCGGCACTCCCTCAGAACTGGCACTCTGACAGTGCGGCACTCCCTCAGTACTGACCCTCTGACAGAGCGGCATCCCTCAGAACTGGCACTCTGACAGTGTGGCACTCCCTCAGAACTGGCACTCTGACAGTAAGGAGGAAATAGCGGGGCACCTGGTGGGAAATTGTCCCATTGGGCAGACGCAGCATGGGTTCACAAAGGATAGGTCGTGTCTGACTAATTTGGTAGAATCTTTTGAGGACATTACCAGTGCAGTAGATAACGGGGAGCCAATGGATGTGGTATATCTGGATTTCCAGAAAGCTTTTGACAAGGTGCCACACAAAAGGTTGCTGCATAAACTAAAGATGCATGGCATTGAGGGTAAAGTGGTAGCATGGGTAGAGGATTGGTTAACTAACAGAAAGCAGAGAGTGGGGATAAATGGGTGTTTCTCTGGTTGGCAACCTGTAATTAGTGGGGTCCCTCAAGGATCAGTGTTGGGCCCGCAGTTGTTCACAATTTACATAGACGATTTGGAGTTGGGGACCAAGTGCAATGTGTCAAAGTTTGCAGACGACACTAAGATGAGTGGTAAAGCAAAAAGTGCAGAGGATACCGGAAGTCTGCAGAAGGATTTGGATAGGTTAGGTGAATGGGCTAGGGTCTGTCAGATGGAATTCAATGTTGCCAAGTGTGAGGCTATCCATTTTGGGAGGAATAACAGCAGAATGGATTATTATTTAAACGGTAAGATGTTAAAACATGCTGCTGTGCAGAGGGACCTGGGTGTGCTGGTGCACGAGTCGCAAAAAGTTGGTGTGCAGGTGCAACAGGTGATTAAGAAGGCTAATCGAGTTTTGTCTTTCATTGCTAGAGGGATGGAGTTCAAGACTAGTGAGGTTATGCTGCAATTGTATAGGGTGTTGGTGAGGCCGCATCTGGAGTATTGTGTTCAGTTTTGGTCTCCTTACCTGAGAAAGGACATATTGGCACTGGAGGGAGTGCAGAGGAGATTCACTAGGTTGATCCCAGAGTTGAGGGGATTCGATTATGACGAGAGGTTGACTAGACTGGGACTGTACTCATTGGAGTTTAGAAGGATGCGGGGGGATCTTACTGAGACATATAAAATTATGAAGGGAATAGATAGGATAGATGCGGGCAGGTTGTTTCCACTGGTCGGGGAAAGCAGAACTAGGGGTCATAGCCTCAAAATAAGGGGAGGTAGATTTAGGACGGAGTGCAGGAGTTACTTCTTCACCCAAAGGGTTGTGAATCTCTGGAATTCCTTGCCCAGTGAAGCAGTTGAGGCTCCTTCTTTAAACCTTTTTAAGAAAAAGATAGATGCCTTTCTAAAGAATAAAGGGATTCGGGGATATGGTGTACGGGCCGGAGAGTGGAGCTGAGTCCACAAAGATTAGCCATGATCTCATTAAATGGCAGAGCAGGCTCGAGGAGCCAGATGGCCTACTCCTGTTCCTAGCTCTTATGTTCTTATGTACAGCACTCCCTCAGTACAGATCCTAGGACAGCGCAGCTCTCACTCAGTACTGACCCTCTGACAATTCAACACACTCTCAGCACTACACCTCCAACAGTGCAGCACTCGCTCAGTACTGCTCCTCTGACAATTGAACACTCCCTCAGTATTGGCACTCTGACAGTGCAGCGCTCCATCAGTACTGATTTTCCGACAGTGCAGCATTCACACTGTTCTGACCCTCCGACAGGCAGCACTCCCTCAGTATTGAACCTGTGACAATACAGCGCTCCCTCAGTACTGCCCCTCTGACAATTCAACACATACTAAGTACTGACTGTAGAAGCCAGCTATTTTCTAGTGCACCTGATAATCTATAATGGGTAAAAGTGAGCATTAAGACCCTAGAATCAAATACCATTTTAAAACTCACTCATAGCAAAACACACATTCAGCACAATTCATTTTAAAACATACAGCTTACAAGATAGCATGCCATTGTTCTAACACAACTTTAAATACATAGTTTCTGATAAAGCATGCACGTTAATGAATACATTTCTCCAAGGGCAAGGGCAAGCTCCATGACAACGAGGTGGCTAACAGCCAGTATAGATAAGAGTGTTGAAACCGCATTCTTCAGCTCACCCAAGAATCTATGTTTCCTATTAAATGAGTGGCAACTAACCCTCTTACATTGGGGTGTAACTAGATGGCTAAAGACAGATATGATACAGTATAACTGTGAAGTTTCGTTCGGCCATTTTTAGCTGGATCATTCTCACTCTCTCTCTCTTTCCGGAATCAATCTATACTTTGACTTAACTATTCGTTGTCTTTCATATTTCACTTTCTGACTTTGACTGTTAACATTATTGCGAGCTGTTTGCCTAAGCAAGAAAATAATTTCTGTGATTCTTTGAAAGTTTCAATTGTCTACAAATTGCCTTTTAAATGACTCCCAATTGTAATCAATAGAAGACAAATAAAACGATTCTTATTTGCACCTGAGAAGTTTTAACTTCAATTTCTACTGAGTTCCAGTAATCGCAAAGTGCTGCTAAAACCGCATGGTAGATCTAACACTGACCCGCTGACAATTCAACACACCCTTAGTACTGAACCCCTGACACTGCAGCACTCACTCAGTACTTTTTCTTTCTTCATAAAATTAGAGTATCCAATTATTTTTTTCCAATTAAGGGGCAATTGAGCAGAGCCAATCCACCTAACCTGCACATCTTTTGGGTTGTGAGTGAAGCCCATGCAGACATGAGGAGAATGTGTAAACTCCACACGGACAGTGACCCAGGACCAGGATTCGAACCTGGGACCTCAGTGCAGTAGTCCCAGTGCTAAACACTGCACCACCGTGGTGCCCTTGCACTCGCTCAGTACTGACCCTATGACAGTGTAGCGCTCCCTAACTGCTGTCGCTCTGTCAATTTAACATTCCCTCAGTACTGACTCTCTGGAAGTTCAACACTCGCTCAGTACAGACCCACTGACGGTGCAGCAGTGCTTCATTCCTGACCCTATGTCAGTGCAGCGCACCCTCATTATTCGCCCTCTGGGAGTACGGCACTGTCTCGGTAGTCCCCCGCTGACAGTACAGCAAACTCTCAGTACTGAACCTCAGTATTGACCCTTTGGCAATTCAACACTCCCTCAGTGCTGACACTCTGCAAATTCAACACTCCCTCAGTACAGACCCACTGACGGTGCAGCAATACTTCATTGCTGACTCGACGTCAGTGCAGCACACCCTCAATAATCACCCTCTGACTGTGCGCCACTCCCTTTGTACAGTCGCTCTGACAATTCAACACTCCCTCAATGCTGGCACTCTGACAATGCAACGCTCCCTCAGTATTGACCCTGACAGTCTAGCACTCCCTCAGTACTGACCCTTTGACAATGCAGCGCTCCCTCAGTACTGACCCTCTGACAGTGCAACACTGCCTCAGTATTGGCACTCTGACAGTGCAGCACTCCATCAGTACTGACATTCCGACAGTGCAGCATTCACACTGTTCTGACCTTTTGACAGTGTAGCATTCCCTCAGTACTGACCCTCTGACAATTCAACACACACTAAGTATTGACCCTCTGACCCTGCAACACTCGTTCAACTGACCCTATGCGAATGCGGCGCTCCCTAAGTACGAACCCTCCAACAGCGCAGCAGTCCCTCAGTCCGGACTCTCTGACAGTGCGGCACTCCCTCAGGACTTACCCTTTGACAGGGCAGGTTTCCCTCTATGCTGACCCTCTGACTGTGCAGTACTTCCTCAGTCCTATCCCTCTGAGAGTGCAGTGCTCCCTCATTATTGGTCCCCTGACATTGCAGCGCCCCCTCTGACAGTACGGCACTTCGTCTGGACTGGCCTGCTGACAATTCAACACTCTCTAAGTATTGCCCATCTGACAGTGCAGCCATTCCCTCAATACTGACCCTCTGAAGTGGAGCACTACCTCAATAATCACTCAGCTCTTAATCCCAAGAGCTGCATCTAACTCCTTGAAAACATTTAAAACAAATAAATTTAGAGTGCCCAATTATGTTTTTTTCCAATTAAGGGGCAATTTAGCGTGGCCAATCCACCTAACCTGCACACCTTTGGGTTTTGGGGGTGAAACTCACTCAGACACGGGGCGAATGTGCAAACCTAACACAGACAGAGACCCAGAGCCTGGATCGAACCCGGCCTCTTGGCGCTGTGAGGCAGCAGTGCTAACCACAGCACCACCGTGCTGCCAATTCTTTGAAAACATGCAGGGTGCAATCTAGCGGAAAACTTTCTAAGTGTCATTTGTGGCATGTTTTTCAGGGAGTTTCCCGCCGACTGCCGGCGAGTTCCGCACCGATATCAAACGACATTTGATCACTTTTTTGGGCCCTGGCGAGTTTCTCACCAGTTTATCCCACATTTTTGGATGTGATTTAACTTAGTGGAAACAAAGTCCCACAGCGAGCACATTTAACCGTGTGTTTCCCAGCGCTTGCAATGGTTAGATAGGGGCCCAGCGAGGAAAGCGCAGCCGAGGCTGCACATAGCCGGAACTCCTCAGCATAGCGAGAAATCAGTATTCCACTTCAGGCCCCTGGCACAACCTTGACCCCCCCTTCCGCCCCCAGCCCCAACACACTATGGCACCTGGCACCTTGACACTGAGAGGCTGGCATCATTGTGGCATTTCCAGGATGCCAGGCTGGCACTGCCTTGGTACCCAGGTGGCTTCAGCAATGCTAGAGTATCACCCTGCCCAAAGTGCGTGCACCTGGGGGCCTCTGATACCCCATTTGTGGAGACCAGTACAGAGCACTCGCCTGAGGTCACCAAAGGAAAGGAGCTAGATTTCAACGAGGAATTAGATTTCAACGCCTCAGATGCCTCGAGAAACTACATATTAATGTGAGACTAGCTGACTTACTGTAATACAAAGAACAAAGACAAAGAACAAAGAAAAGTACAGCACAGAAACAGGCCCTTCACCCCGCCAAGCCCGTGCCAACCATGCTGCCCGTCTAAACTAAAATCTTCCACACCTCCGGGGTCCATATCTCTTTATTCCCAAACTATTCATGTATTTGTCAAGATTTGCCCCTTAAACGTCACTATTGTCCCTGCTTCCACCACCTCCTCCGTCAGCGAGTTCCAGGCACCCACTACCCTCTGTGTAAAAAACTTGTCTCGTACATCTCCTCAAAACCTTGCCCCTCGCACCTTAAACCTTAAACCTATGCCCCCTAGTAATTGACCCCTCTACCCTGGACAAAAGCCTCTGACTATCCACTCTGTCTATGCCCCTCATAATTTTGTAGACCTCTATCAGGTCTCCCCTCAACCTCCTTCGTTCCAGTGAGAACAAACCGAGTTTATTCAACCTCTCCTCATAGCTAATGCCCTCCATACCAGGCAACATCCTGGTAAATCTCTTCTGCACCCTCTCGAAAGCCTCCACATCCTCTTGGTATTGTGGCGACCAGAATTGAACACTATCCTCCAAGTGTGGCCTAACTAAGGTTCTGTACAGCTGCAACATGACTTGCCAATTTTATACTCAATGTCCCGGCCAATGAAGGCAAGCATTCCATATGCCTCCTTGACTACCTTCGCCACCTGTATGCACCATTATGCAGATTTGCTTAAAATGGACGAGATTTACATTGCAACAAGCTGCTTTTTGGATGCAGCGCGGCCGTAAAACTGCGGCCAGAATTTTTTTCAGCACTGGTGAGCTGAACTCAGAGGTTGGGCCGCCATTTTGAAATGATGCCCCAATCTCAAAGTGCGTTTGTGGGTCCCCACACCCCCCCACCATGGGCAATGTCACCACTCATATATGTTGACATTACTCCACCCTCAGACCCCCCCCCCCCAAGTGAGGACACCCCGCTATGGGGTCCCTGGGCGCTCCCCACTTCATGCCTTTCCACACCCCCTTACAGCACCTCCTTCCAGGATGCCCACCAGTCAACCCCCCCAAAACTCCCAGGGGCCGCTTCTTACCTGCTCTGCACCCCTCGTCCCAACCTTCATACCACCCCTCCAACCTCCTTTTATGGGCATGATCCTGACCCTTGGCAGTGCCACCCTGGCACCCAGGAGCCCTTGCGCTGCCACCCTGACAGTCCTCCTGTCAGCTTGGCAGTGCCACCCAGGCACCTTGCCAGTGCCAAAGTACCAGCCTGGCAGTGCCAAGATGCTCACATTCCAGGGGCAGAGCACAATCCCTGGCCACCCATGGGTCTCCGATGGGAGACCCCCCCCCAGGTGACGTTCCGCCTGGCCCACGCTTGTGTGGACCAGTACTGAACAGCGCCCAGCTGCAGCCTCGCGGGACTTGGTTAGATCCCGCGAGATGTTGTGGACGTCGGGAAGCCCACAATGCGTTGGTCTCTACTACTTTCTGTGGTCGCAAATTCCGCAGCCTCACTACTCTCTGGGTGAAGAGGTTTCTCCTCATCCCTGTCTCCCTGGATCGTCGGCCAAATTCCTCATTTGGACCCAAGATATAACTGGTGTATGGAATCTGTGATCAGTTAATGAGGACAGTTTAGCTAAGATTTCAGAGTGAATATTCTGACGGGATTACTGAATCTTGTTTCTGTTACACCAACACGATCGCCCATCTTTACAAACAATCTTTTTGAAACCAATGTATTTACTTAGAACTGGTCCAACTTAATTCTGTAACTTCAATATATACACCATTTCCCACGTGATTGCAGCAGGTTTAGATTATGGAATGAGAGCAGATCGAAGGAGACTATAGATTAGGAAGTGGGGGGTTCAAACATTTAGATGATTTAACATTTGGTGGCACGGTGGCACAGTGGTTAGCACTGTTACTTCAGGGTCGCAAGTTCGATTCCCGGCTTGGGTTACTGTCTGTGCGGAGTCGGCACGTTCTCTCCGTGTCGGCATGGGCTTCCTCCGGGTGCTCCGGCTTCCTCTCACAAGTCCGGAAAGAAGTGCTGTTAGGTGAATTGGACATTCTGAATTCTCCCTCCGTGTACCCGAAAAGGCGCCGGAGTGTGGCAACTGGGGGATTTTCACAGTAACTTCATTGCAGTGTTAATGTAAGCCTACTTGTGACAATAAAGATTATTATTATTTTGCTGCTGCATTTGCTTTCAATTTGGAGTAAGGCTGAACTGTGTTTGTTCCGTGACAGCCTCCGCCTGTTCCAGAAGTTTGCTACATTCCGGATCCTGGCTTGTGGAGGTGATGGGAGTGTGGGCTGGGTCTTATCAGAAATCGATAAACTGGGTTTACACAAACAGGTCAGTGAAGGATTACAACACCGGTTATTGTTCTGGCTGTTTGGTCAACAATTACGAGGTGGTTTTTTAATTAATTCTTGGGATTTGGACGTTGCTCGGGTGATTCTGAGCAGAGACAGGAGGGGATGGGACTGAACTCATGGAGACAGGAGGGGCTTGGACTGAATCCAGACAGACAGGACAGGCTGGGACTGAACCCAGACAGACAGGACAGGATGGGACTGAACCCAGACAGACAGGAGGGGATTGGACTGCACCCTGACAGACAGGAGGGGCTGGGACTGAACCCAGACAGACAGGACAGGCTGGGACTGAACCCAGACAGACAGGAGGGGATGGGACTGCACCCTGACAGACAGGAGGGGCTGGGACTGAACCCAGACAGACAGGACAGGCTGGGACTGAACCCAGACAGATAGGAGGGGATGGGACTGAACTCATGGAGACAGGAGGGGCTCGGACTGAACCCAGACAGACAGGACAGGCTGGGACTGAACCCAGACAGACAGGAGGGGATGGGACTGCACCCAGACAGACAGGAGGGGCTGGGACTGAATCCAGACAGACAGGAGGGGCTCGGACTGTACCCAGACAGACAGTAAGGGCTGGGACTGAACCCAGACAGACAGGTGTGGTGATATACATCACTGTAAGTACACAAAGGGTTAATGTACACTACACCTAGCTAGACACTAGAGGGAACACCAGAGACATGACACACAGACAGTCAACCAATAGGTCAGTAAGATAGGACATGACCAATGGGCAGTCACGATACACGATAGAGGTGACATTACCATAGGAGGGCATTACACCAACCCATATAAAAGGACACATCACACATGCTCAGTCTCTTTCCAGTGGAGACTCTCAGTGAGCACAGACACAGGGTTGATTGAACATCACTCCCACCACGTGGATTGTAGCAGACAGGTTCGTCAGTCTGAGTAGCTATAGCAGGATTAACAGTACCGTCGAAGCCAAGTAGGAGAATTGTTAATAGCTTAATAAATGTGTTAAAGCTATCTCCAAGTCTGAACCTTCGTTTGTCAGAGTGCACATCAAGGAAGCAGCTTATGCAGCGTCAAGGGCATAACAAAACATGGTTCCAGGAGTGACTGTTAAATCCATATAGTTCAATTCAGCAAACAGTGACAACCAGCAACAACAACCAGGCAAGATGATGTTCGGGATTCCGGTTCCCTAGCAGCTCGGGTACCAAGGCAATCTCAGTGAAAACTGGCGTTGGTTCCGGCAGAGATTTGAGATCTACCTGGTAGCATGCGACTTAGATGGCGTGGCGAATGCAGAGAAAATTAAGCTTCGACTTACCATTGCAGGTCCAGAAGCAGCTGAAATCTTCCAGACCTTCAAATACTCAAAGGGGCAAAAGGAGCGATTTCCAGGCAGTCCTGGAAAAATTCCAAGAATTCTGCGAGGAACATACAAGAAGAAAAGGTAAAAGAGGCGGCAAAACGCACCGCGAGGTAGGCTTGCAGCAACGAATGGCAGTTTTGAATTGCAGCCATCTTGGAAAAGGTGCTGCACATGCACAGTTGCGCGATTGAGAACAAGGCCCCAAGTAAAGGAACAGCGATCTGCGCATGCGCAATCGCTTCCTCCGCACTACGTCACACGCTTCCTGACATCAGAGGCACACGGAAAAAAAAATTTAAAGCCTCAAACCAGATTCTTTCCCCTGGAACAACAGCACAATGCCTGAAATTCGACCTGCAGCTGAAAGTAACCTCTGCAGAACCCTGCAACAAGTAGTTACCACCGCCCAAAGAGATGATACAGTCCTTGAAAACTATGACTCAGACCTTGACTTCTTCTTTGGACATCGCGAGCCCAATGCCAGCTCCGACACAAAAGGTGATGATTATGGTCTTGGAAGACAACGACTCAGACAACGCTTTCACCCTGGGAGGCTACCCCAGTACCAAATCCGAACCACAACTAGACGTGTTGCACATTGACGACCCCGATGACGTGTTCTTCGGATATGAGGATCTTCAGCCCAGCATATACGACATCCCGACTCGTGAGTGCAGGATTATGCTGCGGCCTGGCACCAAGAGGCAGAGAGCGGTACAAGCCCACAGAGAGCGGCCTGCTGCCACACAGAGAGTGGTCCACGCACCGCGAAGAGTCCCCGACTCCTCACAGAGAGGGGTCCACGCAACGCAAAGGGTCCCCGACTCCACACAGAGAGTGGTCCACACACCACAAAGGGTCCCAGCCTCCACACAGAACGTGATGAAAAACTCCACAGCGAGCTCGTGGACAGACTCCACAATAGAAGCAACGCAAGACTCCAGAGCACAGTCCTTGCATGAACAAGAAGTGATGACAGTTTCCACAGAGAGACCAATGCCCGATTCCACACAAGGAACGCTGCAAGACTCCACAGAGGGAGTGACACAAGCCTCCACAGCGAGCTCGTGGACAGCCTCCATGATAGAAGCAATGCAAGACTCCAAAGCGCAGTCCTTGCATGAACAAGACCATGAGGGTCTAGAAACCTCCTCTGAGCAACCAGCAGCAGACGATGCAAGTCTGCCACGCTCAAGTGAACAACAGAAAGACTGTGACATTCTACCATGCTCAAGTGGACAGCAAGCAGACTATGACAGTCTACCACGCTCCAGTGAACAAGAAGAAGACTCTGACAGTCTACCATGCTCAAGTGGACAGCAAGCAGACTATGACAGTCTACCACACTCCAGTGAACAAGAAGAAGACTCTGACAGTCTACCAGGCTCAAGTGTACAGCAAGCAGACTATGACAGTCTACCTGGATTATTTGAGCCACCAGAAGAAGACTCTGACGGTCTACCCAGCTCAAGTGAACAACAAGGGACACAGGGCTAAAGAGCTGGCTTTGAAAGCAGACCAAGGTAGGCCAGCAGCACAGTTCAATTCCCGTACCAGCCTCCCCAAACAGGCGCCGGAATATGGCGACTAGGGGCTTTTCACAGTAACTTCATTTGAAGCCTACTTGTGACAATAAGCGATTTTCATTTTCAAGAAGACACTGAGGCTCTACCCACTGTATGTGATGACGGCATCCCACTTCCCATACCAGATGTGCAACATGACAGACCTCAACTAGTGTGTA
This sequence comes from Scyliorhinus torazame, assembly GCF_047496885.1. Taxonomy (NCBI): domain Eukaryota; kingdom Metazoa; phylum Chordata; class Chondrichthyes; order Carcharhiniformes; family Scyliorhinidae; genus Scyliorhinus; species Scyliorhinus torazame. The sequence goes on along the minus strand of NC_092711.1, from coordinate 203,185,471 downwards.
CAGAGGCACTCGACAATTACAGTGAGACAACTGGTGACTCCGGTGACACCACGTTAATTCAAACCTCATCCGCTCGAGCCTCTCCACAAGCAAATGCATTCCTTAATGTTTTGACTCCGGATGGGGAGCATCAAGAAACCCCAGGAGATGGAAGTGAACTTGAAATGACTCCGGACGGAGAGCATCAAGAAATCTCAGCTGACTCAAGTGAACCTGCAATGACTCCGGACGGGGAGCATCAAGAACCCAAAGCTAATTCAGGTGAACCAGAAAGGGCTCTAGACGGGGAGCATCGACAAACTAAAACTGACTCAGGTGAAACAGACCAGACTCCAGACAGGGAGCATCGACCAGCCAAAACTGATTCAAGTAAGTCGGACATGACTCCAGACGGTGAGCACCACAAACTCAGTGACGGCACGCTCAAGGAGATAGCAGACGCCACAAAGCACGCTGACACGAGTAACTGTGTGAAGGACTCGTATTATCCACAGAGTGTGGCCCTTGAGAGCAGCAAGCACAGCAACAAATCCAATCACAGCAACGACATCAAAGACAGTGGCAAGAAGCATACCAAAGGCAACAGCTTTGACAACAAGCACGTCAAACACAACACCAATGGAACTACGACTGGTACGACACGGTACAACTCTGCAAATGAGGGACACTGTTACTGCTCAGCTCAGTATGATGGCATGCCATGGCAGGATGATGTATCGAACCAATTCACGTTTGCTGCACTACCAACAGGCAACCTGGCTTTCAGGACAGATGCGGTCAAGAATTACCACCACAAGCATCGAAAGAAAAAAAAAGGAGTCCAAATCCGACAACCAAGTGATTTAACCACTTCTTGGTTCCTTCAGCACAGGGACACTGATGGCGTTTACAATGCAATGCCACCATCAACATCACCAATTCACCAACCAAACAAGAAAGCCACTCGACCATAATAATTAATGAACTTTGGACTCATGCATATGATTTGGACTTATTGTTTAATGATCACAGTTATCATAACTTGTACAGAGTATCACTCATCTACCTAGTTTGTTCAATTTTCTTTAACACTGTACAGAAAATATGTAACACGGAAAAAGGGGGGATGTGGTGATATACATCACTGTAAGTGCACAAAGGGTTAATGTACATACACTACAAGGAAGCAGCTTATGCTACATCAAGAGCATAACAAAACAACAGAAGGGGCTGAGATTGAACTAATGGAGACAGGAGGGGCTGGGAATGAACTCATGGAGACAGGAGGGGCTGGGACTGAGGCCAGACAGACAGGAGGGGCTAGGACTCAACCCAGACAGACAGGAGGGGCTGGGACTGAACCCATCCAGGAGGGGCTGGGACTGAGCCCAGACAGACAGGAGGGGCTAGGACTCAACTCAGACAGACAGGAGGGGCTGTGACTGAACCCAGACAGACAGGAGGGGCTGGGACTGAACCCAGACAGACAGGAGGAGATGGGACTGAACCCAGACAGACAGGAGAGGCTTGGACTGAACCTAGACAGACAGGAGGGGCTGGGACTGCACCCAGACAGACAGGAGAGGCTGGGACTGAACCCAGAGAGACAGGTGAGGCTGGGACCGAACCCAGACAGACAGGAGAGGATGGGACTGAACCAAGACAGACAGGAGGGGCTTGGACTGAACCTAGACAGACAGGAGGGGCTGGGACTGAACCCAGACAGACCGGAAAGGCTGGGACTGAAGCCAAACAGGCACGAGGGGAGGGGACTGCACCCAGACAGACAGGAGGGGCTGGGACTGAACCCAAACAGGCATGAGGGGAGGGGACTGCACCCAGGCAGACAGGAGTGGATGGAGCTGAACCCAGACAGACAGGAGGGGATGGGACTGAACTCGTGGAAACAGGAGGGTTTCAGACTGAACCCAGACAGACAGGAGGGGCTGGGACAGAGCCCAGACAGACAGAAGGGGCTAGGACTCAACCCAGACAGACAGGAGGGGATCGGACTGAACCCAGACAGAGAGGAGGGGATGGGTCTGCAACCAGACAGACAGGAGGGGCTGGGACTGAACCCAGACAGACAGGAGGTCTGCGACTGAACCTAGACAGACAGGAGGTGCTGAGACTGAACTCAAGGAGATAGGTGTTCGGACTGATCCCAGACAGACAGCAGGGGGTGGGACTGAACCCAGACCGACAGGAGAGTCTTAGACTGAACCGATCAGGCAGGAGGGGCTGGAACTGAACCTAGACAGACAGGAGGGGCAGGGACTGAACCCAGACAGACAGGAGAGGCTGGGACTGAACCCAGACGGACAGGTGAGGCTGTGACCGAAGGCAGACAGACAGGAGGGACTGTGACTGAACCCAGACCGACAGGAGAGTCTTAGACTGAACCCAGACAGACAGGATGGGCTTGGACTGAACCCAGACAGACAGGAGGGGCTGGGACTGAGCCCAGACAGACAGGAGGGGCTGGAACTGAACCCAGACAGACCGGAGGGGCTTGGACTGAACCCAGACAGACAGGAGGGGCTGGGACTGAACCGAGACAGGAGGGGCTGGGACTGAACCCAGACAGACAGGAGGGGCTGGGACTGAGCCCAGACAGACAGGAGGGGCTGGGACTGAACCCAGACAAACAGGAGGGAATGGGACTGAACCTAGACAGACAGGAGGGGCTGGGACTGAACTCAAGGAGATAGGTGTTCGGACTGATCCCAGACAGACAGCAGGGGGTGGGACTGAATCCAGGCAGACAGGAAGGGCTAGGACTCAACCCAGACAGACTGGAGGGGCTGGGATTGAACCCAGACAGACAGGAGGGGCTGGGACTGAGCCCTGACAGACAGGAGGGGCTGGGACTGAACCCAGACAGACAGGAGGGGCTGGGACTGAAACCAGACAGACAGGAGGGGCTGGGACTGAACCCAGACAGACAGGAGGGGCTGGGACTGAGCCCTGACAGACAGGAGGGGCTGGGATGGAACCCAGACAAACAGGAGGGGCTGGGACTGAGCCCTGACAGACAGGAGGGGCTGGGACTGAACCCAGACAGACAGGAGGGGCTGGGACTGAACCCAGACAGACAGGAGGGGCTGGGACTGAACTCAGACAGACCGGAGGGGCTGGGACTGAGCCCTGACAGACAGGAGGGGCTGGGATGGAACCCAGACAAACAGGAGGGGCTGGGACTGAACTCAGACAGGCAGGAGGGGCTGGGACTGAGCCCAGACTGACAGGAGGGGCTAGGACTCAACCCAGATGGACAGGAGGGGCTGGGACAGAGCCCAGACTGACAGGAGGGACTGAAACTGATCCCAGACAGACAGGAGGGGCTGAGACCAAACCCAGACAGACAGGAGGGAATGGGACTGTACCCAGACAGACAGGAGGGCCTGGGACTGCACCCAGACAGACAAGAGGTACTGGGACTGAACCCAGACAGACAGCGGGGATGGGACAGCACCCAGAGAGACCGGATGGTCTAGGACTGCACCCAGACAGACAGGAGCGGCTGGGACTGAACCCAGACAGACAGGAGGGGCTGGGACTGAACCCAGACGGACAGGTGAGGCTGTGACCGAAGGCAGACAGACAGGACGGGCTGTAACTGAACCCAGACCGACAGGAGAGTCTTAGACTGAACCGATCAGGCAGGAGGGGCTGGAACTGAACCTAGACAGACAGGAGGGGCAGGGACTGAACCCAGACAGACAGGAGAGGCTGGGACTGAACCCAGACGGACAGGTGAGGCTGTGACCGAAGGCAGACAGACAGGAGGGACTGTGACTGAACCCAGACCGACAGGAGAGTCTTAGACTGAACCCAGACAGACAGGATGGGCTTGGACTGAACCCAGACAGACAGGAGGGGCTGGGACTGAGCCCAGACAGACAGGAGGGGCTGGAACTGAACCCAGACAGACCGGAGGGGCTTGGACTGAACCCAGACAGACAGGAGGGGCTGGGACTGAACCGGGACAGGAGGGGCTGGGACTGAACCCAGACAGACAGGAGGGGCTGGGACTGAGCCCAGACAGACAGGAGGGGCTGGGACTGAACCCAGACAAACAGGAGGGGATGGGACTGAACCTAGACAGACAGGAGGGGCTGGGACTGAACCCAGACAGACAGGAGGGGCTGGGACTGAACCCAGACAGACAGGAGGGGCAGGAACTGAACCCAGACAGACAGGAGGGGCTGGGACTGAGCCCAGACAGACAGGAGGGGCTGGGACTGAACCCAGACAGACAGGAGGGGCTGGGACTGAACCCAGACAGGAGGGTCTGGAACTGAACCCAGACAGACAGGAGGGGCTGGGACTGAACCCAGACAGACAGGAGGGGCTGGGACTGAGCCCAGACAGACAGGAGGGGCTGGGACTGAACCCAGACAGGAGCTTCTGGAACTGAACCCAGACAGACAGGAGGGGATGGGACTGAACCCAGACAGACAGGAGGGGCTTGGACTGAACCCAGACAGACAGGAGGGGCTGAGACTGAACCCAGACAGACAGCAGGGGCTGGGACTGAACCCAGACAGACAGGAGGGGCTGGGACTGAACCCAGACAGACCGGAAAGGATGGGACTGAACCCAGACAGACAGGAGGGGCTGGGACTGAACCCAGACAGACAGGAGGTCTGCGACTGAACCTAGACAGACAGGAGGTGCTGAGACTGAACTCAAGGAGATAGGTGTTCGGACTGATCCCAGACAGACAGCGGGGGGGGGGACTGAATCCAGGCAGACAGGAAGGGCTAGGACTCAACCCAGACAGACTGGAGGGGCTGGGATAGAACCCAGACAGACAGGAGGGGCTGGGACTGAGCCCTGACAGACAGGAGGGGCTGGGACTGAACCCAGACAGACAGGAGGGGCTGGGACTGAACCCAGACAGACAGGAGGGGCTGAGACTGAACCCAGACAGACAGGAGGGGCTGGCACTGAGCCCTGACAGACAGGAGGGGCTGGGACTGAACCCAGACAGACAGGAGGGGCTAGGACTGAGCCCAGACTGACAGGAGGGGCTAGGACTCAACCCAGACGGACAGGAGGGGCTGGGGCTGAGCCCTGACAGACAGGAGGGGCTGGGACTGAACCCAGACAGACAGGAGGGGCTGGGACTGAACTCAGACAGACAGGAGGGGCTGGGTCTGAGCCCTGACAGACAGGAGGGGCTGGGATGGAACCCAGACAAACAGGAGGGGCTGGGACTGAGCCCAGACTGACAGGAGGGGCTTGGACTCAACCCAGACGGACAGGAGGGGCTGGGACAGAGCCCAGACTGACAGGAGGGACTGAAACTGATCCCAGACAGACAGGAGGGGCTGAGACCAAACCCAGACAGACAGGAGGGAATGGGACTGTACCCAGACAGACAGGAGGGCCTGGGACTGCACCCAGACAGACAAGAGGTACTGGGACTGAACCCAGACAGACAGCGGGGATGGGACAGCACCCAGAGAGACCGGATGGTCTAGGACTGCACCCAGACAGACAGGAGCGGCTGGGACTGAACCCAGACAGACAGGAGGGGCTGGGACTGAACCCAGGCGGACAGGTGAGGCTGTGACCGAAGGCAGACAGACAGGAGGGGCTGTAACTGAACCCAGACCGACAGGAGAGACTTAGACTGAACCGAGACAGGCAGGAGGGGCTGGAACTGAACCTAGACAGACAGGAGGGGCAGGGACTGAACCCAGACAGACAGGAGAGGCTGGGGCTGAACCCAGACGGACAGGTGAGGCTGTGACCGAAGGCAGACAGACAGGAGGGACTGTGACTGAACCCAGACCGACAGGAGAGTCTTAGACTGAACCGAGACAGGCAGGAGGGGATGGAACTGAACCGAGACAGACCGGAGGGGCTTGGACTGAACCCAGACAGACAGGAGGGGCTGGGACTGAGCCCAGACAGACAGGAGGGGCTGGTACTGAACCCAGACAGACCGGAGGGGCTTGGACTGAACCCAGACAGACAGGAGGGGCTGGGACTGAACCCAGACAGACAGGAGGGGCTGGGACTGAACCGACACAGGAGGGGCTGGGACTGAACCGAGACAGGCAGGAGGGTCTGGAACTGAACCCAGACAGACAGGAGGGGATGGGACTGAACCCAGACAGACAGGAGGGGCTGGGACTGAGCCCAGACAGACAGGAGGGGCTGGGACTGAACCCAGACAGACAGGAGGGGCAGGAACTGAACCCAGACAGACAGGAGGGGCTGGGACTGAGCCCAGACAGACAGGAGGAGCTGGGACTGAACCCAGACAGACAGGAGGGGCAGGAACTGAACCCAGACAGACAGGAGGGGCTGGGACTGAGCCCAGACAGACAGGAGGGGCAGGAACTGACCCCAGACAGACAGGAGGGGCTGGGACTGAGCCCAGACAGACAGGAGGGGCTGGGACTGAGCCCAGACAGACAGGAGGGGCTGGGACTGAACCCAGACAGACAGGAGGGGCTGGGACTGAACCCAGACAGACAGGAGGGGCTGGGACTGGACCCAGACAGACAGGAGGGGCTGGGACTGAACCCAGACAGGAGGGTCTGTAACTGAACCCAGACAGACAGGAGGGGCTGGGACTGAACCCAGACAGACAGGAGGGGCTGGGACTGAACCCAGACAGACAGGAGGGGCTGGGACTGAGCCCAGACAGACAGGAGGGGCTGGGACTGAACCCAGACAGGAGGGTCTGGAACTGAACCCAGACAGACAGGAGGGGCTTGGACTGAACCCAGACAGACAGGAGGGGCTGGGACTGAACCCAGACAGGAGGGTCTGGAACTGAACCCAGACAGACAGGAGGGGATGGGACTGAACCCAGACAGACAGGAGGGGCTTGGACTGAACCCAGACAGACAGGAGGGGCTGGGACTGAACCCAGACAGACCGGAAAGGATGGGACTGAATCCAGACAGACAGGAGGGGCTGGGACTGAACCCAGACAGACAGGAGGGGCTGGGACTGAACCCAGACAGACAGGAGGGGATGGGACTGAACCCAGACAGACCGGAAAGGATGGGACTGAACCCAGACGGACAGGAGGGGCTGGGACTGAACCCAGACAGGCAGGAGGGGCTGGGACTGAACCCAGACAGACAGGAGGGGGTGGGACTGAACCCAGACAGACAGGAGGGGCTGGGACTGAGCCCAGACAGACAGGAGGGACTGGGACTGAACTCAGACAGACAGGAGGGGCTGGGACTGAACTCAGACAGACAGGAGGGGCTGGGACTGAACTCAGACAGACAGGAGGGGCTGGGACTGAGCCCAGACAGACAGGAGGGACTGGGACTGAGCCCAGACAGACAGGAGGGACTGGGACTGAACCCAGACAGACCGGAAAGGATGGGACTGAACCCAGACAGACAGGAGGGGCTGGGACTGAACCCAGACAGACAGGAGGGGCTGGGACTGAGCCCAGACAGACAGGAGGGACTGGGACTGAACTCAGACAGACAGGAGGGGCTGGGACTGAACTCAGACAGACAGGAGGGGCTGGGACTGAACCCAGACAGACAGGATGGGCTGGGACTGAACCCAGACAGACAGGAGGGGCTGGGACTGAACCCAGACAGACAGGAGGGGCTGGGACTTAACCCAGACAGACAGGAGGGGCTGGGACTGAACCCAGACAGACAGGAGGTGCTGGGACTGAACCCAGACAGACAGGAGGGGCTTGGACTGAACCCAGACAGATAGGAGGGGCTGGGACTGAACCCAGACAGACAGGAGGTGCTGGGACTGAACCCAGACAGACAGGAGGGGCTTGGACTGAACCCAGACAGACAGGAGGGGCTTGGACTGAACCCAGACAGACAGGAGGGGCTTGGACTGAACCCAGACAGACAGGAGGGACTGGGACTAAACCCAGACAGACAGGAGGGGCTGGGTCTGAACCCAGACAGACAGGATGGGCTGGGACTGAACCCAGACAGACAGGATGGGCTGGGACTGAACCTAGACAGACAGGAGGGGCTGGGACTGAACCCAGACAGACAGGAGGGGCTGGGACTGAGCCCAGACAGACAGGAGGGGCTGGGACTGAACCTAGGCAGACAGGAGGGGCTGGGACTGAACCCAGACAGACAGGAGGGGCTGGGACTGAGCCCAGACAGACAGGAGGGGCTGGGACTGAACCCAGACAGACAGGAGGGACTGGGACTGAACCCAGACAGACAGGAGGGGCTGTGCCTGAACCCGGACAGACAGGAGGTGCTGGGACTGAACCCAGACAGACAGGAGGGACTGGGACTGAACCCAGACAGGCAGGATGGGCTGGGACTGAACCCAGACAGACAGGAGGGGCTGGGACTGAACCCAGACAGACAGGAGGGGCTGGGACTGAACCCAGACAGACAGGAGGTGCTGGGACTGAACCCAGACAGACAGGAGGGGCTTGGACTGAACCCAGACAGACAGGAGGGGCTGGGACTGAACCCAGACAGACAGGAGGTGCTGGGACTGAACCCAGACAGACAGGAGGGGCTTGGACTGAATCCAGACAGACAGGAGGGGCTTGGACTGAACCCAGACAGACAGGAGGGGCTTGGACTGAACCCAGATAGACAGGAGGGACTGGGACTAAACCCAGACAGACAGGAGGGGCTGGGACTGAACCCAGACAGACAGGATGGGCTGGGACTGAACCCAGACAGACAGGAGGGGCTGGGACTGAACCCAGACAGACAGGAGGGGCTGGAACTGAACCCAGACAGACAGGAGGTGCTGGGACTGAACCCAGACAGACAGGAGAGGCTGGGACTGAACCCAGACAGACAGGAGGAGATGGGACTGAACCCAGACAGACAGGAGGAGATGGGACTGAACCCAGACAGACAGGATGGGCTGGGACTGAACCTAGACAGACAGGAGGGGCTGGGACTGAACCTAGACAGACAGGAGGGGCTGGGACTGAACCCAGACAGACAGGAGGGGATGGGACTGAATCCAGACAGACAGGAGGGGCTGGGACTGAGCCCAGACAGACAGGAGTGGATGGGACTGCACCCAGACAGACAGGAGGGGCTGGGACTGCACCCAGACAGACAGGAGGGGCTGGGACAGAGCCCAGACAGACAGGAGGGGATGGGACTGAACCCAGACAGACAAGAGGGGCTGGGACTGAACCCAGACAGACAGGAGGGGCTGGGACAGAGCCCAGACAGACAGGAGTGGATGGGACTGCACCCAGACAGACAGGAGGGGCTGGGACTGCACCCAGACAGACAGGAGGGGCTGGGACAGAGCCCAGACAGACAGCAGGGGATGGGACTAAACCCAGACAGACAGGAGGGGCTGGGATGGAACCCAGACAAACAGGAGGGGCTGGGACTGAGCCCAGACAGACAGGAGGGGCTGAGACCAAACCCAGACAGACAGGAGGGAATGGGACTGTACCCAGACAGACAGGAGGGAATGGGACTGTACCCAGACAGACAGGAGGGCCTGGGACTGCACCCAGACAGACAAGAGGTACTGGGACTGAACCCAGACAGACAGCGGGGATGGGACAGCACCCAGACAGACAGGAGCGGCTGGGACTGAACCCAGACAGACAGGAGGGGCTGGGACTGAACCCAGACGGACAGGTGAGGCTGTGACCGAAGGCAGACAGACAGGAGGGGCTGTAACTGAACCCAGACCGACAGGAGAGTCTTAGACTGAACCGAGACAGGCAGGAGGGGCTGGAACTGAACCTAGACAGACAGGAGGGGCAGGGACTGAACCCAGACAGACAGGAGAGGCTGGGACTGAACCCAGACAGACAGGTGAGGCTGTGACCGAAGGCAGACAGGAGGGACTGTGACTGAACCCAGACCGACAGGAGAATCTTAGACTGAACCGAGACAGGCAGGAGGGGCTGGAACTGAACCTAGACAGACAGGAGGGGCAGGGACTGAACCCAGACAGACAGGAGTGGCTGGGACTGAACCCAGACAGACAGGTGAGGCTGTGACCGAAGGCAGACCGGAGGGGCTTGGACTGAACCCAGACAGACAGGAGGGGCTGGGACTGAGCCCAGACAGACAGGAGGGACTGGGACTGAACCCAGACAGGAGGGGCTGGGACTGAACCGAGACAGGCAGGAGGGTCTGGAACTGAACACAGCAGACAGGTGGGGATGGGACTGAACCCAGACAGACAGGAGGGGCTGGGACTGAACCCAGACAGGAGGGGCTGGGACTGAACCGAGACAGGCAGGAGGGGCTGGGGCTGAACCCAGACAGACAGGAGGGGCTGGGACTGAACCTAGACAGACACGAGGGGCTGGGGCTGAACCCAGACAGGAGGGGGTGGGACTGAACCCAGACAGACAGGAGGGGCTGGGACTGAACCCAGACAGGCAGGAGGGGCTGGGACTGAACCCAGACAGACAGGAGGGGCTGGGACTGAACCCAGACAGGCAGGAGGGGCTGGGGCTGAACCCAGACAGACAGGAGGGGCTGGGACTGAACCTAGACAGACACGAGGGGCTGGGGCTGAACCCAGACAGGAGGGGGTGGGACTGAACCCAGACAGACAGGAGGGGCTGGGACTAAACCCAGACAGACAGGAGGGGCTGGGACTGAACCTAGACAGACACGAGGGGCTGGGACTGAACCCAGACAGACAGGAGGGGCTGGGGCTGAACACAGACAGGAGGGGCTGGGACTGAACCCAGACAGACAGGAGGGGCTGGGACTGAACCCAGACAGACAGGAGGAGATGGGACTGAACCCAGACAGACAGGAGGGGCAGGGACTGAACCCAGACAGGCAGGAGGGGCTGGGACTGAACCTAGACAGACACGAGGGGCTGGGACTGAACCCAGACAGACAGGAGGGGCTGGGACTGAACCCAGACAGACAGGAGGGGCAGGAACTGAACCCAGACAGACAGGAGGGGCTGGGACTGAGCCCAGACAGACAGGAGGGGCAGGAACTGACCCCAGACAGACAGGAGGGGCTGGGACTGAGCCCAGACAGACAGGAGGGGCTGGGACTGAGCCCAGACAGACAGGAGGGGCTGGGACTGAACCCAGACAGACAGGAGGGGCTGGGACTGAACCCAGACAGACAGGAGGGGCTGGGACTGGACCCAGACAGACAGGAGGGGCTGGGACTGAACCCAGACAGGAGGGTCTGTAACTGAACCCAGACAGACAGGAGGGGCTGGGACTGAACCCAGACAGACAGGAGGGGCTGGGACTGAACCCAGACAGACAGGAGGGGATGGGACTGAACCCAGACAGACAGGAGGGGATGGGACTGAACCCAGACAGACAGGAGGGGCTTGGACTGAACCCAGACAGACAGGAGGGGCTGGGACTGAACCCAGACAGACCGGAAAGGATGGGACTGAATCCAGACAGACAGGAGGGGCTGGGACTGAACCCAGACAGACAGGAGGGGCTGGGACTGAACCCAGACAGACAGGAGGGGATGGGACTGAACCCAGACAGACCGGAAAGGATGGGACTGAACCCAGACGGACAGGAGGGGCTGGGACTGAACCCAGACAGGCAGTAGGGGCTGGGACTGAACCGAGACAGACAGGAGGGGATGGGACTGAACCCAGACAGACCGGAAAGGATGGGACTGAACCCAGACAGACAGGAGGGGCTGGGACTGAACCCAGACAGACAGGAGGGGCTGGGACTGAGCCCAGACAGACAGGAGGGACTGGGACTGAACTCAGACAGACAGGAGGGGCTGGGACTGAACTCAGACAGACAGGAGGGGCTGTGCCTGAACCCAGACAGACAGGAGGGACTGGGACTGAACCCAGACAGGCAGGATGGGCTGGGACTGAACCCAGACAGACAGGAGGGGCTGGGACTGAACTCAGACAGACAGGAGGGGCTGGGACTGAACTCAGACAGACAGGAGGGGCTGTGCCTGAACCCAGACAGACAGGAGGGACTGGGACTGAACCCAGACAGACAGGAGGGGCTGGGACTGAACCCAGACAGACAGGAGGTGCTGGGACTGAACCCAGACAGACAGGAGGGGCTTGGACTGAACCCAGACAGATAGGAGCGGCTGGGACTGAACCCAGACAGACAGGAGGTGCTGGGACTGAACCCAGACAGACAGGAGGGGCTTGGACTGAACCCAGACAGACAGGAGGGGCTTGGACTGAACCCAGACAGACAGGAGGGGCTTGGACTGAACCCAGACAGACAGGAGGGACTGGGACTGAACCCAGAACGACAGGAGGGGCTGGGACTGAACCCAGACAGACAGGAGGGGCTGGGACTGAACCCAGAACAACAGGAGGGGCTGGGACTGAACCCAGACAGACAGGAGGTGCTGGGACTGAACCCAGACAGACAGGAGGGGCTGGGACTGAACCCAGACAGACAGGAGGAGATGGGACTGAACCCAGACAGACAGGAGGAGATGGGACTGAACCCAGACAGACAGGATGGGCTGGGACTGAACCTAGACAGACAGGAGGGGCTGGGACTGAACCTAGACAGACAGGAGGGGCTGGGACTGAACCCAGACAGACAGGAGGGGATGGGACTGGACCCTGACAGACAGGAGGGGCTGGGACTGAACCCAGACAGGAGGGTCTGTAACTGAACCCAGACAGACAGGAGGGGCTGGGACTGAACCCAGACAGGCAGGAGGGGCTGGGACTGAACCCAGACAGACAGGAGGGGCTGGGACTGAGCCCAGACAGACAGGAGGGGCTGGGACTGAACCCAGACAGGAGGGTCTGGAACTGAACCCAGACAGACAGGAGGGGCTGGGACTGAACCCAGACAAACAGGAGGGGATGGGACTGAACCCAGACAGACAGGAGGGGCTTGGACTGAACCCAGACAGACAGGAGGGGCTGGGACTGAACCCAGACAGACCGGAAAGGATGGGACTGAATCCAGACAGACAGGAGGGTCTGGGACTGAATCCAGACAGACAGGAGGGGCTGGGACTGAACCCAGACAGACAGGAGGGGATGGGACTGAACCCAGACAGACCGGAAAGGATGGGACTGAACCCAGACAGGCAGGAGGGGCTGGGACTGAACCCAGACAGACAGGAGGGACTGGGACTGAACCCAGACAGACCGGAAAGGATGGGACTGAACCCAGACAGACAGGAGGGGCTGGGACTGAACCCAGACAGACAGGAGGGGCTGGGACTGAGCCCAGACAGACAGGAGGGACTGGGACTGAACTCAGACAGACAGGAGGGGCTGGGACTGAACTCAGACAGACAGGAGGGGCTGTGCCTGAACCCGGACAGACAGGAGGTGCTGGGACTGAACCCAGACAGACAGGAGGGGCTGGGACTGAACCCAGACAGACAGGAGGGACTGGGACTGAACCCAGACAGGCAGGATGGGCTGGGACTGAACCCAGACAGACAGGAGGGGCTGGGACTGAACCCAGACAGACAGGAGGGGCTGGGACTGAACCCAGACAGACAGGAGGTGCTGGGACTGAACCCAGACAGACAGGAGGGGCTTGGACTGAACCCAGACAGACAGGAGGGGCTGGGACTGAACCCAGACAGACAGGAGGTGCTGGGACTGAACCCAGACAGACAGGAGGGGCTTGGACTGAACCCAGACAGACAGGAGGGGCTTGGACTGAACCCAGACAGACAGGAGGGGCTTGGACTGAACCCAGACAGACAGGAGGGACTGGGACTAAACCCAGACAGACAGGAGGGGCTGGGACTGAACCCAGACAGACAGGATGGGCTGGGACTGAACCCAGACAGACAGGAGGGGCTGGGACTGAACCCAGACAGACAGGAGGGGCTGGGACTGAACCCAGACAGACAGGAGGGGCTGGGACTGAACCCAGACAGACAGGAGGTGCTGGGACTGAACCCAGACAGACAGGAGGGGCTGGGACTGAACCCAGACAGACAGGAGGAGATGGGACTGAACCCAGACAGACAGGAGGAGATGGGACTGAACCCAGACAGACAGGATGGGCTGGGACTGAACCTAGACAGACAGGAGGGGCTGGGACTGAACCTAGACAGACAGGAGGGGCTGGGACTGAACCCAGACAGACAGGAGGGGATGGGACTGAATCCAGACAGACAGGAGGGGCTGGGACTGAGCCCAGACAGACAGGAGTGGATGGGACTGCACCCAGACAGACAGGAGGGGCTGGGACTGCACCCAGACAGACAGGAGGGGCTGGGACAGAGCCCAGACAGACAGGAGGGGATGGGACTGAACCCAGACAGACAAGAGGGGCTGGGACTGAACCCAGACAGACAGGAGGGGCTGGGACAGAGCCCAGACAGACAGGAGTGGATGGGACTGCACCCAGACAGACAGGAGGGGCTGGGACTGCACCCAGACAGTCAGGAGGGGCTGGGACAGAGCCCAGACAGACAGCAGGGGATGGGACTAAACCCAGACAGACAGGAGGGGCTGGGACTGAACCCAGACAGACAGGAGGGGATGGGACTGAACCCAGACAGACAGGAGGGGATGGGACTGAACCCAGACAGACAGGAGGGGCTTGGACTGAACCCAGACAGACAGGAGGGGCTGGGACTGAACCCAGACAGACCGGAAAGGATGGGACTGAATCCAGACAGACAGGAGGGGCTGGGACTGAACCCAGACAGACAGGAGGGGCTGGGACTGAACCCAGACAGACAGGAGGGGATGGGACTGAACCCAGACAGACCGGAAAGGATGGGACTGAACCCAGACGGACAGGAGGGGCTGGGACTGAACCCAGACAGGCAGTAGGGGCTGGGACTGAACCGAGACAGACAGGAGGGGATGGGACTGAACCCAGACAGACCGGAAAGGATGGGACTGAACCCAGACAGACAGGAGGGGCTGGGACTGAACCCAGACAGACAGGAGGGGCTGGGACTGAGCCCAGACAGACAGGAGGGACTGGGACTGAACTCAGACAGACAGGAGGGGCTGGGACTGAACTCAGACAGACAGGAGGGGCTGTGCCTGAACCCAGACAGAGAGGAGGGACTGGGACTGAACCCAGACAGGCAGGATGGGCTGGGACTGAACCCAGACAGACAGGAGGGGCTGGGACTGAACTCAGACAGACAGGAGGGGCTGGGACTGAACTCAGACAGACAGGAGGGGCTGTGCCTGAACCCAGACAGACAGGAGGGACTGGGACTGAACCCAGACAGACAGGAGGGGCTGGGACTGAACCCAGACAGACAGGAGGTGCTGGGACTGAACCCAGACAGACAGGAGGGGCTTGGACTGAACCCAGACAGATAGGAGCGGCTGGGACTGAACCCAGACAGACAGGAGGTGCTGGGACTGAACCCAGACAGACAGGAGGGGCTTGGACTGAACCCAGACAGACAGGAGGGGCTTGGACTGAACCCAGACAGACAGGAGGGGCTTGGACTGAACCCAGACAGACAGGAGGGACTGGGACTGAACCCAGAACGACAGGAGGGGCTGGGACTGAACCCAGACAGACAGGAGGGGCTGGGACTGAACCCAGAACGACAGGAGGGGCTGGGACTGAACCCAGACAGACAGGAGGTGCTGGGACTGAACCCAGACAGACAGGAGGGGCTGGGACTGAACCCAGACAGACAGGAGGAGATGGGACTGAACCCAGACAGACAGGAGGAGATGGGACTGAACCCAGACAGACAGGATGGGCTGGGACTGAACCTAGACAGACAGGAGGGGCTGGGACTGAACCTAGACAGACAGGAGGGGCTGGGACTGAACCCAGACAGACAGGAGGGGATGGGACTGGACCCTGACAGACAGGAGGGGCTGGGACTGAACCCAGACAGGAGGGTCTGTAACTGAACCCAGACAGACAGGAGGGGCTGGGACTGAACCCAGACAGACAGGAGGGGCTGGGACTGAACCCAGACAGACAGGAGGGGCTGGGACTGAGCCCAGACAGACAGGAGGGGCTGGGACTGAACCCAGACAGGAGGGTCTGGAACTGAACCCAGACAGACAGGAGGGGCTGGGACTGAACCCAGACAAACAGGAGGGGATGGGACTGAACCCAGACAGACAGGAGGGGCTTGGACTGAACCCAGACAGACAGGAGGGGCTGGGACTGAACCCAGACAGACCGGAAAGGATGGGACTGAATCCAGACAGACAGGAGGGTCTGGGACTGAACCCAGACAGACAGGAGGGGCTGGGACTGAACCCAGACAGGCAGGAGGGGATGGGACTGAACCCAGACAGACCGGAAAGGATGGGACTGAACCCAGACAGGCAGGAGGGGCTGGGACTGAACCCAGACAGACAGGAGGGGCTGGGACTGAGCCCAGACAGACAGGAGGGACTGGGACTGAACTCAGACAGACAGGAGGGGCTGGGACTGAACTCAGACAGACAGGAGGGGCTGTGCCTGAACCCGGACAGACAGGAAGTGCTGGGACTGAACCCAGACAGACAGGAGGGGCTGGGACTGAACCCAGACAGACAGGAGGGACTGGGACTGAACCCAGACAGGCAGGATGGGCTGGGACTGAACCCAGACAGACAGGAGGGGCTGGGACTGAACCCAGACAGACAGGAGGGGCTGGGACTGAACCCAGACAGACAGGAGGTGCTGGGACTGAACCCAGACAGACAGGAGGGGCTTGGACTGAACCCAGACAGACAGGAGGGGCTGGGACTGAACCCAGACAGACAGGAGGTGCTGGGACTGAACCCAGACAGACAGGAGGGGCTTGGACTGAACCCAGACAGACAGGAGGGGCTTGGACTGAACCCAGACAGACAGGAGGGGCTTGGACTGAACCCAGACAGACAGGAGGGACTGGGACTAAACCCAGACAGACAGGAGGGGCTGGGACTGAACCCAGACAGACAGGATGGGCTGGGACTGAACCCAGACAGACAGGAGGGGCTGGGACTGAACCCAGACAGACAGGAGGGGCTGGGACTGAACCCAGACAGACAGGAGGTGCTGGGACTGAACCCAGACAGACAGGAGGGGCTGGGACTGAACCCAGACAGACAGGAGGAGATGGGACTGAACCCAGACAGACAGGAGGAGATGGGACTGAACCCAGACAGACAGGATGGGCTGGGACTGAACCTAGACAGACAGGAGGGGCTGGGACTGAACCTAGACAGACAGGAGGGGCTGGGACTGAACCCAGACAGACAGGAGGGGATGGGACTGAATCCAGACAGACAGGAGGGGCTGGGACTGAGCCCAGACAGACAGGAGTGGATGGGACTGCACCCAGACAGAGAGGAGGGGCTGGGACTGCACCCAGACAGACAGGAGGGGCTGGGACAGAGCCCAGACAGACAGGAGGGGATGGGACTGAACCCAGACAGACAAGAGGGGCTGGGACTGAACCCAGACAGACAGGAGGGGCTGGGACAGAGCCCAGACAGACAGGAGTGGATGGGACTGCACCCAGACAGACAGGAGGGGCTGGGACTGCACCCAGACAGACAGGAGGGGCTGGGACAGAGCCCAGACAGACAGCAGGGGATGGGACTAAACCCAGACAGACAGGAGGGGCTGGGATGGAACCCAGACAAACAGGAGGGGCTGGGACTGAGCCCAGACAGACAGGAGGGGCTTGGACTCAACCCAGACGGACAGGAGGGGCTGGGACAGAGCCCAGACTGACAGGAGGGGCTGAGGCCAAACCCAGACAGACAGGAGGGAATGGGACTGTACCCAGACAGACAGGAGGGAATGGGACTGTACCCAGACAGACAGGAGGGCCTGGGACTGCACCCAGACAGACAAGAGGTACTGGGACTGAACCCAGACAGACAGCGGGGATGGGACAGCACCCAGACAGACAGGAGCGGCTGGGACTGAACCCAGACAGACAGGAGGGGCTGGGACTGAACCCAGACGGACAGGTGAGGCTGTGACCGAAGGCAGACAGACAGGAGGGGCTGTAACTGAACCCAGACCGACAGGAGAGTCTTAGACTGAACCGAGACAGGCAGGAGGGGCTGGAACTGAACCTAGACAGACAGGAGGGGCAGGGACTGAACCCAGACAGACAGGAGAGGCTGGGACTGAACCCAGACAGACAGGTGAGGCTGTGACCGAAGGCAGACCGGAGGGGCTTAGACTGAACCCAGACAGACAGGAGGGGCTGGGACTGAGCCCAGACAGACAGGAGGGGCTGGGACTGAACCCAGACAGGAGGGGCTGGGACTGAACCGAGACAGGCAGGAGGGTCTGGAACTGAACACAGACAGACAGGTGGGGATGGGACTGAACCCAGACAGACAGGAGGGGCTGGGACTGAACCCAGACAGGAGGGGCTGGGACTGAACCGAGACAGGCAGGAGGGTCTGGAACTGAACCCAGACAGACAGGAGGGGATGGGACTGAACCCAGACAGACAGGAGGGGCTGGGACTGAACCCAGACAGGCAGGAGGGGCTGGGGCTGAACCCAGACAGACAGGAGGGGCTGGGACTGAACCCAGACAGACAGGAGGGGCTGGGACTGAACCCAGACCGACAGGAGGGGCTGGGACTGAACCTAGACAGACACGAGGGGCTGGGACTGAACCCAGACAGACAGGAGGGGCTGGGGCTGAACCCAGACAGGAGGGGCTGGGACTGAACCCAGAGTGACAGGAGGGGCTGGGACTAAACCCAGACAGACAGGAGGGGCTGGGACTGAACCCAGACAGACAGGAGGAGATGGGACTGAACCCAGACAGACAGGAGGGGCTGGGACTGAACCCAGACAGGCAGGAGGGGCTGGGACTGAACCCAGACAGACAGGAGGGGCTGGGACTGAACCCAGACAGGCAGGAGGGGCTGGGGCTGAACCCAGACAGACAGGAGGGGCTGGGACTGAACCTAGACAGACACGAGGGGCTGGGGCTGAACCCAGACAGGAGGGGGTGGGACTGAACCCAGACAGACAGGAGGGGCTGGGACTAAACCCAGACAGACAGGAGGGGCTGGGACTGAACCTAGACAGACACGAGGGGCTGGGACTGAACCCAGACAGACAGGAGGGGCTGGGGCTGAACCCAGACAGGAGGGGCTGGGACTGAACCCAGACAGACAGGAGGGGCTGGGACTGCACCCAGACAGACACGAGGGGCTGGGACTGCACCCAGACAGACAGGAGGGGCTGGGACAGAGCCCAGACAGACAGGAGGGGATGGGACAGAAACCAGACAGACAGGAGGGACTGGGACTGAACCCAGACAGACAGGAGGGGGTGGGACTGAGCCCAGACAGACAGGGGGAGGCTGGGACTGAACCCAGACAGACAGGGGAGGCTGGGACTGAACCCAGACAGACAGGGGAGGCTGGGACTGAACCCAGACAGACAGGAGTGGATGGGACTGAACCCAGACAGGCAGGAGCATATGGGACTGCACCCAGACAGACAGGAGGGAGTGGGACTGAACCCAGACAGAGAGGAGGGGATGGGGCTGCAACCAGACAGACAGGAGGGGCTGGGACTGAACCCAGACAGACAGGAGGTCTGCGACTGAACCTAGACAGACAGGAGGTGCTGAGACTGAACTCAAGGAGATAGGTGTTCAGACTGATCCCAGACAGACAGCAGGGGGTGGGACTGAACCCAGGCAGACAGGAAGGGCTAGGACTCAACCCAGACAGACAGGAGGGGCTGGGACTGAACCTCGACAGACAGGACGGGCTGGGACTGAATCCAGACAGACAGGAGGGGCTGGGACTGAACCCAGACAGACAGGAGGGGCTGGGACTGAACCCAGACAGACAGGAGGGGCTGGGACTGAGCCCTGACAGACAGGAGGGGCTGGAACTGAACCCAGACAGACAGGAGGTGCTGGGACTGAACCCAGACAGACAGGAGGGGCTGGGACTGAACCCAGACAGACAGGAGGAGATGGGACTGAACCCAGACAGACAGGAGGAGATGGGACTGAACCCAGACAGACAGGATGGGCTGGGACTGAACCTAGACAGACAGGAGGGGCTGGGACTGAACCTAGACAGACAGGAGGGGCTGGGACTGAACCCAGACAGACAGGAGGGGATGGGACTGAATCCAGACAGACAGGAGGGGCTGGGACTGAGGCCAGACAGACAGGAGTGGATGGGACTGCACCCAGACAGACAGGAGGGGCTGGGACTGCACCCAGACAGACAGGAGGGGCTGGGACAGAGCCCAGACAGACAGGAGGGGATGGGACTGAACCCAGACAGACAAGAGGGGCTGGGACTGAACCCAGACAGACAGGAGGGGCTGGGACAGAGCCCAGACAGACAGGAGTGGATGGGACTGCACCCAGACAGACAGGAGGGGCTGGGACTGCACCCAGACAGACAGGAGGGGCTGGGACAGAGCCCAGACAGACAGCAGGGGATGGGACTAAACCCAGACAGACAGGAGGGGCTGGGATGGAACCCAGACAAACAGGAGGGGCTGGGACTGAGCCCAGACAGACAGGAGGGGCTTGGACTCAACCCAGACGGACAGGAGGGGCTGGGACAGAGCCCAGACTGACAGGAGGGGCTGAGACCAAACCCAGACAGACAGGAGGGAATGGGACTGTACCCAGACAGACAGGAGGGAATGGGACTGTACCCAGACAGACAGGAGGGCCTGGGACTGCACCCAGACAGACAAGAGGTACTGGGACTGAACCCAGACAGACAGCGGGGATGGGACAGCACCCAGACAGACAGGAGCGGCTGGGACTGAACCCAGACAGACAGGAGGGGCTGGGACTGAACCCAGACGGACAGGTGAGGCTGTGACCGAAGGCAGACAGACAGGAGGGGCTGTAACTGAACCCAGACCGACAGGAGAGTCTTAGACTGAACCGAGACAGGCAGGAGGGGCTGGAACTGAACCTAGACAGACAGGAGGGGCAGGGACTGAACCCAGACAGACAGGAGAGGCTGGGACTGAACCCAGACAGACAGGTGAGGCTGTGACCGAAGGCAGACAGGAGGGACTGTGACTGAACCCAGACCGACAGGAGAATCTTAGACTGAACCGAGACAGGCAGGAGGGGCTGGAACTGAACCTAGACAGACAGGAGGGGCAGGGACTGAAACCAGACAGACAGGAGAGGCTGGGACTGAACCCAGACAGACAGGTGAGGCTGTGACCGAAGGCAGACCGGAGGGGCTTGGACTGAACCCAGACAGACAGGAGGGGCTGGGACTGAGCCCAGACAGACAGGAGGGGCTGGGACTGAACCCAGACAGGAGGGGCTGGGACTGAACCGAGACAGGCAGGAGGGTCTGGAACTGAACACAGACAGACAGGCGGGGATGGGACTGAACCCAGACAGACAGGAGGGGCTGGGACTGAACCCAGACAGGAGGGGCTGGGACTGAACCGAGACAGGCAGGAGGGTCTGGAACTGAACCCAGACAGACAGGAGGGGATGGGACTGAACCCAGACAGACAGGAGGGGCTGGGACTGAACCCAGACAGGCAGGAGGGGCTGGGGCTGAACCCAGACAGACAGGAGGGGCTGGGACTGAACCCAGACAGACAGGAGGGGCTGGGACTGAACCTAGACAGACACGAGGGGCTGGGACTGAACCCAGACAGACAGGAGGGGCTGGGGCTGAACCCAGACAGGAGGGGCTGGGACTGAACCCAGAGAGACAGGAGGGGCTGGGACTAAACCCAGACAGACAGGAGGGGCTGGGACTGAACCCAGACAGACAGGAGGAGATGGGACTGAACCCAGACAGACAGGAGGGGCTGGGACTGAACCCAGACAGGCAGGAGGGGCTGGGACTGAACCCAGACAGACAGGAGGGGCTGGGACTGAACCCAGACAGGCAGGAGGGGCTGGGGCTGAACCCAGACAGACAGGAGGGGCTGGGACTGAACCTAGACAGACACGAGGGGCTGGGGCTGAACCCAGACAGGAGGGGGTGGGACTGAACCCAGACAGACAGGAGGGGCTGGGACTAAACCCAGACAGACAGGAGGGGCTGGGACTGAACCTAGACAGACACGAGGGGCTGGGACTGAACCCAGACAGACAGGAGGGGCTGGGGCTGAACCCAGACAGGAGGGGCTGGGACTGAACCCAGACAGACAGGAGGGGCTGGGACTGCACCCAGACAGACAGGAGGGGCTGGGACTGCACCCAGACAGACAGGAGGGGCTGGGACAGAGCCCAGACAGACAGGAGGGGATGGGACTGAAACCAGACAGACAGGAGGGACTGGGACTGAACCCAGACAGACAGGAGGGGGTGGGACTGAGCCCAGACAGACAGGGGGAGGCTGGGACTGAACCCAGACAGACAGGGGAGGCTGGGACTGAACCCAGACAGACAGGGGAGGCTGGGACTGAACCCAGACAGACAGGAGTGGATGGGACTGAACCCAGACAGGCAGGAGCATATGGGACTGCACCCAGGCAGACAGGAGGGAGTGGGACTGAACCCAGACAGAGAGGAGGGGATGGGGCTGCAACCAGACAGACAGGAGGGGCTGGGACTGAACCCAGACAGACAGGAGGTCTGCGACTGAACCTAGACAGACAGGAGGTGCTGAGACTGAACTCAAGGAGATAGGTGTTCAGACTGATCCCAGACAGACAGCAGGGGGTGGGACTGAACCCAGGCAGACAGGAAGGGCTAGGACTCAACCCAGACAGACAGGAGGGGCTGGGACTGAACCTCGACAGACAGGAGGGGCTGGGACTGAATCCAGACAGACAGGAGGGGCTGGGACTGAACCCAGACAGACAGGAGGGGCTGGGACTGAACCCAGACAGACAGGAGGGGCTGGGACTGAGCCCTGACAGACAGGAGGGGCTGGGACGGAACCCAGACAAACAGGAGGTGCTGGGACTGAACCCAGACAGACAGGAGGGGCTAGGACTAAATCCAGACGGACAGGAGGGGCTGGGACAGAGCCCAGACTGACAGGAGGGGCTAGGACTCAACCCAGACGGACAGGAGGGGCTGGGACAGAGCCCAGACTGACAGGAGGGACTGAAACTGATCCCAGACAGACAGGAGGGGCTGAGACCAAACCCAGACAGACAGGAGGGAATGGGACTGTACCCAGACAGACAGGAGCGCCTGGGACTGCACCCAGACAGACAAGAGGTACTGGGACTGAACCCAGACAGACAGCGGGGATGGGACAGCACCCAGAGAGACCGGATGGTCTAGGACTGCACCCAGACAGACAGGAGGGGCTGGGACTGAACCCAGGCAGGCAGGAGGGGCTGGGACTGAAACCAGACAGACAGGAGAGGCTGGGACTGAACCCAGACAGACAGGAGTGGCTGAGACTGAACTCATGGAGACAGGAGAGGCTGAGACTGAATCCTGACAGACAGGAGGGGTAGGGTCTGAACCCAGACAGACAGGAGGGGCTGGGACTGAACCCAGACAGACAGGAGTGGCTGAGACTGAACTCATGGAGACATGAGAGGCTGAGACTGAATCCTGACAGGCAGGAGGGGCAGGGTCTGAACCCAGACAGACAGGAGGGGCAGGGTCAGAACCCAGACAGACAGGAGGGGCTGGGACTGCACCCAGACAAACAGCGGGGATGGGACAGCACCCAGAGTGACCGGATGGTCTAGGAATGCACCCAGACAGACAGGAGGGGCTGAGACTGAACCCAGGCAGGCAGGAGGGGCTGGGACTGAAACCAGACAGACAGGAGAGGCTGGGACTGAACCCAGACAGACAGGAGGGGCTGGGACTGAAACCAGACAGGCAGGAGAGGCTGGGACTGAACCCAGACAGACAGGAGAGGCTGAGACTGAACTGATGGAGACAGGAGAGGCTGAGACTGAATCCTGACAGACAGGAGGGGCAGGGTCTGAACCCAGACAGACTGGAGGGGCTGGGACTGAACCCAGACAGACAGGAGGGGCTGGGACTGGATCCAGACAGACAGGAGGGGCTGGGACTGGATCCAGACATACAGGAAGGGCTGGGTCTGGACCCAGACAGACAGGAGCGGCTGAGACTGAACTCATGGAGACAGGAGGGGCTGAGACTGAATCCTGACAGACAGGAGGGGCAGGGTCTGAACGCAGACAGACAGGAGGGGCTGGGACTGAACCCAGACAGACAGGAGGTGCTGGGACTGGATCCGACAGACAGGAGGGGCTGGGACTGAACCCAGACAGACAGGAGGGGCTGGGACTGAACCCAGACAGGAGCGTCTGGAACTGAACCCAGACAGACAGTAGGGGATGGGACTGAACCCAGACAGACAGGAGGGGCTTGGACTGAACCCAGACAGACAGGAGGGGCTTGGGCTGAACCCAGACAGGAGGGGCTGGGACTGAACCCAGACAGACAGGAGGGGCTGGGACTGAACCCAGACAGACAGGAGGAGATGGGACTGAACCCAGACAGACAGGAGGGGCTGGGACTGAACCCAGACAGGCAGGAGGGGCTGGGACGGAACCTAGACAGACACGAGGGGCTGGGACTGAACCCAGACAGACAGGAGGAGATGGGACTGAACCCAGACAGACAGGAGGTGCTGGGACTGAACCCAGACAGACAGGAAAGGCTGGGACTGAACCCAGTCAGACAGGAGGGGCTGGGACTGAGCCCAGACAGACAGGAGGGGCTGGGACTGAACCCAGACAGACAGGAGGGGCTGGGACTGAGCCCTGACAGACAGGAGGGGCTGGGATGGAACCCAGACAAACAGGAGGGGCTGGGACTGAACCCAGACAGACAGGAGGGGCTAGGACTCAATCCAGACGGACAGGAGGGGCTGGGACAGAGCCCAGACTGACAGCAGGGACTGAAACTGATCCCAGACAGACAGGAGGGGCTGGGACAGAGCCCAGACTGACAGGAGGGGCTAGGACTCAACCCAGACGGACAGGAGGGGCTGGGACAGAGCCCAGACTGACAGGAGGGACTGAAACTGATCCCAGACAGACAGGAGCGGCTGAGACCAAACCCAGACAGACAGGAGGGAATGGGACTGTACCCAGACAGACAGGAGCGCCTGGGACTGCACCCAGACAGACAAGAGGTACTGGGACTGAACCCAGACAGACAGCGGGGATGGGACAGCACCCAGAGAGACCGGATGGTCTAGGACTGCACCCAGACAGACAGGAGGGGCTGGGACTGAACCCAGGCAGGCAGGAGAGGCTGGGACTGAACCCAGACAGACAGGAGTGGCTGAGACTGAACTCATGGAGACAGGAGAGGCTGAGACTGAATCCTGACAGACAGGAGGGGTAGGGTCTGAACCCAGACAGACAGGAGGGGCTGGGACTGAACCCAGACAGACAGGAGTGGCTGAGACTGAACTCATGGAGACATGAGAGGCTGAGACTGAATCCTGACAGACAGGAGGGGCAGGGTCTGAACCCAGACAGACAGGAGGGGCAGGGTCAGAACCCAGACAGACAGGAGGGGCTGGGACTGCACCCAGACAAACAGCGGGGATGGGACAGCACCCAGAGTGACCGGATGGTCTAGGAATGCACCCAGACAGACAGGAGGGGCTGAGACTGAACCCAGGCAGGCAGGAGGGGCTGGGACTGAAACCTACAGACAGGAGAGGCTGGGACTGAACCCAGACAGACAGGAGGGGCTGGGACTGAAACCAGACAGGCAGGAGAGGCTGGGACTGAACCCAGACAGACAGGAGAGGCTGAGACTGAACTGATGGAGACAGGAGAGGCTGAGACTGAATCCTGACAGACAGGAGGGGCAGGGTCTGAACCCAGACAGACTGGAGGGGCTGGGACTGAACCCAGACAGACAGGAGGGGCTGGGACTGGATCCAGACAGACAGGAGGGGCTGGGACTGGATCCAGACATACAGGAAGGGCTGGGTCTGGACCCAGACAGACAGGAGCGGCTGAGACTGAACTCATGGAGACAGGAGGGGCTGAGACTGAATCCTGACAGACAGGAGGGGCTGGGGCTGAACCCAGACAGGAGGGGCTGGGACTGAACCCAGACAGACAGGAGGGGCTGGGACTGAACCCAGACAGACAGGAGGAGATGGGACTGAACCCAGACAGACAGGAGGGGCAGGGTCAGAACCCAGACAGACAGGAGGGTCTGGGACTGCACCCAGACAAACAGCGGGGATGGGACAGCACCCAGAGTGACCGGATGGTCTAGGAATGCACCCAGACAGACAGGAGGGGCTGAGACTGAACCCAGGCAGGCAGGAGGCGCTGGGACTGAAACCAGACAGACAGGAGAGGCTGGGACTGAACCCAGACAGACAGGAGGGGCTGGGACTGAAACCAGACAGGCAGGAGAGGCTGGGACTTAACTCAGACAGACAGGAGAGGCTGAGACTGAACTGATGGAGACAGGAGAGGCTGAGACTGAATCCTGACAGACAGGAGGGGCAGGGTCTGAACCCAGACAG
The DNA here is from genome assembly GCF_047496885.1 of Scyliorhinus torazame. Classification (NCBI taxonomy): domain Eukaryota; kingdom Metazoa; phylum Chordata; class Chondrichthyes; order Carcharhiniformes; family Scyliorhinidae; genus Scyliorhinus; species Scyliorhinus torazame. The sequence continues at coordinate 203,159,192 of NC_092711.1, read as the reverse complement.
ACTGGAGGGGCTGGGACTGAACCCAGACAGACAGGAGGGGCTGAGACTGGATCCAGACAGACAGGAGGGGCTGGGACTGGATCCAGACATACAGGAAGGGCTGGGTCTGGATCCAGACAGACAGGAGCGGCTGAGACTGAACTCATGGAGACAGGAGGGGCTGAGACTGAATCCTGACAGACAGGAGGGGCAGGGTCTGAACGCAGACAGACAGGAGGGGCTGGGACTGAACCCAGACAGACAGGAGGTGCTGGGACTGGATCCAGACAGACAGGAGGGGCTGGGACTGGATCCAGACATACAGGAAGGGCTGGGTCTGGACCCAGACAGACAGGAGCGGCTGAGACTGAACTCATGGAGACAGGAGGGGCTGAGACTGAATCCTGACAGACAGGAGGGGCTGGGGCTGAACCCAGACAGGAGGGGCTGGGACTGAACCCAGACAGACAGGAGGGGCTGGGACTGAACCCAGACAGACAGGAGGAGATGGGACTGAACCCAGACAGACAGGAGGGGCAGGGTCAGAACCCAGACAGACAGGAGGGGCTGGGACTGCACCCAGACAAACAGCGGGGATGGGACAGCACCCAGAGTGACCGGATGGTCTAGGAATGCACCCAGACAGACAGGAGGGGCTGAGACTGAACCCAGGCAGGCAGGAGGCGCTGGGACTGAAACCAGACAGACAGGAGAGGCTGGGACTGAACCCAGACAGACAGGAGGGGCTGGGACTGAAACCAGACAGGCAGGAGAGGCTGGGACTTAACTCAGACAGACAGGAGAGGCTGAGACTGAACTGATGGAGACAGGAGAGGCTGAGACTGAATCCTGACAGACAGGAGGGGCAGGGTCTGAACCCAGACAGACTGGAGGGGCTGGGACTGAACCCAGACAGACAGGAGGGGCTGAGACTGGATCCAGACAGACAGGAGGGGCTGGGACTGGATCCAGACATACAGGAAGGGCTGGGTCTGGATCCAGACAGACAGGAGCGGCTGAGACTGAACTCATGGAGACAGGAGGGGCTGAGACTGAATCCTGACAGACAGGAGGGGCAGGGTCTGAACGCAGACAGACAGGAGGGGCTGGGACTGAACCCAGACAGACAGGAGGTGCTGGGACTGGATCCGACAGACAGGAGGGGCTGGGACTGAACCCAGACAGACAGGAGGGGCTGGGACTGAACCCAGACAGGAGCGTCTGGAACTGAACCCAGACAGACAGGAGGGGATGGGACTGAACCCAGACAGACAGGAGGGGCTTGGACTGAACCCAGACAGACAGGAGGGGCTGGGGCTGAACCCAGACAGGAGGGGCTGGGACTGAACCTAGACAGACAGGAGGGGCTGGGACTGAACCCAGACAGACAGGAGGAGATGGGACTGAACCCAGACAGACAGGAGGGGCTGGGACTGAACCCAGACAGGCAGGAGGGGCTGGGACTGAACCCAGACAGACAGGAGGAGATGGGACTGAACCCAGACAGACAGGAGGGGCTGGGACTGAACCCAGACAGGCAGGAGGGGCTGGGACTGAACCTAGACAGACAAGAGGGGCTGGGACTGAACCCAGACAGACAGGAGGAGATGGGACTGAACCCAGACAGACAGGAGGTGCTGGGACTGAACCCAGACAGACAGGAAAGGCTGGGACTGAACCCAGACAGACAGGAGGGGCTGGGACTGAGCCCAGACAGACAGGAGGGGCTGGGACTGAACCCAGACAGACAGGAGGGGCTGGGACTGAGCCCTGACAGACAGGAGGGGCTGGGATGGAACCCAGACAAACAGGAGGGGCTGGGACTGAACCCAGACAGACAGGAGGGGCTAGGACTCAATCCAGACGGACAGGAGGGGCTGGGACAGAGCCCAGACTGACAGGAGGGGCTAGGACTCAACCCAGACGGACAGGAGGGGCTGGGACAGAGCCCAGACTGACAGGAGGGACTGAAACTGATCCCAGACAGACAGGAGGGGCTGAGACCAAACCCAGACAGACAGGAGGGAATGGGACTGTACCCAGACAGACAGGAGCGCCTGGGACTGCACCCAGACAGACAAGAGGTACTGGGACTGAACCCAGACAGACAGCGGGGATGGGACAGCACCCAGAGAGACCGGATGGTCTAGGACTGCACCCAGACAGACAGGAGGGGCTGGGACTGAACCCAGGCAGGCAGGAGGGGCTGGGACTGAAACCAGACAGACAGGAGAGGCTGGGACTGAACCCAGACAGACAGGAGTGGCTGAGACTGAACTCATGGAGACAGGAGAGGCTGAGACTGAATCCTGACAGACAGGAGGGGCAGGGTCTGAACCCAGACAGACAGGAGGGGCAGGGTCTGAACCCAGACAGACAGGAGGGGCAGGGTCAGAACCCAGACAGACAGGAGGGGCTGTGACTGCACCCAGACAAACAGCGGGGATGGGACAGCACCCAGAGTGACCGGATGGTCTAGGAATGCACCCAGACAGACAGGAGGGGCTGAGACTGAACCCAGGCAGGCAGGAGGGGCTGGGACTGAAACCAGACAGACAGGAGAGGCTGGGACTGAACCCAGACAGACAGGAGGGGCTGGGACTGAAACCAGACAGGCAGGAGAGGCTGGGACTGAACCCAGACAGACAGGAGAGGCTGAGACTGAACTGATGGAGACAGGAGAGGCTGAGACTGAATCCTGACAGACAGGAGGGGCAGGGTCTGAACCCAGACAAACTGGAGGGGCTGGGACTGATCCCAGACAGACAGGAGGGGCTGGGACTGGATCCAGACAGACAGGAGGGGCTGGGACTGGATCCAGACATACAGGAAGGGCTGGGTCTGGACCCAGACAGACAGGAGCGGCTGAGACTGAACTCATGGAGACAGGAGGGGCTGAGACTGAATCCTGACAGACAGGAGGGGCAGGGTCTGAACGCAGACAGACAGGAGGGGCTGGGACTGAACCCAGACAGACAGGAGGTGCTGGGACTGGATCCGACAGACAGGAGGGGCTGGGACTGAACCCAGACAGACAGGAGGGGCTGGGACTGAACCCAGACAGGAGCGTCTGGAACTGAACCCAGACAGACAGGAGGGGATGGGACTGAACCCAGACAGACAGGAGGGGCTTGGACTGAACCCAGACAGACAGGAGGGGCTGGGGCTGAACCCAGACAGGAGGGGCTGGGACTGAACCCAGACAGACAGGAGGGGCTGGGACTGAACCCAGACAGACAGGAGGAGATGGGACTGAACCCAGACAGACAGGAGGGGCTGGGACTGAACCCAGACAGGCAGGAGGGGCTGGGACTGAACCTAGACAGACACGAGGGACTGGGACTGAACCCAGACAGACAGGAGGAGATGGGACTGAACCCAGACAGACAGGAGGTGCTGGGACTGAACCCAGACAGACAGGAAAGGCTGGGACTGAACCCAGACAGACAGGAGGGGCTGGGACTGAGCCCAGACAGACAGGAAAGGCTGGGACTGAACCCAAAAAGACACGGGTGTAGGGGACTGAACCCAGGCAGACAGGGGGGTCTGGGACTGAACGCAGACAGACACGCGTGGATGGGACTGAACCCAGACAGACAGGAGGGGATGGGACTGCACCCAGACAGACAGGGGGGTCTGGGACTGCACCCAGACAGACAGGAGGGGCTGGGACTGCACCCAGACAGACAGGAGGTGCTGGGACAGAGCCCAGACAGACAGGAGGGGATGGGACTGAAACCAGACAGACAGGAGGGACTGGGACTGAACCCAGACAGACAGGAGGGGGTGGGACTGAGCCCAGACAGGCAGGGGGAGGCTGGGACTGAACCCAGACAGACAGGGGAGGCTGGGACTGAACCCAGACAGACAGGGGAGGCTGGGACTGAACCCAGACAGACAGGAGTGGATGGGACTGAACCCAGACAGGCAGGAGCATATGGGACTGCACCCAGACAGACAGGAGGGAGTGGGACTGAACCCAGACAGAGAGGAGGGGATGGGGCTGCAACCAGACAGACAGGAGGGGCTGGGACTGAACCCAGACAGACAGGAGGGGCTGGGACTGAGCCCTGACAGACAGGAGGGGCTGGGACTGAACCCAGACAGACAGGAGGGGCTGGGACTGAACCCAGACAGACAGGAGGGGCTGGGACTGAGCCCTGACAGACAGGAGGGGCTGGGATGGAACCCAGACAAACAGGAGGGGCTGGGACTGAACCCAGACAGACAGGAGGGGCTAGGACTCAACCCAGACGGACAGGAGGGGCTGGGACAGAGCCCAGACTGACAGGAGGGGCTAGGACTCAACCCAGACGGACAGGAGGGGCTGGGACAGAGCCCAGACTGACAGGAGGGACTGAAACTGATCCCAGACAGACAGGAGGGGCTGAGACCAAACCCAGACAGACAGGAGGGAATGGGACTGTACCCAGACAGACAGGAGCGCCTGGGACTGCACCCAGACAGACAAGAGGTACTGGGACTGAACCCAGACAGACAGCGGGGATGGGACAGCACCCAGAGAGACCGGATGGTCTAGGACTGCACCCAGACAGACAGGAGGGGCTGGGACTGAACCCAGGCAGGCAGTAGGGGCTGGGACTGAAACCAGACAGACAGGAGAGGCTGGGACTGAACCCAGACAGACAGGAGTGGCTGAGACTGAACTCATGGAGACAGGAGAGGCTGAGACTGAATCCTGACAGACAGGAGGGGTAGGGTCTGAACCCAGACAGACAGGAGGGGCTGGGACTGAACCCAGACAGACAGGAGTGGCTGAGACTGAACTCATGGAGACAGGAGAGGCTGAGACTGAATCCTGACAGACAGGAGGGGCAGGGTCTGAACCCAGACAGACAGGAGGGGCAGGGTCAGAACCCAGACAGACAGGAGGGGCTGGGACTGAACCCAGACAGACAGGAGGGGCTGGGACTGGATCCAGACAGACAGGAAGGACTGGGACTGAACCCAGACAGGCAGGACAGGCTGGAACTGAATTGGGACAGACACAAGAGTCTGAGAGTGAATACAGACAGACAGAAGAGGCTGGGACTGCACCCAGACAAACAGCGGGGATGGGACAGCACCCAGAGTGACCGGATGGTCTAGGAATGCACCCAGACAGACAGGAGGGGCTGAGACTGAACCCAGGCACGCAGGAGGGGCTGGGACTGAAACCAGACATGCAGGAGAGGCTGGGACTGAACCCAGCCAGACAGGAGAGGCTGAGACTGAACTGATGGAGACAGGAGAGGCTGAGACTGAATCCTGACAGACAGGAGGGGCAGGGTCTGAACCCAGACAGACTGGAGGGGCTGGGACTGAACCCAGACAGACAGGAGGGGCTGGGACTGGATCCAGACAGACAGGAGGGTCTGGGACTGGATCCAGACATACAGGAAGGGCTGGGTCTGGACCCAGACAGACAGGAGCGGCTGAGACTGAACTCATGGAGACAGGAGGGGCTGAGACTGAATCCTGACAGACAGGAGGGGCAGGGTCTGAACGCAGACAGACAGGAGGGGCTGGGACTGAACCCAGACAGACAGGAGGGGCTGGGACTGGATCCGACAGACAGGAGGGGCTGGGACTGAACCCAGACAGACAGGAGGGGCTGGGACTGAACCCAGACAGGAGCGTCTGGAACTGAACCCAGACAGACAGGAGGGGATGGGACTGAACCCAGACAGACAGGAGGGGCTTGGACTGAACCCAGACAGACAGGAGGGGCTGGGACTGAACCCAGACAGACCGGAAAGGATGGGACTGAACCCAGACAGACAGGAGGGGCTGGGACTGAACCCAGACAGACAGGAGGTCTGCGACTGAACCTAGACAGACAGGAGGTGCTGAGACTGAACTCAAGGAGATAGGTGTTCGGACTGATCCCAGACAGACAGCAGGGGGTGGGACTGAATCCAGGCAGACAGGAAGGGCTAGGACTCAACCCAGACAGACTGGAGGGGCTGGGATTGAACCCAGACAGACAGGAGGGGCTGGGACTGAGCCCTGACAGACAGGAGGGGCTGGGACTGAACCCAGACAGACAGGAGGGGCTGGGACTTAACCCAGACAGACAGGAGGGGCTGGGACTGAACCCAGACAGACAGGAGGGGCATGCACTGAGCCCTGACAGACAGGAGGGGCTGGGACTGAACCCAGACAGACAGGAGGGGCTGGCACTGAGCCCAGACTGACAGGAGGGGCTAGGACTCAACCCAGACGGACAGGAGGGGCTGAGACTGAGCCCTGACAGACAGGAGGGGCTGGGACTGAACCCAGACAGACAGGAGGGGCTGGGACTGAACTCAGACAGACAGGAGGGGCTGGGACTGAGCCCTGACAGACAGGAGGGGCTGGGATGGAACCCAGACAAACAGGAGGGGCTGGGACTGAGCCCAGACTGACAGGAGGTGCTAGGACTCAACCCAGACGGACAGGAGGGGCTGGGACAGAGCCCAGACTGACAGGAGGGACTGAAACTGATCCCAGACAGACAGGAGGGGCTGAGACCAAACCCAGACAGACAGGAGGGAATGGGACTGTACCCAGACAGACAGGAGGGCCTGGGACTGCACCCAGACAGACAAGAGGTACTGGGACTGAACCCAGACAGACAGCGGGGATGGGACAGCACCCAGAGAGACCGGATGGTCTAGGACTGCACCCAGACAGACAGGAGCGGCTGGGACTGAACCCAGACAGACAGGAGGGGCTGGGACTGAACCCAGACGGACAGGTGAGGCTGTGACCGAAGGCAGACAGACAGGAGGGGCTGTAACTGAACCCAGACCGACAGGAGAGTCTTAGACTGAACCGAGACAGGCAGGAGGGGCTGGAACTGAACCTAGACAGACAGGAGGGGCAGGGACTGAACCCAGACAGACAGGAGAGGCTGGGACTGAACCCAGACGGACAGGTGAGGCTGTGACCGAAGGCAGACAGACAGGAGGGACTGTGACTGAACCCAGACCGACAGGAGAGTCTTAGACTGAACCCAGACAGGCAGGAGGGGATGGAACTGAACCGAGACAGACCGGAGGGGCTTGGACTGAACCCAGACAGACAGGAGGGGCTGGGACTGAGCCCAGACAGACAGGAGGGGCTGGAACTGAACCCAGACAGACCGGAGGGGCTGGGACTGAGTCCTGACAGACAGGAGGGGCTGGGACTGAACCCAGACAGACAGGAGGGGCTGGGACTGAACCCAGACAGACAGGAGGGGCTGGGACTGAGCCCTGACAGACAGGAGGGGCTGGGACTGGACCCAGACAGACAGGAGGGGCTGGGACTGAGCCCTGACAGACAGGAGGGTATGGGACTGAACCCAGACAGACAGGAGGGGCTGGGACTGAACCCAGACAGACAGGAGGGGCTGGGACTGAACCGAGACAGGAGGGGCTGGGACTGAACCGAGACAGGCAGGAGGGTCTGGAACTGAACCCAGACAGACAGGAGGGGATGGGACTGAACCCAGACAGACAGGAGGGGCTGGGACTGAGCCCAGACAGACAGGAGGGGCTGGGACTGAACCCAGACAGACAGGAGGGGCAGGAACTGAACCCAGACAGACAGGAGGGGCTTGGACTGAACCCAGACAGACAGGAGGGGCTGGAACTGAACCCAGACAGACAGGAGGGGCTGGGACTGAGCCCAGACAGACAGGAGGGGCTGGGACTGAACCCAGACAGACAGGAGGGGCAGGAACTGACCCCAGACAGACAGGAGGGGCTGGGACTGAGCCCAGACAGACAGGAGGGGCTGGGACTGAGCCCAGACAGACAGGAGGGGCTGGGACTGAACCCAGACAGATAGGAGGGGCTGGGACTGAACCGAGACAGACAGGAGGGGCTGGGACTGGACCCAGACAGACAGGAGGGGCTGGGACTGAACCCAGACAGGAGGGGCTGGGACTGAAACCAGACAGGAGGGTCTGGAACTGAAGCCAGACAGACAGGAGGGGATGGGACTGAACCCAGACAGACAGGAGGGGCTTGGACTGAACCCAGACAGACAGGAGGGGCTGGAACTGAACCCAGACAGACCGGAAAGGATGGGACTGAATCCAGACAGACAGGAGGGGCTGAGACTGAACCCAGACAGACAGGAGGGGCTGGGACTGAACCCAGACAGACCGGAAAGGATGGGACTGAACCCAGACGGACAGGAGGGGCTGGGACTGAACCCGGACAGACAGGAGGGGCTTGGACTGAACCCAGACAGACAGGAGGGGCTGGAACTGAACCCAGACAGACCGGAAAGGATGGGACTGAATCCAGACAGACCGGAGGGGCTGGGACTGAACCCAGACAGACAGGAGGGGCTGGGACTGAGCCCAGACAGACAGGAGGGGCTGGGACTGAACCCAGACAACCAGGACAGGCTGGGACTGAACCCAGACAGGAGGGGCTGGGACTGAACCGAGACAGGCAGGAGGGTCTGGAACTGAACACAGACAGACAGGAGGGGATGGGATTGAATCCAGACAGACAGGAGGGGCTGGGACTGAACCCAGACAGGAGGGGCTGGGACTGAACCCAGACAGACAGGAGGGGCTGGGGCTGAACCCAGACAGGAGGGGGTGGGACTGAACCCAGACAGACAGGAGGGGCTGGGACTAAACCCAGACAGACAGGAGGGGCTGGGACTGAACCTAGACAGACACGAGGGGCTGGGACTGAACCCAGACAGGCAGGAGGGGCTGGGGCTGAACCCAGACAGGAGGGGCTGGGACTGAACCCAGACAGACAGGAGGGGCTGGGACTGAACCCAGACAGACAGGAGGGGCTGGGACTGAACCCAGACAGACAGGAGGGGCTGGGACTGAACCCAGACAGACAGGAGGGGCTGTGACTGAACCCAGACAGGCAGGAGGGGCTGGGACTGAACCTAGACAGACACGAGGGGCTGGGACTGAACCCAGACAGACAGGAGGGGCTGGGGCTGAACCCAGACAGGAGGGGTGGGACTGAACCCAGACAGGCAGGAGGGGCTGGGACTGAACCCAGACAGACAGGAGGAGATGGGACTGAACACAGACAGACAGGAGGTGCTGGGACTGAACCCAGACAGACAGGAAAGGCTGGGACTGAACCCAGACAGACAGGAGGGGCTGGGACTGAGCCCAGACAGACAGGAAAGGCTGGGACTGAACCCGGACAGACAGGAGGGGCTTGGACTGAACCCAGACAGACAGGAGGGGCTGGAACTGAACCCAGACAGACCGGAAAGGATGGGACTGAATCCAGACAGACAGGAGGGGCTGGGACTGAACCCAGACAGACCGGAGGGGCTGGGACTGAGCCCTGACAGACAGGAGGGGCTGGGACTGAACCCAGACAGACAGGAGGGGCTTGGACTGAACCCAGACAGACAGGAGGGGCTGGGACTGAGCCCAGACAGACAGGAGGGGCTGGGACTGAACCCAGACAACCAGGACAGGCTGGGACTGAACCCAGACAGGAGGGGCTGGGACTGAACCGAGACAGGCAGGAGGGTCTGGAACTGAACACAGACAGACAGGAGGGGATGGGATTGAACCCAGACAGACAGGAGGGGCTGGGACTGAACCCAGACAGGAGGGGCTGGGACTGAACCCAGACAGACAGGAGGGGCTGGGGCTGAACCCAGACAGGAGGGGGTGGGACTGAACCCAGACAGACAGGAGGGGCTGGGACTAAACCCAGACAGACAGGAGGGGCTGGGACTGAACCTAGACAGACACGAGGGGCTGGGACTGAACCCAGACAGACAGGAGGGGCTGGGGCTGAACCCAGACAGGAGGGGCTGGGACTGAACCCAGACAGACAGGAGGGGCTGGGACTGAACCCAGACAGACAGGAGGGGCTGGGACTGAACCCAGACAGACAGGAGGGGCTGGGACTGAACCCAGACAGACAGGAGGGGCTGTGACTGAACCCAGACAGGCAGGAGGGGCTGGGACTGAACCTAGACAGACACGAGGGGCTGGGACTGAACCCAGACAGACAGGAGGGGCTGGGGCTGAACCCAGACAGGAGGGGTGGGACTGAACCCAGACAGGCAGGAGGGGCTGGGACTGAACCCAGACAGACAGGAGGAGATGGGACTGAACACAGACAGACAGGAGGTGCTGGGACTGAACCCAGACAGACAGGAAAGGCTGGGACTGAACCCAGACAGACAGGAGGGGCTGGGACTGAGCCCAGACAGACAAGAGGTACTGGGACTGAACCCAGACAGACAGCGGGGATGGGACAGCACCCAGAGAGACCGGATGGTCTAGGACTGCACCCAGACAGACAGGAGGGGCTGGGACTGAACCCAGGCAGGCAGGAGGGGCTGGGACTGAAACCAGACAGACAGGAGAGGCTGGGACTGAACCCAGACAGACAGGAGTGGCTGAGACTGAACTCATGGAGACAGGAGAGGCTGAGACTGAATCCTGACAGACAGGAGGGGTAGGGTCTGAACCCAGACAGACAGGAGGGGCAGGGTCAGAACCCAGACAGACAGGAGGGGCTGGGACTGAACCCAGACAGACAGGAGGGGCTGGGACTGGATCCAGACAGACAGGAAGGACTGGGACTGAACCCAGACAGGCAGGAGAGGCTGGAACAGAATTGAGACAGACACAAGAGTCTGAGAGTGAATACAGACAGACAGAAGAGGCTGGGACTGCACCCAGACAAACAGCGGGGATGGGACAGCACCCAGAGTGACCGGATGGTCTAGGAATGCACCCAGACAGACAGGAGGGGCTGAGACTGAACCCAGGCACGCAGGAGGGGCTGGGACTGAAACCAGACAGGCAGGAGAGGCTGGGACTGAACCCAGACAGACAGGAGTGGCTGAGACTGAACTGATGGAGACAGGAGAGGCTGAGACTGAATCCTGACAGACAGGAGGGGCAGGGTCTGAACCCAGACAGACAGGAGGGGCTGGGACTGTACCCAGACAGACAGGAGGGGCTGGGACTGGATCCAGACAGACAGGAGGGGCTGGGACTGGATCCAGACATACAGGAAGGGCTGGGTCTGGACCCAGACAGACAGGAGCGGCTGAGACTGAACTCATGGAGACAGGAGGGGCTGAGACTGAATCCTGACAGACAGGAGGGGCAGGGTCTGAACGCAGACAGACAGGAGGGGCTGGGACTGAACCCAGACAGACAGGAGGGGCTGGGACTGGATCCGACAGACAGGAGGGGCTGGGACTGCACCCAGACAGACAGGAGGGGCTGGGACTGAACCCAGACAGACAGGAGGGGCTGGGACTGGATCCGACAGACAGGAGGGGCTGGGACTGAACCCAGACAGACAGGAGGAGATGGGACTGAACCCAGACAGACAGGAGGGTCTTAGACTGAACCGAGACAGACAGGAGGGGCTGGGGCTGAACCCAGACAGATAGGAGGGGCTTTGACTGAACTCAGACAGACAGGAGGGGATGGGACTGAATGCAGACAGGCAGGAGGGTCTGGGAATGAGCCCAGACAGACAGGAGGGGCTGGGACGGAACCCAGACAGACAGGAGCGGCTGGGACTGAGTCCAGACAGACAGGAGTGGCTGTGACTGAGCCTAGATAGACAGGAGGGGGTGGGACTGCACCCAGACAGACAGGAGGGGCTGGAACTGAACCCCGACAGACAGGAGGGGCTGGGACTGAGCCCAGACAGACAGGCGGAGATGGGGCTGCACCCAGACAGATAGGACGGTCTGAGACTGCACCTAGACAGACAGGAGGGGCTGGGTTAGAGCCCAGACAGACTGGAGGGGCTGGGACTGAACCTAGACAGACAGTAGAGGCTGAGACTGAATCCAGACAGACAGGAGGGGCTGGGACTGAACCTAGACAGACAGGAGGGGCTGGGACTGAACCCAGACAGACAGGAAGGGCTGGGACTGAGACCCATCCCAGGCGAACAGTGAGAGGCAGAGACAGTCCTGAGAAATGCAGTGATGGCCCGATGGTCTGACGATGAGTTAGTTGAGATTGCTGATGTTGTTTAACTCTCTTTGCCAGTGTAAGCTCGGCGTGCTGCCCCTGGGAACGGGCAATGACCTGGCGAGGGTTCTCGGCTGGGGTGGATTATGTGATGACGATGCGCAACTCCCTCAGGTTGTGGCCAAGCTGGAACGTGCCACCTCTAAAATGCTGGACAGGTAAGGATTTCACCAGCACTGGCACATTTTCACACATCACCCAACTGACAGGCAGTCTCTAACCTTTATTGCTGGTATCCTACAGCTCTCAAGGAGACCATTCCGCCCATCATGCCTCTCCAAGCCCTGTGAAAGGACTAGCCAATTCATGTAACTCCCGTATTTCCCATTTCTAATGGCGCAGATCAAAGCAATTGCAGCTTAAAAATGTTCTCCCCATCTCACCTCTAGTTCTTATGTCAATTATGTTAAATCAATGTCGGAACATAGGTATTAGGAGCAGAAGGAGCATTTCCGCCCCTTGAGCCTGCCCTGCCATTGAATCAGATCATGGCTGATGTCTTCATGGTCTCAAATCCACCTCCCCATCTGTTTCTTTTAGCAGAAATGTATCTGTCTCCTTCTTAAAACCATTTAAAGGGCAGCACGGTAGCATTGTGGTTAGCACTGTGGCTTCACAGCGGCAGGGTTCCAGGTTCGATTCTCTGCTGGGTCACTCTCTGTGCAGAGTCTGCACGTTCTTCCCGTGTCTGTGGGGGTTTCCTCCGGGTGCTCCGGTTTCCTTCCACAGTCCAAAGACGTGCAGGTTAGGTGGATTGGCCATGCTAAATTTCCCTTAGTGTCCAAAAAAGGTTAGGAGGGTTTATTAGGTTAAGGGGATAGGGTTGAAGGAGGGTTTAAGTGGGTCGGTGCAGACTCAATGGGCCGAATAGTCTCCTTCTGCACTGTATGTTCTATGCTCTAATGACTCAGACTCCACCGCACTATAGAGCAGCGAATTCCACAAATTCACCACCCTCTGCGAGAAGTGGTTCCTCCTCGTCTCAGTTCTAAATCTACCGTCTCTCAACCTACATACATGTGACCTCTCACCCTAGATTGTCCCACAAGCGGGGAAATTTGGTCTACGTTTACTTTATCAAATCTCTCTTTGTATTTTATACCTCGATCAGATCGCCTCTCATTCTTCTGAACTTGATCTCTGTTTTTCTTCATTCATCTTTTAAGCACCCCAAACTTTTAGGCATATATTTGTACCTTCTGCTCCTCTGAATCGTCCTCCTTTATGCCCATCCTCCGACCACTTCCTTTATCTTCACTGCTGAGAACAGGAGTGTCGGACACCAACTCCGCTCCCAGGGATCATCCCCTCCCCTCAGACTGTCCCGTCTCTGAAAACCTGCAAACAAACTTTTAAAAATCGACTGGATGGACATTCGGCCATTCTTTCTGGACGTTACTCTTGTCCCTTCACCTGGGATGCCTCAGTAAGGCACAGAGGCTGAGAGCAGGAATCTCCAGAAGAGGTTGATCAGGTTTTGGGTGTTCCGCACTCTGTAGATATCATGCTGGGTGGCTGGCTCCCTCTGCTGGTTCATGCAGTCCGATAAAATTTCACTTTCCTTGAATTCACTGCCCAGCAATAATAGCAAGTGCTGCATTCGAACCCAATATTGCAGACAAGGAACAGAGAGAGTCCCACTGTCACAGCCTCCATTACAGAGAGAATCCCACCATCAGATCCCCCATTGCAAAGAGAATCCCACTATCGGAGCGCTGGATTACACAGAATCCCACCACCAGAGCCTCCATTACAGAGATAATCTCACCATCAGTGGCCCCATTACAGAGAGAATCCCATCATCAGAACCCCGATTACAGATCCCACTGTCACAATTCCCTTTTCTAGTGAGCTTTTACCCACAGAACCCCAATTTGTTGGGTAAATTTCAGTATCGGAGCCCCATTTTATTGACAGTCTGTCTAGTCGCTTTGATTCTGATTTCTCTATGTTCTGGGAGATTGTTTGGCGGGATGGCTGTGGGTTTTGTTTCTTATTTCAGGTTTGGGGGTTCTCTCTTTGTGAAGAGTTTGAGGGCAGACAGCATCACCCTCATCCTCTCACCTCACAGAATCGAATCAGTGGCGTGTATGACTGTGATACCTAACTGGTTTATTCTCAACCCCACAGATGGAGCATCATGACCTATGAAGCAACAAAACCGCTTCCCATTGTGACATATGATGAGGTTTACAACTCCCAGGTGCAGGTAAGAGAACTCCATGGGTTAAAAACTAAGTTCAAGAAATATCTGAGAATTTAGCAATCTAGAATGAGGTTTTGGTCAGCCGGACTGGAATGAATGTACAGAAATCACTGTATTGTCATCAGAGTGATTAAAAGGAAAGGGACAGGAATTGTTCTTATAGTCCTTGAACAGTCAGAGCATACAGTCCCTCTTGTCAATGCCGCCTCCAGTGCCTGTTATACAGTCAGTGCCTCCTCCAGTGCCTGTTGTACACAGTCAGTACCTCTGTTCGTGCATGCTTTAGAGTCAGTGCCTCCTGCCATTGCGCCTGTCAGTGCCTGCTTTAGAATCAGTGCCTCCTCCAGTGCCTGCTATACAGTCAGTGTCTCCTCCAGTGCCTGTTGTACAGTCAGTACAGCTTCCAATGCCTGTTGTACAGTCAATGCCTCCTCTAGTGCCTGTTGTACAGTGCATATATTATGAGGTGCAGTGATTGGTTTAATAATCTGTACCTCTGTTTCTCCAGGATCCGATATCTCAGTATGCTGATTCTGTTGTTTATCATTTAACAAAAGTACTTGATTCTGACCAACACGCTGATGTTATTTCTTCTGCCAAGTAAGTTCCTGTTCTCTGTACAATCTTAATCACCTTTTGTTAGTTGTTGATGAAAGTGGTTAATGAATGGTTCAGGCACAAGTGTGGTGTTGGGCGTTCTGACACACAGATGAGCCAACACGGTTGTATATGGTACAACGCTATTTTATTTAAACTTTCTATGTCCAGTTTTGTCTTGATACTCTGCACGTGGGGATTCCCTGTTTGTGATCTTGTAACAGGTCTTGTCCGTGTCTTTGTCCCCAGACCTACTGTCCACTAGGTGTCGTGCTCGTGCTTTTATGTGGTTGCTGTCCTTGTGTGTGATTGGTTGTGGTGTTGTGTGCTCTGATTTGTCTGTTGGTGTGTCCATCATGATGTGTGTGTTTGAATATCATGACAACAAGGAGCTCCTGTATGTCCCTGTAGCCCAGTGGATTTCTGATTCTGGATTCAGCAGTGAGAGTTGAGTTTGAATTCCTCACCTTCAATCTCATTTTCTGCCAATCATTCAGTTGTCCTGTACTATTTCCAAAATATCTCCCCCTGCTGGCCAAGGACTTGAGGTTGAAATGGTGGATTGGGAGATTATGGGGTGGGGATCAGCTGTGATACCTCAAATCGTCTGCCTGCCTATCCAGAGACACAAACCTGGAGCTGGTACTGATCCCCATAGGTCTAGGCCCCAGGTAAGAGTCAGCACCTTCGGGAGGGGTGAGAAGGAAATATAAAGCTTACAGGTACAGCACAGGCCTGAGTGAGTGTGCCAACCTATTCCAGAGAGAGTAGTTTGAAGGAGGGACAGAAAACATGGGAGCTCTCAGCCCTGTGACTACAAGGAACCCTGGTAGCCAGATGGTGCACTGTTCAGTGTACCTTCAGCAACATACACTGTTTGCATATGAATTCTCTTCAAAAGCAAAGCTATAAGATGGAGTTGGTTTTAAAAACCAGGGGCTGGATTAGCACACTGGGCTAAATCGCTGGCTTTTAAAGCAGACCAATGGAGGCCAGCAGCACGGTTCGATTCCCGTACCAGCCTCCCCGAACAGGCGCCGGAATGTGGCGACTAGGGGCTTTTCACAGTAACTTCATTGAAGCCTACTCGTGACAATAAGCGATTTTCATTTTCAAATGTCAAATCACTTAGTTCTTGTCTGCATAGTATGTTAACAAGGCAACAATTGAGATTTTGTCTCAAGGGTGCGAACATCATCTGTGACACCAACCTTTACAAAAGATAATTCTTGACCACTTAAGGGGCTGGATTATCCATTGGCGGGATCCTCTGTTTCGCCGGCAGTGCATTCATGCCCGCGGATTTCCGGACAACGTCGGGGTGCCCACAATGGGAAACCCCATTGGCCGGCTGGTGGGATGGAAGATAACACTGCCTGCGGGGGTGCATCACACCAGAAAATGGGTGCGACGGAATGGAGAATCCCACCCCGATCTCCAATTACATGAGCATGTTCAAATCGAAACAGTTTGCAGCCTCTGGGCTGATAAGTACAATGAAAACCTACGCTCTTCGACAGAATCAATGACTTGTCCAGAGAGCCTGGTTTGTAACATCAGCTCCTGGACTCCAGTAAGGGGTCAGTAATCCGTCTGAACATTAACAAATGGCCAGGGAGTCATGGAAGGTCCACTAGTTGTTCACCGCAGCAGATTCAGAGGTATAGGTAACACTGCCCCTCGTTCTGCTGCGGCCAGAACTGGTGCAGCAGGTGCACCACAGGAGGGCAGGCCTAACTGGGCCTGAAAACACCCTTTTAAGAACAGACACCTATGGAAAGTCAGTGCTGTACACTCCACCTCCTCTATTCTTCCATTCCTTACTCTTCCTCTCTCCACTTCTCCCCTTCTGTTTCTCCTCCCCCTGACTTTATTTTTTGCTGATTTTTCTGCTGATCTGCAGGTTCCTCTGTGGGACAGTAAGTGACTTCATCGCTGAAGTTGGAAAGGCCTACAAAAAGGCTGAGGAAAACCAGGAAGAAGCGGATACCATGGCGAACAAGGTACCCAATAGTCAAAGAAATAAATGCTATTGGGGCATGCACACCGCCATGTGGGAACTCACATTGAAATGGTGGATTGGGAGGTTATGGGGTGGGGATCAGCTGTGATACCTCAAATCGTCTGCCTGCCTATCCAGAGACACAAACCTGGAGCTGGTCCTTCGGTGAAGGACCGAACTCCCGGAGTTCAGTCTTTATGCGCTGAGAAGATGTTATTCACAGGGACGCACATTATCTATTGTGCACCTTCAAACAACAGTCCCTTTAAGTCTGCTCCTGTACCTATATCAGGGTGTGGGATTCCCCAATGAATGCCCATCAATTAAACACTGTTACCTCAGAAAGAGCTGATGCTACGCCTCAGGAAGAGCCACTTCCCTAATAGCCACCGCTCAACTGTAAATGCAATTTAAATGCCATCTGATGGAGGTGATGTTTTTCTCCTTCTGGAAGTTCCTCGAAGTGCGGAGACCGATTGCTACAAGAGTACAGTCGGTAGCACAAACCCGCGCACAGCATCGGGGATGCTGTTGTCTTCCACACGGTTCTGGCAGATCGGGAAATGTTTCCGCTCTTACCGCTTTTCTTGGGGAAGGGCAGGGCATGGTAGTTAGCACTGCTTCCTCACAACGCCGGGAGGGGTTGCGCAGGATGGTGTGTTACCCACTGCGCTACTAATTCTCTATGAGGTAATGCGACTGTGTTTCTCTCCCAGTGTGCAATGTTAACCCAGAAGCTGGATTCCCTGGTGAAGGCACTAAGTGATGAAGCACAGGCAGTCATCGTTCCTTCTGGCACTTCCCCACCATTGGCTGCCAACCAGGGCGAGAAACAATGTACAGAAAATGGAGGGAACCGTGAAAAGCTTCCAGAAGCAAATGCTGTGTCCAAGATATTCAAGTCAAAGGAGCAACTCATGTTACGAGCCAACAGCTTGAAGAAAGCTCTGAGGCAGATCATCGAACAAACAGAAAAAGGTATGACACACGCAAGGCTCTCCCACCATACTTTGTTAGCCAAGGAGAGAGTATGGGTTCAGGGCCAGTTTGGAGCTCCCTCTGTAACATATCAGCATGGAATGGGTCAGAACGTGATGGGCCTCTGTGCACTACATCAGGTGTTGAATGAACAAAGAACAAAGAAAAATTACAGCACAGGAACAGGCCCTTCGGCCCTCCAAGCCTGTGCCGATCCAGATCCTCTATCCAAAACTGTCGCTTATTTTCTAAGGATCTGTTTCCCTCTGCTCCCTGCCCATTCATGTATCTGTCTAGATACATCTTAAGTGACGCTATCGTGCCTGCCTCTACCACCTCTGCCAGCAATGCGTTCCAGGCACCCACCACCCTCTGCATAAATAACTTTCCACGCAAATCTCCCTTAAACTTTTCCCCTTTCACCTTGAACTCGTGACCCCTAGTAATTGAGTCCCCCACTCTGGGAAAAAGCTTCTTGTTTTCCACCCTGTCTATACCTCTCATGATTTTGTCGACCACAATGAGATCCCCCCTCAACAATCCTAATCTACTCAACATCTCTTCTTAGCTAGCGCCCTCCATACCAGGCAACATCCTGGTGAACCTCCTCTGCACCTCCTCCAAAGAATCCACATCCTTTTGGTAATGTGGCGACCAGAACTGTACGCGGTATTCCAAATGTGGCCGAACCAAAGTCTTATACAACTGTAACATGACCTGCCAACTCTTGTACTCAATACCCCTTCCAATGAAGGAAAGCATGCCGTAGGCCTTCTTGACCACTCTATCGACTATCGCAGCCACCTTCAGGGTACAATGGACCTGAACAACCAGATCTCTCTGTACATCAATTTTCCTTAGGGCTTTTTCATTTACCGTATAGTTCGCTCTTGAATTGGATCTTCCAAAATGCATCACCTCGCATTTGCCCAGATTGAACTCCATCTGCTATTTCTCCACCCAACTCTCCAATCTATCTATATTCTGCTTTTTTCTCTGACAGTTCCCTCACTATCTGCTACTCCACCAATCTTAGTGTCATCTGCAAACTTGCTAATCAGACCACCTATACCTTCCTCCAGGTCATTTATGTATATCACAAAGAACAGTGGTCCCAGCACAGATCCCTGTGGAACACCACTGGTCACAGTTCTCCATTTGAGAAACTCCCTTCCACTACAACTCTCTATCTCCTGTTGCCCAGCCAGTTCTTTATCCATCTAGCTAGTACACCCTGGACCCCATGAGACTTCACTTTCTCCATCAGCCTACCATGGGGAACCTTATCAAATGCCTTACTGAAGTCCATGTTTATGACAGCTACAGCCCTTCCCTCATCAATCAACTTTGTCACTTCCTCAAAGAATTCTATTACGTTGGTAAGACATGACCTTCCCTGCACAAAACCATGTTGCCTATCACTGATAAGCCCATTTTCTTCCAAATGGGAATAGATCTTATCCCTCAGTATCTTCTCCAGCAGCTTCCCTACCACTGACGTCAGGCTCACCGGTCTTTAATTACCTGGATTATCCCTGCTACCCTTCTTAAACAAGGGGACAACATTAGCAATTCTCCAGTCCTCCGGTACCTCACCCGTGTTCAAGGATGCTGCAAAGATATCTGTTAAGGCCCCAGCTATTTCCTCTCTCACTTCCTTCAGTAACCTGGGATAGATCCCAACCGGACCTGGGGACTTGTCCACCTCAATGCCTTTTAGAATGCCCAACACATCCTCCCTCCTTATGCCGACTTGACCTAGAGCAATCAAACAGCTATCAAACTGCTTTTTAAAAAGCAGAACTGCTAACACTTATCGGTGAATACCGATGCAAAGTACTCGTTAAGAGTCTCACCCATTTTCTCTGATTCCACTCATAACTTTACTCCTTTGTCCTTGAGTGGGCCAACCTTGTTACCCTCTTGCTCCTTATATATGAATAAAAGGCTTTGGGATTTTCCTTAACCCTGTTTGCTAAAGATATTTCATGACCCCTTTTAACCCTCTTGATTCCTCATTTCAGATTGGTCCTACATTCCCAGTATTCTTCCAAAGCTTTGTCTGTCTTCAGTCGCCTAGACCTTATGTATGCTTCCTTTTTCCTCTTAGCTAGTCTCACAATTTCACCTGTCATCCATGGTTCCCTAATCTTGCCATTTCTATCCTCATTTTCACAGGGACATGTCTGTCCTGCACTCTAATCAACCTCTCTTCAAAAGCCTCCCACATATCAAATGTGGATTTACCTTCAAACAGCTGCTCCCAATCCACGTTCTCCAGCTCCTGCTGAATTTTGGTATAGTTGGCCTTCCCCCAATTTAGCACTCTTCCTTCAGGACCACTCTCGTCTTTGTCCATGAGTATTCTAAAACTTATGGAATTGTGATCATTATTCCCAAAGTAATCCCCGACTGAAACTTCAACCACCTGGCCGGGATCATTCCCCAACACCAGGTCCAGTATGGCCCCTTCCCGAGTTGGACTATTTACATACTGCTCTAGAAAACCCTCCTGGATGCTCCTTACAAATTCTGCTCCACCTAGACCTCTGACACTAAGTGTATCCCAGTTAATGTTTGGAAAATTAAAATCTCCTATCACCACCACTCTGTTGCTCCTACACCTTTCCATAATCTGTTTACATATTTGTACCTCTATCTCACGCTCGCTGTTGGGAGGTCTGCAGTACAACCCCAACATTGTTACTGCACCCTTCTTATTTCTGAGCTCTGCCCATATCGCCTCACTGCTCGAGTCCTCCATAGTGCCCTCCTTCAGCACAGCTGTGATATCCTCTCTGCCAGTAATGTAACTCCTCCACCCCTTTTACCTCCCTCTCTATCCCACCTGAAGCATTGATATCCTGGGATATTTAGTTGCCAATCATGCCCTTCCCTCAACCAAGTCTCAGTAATAGCAATAACATCATACTCCCAGGTTCTTTTGGGCAGCACGGTAGCATTGTGGATAGCACAATTGCTTCACAGCTCCAGGGTCCCAGGTTCGATTCCAGCTTGGGTCACTGTCTGTGCAGAGTCTGCACATCCTCCCCGTGTGTGCGTGGGTTTCCTCCGGGTGCTCCGGTTTCATCCCACAGTCCAAGGATGTGCGGGTTAGGTGGATTGGCCATGATAAATTGCCCTTAGTGTCCAAAATTGCCGTGAGTGTTGGGTGGGGTTACTGGGTTACGGGGATAGGGTGGAGGTGTGGACATTGGGTGGGGTGCTCTTTCCAAGAGCCGGTGCAGACTCGATGGGCCGAATGGCCTTCTCATGCACTGTAAATTCTATGAAAACTACTAATCCAACCCCACAGTTCACCTGTCTTACCTACTACACTTCTTGCATTAAAGCAAATGCCTCCAGTCCCTTTGCGTTCATCATCTGCTCCCTGCCTACTCTTCCCCTTAGTCATGCTGACTTCATGATCTAGTTCCTTCCAGGCTTTAGTTACTACCTCCTTACTGTCCACTAACCGCCTCATTTGGTTCCCATCCCCCTGCCACATTAGTTTAAACCCTCCCCAACAGCGTTAGCAAAAGCACCCCCAAGGACATTGGTTCCAGTCCGGTCCAGGTGCAGACCGTCCAATTTGTAGTAGCCCCACCTCCCCCAGAACCAGTCCCAATGTCCCAAAAATCTGAACCCCTCCCTCCTGCACCATCTCTCAAGCCACGCATTCATCCTGCCTATTCTCTCATTTATACTCTGACTGCCACGTGGCACTGGTAGCAATCCTGAGATTACTACCTCTGAGGTCCGACTTTTTAACTTGGCTCCTAACTCCCTAAATTCTGCTTGTAGGACATCATCCCATTTTTTACCTTTATCGTTGGTGCCTATATGCACCACGACAACTGGCTTTCCCCCCCCCCCCCCCCCCCTCTTCAGAATGTTCTGCAGCCGATCTGAGACATCCCTGACCCGTGCACCTGGAGGCAACATACCATTTGGAAGTCTCGTTTTCGAACACAGAATCGCCTATCTACTCCCCTTACAATTGAATCCCCTATGACTATAGTCCTTCCCCTCTTTTTCCTGCCCTTCTGTACAGCAGAGCCAGCCACAGATCTGACTGTGTATTTCCTCTTCACAGGGTGAGGTTTGGAGAGGATCAGGTTTGGACTGGGTCTGGTTAGGACTGTGTCAGGTTTGGACTGGGTCAGGGTTGGACTGGGTCAGGTTTGGACTGGGTCAGGTTTGGATAGGGTCAGGTTTGGATTGGGATAGGTTTGGACAGGGTCAGGTTTTCATAGGGTCAGGTTTTCATTGGGTCAGGGTTCATAGGGTCAGGTTTGGATCGGCTCAGGTTTGGATTGGGACAGGTTTGCACTGGGTCAAGTTTCGATAGGGTCATGTTGGTTTGGGTCAGGTTTAGTTTGGGTCAGGTTTGGGCTGGGTCAGGTTTAGATGGGTCAGGTTTGGACTGAGTCAGGTTTAGTTTGGGTCAGGTTTAGACTGGGTCAGGTTTGGGTTGGGTCAGGTTTGGAATGGGGCAGGTTTAGATTTGGATCAGGTTGAGAATGGGCCAGGTTTGGAATAGGTCAGGTTTAGAATAGGTCTGGTTTAGATGGGGCAGGTTTGGATTGGATCAGGTTTAGAATGGGGCGTATTTGGAATGGGTCAGTTTAGAATGGGTCAGTCTTGCCTGGGCCATAAGACCATAAGACATAGGAGCAGAATTAGGCCACTCGGCACATCAATCATGGCTGATATATTTCTCATCCCCATTCTCCTGCCTTCTTCCCATAACCCCTGATCCCCTTATTAATCAAGAACCTATCTATCTCTGTCTTAAAGACACTCAATGATTTGGCCTTCACAGCCTTCTGCGGCAAACTGTTCCACAGATTCATCACCCTCTGGCAAAGAAATTCCTCCTCATCTGTTTTAAAGGATCGTCCTTTTAATCTGAGAGTGTGTCGTCTGCTTCTAGTTTTTCCTGCAAGTGGAAACATCCTCTCCACGTCCACTCTATCCAGGCCTCGCAGTATCCTCTAAGTTTCAATAAGACCCCCACCATCCTTCTAAATTTCAACGAGTACAGACCCAGAGTCCTCAAACGTTCCTCATACGACAAGCTCTTCATTCCAGGAATCACTCTTGTGAACCTCCTCTGGGTCCTTTGCAAGGCCAGCACATCCTTCCTTAGTTATGGGACCCAAAGCTGCTCACAATACTCCAAATGGGGTCTGACCAGAGGCTTATATAGCCTCAGAAGTACATCCCTGGTCTTGTATTCTAGCTCTCTCGACATGAATGCTAACATTGCATTCGCCTTCCTAACTGCCGACTGACCCTGCATGTTTACCTTAATAGAATAGTGAACAAGGACTCCCAAGTCCCTTTGTGCTTCTGATTTCCAAAGCATTTCCCCATTTAGAAAATAGTCTATGCCTCCATTTCTCCTTCCAAAGTGCATAACCTCACACTTTTCCACATTGTATTCCATCTTCCACTTCTTTGCCCACTCTCCTAGCCTGTCCAAGTCCTTCTGCAGCCCGCCTGCTTCCTCAATACTGCCATATGCCATACTATAGATCATTGTGTCATCTGCAAACTTAGCAACAGTGCCTTCAGTTCCTTCCAGATCATTAATGTATATTGTGAAAAGTTGTGGTCCCAGCACCGACCTCTGAGGCACACCACTAGTCGCCAGTTGCCATCCTGAAAAATACCCCTTTATCACCATTCTCTGCCTTCTACCAGTCAGCCAATCCCCTATCCATGCCAGGATCCTACCCTTAACACCGTGGGCTCTTAACTTATTTAACAATCTCCTATGTGGCAGATTGTCAAAGGCCTTCTGGAAATCTAAATAAATCACGTCCACTGGTTCTCCTTTGTCTAACTTCCTTGTTACTTCCTCAAAGAACTAACAGGTTTGTCAGACATGACCTCGCCTTGACGAAGCTGTGCTGACTCAGTCCTATTTAATCATGCACTTCCAAGTACTCCGCGATCTCATCTTTAATAACGGACTCTCGAAGCTTACCAATGGCCGAAGTCAGGTTAACCGCTAGGCCCCGCTAGGATTTGTTTTCCTCAGTCTCTCTCTGAGTTACATTACCTAACTGTAGAGTTTGTGTTGACAGTATTGTTTTAATAATTAATTACTTTGGGGTTTTGTGATTGAAGGGCTGGAATTACTTCCTTTCACAGTTGATATCAGTGAAGGGCTAAGAGACGACAAGCAGCCAGTGATGCTGCCCTGAGTCTCCATCCCTTGATTGCTGCTGGAACCTATGCAGATGTGATTATTGCGTGAGGTTCGGCTGTGCTGACCCAATAGTCGACTAGCCGACAGTGACATACGGAATAAAGGGTACTGGTGCGTGATACAGCAGGGTCCTGTGTCCGTATGTGCAGCTAGATCCCGATTCTCCGTGGTGTGGATGTTGGGGAGGTGACAAGGAAAAGATGGATAAAAATTGTAAAAATACACTGACACCCTTTCCATACAGAGGGCCATTGCCTGACCTCCTGCTCCCAGTGAGGTGCGCTGCCTACTGGGAGTGCTGATAAAACATTCCTATCTATTTTTCATTGGGAAAACAGTGCTTTGATCGCCCTGATCTCTGATAAACATTTTGCGAACATGCTACAAACCAAAGTGGAGACGACCTCGAACAGGCACACATTTGTATGGCATCATTCACCCCATCAAGCCGTCTCAAAGCTCTTTGCAATGGTGAAGTTGCTATGAAATGTTGTAATGTCAGAAATGTTGCAGCAAATCCATGCGTAGCAAGATCCCACAAGCAGTAATGCAATCATGCCCAGAAATTGTGTTGCAGTGATGTTGAGTCAGGGATAAATATCGGCAAGGTAACCAGGGTAAAGTTCCTTTCTCATCTTAAATAGTGTGGTGGAAACTTTAATCAGCCAGAGAGGGCAGATGGGACCTCAGCTTAAACTCACACTCAAAAGGCAACATGCACACTGGAGTGTAAATCTGAATTGTGAGCTCAGGTCTCCCGAGTGGCTCAGTGTACATAGAACATACAGTGCAGAAGGAGGCCATTCGTCTCATCGAGTCTGCACCGACCCACTTAAGCCCTCACTTCCACCCTATCCCCGTAACCCAATAACCCCTCCTAACCTTTTTGGTCACTAAGGGCAAATTATGAAGGCCAACCCACCTAATCTGCACGTCTTTGGACTGTGGGAGGAAACCGGAGCACCTGGATGAAACCCATGCAGACACGGGGAGAACGTGCAGACTCCGCACAGACAGTGACCCAGCGGGGAATCGAACCTGGGACCCTGGCTCTATCCATTTGTGCTACCGTGCTGCCAGTGAGGAGAGAAACTGTTCAAATTGAGCCAAAGCTGTCATTGCATTCGTCCCTCAGAAACTGTTCTTTTCTCTCACAGTGGTCGATGAACAAAACAGGCAGAGTCAGGTGATACGCAGCTCGTCCTCAAACTTCAGCCTTCTTGCCACTTCACTCGATGGAGAGTGTTCAGAGGAGCTGAGACAGAAGGTCACAGAGAGAGGTGAGCCACACTCTGCCCCTGACAGCTGACTGAGGATTAGAGCTGGTGCATCAGTCTGAGATTGGTTACTGTGTCAACACTCCTCTGACCCTCCTCCCCGTTGCGGGAAGGAATATGTTTACGTGAGACTTCACTGCGCCCCTCACCCAACATCTGAGACTCACGGGGTCAGGATCTTTTTCTGTATCCTTCCACAGGTTGTGTACCTGCTGGTGAAGCATCCTCACCCACCCCCCACCGCCACCCTTTCCGCCAGAGCCTGCTCTGCTGCCAGGACTGTCCTGAATGTGTGGCCTCGTGGAGCTGCCTCATCCCTGGAGATAGATATCTGCTATATTGAGCAGCGCCCACTGTCCTCCTGCCTGTATGTCATCAGGAACTGGCCGTATTGTTGGTCTGAATGCTGGATCCGCCTCCTGTCGCAGTTTCTGCGAGAGAACACAGAGTCACTGGCCGGTATCTTAGCAGAATTTGGGAGTGTCACGCTCAGATTGAAAACCGGCATGTAGCTCCCCAATTGCACAGACTAGTTTTCTCTTCAAATATTGAGCCTCTTAGCTTACATAAAGCAACACCCTCCGTCTCGATGGTGTTGATCACAGAATAAGAGTTTTATTACTGAACCTGCTTGTTAGAGCATCACTGGAGTAATTCCATTGACCAATTAAATGTCTAACCAATACAATATAACTCAGAGCACACTCACACCACTGGGCAACTCTCAACGAATACATTGGGGTGAAATCTCTGCTGCCGGGATTCTCCGTTCTGCCGGTACTGCACCTCCGGCAGCATGGGGTGGCCACAATGGGAAATCCCATTGGCCGGCGGCAGGAATGGAGAATCCCGCTGCCGGCGATGGCGCACCACCGAGGAACACACAGCTGGGGATGCGGAGAATTCACAGCATTGTAATAGGAGCAATGTTGTTGCCACTCAATGTGACAGTCACTGTGACTGTGCAGAGAGCCACTCGCTGACCATGCAGAGTTCTAACCTGATCTTTTATTGATCCTCTAGCAGGAGCAAGGAGAGGCACAGTGACTTCCATGACGTCCACCATTTTCCTTGATCAAACCGATGGAAGCAGTGCTGTCAGTTTCACTGAGGATCCCTGTTCTTTGTAAGTGAACAGTATTTAATTCACTCCCCAATATTACCTAGTACATCCTTCACTGGTTGAAACTCAGGACCCTGAATTTGCACTTGTAGGGACTTCTCATGGTGCATCCCGTTGATTTATTTAATCACTTCATAACAATTGGGATGGAAATTTGGTCTTCAGCAAAGGCTGCCAGACCTCGTGTTCCATGGTTCAATTGTTCTGTATTTGCTTATCTAAGTCTGGTATGCTCACTGCTTGAATCATTAAACCTGGATGTTGACTCAGAGTAAAGAGTCATTACTGAAAGATCTCGAGGCTGAGCTGGGAGAATTGTTGCAGCCATTTTGTGACTGCAGAGATATTTTAAAATCCTGTAAATAAAGATGAAGCACACTGAGAAACCAGTGTTATCATGCTACAGAAAGGCAAATTACTGCAGATGCTGGAATTGAAAACAAAGAGAAAATGCTGTAAAATCTCCGCAGGTCTGGCAGCATCTGTAGGGTGAGAAAAGAGCTAATGGTTTGAGTCCAGATGACCCTTTGTCAAAGCTAAAAGACAGAGAAAGTGGGAAATATTTATACTGTGGAGTGAGAATGAAAGATGAGGATGAAAGTGTTATCATGCAATGGCCTGAGGAAAAATCACACATTTGAAATATAGAACAATAGACATTCGAGCAGTCTGGGAATATTCTTTTGTATATTTATCATCACCAATATTGTGATTCAAACTCCAGGACAGGTGCAGCACAGGGTTAGATACAGAGTAAAACTCCCTCTACACTCTCCCCATCAAACACTCCCAGGACAGGTACAGCACAGGGTTTGATACAGAGTAAAACTCCCTCTACACTGTCCCCATCAAACACTCCCAGGACAGGTACAGCACAGGGTTAGATACAGAGTAAAACTCCCTCTACACTGTCCCCATCAAACATTCCCAGGCCAGGTGCAGCACAGGGTTAGATACAGAGTAAAACTCTGTCTACACTGTCCCCATCAAACATTCCAAGGACAGGTACAGCACAGGGTTAGATACAGAGTAAAACTCCCTCTACACTGTCCCCATCAAACACCCCCAGGACAGGTACAGCACGGGGTTAGATACAGAGTAAAACTCCCTCTACACTGTCCCCATCAAACACCCCCCAGGACAGGTACAGCACAGGGTTTGATACAGAGTAAAACTCCCTCTACACTGTCCCCATCAAACACTCCCAGGACAGGTACAGCACAGGGTTAGATACAGAGTAAAACTCCCTCTACACTCTCCCCATCAAACACTCCCAGGACAGGTACAGCATGGGATTAGATACAGAGTAAAGCTCCTTTCACACTGTGCCATCAACCACTCCCAGGACAGATACAGCATTAGGATAGATACAGAGTAAAGCTTCCTCTACATTGTCCCCATGAAACACTCCCAGGACAGGTATAGCACAGGGTTAGATACAGAGTAAAGCTCCCTCGGGACAGTCCCCATCAAACACTCCCAGGACAGGTATAGCACGGGGTTAGATACAGAGTAAAGCTCCCTCGGCACAGTCCCCATCAACCACTCCCAAGACAGGTTCAGCACGGGGTTAGATACAGAGTAAAGCTCCTTCTACATTCTCCCCATCAAATACTCCCAAGACAGGCACAGCATGGGGTTAGACATGCAGTATAGCTTCATCTTCTCTGTTACATCAGGCGCTGGCAGATTGATACAGTGCTGCAATTTTTGCTCCACCTGCAAAGCATCACAAACGCTCACAAACATTGCAAAGTGTGCATGTACCTCTTCTGGGAATGCTCAATGCCTTAGGTGGATTAAAATGGGAAACAAAAGCACAAATCCCCACTCGTGGAATATAGAAAAACAACATTTCACATGTTGCAGTTAACCGGTGCTGTTGCGGAGAGTTTAATGTGATTCATCACAGGTTGGGGGTCGAGGATATCGCAGCAGAGAGAAGACTCAATGTGCATAGAAGCTAATGAGATTGTGTAGAGAGAGCAGGACTGAGGAATGAAGCGAGGATGTTGAATAAAATGTTGGAATGCGAACTAAACATTCCTGGTTAATGAGGAAAGCGAATGAAGAAATAAAACAGGTGTTAGGAGGGAGGCAAGGATTGATCCACGCACAATGTTGAATTTCTTTATGCATTCTGTCCGTTATATATTCGGGTTCCCCTCAATCTGAGGAAAGAACAATCTCAACGTCTCCAATCTCTCTCAAACTAAAATCCCTTGAAAATAACATTACAATGCTACAACAGAGACCATTGGCGAAATCGCGTTCGGCGATCGACCAGAGAATCCCCGTTTACGCTGAAATCGGGGCCGTCGCTGCTTTTGCGATGCTCCGAGTACACCGCATGCCGTCAGGATCTCGCTCTCTTTTGGATGGACAGGAGTATCAGATTAGCTCAGATGGTTAGTGTAGTCAAGCATAGTTCCTGTGGTTAGATCTTGTTAACCTTATCACTAGTATCAATGTTAAAGTAAAGAACTCACGCAATTATTGTTATGGTTACTCAACAAACCTTTCGTTACTACTGGATGAGTTCGAGCCTTCTTCATCGAGATTCAGAAGACCTCATCAGTATCCAAGGTTTGAGTAACACATATTACACTCCGTAGTATATCAAAACACACAGAGAAGTGTAATCAAAGATAATTCAGGAGCATAATAAAAGAGGGGCAAAGCGGGATCAGGCTGTTGAGTTGATGATCAGCCGTGGTAATAATGAATGGCAGAGGAGACTCAAAGGGCCGAATGGCCTCCTCCTGCTCCTATTTTCTGTGTTTCGAACCAGCCTGGCTTCATAGCTGAAATCCCCCAGGTTCAGCTGGGGGTGCGGGGGGGGGGGGGGGGGGGGCAGCTAATGTACAATGGACAGAATGAATAAAGATATTCAACATTGCACGTGGTTTTAATTAAACCAATAAGCAGAACGTGTTTCTTCTGGAAAGTGGTGCAGTAACTAGCAGTCGGTGATTCGAAATAAATGGCTAAAGAAATAATGGAAATGAAGAGGGTATTATTCACAAAGTGGTTTGTTACGATCTGGAATGCACTCTCTGTTAGAGAGCGAGAAGCAGATTCCGTAGGAATGTTAAGAGGCATTCGTCACGTACTCCAAGAGCAGAGTTATGGAGTAAAAAGCAGGGGTGTGGGATTAGCTCAGACACCTCTGTTAAAACAGCAGCTAAATTATGACAGGCTGAATGGCCTGATCCTGTACTATAACATTCTGCAATGTTATCATTCTGACTACACTGTCCCTGTTCTTCTAGGTCTTTCTCTGAGAAGTGTGTCATGAACAATTATTTTGGCATTGGCCTAGATGCCAAAATATCACTGGAGTTCAACAACAAGAGAGAAGAGCACCCAAAAAAATGCAGGTATGTGAATGCGTTTTCCTTTCCTGGAGCTATGGGTGCAATTGTGTATGTGGAATCACACTGACTGACCCAGGTCTGTTCCAGACTCGGTGCTGCGTATATATAATAACACATATATGCAGATATATAGATATAGACTCGGACTGTTTTCATTAGAAAGATGGAGGTTGAGGGGTGACCTGATAGAGGTCGACAAGATTATGAGAGGCATGGATAGAGTGGATGGGCAGGCATTCTTTCCCAGGGTGAAGGGAAGGTGCGAGGCAGGTTTTTTACACAGAGGTGGTGAGTGCCTGGAATGCACTGCCAGGGGAGGTTGTGGAAGCAGATACATTAACGGCGTTCAAAAAGCATCTTGACAAACACATGGATCGGATGGGTATAGAGGGGGATATGGCACACGGAAGTGCTGAGAGTTTTGGCAAAGGTTGGTACCATGACCGGTACAGGCTTGGAGGGCTGAAGGGCCTGTTCCTGTGCTGTATTGTTCTTTCTTCTAACACAGACTGGTCCAGGTCTCAGCCAGCCTCACTACCCTGTATATAAAGTAACACAGACTAATCCTGATCTTTATGAGCCACCCATGTTGTATGAGTTTCAGTGATGTTGCAGATATAATGGACTGGCATCCTGATGTTGAACTGTGTGTTTTGCATTCAGAAGTCGAACTAAGAACATGATGTGGTACGGAGTCCTCGGCACCAAGGAACTTCTGCAGAGGACATACAAGAATTTAGAGCAGCGCGTCCATCTGGAGGTACAATGTCCACTCACCAGAGTTTGGTATGATATGCGCAGAGGGTGATGCAGTTGTTCAGAACACTGCTCTCTGATCTCGGACACTGGAATCCAGTGCAGCCCAATACATGTAGTGGTTGGTAAGACAAGCATTAGCTAGCACCAGATTTCTCAGACACAAATGTGATACGTGTAGTGAATGTATAATTACTGATAATTCACCAGTGCACTGTGTTATGTTATTAACCCTGTGGGCTCTACCTATGGGCCATTGTGTGGCTTCACCCACAGGGGATATGTTGGGGCATGTACGGGCTCCCCCATGGCTCCACTCCCTTTACAGGAAGTATAAGAGCTGCTGACCTGCAGGGCTGCCTTCAGTGTTGTACCGGTCACAGGCAGGCTCAGTGCTAAGCTGATTAAAACCACGGTTTACTTCTCCACGTGTCTTCGAGTGAATTGATGGTCGCATCAATTTAATCAGCTGAAAATACTACTATGGAATCAGCCCTCAAACCTGACAGACTGGAACTCGATCCACAGGCCGCGGAGGCGAAATAATTTTTTTCACATTGGCTTCGATGCTTCAAGGCCTATCTCACCGCGTCGTCTACGCCATCCGTCACTGATGAACAGAAGCTGAGCCTCCTCCACGCACGGGTGAGCTCGACAAAGCCGCTTCCTATATAGAGGCCCTCGCACTACTCGAACGCCTCTACATGCGGCCTGTAAACTAGGTCTACGCGCGACACGTCTTCACCACTCGCCGCCAGCGCCCCGGGGAGTCGCTAGATGATTACCTACATGATCTCAAAGCCCTCGCGCGCAACTGTAACTACCAGGCCGTTACGGCCACTCAGCACATGGAGCTCGCCGTCCGAGATGTTTACGTGGCGGGGGTCCGATCGAACTATGTGAGACAGCGCCTGTCCGAAATAGGGGCCCAGGACCTGGACGACATGGTAAAACTGGGTACCTCTCTGGAGGCCGCTTTTCAGAGCCTTACTGCATTCCCGGCCAATCACGCGACCTCCTCGTGGGGCCCCGACCCGAGACTACCCCAGGCCTGTGCCGCGCGGCCGCCCGCCCATCATGGGGGACTACCCTGCTACTTTTGCGGCCAGCCCCAACACCCTTGACTGCACTGCCCAGCCCGCAACGCGAACTGCAGCAGCTGCAGGTGAAAAGGACACTTCGCCAAGGTCTGCCTGGCCAGGTCTAAGAACTCGAACTCACAGACCCCGATCCACAGACTCACAGGCCCGCAGACCCCACAAGGCGGCAGCGTGTCTGCCGACCCCACCTCCGCATAACACGTGCGATTCATGGGGGCCGCCATCTTGGCCATCCTCCTCCACGCGGCCGGCCACGTGCGATCCATGGGGGCCGCCATCTTGGATACCATCTTCCTCACCGCCCGCCACGCTCGACCAACGGGGGCCGCCATCTTGGCCGCCATCTGCTACGCCGCTCGACGCATACGACCCACACGGACAGCCATCGCGGGGCCGCCCCAGCACCTCCGTTCACGCCGCCGGCTACCCACACCTCAGCGCGGTCACCCTGGACCAGTTGCGACCTAAGTACCTCCGGAGCTCCATGATGGCCATCCGGGTTAACGGGTACGAGACACCTTGCCTTTTCGACTCCGGGAGCACAGAGAGCTTCATTCACCCGGACATGGTAAGATGCTGCTCGCTCCCAATATTCCCGACGCATCAAACCATCTCCCTCGCGTCTGGGTCGCACTTGGTGCAAATTCAAGGGTGCACTACTGCAACCCTAGCGATACAGGGCGCTGAGTACGCTAAGTTTCAACTATATGTGCTCCCAGACCTCTGCGCTCCTCTCCTTTTGGGACTCGACTTCCAGTGCAACCTCAGGAGCCTAACTCTTATGTTCGGGGGGCCCCTGCCCCCGCTCACCATATGCAGCCTCTCGACCCTAAAAATCGACCCCCCCCCCCCCTCCCTCTTCGTAAACCTCACCGCCGATTGCAAGCCAGTAGCCACCAGAAGCAGTCGGTATAGCATGCAGGACAGGACGTTCATTAGGTCCGAGGTCCAGCGTCTCTTGCAGGACGGGGTCATAGAGGCCAGCAATAGCCCCTGGAGAGCTCAGGTGGTGGTCGTCAAGACCGGGGAAAAGTTCCGGACGGTGGTTGATTACAGCCAAACCATTAACCGGTTTACGCAACTCGATGCGCATCCCCTTCCCCGGATTGCAGACATGGTAAATCAGATCGCGCACTACCGCGTGTTCTCCACGGTGGATCTGAAGTCTGCATACCACCGGCTCACAATCCGCCCGGAGGACCGCCACTACATGGCGTTTGAGGCAGAAGGCCGCCTTTTCCATTTCCTCCGGGTCCTCTTTGGCATCACGAACGGGGTTTCGGTGTTCCAACGAGCGATGGACTGAATGGTGGACCAGTACGGGCTGCGGGCCACGTTTCCGTCCTTGGACAATGTCACCATCTGCGGCCATGATCAGCAGGACCACGACGCCAACCTCCACCGATTTCTCCAAACCGCCCCCTCAATCTCACCGACAACAAGGAGAAATGCGTTTTCCGCACAACCAGGCTAGCCATCCTCAGCTACGTCCTGGAAAACGGGGTCCTCGGGCCCGATCCTGACCGTATACGCCCCCTCCTACAACTCCCTCTCCCTCACTGTCCCAAGGCCCTGAAGAGGTGCCTTGGATTTTTTTCGTATTACGCCCAGTGGGTCCCCCAGTATGCGGACAAAGCCCACCCACTATTTAAGGACACCCTCTTTCCACTGGCAGCCGAGGCTCGCCAGGCCTTCAACTGCATCAAGGCGGACATCGCCAAAGCTGCGATGCGCGCGGTGGATGAGTCCGTCCCCTTCCAGGTGGAGAGCGACGCCTCAGAGGTCGCTCTCGCCGCCACCCTCAACCAAGCAGGCAGACCGGTAGCATTTTTTTCACGTACCCTCACCACCTCCGAAATTTGACACTCCTCGGTCGAAAAAGAAGCCCAAGCCATTGTGGATGTCGCGCGGCACTGGAGGCACTACCTCGCTGGTAGAAGGTTTACCCTCGTCACCGACCAACGATCGGTTGCCTTCATGTTTGACAATATGCAGCGGGGCAAGATCAAGAATAATAAGATCTTGAGGTGGAGATTCAAACTCTCCACCGATAACTACGATATAATATATCATCCTGGGAAGCTCAACGAACCCCCAGGTGCCCTGTCCCGCGGCACATGTGCCAGCGCGCAAGATGACCGACTATGGGCTATCCACGATGATCTCTGCCACCCAGGTGTCACCTGGCTCGCCCATTACATCAAGGCCCGCAACCTGCCCTACTCCACCGAGGAGGTCAGAGCTATAACCAGAGACTGCCAAATCTGTGCGGAGTGTAAACCACACTTCTATCGACCGGATAAGGCCCATCTGGTAAAGGCATCCCGGCTATTTGAACGCCTCAGTATCGATTTCAAAGGGCCCCTCTCCTCCAATAACCGCAACACGTACTTCCTTAACATCATAGATGAGTTCTCCCGCTTCCCATTTGCCATCCCCTGCCCTGATATGACCACCCCCACTGTCATTAAAGCCCTGCATAGTGTCTTCACCCTGTTTGGTTTCCCCAGTTATGTCCACAGCGACAGGGGCTCGTCGTTCATGAGCGACGAACTGCATCAGTACCTGCTCAGTAAGGGCATCGCCTCGAGCAGGACTACCAGTTATAACCCCAGGGGAAACGGGCAGGCGGAGAGGGAGAACGCGATGGTCTGGAAGACCGTCCTACTGACCCTGCGGTCCAGGAATCTCCCAGTTTCTCACTGGCAGCAGGTCCTCCCTGATGCGCTCCACTCTATTAGGTCCCTCCTTTGCACGGCCACAAACCAGACTCCTCATGACCGTTTGTTTGTTTTCCCTCGGGGAGCTACCTCAGGGGCCTCGCTTCCGCCCTGGCTGATGACACCGGGTCCAGTCCTCCTCCGAAAACATGTTCGGAGCCATAAGACCAACCCCCTGGTAGAGAGGGTCCAGCTTCTGCACTCCAACCCACACTATGCGTACGTCGAACACCCCGATGGCCGGCAAGATACCGTCTCCCTCCGGGACCAGGCGCCCGTAGGCCCCAACACCACTCCCACTACTGCATCCTCCCACACTATGTCCCGTCCAACCTCCCATGTTCAGCGCCCCCACCCCTTTATGGTTCCCGCGCTCCCTCCCACCCGCCGCACCAGTCCACAGGAATGAAGCTCCGGAAGAGCCGCTTCCGGAGTCCACCGCAGTTCCTGCTCCGCACCCACTTCCACAGCCGCCTAAAGCGGCTGCAACACCAGTGCTTCGGCGGTCGCAACGTACGATCCGGGCACCGGGCCGACTGAATCTATGAGCCCATCACCCCCGCCGGACTTCATTTTTAAACAGGGGGTGAATGTGGTGAATGTATAATTACTGATAATTCACCAGTGCACTGTGTTATGTTATTAACCCCGTGGGCTCTACCTATGGGCCATTGTGTGGCTTCACCCACAGGGGAAACGTTGGGGCATATACGGGCTCCGCCCATGGCTCCACCCCATGTACAGGAAGTATAAGAGCTGCTGACCTGCGGGGCCGCCTTCAGTGTTGTACCGGTCACAGACTCAGTTCTAAGCTGATTAAAACCACGGTTTACTTCTCCGTGTGTCTTCGAGTAAATTGATGGTCGCATCAATATGTATAGCATTCACTGTTCACCTGTGTGCAAAATATAATGATCTCAATATTTTAAAATCTTTTCAGAGATTTCCTCTGTATCTAACCCTGTGCTGTAGCTGTGCTGGGAGTGTTTGATGGGGACGGTGTAGAGGGAGCTTTACTCTGTACCTCACCCTGTGCTGTAGCTGTCCTGGGAGTGTTTGATGGGGACAGTATAGGGGGAGCTTTACTCTGTATCTGACCCTGAGGTGAAACTATCCTGGGAGTATTTGATGGGGACAGTGTAGAGGTAGCTTTATTCCATATTTGACCCCATGTTGTAACTATCTTGGGAGTGTTTGGTGGAGACAGTGTCGAGGGAACTTTACTCTGTGTCTAACCCCATGCTACCTGCCCTAAAGTGTTTGATGGGTACAGTGTAGAGGGAACTTTACACTATATCTAACCCCATGCTGTAACTTTCTTGAGAGTTTTTGATGGGGACAGTGCTTTACTCTTTATCTAACACTGTGCTGTACCTTTTTTGGGAGTATTTGCTGGGGACAGTGTTAGAACATTACAGCGCAGTACAGGCCCTTCGGCCCTCGATATTGCGCCGACCTGTGAAACCAATTTAAAGCCCATCTACACTATTCCATTATCATCCATATGTTTATCCAATGACCATTTAAATTCCCTTTATGTTGGCGAGTCCACTACTTTTGCAGTCTGAGCATTCCACGTCCTTACTACTCTCTGAGTAAAGAACCTACCTCCGACGTCTGTCCTATATCCATCTCCCCTTAATTTAAAGCTATGTCCCCTCGTGCTAGCCATCACCATCCGAGGAAAAAGGCTCTCGCTGTCCACCCTATCTAATCCTCTGGTCATCTTGTATGCCTCTATTAAGTCACCTCTTAACCTTCTGTAGAGGAAGCCTTACTTTTGGACAGTGTAGACAGAGCTTTACTCTTTATCTTAGCCTGTGCTGTACCTGTCTTGGGACAGTGATGGGGACAGTGTAGAGGGAGATTAACTCTGTACCTAACCCTGTGCTGTACCTGTCCTGAAAGTGTTTGATGGTGACAGTGTAGCGGGAGCTTTACTCTGTATCTAACCCCTTGCTGTACCCCTCCTGGGAGTGTTTGATGGGGATAGTGTGGAGAGAGCTGTACTCTGTATCTAACCCCATGCTGTACCCCTCCTGGGAGTGTTTGATGGGGCCAGTGTAGAGGGAGCTTTACCCTGTATCTAACCCCTGCTGTAAACTGTCCTGGGAGTGTTCTACTCAGTATTCTAGCATCTGCTACAATATAATTAACAGTTTGAAAGTTCAGAACAAGAGGAGACCAAACATCTCGTCCAATCTGTTTCACCATTCAGTTATATCGTGACTCACCTGTTCCTTAAACCAGTGTTTATCAAAGTGAGGGTCGCGGCCCACCTGTGAGTCGCGGGATGATGTAAAATGGGTCACCAAAAGATCTCCAAAAATGATCCCGAGGATCGCCTTGCCTTTTTCCCACCTTCTCCCTGGGTACATTCTGGCTGCAGTGCCACGTGTGACTACATGAGGCTGATGTAGAGGCCAGTGCCGTGGACTTTCTGCCTTCCTGGGTCACTGTTATAGACACAGCCACCGACACAGCCTCCAGCGGCCAATCCTGTTTCTGCAGCAACTGATCAGCTCGGTTAGTCAGCACCTGCACCTACAACTGAAGAGTTTAAAAGAAAAATAATTAATTATCTTTACATTTATTTCCTGCAGATATTTCTTCTGTACACACTTAGTTTCCAGCTGTGCTTCGCGCTCTTCCCAGGCCTCCCACCCAAAACCAAGTCACTGCTGCCTGGAATATGTATCCACAAGTACCCCAGTCAGTAACTCATAGCCGGAATACTCCCTTATACAGGATGTAGCTCCAGCAGATAATTCCTGCGTATCCTGTGGGGATCTCCCCACTTTTCAATTGGTCCATTGCCACAAAGCTGATTCATGTTTGCCCCATTCTGAACTCCGCTCTGGGACAACCGGTGTGCGTTCGGGAACTCCATCCATCCCAGTCAGAGGGGAAATGCTCATAGGAAGCAGGGAGTCAATGATCACTCAATGAGACCGACTCCTGGGTTAATGCTCTGATTCGGATGCATGGTTAATGTCTGCCACTGTTGCCATTATCAATTAATCTTGAATTTCTGTTCGCATTAACGTTGACAGTGTTGGTTCAATTTCTGTGATAATTAATATTGTTGATGTCTGTTGAGTTTCAGTTACTCTTAATCTTGTCAATCAGATTTAAGTTTAAGGACACCTCAGTGCAGGAAATGACACTAAGTGCGGCCTCGGAGGGGCATTTCCCGCTGGGGACCGAAATAGGAACAAAGTGCCGTTAGATGGCGGGGTCATGTCCACCGCTTTTCCCTGCTAATCCCGCCCAGTACAGACTGGGTTTTTTTTTTTAAATTAAATTGCGCCCATCATACCGGTGGGCACTAAACATCCTGCCAGTGAAAATGGATTTGCCTTACTTACTCTCTGATCATAATTTTGAACATCTCAGACAAATTTCCCCTCGACTTTCTCTACCAGAAGGAGAACAACACAGGTTTCTCTGGTCTCTCGGTGTAACAGAAATCTTTCATCCTGGTATCGTTGTAAATCTCTCCTGTAACCACTGCAAGGCGTCAACTTCCTTCCTGAAGTGCGGTGCCCTGAATTGGACACAATGCTCCAACTGGAGTCTCCTCACCAACGATTTACAAAACATTTGACGTAACCTCCCTGCTTTTGTAGTCGATGTCCCTATTTATAAAATCCAGGATCCCGTATAACTCTTTTAGACATCGAAGCACACGCATGGATGAGGCAGGGTGACATCACAGTGTCTTCCATCTCATTTCCCGGGGGTCTCGGTTGAAGGGGAAAGGGTGGGGGAGGCACTGGTTGGGAGGGCAGATCAATGATCCTCAACCTGGTGGGCAAAATAATTCATTCCCAAACCCAATAGAGGATGAGAGGAGAATAAGGCAGCAAGCTGACAAGGGTTAAAAAATAAAAAAAAAATTTAAGTTTAAGGTTGTGCTGTGTGTGCATAAGGGGTTTGATACATGTTTAAAATGGGAAGCCACTCTTGGCTCACTTTCTGAGATCAGTCGCTCTCTCAGTGAGGCTGGGCTAGATTCTCTGTTTGGGTGACTAAGTCCCCACGCTGGCGTGAAAACGGTGGTGCTTTATGCCATGACAACTTGTGCAAAACGGTCACTGATTCCCTGCTCCGGGGGGGCTAGCAGCCAGGCAGCCTAGAACTCCCAGCTCCAGCTGCCGATACAGCCCAGTGCATTGCCAGGTCCGTAGCCACGCATACGCACGGCGGCGGCCTGCAGCGGCCGCGCTTCAGGCGGATGCAGCCTACAGACCCGGAATGCAAAAATAGTCCCCCCTTCGGCCGGCTCGTACGCCT
The DNA here is from genome assembly GCF_047496885.1 of Scyliorhinus torazame. Classification (NCBI taxonomy): domain Eukaryota; kingdom Metazoa; phylum Chordata; class Chondrichthyes; order Carcharhiniformes; family Scyliorhinidae; genus Scyliorhinus; species Scyliorhinus torazame. The sequence goes on along the minus strand of NC_092711.1, from coordinate 203,120,575 downwards.
CGGACCGCCCGCCCACAGTGCCCCAAGGGGATCGGAGAATCCAGCCCGCTAACTTTGCAATCAATGGTGATTCTCTGTCCTACCCCAGCAGCCCAAAATCCAGGTGTGTTTCCAAGAATTTCCTTATTCTCCCTTCAAACACCTCAGGGGTCTGCGATCAGAAGTCACGCACACTGATCTCTGCAGCGATTTTTATTTCAAGTTATTTAGATTTCCAAAAAACAACAAAAAATAGAAAATATATTTTCATTTACAATTTTTTACATGTAATAATACTGAAGTGGCAACACTGAACGTGATTGTTTAAAAAGTAACCATGGAGAACCTATTGTGAACGTGACGTGGGTCGCGAGAGGTGGCCATTTTGTAAAAATGGGTCACCGGAAAAAATGTTTGAAAAACACTGCCTTAAACTACATTCACCTGTCTCAGACCCATAACCCTCGATAATGTTACTCCAACAGAAAGCAAACAATCACAATGTGGACTCGTATCCACAGTTTCATTGGCGAGAGGTCAACATTTCTACTTCCTTTTGTGTGAAATAGTTGACATTGCAGCTAAGATAAATGGTCTGGTAACTTTGCATGTGACAGCCCAGTTTTATACGTTAATATAAACAATATTGATGAATTGAACTACACGAATTTCACAACTATTGGAGTTGAGTTCTCAGATCCTGGGGGAGTCTATTAGAACCTTTTTATTTTACAGGATTTTGTTCTGCTTTATGAATGAACCTCCCCAAATTCTTAAGCAGGGAAATATAAGGGGGCTGGGCAGTACCTTTGTAATTGGACCCAGGAAGAATCTTCAAGAGACTAAAGTCTCTTCGGCACTGGGTCAGGCATTATTGATGCAGTGAGCTGGGGATCAAAGAGTACAGAATGATTCAAATGGTCGTGAACAGAGTCACATAATGAATGGGCTGTGGTTGGATATTCCTATAGACCTCTCTCTCTTTTTATGTGGCAGTGTGACGGAGTGTCCATCTCACTCCCCAGTCTCCAGGGACTAGCAGTGCTCAACATCCCCAGTTACGCTGGTGGGATCAACTTCTGGGGAGGAACAAAGGAGAATGATGTGAGTATTTTTGTACAGTGTATGAATTATTGATGGACCACATACAATGATATTAGAGCACAGTTCACATGAACACGAGTGGGTACTATTTATAAATATTAGCATACGTCTCCATCCATGGATATTAGACAAGGGAAATTTCACATTAGTTGTGTTTGCTACCATTGCAACTAAAGGGGGAACACACACCACATAAGAAGTCCCAGTGTCTGCAACACCTCCATCAACGATGCCTGCATCAAAGACTAGCACCGCTATAATATTGAGCAATGCAAAGACATTTTAATAAGTGCAACACTAATGAAATGTATTTTTTCAAATGTTGCTCCGATGTGCAGAGTCTTACATGTTGTGTGATCTCACTCTGCCAACGTAATACCAAGGTTAATATTTGCATTTTTCACAGAATATTGAACCTCAAAACACCAGTTCAAGTTTCTGGGATCACGATTGTCATTTGTTCGGTGCCTCACTGGGCACTGGGTCAGGCATTGTTGATGCAGTGAGCTGGGAGATCAAAGAAGACAGAATGGTTCAAATGGACATGAACAGCATCATGTAATGAATGGGCTGAAGTTGTTCCAGACATTGGTTATTGAAGCTCAGCCAAGCATTCCAGTAATCTTTGTTGTTGTTCTAGAATTATGGAGCACCGTCCTTCGATGACAAGAAGCTGGAGGTGGTGGCGGTGTTTGGGAGTATCCAAATGGCTGTTTCCAGAGTCATTAACCTACAGTATCACCGGATAGCACAGGTGAGTCTGGGAGAATGAACAGAATTACAGGATAGCACAGGTGAGTATGGGAGAATGCACAGAATTACAGGATAGCTCAGGTGTGTCTTGGAGGATGCACTGTATTATGGGATAGCACAAGTGAGTCTGGTAGAATGCACAGAATTATGGGATAGGACAGGGGAGCCTGAAAAATGAACTGTATTATGGGGTAGCACAAGTGAGTCTGAGAAAACGGGCAATATTTTGGGATAACACAGGTGAGACTGAGAAACTGGCAATATTATGGGATAGTACAGGTGAGTCTGAGAAGATGGGCAATATTGCGGGATAGCACAGGTAAGTCTGGGAGAATGCATGACATAATGGGATAGCACAGGTTAGTTTGAAAATTTATGGTATTACGGGATGGTATAGGTGAGTCTGAGAAATGGACAGTACTATGGGATAGCATAGGTGAGTTTGGGAGAATGCATGGTCTTATGGGATAGCACTGGTGAGTCTGGTAGAATGCATGGTCTTATGGGATAGCACAGGTGAGTCTGGGAGAATGCACTATATTGTGGGATCGCACAGGTGAGTCTGGGAGAATGCACAGTATTATAGGATAGCACAGGTGAGTCTAGGTGAACAGAAAAACCTAAAAAGTTGTATTCATATTGTGCCTTTCACAACTACAGATATATCCAAAATGCTTTACAGCCAATCTAATACTTTTGAAGTGTAGCTCCCACAAATAGCAATGTGATAATTACAAAATAATTGCTTTTTGCGATGTAGGTTGAGTGTGAAGTATTGATCAGGACACTATGCTGTGAGCACAGTCCACCTCAGCAGGCAGCTAGGGGCTCAGTTTAATATCCGACCCAAAAGATGGCACTTCTGACAATGCAGCACTCCATGAGTACCACACAGAACTGGTAGCCTTGATTCTTGCCATCAAGTCTTGGAGTGGGTCTTGAACACACAACCTCCTGACTGTGAGGTGAGTCTGTTCGCAGCTGGACAATGTCGATATGAGTGTAGGTGCTGTGGAGCTTAGTTCAAAATATTTTTGTAATGTGCTTCATGGTCAAGATCCCCCCCTTCACCCTCCCCCCCCTTCACCCTCCCCCCCCCTTCACCCTCCCCCCCCCTCCCCCCCCCCCTCTTCCCCCCCGCCATTGGTGTTGCTCAGTGGCACGACGTTTGCTGGTGGCGGTATTCTCTATGCCCGCCGCTTGTAAATGGGATTTCCCATTGAAGCCACGCCCCGGGAAAACCACGAGCAGGGGTACACTGCATTACACTAACGGGTAATGCGTTAAAGTGGTTCCAGTGACAGGAGCGTCGGTAACCGGAGGTCAAAGATTTAATATAATTGGCAAAAGATTCAAGGGTGATGCTGAGAGCAATTATTTTTATACAGCGAGTTGATGTAATTTGGAAATCTGATCGGACAGTGGAAACAGGTTCAATAGTAGAGAATTGGGTGAGAGTTCAGAAAGGGATAATTTGTTTGACTGTAAAGGAGAAGAAGGCGGGGGTGGGGTGGGGAAGGGTGACTAATTGGATAGTTCAGCCAATGAACCAGCTCAGGCCCAATGGGCTGGATGGCCTCTTTCTGTGCTACATGTTTTGCTGCAACTATTGTGACGATGAAGGCTTGCTTAGCGTCTCCTGCTGTGTATTGTTGCAGTGCCGCACGGTTAAAATCACCATCAGCGGAGATGAGGGCGTCCCAGTTCAGGTGGACGGTGAAGCCTGGATCCAGCCTCCAGGAATTATCAAGATTCAACATAAGAACAGGGCCCAAATGTTGACAAGGGACAGGGTAAGTGTTCATTAAAGTCATCGCTCCCGTTTTCACCTCTGTGAGGAGCATTCTGATCATTTGGACAATGCTGGCGGTGACTAGGATCTTTTCTGCTGTGTACATGAATGGCATTTATGTCAAAGTTACGATAGTGAGGCAGGAAAAGCCACTGATGCTACCATTGGTTGGAAATGAGTTCAGAGATCATTAATGGTTGCTGTTTGATGTCTCAGCTATGTGTAACTTTGAGTTATAATTGGATGTGGTTACAGCTCAGCGCAGGCCAAGAAAAAATGAAGAAAGTCTGCCTAACCAGTAAGATTCTGAACAGAGTGAATGTACAGTGAGATCTAAGGTTGGACATACACCATTCTTTAAAGGTGGCAGTGAGCGTCACCAGTTATTTGGATGTGTTGTGGGTTATTTCATCACATGTCCTCCAACCGCCCCACCCCGATACTTCTGCCGTTGATCCCTGTGTGTCCAATGTATTCCACACATCGCTCAGGGAATCAAGCGAAATGGGCATCGACCAGCGGGATAGAGCGGTGCGAGGAAATCAGCCATGATCTTAAGGAATGCACGATAGGACCAACCTGGTTCTTATATTCTTGTGTTCATCCTCATGGTGCCCTGCCATCCCAGGCCAAGAGGAACTGAACAAAATATTCACTACTGGAGTGTGGATGATTCTTGACTGAGCAAACATTACCTTTACCCCCTTTATGGCTTTTCATTCTTGGAAATTCAAGATAATCACGCTTTTGGTCACAATACTGAGGCTTTCACGCAGATCCGTCCATGTGAAGCTTTGTTACACTGACTGGAATGCAGCAGTGACTGATGTGGTACTCTGGATCTCCACATGACAGTATAGTTTCTGAATAATTTTGAAATAATTTCCTAGCCCTTCAGAGACTGGACGTACAACCTAAAATGTACACCAGGACCCCAGATTTTGTTGAACAATTCCCCAGCTGAGGACAATCCTCTGCAAAATCCTCTTAACACTTGAGTTGAAATCAGAGACTTCAGACGGTTCTGATGTACTTACCTCAATAGTTACCCACGAAAATGCTAGGCAGAATAAAACCTAGTCTAACGTCTGGGTAACTATACTGATGTCTCAGCTCCCACCCAACCCCCTGGCTATTACCCTGACCCAGCTTGACTTACTCTCCTGAACTGTCCCACCCCTCATGACCCCCTGACTGCGCCCCCCTGACCCAACCCGACTACACTGACCACGATCACCTTTCTACGTCTCTAGCCCTCAAGATGGCTCGTTCTCCCAACCTGACCCAACTACCCCCACCAATAGATAGAGAGATTTTTGAACAGTAAAGGAATTAAGGGTTATGGTAAGCAGGCGGGAAGTGGAGTTGAGTCAACAAAAAGATCAGCCATGATCTTAATGAATGGCAGTGCAGGCTCGAAGGGCCAGGTGACCTATTCCTGCTCCGAGTTCCTATGTTCACCCCAACTAAACCTTCACTCACATATCCAACTCACCCACCTACCACCCTCTCTATGTACCACCCTACCCACTGACATCACATACCTAACCATCCTATCACCCATCCCATTCACACACATTCATCCATTCATCTATTTACTAACATTCGCACTTTACGTTTAAATTCAACCACACGGCAGCTACTGCTGTAAAAAGGGTGGGCAGGATTCTGCATCCCGTCGCACCTGTTTTCTGGTGCGTCGCGCCCCAGCCGGCAGTGGGATCCTACATCCTGTGGCAGCCGGCCAATGAGGGTTCCCATTGTGGGCACCCCGACACCATCAGGAAATCCGCGGGTGTGAGTGGGCTGCCAGAGAAATGAAGGATCACACCGACGGAGAATCCAGCTGGGTTTGTCTCCAGTCTTCCCAACCTTACACTACAGCTCGACAACAAATATCTCAGATGGGCATTGTGGTCCCCATTTCTGGAGAAGCTGGGCACGGAAGCCCCTGTCAGAAATGCGAAGCAGTAATGAGGTGCAGAAAAGTACATTTGGAATGGTAATCTTCGCGTAAGATTCGGACCAATATAACAATATAAAAGGCTTAAATTAACACGCAAAAAACAGAGTCCCATTTTGGGCGCGTATAAGTGGGATGTAGCACAGCACCTGCAGTGCCGAGAATGAAAACAGGGTGGTACTGCCAGGGGGCATGGTGGTAGTGCCAAGGTTCCTGGGTGCCACAGGAATGCCAGGGTACCATCCTGCCCAGAGTTCGTACACCCGGGGTCTCTAATGGCAGGAGAGATTCCCCCAGATGCGATTACGCCTGGTCCACATTTGTGTGGACCAGTGCTAAACGGCGCCATGGCGAGGTTTCCCAGACGAGGTCATTAGTTCTTGGGAGAATCTGGCGTCGACATATTTAAATGAGCCTAATGGCTCACTTAAATATGTTAATCTGGATCAGGCCTGACAAGGACAGGGGGCGGGATTCTCTGACCCCCCGCTGGGCCGGAGAATCGCCGGATGGCGGCGTGAATCCCGCCCCGATGCCGGCTGCCAGATACTCCAGCACCGGTTGGCAGTGGCCCCACCCCCGGCGATTCTCAGCTCCGCAATGGGCCGAGTGGCCGCCCATCTTCGGTGGCTCCCGCCGGCGTAAATCAAACAAGGTCCTTGCCTGCGGGACCTGGCTCTGCGGGCGGCCTGCGGAGCCCTCGGGGGGGGGGGCGTGGGGGGATCTGGCACCAGGGGGGCCCCCACGGTGGCCTGGCCCGCGATCGGGGCCCACCAATCTGCGGGCAGGCATGTGCCGTGGGGGCACTCTTTCCCTCCGTGCCAGCCGCTGTCACGTCCGCCATGGCCGGCGCGGAGTAGAACCCCCCTGCCCATGCACTGGGATCACGCCAGAGCACGCTGATGCTCCTGCGCATGCGCCAATTCGCGCCGGCCTAGCCCCTGAAGGTACAGACGATTCCGCACCTTCCGGGCGGCCTGACGCCGGAGTGGTTCACGCCACTCCTCGGTGCCGGTAAGGCCCGCCCCACCGGATACCGAAGAATCCCGGCCAAGATCTTTCAGCACTGCATGCCAGTCCGGGCGACGTTGCCCACTGCGCTGACCGCCTCTGCCATCAGTGCCCTTGCACGGCAAATGGTGGTGCCTGGCGGCCTTCCTCCCAGGTCGGGGTACAGGGTCATCCATCTCTTCTCCACGCCGTCCATGATGTTGTCCAGCTTAGCGTCCCTGAACTGTGGCGCTGCTCTTCTTCCAGCCATCCCGTTGAGTGGGACGGTGTGTGTGGGAGGGAAGGTTCGCTTAAGTGGTCTGTGGCATGTGAACCTCATGTGCGGCAATCACGGACCTGGCAAATCAGGCGCCGATTTCCATGGAATTGATTGCTTTCCACACGGCGAAGGTGCTCGCCCATTCAAAGTAGCTGAATTGGTGCAGCTGTTGCACCATTTATTCTGTCATAAAACGCCACGGTTCCCCGGCCGGCGTCAGCACATAGCCTCAAAATCGGAGAATCCAGCCTTAAGTGTCAGGATTCATGGACTTTCACAACAGCAAGACTGGCGCCGCAGCTGGACCGATTCAGGGACTGTTGCGCTAGCTAGCACTGGCACCGCGTGGATCACAATCGATTCCAATGGGAAACGGTGCGGGATTCACCGGGTCCGTGATTGACATTCGGGTGGCTGACAAGCTGCAGCCGTATATGCACATGACACCACCCACACACACCCATAAGATGGCACTGGTTGCGCTGGAGTATGCCCACCTCGCTGATGCCTCAGCTGGCGCCAGAGGGCACCTAGGGGGATGCCCTGGGGGCGGACACATATGAGCTGTGGCCCCAAGTTCACAGTGGTCAGCCAGCGGCATGCGCAGCCACTTGGCTGTCTTGCGGGCCGCAGCAATGGTGTTCCATGCCCGTCCACCCCGACCCCACGGCCCACCTCCTGGCCACACCCTAGTACTCCCCAGGCCCTGGCAGAAGCTCCCTGGCCAGTGGCACAATTGTCAGCGAACAACGCTGATGTTGGGTACTTTCCATACCATCTCTCTCCCCCTCAGCAGCTACGGCGCCTGTTTCACAAATTTTAAAAGAATAAGTGAACCTCACCTTTAGGAATTCTCCCCAGTGAAGGCAGAGAATCACGAAGGCTCCAAAGAATACCGGGTCAGGCCCGCTAATGATGCGCCAACGGCATTAACTGTACGTGCGTTCTGGAATGCATTCACGCAGCTGTTGAGACACCGGAGAATTGTGATTTGGCGTGAATCCGGCACCCGCCACAATTTCAGCGTCAAAACAGATTCTCTGCCCAATCATGTTTCCCTATTCCGGCAGCAGCCGACAGAATCCCGCCCCACATATTTTCACAACTGATTCTGATCGCCACTTTAACCATTTATGATGATGAATTTTCATCTTAATCTGCTGGTTCAACTTCAGACTCCTTTCTCTCGCTCCACACCTTTTCAGAACTCTCTTTTTGCCTGGATTGTTTCTTCTATTCCTGACTGTGCTATATCGGGGTAGCACAGTGGGTAGCACTGCTGCTTCACAGCTCCAGGGACCCAGGTTTGATTCCCGGCTTGGGTCACTGTCTGAGTGGAGTCGCCATGTTTCCCCCGTGTCGGCATGGGCTTCCTCTGGGTGCTCCGGTTTCAAACAAACAAAGAAGAAAGAAATGTACAGCACAGGAACAGGCTCTTCGGCCCTCCACGCCCGTGCCGACCATGCTGCCCGTCTAAACTACAATCTTCTACACTTCCTGGGTCCGTATCCCTCTATTCCCATCCTATTCATGTATTTGTCAAGATGCCCCTTAAATGTCACTATCGTCCCTGCTTCCACCACCTCCTCCGGCATCGAGTTCCAGGCACCCACTACCCTCTGTGTAAAAAACTTGTCTCGTACATCTCCTCTAAACCTTGCCCCTCGCACCTTAAACCTATGCCCCCTAGTAATTGACCCCTCTACCCTGGGAAAAGCCTCTGACTATCCACTCTGTCTATGCCCCTCATAATTTTGTAGACCTCTATCAGGTCACCCCTCAACCTCCGTCGATCCAGTGAGAACAAACCGAGTTTATTCAACCGCTCCTCATAGCTAATGCCCTCCATACCAGGCAACATTCTGGTAAATCTCTTCTGCACCCTCTCTAAAGCCTCCACATCCTTCTGTGATCCTTCTGAACACTATACTCCAAGTGTGGCCTAACTAAGGTTCTATACAGCTGCAACATGACTTGCCAATTCTTATACTCAATGCCCCGGCCAATGAAGGCAAGCATGCCGTATGCCTTCTTGACTACCTTCTCCACCTGTGTTGCCCCTTTCAGTGACCTGTGGACCTGTACTCCTAGATCTCTCTGACTTTCAATACTTATGAGGGTTCTACCATTCACTGTATATTCCTTACCTGCATTAGACCTTCCAAAATGCATTACCTCACATTTGTCCGGATTAATACCATCTGCCATCTCTCCGCCCAAGTCTCCAAACAATGTAAATCCTGCTGTATCCTCTGACAGTCCTCATCGCTATCCGCAATTCCACCAACCTTTGTGTCGTCTGCAAACTTACTAATCAGACCAGTTACATTTTCCTCCAAATCATTTATACATACTACAAACAGCAAAGGTCCCAGCACTGATCCCTGCGGAACACCACTAGTCACAGCCCTCCAATTAGAAAAGCATCCTTCCATTGCTACTCTCTGCCTTCTATGACCTAGCCAGTTCTGTATCCACCTTGCCAGCTCACCCCTGATCCTGTGTGACTTCACCTTTTGTACTAGTCTACCATGAGGGACCTTGTCAAAGGCCTTACTGAAGTCCATATAGACAACATCCACTGCCCTACCTGCATCAATCATCTTTGTGACCTCCTCGAAAAATTCTATCAAGTTAGTGAGAAACAACCTCCCCTTCACAAAACCATGCTGCCTCTTACGAATACGTCCATTTGCTTCCAAATGGGCGTAGATCCTGTCTCGAAGAATTCTCTCCAGTAATTTCCCTACCACTGACATAAGGCTCACCGACCTGTAGTTCCCTGGATTATCCTTGCTACCCTTCTTAAACAGAGGAACAACATTGGCTATTCTCCAGTCCTCTGGGACATCACCTGAAGACAGTGAGGATCCAAAGATTTCTGTCAAGGCCTCAGCAATTTCCTCTCTAGCCTCCTTCAGTATTCTGGGGTAGATCCCATCAGGCCCTGGGGACTTATTTACCTTAATATTTTTCAAGACGCCCAGCATCTCGTCTTTTTGGATCTCAATGTGACCCAGGCTATCTACACACCCTTCTCCTGACTCAACATCTACCAGTTCCTTCTCTTTGGTGAATACTGATGCAAAGTATTCATTTAGTACCTCGTCCATTTCTCTGGCTCCACACATAGATTCCCTTGCCTCTCCTTCAGTGGGCCAACCCTTTCCCTGGCTACCCTCTTGCTTTTTATGTACGTGTAAAAAGCTTTGGGATTTTCCTTAACCCAATTTGCCAATGACTTTTCATGGCCCCTTCTAGCCCTCCTGCCTCCTTGCTTAAGTTCCTTCCTACTTTCCTTATATTCCACACAGGCTTCGTCTGTTCCCAGCCTTTTAGCCCTGACAAATGCCTCCTTTTTATTTTTGACGAGGCCTACAATATCTCTCGTTATCCAAGGTTCCCGAAAATTGCCGTATTTATCCTTCTTCCTCACAGGAACATGCCGGTCCTGAATTCCTTTCAACTGATACTTGAAAGCCTCCCACATGTCAGATGTCGATTTACCCTCAAACATCCACCCCCAATCTAAGTTCTTCAGTTCCCGCCTAATATTGTTATAATTAGCCTTCCCCCAATTTAGCACATTCACCCTAGGACCACTCTTATCCTTGTCCACCAGCACTTTAAAACCTACTGAATTGGGGTCACTGTTCCCGAAATGCTCCCATCCTGAAACTTCTACCACCTGGCTGGGCTTATTCCCCAATACCAGGTCCAGTACCGCCCCTTCCCTAGTTGGACTGTCTACATATTGTTTTAAGAATCCCTCCTGGATGCTCCTGACAAACTCTGCCCCATCTAAACCCTGGCACTAAGTGAGTCCCAGTCAATATTGGGGAAGTTGAAGTCTCCCATCACCACAACCCTGTTGTTTTTACTCTTTTCCAAAATCTGTCTAACTATCTGCTCCTCTATCTCCCGCTGGCCGTTGGGAGGCCTGTAGTAAACCCCCAACATTGTGACTGCACCCTTCTTATTCCTGATCTCTACCTATATAGCCTCACTGCCCTCTGAGGTGTCCTCCCATAGTACAGCTGTGATATCCTCCCTAACCAGTAGCGCAACTCCGCCACCCCTTTTACATCCCCCTCTATCCCGCCTGAAACATCTAAATCCTGGAATGTTTAGCTGCCAATCCTGCCCTTCCCTCAACCAGGTCTCTGTAATGGCAACAACATCATAGTTCCAAGTACTAATCCAAGTTCTAGGTTCATCTGCCTTACGCGTAATACTTCTTGCATTCCTCCCACAAGTCCCAAAAGACGTGCTGTTAGGTAATTTGGACATTCTGAATTCTCCCTCAGTGTACCCGAACAGGCGCCGGAATGTGGCAACCAGGGAATTTTCACAGTAACTTCATTGCAGTGTTAATGTAAGCCTACTTGTGACAATATGGATTTTTAAAATGTGACTTCAACAGTGAAAATCTCCTTCTGGGCTCTCTTTGAGAACAGATTTAGCTGGTGTTATGCCAACTGTAGTGTGAAGCATGTTCTGATATATACACCATATATTCCCCGTTTGTGATTCAATGACAACTGATGTTTTTCTTCAGATTTATATCCGGCTTTTGCTTCACAAGAGCACACTTAACAATTTGTACTGCATGGTCCGTTGCTCCATTGGAAGCAATATGATATGGTAGAGCCCTAATATATTTATCTTTTTAAAATAAATTTAAAATACCCAATTAATTGTTTTTCCAATTCAGGGGCAATTTGGCGTAGCCAAACCACTTACCCTGCACATAGAATCATAGAGGTTTACCTGCATCTTTGGGTTGTGGGGGTGAGACTCACGCAGACACAGGGAGAATGTGCAAACTTCACATGGACAGGGGGCCGGGATCGATCCCGGGTCTTCGACGCCGTGAGGAAGCAGTGCTAACCACTGCACCAACGTGCCACCCCTCCAATGTTTTTTATACCATTCTTTCTTGTGAGGTCCATTTCCCAGGTGCAATTTTATCCAAGCAACAAACAAAAATGCGTAAAATATCGAGAGATTTTTCTAGTTGTTCAATTCATTGGAAACCCCTCGACCCACTCTGAATGGCTGTCTATCTCAGTGAATCACTGTTACCCTTCAAATTCTGCAAAATCCATCTGCAGCCTCTGGCACACCCTTGCTGGCCCTTTCCATTGTTACAAAAGTAACTATGGTTTCACTCTGCCTGCTACGTCCTCACCTAACCCAAGTATTGTACCCTCTACAAATTGACTTTTACACAAATTAAATGTCTTGTCACACACTCTTTAATCCGATTCTCTGGAATACCCTACCTCAAGAGTTCACTCAGTGGATACAATACGGTTGCTGAAGTTGGTATAAATTTACTGTTGAAACTCACTGTACTCAAAATCGATCTGCACTCCAAGATTATTGGAGGGTGCGGTGCATTTCTTATTGTTTGAATTTAGTCCTGGTAGACAATGTTCTCAGTCTCAATTCTTTTCCGTTGTTACTCTACCTTCTCTCTGTTGCCTTCCTTGGTGAGGTGACCTTGTTCTGTGCAGCTTCTTAAAGCATTCTACCTTCACAAACAGACAACTCTGTGCCCAATGTTTGCCTAAACACAGGACTTTGTTACCGCAATGCCTCTGCCAGAGGCCATTGTTGAGGCCTTCTGCTCACTCATTTCTTACTTCAGCGGATGACTGACAGCTGTTAACAGAACCTTCACTTGAGCCACATTCTGCCATGTTCATGGGCAGTTGTGAATGACAAGCAAGTCAACTTTGGAAATGTCGTCAACTTATTGTGAATGCATTCGCTTTTGAATCTGCAGACATAGCTGTCACACAACGCTCTCTTTAATGAATTGACAGTTTGGTCAAGGCCACAGGAACTCGCCAATGTCCCCATCGGGCAGCTGATTCCTTGTTCAAAAAGGATAACTTTCTGCAATCTCCGAGAGAGCTCGGAAATGTTAGAGCTGCTCAAACTTCATCCAAATGTCCATCAGCGGCGTGTCTTTTGGCTTTTCTGGGGTGCGCAAATTCATGAGTGCCTCAGGAAATTGGGGAAATCGTGCCATAATGGTAATGCCACTGTGCCATAGAATGGAGTCATAGAATCCCTGCAGTGCAGAAGGGCACCATTCGGCCCATCGAGTCTGCAACGACCCTCTGAAAGAGACCTCTACCTCGGCCCACTCCCCTGCCCTATCCCCATAACCCCGTATCCTAGCCTGCACATCCTTGGACACTAAGGTGCAATTTAGCATGGCCAATCCATCTAACCTGCACATCTTTGGACTGTGGGAGGAAACCGGAGCACCCGGAGGAAACCCACTAGTCATCCAGAGGCCCAGGCTGATGCTCTGAGATGCCCACCATGGTAAATGGTGGACTTTGAAGAAATAAATCTGGAATTGAAAGCTAGTCTCAGTAATGATGACCATGAACTTATCAGTGATTGTTGTAAAAACCCATCTGGCTCACTTTAGGGAAGGAAATCTGCAGTCCTTACCTGATCTGGCCTACATGTGATTCCAGACCCATAGCAATGTGGTTGACTCTTAACTGCCCACTGAAATAGCCGAGCAAACCACTCAATTCAAGGACAATTACGAATGGGCAATAAATGCAGGCCCAGCCAATGATGCCCACATCCCATGAAAGAATAAGGAAAAGATTCTGGGCCTTCTGCAGTCAAGAATAATTATCCCTTTACTTTTCCACACTGCCCTGATTGGCGGCTGGATTGTCAGGATCTTTGAGGGTATTGGTAGTGGTGAAAAAAATCTCTAGCCAGTCCATGAAGTCAGTGGAATACTCCCAGTCCAACACTGCCCCAGTTGCTCGATAACACCCATTGGCACTGCCATCTTGGAATGTTGGTCCAACCAGGTGTGCAACTAAACTTTTCCTTCGGCCAGATTTTAAGCCCTTTTCTCAATCAAGTCCCTCAGTTGATTGGCTGGAAATCGCCCAACCCCAAAATCATTCAGCAAGGGAATCCACAAATTTGTAATATCTTTACTGACAAAATGACTCATGTGGACAATATGGAGGTGGGCTGAGGGAGTCCGCTTTCATCTGGCTTTCCTATAAACATGAATACACGAATGGTCGGGATTATCCATGGAAGATTCAGGCCAGCCCCGGAGGGTTGGCAGCCCTGGTGAAAATGCGGATGGAAAAGGACAAAACTATTAAATATTAAACATCAGTGTTGAACAGAAATGTGAGATTGAAAAGTTGGCTTTCTAGAAGCCATCATTGGGCTATGTCTCTGGTATTGGTCCAGGTATTAGACACCCATTACAAAATTAGTGTAGGACCATGCAAAGGAGATAGGGTACGTTAACTCGAATGAGGCCAGCAATGAGATGTTACCTTCATGAACAAAACGTCAACAAACATTTTTTGCTGGAACAGAGAAAACCAATAGAGCCTGAAGCTAATAGGCTTGCCTGATCATGAGAAGTGTTGACTTGGATCACAGTGATCGATTGTTTCCATTGGCTGGTGTGTACAGGGTTACTGAGAATGATAGACTTTTGTTGGGTAAATGAATCAAGGGATTTGGGGCAAGGATGATGGAGGAGGTTGCAATGCAGAGAATCAAATTGAACAGTGAAAAATACTGGGGACAGGGGTTCAGAGTCACCTCCCCATATTCCTGTCCGTGGATTGAGGGAAATTGTTTGAAGAACAAAGAAAGCAATTGGATGAAATGTTTTCACATGGAGGACAATGAGAAGGTGGAATGTTTTACCACAAGGAAATTAAAAAATGAAATGAAAATCGCTTATTGTCACAAGTAGGCTTCAAATGAAGTTACTGTGAAAAGCCCCTAGTCGCCACATTCCGGCGCCTGTTCGGGCAGGCTGTTACAGGAATCGAACCGTGCTGCTGGCCTGCTTTGGTCTGCTTTCAAAGCCAGCGATTTAGCCCTGTGCTAAACAGCCTGTGCTAAACAGCTAAACAGGAGTGATTGAAACAAGGGTGAGAACATAATTTAGAAGGAAGTTGGGTAAGTATTTGAGAAAGGAGAATCGAAAAGGAGATGAGAAAAGGGCAGGGACGTTGGAATAGAGTGAATAGCTTAATTTAAGTGACTAACAATTAGAATTCTCCATGCACTAGTTCCATAGATTTGGAGAAATATACATAGAAAAGGTTCAGTTTCCAGTGGGAT
The DNA here is from genome assembly GCF_047496885.1 of Scyliorhinus torazame. Lineage (NCBI taxonomy): Eukaryota > Metazoa > Chordata > Chondrichthyes > Carcharhiniformes > Scyliorhinidae > Scyliorhinus > Scyliorhinus torazame. The sequence continues at coordinate 203,105,566 of NC_092711.1, read as the reverse complement.
TCTTTATACATTATCATCTTGCCCCCTCAGGCATTTGAAAGCACGTTGAAGTCCTGGGAAGACAAACGTAAAGGAGATTCTCTGAGGCAGATGACTCGGCCCCGCCTGAACTCTCAGCAGTCCATGGAGTTCCTCACAGAGGAGGAGATGGGCGAGATGCAGCAGTTTGTGCACTCAGCAGAGACACTGATCAATAGGTATGAACCACCGTTGGGTCATTTCACATCACCCACCCACTATCAATAATCATATTCATTCAAAATCTGCCCGCTTTTCTTAATTCGATTCATTAATCACACAGTATCATTACGAAAACCGTTTACTCACCCACCCATTGTTAATAATGAAATTCACCCAGCATCATGAACAATATCCATTGGCCACCCACTACTAAGATTCATTAATCGCCCAGCCACTCTCATTAAGGAGATTCATTAATTGCCTGACCACCATTGCCCTCATCTCTGCAAAGCTCTTGAATTCCACCATTCTGTCAAGAGGAAAGAAACAGATTGGGAGAAATAAATTCAAATGTGGAGTTAAATATTGTTGTTTTTGGTGCTAGGCCAATGTCGGTATTTATTGATTGGGAATGTGTATTCCAGATTGCCTCAACAGAAAAGGCACTAGATAGTAAAATTAATCTTTTTCAATTGAGAAAGCAATGAAAGCCAAGGGGCAGAACCTAATATTTCAGGAAACCTGCAAGGGTTGGTCCAAGATATGTGGCGCAGGATATTACAGCCTGCAGTGAAGGACCACGGTGAGTGTTAGTGTCAAGGGCAGGAGGAGGGAAAACAAGACCTGTGGTGCTCGACACCATCAGGAAAAGGACCAGGACCCAAAAGTGCAGGCCCCACTGGAAAAATGTCAAGGCACCACCAGTGGAATGGTCAGAGCTCTGGTACTAGACACTACTCAGAAAGGGACAAGAGCTGCAATATAAAAAAACAGGGAAGAGTCGAGGTTTCAGAGTGCAGGACTCACCGGAGAGAAGCCAGTCATGTCAGACAACACCAAGATCATGAAAAGTGCCAACAGTACATGTACAGTGCAAAAAGTCTCAATACTCGTGCCAGTAGGAGGGAGAATTTCTAGCGCAAAACATCTGTGTTGAGCTGAAGTGACTACACTCTTGCTATTGCACAGGATCCACCATGCAGCTGAGAGACACAAGATTGTTGAGCAGGAGCTGGCCCATGCCGTCAATGGATGCTCTCATGTGCTTAGTGAAGTCTTACCAAAGCAAAATACTCCTGAGGTAAGTCAACTTCACTTAATTTTCCCTCCACTCCCAAAAACAGACCCACAAATTCCAAGGAGAGATTAATGTTCCTTCTACAGGGCAGGTACAGCACCGGTTTGATCCATTGTAGAGCACCCTCAGGGTGGAGGCCAAGGCGTTCAGACAACACCAGGAGTTATGAGCAAGGCCTAAAGTAAAGCTCCCTCTACACTATCCCATCAAACAACTTCCAGCTTCAAGCTCGATTTGTTTTATCTGTTCCAGCAAAACTTGTTTGTTGAACTTTTGGTCATGAAGCTAATGTCTCATTGTTGGCCTCATTTGAGTTAACATATTAAAATATATAAATGTAAAAGCAAGGAGCATAGTAAATAATCCTGATGAGCTGAAGGCACAGATAGACACATGGCAGCATGATATCATCACTATAATGGAAACTTGGTGTATAGAAGGACAAAAATGGTAGCTCACCGTCCCTGGATATAGACTTCAAAGGCAGGATAGGAAGAGGTTAAAAAAGTTGGAGGTCCAACACTATTGGTTAAAGTGAAGAGGGATGATGTACTGTATGAAAAATCAAATGAGACCATATGGGTCGAAATAAAAGAAATGTACTACGGATCCGAAAATAGTGGGAAGGAGATCGAAGAGCAAATATGTAGACATGTTTCTGAGTGTAAAACCAAAAGGCAGTAATCGGGGACTTCGACTACCTGAATATCAGTTAGGATGTGAACATCCTGAAGGACAGAAAGGGCACAACATTCTTGAACTGAATTTAAGAGAACGTTTTTTAGCCAGTTCATATCAAGCCCCATGGGATGGGGCGCAATTCTAGATGTCGTCTTCGGAAATGAAGCTGGGTAAGTGGATGAAATGGCAGTGGGGGACCATTTTGGAAATAGTGACCATAATATAGTTAGAATTTGCATAGGTAAAAGAACAAACATAGAGCAGGGATAAAGTTTTAAATTGGAGGGAGACAGATTTTATAAAGCTGAGGGATAAGACTGGACTGAATACAGCTGCTAGAAGGGAAAACTGTGTCAAATCATGGGATGTATTCAAAAGCAAAATTCTATGGGCACAGTGTAGGCATGTCCCCACAAAGACAAAGGATGATACCGCTAAATCGAGAGGTCCATCCCTGGTTATCCAGAAGCATACAGGGCAAGATAGAGCAGAAAAAGAAAGCTTATGACAGTCACAAAAGATTTAACACTGCAGGGAGCCTAGAGGAGCACAGAAAGAATGGAGATTAATTAAAAATGGAAATTAGGAAAGCAAGGAGAGGATACCAAAAAATATTGTCAGGTAAAATCAAAGAAAATACTCAGATACTTTATCAGAGGAAGAGAATAACTAAGGAAAAGCATCTGAGGATTTTCTTTGATTTTCTGTTGTAACTCCGCCAAGTTTCCAGAACTAAAAATATCCGCCTCATCCTACACCTGATCAAAAATCGTTTCTGATAATTGAACTTCCACTTCATCTTCACTCTTTGATTTCTCCTTTTGTCTTAACCTGTGACTTTGTGACCTTGTTGCTACACGATCTGGAAAAATCCCAGGATATTCGTCCTTCAACACTTCAGTTGTCTGATTTTCCACTGGCTTATCCACCACAGTAGGCATCACTTCCACCTGCGATCCAGCTATGTCATTACCCAAGATAAACTGTATTCCTGGCCAAGATAGTTTCTCTGTTACTCCTACTACCACTTCACCACTCTTCACTGGACTTTCCAACCTTACCTTATGTAATGGAACACTACTCCTCTCACCCTGAATTCCACATATTACCACATTTTCTTGCACTATTCCTCCCAAACTACATAACTCCTCATCTCTTACTATTAAAGATTGACAACTCCCGTATCTCTTAAAATTGTGACTTCTTTACCTGCTCCTCCTGATACACATGAGTAAACTTTACCCACACATGTAAATTCTTTAAAGAGATCTGGCACCTTCTTATCATTCACCTCTTGATCAGGCTGTACAATCTTTTGCACCTCCTTCGCTTCACTTGGGCTTTCCTTGACCACTTTCACAAACCTCACTGTCTTATCCTGTTTTACCACATCAGCCTTCCCAGTGCTTTTCTTCAACCACCAACACTGTGACTTTACATGGGCTAGTTTATTACAGTGAAAACTTTTGAAACTTTTAATTTCTCTTCCACTCTCCTGGATTTCTTTTTTAATCTGAGGTACACTCTCCTTATTATCTCCCATCAGATCAGCTTTACCTTTACCACTTGAGTATTTCTCATGTCCCCAGTTTCTATCCCTCACAGGCTGAAACTGATGTCGGAAACCAAGCTTTGATTTATGAACTAATTCATAATCACCTGCCATTTCTGCTGCTAATCTCACAGTTTTATCCCTCTGCTCTTCCACATGAGTTCTCACTACATCAGGAATTGAATTTTCAAACTCCTCCAAAAGCATAATTTCTCTGAGAGCTTCATCTGTTTGGTCTATTTTCAAAGCCCTTATCCACCTATCAAAATTACTCTGTTTGAGCCTTGCAAACGCCATGTATGTTTGACCAAATTCTTTCCTTAAATTTCTAAACCTTTGTCTGTAAGCTTCAGGCACTGGTTCTTATGCACCTAAGATAGATTTTTTCACATCCTCATACGTCCCAGATACCTCCTCTGGTAGTGATGAAAACACTTCACTAGACCTATCTACCAGCTTTGTTTGAATCAGTACCCACATGTCCTGTGGCCATTTCATTTGTTTAGCTACCTTCTCAAATGAAATGAAAAAGGCATCCACCTCCTTCTCGTCAAACCTTGGCAATGCTTGGACATATTTAAATAGATCCCCAGCAAGCCTTCGACTATGATGCTCTTTCTCACTATCCTCATCACTATCCTCCATCTGTACGTTTCTCTTTACGCCTGCCAATTTTAACTGGCTGTTATGATTTCACAGCCATTTTCTGATGTTCAAACTCTCTCTTTTTCCCTTTCCTCTCTATCTCTTTCCTTTTCCTCTCTATCTCTTTCTTTGTTTCTTTATTCTTCTCTCCTTTCTTTTTCCCTCACCTCTATCTGCCTTTCTCTTTCTTTTTCTCTCATTGCATATTCAAGCTGCTTTAATTCTTTTTCATGTTCAAGTTGCTTAATCTGAAACTGGATCTTTGTCATTTCTAATGAGTCAGACTGTATTTCAGGCAACTTTAAATGCTTAGTCACCGCCATAGTTACCTCATCTTTTCGCATTTTGTCAGGTAATGTTAACTGCAATGTTTTTGCCAAATCTAACAGTAATTTTTTTGTCTCTGTCTGTAAGGTACTGCGTGTGACCGTCTCCACCCCAAAAAACCTCAGAGCATCTGAAAGAGCCATTGTCCACATCACACTCCCTACTTAAACTAAAATACCACACCTGAAAAGCAACCACAATATGCTCACCCCTCACTGTCTGTAAGTTCACTAAACCCCTCCAATAAATATACTTTTATCCCCCTCGAGCCCCCAATTTGTTATGGGCCAAGGTTCAGAGAATCCCAAAGTGTATCATCCAGTTTACCTGACCCACAACATTTTATTGATTGTGGTATGGGGAGCACACGGCCCACTCTACAGGTGTGGTACAGCAGAAATGGTAAAGTATTTTTTAAAGCAAAACAATGTTTATTCGATGAACTCAAGTTAACCTCTTTAAAACATACAGTGAACATCTTAGCAACCATTTATTCAAATACAATCCCCAAAGACTACAACACTAAGTAATCCTTTAAGCTTTCCTTTTAACATCCATAAGACTTAAAAACACCTCTTTACAGAAAGACATCAGGCTTAACTTCACTACTGAGAACAGTTACCGCATTGAAATCAACAAATGGACACTCATAAGCTTGCAGAGATTCACACACATCCTGCTGTGATTGCAGCTTCTCCAAAACTAAAATGAAACTAAACCCACCCTGCAGCAAAAAGCCTAAAATGAAAGTAAAAAGCTGACAGGATATCCCAGCTCCAACCACTCTCTGACATCACTTCAATAATAAACACCTGGGGCGAAATTCTCCGGAAACGGCGCGATGTCCACCAACTGGCGCCCAAAACGGCGCAAATCAGTCAGGCATCGCGCCGCCCCAAAGGTGCGGAATGCTCCGCATCTTTGGGGGCCGAGCCCCAACCTTAAGGGGCTAGGCCCGCGCCGGACGAATTTCCGCCCCGCCAGCTGGCGGAAAAGGCCTTTGTTGCCCCGCCAGCTGGCGCGGAAATGACATCTCCGGGCGGCGCATGCGTGGGAGCGTCAGCGGCCGCTGACGGCATTCCCGTGCATGTGCAGTGGAGGGAGTCTCTTCCGCCTCCGCCATGGTGGATACCGTGGCGAAGGCGGAAGGGAAAGAGTGCCCCCACGGCACAGGCCCGCCCGCGGATTGGTGGGCCACGATCGCGGGCCAGGCCACCGTGGGGGCACCCCCCGGGGCCAGATCGCCCCACACCCCGCCCAGGACCCCGGAGCCCACCCGCGCCGCCTTGTCCCGCCGGCAAGGTAGGTGGTTTAATCTGCGCCAGCGGGACAGGCATTTTAGCGGCGGGACTTCGGCCCACCCGAGCCGGAGAATCGCGGGGGGGGGGGGGCCCGCCAACCGGCGCGGCACGATTCCCGCCCCCGCCGAATATCCGGTGGTGGAGAATTCGGCAACTGGCGGGGGTGGGATTCACGCCAGCCCCCGGCGATTCTCCGACCCGGCCAGGGGTCGGAGAATCTCGCCCATGTTTCTTAAAGGTGCACCCACTACAGTTATTCTATAACAACACCCATTTCTTAAAGGTACTCTCACATGACAGTGTGTTTACGGAGAGGGTGGGACGGTAAAAAGAGGGGAGTAGTAGATTAGCTGGTCGTTATTCTATTATAATTATTGCATGTCTTATCTGTATTTTTGCTATAAATAAACAATTGTTGTGTTTCACTTACAAATCTGGTGCCTATAAGTCATTGGAGCAGTCAAGGGCCAAAGATCTCAGCAACTATGTACAAATTATTGTTTACTTCACTTGTGTTGGGACTCCAGGGCCTGTGGGGCTGGAATTGACCGCACACCTGCCTAGTAATAATTTATTAATGATTTAGACTTAATTGTGGGAGGTATGATTGGGAAATTTGCAGATGACACAGAAGTTGATAGTGAATAGGATAGCTGTTGACTGCAGAATGATGCCAATGGTTTGGTTGAGTGGGCAGCAATGTCCAACCATTTAGAGTAGTCCTGCTGCGTACTCAATGAGATGACCTTTACAATTTTCCTCCCTTGCCCTCTTCTTCCAAAGGTAATGATTTCTTCTGGGAGCCAAGAACCACTTCTTCCCCAAGTGAGCATTTGCCTTATCTATGGATGTACAATACTGCGTAACTCTACCTCCTGGTTATTTATCTTTGCTTTGTGTTCCTTTCAGACTATGACCAGGAATGTAGTTGTTGACATCTTCAGTAGCGTAAAGGCCCTGTGCACAGAGACAAAGGCACTTCTCGATGGCAAGCTACTGGTATGTAAAATTGGATGGTCACACTTATGAGATATCAATCCCTCCATAACCAATTATTGATTCAAAGAGATTCATTGGTCCATTATCTCATTGCTAGTTCATAGAATCCCTACAATGCAGGAGGAAGCCATTTGGTCCATCGAGTGTTCGCCGATCCTCTGAAAGAGCGCCTTATCCATCCCCATAACCCCAGCTAACCTGCCCATCTTTGGACACGAATGGGCAATTTTAGCAAGACCAGTCCACCTAACCTGAACATCTTTGGACTGTGGGAGGAAACCGGAGCACACGGAGCGAAACCCACGCAGACACAGGGCGAACATGTAAATTCCACACGGACAGTCACCCAAGGCCAGAATTGAACCCGGGTCCCTGGCGCTGTGAGGCAGCAGTGCTAACCACACTGCCACCGTGCTGCCCTAGTTATTGGATCTTGCTGCATGAAAAACGTATATCCTATGGTTTTTTTTTCATTTATGGAATAACGTACATTGACTGTACGCAGAACAATACTTTTCACTGTACCTCAATACATTTGACAGTAAAACAAATCTAAATCCAAACCTTTGCTGTACTTTTGACATTACAATAATGGCTACACATTGGCTCTGAAATGTTTTGGATTCCCTGAGGTTCTGGATGAACTGACACTACTTTCAACTAAATAATAGGAAGGCTGAAGCCACTGTGTTCACGAAAAGCCACCAGTGCCATTCTCTAGCCACTGACTCTATCCCTCTCCGTGACAATATTTGAGGTAGAATTCAGACTGTTCGCAACCAGGATATCATATCTGGCTGTGAGATGAGCTTCCCATCACTTATACTTGCCATCAATAATACTGCATATTTCCACCTCCATGACATCTCCTGACTCCATTCCTGCCTTATGTCATCTGCTGCTGAAGCCTTAATTCATGTTTTCATCAACTCTAGACTTACCCCATAACTTGTCCATTCCACCACACTTGAGGTTATTCTGATCCCTGTGTCCTAATTTGCACCAAGTCCTGTTCACGCTTCATCTCTGTGCTCACCGATCTCCATTGGCACTGGCGTAAGCAATGCCTTGATTTCAAAATTCTATTCCTTGTTTTCACAAATTCCTCCATAGCCTCACTCCTCTCTATCCCTGGAACCTCCTCCAGTCCCAAGACCCTCTGAGATATTTGTGCATCTCTAATTCTGACCTTCTGATCATTCCTAATTTTAATTGCTCCTTCATTGGTGGGCGCGTCTTCAGCTGCTCAGGTCCTAAGCTCCAGAATTCTCTTCCTACATCCCTCTGCCTGTCTTCCTCCCTTGTCTGATTTAAGACACATCTGAAAATCTGCCTATTAGACCAAGCTTTTGGTCATCTCTCCGCCTTGTGGCTAGATGTCAAAGTCAGCTTTGTATTGCTGCTGTAAAACACCTAGAGACGTTCCATTCCGTTAAAGCTTCTATGTAAATATAAGCATTGGTGAGATTGTGAACGGTGCTATAAAAATACAATTTAGTTTGCTCTCTCTTTCTTTACTTACTCTCCTGTCTCACCATTGTGGAACTTTACTGATTCAAACACATGAACGCTCTCTGTGGTGATTTCTCTTCCCAATCCACCATTTGTAAAATGGCCTAGGGACAGGGTGGGACAAGGAACCAGCATTCTGACAGTGGTGCTGTTTTTAACTCCCGCCTGGCTCTGTCACCAGGGGAGCCTCGAAATCATGGAAGTTGATGAGTTGAATGTTTGACACACTTGCAGCATTTTGGTGAAAGATTTGCGAAAGGCTTCTTTTGTGCCCTTGCCCCTGTTTCTGTACCATGTGTTAAAAGGCTCACCATTGTGCATTTGTGCAGGAGTTGGAGTCTTCCTATGAAGAAGAGTTGCTGACTGCACTGAATGATGTTGAAAATGAACTCCAGAAGCTGACTGAGCTCCACTGGCTGGGACACGCCATCCAGACAACCGACGTGGAGGTGGGTCAGTTTCTTCAACTTAGCTCACCAGAAGATAGAAGCCAACATCAACTATTGCCGTGTACAATCCTTCTCCCTCAATGTTTTGTGACTGGGAAAGCGGGAGCACGTCCTAGTTTCTAGCCTCCGAATGTATGATAGCAAACCTGAGGGCATTATACTCCAGAATGCTCGCTTGCCAACGTTAAAATTAGATCCAATCTTTATACACGTTTATCCACTTTTGTTTGCAGAAATAAACATTACAAACATGCAACTTCTAACCTGATGAGTACAGTTTCAGTTTGATCCCATTCGAAGGGGTTTGTGTGAATCTCCAATTAATAGCCATACAGTTAAATGCAATGACTGTACAATTCACAGATGTTAGATTTGCCTGCTACGTTACTCAACCCCACTGACCTTTTATGGACAATGACGGCATGGGCAACTTTCTCTGTGGCTCCCAAACAACATGGTCAACACGACTCACCTTTTGTGCCCTTGTAACCAGCACCATCACTTCTCCCTTCCTTGTGCAGTGAGTCCTGAGCAAAAAGCAGCAACTCACTGGACTCTAAATTAAGAGCAGGAATGTTCAGACTTTATCTTTGAACCTTTTAATTGTGTATGCTGGAACCTGAAGCCCAATATATAAAGTTGAAGCCTGCATTCTACATCCCAAGTTGCCTCAAATTGCAAATCCTGCCATAGAATTTCCATTGGGGCACAGGAAAAAGACTGTGGTTCACTTTTTTCACCTTCCACAGTCTTTGGGCAGCACGGTAGCACAAGTGGATAGCACTGTGGCTTCACAGCGCCAGGGTCCCAGGTACGATTCCCCGCTGGGTCACTGTCTGTGCGGAGTCTGCACGTTCTCCTCTTGTCTGCATCGGTTTCTACCGAGTGCTCCGGTTTCCTCCCACGGTCCAAAGACGTGCACGTTAGGTGGATTGGCCATGCTAAATTGCCCTTAGTGTCCAAAAAAGGTTATGAAATGAAATGAAAATTGCTTATTGTCACATGTAGGCTTCAAATGAAGTTACTGTGAAAAGCCCCTAGTCACCACATTCCGGTGCCTGTTCGGGGAGGCTAGTACGGGAATTGAACCATGCTGCTGGCCTGCGTTTGTCTGCTTTCAAAGCCAGCGATTTAGCCCTGTGCTAAACTAGCCCCTTTAGGAGTGGTTCGGAGGGGTTATTGGATTACGGGGATAGGGTGGAAGTGAGGGCTTAAGTGGTTCGGTGCGGACTCGATGGGCCGAATGGCCTCCTTCTGCACTGTATGTTCTATGTTCATAATCACATGGCACAAGGCGAATGGAGTTTCTGACATAGCAATCAATCTCTCAGCCTACAACAGACCCATAGATAAAGAGCGGAAGATCCCAATGTTGGATAGCTTTCCAAAGTCGCCTGTTCCTCCCATTTCCCTCACGACTTGTCATGTACTCTATTTCTGTTACTTTCTGAAAGAAAGAATTTAGAGTTTCATCATCAATGTGACAACAGTAATAAGAGCCATCAGGACTCAGAGGACCGATTGCCAGAGCATGTGGCCTGCGTATAGGTCTGTATGGTTACTCCTGTAATAGTGCAGTGGGTTTATAGGATAGTTACAGGGCGGCACGATGGCGCAGTGGTTAGCACTGCTGCCTTATGGCAGCAAGGCCTCAGTTCAATACCGGCCCCTGGTCACTATCCGTGTGGGGTTTGCATATTCTCCCCGTGTTTGTATGGGTCTCACACCCACTACCCAAAGATGTGCAGGGTAGGTGGATTGGTTGCACTAAACTGCCCCGTAATTGGAAAAAAAAAGAGAATTGGGCACTTTAAATTTATTTTAAAAACAGAATAATTATGAGTGAGGAAACCAATAGTCATGTGTTAGAGATTCTGGCTAGGACGTTCCACCCCCCCTCCCCCTCCTCAATGCAACAGTGAAACTCACCAACCCCCCCTCAACCCCAACCCCTCACTCACCCCCCCCCATGGCCGGTTTTTAGGCGTGGCGGAAACAGCTCGCCATTAGCTACTGGGGGGATCTTCCAGTCCACCAAAGCCAACAGCCATTTGTGTTGCTCGACGGCTGTGCTTTCGGGGAGCCCACTGCAGGCCGTCACCCTCGTCAGACCGGAAGATCCCGTGGGCAGGAAGGACTGGATAACCCTGGCCTCTGTAAAGCAAATGGACTAGTCAGTAATCACAGGAGATGAGACTACTTATGTATACTCATCATGTATATCATAGAATCGCTGCAGTCCAGATGGAGTCCATTTATCACATCAAATCTGCACCGACCCTCGAAAAGAGCATTGCACCCAGGCCCAATCCCCCAGCCTAACCCCGTAATCCTACATAGGGGCAATATAACATGGCCAATCCACCTGCACCCCTTAGACTGTGGGAGGAATCTGGAGCACCCGGAGAAAACCAATGCAGACACGGGAAGAACATGCAAACTCCACATGGATAGTTGTCCGCGGTCGGAATCGAACCCGAATCTCTGGTGCTGTGAGTCAGCAGTGCTAACCACTGTGCCGCCTATAATGGAAATAAACCTGTTTGAAGCCACTACCTAAGGCAGGCTGTACTGTGTTCCGATAAGAAAAGCCACACAGCCAATGTCTGAAAGAAATCTCTCCAGCGTGCCTTCTTCGAATTGGGTTATGATCACATCGGCAATAATTGGCCCCATTCAGCCTCAACACATACATATATTAATTTCATTTTTCATGTTCTTTCAAATGGAATGAATACAAGAAGAAAAAAAATGCCTGTCAGGATGAGACCCTTCTTGGTGGCCTGCTATGCCTGGATGGCGGGCAGGGTGCTTAGTTTTATGCCAGATCAAAAGAGCAAAGGGAATTCAGGCCAAGGGATTTATCCACATTTATTTTCTCATGGCAAAGTAAGATGGCAATGTCCCTGTTAGCCAATAAATGTTCTTTTTTCTTCACAGGAACATTCGAAGGGAAGTAACAAGAGCAGCATTAAGATAAGAATAAAGAACATGTCAAGAAAAGAGAAACTGCAAAAGCAAAAATCAAACAGTTCTTTGCTGGGTGAGTCAGCACTCATGAGCTAAGTGCAAATAAATCTTAATCAAATAACTTTAGCAGCCAGGACTCATTATCAAGGTCCATTCTTCTGGTGCGAACCGGTTCTGAGAATCTTTAAATATTCCCGAAACCCTTGGATAAATGTTCTTCCTTTTTTTTATAAATGTTTTATTGGGTTTTTGAACTGGATAAATGTTCTTCCTGATCGTTCATCCAACCTGGCTAATTGATTGAAGGAGAGAATGTTGTTGGAGGAATTGAACTCAGCTGAAATTCCAACCTTTTAGCTCCCAGATCTAACCAGTGTAATCACCAGATTCAACTATCCAATATAACTGCATAACACCAGTTTGGAAAAAGCACATTTTCACACCTGTGCTAATGGTCGAGCAATTTTTATTTATTTTATTAATTCACATTTATTGCCCATCCCTTATTTAAAACAATTTCCAATTAAGGGGCAATTTAGCGTGGCCAATCCACATACCCTACACATCTTTGGAGAATGTGCAAACTCCACAAGGACAGTGACCCGGGCAGGATTGAACCCGGGTCCTCGGCGCCATGAGGCAGCAGTGCTAACCACTGGGTCACCGTGCTGTCCTAATTGCCCTTGAGCTGAGTGGCATTATTGAACCAGCTGAGTTTTTAATGACAATGGCTTCATGGTCATCATTGGACTTTTCATTCCAGCATTTATTGGATTCAGATTTCACCATCTTCTGTTGTGTGACTTGCACCCAAGTCCCCAGATTCTGGGGTTGTGCTGGATTACTAATCCACTGACAGCACCACTATGTCACCCCGCCCCTTATTCATGAATTTCAGAGAAAGCGTCAAGAGTGTAAATCACTATTCCCTGCTTAAATCTACTCTTGCAATAACATTGCGCTGAAATTTAGGTCATAGTTTAGAGTTACTCTGAAAGTTAGTTGCCATGAAAATCAGTCAGAATTATCCTAAATGCCATGTTAGCAAATATGTTCACTATGAGCATGTTTTGCATACTCTGGTCGGCTTTGTGGTATACCCAACAAGCCCTGGACATTGCTCAAAGCATTATTCTGAATCTACACTTCAGGGAGAATGTAAGTGCAACAGTTAAAGTTGAAAAAAGAATTCCTCTCATGCAACTGACACAAGTTGGGACACCCTCTTGATAGATATGTTAACTATGAGTAGTAGCCCCAGGACCAAAGAACAAAATGTGACTGGAAGGGACATAAACTGTAGCAGGAAGAGGAGGGGTGTGTTCCTGAGAAGGGGAATAGATGACACAGAGAGAAGTGAGTCAAATTTCATTGTCCACACACATCTTGTTTACACTCAATTGAATGCAACAATGCAGATCATAACTGGAACTCTCCACTTAACACAGCTCTTCTGGCTTCCTTGTAAACTAACATCACTCCCCCACACATATGGGCCGACAGACAAAAACCATTAAGCTAGTTGAAAACATCCTTGATGCACCTCACTTACCACGCCACAATATTGGTACCAGGCAGCACATGTCAGAGACATGCTCAATGCTGAGGTGTAAATCCCCATGATCATTGAGCTGGAGTTATCTATGCCTGAGCTGATCCCTGGTTGCTTGTACCATAAGAAGTCTCCTGTAAGCTCCTGTGAATCGGATTCTTAGCATGACATGGAATCCAGCCCCATGGTGTCTCCTTGTGGATCGCTTGCCCCCTGACTCACAACATCAACCTGCTGCTAGGCCTGGTCTGAGAAACAGTTGTTTCAACCATGAAAATCAGAAGCACATTTGTCCATTTTCGACTGGAGACATACTGTGGAATCAAACTAAAATCATGGGATGTGGGCTCTGTTGTCATGGCTAGTATTTCTTACCTGTTCCTAATTGTTCTGAGAAGGTGCTGGTGAGCTGCCTCCATGAGTTGCTACAGGGCCTGAGGTGTAGGTAGACCTGTTGAGTCTTAAGTTCCAGGATGTATAATGATGTATGTCCAAGTCAGGGTGAAGGGGCATGTGGGAATGATGGTGCCTTCTGCTCCCAACCTACTGGACTGTAGAGGTTGCAGGTTCGAGACATGGATGTCAAAGAATCCTTGGCAAGATGCTACAGTGCACGCTGCAGAAGAACAGCAGAAGAGAGCTATGGGCACAGGCTGGAGGAGATTGTAACTTTGTGGAAGTGAATGGATTTTGAGAAAGTTAAAATCCCTCCCCGAAGATCTTTTGTCGTGAACTAAAAAGTTATTGGTGGGTTGAATAAAGGATCTGTTTTAGTAGAGCGTTTGTAGGATGGCCATCACCGTATGCCACACTCACCAGCTTGCCTACTTCAGGGTGGGGAGGTGCCAGATTGTTCTTGGTGGAGGGAATGGCAGTGTTCATGTGTGACCGGAGGCTGTTGCGTGGCGCTCTTGGCTCATCCTGTCCTGCTCTCTTATTAGATATCACCTCCCACCTGTGTTTCTGACTAAACCTGTGGAGTTTAGAGACTCCTAATCATCTTGATTTCACAGTCTGCACTCGCTGTTAGTTGTCTGGATTTCTTTGTGCATGCCCGCGCTCACTGTTATGGAACACCAGCTGAAGACAGGGAAGATCATTAAAGTTTAAACTGACATTGTTATCTTTTAAGTTTCACCTTCACCTCTATTTTACAACCATTGCTGTGAAAGCCCAATGTGAGATTAATTTGCATGTATTTGAATATATTAACATTTGTGCAATTTGAGAATCAGAGAATCCCTACCATGCAGCAGGAGGCCATTTGGCCCATTGTGCCTGAACCACCCCTCTGAAGGAGCACACTACCCAGGTCCACTCCCCAACCCACCCCATCCCAGTAATCCCTCAACTGAACCTGCACATCCTTGGACATTAAGGGGCAATTTAGCATGTCCAATTCACCTTACCTTGCACACCTTTGGACTGTTGGAGGAAACCGGAGTACCCGGAGGAAACCCTCACAAAGAATGTGCAAACTCCACACAGTCACCCAAGGCCGGGATTGAAATGAAATGAAAAGAAATGAAAATTGCTTATTGTCACAAGTAGGCTTCAAATGAAGTTACTGTGAAAAGCCCCTAGTCGCCACATTCCGGCGCCTGTTCGGGGAGGCTGGAACGGTAATTGAACCGTGCTGCTGGCCTGCCTGGGTCTGCTTTAAAAGCCAGCTATTTAGCCCTGTGCTAAACCAGTCCCTGAGAATCCCTGGCTATGTGAGGCAGCAGTGCTAACCACTGCCACTGTGACTCCTTTAAGTTGTAAAATTCAATAAGCTGGACTAAATTCTGATTGGGCCATTGCGTTTACCTTCAATGGGAATGCCTGTCAGTCCTTGCCTGAATTGTAAATAAATGTTTTTTGTAATCTTTCCCACCCTGTTTTCTATGAAATTACTCAATTCCAGCCAAGCTGTTAAAGGTGCAACCTGTTGGGTAACTCTGGGTCATAGATTGGTTCCATTTCCCTCAGCTTCAAATTGAATGCTAAAAACATACCCAATCCAGCAGCTGATCAACAACAGTAATAGGTGCTGATCTCAAATCATAGTATCATCCAGTGTGGATGCAGGCCATTCAGCCCATTGTATCTCTGCCAATCTGGGCTTGAGAAGAGTACAGGTGGGAAACCCTGTGCCAGAACTCATCCTGTTGCTCAGCGAAGCCAAGTTCCCTTCAACGCGTCCATCATTTCACCTCGACGCTGTGTGCTTTCGCTGTGGTTAGGAAAGCTTTTGCCTGCGTTGTGTCTGGCCTGCTGTCGTGCATTGTCTTGTCAGGTGGTGGCTGTTTGCTGTTGCTAAGCAGAGCTCTGCTCTTCCCTTTGCTAGTGGAGAGATGGGGCACAGATGAAGTGGCAGTGTGGCTGGAGTCCCTCAAACTAGGGGAGTACAGAGAGATTTTTACACGTCATGACATCCAGGGGTCCGAGCTTTTGCAACTGGAAAGGCAAAATCTGAAGGTACCATTAAACCGTGATATTCCTGTTAACAGGTCTTGTGGCCATCATGGGTTATCCTAATTAAACTACAGAGATTATCATGATTGTAGCCTCAAACTATGCCTGTGTGTTTGGAAGGAGCAGTGCACAAAACAGATCTGACTATGAACCTTGGAACTGAATTCAGTTTTCTTGCAGGATGATGTGAGTTTTTCCTTCCAACACCTGGCCAAAGTGGTCATTTGTCCAATGTGAACAGAACTAATATAACAACCTCCAGCCTGCTCTGACATTCAATCAGATGGTGGCACATCTGCACCGCAACTTCAGTCTCGAGAACTCCAATTGTCCTTCAGAATGAACATTCTTTGTGTGTAAAAGTGCTTCATGACATCATCAGTAAACCACCTAGCATTAATTTTAGGATTGTGCACCTGTCTATCTACCCCGGCAAATCCTTTATCAGTACCGTAGCCAGATCGCTTCATGCTAATACTGAACCAGATTCTGTGCTTCCTCAGTGTCCTCACAGTGCACTTTACTATGACGTCAGAAGTATGAATCCCAGGGTGACACGGTGGTGCAGTGGTTAGCACTGCTGCCTCATTGGCGCCGAGGACCTGGGTTCAATCCCGGTCCCGGGTCACTGTCCTTGTGGAGTTTGCACATTCTCCCTGTGTCTGTGTGGGTCTCACCCCCACAACGCAAATATGTGCAGTGTAGATGGATTGGCCATGCTAAATTGCCCCTTAATTGAGAAAGAAATGAATTGAGTACTTTAAATTAAAAAGCAAAGTATGAATCCTGACCAGTTCCCATCAGCCCCCAGCCTTGACCCGAAACCACTGAAATGAAAATGGTTCTTTAATTTTTTTTAAACATTTTTATATCTCTTGAATATATTGGTCAATTACAGCATTACCTTGGGCGGGATTCTCTCGAATCCCCGCGATGGCACTTCGGTGTCAGGCCGACCAGAAGTTGTGAAATCCTCCGCACTTCCAGGGGCTAGGAGGGGTTGGCACCGCGCCAGCCAGCGCTGAGGGGCCGGCGTGAGTTAGCGCATGCGCAGAACTACTGCCGTGGTTCTGCGCATGCACAGACCGGCCGCCGTATTCTAGCGCATGCGCACGGGAGTGTCTTCTCCGCGCAGGCCATGGCGGAGCCCTACAGGGGCCGGCGCGGAAGGAAGAAGTGCCTCCACGGCACAGGCCCGCCCGCAGATCGGTGGGCCCTGACCGCGGCCAGGCCACCATATGGGCCCCCCGCCCCCCCCCCCCCCCCCCCCCCGGGGCCGGATCCCCCCGCGCTCCCCCGAGGACCGCACCAGCCGGCCTACCAGCCAGGTCACGCCATGTGGGACCATGTCCAATCCACGCTGGTGGGACTGGCCAGAAACCGACGGCCCGGACAATTGCCGGGAGGGCTGCTGCCAACGGCCCCCAACCGACGTGGCGTGATCCCCGCCCCTGCCCGAAAACCGTCGCCGGAGAATACGGCAGCCAGCGTCGGAGCAGCGGGGTGGCTTTGCGCCGTCCCCCAGGGAATTCTCCGACCCGGCGGGGAGTCGGAGAATCCCGCCCCTTACCAATGAAACTTGTTCCATTAACTTCAAAATGGTGGCTATGGTGGTGTGAAGAATATCAATATGATGGGTTTTATCGTCAATCTCCCAGTGTATAAAATCTAGAACCACACACTGGCTCCTAGTTCCTCAATCACCTTCAAATACCAGCAGCACTATATCTTATCATTTTGAGTGTAAGTCCTTGATCTGTTTTCCAACATGCTCCCATGTCAATTATCAAGCATCAAGCTGTAAGCTATGGCTCAGTGGGTAATATTCTTGTCTCTAAGTCAGGAAGTCGTGAGTTCAAGCTTGACTCCAGAAACTTTAGTCCACTGTCGAGGCTGACATTGCATTTCATCAGTGGTAAAGTGCTAATCTCATAGGAACCTATAAAATTCTATTAGGACCAGACCGGGTAGATGCAAGAAGGATGTTTCCGATGGTGGGAGAGTCCAGAACAAGGGGTCACAGTCTAAGAATATGGGGTAAACCATTTAGGGCTGAGATGAGGAGAAAACTCTTCACCCAGAGAGTTGTGAGCCTGTGGAAAACAGTGAAGGTCAAAACATTGTGGGCAGGATTCTCCATCCCGCCAGCCCCGTTTTCCGTCTCGGTGTGTCCCCGTCAGTAGCGGGATCCTCTGTTCCAGCAACCAGCTAATGGGGTTTCCCATTGTGGCCATCGGGAAACCCGTTGCCAGCGAAGCGGAGGATCCTGCCGGTGAAGAATTCCGCAGTGTATATTTCCAAGAAGGAGTTCTTGATATAGCTCTTGGGCTAAAGGGATCAAAGGATATGGGGGGGAAGTGAGAATAGGTTATTGAGTTGGATAATCAGCCATGATCATAATGAATGGCGGAGGAGGCTCTAAGGGCCGAATTGCCGACTCGTGGATCCAATTTTCTATGTTTCTATGATATAATAAACTCAGTCTCCATCAATGACCAGGCAGGTATAAAAGATTTGTCATGATATTGTTTCAAAGAAGGACAGGGGCTGGTTACTATTTATCCCTCAGCTAACATCATGAGAAGAGATTTACCTCGTCATTATCATATCGCTGCTTGCAAGAATGTGCCGAGTGTAGATTTAATGTACTATTTCATACATGGCAACTGTGACTATACTTCAAAAGTAATTAATTGGCTGTGAAAAGCTTTCTGACATATTGTAGTCATAAAAATCACTGTATTAGTTCATGAATGCATGGATGAATTCTTTATTCCTCCCTCTCCCCATGGACTCCCTTCCTCCCTCCTTGTGGATTCTCCCTTTTTCTTTCCCCAACAACTCTCCCCACTCCTCATTAAGTCACCCATCAACTGTTTCCTCCTCCTTTCCCCCACAGTTTTCACTTCTCTCCCTGCCACTCTCCTCATAATTTGCAGCTGCTAATGAACCTCAGTCACATGACTTGACGACCTTCAACCTGAGCATTCTGAAATTTTGCCCCCATTGTTGTCGTAATGGAATCCGATCTAATGTTTTCAACTTTCTTGCTGCTTATTTCTCTAGTTGAAATGATAGATTGTTAAATTATTTATCTTTTCTGTTCAAGGATCTGGGGATAACCAAGGTGGGCCACATGAAACGTATTCTGCATGGTATTAAAGACATCGACCGGGATACAGTCACCTTTGAACTGTAGCAACCAGTCAAGACCGGAGGAAGAAAGCTGCGGAAATGTTCCACAGGCTCTGAATGGATGTGTTTCTCTGATTTCAAATCTTCATGGTCTGCTTGCCTGACGTTACTGCCCAGAGGACAGCAGTAATACGCCAGTCCCTTTGAATGTAAAACAGAATGAAAGTAAACTCCTTCCCTGCAAAAAGCTTAGGCATTGCATGGCCAGGCACATCTAGCAACTTGTCATCCCCCCCCCCACCACCACCACCACCACCACCACCACCACACCCTTGTTAATCATAGTCACAGGTGTCCCCAGTGTTATTGGTGTGGTACCATGACCAGTAGTAGCTTCGCCGGAGGACAGTGACCTTCCCAGTGGCATCAAGCAACCAGTTAGCGAGTGGAGTTGATCTTTGGACAAAGTAATCCAAAGTGTTGGAGCATTGCTGAAAGGCTGTGGCTCTCATTGCCGCTTCTCCTGACTGAACCTGATTTGATCATTTACAAGAGGGAAAATTAATCATGGGCCCTAACGTTGTGGCCCCGGCGAACAGCCAGCAAACTGATGTCTCTGTGACTCGCTCTCTGCTCTCTTGTTTAGAATGGTTGAGGAGCAGTCGTTAAATGCAGATCTTTAAGCCGCTTCTATTAGTTGCAAACTCTTTGTGCGTGGATGGTGGAAAACCTTTGCTATAATCGCATGGTCTGCATGAGCTGCCGCCATTTCCAGCCATGTCCTTTTAGTTACTGCCAGGCAACAGAAGACACAGCTGTTACCTCAAGGACTCTGACAAAGAGGCTTAGTAGATGTGGAGTAATTCTGATAAATTAGCTGTACTGTGTAGTGGTGAAAAAATAAGTCGGTGTTACGAAAGTGTGACTCTTGCTGGAATGTTACAGTGCCCTGTGTGGTGGTAAGTAGTACGCATGTCCCTGCAAGTTATTCAGTGTTTTAAGTATAGGGACCATGCATATGTTTAGCAGCACAATTTATTAGTGCTGTTTAAGGACAAGGGACAACAAATCATTCAGCTCCAAATTGAAGAACCACTTTTAAAGATAGACAATGACTTTCACCTTCACTATCTGGAGCAGATCACCCACACCATGTAGCTCCCATATACCATGGAACTCATCCCCTGTATAAAAACCAAAGGAGTGTATGATGAGGACAGTGTTACGGAAACTTAAGTCTATATCTAATCCATGTTGCATCTGCCCAGTGTGTCTGGTGGGGCAGCACAGATGGAGTTTTACTCTGTATCTAACCCCGTACTGTACCTGCCCTGGGAGTGTTTGATGGGGACAGGGTAGAGAGAGCTTTATTCTGCATCTAACCTTGTGCTGTGCCTGTCCTGGGAGTATCTGATGGGGAAAATTTAGAGGAAGATTTACTATGTATATAACCTTGTTCTGTACCTGTCCTGGGAGTGTTTGATGGGGAGAGTGAAGAGGAAGATTTACTCTGTATCTAACCCCATGCTGTGACTGTCCTGTGAGTGTTTGATGGGGACAGTGTAGAGCGAGCTTTACTGTTTATCGAACACCGTGCTATAACTTTCCTGGGAGTGTTTATGAGAGAGTGTAGAGGAAACTTTACTCTGTAACTAACCCCGTGCTCTACCTGTCCTGGGAGTGTTTATGGGACAGTGTAGAGGGATCTGTACTCTGTATCTAACCCCGTGCTGTACATGTCCTGGAGTGTTTATGGGACAATGTGAAAAATGAAAATCGCTTATTGTCACAAGTAGGCTTCAAATGAAGTTACTGTGAAAAGTCCCTAGTCGCCACATTCCGGCACCTGTTCGGGGAGGCTGGTACGGGAATTGAACCCGCGCTGCTGGCCTGCCTTGGTTTGCTGTAAAAGCCAGCGATTTAGCCCAGTGTGCTAAACCAGTCCCTAATGTAAGGAGCTTTATTCTGTATATAACACCATGCTGTACCTGTCCCGGATGTGTTTATCTGACATTATAGAGGGAGCTTTACTCTGTATCTGATTGTGAATGTCCAGCCATAGGATTCCTGAAGACTTTCCGCTTCCTGACATAAACATTCCTCACCCTGATATCCACAGAAAAACACACAAACGCAACAATGATAAATATCAATACCAATCTTTCAAAATGGACTTTCATTGGAATGACCAGGATGACTCTGTTAAGTGAAGCTCCAATTGTGCAATGGAATTCACAGAGTGAGTAGCTTGTGTTTTCCTCCTTTGTGTTTTCTGGACAACGACAGACTGTCAGTTCCTGATCCGAGCAATAATGAGAATGTTGATGTGGTTGGAATTTACAGTATTGGCGAGAGCCAGCTCACTCTGTCGTATTTCTAACAGAATAACAATGAGTTTCCTCAACAATGTAACGTTACCCTGTTGCCTCGGCCATGGGAGACCCAATGACGGAAGTGCTCTGACAGTCTTTTCAAAAGGGAGCTTGGCACTCTGCCTTCCGCCCATTCATACTCACACCACACAGAGCCTCTACCATTCTGCGTGTTGTGAGTGCTCTATTGTGCTCACTAATCAATGATAAATTACCATGCCCCCAATCTCTCACATGCAGGTTAACCTGCTGAATATTTCACTGTATCAGCGGGGGTCCAATATACCACACTCCTGCCTCTGTATCAGTAGGTGGTGGCTATAATCCCCAACATTGTATCACACATTGCCTGCCACGTCCGATCAGTGCTGAGGCAATGCTGCAATCTTGGATGCAATGTTGTGTCTGTCTCCTCAGCTGAATGTAAAATACTCCATGGAACAAGAGCAGGATACTTAAAATCCTGGTGAATATTTACCCCTTAACTAAAGCCAAAAGCAGATTATCTGGTCATTATCACATTGCTGTTTGTTGGAGTTGTGCATTAATTGGCTGTTAGCATTTTCTACATTAAAACAAATTATGCTTCTAAAGTACTTCATTGGCTGTAAGGCGCTTTGGGACATCCTGAATCCGTGAGAGATGCTATATAAATGGATGTTCTGTATTGAAGTCACATGTTCCCTTTAGCCTTCTCCCCTGACAGTGATGGTAATGTGATTGAAATACTTTCTTCAATACGGCTCAATAACATGTCGATGAGTATCTGTGCTTTTTGCAAACCCCTCACTGTGCTCTACTTTGTTTACATCTGTATGTAGCACTTTGGTTGTATAAAGAGCAAACCCAGGAGATTTATTTATTGTTTGATGCATAAGAGATGATTTATAAAGAGATTCCTTTAGTTTTTTTTTTGCATATGTGGAGAGAGGTCAAATGTACTTTATTGTAATAAATAAAACCTCAGAAATGATTAAAAACACGTGCCCGTGTGTTTCCCTCTATTTTTCCTGTGGCTGAGGTTATCTGAGGAGAGGGCCACAGGAGGCAGAACTATTTTGGGAGGGTGTGCCAGGGGAGGCTTACCTGGTGTCTGGGGAAAGGGGTTAGTAGAAGAGGGGGCTGCAGGAACTGGGAGGGCAGACGTTGGTGGTGGGATCTACAGAAATGGGGACAGGTCTTCCAGATCAGGGTCCGACCCAAAGTTTTTAAAAGCCCCTCCATTGTTCTACAAAAATCCACCCCCATGTCTCAGCTTCCCACACTGACAGGAAATGTCAGTCCCTTCAGCTCAGAGTCATTGAGCTGGACATGCGAATTGGAGAGACTCTGACACATTAAAGGAGGGGAGGAATTTCTCAATTGTGTTTCATCCAGGTGAGAAGTGATGAAAAGAACCTCCTGGGTTGGTCGCAACTAAGATTCTTTCTATGAGGATTTGCATTATCCAAGTCAGAATATATTTAACTATATAAACTGTGAACAATAAGGAGCTAGTCGAACAATGTTCTCTGAGTTAAAGAAAGAGTAAATCTATTAACTGAAATCCGAGAAAAATAGTGGCTGTGATTTTATGAAAAGGTTTCTAGCTGTGGTAGCGAGCGGGAACTGCCACGAGCTTTCCGACGCTTGCCCTGGCGAGGCCTTCACCGCAATCAAACATTAATCGGTCCACCTAATGAGGCTCCACATGCTTCACACAGCAAATGATGGTCCGGCCAGCTGATTGACAAGGACGGTGCTCGCCAGTCCCCTGCTAACAAGGAACAGCAGCACTTAAACAACTCCACTCAGCTCACAGCCGCACCTTCAAGAAGAAAACTCCATGATTCGGAATTGCTGACCTGGCCAGATTATTGCTCTTCCCCCAGACAGCTGAGCACTAACGGGGAGAGCAGCCTGAACCTGAACCTGAACCTGAACGGGGAGAGCAGCCTGAACCAGCCCTCCGCCCGACACCCAGGACATCCCGGAGCTCGGGTCAGAGGATGACACTGACTTTCCGTCACTGCTGTCGCCTATACCCTCCACCATCCCAGAGACAGTCACCTCGGTTGGTCACATTAGTGAAGAGGCTCCTGGGACACTATCTGGTGTGCACCAGACATCTCATCCAGTACATCAGGTGGAAGTAGGAGCACCCAAGGGGCAGGACGGTCAGAGGGCAGGCCCAGCATCAGGAACCAGCTGCCGTCCAGACGGGTCCCGGACTCCTGGAACATCCAGTCCGAGCCACAGTGCAGATGCAGTCAGAGACCCAGGGACCACAAGAGGAGATGATAGCAAGTATCCAGCACCTGCAGGCGCAGGTGGAGGAGTACAACCATGTGCAGGTACAGGGGTTGGTGCCAACTGTGGTATCATCATAACTATCAGCATTATAAGGGTTAATGTAGTAACCAAGAGTAACCACTAGAGGGAACTGCAGATACAATTATTTCAAGCAGTGATGCTAGACCTTAGGGGAGTGTATGCAAGAGATAGATAGTGAAGGTCATAAGAGCAGGTAGTGTGAGTAAGGTTAGATTATAGTTTCTCCCTGTTGTGAGTTTTGCATTAGATGAGTGTAGTCAGATGTCATTAATCAGTTTTGTATTCTTAAGGACTAAGTGTCGAATCCCAGTTTTAGTAGTGCAAATAAAATTATGGGCTGGATTCTCCATATTTGGGGCTGTCGAGAGGGTCCGTGGCATTTTAGGTGGGAGACATTGGCGAGACCCCAGCACCGATCCTCTGACCGATGAGGGGCTAGCAGCCACGCCATCTACAATGCACAGCCTTCCCGATATAAACACCTGGAGAATTGCCGGGTCATTGGCCCCGCATGTGCACGGTGACGGTGCCGTGCGCGGACCCGACTTTCCAGACAGTGGACACCCCTTTGCCACGTCCAGGCCACCCCCCACCAGTCCGCCAAAGCCTCTTGGCCAGCAGCATGGATCCCGCCCGACTGTTGGCGGCGCTGGGCACAGTCCGCAGCCGCAACGCCGGGTTCCAGAACACTGAGACCCTGAGCCAGTCAGGAACCTCGGGGCCAGAGCATCGGGGGAGGGCCTTCAGGCTATGGCCTGAGGCCGTCCGAATGGCGTGCAGCGTGCTCCTCGATGACGCCATTTTGGAGGGGGCGGAGCATCCGACTACAGGCACCGCTCCCGATTCGGTCGTAAAAAGGAATTCTCCACCCGCTCGCCGATTATAAAATCAGCATCGGGGAATGGAGAATCCCGCCCTATAGCTTTGTTTAAGTAAAAGTTATTCTGTGGTCTTTGTGAGCAGTACACCAACCATCCTGAAATAGGCAACACAAAGTACACCATACCGGCCATGGGTGCCACCCAGGCCGACAACGCACGGGTGAAAATAATGGGGGTGACGGTAATGGGGATCACAGTGTGTAGAGCCTGGGGCATTCTGTGCAGGTGGGGTCTGAGGGTCAGGACAGGGCTGCCTCTCACAGACAGCCATGTGCCAGAGCCACCTGGACATTGAAGTGGCACTCCTCAGCATGGCCCAATCACAGCCGGACATGGCTGAGAATATCGGTCGCATTGCCCAGGCGCTGCCCGGCGTGTCGTCGACACTGGGTGGGTTGGCCCAGTCCCAGAGGGAGGTGGCCCAGTCACTGGCTGATGTGACCCAGCCCCAGAGGGTGGTGGCCCAGTCCAAGAGGGAGATGTCCCAGTCCCAGAGGGAGGTGGCCCACACCCAGAGAGATTTGACCCAGACCCAGAGGGAGGTGACCCAGTCACTGGCTGATGTGACCCAGCCCCAGATGGGCCACTCCCTGTGCTCCATGCCCGCGAACGTGCAGACCCTGGTCGGGACCAGAGTGGGCCTCCAGGATTGGCAGCAACAGGTAGCGGGGGGGCCTCGGGGGATGGTTCCGCTTGTACCCCCATCCCATGGAGTAGCCCGGGGGCCATCGGGCACCCTGAGGGAGGAGGAGGTGATGAGGCCTATGACAGTGACCCCGCAGGGGAGGTGCCGGAACACCGCAGCACCTCGGACTCTACCCCCTCCTGTCCCTGGTGCATCTGGTGGGCAGCGGGCAGAACAGGGCGGCACCACGTCAGCCGGGCCGCCCAAGCAGCGGCTGGGCCCATCCAGGCCAGGTCGCCGCAGAAGACATGTACCAACTCCTGTCGCAGGGCAGGAGTCACAACAGGGCGCCTCCACCCCTGCTGTACCATCTGGGGAACGTAAGTTGCAGCAACCTCATCAAAGGACCAAAAATGAACTGTACACGTTGGAAAAGGACATTCCATTTTAACAGGACAGATTGCAGTAAGAATCACGGGCGGGATTCTCTGACCTCCGCCGGGCCGAAGAATCGCCAGGGGATGGCGTGAATCCCGTCCCAACGCCGGCTGCAAGATTCTCCGGCGCCGGTTTTTCAGCAGCGGCCCCCCCGGTGATTCTCCGGCCCGCAATGGGCCGAGTGGCCACCCAGTTTTGGCGGGTCCCGCCGGCGTAGATTACACCAGATCCGTACCGGCAGGACCTGGCTCTCCGAACGGCCTGCGGAGTCCTCGGGGGGGGGGGTGGGGGGTGGGGGTGGGGGGCTGCATGGGGACGGTCTGGCCCCGGGGGGTCTGGCCCCGGGGGGGGCCCCCCACGGTGGCCTGGCCCGCAATCGGGGCCCACCGATCCATGGGTGGGCCTGTGCCGTGGGGGCACTCTTTCCCTCTGCGCCGGGCGGTGTAACGGTCCGCCATGGCCGGCGCAGAGAAGAACCCCCCAGTGCATGCGCTGGGATGATGCCAGCACACGGTGGCACTCTCGCGCACGTGTCAACTCGCGCTGGCCGGTGGAGGTCCTTTGGCACGGCGCCAAGCCCTTCAGTGCCGGCTGCCGCGCGCCAACCCCGCGGGCGCTAAAGTAAATCTGTGTAAACTGTAAGAATTTTCGATGTGCCGTTCAGTCTCTTGTTTTACACATAGTATTTCATAATCGGTGTTTGTGTTTGTGGGTTAATCTGAGTTGCAGTAGACTTAATTTCTCTTGAATAAATCAATTATTTTAAAACTACCATTGTTGTGGTCTCACCTTCCTTTCACTGTCTGCTTTGGTCAAGTCACAATAATTTCCAGGACATAATCCTGAAGTCAAGGACGAAAGATCTGAACGCTTCGAACACGCTCACTCATGAGAGGCTACTGGTTAAGGATAAACAGTGGTCCCTTTTTCTCTCTCTGTTGTGAAGTTGTACTAGTGGGGCGCTTCCGGGTGACATTTCACCATCACAGGAGAGCGAGACCCACACAGGCGTAGGTGGCAGTCAAGGTAAATGGTGTGGCATAAGGACAAACTCACTGGTTAGGTATAAACAGTGAGACTTGTCCCCTCTCTCTTGCGAAGCTGTCCCAGTGCGACACTTCCGGGTCGTGGATTCAACACCCACAGTTATCTGTGACACCCAATACCAGCCTATTGTGGAGTAAAGGAAACCCTTTTCGTTACGTGAACCACCTAGGCGTAGTGTTAGGGCCCGTAAGGCCAGAAAGTTAGACACCAGTTAAGTTGGCACAGGTGTAGAGTTATGGGGCTCGGGCACAGACTGTATATATTTCTTCACAATAAACACCTGTTAACTCCATTAAAACCTGCCTTGGTGCTCTGTCTGATGGGTCGGTGCTGGCCGGAGGGTGTGGGGGGTGGGGAACGGGTGCAGGCCCCTTGGGTGGACCGTGCTCCCCACCCTCCCTCCCTGCCCCCGGCAGTCCCCAGCACCCCCACCCCTGGGATTCAACAGGACTGTGATGGACCGGCCAGCTCTCATGCAGGGATCACCCACGGGCCACGGACACGGCAAATTTCCAGCCGTATCGGCAGCTAGAGCCAGGTGTTTTACGCTGTCTGCCTGCTAGAATTTTCAGTCGTAAAATGCCACTATTCCCACGCCGGTGTCAAGACATAGCCTGGAATTCGGAGAATCCAGCCCACCTGTATTCAGCTCCCATTTTGACGGGCGGCCCAATCCCGGGATCCGGCGGCGGGCCTTCCTCCACCCACAATGCAAAGCCACCCCCCAACTGACAAGCAAGGGCATCCTCCCCCTCCCTCCCCACCACCAGCACAGGAATAATGGGTCAACCCCTCCACTCCACAGCTTGCAGCATGAGGGTGATCCGAAGCTCCCTTCCACAATCCCCAACCAGCCTCTCTCATCAGGCCACCCATGAAACCCCATATCAGCACCGCCCATCAGAACCCTCACCAGGGACCCCCATCAGACAGCCCCATCAAAGACCCCCCTTCAGAACTCCGAACAGAGACCCCCATCAGAGAGCACCCCATCAGAGAGCACCCCATCAAGAGGAAGCCATCAGGAGTATTGCAACGGGAGCCAAACATGTTTTCCCACGACATTCCATTCTTGGCCATATCACGAATCCCGATCGGGGCTGCGTTGAATAGAGAATCCATGGGCGGGATTCTCCCAACCCTGCACCGGGCCGGAGAATCCCCACGAATGGGTTACCTTGCCCCGACGCAGGCACGCGATTCTCCGCAGTGCGGAGAATCGGTACTGTCATAATATACCCCAGTATATCATGGTGCAGATACACACACACTGATGGATACACAGCGGGGCCAATCAACCCACACAATACCGCAGCCAATCACCAGTTAGAGCACACTCACTATAAAGACAGGGGGCATCAGAGCTCCTGCTCATTCGGGATGCAGCCTCCTACAAGGACAGAGCTTACAGCTTACAGCACAGATCCTAAGGGTACTGAAGGATAGGATTTCTGCGCATCTGGAAAGACACTGCTTGATTAGGGATAGTCAGCACGGATTTGTGAGGGGTAGGTCTTGCCTTACAAGTCTTATTGAATTCTTTGAGGAGGTGACCAAGCATGTGGATGAAGGTAAAGCAGTGGATGTAGTGTACATGGATTTTAGTAAGGCATTTGATAAGGTTCCCCATGGTAGGCTTATGCAGAAAGTAAGGAGTCATGGGATAGTGGGAAATTTGGCCAGTTGGATAACGAACTGGCTAACCGATAGAAGTCAGAGAGTGGTGGTGGATGGTAAATATTCAGCCTGGATCCCAGTTACCAGTGGCGTACCGCAGGGATCAGTTCTGGGTCCTCTGCTGTTTGTGATTTTCATTAATGACTTGGATGAGGGAGTTGAAGGGTGGGTCAGTAAATTTGCAGACGATACGAAGATTGGTGGAGTTGTGGATAGTGAGTAGGGCTGTTGTCGGCTGCAAAGAGACATAGATAGGATGCAGAGCTGGGCTGAGAAGTGGCAGATGGAGTTTAACCCTGAAAAGTGTGAGGTTGTCCATTTTGGAAGGACAAATATGAATGCGGAATACAGGGTTAATGGTAGAGTTCTTGGCAATGTTGTGGAGCAGAGAGATCTTGGGGTCTATGTTCATACATCTTTGAAAGTTGCCACTCAAGTGGATAGAGCTGTGAAGAAGGCCTATGGTGTGCTCGCGTTCATTAACAGAGGGATTGAATCCACCACCACTCTTCTGACTTCTATTTAAGAGCCGTGAGGTGATGATGCAGCTGTACAAAACTTTGGTAAGGCCACATTTGGAGTACTGTGTACAGTTCTGGTCGCCTCATTTTAGGAAGGATGTGGAAGCTTTGGAAAAGGTGCAAAGAAGATTTACCAGGATGTTGCCTGGAATGGAGAGTAGGTCTTACCAGGAAAGGTTGAGGGTGCTAGGCCTTTTCTCATTAGAACGGAGAAGGATGAGGGGCGACTTGATAGAGGTTTATAAGATGATCAGGGGAATAGATAGAGTAGACAGTCAGAGACTTTTTCCCCGGGTGGAACAAACCATTACAAGGGGACATAAATTTAAGGTGAAAGGTGGAAGATATAGGAGGGATATCAGAGGTAAGTTCTTTACCCAGAGAGTAGTGGGGGCATGGAATGCACTGCCTGTGGAAGTAGTTGAGTCGGAAACATTAGGGACCTTCAAGCAGCTATTGGATAGGTACATGGATTACGGTAAAATGATATAGTGTCGATTTATTTGTTCTTAAGGGCAGCACGGTAGCATTGTGGATAGCACAATGCTTCACAGCTCCAGGGTCCCAGGTTCGATTCCGGCTTGGGTCACTGTCTGTGCGGAGTCTGCACGTCCTCCCCGTGTCTGCGTGGGTTTCCTCCGGGTGCTCCGGTTTCCTCCCACAGTCCAAAGATGTGCAGGTTAGGTGAATTGGCCAATGATAAATTGCCCTTAATGTCCAAAACTGCCCTTTGTGTTGGGTGGAGGTGTTGAGTTTGGGTAGGGTGCTCTTTCCAGGAGCCAGTGCAGACTCAGGGGGCCGAATGGCCTCCTTCTGCACTGTAAATTCAATGATAATCTATGATTAATCTAGGTCAAAGGTTCGGCACAACATCGTGGGCCGAAGGGCCTGTTCTGTGCTGTATTTTCTATGTTCTATCCTCACTATGTGCTGAGTGCATATAGTGCACGATCTAACATCGTGTTAACCCACAGTGAAAATATGTTCAACAGTTTCTAACTTAATAAAATAGTGTTGCACCGGCCGCGGGCCGCTCTACGCGGCTGGCCCGCCGATTCTCCGGATGGGCCGAGTGGCCGTAGGAAAAGAGCCGCATCCCGCCGGCGCCGTTCTAACCTGCTCTGGGCCGGCAGGACCTCAGCGTGTAAGGGTCGGGTGGCGGCCTGTGGGGAGGGAGGGGTCCGACCCTGGGGGGGGGCTCTCCGATGTGGCCTGGCCCGCGAACGAGACCCACCGATCGGCGGGCCGGTCTCTGTGGCTGGGGGCCTCCTTTCCTACACGTCGGTCCCTGTAGCCCTGCGCCGTGTTGCGTCGGTGCCGACACATTGAAGGAGGCCACTGCGCATGCACTTGTTGGCGCCGGCGCCACTGCGCATGTCCTCGTTGGCACCGGTGCAACTGCGCATTCGCGGATCCCACGGTGCACAGTACGCGGCAGGATCTGCAGCTGGAGCGGCGTGAACCGCTCCAGCGCCGTGCAGACGTAAGAGCGACCCATTCACGCCGTCGTAAAACGTGACGCGTTTACGACGGCGTCGACACTCTGCCGCGGCATTGGAGAATCCCGCCCCACGCCTTTATTTTTATATTTTGCGAGACAAGGGGCAGAGTCTCTGTCCCGCCGCGCCAGGTTTCTGGTTCAGCGCACCGGCGGAATGCTCCGTTTCACCAGCTGGTCAATGGGGTTTCCCATTGTGGGGCAGCCCCATGCCGTCAGGAAACCCCCGGGCTGCCGGCAAAATGGAGCATCCCGCCGGTGGAGAATTCAGCCCAAGCTGTCGAGCCTTTTCATAAATTTACAAGTACATCTAATTCATACATGCAGCCAGTTAATTTAATATTTAATTTCTTTCAGATTAGAAACATTTGTGAATATGCAAATTGTTTCGAAAAATCTTTAGCTTCTTCATCAAACGGGTATCCAGGGCTGATGTGAAAAGCCAGATGAGGAAGAAGTGGACGAAGAAGCAAAAGAATTGAAACCTTTATTTTTCTTTTTAAAATTTTCTTATGTTTGTGAAGGACACCCTCCTTGAACAATTACTTCACGGCGTTTTAAATGTATGGCATGCTCTCAGCTGGTTAAGAGTGGAGCTTCCTGGGATTGGGGTAATGATTGTGGAGAGTTGTGCTGAACTCAGAATCAAATCATATGAATTTGCTGATGGCCTCCATTATCTGCAGTGCAGTTTAACAGTCTCCTACCGCCACTGCGTCGGGGGTGTCGGGGGGGGGGGGGGGGGAGACACATCTCTGTGGGAGAACTACTAGAGTCACTGGGGTTCGCAGTTACTTACTTGGGTAGCTGATACACTACAACAACAGACCTTACTCTCATCAATTCACATTTCGTCTACCACTGCCTCCATTCTCTCCAACTGCTCCTCAACAGGGGTCCAAACTCATCTGTATAGGCGAGGGAAAGCCGGCCTCACTGTCAGCCTCCACAATGTCCCAACTGCGATAGTCACAGCCATAGTGACCCAGACAGTTATAATTAAACCAACACACTGAGACACTCCTTCCTGGATCGTGCAGATTTCTGGGCAGGCAATTGTCCTTCACCATTCCCTGCACCACCTCTGTCTGGCCTTAGCCTGTTTTATGTGTCCACACACTGGCACTGCCTCATTGAATAAGAGGCGGAGCAGAGACACAAGTAGTCTTCACTATATTTTTCTCGCAAAGGTCTAGCTTTGGGGACAGCAGCCATGAGTGTCCGTTGTTGACAAATTCATGCCTGAAGCTTTGATTTGAGCTGCACAGGGGGAATGGTCTTTCTTTGAACATAAGAACATTAGGACTAGGAGCAGGAGGAGGCAATTTAGCCCCTCGAGCCTGATCCACTGTTGAATCCGATTATGGCTTATCTCATCATGGCCTCATCTTCACCGTCCTGCCCGTAATCCTTCAACCCATTAATAATTAAAAGTCCATCTAAGTCCTCCTTAAATTTACTCAAGGTCCCAGCATCCACTGCACTCTCAGGTAGTGAATTTGACAGATTCACGACCCTTTGGTAGAAGTACTTACTCCTTCCTATAGTGACTCCTATGAACAGCACCTTGTATAGATTGGTAGAGTATGCGCCACACCCATCTTTACATCGACAGTGCAATCAGGTGGACCTCACAAAACAGCAGATATCTCCCACTGTTATCTAGGTAGGCTTGAATTGCCCTCGCATCCTCCTGCAAGAGCACTTCTCCCACCACCCATCCATTCCCCAAAGTGACACAAGGGACCTACTGTTTTCTCACAGTAGGATACATTTGTTATTTATGTTTTCTACATTTTCTTAACTTTGCAATATTAATGTGCATTTTTGTCACCATTGGAAGGGGTCACAAGTTCAATGCAACTCTTCAGCGGGTCATCTATGTCACTCTAGAACAAAACAAAAAGGCCTTTTGAGATTATCTTAGCTTCAAACTCAATCGGCATGGCTTGTGAAATTAGGAAAGGTCTGATGAAGATATGCTTGTTTATCAGTCTTGTAAAATTAAATTTGCTGCACTTATCAAGCTGAGAGTCTAAAATACAGGACCAGCGAGAGAGATCACATGCCCTGATGCTTCATGTCTTTCCAGGTCCCTTATTCTCCACAACCCTCCCACCATCACCACACACACACTTGTCGCCTCTATGATGCATTGTCTGCCCCAGACAAGGACCGATCCGGTTCCCTGTTGAAGTCTTTGGGAAACAGAATTGTGCATAAGCCAGCAAGAGGATCAATTCTCCTTCCTGAAGGATATTAGTGATTCAGTCTGGCAGATTGCATAATTGTTTCAATTGAATTCTATTGAGCAATTGGGCATACTGGATTTGTACGCCTGACTTGGGGTTATTAGCCTTGTATCATCAGTAGTCAGGACAGTATGACCATTCTGCGCCTAACTTGCCAACCTAATCCCTCCCTCACACCCAATGCATGCTCCACATTGTTGTCTCCATGATCATCATTTGTTTCTGATAGGCTAACAAAATGTAAGCTCCTGGCAATGTTTCGTGTGGGGCAATAGGTAAATAAATTGATTCAAAGTGTGTGCGGAGACACTTCGTGGCAAGTGTACTTTGAGCGGATACATGGCATTTGAAATTGTTTTTTTCTGGTTTTTGTTTGAGAACTTTTACTGGAAACCAGTTACTCATTATCAACTTTTGTGACGTCCAGAGAATATTGAACGGTTGCAGTTCAGGAAAGTGAAACTTAAGGGTATGAAGGAAATGAGTGAAAGGTGAATGGGGCAGTATTTTCAACCCTCCAGTAACGGCTGGAAAATCAGTACAAAATCCTTGAAAATAGCAAATTGTTATAGCCGTTCAGTGACAGCATTTATCTGAAGACTCACCATCCACCAATTTCTGTCCATTGTGTTTGAGTAAGATGCTCCTTTTGTTTAGATTCATATTTTTAGGAATTGTAAAAACACAATTTCTGCTTTGACAAATGATCCTACATGGTGCTTGATTTTCATTGGATAGAAACATGGAAAATAGGAGCAGGAAGAGGCTGTTTGATCCTTCGAGCCTGCTCTGCCATTCATTATCACAACTAATCATTCAACTCAATAGCCTAATCCTGTCTTCCCCCCATATCCTTTGCTCCCCTTACTCCCAAGTGATATATCTAACTACTTCTTGAAAACATGCAGGGTGCAATTTAACCACCACGTTGCACCCGGCACGGTTCTGGGTGGGCCAGTTAAATAGCGGGAGATACCAAAATCGAGGTCCGTGTCAGGCGCGAATCAGTTCACTATCGAACCGGCCCGCTCCTAGTGGTGGGTTCCGGATTCCGCCCAATCATTGCAAGAAGATCAGAGACTCAAATTAGCACCAATCTCTATCTCATTAGCGAGATAGAAGTCCAATGTAACCTTTTCCCGGGAATTAACCGGCTCCCCAGAGAGAGGTTATGCGACGGTCAATTAGCATTCGCTTTTAAAAAGTGAAGCTGGCGCAATGGCTGCTGAGGGGGACTGAAGTGATGAGGAGCCATTTCCATGCAGCTCAAGGCCATTGGAGATGATGCCACAGTGCTCAGGTGGGAGGGGGGGACGCCCGGGGGTGATTGGTCTGGTCGGGGAGGGTTGGCCGTCTTAGGTCGAGGGTCAGCATCCTCCATCATTGTGTATACCCATAACAGGGGCAACTACAGCTGCTGCCTGTCTGTCTCACCAAACACTTCCAAGACGGAGCCCTGCTCTTGGTTATATGTTGCAGGCCACTTTAACTCCCTCTGACTGTGAGCAGCCTCTAGTTCCACAGCTGAAGGCTATTTAACCACTATTTAAAGGGGAATTGGCCTTATTAGTTATGTGGGCACTTCACAGCTCTCAAGTGTATTCTCCCCAAGCCACCTCGAGGAAATGCCCTCCGTGCCCTTTTGCACTGCACGGAGGACTTTCCTGTTTGGGCTGCTCCTGCACACCTTTCACCTCCTCGCCCTCGCCCATTGCCAGGCCTTGGCATGCCGGTCCCTCTAAGGAAGAGTCATTCCCCTCAATCTTGGAAAACTGGGGTCGAGGGTGTTGTATGCAGCAGTACCATGAAACCGTCATTGGCACGGTTCACGGACTCTGCTGATGCCTGCCCTTTTTGTGGTCTTGCAGCATCCGTGGACCATGCCTATGTTAAATGTTTTAGGCTGCACCTTTTTAGTTTCCTATCAAAACTTTTACTGAAGTTTGGTTTGCATTTCAGCCCCACACTTCTAATCTGTGGGCACCCGGTGAGGAGCGGACAAGGAGGAGGTCCTCCTTGTGAACCTATTCCTGGGCTTGATGAAACTCACCATAAACAGGTCCAGGCCTCGGGCAGTCGAGGGGGTTTTTCAGCCCGACTGCCTGCCCCTCTTCCGTGGCTTCCTTCATGGCCAGGTGTCCCTCGAGAGGGAGCATGTGATGTCCACTGGCACCATGACGGCCTTGCGTGCTCAATGGGCATCGCAGGACCTGGGGTGCTGAATTGATCCTTTTACCCACATTTTGATTTGAGTTTTTAAGCCTCCATTGCTGTTTGTTGTAGTTTGGACAGCACCCCTATCAGGGGTGCCCTCTTTTTCTTTGTCCCTTTTTTTTTTTACTTTTGTTTACTTGGTTGAGCTTCATGTGCATCTGCAGGTGGCCCCAGGCTATCCTTGCTGCTTGCTCCTGCTGTTAGCTGCCACTGCCTGGAGGTCGCATGCTTATTTGCTGCCACCTCTTCGGCTCTGTGACCGGGAGTGCGGTTCTCAAAGATATGGGCTGACCTGCTGCCAGTGCTGGACACGGACTTGACTGAGCACTTGATTTAGATTTGGATTTATTTTCACGTGTACAAAGGTACAGTAAAAAATATTGCTCTGCTTACAGTCCAGACAGATCAAGCTTACGGAGTGTGGTGCTATTCAATAAAGATATGTGGAGAGATCAGTTCAGTCCATAAGAGGGTCATTCATGAGTCTGGTAACAGTGGGTCCAGGTGGTCCAGGGCGAAGAGAGTCTGTGAATGGGAGGGTAATCAAGTGCGGATCTACCAGGACATCGGCGCGGAGGTGGTGTGCGGGCTGCAACAAGGCCAAGGTGGTGTTGTACTGACGGCAGATTCGGTTTGGGGTGTTGTACCCAGCCAAACTCTAGGTAACACATGACGGCTGGGAGTACTATTTAGAGACGCCGGAGGAGACGAATGACTTTAGAAGGGACCATCGGCTTAGGGAAAGCTGTGGGGTGGTAAGGAATGGAGTAGTTAAATCTGCATAAGTTGGGAGTTGCGGTTATTTTGGGTTGCCGATTGGGGGGGGGTGATGGAATTTCAGAAGTTTGAAGTTTGCAAGGGGGCGATCGATTCCCCCTCCCGCCTTTTTGTTTTTTGGGAGCAGGTTATTTGTGAATTTTGTTTCTTTTTCATGTAAGGGGCGGGGGGGGGGGGCACCTAGGATGGGCCCGGTTCAGAGTAGGTTTGGATGAAGGATCAGGTTAGACTGAGGAAGGGATGGGTGGGACAAGTATTTCACTCGGGGTTTGACTCGAAGTCGAAGGGAGTTGCCATTTGGCTGAGCAGGAAAATGGGGTTATGGGGGCCAGGGAGGTGCGGGATCTGGGTGGGGGGGGGGGGTGGGGGGTGGGGTAGGTTTGCGATAATGAGTGGGGTGTCGATCGGAAGGTCGAGGATGGCGAGAGAGCTGGAAGGGTTTACGGACAGATGGGTGTCGTAGATCCCTGGAACCCGGGAAGGAGGGAGCATTCTTTCTTCTTGCACGTGTGCAAGGTGTACTCTAGAATTGATTTTTTTTGTGGTGTGTCGGGCGGTACTGAGGCAGGCATTTGAGGAGCCACTGGGGCTGAGGGAGATGATGGATAGTATCAGGGGGGGTGGAGTCGGGGAAGGCCCCAGAACTGGACGGCTTTCCGGCAGAGTTTTATAAGCAGTTTGCGACAAGGTTGGCCCCACACCTGTTGGGGATGTTTAGTGAGGCAGTGGAGTGGGGGAAGTTGCCAGCGACGGGGAAGGACCCACTAGAGTGTGTGTCCTACAGGCCCAGCTCTTTGTTGAACATGGATGTGAAAGTTCAGGCGAAGGTGTTGCCGTGTAGGTTGGAAGGGTGCGTGACAGAGGTGGTCTTAGAGGAATAAACAGGTTTTGTAAAGGGTGGGCAGCTCTCCAGCAACATTAGGAGGTCCCCCTGGCTGGAGAAGATTAATTTCAAGTTGAGGGGGTCAGAAAAGGATTTTGAGGTGGGGTGGAGGCCGTACATGACTGTATGTCAGGAGCTGCTCATCGCGGGAAGGGGGGTTTAAAGGGGAAAAACTGCACAGGCTATTAAATATGCTTTGATGGACTGTGTATTTTGTAGATGTTGTGTATGTTTGGAATATCTTTTTAAAAATGTACTTATGCGCTGGTTGGGAGTGAGTTGTGAGGGAACATTTAAAAGACATTCCCCATTGTTAGCAGAGAGCTGCTGTGCCACAAGCCCAGCGAATCAGATGGCGAGACAGCCAGTAATGACGTGAACCTCGTGGGCGTTAATTTTCGGCACAAAGTGCCGTTTAATATGGGCCACGATCTCACGAATGCAGTCGCCGGGAAACACCCGGCAAATCATGCCAAAAATGACACTTAGACCTTTTCCCGTTAAATCGCACCCACAGTGTTTTGGCCTCAGCTACATTCCGTGGTAACAAATTCACCACTCTCTTGGTGAAGACATTTCTCCTCATCTCTGTCATAGAACATACAGTGCAGAAGAAGGCCATTCGGCCCATCGATTCTGCACCGGCCCACTTAAGCCCTCACTTCCACCCTATCCCCGTAACCCAATAACCCCTCCTAACCTTTTTGGTCACTAAGGGCAATTTATCACGGCCAATCCACCTAACCTCCACGTCTTTGGACTGTGGGAGGAAACCGGAGCACCCGGAGGAAACCCATGCAGACATGGGGAGAACGTCCTAAATGGTCTGCCCCGTTTCCTCAGACTGTGACCTCCAAGAATTTGCCCAATGACTGGAAAGCTGTTCAGTGTCACTATTCACTCCCAGTTTAAATGTGAAACTGAAGCAGCAGTAACCAGCCACTCTGGACTAAGGTGTTGACAGTGCGAGAGCTTCATTGATAAACTCTCCTCCATCAAGGACGCGAAAGGAGCAAGAAATCAAACAACAAACCTAGTAAAGTTGTCAGAATTATGAGGGTGAATCAGATTCAACAAGTTTCAACAAAATCACAGCTCAAACTTAAATGTTGCTCCAAGTGTTTTCCTCATTGTCTCAATCTCGTTTTCCTCTTCAATTTAGGAATTATGCATTGAAAATACATCTACCTAAAAGTGAGGAATTACATATTCAGGGTTCTACCAGGTGAAAATGAAACTGTTATAAGAGAGATAAACTTCAGGAAATTAAAATTGACCAGATTGGGGAGTGGAATCCATCACGGGAATGGTTGTGGAAATTGTTGGTTATCAGTAGAAGTGCGATGT
This sequence comes from Scyliorhinus torazame, assembly GCF_047496885.1. NCBI lineage: Eukaryota > Metazoa > Chordata > Chondrichthyes > Carcharhiniformes > Scyliorhinidae > Scyliorhinus > Scyliorhinus torazame. The sequence goes on along the minus strand of NC_092711.1, from coordinate 203,067,883 downwards.
TAGTCAGAAGATGAAAATGAACTGTTTGGTCTTTTTTCTAAGTATTCACAATGAGAACAAATCGCTGAATGTTTTGTCTCTCCTCTGCAGGTCTTTAAAAAAAAAAAATTTTAAGTACCCAATTCTCTTTTTATTCCCAATTAAGGGACAATTTAGCGTGGCCAATTCACCTAACCTGCACATCTTTGGGTTGTGGGGGTGAGACCCACGCAGACATGGGGGGGAATGTGCAATCTCCATACGGACAGTGACCCGGGGCCAGGATTGAACTCAGGTCTTCGGCACCTTGAGACAGCCACTGCACCTCTGTGCTTCCCTTCGCCTCTGCAGGTCTAATTAAAAACTGGGAATGAATAAGAAATAACTGTTTCATATCACTGCAAGAGAGGGCAGTCTGGTGTCTGTTAGTTTAAGAGCTAAAAGTGAAAAGAAGATATTGGACAGCCAGACCTTCACTTGCTCCAGCAGTGGTACGGGCTCCCCTGGTTTAATTTAGCTGGCCTGGGGACTGCCTGTGTTCCTAGTTAAAACTCGAAAGAAGTATTTCGTTAGCCATACTTTGGTCAAGTGCCCAAAGACAAGTTTCCGTGCCTGGCTTAGTACCCTGTGTCCTTTCTGGCTCTTTGGTTACATGGGGCATCTCCCTCACTATTTCTTTCCCTGAGTCAGGGGTGATAACATGGCTAGGATAGGACGGCATGCTGGCTCAGTGGTTAGCACTGCTGCCTTACAGCTCCAGGGACCTTGGTTCAATTCCGGCCTCGGGTGACTGTGGAGTTTGCGCGTTCTCCCCGTGTCTGCGTGGGTTTGCTGCGGTTTCCCCCCACAGTCCAAAAATGTGCAGGTTAGGTGGATTGGCTAAATTGTCCCTTCGTGCACAGATTATTTGATGAGGTTACGGGAAATGGGCAGCTGAGTGGGCCTGGGTAGAGTACAAAGGTCGATGCAGACTTGATGGGCCAAATGGCCCGCTTCCGCACTGTAGGGCTTCTATGACTGCTTGAGGACTTTTCTGCTCCCTCTTCAGCTTGAGGATGTTTGGACAATCTATTTCAGATTCTCGGGGCCTGCTCTGGATCCCATTTGTTTTACTGACCTTGCTTTGGTAATGTGAGCAGCTCTCGCCAGAGGTCCACTCTTTTGTGCTTCTTGATCTTTTCCAGCTTTCTGCTCTTCTGCAGATTTCTGCTGCTTCGCATGAGCCTCTTTCATATTTTTCTGGCTGAATCACAGACTTTTAAAATCTAGAAAAGCTTTTTTTCTAGAGGCAGTGCCTCTGAGCTATCTGCAGCTGCCTGCGACACAGCAGAGTTTTGCTGAAACTTTTGGTTTGCTCAGCCTTTCCGGATTGTTCTGGCTTGTCGGGGCACAGTGCTTGGGAATTCACCGAAGCATGCCCCTGCTGTTTAGCGATTTCCCTCTTCTCTTCTTGGCATTCCCACTCTGCTCATTGAGCTTTTCATCTTATCACCTGGATCTTGTGTTGCTGCGCACATTCTCTCTCTCTTGCCCCCTCTTGAAATTCTTGCTGGAGACTGAACTTCCCTAGCTCAACATTGGCTTTGGGAGGGGATCGGGAGGACATGATTGATCTTTTGCTCTGATTGTTCTACTGGTAACGTTGAATCCACACATCCTCCCAATGTCAGGATTAGTTTATTTTGTTTGATTTCATTGAGCAATTTGAACTGCAATTCCCTAGCCAGAGCTGCCAATTGAACGGTCAGGTAGAGAGGGAGAACGGTACGGTCTGGAAGACCGTCCTACTGGCCCTATGGTCCAGAAATCTCCCGGTTTCACGGTGGCAGGAAGTCCTCCCGGATGCCCTCCACTCCATCCAGTCGCTGCTGTGTACCACCACTAACCAAACGCCTCACGAGCGCCTCCCTGTCTTCCCGAGGAAGTCCTCCTCCGGAACGTCGCTGCCGACCTGGCTGGCAGCCCCTGGACCCACCTTGCTCCGAAAGCGTGTGCGGGCGCACAAATCGGACCCATTGGTCGAGAGGGTTCACCTTCTCCACGCAAACCCCCAGTACGCCTACGTGGTGTACCCCGACAGGACACGGTCTCCCTGCGGGACCTGCCGCCCGCCGGAAGCACACACACACTCCCAACACCGATAACCCCCTCCATGCCACAGGCGCACCCCACGACCGCTCCCTTCCCGGGTGGATCGGTCCTCCTCCCGTGCCTGCCCAGGAGTAAAGAAACAGGGACGAACAGCGCAACGCTCCCAGAGACTACAGTGCCCGAGCCAGCACCTGCACCACCACCGGGGCTGAGGCGATCGACAAGGACGACCAGGGCACCCGCTCGACTTGTGGAATCCGCGTGACACAATTTTTAAAAAAAACTTGTAAATAATTCTGACAAAACCTGTACATTGTTAACTGTTGGGCTAAATGCATAGCCACTGTACAAAATTAGTTCCAGGACCAGCCTTGTAAACCCCTACCACCATGTGAACCACCACCCCGCCGGGTTCTTTTTTAACAAGGGGTGAATGTGATGGTATGTATTAGGGGTAGTACGGTACCTGTGAAGCCGAGAGGCTATTGGCTGACAGGTCCCGGGTCCTGGTTGGATCTGCTGCCTGCTGGCTCCACCCAGCAGGTGGAATATCAGGGCTCGAATTCTCCCAGCAGCCGCATTCTGTAATTGAGCTGCTGGGGAACAAGTCTTGCTTAATAAAGCCTCGATTGACTTAATCACTTCTCGACTTGAGTGAGCAATTGTTGCGCTACAATCTGTAATTCTATGAAGGAAGCTCAGCCAGAAGGTGGTGGGGTTTCTCCCTCTCGCTCTCTCTTTGCCAAATGATTTTAAGAGGCATTCCAGCAAAATCTGTGGAGAGTTTCTTGTTTAAAAGGCACAGACAGCCATCAGAACTGGGAAAGAGATCTCCTGAATGTGAAAGTGCCAGCTGTTTTTTTGCAGGTAAGTAACACTCTTATGTCTCTGTCTGAAGGGCGGGGAAGAGCTCAAAATTGAAGCTTATGGATGGGCGTCATTCTCTGACCCCCCAGAGGGTCGGAGAATGGCCGTTGGCCGCCGTCAATTCCGCCCCCGCCGCCCGCCGAAGTCTCCGAAGGGAGAAAAGTCGGCGGGGCGTCAATGGCGCCGCAGACCTCGGAGAATGGCACGGGTGGGCGCAAGGCAATCGATTTTGGGCCTGTCGATATTCTCCCGTCCGGATGGGCCGAAGTCCCGTCGACGTGATGACGGGTCACGTCGGCGTAAATCAAACCTCCTTTTAATCGGCGTCAACCTGTGCTCCAGGTTCACGCTGACCAGCGTGGAGGTGGGTGACGGCCTGGGGGGGGGGGGTTGGCCGTTGGACAGGCGATGGCGTGGCCACAGTCTGAATGTGTGGGGGAGAGGTGTGTGTAGGGTTTTGTGTGTGTGTGTGCGGTGGGGGGGAGTGGTTAGAGTGGGCTGGGCTCCGGGGGAGTGCCGGGAGGGGGGTTGAGTGCAGGGGACGGGAGGATGGGGGGGTCCGTGCCGGGGAGGAGGATGGGGGGGGTTCGTGCCGGGGAGGAGGATGGGGGGGTCCGTGCCGTGGAGGGGGATGGGGGGACGGGGTCCGTGCCGGGGAGGAGGATGGGGGGGACGGGGGGGTCCGTACCGGTGAGGGAGATGGGGTCCGTGCCGGGGAGGAGGATGGGGGGGGTCTGTGCCGGGGAGGGGGACGGGGTCCATGCCGGGAGGGGGGTGGGGTGATGGGGTCCGTGCCGGGGAGGGGGATGGAGGTCCGTGCCGGGGAGGAGGATGGAGGGGAGGGGGTCCGTGCCGGGGACGGGGAGGGGGTCCATGCCGGGAGGGATATGGGGGGACAGGGTCCGTGCCGGGGAGGAGGATGGGGGGGGGGTCCGTGCCGGGGAGGGGTATGGGGGGGGGGTCCGTGCCGGGGAGGGGGACGGGGTTCGTGCCGGGGAGGGGGATGGTGGACGGGGTCCGTGCAGGGGAGGAGGATGGGGGGGGGGGTCTGTGCCGGGGAGGAGGATGGGGGGGGGGGGGGGGGTTCCGTGCCGGGGAGGAGGATGGGGGGGGGTCCGTGCCGGGGAGTGGGGGTGCGAGGGCAAGTGAGTTGGTCTCCTGGCCAGGTGCCAGCCTCCAACAGTTGGACCCATGCAGTCCATGCCACCTGGCTGGTGGGAGGAGGGGGTATGGGCAATGATGACATGTCGTCGTTTCCCCCCCCCCACCAGGCTGTCATGTTTTCCGATCAGCCTGCGATGTTGGCCGCCGTAGCGGCAGCCGCTAATGTCTATGTTGCCCTGGATGAGGACGAGGAGGGGGAGGAGGACGTCGCGGCCCCACGGCAACAGAGGCACCCGAGGGTACAGGCCCCAGCAGTCATACCAGGACGTCACGGACCGGGAATGCAGGAGGAGACTCCGGATGAGGCGGGAAACCGTGGCACACATCTGCCACCTGATGGCACACCTGTCACCACGTGGCACTGGCGGGGGACACCCTCTCCCCGTGTCCGTCAAGGTTACGGTGGCCCTGAACCTTTATGCAACGGGGTCATTCCAGGCACCGAGTGGGGACCTGTCCGGCATATCGCGGACATCGGTGCACCGGTGCATCCGGGCAGTGACAGACGCCCTATATGCCATGGCGCACCGCTACATCCGCTTCCCTGTGGACCGGGCCAGCCAAGATGCCCGGGCCGTGGGCTTCTCTGCCGTGGCTGGGTTCCCCATGGTCCAGGGCGTAATTGATGGGATGCACGTCGCCGTGCGGCCACCTGCAGATAACAGGGCCATGTTCACCAATAGGAAGGGGACCTATTCGATGAACATACAGGTGGTCTGCGACCACTGCATGATGATCCTGCACGTCTGCGCCCATTACCCGGGCAGTGTACACGACTCATACATGTTGTCGCGGTCATACATCACCGGCATGTACGAGGGATGCCATCCCCGGCTGAGGGGCTGGTTGCTGGGCGACAGGGGCTACCCATTGCGATCGTGGCTGATAACGCCTATACGGAGGCCACGCAATGAGGCGGAGAACTGCTTCAATGATGCCCATGTAGCGACAAGGGAGTGATAGAGATGTGCTTTGGCATGCTGAAGATGCGTTTCAGGTGCCTGGACCTCTCTGGGGGCGCCCTCCAGTATCGGTCAGATAGGGTCGGCCGCATCATTGTGGTGTGCTGCGTCCTGCACAATATAGCCCAGCAGAGGGGCGATGTGCCGCAGGCAGAGGAGGGTGGAGTGGAGGAGCAGCAGGAAGAGGCGCAGTCCTCCCCAGATGAGGGGGATGGGGGCAATGGTCAGGGCAGACGGGGTAGACACAGGCGGGTGGCTGTCCACCGTTACCGGCTGGGCCAGCGGGCACGGGACAGGCTGATAGCCGCCCGCTTCACTGACTAGATGGGCGTGGGAATCTGGTAGTATGGCCACAGACCGCACACCATGGAAACACCCAACCACCCACACCCCCCACCCATCCACCCACCCAGCACCCTCACCCCCCCTCCCCAACCCCACCCACCCCACCCGCATGCACACCACCCCCCCCCCCCCCCATTGCTGATCCACCTGCGGCACAATGGCCGGGCTCACACAGTTGCCGGTGGATGCGTGTCTATTGCAAGCCATGGAGGATGATGACAACCCGCCCTGCGGTGAGCTCCTGGCTCCACATCGTTGGACTATGTCTGACCCATGGCCACAGTACCACCATCCACCCGGACCATCCCTGCATGCGGCTGTGACACTGCAGCGCATGGTCCCGTCCTCTGCCCGGGGGCATGTTGATGGCGGCGCAGGGGGAAGGGGGCAGACTCACCTGGGGCTGAGGTAAGACCACCCCTCACACACACACTTGCGCTCAACGTACATGACACCCCCGCGCGCTTTGGACAGAGCACAAAGGCAGCTTCTATAGGTGTAACATTGACTTTAACAACGAACGGAGTTCATGCACGTGCCCTAGCCCCTAAAACTCATCTGTGCCCTGCACCCGTGCCAACTTACTCAGTGTCTAGTTGTTTGGCCTTACAGACCCTATGACTACGTCTATGTGGTTCCCCAGACGGTACAGCAGAACTGGAGGTGGACTCCTGTGATTCCTGCCCTCTGACACGGGATCCCTTTGGCGGCCGTATCCTGGGGCGTCCTGGCCTCGATGGGCCAGGCTGTGGCCCGGGCGACTGGGATGGCGAGCTGCCAGCCTGTCCTGCCCGTTGCCCACCCGATGCACCTGGGTCGAAAGGGGGGGAGTCCGAGGTGTCGCGGTGTTCTGGGACCTCCCCTACAGGGGGACGGACCACAGCACCTCCTCCTCCCTCGGGGTGCCCGATGGCCCCCAGGCCTCTACATGGGTGGGGGATGCGAACGGACTGGCCATCCGACGCCCCCCCAACATCTGGCGCTGCCAGTCCTGGAGGCCCGTGCTGGTATCAACAGGGGTCTGCAGGTTTGCAGCCATGGAGCCCAGGGGGTTGGCAAACCCTGTCTGTGATAGTGCGACGCCGGCTCGCACATGGCCACTGGCGCCGATGCCCTCAGCGATGGCCTGCAGAGGCTGGGCCATGGCCTGCAGAGACTGGGCTATGGGCTGCTGAGACTGGGCCATGGCGTTGAGCGCCTCTGCCATCTGCCGCTGGCGCTGGCTCATGGCCTCCTGTGAGAGGGCAGCCATGTCCTGGGCCACAGACGCCGCCTGCACGGAAAGCCCGAGGCCTCGCAAACCGTTCCCCATGTCTGACACCGTCGCACCCATTGCCTCCACCGCGGACGCCACCCGTGCGGTGTTGGTCTGGGTGGCACGTATGACCGGCACCACTCCCAGCTCCTGGACGCGGGTGGACTCCTCCACCTGCGACTGCAGCCGCCCCAAGCCGCCCGTCACCCTCTTCGCTCGTCTCAGGTTCGGTGGTTGCATCGGATCTATGTGTGGGTGTGGTAACTCCAGGAACACGGGATCCATCTGGGCGGCAGATCTTCGCTTGGGCTGGGCTGCCCTCCGACCGCCCGGCCCCTCTGCTGATCCTACCTCCACCTGCTGTACCGGGACGGCTGTGTTGTGCACACCAGTGAGTGTACCAGACGCCTCATCACTAAAGTGCCCAACCGAGGTGAGCGTCTCTGCGATGGTGGAGGGTGTTGGTGACAGCAGTGGCGCTGTGTCGTGCTCTTCGCCCCACTCTGAGTCCATGGCACTTTGGGGTGGCGGTTCGTCTCCACCCATCCAATCTGTGTCACTGTCCGGTGTTTCGTTTTCCTGGGTAGTGCTGTCCCGGGTAGGGGAGTCCTGGGTAGGGGTGTCCTGGGTAGTGGTGTCCTGGGAGGGGGTGTCCTGGGTAGTGGTGTCCTGTGTAGTGGTGTCCTGGCTCGGCTGTGACGGGGGTCTGTGGCTGCCGCCCTCGTCGCTGGGTGGCACACGCCTGCGTCGTCGCACCCGCACGAGACGGGGTCGTCTTCTCCCTGTTGCTCCAGGTCTCTCCGTCTCCAGTGGTCTCCAAGGGGCATCCTGCGGGCGTCGCATGCCGGAGGGTCCGGGTCTCTCCGTCTCCCGTGGTGTGCGAGGGGCATCCTGCGGGCGTTGCATGCCAGAGGGTCCAAGTCTCTCCGTCTCCCGTGGTGTGCGAGATGCATCCTGCGGGCGTCGCATGCCGGAGGGTCCGGGTCGCTCCGTCTCCCGTGGCCTCCGAGGGGCATCATGCGGGCGGTCTGCATCTGCGGGGATGGGTGCCTCGACGTTTGCTCCTGCGATACACAATGAAGCATGCATGGTTAGACACGCAGGCAGTGATCAGTTGATATGGGGGAGGGGGGATATGGGGACGGGCTGTCGGTGGCTCACTTGCTGGTGGGCCCCCGACCTCTGCATCAGCAACCTCCCGGTCCTCAGGTCCGCCAGCCAGTTCCAGGGCCCTTCCCTCATGTTCGGTCAGTGGCCTCTCATCAGCTGGGCCTCCTCCAGTCCTCACATGCTCCCTGGCGTCGTGTGCGCGCTTCTCCTGTGGGGGGTGGTGGCAGGGGTAAAAGGCAACAGTGTTCGACAGGTATATGAATGCACGCCATCGGTTGCGCGTGTATTGCAGATGTTAAGGTTAGGGCTGGATTCACTTGGGGAAATGGGAGAAGGCGGATATGGGGGAGAGGGGATATGGGGGATATGGGGGAGGGGATATGGGGGATATGGGGGAGGGGATATGGGGGATATGGGGGAGGGGGGATATGGGGAGGGGGGATATGGGGGCTATGGGGGAGGGGGGATATGGGGAGGGGGGATATGGGGAGGGGGGATATGGGGGCTATGGGGGAGGAGGGATATGGGGGAGGGGGGATATGGGGGATATGGGGAGGGGGGATATGGGGAGGGGCATATGGGGGATCTGGGGGAAAAGGGGAGGGGGGATATGGGGGATGTGGGGGAGGGGGGATATGGGGGATATGGATATCCGGCAGGGTGGGGGGGAGCAGCGCATCCTGATGAGCCATCACGCCGTGCAGCGTGTGTGACGCCGCACGGCGTGAAGCATGTGAACAAGCGCGGATCCCGTCACGTCGCTGCTAGCCGGAGACTTTGCGACGTTTGGGGCGGTGTGATGAAGGTCGGAATTGTGCTGTTTTTGGCGCTGATCGGCGGACTTTGCGCCGATAACGGAGAATTTCGCCCATGGTGAGAGCATTCATGAAAACACAGCCAGAGTCCTGTATAGAAATCAGGCAACGGAAAATCTGCTCATTCCAGAGTTAAAGCCCAGTAATTTCACAGAGAGACGAATGCTCCATCTGATGGTACATGAGCAGAATTACACTGATCTGAAAATCTTGTACATAGCACCATCTGGTGGCTGGCGATTAGAATTGCACTGACCTGAACATCCTGTACCTCGCTCCATCTGATGGTGAAAAGATGGAATTGCGGCAACTTGAATTTCTTGAGCAAATCCATTCCCAGAGGCTGCAACCACAACAGTGAAGACTCAGCTGAAACCTATTTTCCATTTTCTTTTAATCCTCTCCTACCCTTACCGTGCATATGTCTTGTATATGTCTGGGTGAAGGGTGGGATAAGGTTGTAGAGTGGGTACACTGGTAGACCATTGTCCTGTTATTCCTTTCTGGTGTCGGTAGCTCATTGGAGCAGGCGAGGGTTAAAGATTTCAGAAAAACACGAAGGCTAATTCACTTATGTTGGGACTCCAGCGTCTGTGGGGCTAGAACTGACTGCGCACTCACCCAGGGTGTCATAACAATTTGCAAGTCAATTATGTAACAGTACACATATCACACTAACCATCAAACAACAAGGAAACATCACCGTTCCATATTGGTACCAAAACAAAATATAGATCATGGATTATCATAGATTATCATAGGATTTACAGTGCAGAAGGAGGCCATTCAGCCCATCGAGTCTGCACCGGCTCTTGGATAGAGCACCCTACCCAAGGTCAACACCCCATAACCCAGTAACCCCACCCAACACTAAGGGCAATTTATCATGGCCAATTCACCTAACCTGCACATCTTTGGACTGTGGGAGGAAACCGGAGCACCCGGAGGAAACCCACGCACACACGGGGAGGATGTGCAGACTCCGCACAGCAGCTCATTTTCACAAAAAAGTCAAACAGACAGTATCACCCTTATAGGTTCCTCAACAGAAATGGAAGATAAGTCTGAGAATGCATTGTCATGGCCAGAACATTGCGCTGGAAATGATCTGTCCATCAATGTATTGCTTGCTGGTTGTTCAATGTATTACTGCCATTCTCCGTTCAGGAGCCGCAGCTGTGCAGGCCCCCTCTAGATGGCCCAATCTCACCAAGACCAATTTCTGGCATCCACATATTCCACTGGCGCTCAAGTTGCAATTGAACATCCTTGACTTCCAGCATGTTTGACCTGCAGTGACGTGTCAGTTACATGCAGCACTCACCACACCAGCAACCGGCAAAAGTATTTCTACAATGGCATTATCAGGTGGCCCATTTGGATCAATGTCAATGGATGGGAGGCAGGTTTGTGTGATGGATTGGGCTGTGTTCACGACTCTCTGAAGTTTCTTGCGGTCCTGGGCCAAGCAGTTACTGTACCAGGCTGTGATGCAGCCCGATAGGATGCTTTCTATGGTGCCTCTGTAAAAGTTGGTAAGTGTTAATGTGGACATGCCGAATTTCCTTTGTTTTTTTGAGCAAGTATAGGCGCTGTTGTGCTTTCTTGATGGTAGCGTCGACATGGGTGGACCAGGACAGATTTTTGGAGATGTGTACCCCTAGGAATTTGAAACTGCTAACCATCTCCACCTCGGCCCCGTTGATGCTGACAGGGGCGTGTACAGTAATTTGGTTTCTGAAGTCAATGACCAGCTCTTTAGTTTTGCTAGCATTGAGGGAGAGATTGTTGTCGCTGCACCACTCCACTAGGTTCTCAATCTCCCTTCTGTATTCTGATTCGTCGTTATTCAAGATCCGGCCCACTATGGTCGTATCGTCAGAAAATTTGTAGATGGAGTTGGAACCAAAGTTTGCCATGCAGTCGTGTGTGTACAGGGAGTAGAGTAGGGGCTAAGTACGCAGCCTTGCTGGGCCCCGGTATTGAGGACTATTGTGTGGGAGGTGTTGTTATTTATTCTTACTGATTGTATCTATGGGTCAGAAAGTTGAGGATCCAGTTTCAGAGTGAGGAGCCAAGACCTAGTTTTGGAGCTTTGATATGAGCTTGGCTGGGATTATGTTGTTCAAGGCCGAGCTGTAGTCAATAAATAGGAATCTGGTGTAGGAGTCCTTGTTGTCGAGATGTTCTAGGGGTGAGTGTAGGGCCAGGCTTCAAATCGCATTGCCTTCTGGCTTCATGTCCCTCTGAGCTCCAGGTCTCGGGTATCTTTGAAAAAAATGTCCTTCTTTCCAGATACAGAAAAAGAATGAAACAACAACAGCAGCCTCCAGGCATTTGCAACTACCAGCAGGAGAAAGCAACAAACACAAAGCTATAACATAACATTTGTACAAAGAAAACCATACACACTTTAAACATTAAACAGTCAACAATACAATAAAGTGACCAGCAATCTTCCCCTCCAGCAACTCGCAGCAGTAGATTCTCAACAGTGGAAAGTCGCACCAGAAAGTCATACCGATGCAGAACATGCCAGAAGAGGGAAAGTGCATCCCTTCCCCTTCACCGGCACGAGTAGCATGTAACCTTACATCCTTCATTTTCTCAGCCCAGGCCACAGAAACAAAAGAGGTGGCAGCAAACAAAGATGCAGCTTCCAGGCATTAAACATTAAACAGTCAACAGCACAATAAAGCCACCATAAATCTGCAAAAGCATTTCTTCACCATGTTCATCAAGTTGCTCGTTTGGGTCAATCCGCCTGTCTCCCCCTCTCGCAGCTCCCAGGCAGTGGACTCTCAACAGTGGAAAGTCAAACCGCAAGGTCACATCGACGCAGAACATGCCAGAAGAAAGATAGAGCACCCCTTCCTTTTTCCAGCACTGGCAGTAGGTCATTTTACATCCTCCCTTTCCTTACTCCAGGCTACAGAAGCTAAAGAGGCAGCAGCAAGCAACACACATGGCCTTCAGGCATTTTCAGCCACGAGCAGGAGCAAGCAGCAAACACAATCTGCAGCCACTTGAGAATATTTTATTTATTAATGGTCAACAGTACCTTTATACAAAAGGATTTTAAAAAACTTAACAGTCCACACATCACATTAACCATAAACTGACAAGGAAAAGTACTGTGCCATACACACAGGTACATACTCACTGCAAAATATCAGTACAAATTCAAATCCACAACAGCTTTGTTACACAAAGAAACCAAATACACATAAAACATGAAACGGTCAACAGTACAAATAAGTTACCAGTATCCAAAACAACGCGCCGCCCTGTCGACGTATCTCAGCCCCCAGCAGCAGGTTAACCGGAAAGTCAAACTAACACAGAGCATGATGGAACAGCGAGATAACCCCCCTTTCCAGTCTCACGCTGCAGATAAAGGGGGCTGCAGCAGACAAACACACGGCCGCCAGACATGAAATAACAAAGAGGCGGTACAATGAAGTTGCCAGCATCCGAATCAACATGCTCCTCTTTCCCCCTCTGGCAGCTCCCAGCAACAGACTTGCATCAGTCAAAAGTTCTCTGTTGATAATGCAACAATACACCAGAAAGCCACACGGGGCAGCATGGCAGCACAATGGGTAGCACAGTTGCTTCACAGCTCCAGGGTCCCAGGTTTGATTCCCGGCTTGGGTCACTGTCTGTGTGGTGTCTGCATGTTCTCTCCGTGTCTGCGTGGGTTTCCTCCGGGTGCTCCGGTTTCCTCCCACAAGTAATGAAATGAAATGAAAAATGAAATGAAAATTGCTTATTGTCACAAGTAGGCTTCAAATGAAGTTACTGCGAAATGCCCCTAGTCACCACATTCCAGCGCCTGTTCGGTGAGGCTGTTACGGGAATCGAACCGTGCTGCTGGCCTGCCTTGGTCTGCTTTCAAAGCCAGCGATTTAGCCCTGTGCTAAACAGCCCCAAAAGTCCCGAAAGATGTGCTGTTAGGTGAATTTACATAGAATATAGAACATAGAACTGTACAGCACAGTACAGGCCCTTCAGCCCACGATGTTGTGCCGAACTAGTCTGAAACTAAGATCAAATCAACCTACTCCCAATCATTCTAGTGCACTCCATATGCCTATCCAATAACCGCTTGAAAGTTCCTGAAGTGCCCCACTCAGCTACCATAGCTGGGAGTGCGTTCCACGCCCCAACCACTCTCTGAGTAAAGAACCGACCTCTGACATCCCTCCTATATCTTCCACCATGAATCTTATAGTTATGCCCCCTTGTAACAGCTACATCCACCCGAGAAAAAAGTTGCTGAACATCCACTCTATCTAACCCTCTCATCATCTTATACACTTTAATTAAGCCACCTCTCATCCTCCTTCGCTCCAATGAGAAAGCCCTAGCTCCCTCAACCTTTCCTCATAAGACCTACCCTCCAATCCAGGCAGCATCCTGGTAAATCTCCTTTGCACCCCTTCCAATGCTTCCACATCCTTCCTACAATGAGGTGACCAGAACTGCACACAATACTCCAAATGTGGTCTAATCAAGGTCTTGTACAGTTGCAGCTTAACCTCACAGCTCTTAAACTCAATCCCCCTGTTAATAAACGCTAACACACTATATGCTTTCTTCACGGCTCTATCCACTTGGGTGGCAACTTTCAGAGATCTATGGACATGAACTCTGAGATCTCTCTGCTCCTCCACATTCTTCAGAACCCTGCCGTTAACCATGTAATCCGCATTCAAATTTGTCCTACCAAAGTGAATCACTTCACACTTATCAGGGTTAAACTCCATCTGCAACTTTTCAGCCCAGCTCTGCATCCTATCAATGTCTCTTTGCAGCCTACAACAGCCCACCACATTATCCACTACTCCACCAATCTTGGTGTCATCAGCAAATTTACAAACCCAACCTTCAACTCCATCATCCAAGTCATTGATAAAAATCACAAATAGCAGAGGACCCAGCACTGATCCCTGTGGTACACCGCTGGTGACTGGGCTCCAGGATGAAAATTTACCATCTGCCACCACCCTCTGTCTTCTATGTGATAGCCAGTTACTGATCCCATCAGCCAAATTTCCCTCTGTGCCATGACTCCTTACTTTCTGCATGAGCCGACCATGGGACACCTTCTCAAATGCCTTACTAAAATCCATGTATACGACATCAACTGCTCTATCTTCATCTATGTACTTAGTTACCTCCTCAAAAAATACAATCAAACTTGTGAGGCAAGACTTACCCCTCACAAATCTGTGCTGACTATCCTAGATTAAGCTATATCTTTCCAAATGATCATAAATCCTATCCCTCAGGACCCTTTCCAATAATGTACCTATGACCAAAGTGAGACTAACCGGCCTACAATTCCCAGGGTTATACCTGTACCCTTTCTTGATCAAGGGGACAACATTCGCCTCTCTCCAGTCTTCTGGCACTATTCCTGTAGACAGTGAGGACATAAAGATCAAAGCCAAAGGCCCTGCAACCTCATCCCTTGCCTCCCAAAGAATCCTAGGACATATCCCATCAGGCCCAGGGGACTTATCTATCCTCAGGTTTCTCAAAATTTCTAACACATCTTCCTTCTGAATATCTACCTCCTCCAGCCTACCAGCCTGTATCGCACTATCCTCCTCAACAACATGGCCCCTGTCCTTTGTGAACACTGAAGAAAAGTATTCATTTAGGGCCTCTCCTATATTTTCAGACTCCATGCACACGTTCCCACTACTGTCCTTGACTGGCCCTAACTTCACCTTGGTCATTCTTTTATTCCTCACATAAGTGTAAAAAGCCTTGGGGTTTTCCTTGATCCTACCCGCCAAGAACTAGCTTGTATCCCTCAAGTGCCCTGACTGAACCTTATTTTCTCATCCTTACATAAGTCCCCGAGTGTAGAAGCAGGGATGTGTTGCTGCAATTGTACAGGGCCTTGGTGAGGCCACACCTGGAGTATTGTGTGCAGTTTTGGTCTCCTTCTCTGCGGAAGGATGTTCTTGCTCTCGAGGGAGTGCAGCAAAGGTTTACCAGACTGATTCCAGGGGTGGCGGGACTGTCATATGAGGAGAGATTGACTAGGTTGGGATTATTCTCGCTGGAGCTCAGATGAATGAGGCTGGGATCTAATAGAGACTTATAAAATTTTAATGGGACTAGACAGGGTAGATGTAGGGAAGATGTTACCAATGATGGGTGCATCCAGAAGCAGGGATCACAGTCTGAGGACTCAAGGTGAACCATTTCGGACAGATATAAGGAGAAAGTTCTTCACACAAAGAGTAGCGAGCCTGTGGAATTCATTACCACAGGAAATAGTTGATGCTAAAACTTTGAATATATTCCAGAGGTGGCTGGATATAGCACTTGGGGAGAATGGGATCAAATGCTACGGGGAGAAAGCAGGATTAGGCTATTGAGTTGGATGATCAGCCATGATCGTGATGAATGGCGGAGCAGGCTCGAAAGGCCAAAAGGCCTCCTCCTGCTCCTATCTTCTATGTATCTATATATGTATCAAAGACAACAAAGTATTTGTGGCTGCACTGTGAGTGGTGCCTGGTTAAACGAGAGAGCGCTTTAGGAATTGGGTGAAAATAGGGAGTTAATAATAATTTTTATCATTGTCACAAGTAGGCTTACATTAACACTGCAATAAAGCTACTGTCAAAAGCCCCTATTCGCCCCACTCCAGTGCCTGTTCGGGTACGCAGAGGGAGAATTCAGAATGTCCAATTCACCTAACAAGCACGTCTTTCGGGATTTGTGGGAGGAAACCGGAGCACCCGGAGGAAACCCACGCAGACACGAGGAGAACGTGCAGACTCCGCACAGACAGTGACCAAAGCCGGGAATCGAACCTGGGACCCTGGCGCTGTGAAGCAACAGTTAGGTGAAACCGGGAGACGGTGAAGCTAAAAACACTGAGAGCGGAGCTCAGTCTCAGTCCAGGCAGGAGCGCGGCTTAGCTGAGCTTCATGAATACAAAGGTCAGATTCCTATTCACATTAACCTCGCAGTCAGTGTCACAGTGAAGCAGTCGTGAGTTTGAAAAGTTTTTTTTTGGAAGAAGGGATTAACTGAGATACAACACAAATAAGTGAAAGTCAGTTTGTTATAATAAAGTAATGTAATTAAAGTAGGGTAAAGGAAGTGAAGTTAGCATAAGGGTGATATGTTAATAGTATTCCTATACAAGTATAATTCTTTGTTAAAAACGGGAGTAAATAAGGGGCTTAAGCGTAGTCATGGCAGGAGAGTTCACACCAGTGAAAAGCTCCTGCTGTGGTATGTGGCAAATCATGGAAGCTTCAGTTGTCCCTGCTGTGCAGGAAGCATGTCCAACTGTAACTCCTGGCTAACAGCATTTTTGAACAGGAACTGAAGCTGGATTCACTGCGGAGTTTCCTCGGTTCTGAGCACGTCATGGATAGCACATTCAGTGAGGCGGTCACAGCACAGGTGAAGATTGAACAGGCAGAAAAGACATGGGTGACCACCAGGCAGAGTAGAGGAAGGCAGGTTGTGCAAGAGTCCCCTATGGTCATCTCCCTCTCTAACAGATATGCCGTATTGGATACTGTTGTGGATGACTGTGTTGGAGAAAGCAGTGACAGCCGATTTCATGGCACCATGTTTTGGTCTGCTGCACAAGATGGGAGGAGGAAGAATGGCAGGTCTATTGAGGTCAGGGATTCAATTGTAAGGGAAACAGGTAGACATTTCTATGGCTGCAAAAGAGACTCCATGATGGTATGTTGCCTCCCTGGCGTCAGGGTCAGGGATGTCACTGACGGCTGCAGGGAATACTGAAAGGGAGGGGAAATGGAGAGATAGCGTGGTACACATTGGTCCCAACGATATGAGCACAAAAAGATATGAGATCCTGCAAGTAGAATTTAGGGAGCTAGGAAGTCAATTAACAAACAGGATGTAGGAAGTAGTTCTAGATTACTTCTGGTACCATGTGCTAGAGAATGCAGAATAAGAGGTAAGTCCAGATGAATGCATTGTTGAAAAAATGGTGGGTGGGGGGGAGGAGGGCGCTTTAGATTTCAGGGATATTGGCGTTGATGGGACCTGTACAAGGTGGACGGGTTGTACCTGAACTGAAATGGAACCAGTGTCCTTGCAGGGAGGTTTGAGAGTGCTGTTGGGGAGGGTTTAAACTAACTTCATAAGGTTCAGCAGGGAGAGATGCACAGCCAAAATTAGAAGAGGCATCAAGTGAATCAGAAAGGCATAGAATTTCTAGACCAGTTAAATCACAAGGGAGTTTGGCAAGATTGGATGGTGTTTATTTTAATGCAAGGATTCTGACGAACTAGACAGATTAGTTGAGGGCAAAAATTAAAACATGATGATATGATATCATTGCTGTCACTGAGGCATGGTTGAGAGAGGGGCAGGATTGAAAGCTCAATAATCCAGGCTAGAGGATCTTCAGTCGACACAGGGAAAGAAGTAAAAGACGAGGGGTGTCGCAATTTTGATCAGGGAATCAATTACAGCAGTAAGAAGGGACAGCACCTTAGAAGGCGCTTCAAACAGAACCATATGGATAGAACCTAAAAAGTAAAAGGGGCAAGGATATTGCTGGGAGTGTTCTACAGGTCCCCGAACAGTCCGAGAGAAATATAAGAAAATATAAGTATCGGCAAATTTCAGAGAAGTATAAAGGTCACTTTGGGGGATTTCAACTTCCCCAACTGTAGCTGGGATAGTCATAGTGTGAAAGGTTTAGAGGAAGCGGAAAATGCATCCAGGAGAACGTTTAAAGCCAGTACATAAAAGATCCTACAAGAGACGAGGGGATGGTGGGGGCAGTCCTGGATTTAACTTTAGGTAACAAAGCCAAGCAAGTGTTTGAAGTATGACTGGGGGAGTATTTTTCAGACAGCGAAAATAACCCATTTAGATTCAAGATACTTATGAACCTGAAATAAAAGTTCTAAACTGGGGGAAGGCCCATCTGAATAAGATCAGAAATGATTTGGCCCGACTGGACTAGGGGCAGACACCTTTAGGTAAATCTGTGACAGAACAGTAGAATGCATTCAAGAAGGAAATAGGGAGAGTGCAGGGCTAACATGTTTGAATCAAGAAAAAGAGTGGGATCAACAAATCCAGTGAACACTGAATGTCGAGGGATATACAGCATTGGTAAGCAGCAGAAGGAAGGCTAATGGCAGATATCGAGGGCTTAAAACAGCAAAAGCCCGAGAGGCGTATAGAATGTGCAAGAGGAACTTAGAAAGGAAATTAATAGAACAAAAAGGAGACATGAAACAATACTGGCATGTGAAATAAATGACAATCCAAAGCTGTTTTACAAGCACATTAAGGGTAAAAGGATAACCGAGGGAAAGAGTCAGGTTAATCTCAGTGTTGGGGAAACTATTGGAAGCAATTCTGAGAGACAGAATTAATCTGCATTTTTAGAAGCAGGGATTAATCAAGAACAGTCAGCATGGTTTGGTGAAGTGTAGGTCATGTCCATAAGACCATAAGACATGGGAGCAGAATTAGGCCACTTGGCCCATCGAGTCTGCTCTGCCATTCAATCATGGCTGATATTTTCTGATCCCATTCTCCTGCCTTCTCCCCATAACCCCTGATCCCTTGTCTGACCAACTTGATTGATCTTTTCAAAAAGGGAACCAGGAGGTGTGTAGTTGAGGGCAATGCATTTGATGTGGTCTAGTTGGACTTCAGCAAGGCTTGTGATGAGGTCCCACAGGGGAGACTGATAGCGAAGTTAAGCGCCCATGGGATCCAAGGAAGTTTGGCAAATTGGATACAGAATTGGCTGAGTGACAGGAAGCAGAAGATGATGGTTGAGAAGTTATGGGAAACCTGTGTCCAGTGGGGTCCCACAAGGATCAGTGTTGGGGCCCTTGCTGTTTGTGGTTGATAGAAATTATTTAGACAGGAGGGGTGATTGGATTACGGGGATAACGTGGAAGTGAGGGCTTGAGTGGGTTGGTGCAGACTCAATGGGCCGAAGGGCCTCCTTCTGCACTGTATGTTTACCAATGTAGGAGAGTTGATCATTAAGTTTGCGGATGATACGAAAATTGGTGAGGTGGTAAATAGTGAGGAGGATAGCCTTAGATTACAGGAGGATATAGATGGGCTGGTCAGTTGGGCTGATCAGCGGCAAATGGAATTCAATCCGGATAAGTGTGAGGTGATGCACTTGGGCAGGACAAACAAGACAAGGGAATACATGATAAACAGCAGGACCTTGGGAAGCACCGAGAATCAGAGGTGTGTATATGCTCCGGTCCCTTAAGGTAGCAGGACAGGTGAATTAAGAAGGCAAATGGTATACTTGCTTTAATTAGCTGAGTCATAGAGTTTAAGAGCAGGCAGGTTATGCTGGAACTGTATAAAACATTGGTTAGGCCACAGCTAGAGTATTTTGCTCAGTTCTGGAATCCACATAATAATAATCTTTTACTAGTGTCACAAATAGGCTTAGATTAACACTGCAATGACGTTACTGTGAAAATTATAGGAGAGATGTGATAGCATTGGAAAGGGTGCAGAACAGATTTACCAGGATGTTGCCTGGGATATAGAGTTTTAGTTATGAAGAGAGATTGGATAGGCTGGGATTGTTGTCCTTGGAGCAGAGAAGACTGAGGAGGGACATGGTTTAGATGTACAACATTATGAGATAGATAGAATAGAGAAAAATAAACGTTTCCCCTTGGTGGAGGGATCAATGATCAGGGGAGGTTTAGAGAGAATGTGATGAAAAACCTTTTCACCCAGAGGGTGGTGGGTGGCTGGAACTCACTGCCTGAAAGGGTGGTGGAGGCAGAGACCTTGATAACATTTAAGAAATAATTAGCTATGTACTTGGGGTGCCAAGGCATATAAGGCTGTGTGCCAAGTGCTGGAAAATGTGATTAGAATAGTTACGTGATTGTTTTTGACTGGCACAGACAGGATGGGCCGAAAGGCCATTTCTGTGCTGTCCACATCTATATCTCGATGACTCTAAGTGGCAGGGGAGGAGGAACCACAATCCTCTGTCCTCTCCCATTTTCTGAGGAGGAAACTCTGGAATCGCTGGGCAGTCACATGGGGAAAGCAGTAAGAGATAGAGAAGCAGGATGAAAGGAGCCAGCTTCAGTCTGCAGAATTTAAGCAGTAAGCAGAACAGATCTTAAAAAGGGAAACAACGGTCAGACAAGGATTTAAAAGAGGTTCCTTACATAAGGGGTGAGGAGAAACCTGGGGTGGTAGAGAAGTCTGGAATTGCCACTATCTGCAGGGACAGGAGATGATTTATATTTTGCTGTTGTACCTCTGGATCCAGATTGAAGGAGTCCTTCATTTTAAGGAAAGTTGTTTGTCTTCAAGAAAAGACAAATCAGCTTACCATTCATTCCATTGGTCATTCTGGGACCTTGCTGTAAATTAATTGATTGTCACATTTACCAGATAATTACAGTGATTGCATTTTAAAAATAATTAGTTAGGTGTGAAGTGTGTTCTGAGAATATGACAAAGTGCTATATAAATGCATGTTCTTCTGCCTGCTACAAAACATCTTGTAAAATGTTTTTTTTCAGAGATCAGATGGCTCATTCATCAAATTCTTCATTCTTCAGTCTGGAAGAGATCAGTAAACTGAAGTCATCCTTTGAAATGGATGGGCTGATGAGGGCTACTCCACAGATACAGAAGAAGCTAAATGAGCTGGACAACACCGAGCTTAACATCGCAGTGACAGGGGAATCAGGCTCCGGGAAATCTTCTTTCATCAATGCGATGAGAAGTCTTCAGAGCGATGATGAGGGAGCCGCTCAAACTGGAACCACAGAAACCACAATGGAGCCAACCGGATACAGACACCCCAGCCTGCCCAATGTTTGTTTTTGGGATCTGCCAGGAATTGGGACAATAATATTCCCAACCGAAAATTACTCGAAGGAAATGCAATTCAATAAATATGATTTATTCATCATCATCTCCGCCTGCCGATTTAGTGAAAATGATGTAAAACTCACCAAAGAGATTAAGCGGCTAGGAAAGAATTTCTACTTCATTCGAACTAAAATTGACAATGATCTCAGGTCAATGAGAAAGAGAGGAAGGAAATTTAATGAAGAAGAAGAACTGGAAAAGATCAGGAATTATTGTGTCAGAAGCCTGCAAAAGGCTGGGATCCCATCACCCCATGTTTTCCTGATATCAAACTTTGATCTGAATCTGTATGATTTTGATCTGTTAAGTAAAACTCTTGACGTTGATCTTCCCAATATAAAGAGAAGTATTTACACCTTGGCCCTTCCAAATTTAAACTTGGAAATTGTAGAGAGGAAAAGGGAAGAGCTAAGGGAACAAGTCTGGATGATGGCAACACTTTCCGGAGCAGTAGGAGCAGTGCCTGTTCCTGGAGTTTCCCTTGCTTGTAACATTGGGATAGTGCTTAAAGGAATAGTACATTTCCGTAAATGTCTGGGTCTGGATGATGCCTCTCTTCAAAGACTGGCCAACGAGGTAAGGAAACCTGTGGAGGATCTGAAAGCCGTGGTGAAAACTCCCCTGGTGGGTGAAATAACTCCCGATATAATAACGGGATTACATTGGGGTCTTGCCTCTGCCACCATTTCAGCAGTTGAGCTTGCTTTCAATAACATACCAATTATTGGATCCATCTTTGGAGCAGGATCGTCATTTCTTGTGACCTACAAACTGCTGACTGGTGCCCTGGATGATCTTACAGAGAATGCAAAGAGAGTGGTGAAGGCTGCACTTGGGATTGATAAAAATGTTCCAGAGCAAAATCAGTCCATGAGTTAATGCTGATACATTAAAGATGCGTGCGTCACCCTTACATTGGCAAGAATTCGACTGACCAACATTGCACTTTTGCTGAAATCATTCTGAAAACATTTCTCCTACGGGATTCTCCATCGGCGGGATCCTTTGTTTCACCAGTAGCGCACACACACCCATGGATTTCCTGATGGCGTGGGATGGCCACAATGGGAATCCCCATTGACCGGCTGCCAGAACGGAGGATCTCGCTGCCAGTGAGGGGCGCAGGAAAACGGGGCTGGCGGGATGGAGAATCCCACCCCTCATGTATTTCAGGGAAGGATGAGTGTTTCCAGAAAGGACTTTTCCCCACCCACTGTTGCTGCCAGAGCTCTCAACCGTGTGTGACCCATCTCCTTCACCTCTGCTCTCAATCATTGCCCTCTCTTCCAGAACCAGGGTCCTTCTTGCCTTTGTACAAACCCCATCAGCCACCATATTCAAAGGATTAAAATCCGCTAGTTTTGTCAATTCTAGCATGATGCCATACCAAACACATCTTTCCCTCACTCCCTCTATCAACATTCAGCAGGGCCCATTCACTCCGGGACACCATGGTCCACTCCATCACCTCCAACAACTCATGGAACCTTCCCAGAATTGCAGGAGGTGTAACACCTGCCTCGCTACCTCCGGCCTGCTCACCATTCCAGGCCCCAAACACTCTGTACAAGTGTGTACAAGACGCTTCACCTGCAACTCCTTCAATCTGGTTTATTGCATTCGCTGCTCAAAATGCAGTGTACTCTACATTGGAGAGACTAAATGCAGACTGGTTGACCGCTTTGCAGAACATCTTCGGTCCGTCCGCAAGCAGGACCCAGATCTTCCTGTCGCTTGCCATTTCAACTCACCATCCTGCTCTCATGTCCACGTGTCCATCTTGGCCTGCTGCAATGTACCAGTGAAGCCCAACGCAAGCAGAAGGAACAGCACCTCATCTTCCGATTGCATGGCATGTTATAGTCTTTGGACAATGAGTCCAACAACATCAGACTGCCAATCTCTCCTCCACCTTTACCCCATTGTTATCTCTGTCATTTATTTCAATTTCTTCCATCAATCCCTTTTTCCTCACCACTGTCTCCCCCTCCCCATCCCACCCGACCTCACTAGGGCCATCCCTGAGGTTGTCCTTTGACACACTGCTTACCTTTGTCCTGCGATTAACACATTCTGATCTCTTAGTCATCATCGCCACAATTTACATTCCCTTTGTCTTTTTATCCACCGCATCTTTGTTAATGCCCACCTATCACTGGCCCTATCCAGCCCCACTGCTCCACACACACCCACAACAGTATAAATCTAATTTATTTCCAATTCTCCCTAGAATCATCATAGAATCGTAGAATTTACAGTGCAGGAGGAGGCCATTCAGCCCATTGAGTCTGCACCAGCCCTTGGAAAGAGCGCCTTACCTCAGCCCACATCCCACACCTTATCCCCGTAACCCCGTAAACACTAGCTCCGTTCTCTCCACAGATGCTGTCAGACCTGCTGAGATTATACAGCATTTTCTGTTTTTGGTTTGGGAATAGGTTTCTCTGGCTGTTATGTGAGGAGAGAAATGAGGGTGAGAATTTTAAAAGAGCTCACCCAGTATTACACACACACACTGCAACCAGACAACTCAATTAAATTAAACACAAGCAAATCGGTCTGACTACGAGAATCATTCAAAGATCACAGACTGTTGCCATTCCGCCCATCGTGCCTGTGTTCTCAGTGATTGTGATGGATTCAGTTCCCATGCCCAGCTCCTTCTCTGTGATGGTCTTGATTTGGTTCATAACAAGAGCATCAACACTGAAATGGATGCACACAGGTTTACATGAGAGACAAACCCACTTAACTGTGGAATTGGCTCGCTGATCCGTAATTTTCACATTAGCTTCTATGTCATCCGCATATATGTCATTCACACAAGCTTTATTCACAATAGATGATTAAGTCACAATGGAAACTTATTGCCAGTGAACTCCAACCACAATATCATATCAAGCTACGAGCTGCTTTCTAATGCTATTAAAACTTTTCACCCCCTTCACTAATGCTCCTCCACACATTGGCTTTCAATCACTGCTGCATCATACACTATCTGTATTTTGAATTGTTCCCAGCTCTGTGAGTTCTTCTGCACGATTCTCCATCAGCGGGACCCTCCGCTTCACCAGAAGCACCACCCACACCTGTGGGTTTCCTGATGGTCTGGGATGGTCACAATGGGAAACCCCATTGGCCGGCTGCGGGAACGGAGGATCCCACTGCTGGTGGGTTGCACAGCGCGGGAAAACAGGGCTGGTGGGACAGAGAATCCCGCTCCTTATTTTTAGGCAAGCTGTGGTCACAGATAAAGAGACTACAGAGATCGGGGTCCAGGATCAGCCCAGTACTAATGCAAAATACTATAATGCTTGAAATCTGAAATAAAAACAGAAAATGCTGGAAACACTCAGCCGATCAAGCAGAAACCGTGAAGAGAGAAACAGGGGGCGCAATCCAATGGCCACGCTGAACCAGAAAAGAGCTCGCCGCGACGCAGCATGCCATTGAAATCCGGGAGAACCTGCTCCCGGGATCTACCTGGCTCTCAATGCCTCGTGAGATTCAACGCAATTTTGCAAGATGTGATGTGCTGGTTTAGCTCAGTGGGCTAGACAGCTGATTTGTAATGCAGAACAAGGCCAGCAACGCGGGTTCAATTCCCGTACCAGCTCACCTGAACAGGCGCCGGAATGTGGCGACTAGGGGCTTTTCACAGTAACTTTATACTTGTGACAATAAAAGATTATTGTTATGTAACTCCCGCCCATAATGGGCGGGATCATTTTTGAGCAAATCTGCCTATTAGAGCGAGATAGTAAGCCTCACCCTAATGTGCAGATTCCCGAGGTACCTGAGGCTTTAGAATTCACCCCCTTTGCCTCGGAGACCTCGGCGAGCACAGTTCAGCACTGGTCCCCACAAATGGGACTCATGGGGATCTCCCAAGGGATTTAAGGCCCCCAGCTGCATGTGCTTTGGGCAGGGTGGTGCACAGGCACTTCTGGTGCCAGCTGGGTACCCTGGCAGTGCCAGTTGGGAGTCAGCCTGGCACTACCAAGGTGCCCAGGTGTCACTGCCAACTGGGATCCGCACTGCCAAGGTGACAAGCTGGCATTTTGTGCACGTGTGCAATCAGGCCAGGGTTGCCCAGAATAGGTGTTGGGGGGGCTAGGAACCCTCCCATTTTTGCATTCGGGCTGGGGGAGAGGTCAGGGATTGTTTCGGGGGCCTCGGAGATTGGGACACCATTTAAAAGTGGCGTCCCGATCTGTCACTACAATGTACAAAATGGAGCCATGTGCAGCCTCGACCGCATGTTCCACGTTCAGGCCCCTTATTCAACATGAGTCATGTTGAATATCCATTTGTTTCTCGGCAATGCAAATTCTCGCTGGGAGACTGTTCCCTTTTGGGAGAATCGTGCCCAGGGACTTCCTAATCAGCAGTGGGAGTCGGAGCATTGCGATCAGAAAATCTGGAAAGCAGCCGAAAGTCTGCTGCCTTGGGGCAGGAATTTCCAGGAACAGGAAATCCCACCAAAGTTTCAGGCTGATGACCATTCGTCAGAAATATGGCAGACAAACACAGTCATTTCAGCAGCATTGAGGAGCAAGGCTTTACGAGGCTCTGTCTAGCCATCGATGCCGTGGCTGAGGTCTGTATCCTGGGCGTCATTCTCCGAACCCCCGCCGGGTCGAAGAATGGACGTTGGCCGCCGTGAATCCCGCCCCCGTCCCTTCCGAAGTCTCCGGTACCGGAGATTGGGCGGGGGCGGGAATCGGGTCGCGCCGGTTGGCGGGACCCCACGCTCAATTCTCCGGCCCGGATGGGCCGAAGTCCCGCCCAGAAATTGCCTGTCCCGCCGGCGTAAATCAAAGCTGGTATTTACCGGCGGGACCAGGCGCCGTGGGTGGGCTACGGGGTCCTGGGGGGGGCGCGGGGCGATCTGACCCCGGGGGGTGCCCCCACGGTGGCCTGGCCTGCGATCGGGGCCCACCGATCCGCGGGCGGGCCTGTGCCGTGGGGGCACTCTTTCCCTTCCGCCTCCGCCACGGCCTTCACCATGGCGGAGGCGGAAGAGACTCTCCCCACTGCGCATGCGCGGGAAACTGTCAGCGGCTGCTGACACTCCCGCGCATGCGCCGCATTTCCGCGCCAGCTGGCGGGGCAACAAACGCCATTTCCGCCAGCTGGTGAGGCGGAAATCCCTCCGGCGCTGGCCTAGCCCCTCAATGTTGGGGCTCGGCCCCCAAAGATGCGCCGTTTTTGGCGCCAGTCGGCGGACATCGCGCCGTTGGGGGAGAATTTTCCGTGTCTCACAGGGGCAACACCATCACGGCAGAGAGAGTTACAAAAACAGGCAGTACCTTCCAGCTACCCACTGGTGATATCATTACCCGTCATTATGTGGGCAACACATTGATCAGGAGAGTGAGTGAAACTTGCTGTCAGAATGATTGCTGACACGTTAGTTCCAGCTGGCTGAGAAGAGGGAGAGGAAAATATTCTGGAATAGCAGCAGAAGATTAGTTCCTGCACGGGGAGAGGTGTGGGAGTGTGTTACACCAATTAAGGAACCTCGTATGCTGCTACATCAGTAACATGGACAATGGGTTGAGGTTAATGATGTGAAATATTGTATTTTTAATCTAAAATTGGCTTTATGTGATCAAACTTAATTAACATTTATCCAAATATATTAGTTGTTGTTTAGCAATAATTGTAACTTGGAATATTTTTATGCTAATCGCACAATATAAATGCAAACACTTTGCTGTATTAACTTTGAACTCATGCTTATCTGTCATTATCAAGATAGTAATCTGATCAAGTGATGAACAATCTGATTTGACCCCAGCATATTGTGCGATGTTTGCCCCGATGAATTGTATTGTTTTTTGCTGCTTTAGAAAACAAATGTTGCGAGAAATTCTGCAATGGATCAATTTCTACAGTGTGGACATTACTGCTGAAACAATACTGTACCAACTTGGATTGAAAATCTCCACACACCATGTAATGATCCAATAAATGTTCAAAATCTCGTCTTAAACCTTGTGTTGAGTATTTATCACGAGCTGCATTGAATCAAAAATGTAGAAGTAGACAAGCATAGATGATGCTAGAAGAATTGAACAAGAGTGGGCGGCACGGTAGCACAGTGGTTAGCACAGTTGCTTCACAGCTCCAGGGTCCCAGGTTCGATTCCCGGCTTCGGTCATTGTCTGTGTGGAGTCTGTAGGTTCTCCTCATGTCTGCGTGGGTTTCCTATGGGTGCTCTGGTTTTATCCCACAGTCCAAAGATATGCAGGTTAGGTGGATTGGCCATGCCAAATTGCCCTTGGTGTCCAAAAAGGTTAGGGGGGTGGGGGGAGGGCGTTACTGGGTTATGGGGATAAGGTGGAGGTGTGGGCTTAGGTAGGGTGGACTTTCCAAGGGCTGGTGCAGACTCGATGGGCCGAATGGCCTCTTTGTGCACTGTAAATTCTATGAGTAGGAGAAGGTGATTTAGACATGGGACTGAATTTAACATTCTCCTGCAGGTGAGTTTGCAGGTGAGGGGGGTGGGGGTTGGCCTGTAAAATTCCTCGCTTGGTCTTCCCACTGGGTTCTCGCCCACTCTGCAATTCTACGGTGGAATGGGCAATGCTTGGGCAGGCCCACCCACCCATGTACCAACTGAATTCCTGAGCAATGGAGGGCCACTTCATGCCTGAGTTTTCAGGTTGGTTGGAGCAGTTCAAGGGAGGCTGGAGGGCCATGCCTGAAACGTGACCCTGATCAGCCCTCGGATGGCAAAGGGAGGAGCCTATTTCAAAGGCCTCTTTTCAACATGGCCCCCTCTCCAAGATTTAGCCCCTGCAGGTTATCACTCTGCCAATGGCTTCATCACCAACACCTATTAATGCTATTTTCCCAACCCCCTGGATGCAACTTCTCCATCCCTACATTTGACTGCCACACATCTTGACTGGACTCTCGGGACTTAGACTCTGGGGAATGCCTGCAGTCCCTTACACAGCAACATTTGACATTTCTGGGACTAGAGAGCTGTCTGACAATCAGAACCCTTTAGGTGGGACGTCCTTCCGAATGAAGGGAGGAAATTCCATCTCCAGCCAATTAGAGTGGGAAATGACTACAGGGCAGCCAATATCGGCAAGGATGTGTTTTCTAAAGACTCCTCGGATGGGCAGGAAGGCAAAAAACCATCATCATGAAAATCCTGGTTACGTTGTGGATGTGATTGGAGAACTTCTGAACACAGGATAGATTTTCCATTCCGGGCACTCAATGCACTGGAGAGTGGGTTTCTTGGCTCATTTCTTGCTGGGCAGTGGGCAGGAAAGCATGCCCGGTCTCTAGTTCTGAAATTCATTAATGAAACATTGTCGAAATTTCTCCAAATTACAAGGAAGGGCGGGCACTGATTTATCCTCCCTGCCATTACCTAATGGGTAGAAGATCTGGGCACTATATTTAAATGCTACCTGAACGCACACATATAACTCTCAGCAGACCAGCACTTTGCATACACCTCTTGATATCATAGAATCCCTACAGTGCATAAGAAAGGCCATTCAGCCCATCAAGTCTGCACCAACCCATCGAAAGACCACCCTGCCTAGGCCCAATCCCCCACCTTATCCCTGTATTCCGGCTCCAACCTTTGGACACGTAGGGGCAATTTAGCATGGTCAATCCACCTAGCCTGCACATCTTTGAACTGTGGGAGGAAACCGGAGCACCCGGAGGAAACCCACGCACACACGGGGAGAATGTAGAAAATCCACACAGATGGTAACCCGAGGTCGGAATTGAACCCGAGTCCCTGGTGCTGTGAGGCAGCAGTGCAAACCACTGTGCCACCATGCCGCTCCACTGTGCCACGCCACCAAAGAAAAAAGCTGCTCCCAGGCTCAGCAATGGTCGAATTTAGGCCCTCATCCATGGAGTTCACGAGCACCAGGATATCCTCTACACAAAGGATAACCAGGGTGTTCACCTCACTGGCCTGGGAGGCAAGGGAGGCCAGCTTGTTGGGAAACCATCCAAGAAATGCCATTTTGTGCAGGAAGAGGGTGAATGATCTCTTCCACTCCGTTAGAGTAAGTCACCCTTCAGCCCACTCCTATCTCAAACTCTCATATTGGCCTCATGCACTTGTTTACACTGCTCAGGAATCTCACACAATATTTGTAGGGACGTCATCATCACTGATTGTTCACAGACACTTGAACATCACCATCAGCTCATCTATCATCACGGTGGCACCGCTTGAAAGTTCCTAAAGTGTCCGACTCCACTATCACAGCAGGCAGTCCATTCCACACCCTAACCACTCTCTGAGTAAAGACCCTACCTCGGACATCCCTCCTATATCTCCCACCCTGAATCTTATAGTTATGCCCCCTTGTAACAGCTACATCCACCCGAGGAAATAGTCTCTGAACGTCCACTCTATCTATCCCCCTCATCATCTTATGAACCTCTATTAAGTCGCCTCTCATCCTCCTCCGCTCCAAAGAGTAAAGTCCGAGCTCCCCCTACCTTTCCTCATAAAACCTATCCTCCAAACCAGGCAGCATCCTGGTAAATCTCCTTTCCACCCTTTCCAATGCTTCCCCATCCTTCCTATAGTGAGGTGACCAGAACTGCACACAATACTCCAAATGTGGTCTCACCAGTTGCAGCATAACCACGGCTCTTAAACTCAAGCTCCCTGTTAATAAACGCTATCACACTATAGGCCTTCTTCATGGCTCTATCCAGAGCCAACCTTCAGAGATCTATGGACATGAACCCAAGATCTCTCTGTTCCTCCACATTCCTCAGAAGCCTGCCGTTGACCCTGTAATCCGCATTCAAATGTTTCCTACCAAAATGAATCACCTCGCACTTATCAGGATTAAATTCCATCTGCCATTTTTCGGCCCAGCTCTGCATCCTGTCAATGTCTTTTTGCAGCCTACAACAGCCCTCCACCTCATCCACTACTCCACCAATCTTGGTGTCATCAGCAAATTTACAGACCCACCCTTCAGCCCCCTCCTCCAATTCATTGATAAAAATCACAAATAGCAGAGGACCCAGCACTGATCCCTGTGGTACACCGCTGGTAACTTGTCTCCAGTCTGAAAAATTTCCATCCACCACCACCCTCTGTCTTCTATGTGATAGCCAGTTACTTATCCAATTGGCCAAATTTCCCTCTATCCCACACCTCCTTACTTTCTTCATGAGCCGACCATGGGGAACTTCATCAAACGCCTTACTAAAATCCATGTATACGACATCAACTGCTCTACCTTCATCTACACACTTAGTTTCCTCCTCAAAGAATTCAATTAAATTTGTGAGGCAAGACTTACCCTTCACGAATCCGTGTTGACTATCCCAGATTAAGCTGCATCTTTCCAAATGGTCATAAATCCTATCCTTCAAGATCTTTTCCATTAACGTACTGTTATAACCTGCCTACTTACGATTGGCTGGGGACTAATGACTATCCCACAATCCTGTGGGAGTATGAGCTTCCCCAATGAGGGGGGCGGAGAAACTCCTAGTATAAATAAGCTGGCCAGTTCAGGAACCAGCAGGAAAGAGAAGGTAGCAAGGGAAGTTACTGCTACTGTTATGTATATATGTTATAGTAAATAAATGTTATTATTTTGTATCCTTAAAACTCGTGCTGGATTCTTCGTGGCCCTTACAAAACTGGCGACGAAGGTAAAAGTGAATAGCTGTCTACACTGCTGAAGCCACCTCCCTGGATTTTTGTTGGATACAGGTTGGAAGTTGTTTTCTATTATACCATGCCTCTGTACGGACGTTTGGATGTTTTTGATGCTGCGCTGGAAAGCTGGAACCAGTACACACAACGGATGCGTTACTATTTCCGGGCAAACAATATCACTGAAAACAAGCGCCAGGTGGTCATATTGCTCACTGCCTGTGGCCCGCATACGTTTGGGGTGATTAGGAGCCTTACGTACCCAGCTGCGCCGGACACCAAAACGTTTGATGAACTTGTGAATATAGTGGGGCAACACCTTAACCCAACCCCGTCCACGATAGTCCAGCGTTACCGGTTTAATACCGCTGAGAGGACCCCTGGAGAATCCCTTGCCGATTTTTTATCCAGGCTACGCGGGATTGCGGAATACTGTGACTATGGTGAGACCTTGTCAGAAATGTTACGCGACCGTTTGGTTTGCGGTATTAACAATGCAGCCACCCAGAGAAAGTTGTTAGCGGAGCCAACATTGACTTTTCAACAGGCCATTCAAATAGTCTTGTCCCGAGAGAGCGCAGAGCGAGGAGTACAGGAGCTACAGGGAATGGAAGTGCATGCCTTGGGGCGCAACCCTTTCCGCCCAAAAACGTCCCCCCGCACTCCTGCGGTACCTTGGGCGAGGCAACATCCGGACCGCCGCCAGTGGCCATTGGACATTCCTCCCCGAAGGGAGCCTTCTCCAGAGCCAATGGATGAGGAGCCATGTCCGTGTCAGACTTGTAGGCGCCGACCCCGTCGCGGACGGCGGTCCTGGGGACGCCAGAGGCGCCGTCGTTCCGACCGAAACTGGGACCAGCCCAGGGGCTGTAACTGGGACCAGCCCAGAGGCCGTACCTTCCATGTGGATGAACCTGTGGCGACTACTCCTGAGGACGTGGAGATGGAGGATGACTGCCTGCAGCTGCATTGTGTGGCAGCTCCCCGTGTGGCACCCATTAAGGTGACAGTACGGGTCAATGGCCACCCGCTTGAGATGGAGTTGGATACTGGCGCAGCGGTCTCCGTGATCGCCCAGAGGACATTCAACCGCATCAAGCAGGGTATACAGACCCTTACATTAACTGACTCACAGGCCAGGTTGGCCACCTACACGGGGGAACCACTGGACATTGCAGGAACTACAATGACCCCTGTTGTCTATGGACACCAGGAGGGGCGTTTCCCACTTATCGTGGTGCGTGGCCATGGGCCCAGCCTGTTGGGTCGGGACTGGTTGCGCCATTTGCGGTTGCAATGGCAGCACATCCTCCAAACAGTTTCTGAAGGGTTGACTGAGGTGCTAGGACGATACCCAGACGTATTCCAGCCTGGTTTGGGGAAAATAAAAGGGGCCGTAGCCCGTATCCAAGTTGAACCAGGAGCCACGCCGTGCTATTTCCGGGCGTGCCCAGTGCCTTACGCCTTGCTCGAGAAGGTAGAAGGGGAGCTCACTCGTTTGGAGAGTTTGGGGGTTATCAGGCCCGTCCGTTTTGCTGACTGGGCAGCACCAATTATACCTGTAATGAAGCCAGATGCCACAGTTCGCGTATGTGGCGACTATAAACTTACAGTGAATACAGTTTCCCGACTCGACCGATATCCAATGCCTCACATAGAGGATCTCTACGCGAAACTTGCAGGTGGACTCTCATTCACAAAATTAAATACGAGTCACGCCTACCTGCAGTTGGAGCTGGACCCTGCCTCCCGACCATATGTAACAATTAATACACACCGGGGCCTGTATGAATATACACGGTTGCCTTTTGGAGTATCCTCTGCCTGTGCAATTTTTCAACGTGTTATGGAGGGCATTTTGAGAGGTTTACCACGTGTGGCTGTCTACCTAGATGACGTTTTGATTACAGGGACGTCGGAGCAAGAACATTTGGAAAATCTGGAGGCTGTCCTTAGACGCCTTTCGGAGGCTGGAGTCCGTTTACGTCGCACAAAGTGCGTATTTCAGGCAAAAGAAGTAGTCTACCTAGGTTATCGGGTGGACCGCGAGGGTCTGCACCCCGTCGCAGAGAAGGTGCGTGCAATTCAACATGCCCCCACCCCGACTGACACTTCGCATCTTCGTTCTTTTCTCGGTCTCGTAAACTATCACGGGAAGTTTCTCCCCAATCTGGCAACTACGCTGGCCCCTTTGCACCTGCTGCTAAAGAAAAATCACACCTGTGTTTGGGGTCAGCCGCAAGAAACCGCTTTCCGGCGGGTAAAGCAAGAATTGTCGTCGTCTGGGTTACTAACCCACTATGATCCTGGAAAGCCTTTGCTCGTCACATGCGATGCATCCCCGTATGGTATTGGGGCCGTCCTGTCCCACAAGATGGAGAACGGGGCCGAGCGACCGATAGCTTTCGCCTCCCGCACATTGACTGCAGCGGAGAAAAAGTACGCGCAGATCGAGAAGGAGGGCCTGGCAGTGGTTTTCGCGGTAAAACGCTTCCACCAGTATGTGTACGGCCGCCATTTCACCATCGTGACTGATCATAAGCCCCTGCTGGGACTTTTCAGAGAGGAGAAGCCAATACCGCCCATTGCTTCTGCACGGGTCCAGCGCTGGGCTTTGTTGCTTGCCGCATACGAGTATTCTCTGGAGCACAAACCAGGTACGCAGATAGCAAATGCCGACGCACTGAGCCGATTGCCTTTATCGACCGGCCCCATGTCGACCCCCACGACCGGTGAGGTGGTTGTAACCCTAAATTTTATGGACACCTTGCCTGTCACGGCATCACAGATCCGTGAGTGGACCCAGACAGAGCCAGTCTTGTCAAAGGTTCGGCACATAGTCCTGTATGGTGGGCAGCATAGACAGCTCCCAGGCGAGTTGCAGGCATATTCCTCCAAGCTGTCAGAGTTCAGCGTGGAAGACGGCATCCTCTTGTGGGGGACGTGTGTGATTGTCCCGGAAAAAGGCCAGGAGCTGATATTATCAGACTTGCACAATGGGCATCCAGCCGTGACCAAGATGAAAATGTTGGCCCGGAGTTATGTCTGGTGGCCAGGCCTCAACACCGACATTGAGAAGGTGGCCCAAAACTGCTCCATTTGCCAGGAGCATCAGAAGCTTCCGCCGGCCGCGCCCCTACATCACTGGGAATGGCCAGCGCGGCCTTGGGCACGCTTGCATGCAGATTTCGCAGGCCCTTTTCAAGGATCCATGTTCCTTCTACTAATTGACGCCCAGTCCAAATGGCTGGAGGTGCATAAGATGCAGAGGACAACGTCCGGCGCAACAATTGAAAAGATGCGTTTATCGTTTAGTACGCATGGCCTCCCCGAGGTGCTGGTCACGGATAATGGCACTCCATTCACGAGTGAGGAGTTTGCTAGGTTTACAAAGATGAAAGGCATCCGCCATATCCGCACCGCCCCTTACCACCCGGCTTCAAATGGGTTGGCAGAGCGCGCAGTGCAGACATTCAAAAGAGGTCTAAAGAAGCAGTCTTCCGGATCAATGGACACGAGACTGGCTCGCTTTTTGTTTACGTACAGGACCACCCCCCATGCAGTGACTGGGGTAGCTCCCGCAGAACTCCTAATGGGCCGGAGACTTCTCACCCGCCTTAGTATGGTTTTCCCGGACATTGGCGCAAAAGTATGCCTCACACAAGAACGGCAGGGACAGGGATTGTCTCGGCACCGTCCGATTCGGCAGTTTGCGCCCGGTGACCCAGTATTCGTGCGGAATTTTGCTGGTGGTGCCCAATGGGTTCCTGGTGTAATCTTGCGCCAAACGGGCCCTATATCTTACCAAGTGCAAGCCCAGGCTCGTCTCCAGCGAAAACATGTAGACCACGTCCGGTCAAGAAGATCATCCCCTCAAAAGATTCCCCGCCCCCGGAGCTCATTTCAGCAGCCGCAAAGACCAGAGACAAGGGAAGGTAGTCCTCAATCTTCCACTGGTGCCTCACTCGAAGCCTGCGCAGGTCGTTACGGGGCCGAATGGAGATAGAGACGCTGACATGACGGAGGCAGCAGACTCTGACTCCGAGATGGAGACACAGGATGCATCAGAGGGGGAATCCTCGGGTCCACGGGCCGTGGATGTACAACCGCGCCGTTCATCACGGAAGCGCCGGTCTCCATCTCGTTACATGCCGCCTGATCCAGCGCCGCGTGCAAATGGCGTCCGGCCTGCGGCCAAACGAGTCCGACGCCTTCCTTCGCCAGGGTCTTCGGTGGATTCCTTGGACTTTGGGGGGGAGGGATGTTATAACCTGCCTACTTACGATTGGCTGGGGACTAATGACTACCCCACAATCCTGTGGGAGTATGAGCTTCCCCAATGAGGGGGGGCGGAGAAACTCCTAGTATAAATAAGCTGGCCAGTTCAAGAACCAGCAGGAAGGAGAAGGTAGCAAGGGAAGTTACTGCTACTGTTATGTATATATGTTATAGTAAATAAATGTTATTATTCTGTATCCTTAAAACTCGTGCTGGATTCTTCGTGGCCCTTACAAAACGTACCAACCACCGAACTAAGTCTAACAGGCCTATAATTACCAGGGTCATTCCTATTCCCTGTCTTGAACAAAGGAACAACATTCGCCACTCTCCAGTCCTCTGGCACTATCCCCATGGACAGTGAGGACCCAAAGAGTAAAGCCAAAGGCTCTGCAATCTCATCCCTTGCCTCCCAAAGAATCCTAGGATATATCCCATCTGACCCAGGGGACTTGTCGACCCTAAGGTTTTTCAAAATTGCTAATACATCCTCCTTCAGAACATCTACCTCCTCCAGCTACCCACCTGTATCACACTCTCATCCTCAAAAACATGGCCCCTCTCATAGAATTTACAGTGCAGAAGGAGACCATTCGGCCCATCGAGTCTGCACCGGCTCGTGGAAAGAGCACTCTACCCAAGGTCCACACCTCCACCCTATCCCCATAACCAGTAACCCCACCCAAAACTAAGGGCAATTTATCATGGCCAATCCACCTAACCTGCACATCTTTGGACTGTGGGAGGGCTTGGACAGTGACCCAAGCAGGAATTGAACCTGGGACTCTGGAGCTGTGAAGCAATTGTGCTATCCACAATGCTACCATGCTGCCCTCAATAGCATAGAAGAAACATTGGTGAACTCCTTGGTGAACACTGAAGAAAAGTATTCATTCAACGCCTCTCCTATCTCTTCTGACTCCATGCACAAGTTCCCACTACTCTCCTTGACCGGCCCTAACCTCACCCTGGTCATTCTTTTATTTCTCACATAAGAGTAAAATGCCTTGGGGATTTCCTTGATCCGACCCGCCAAGGACTTCTCATGCCCCCTCCCAGCTCTCCTAAGCCCTTTTTTTAAGCTCATTCCTTGCTACCTTGTAACCCTCAAGCGACCCAACTGAACCTTGTTTTCTCATCCTTACATACGCTTCCTTTTTCCTCTTGACAAGACATTCAACCTCTTTTGTGAACCATGGTTCCCTCACATGGCCATTTCCTCCCTGCCTGACAGGGACATACCTATCAAGGACACACAGTATTTGTTCCTTGAACAAGCTCCACTTTTCATTTGTTCCTTTCCCTGACAGTTTCTGTTCCCATCTTATGCTCCCTAATTCTTGCCTAATCGCATCATAATTACCCCTCCCCCAATTATAAACCTTGCCCTGCCGAATGGCCTCTCCCTCTCCATTGCAATAGTGAAAGACACCGAATTGTGGTCACTATCTCCAAAGTGCTCTCCCATAAAGAAATCTAACACTTGGCCCGGTTCATTACCCAGTACCAAATCCAATGTGGCCCCACAACACAAGTGAATTCACCATTAATTCTTATAAAAATACGAACTACGCAGTAAATGCAGCTACTTAATGACAAGTTCATCCATGACTCTGTTGGAACTGCCCCACCCTCTATCCACACAGTACCAGACAGACAAACACAGATGGGTGCAAATGGGTAAAAATAATAAGGTTGAAGGTCAAAAGGTAAGAATTTGTGCTTCAAATGTGGTTCAACAGTCTGCTGTCTTCGCAGTATGCTTGTGGATTAAAGTCTTTGGTTTACAGCCTGTAATGATCTTCCTTGAAGTTTAGCAATATCTTACTCACGGATTTTCCAGGAGAGGCCCCTTTGCTTCACCACAAACATTGCTTCGAGGCCTCTGCCATATCTGGAGAAATGGTTGGTCGGTTCACCTCAGCCTTTTCGGACGAGAGAGAGTTATCAGATTCTAAACCTTTCCTACACAGCCTGTAGTGATTCACCTGTAACCAGATTCATCCAGGCTTTCTGCCAGTTCAGAAGTACAGGGCTGGATTCTCTGATTGGTGAACTGTGTTATCCTGCCAGAGCTGAATTGCATCAGTTTTACGATTCGCTTGGGGTCGATAAGTGGGATGCAATTAAATGCAAATTTATGCACGGCGTGGAATACAATGGATTCCAGGGAATCCTGCTATGGGGCCGCCATCTTGAGCCCTCACAGGAACCCGTATAATAGGGAGACCTCCCCACAGTGACCCCAATATTAGTGATATCCCCCAGATTCCTTTAATCGGGTGAACGCTTCACAGGGACCTCTATCTATACCTCCCGCTGCCTGGGGAAAGCGGGTAGCATAATCAAAGACCCCCTCCCACCCGGCTTCCTCACTCTTCCAACTTCTTCCATTGGGCAGGATTAAAGAACAGCTTCTTCCCCGCTGTTACCAGACTCCTAAATAACCCTCTTATGAACTGACCGGATGATGCATGTCCCCCTACCAGCACCGGCCCATGACAGGCCGGTCTTCACAAAACTCGATGGCCGTGCAGCTGGTGTGTGACCATGAGATGCATCATGGCCCATGCCTACCTCCAATGACTGCCCATCCACGCCCCCACCCGCAGCACCCCCTCTGCGGCCAGTCCAGACCAGCCCATCCCTCACACCCTTCTGACAGAGCACCGAGGCAGGTTGTAACATTGTGAACATGTGTTTGTTGTGAACAAGTCAACATATATATATAGCTTTGTGCCCTAGCCCCTATCACTATCCTATGTGCTGCATTCATGCCAAATTAACTGGCGTCTACCTTTCTGGCCTTAAGGGCCCTCACGCTACACCTAGGTGGATCCCCAGGCGGTACATCAGGAATGGAGGCGGCCTGCTGCGATTCCCGTCCTGTGACCTGGTCCCCTTTTGTGGCCGTCTTCTGGGGCAACCGGGACTCAATGGGCTCAGCTGCTGCTCGGGTGTCCTAGGTGGCATGGTGCCCATTGGATGCACCAGGTACAAGAGGGGGTGGGGGTGGTGGGGGCCGAGGCACTGTGGTGTTCCGGCACCTCCCCTGCAGGAGTCACCAGCATAGGACCCAGCACCTCTTTCTGCCTCGGGATGCCCGATGGCCCCTGGGCTCCTACATAGAACATAGAACATAGAAAAATACAGCACAGAACAGGCCCTTCGGCCCACGATGTTGTGCCGAACCTTTGACCTAGATTAATCATAGATTATCATTGAATTTACAGTGCAGAAGGAGGCCATTCGGCCCATCGAGTCCGCACCGGCTCCTGGAAAGAGCACCCCACCCATAGCCAACACCTCCACCCAACACCAAGGGCAATTTTGGACACCAAGGGCAATCCATCATGGCCAATCCACCCAACCTGCACATCCCTGGACCGTGGGAGGAAACCGGAGCACCCGGAGGAAACCCACACAGAACGGGGAGGATGTGCAGACTCCACACAGACAGTGACCCAAGCCGGAATCGAACCTGGGACCCTGGAGCTGTGAAGCAACCGTGCCATCCACAATGCTACCGTGCTGCCCTTAAGAACAAATAAATCTACACTATATCATTTTACCGTAATCCATGTACCTATCCAATAGCTGCTTGAAGGTCCCTAATGTTTCCGACTCAACTACTTCCACAGGCAGTGCATTCCATGCCCCCACTACTCTCTGGGTAAAGAACCTACCTCTGACATCCCCCCTATATCTTCCACCCTTCACCTTAAATTTATGTCCCCTTGTAATGGTTTGTTCCACACGGGGAAAAAGTCTCTGACTGTCTACTCTATCTATTCCCCTGATCATCTTATAAACCTCTATCAAGTCGCCCCTCATCCTTCTCCGTTCTAATGAGAAAAGGCCTAGCACCCTCAACCTTTCCTCGTAAGACCTACTCTCCATTCCAGGCAACATCCTGGTAAATCTCCTTTGCACCTTTTCCAAAGCTTCCACATCCTTCCTAAAATTAGGCAACCAGAACTGTACACAGTACTCCAAATGTGGCCTCACCAAAGTTTTGTACAGCTGTATCATCACCTCTCGGCTCTTAAATTCAATCCCTCTGTTAATGAACGCTAGCACACCATAGGACTTCTTTGCAGCTCTATCCACTTGAGTGGCAACTTTCAAAGATGTATGAACATAGACCCCAAGATCTCTCTGCTCCTCCACATTGCCAAGAACTCTACCGTTAACCCTGTATTCCGCATTCATATTTGTCCTTCCAAAATGGACAACCACACACTTTTCAGGGTTAAACTCCATCTGCCACTTCTCAGCCCAGCTCTGCATCCTATGTCTCTTTGCAGCCGACAACAGCCCTCCTGACTATCCACAATGCCACCAATCTTCGTATCATCTGCAAATTTACTGACCCACCCTTCAACTCCCTCATCCAAGTCATTAATGAAAATCACAAACAGCAGAGGACCCAGAACTGATCCCTGCGGTATGCCACTGGTACCTGGGATCCAGGCTGAATATTCGCCATCTACCACCACTCTCTGACTTCTATCGGTTAGCCAGTTTGTTAT
The DNA here is from genome assembly GCF_047496885.1 of Scyliorhinus torazame. NCBI lineage: Eukaryota > Metazoa > Chordata > Chondrichthyes > Carcharhiniformes > Scyliorhinidae > Scyliorhinus > Scyliorhinus torazame. The sequence goes on along the minus strand of NC_092711.1, from coordinate 203,028,887 downwards.
CCAACTGGCCAAATTTCCCACTATCCCATGCCTCCTTACTTTCTGCAGAAGTCTACCATGGGGAACCTTATCAAATGCCTTACTAAAATCCATGTACACTACATCCACTGCTTTACCTTCATCCACATGCTTGGTCACCTCCTCAAAGAATTCAATAAGACTTGGAAGGCAAGACGTACCCCTCACAAATCCGTGCTGACTATCGCTAATCAAGCAGTGTCTTTCCAGATGCTCAGAAATCCTATCCTTCAGTATCCTTTCCATGACTTTGCCTACCACCGAAGTAAGACTAACTGGCCTGTAATTCCCAGGGTTATCCCTATTCCCTTTTTTGAACAGGGGCACGACATTCGCCACTCTCCAATCCCCTGGTGCCACCCCTGTTGACAGTGAGGATGAAAAGATCATTGCCAACGGCTCTGAAATTTCATCTCTTGCTTCCCATAGAATCCTTGGATATATCCCGTCCGGCCCGGGGGACTTGTCTATCCTCAAGTTTTTCAAAATGCCCAACACATCTTCCTTCCTAACAAGTATTTCCTCGAGCTTACCTGTCTGTTTCACACTGTCCTCTCCAACAATATGGCCCCTCTCATTTGTAAATACAGAAGAAAAGTACTCGTTCAAGACCTCTCCTATCTCTTCAGACTCCATACACAATCTCCCGCTACTGTCCTTGATCGGACCTACCCTCGCTCTAGTCATTCTCATATTTCTCACATATGTGTAAAAGGCCTTGGGGTTTTCCTTGATCCTACCCGCCAAAGATTGTTCATGCCCTCTCTTAGCTCTCCTAATCCCTTTCTTCAGTTCCCTCCTGGCTATCTTGTATCCCTCCAACACCCTGTCTGAACCTTGTTTCCTCAGCCTTACATAAGTCTCCTTTTTCCTCTTAACAAGACATTCAACCTCTCTTGTCAACCATGGTTCCTTCACTCGACCATCTCTTCCCTGCCTGACAGGGACATACATATCAAGGACACGTAGCACCTGTTCCTTGAACAAGTTCCACATTTCACTTGTGTCCTTCCCTGCCAGCCTATGTTCCCAACTTATGCACTTCAATTCTTGTCTGCCAACATCGTATTTACCCTTCCCCCAATTGTAAACCTTGCCCTGTTGCACGCACCTATCCCTCTCCATTACTAAAGTGAAAGTCACAGAATTGTGGTCACTATCTCCAAAATGCTCCCCCACTAACAAATCTATCACTTGCCCTGGTTCATTACCAAGTACTAAATCCAATATTGTCCCTCCTCTGGTAGGACAATCTACATACTGTGTTAGAAAAGCTTCCTGGACACACTGCACAAACACCACCCCATCCAAACTATTTCATCGAAAGAGTTTCCACTCAATGTTTGGGAAGTTAAAGTCAGCTGCACCTGCCAGTCCTGGAGGCCTGCTCCCATCTCAACCAGGGACTCAATGCTCGTGGCCTTTGAGCACAAGGGGTGAACCACCTCCCTCTGGGACTGCGCCACATCACACTGTGACTGTGCCACCACCTTCTGGGTGTGTGCCATGTCGGCCAGAACCCATGCAATGCTGCCAATACCCTCAGTCATGGCCCGCTGTGACTGGGCCACGCTTTGGAGCACCCGGTAATAGGACAGCCCTTTGCTGGACCTCGGCCACTGCCAATATATGTGCCAAGGGGAAACGCAACTCAGCGGGGTATCACTTGATCGCCCATTGTCGACCTCCTTCTCGGTTACTGCCTTCTCTCCAGGCCCATGGATCTAGGGCTGGATTCTCTGCCCCACCACATTTCTGTTTCACCCCACCGGTGGGATGCTCCGTTACGCCGACTAGTCAATGGGGTTTCCCATTGTGGGGCAGCCCCATGCTGTCGGGAAACCCCCGGGCTGCCGGCAAAATGGAGCATCCCGCTGGCGGAGAACCCAGCCCCAGATCCAGTGCCCATTGCACTGCTGTCAGGGGCCGCAGGTCTGGCGGCCACCTCCCCGGGCCTTTCTCTCACCCGGTGGTTGGGGGTTGCCTTCTCCTGGCGGGGAGGGCATGGTGGGGGGGGGAATGCACAGTGTTTGACAGTTGGACACATGCACAGAAGCTGGGTAGCTGGTGGTCTTCATAGCCAGGGCACCCGGCCATGGCAGCCGGTATGGGTGCTGACAGGTGGTTCAAGATGGGAGTCCGGTTGCCCTACGTATGGGGGGAAGGGAAGGTTTACAGGTCTGCTGATTGGGGGTTAGTGCCAGGGGCATAATCCTGCTACTCACCTTGGCCGCCCTGAGGAGTTTGTGCAGGTTTTTACGGCACTCCTGGCCGGTCCTGGTGGTCTTGCCTAAGGCGCTCACGGCCTCTCCCACCTGCGCCCAAGCCTGGTGCATGGTGGCGAGTGGCAACCTCCTGACCACCCCAGGCTACAGAGTGGCCCACCTCTCCTATAATGCGTCCAGCAGTGTCTCCAGTTCACCATCAGTGAACCGGGTTGCCGTTATTCTTGCTGCCATCTTGTTGGCTGGGATGAGTTTGTGGGGGTAGCGGAGTGCTTGTACGCGGCTGCATCTTGTCAGCCTCTCATGTGTCAATTACGACCCTGGTGAATTGAATACAATTTTCCATTGGAATTGACCGTGTTCCACGTGTCGCCCTTGCTTGTCCGTTGACGGTTGGTGAATTGTTCTGGGAATAGCCCCAATTTTGTTGTCGTAGAAGTCCACCAATTCAAACTTGGTGTCAGCAAGTGGAGAGTCCCACCGTCTACCTTTAAATCTAGCCAGAGAAAAACTGACACTTCCCCTCCAGCTCTCTGCTTCAACTCAACCAGGAGACCAAAGGGCCCCCTGGGTGGTACCCACAATTCCCAACCCTCTCTGTTCATCTCTGGAACACTGGTCAGGTGGCCAGAGGAAAAGATCTAATTTTTGACATGTTGGCCAACATCTGGCTGTGCAGTGAGGAACAAAGCAAGTTACAGCTCCCCCATACCCATCTGAACATGTTTTCAATACCTGTGGTGATCAGGGATTGGCTACTCACTGAACGTTCAGCTCAACAAGTGGTCATGGGTGACGCCATCCCTGAGTGACAGAGTTCCCCATGAACTGTTTCAAAATGCCCTTACTGACCGATACAAAACCCAGAAATAGACCAGAGCATTCCATTCTTGATAAGCATCACTATTTGAAGGTTTCTCACTATAACTGGAATAATGACTCATGCCTGCAGAAGAAGTTACAAGGCTCTATTAATGAGGTCTATCCTGATAAGGTTTTGATAATCATCGGTATTGGCACCATTAAAATTACTGTAAAAAGAAACCAGAATATTGATGCACGATCAATGACCACTAAAGCGAGGTTGTAGTCCAACTGAAGGCTTTAGTAAGCTAGATGTTTCCCCCAGCAGCTCAGGTACAGAATGAAGGCTGCTGGAGGGGGGGGGGGCACGGGCTCTTATACCCCGCCTAGCAGGGCGGAGCTACCAGACATCCTAACCAATAGAAAGCATACAGTTTCCACCAATGTTGTTCCAGCCTATCAGGTACCGTCATACCTCTAATATTCACCCCCTGTTAAAAAAGAGTCCGGCGGGGGTGGTGGCCTGATACTACAAACATGGCAACGTGGTAGAATTAGTTATGGAGGTACTGTAATACCTCCGTACAGTGTTTTGTAACTATTTACAATTCTGATAGCTATGTACATTTGATGATTTACATTTACAGTTTACAATTTAAAATGAAACAATCAGTCGATCGGGGGCCCTGGTCATCCTCTGTGATCGTCGGAGCCTCGGTGGTGACTCCGGTGGAGACTCGGGCGCCTGTGACTCCGGGGGCGTGGCTTTGATCTCCATGGCAGCTTCGGCACCCCTAGACGGCGCTGGTGGGGAAAACGGTTGACCTGGAAAGGGAGCGCCTGCGGGGAGCGTCGGTGGGTGGGGGCCTAGACGGGGCCGGCGGAACGATCTATCCACCTGTAAGGTGCCCCGGTGGAGGGGAGAATGGGACTGGTGGCTGGGGTGTGCCTGGGGCTCCGGCGGGTGCCAGGTCTCGTAGGGAGACCGTATCTTGTCGGCCGTCGGGGTACGCCACGTAGGCGTACTGGGGGTTAGCATGGAGCAGGTGGACCCTCTCGACCAACGGGTCCGACTTGAGCGCCCGCACGTGTTTTCGGAGCAGGATGGGTCCGGATGCTGCCAGCCAGGTCGGGAGCGAGGTCCCAGAGGAGGACTTCCTAGGGAAGACAAGGAGACGTTTGTGAGGTGCCTGGTTGGTGGTGGTACAAAGCAGTAACCGGATGGAGTGGAGGGCATCCGGGAGGACCTCCTGCCAGCGGGAGACTGGGAGGTTCCTGGACCATAGGGCCAGTAGGACGGTCTTCCAGACCGTTCCGTTCTCCCTCTCTACCTGTCCGTTACCCCAGGGGTTGTAACTGGTCGTCCTGCTCGAGGCGATGCCCTTGCTGAGCAGGAATTGACGCCCTTTGTCGCTCATAAAGGAGGACCCTCTATCACTGTGTATGTTAGCGGGAAACCCGAACAGTGCAAAAATGCTATGGAGGGCTTTGAAGACGATGGTTGCGGTTATGTCGGGGCAGGGGATGGCGAATGGGAACTGGGAGTACTCATCAATCATGTTCAGGAAGTACGTGTTGCGGTCGGTGGAGGGGACGGGGCCTTTGAAGTCCATGCTGAGGTGTTCAAAGGGATGGGAAGCCTTTATCAGGTGCTCTTTCTCTGGCCGGTGGAAGTGCGGTTTGCACTCCGCGCAGATTTGGCAGTCCCTGGTGACTGTCCTGACCTCCTCGATGGAGTAGGGCAGGTTGCGGGTCTTGACAAAATGGAAAATGCGAGTGACCCCCGGGTGGCAGAGGTCCTCGTGGAGGGCTCGGAGGCGGCCCACTTGTGCAGTGGCACATGTGCCGCAGGACAGGGCGTCAGGAGGCTCATTTAGCTTCCCGGGACGATACAAAATCTCGTAGTTGTAGGTGGAGAGTTTGATCCTCCACTGCAAGATCTTGTCGTTTTTTATCTTGCCCCGCTGTGCATTATCAAACATGAAAGCAACCGACCATTGGTCAGTGAGCAGAGTGAATCTCCTGCCGGCCAGGTAATGCCTCCAATGTCGCACTGCTTCTAATATGGCCTGGGCCTCTATTTCGACTGAGGAGTGGCGGATTTCGGAAGCATGGAGGGTACGTGAGAAGAAGGCCACTAGTCTGCCCGCTTGGTTGAGGGTGGCCGCCAGAGCTACGTCAGACGCATCGCTCTCGACCTGGAAGGGGAGGGACCCGTCGATGGCGTGCATCGTGGCCTTTGCAATGTCTGCTTTGATCCGGCTGAAGGCCTGGCTGGCCTTTATCGACAGGGGAAAAGCTGTGGATTGGATCAGGGGACGTGCCTTGTCCGCATAGTAGGGGACCCACTGGGCGTAGTAGCTGAAAAACCCTAGGCTTCAGGGCCTTGGAGTAGTGAGGGAGGGGGAACTCCATAAGGGGGCGCATGCGTTCAGGGTCGGGGCCTATAACTCCATTTTGCACTACGTGGCCGAGAATGGTTATGGCAGTCGGTGCTAAACAGGCATTTATCCTTGTTGTATGTAAGGTTAAGGATTTTTGCGGTCTGGAGGAATTTTCGGAGGTTGGTGTCGTGGTCCTGCTGGTCGTGGCCGCAGATGGTGACATTATCGAGATACGGGAATGTTGCCCGTAAACCGTACCAGTCAACCATTCAGTCCATCTCGCGCCGGAAGACCGAGACCCCATTGGTGACACCGAAGGGAACCCTTAAGAAGTGGGAGAGCCGCCCATCTGCCTTGAAGGCAGTGTATTTGCAGTCACTAGTGCGGATGGGGAGCTGGTGGTAGGCGGACTTGTGATCCACCGTGGAGAAGACCTTATAATGCGCGATCCTGTTTACCAGGTCGGATATGCGGGGGAGAGGGTACGCGTCCAGCTGCGTAAACCTGTTGATGGTCTGACTGTAGTCGATGACCATCCTATGCTTCTCCCCGGTCTTTACCACCACTACTTGAGCTCTCCTGGGGCTGTTACTGGTTTCAATGACCCCTTCCCTCAGTAGCCTTTGGACCTCTGACCTAATAAAGATCCGGTCCTGGGCACTGTAGCGTCTGCTCCTGGTGGTGACGGGTTTGCAATCCGGGGTGAGGTTCACAAACAGGGAAGGCGGGTCGACCTTAAGGGTCGTGAGGCTGCAGACAGTAAGGGGGGTATAGGGCCGCCAAATTTGTAGGTTAGACTTTGGAGGTTACACTGGAAGTCTAAACCCAGGAGTGTAGCCACGCAGAGGTGTGGAAGGACGAAGAGACGGAAATTTTTGAACTCCCTTCCTTGGACTGTGAGGTTTGCTACACAAAACCCCTTTATCTCCACTGAGTGTGAACCGGAGAGCAGGGAGACTTTTGTTTAACGGGGTGGGTGAGGAGAGAACAGTGCCTTACCGCATCAGGGTGTATGAAGCTCTCCGTGCTCCCAGAGTCGATTAGGCAGGATGTCTCGTGTCCGTTGATGAATACAGTCGTTGTAGCAGTTGAGAGTGTTCGAGGCTGGGACTGATCCAGGGTCACCGAGTCTAATCGCAGCAGTTGAGAGTTCTCTTCGGGCAGTGCGTGGTCAGCCGAGCTGGGGTCCTGGGGGTTCATCCAAGATGGCGGCTCCAATTGGTCGCACATGGTTGGTGGTGCACAAAATGGCGGTGCCCATCCCTCTAACGTGGCGTCCGTGGGACAAGATGGCGGTTCCCGGGATCCGCACGTGGCCCTGGAATAGGAAGATGGCGGCGACCGCTGGCCGCACGGGGACCATGGAGAAGTTTGTGGTGGTGGTCCGCATTTGCCGCCGGAGACCACGGCAACCGCACGGGCCTGGCATACCCCCACGAAATGGCCCTTTTTGCCGCATCCCTTGCAGGTGGTTGCGCGGGCCGGGCAGCGCTGGCGGGGGTGCTTGGCCTGCCCGCAAAAGTAGCAGCGGTGCCCCCCGGGGTTGGGGCCGCCTTGCAGCGCAGGCTGTGGGACGATGGGGGATGTCTCGGGGGCGGCTGCGGAGGGGTTCCACGCTGCCCAGGGGGCTGCCATGCGGTCGGGAACGTAAGCGCAGGCATTCCTGGAGGCCACGTCCAGGGAGCCGGCAAGGGCCCGTGCCTCCTTGAGACCCAAAGTGTCTTTTTCTAGCAGTCGCTTGCAAATTTGTGAGGATAGCATACCTGCCACGAAAGTGTCCCGGACCAAGAGTTCAGTGTGTTCGCTCGCCGAAACTTGCGGGCAGCTGCATTTTCTCCCCAACACCACGAGTGCACGGTAGAATTCTTCCAGCGATTCCCCAGGGGTTTGTCGCCTTGTTGCAAGCAGGTGCCGGGCGTAGACCTGGTTTACCGGGTGAATATAATGTCCTTTTAGCAGCTCGATTGCTGCATCAAAGTCTTCCGCTTCCTCGATGAGGTTGTAAATCTTCGGGCTCACCCTTGAGTGCAGGACTTGCATTTTCTGCTCTCCGGTGTGTGTGTTTTCGGCTGTCCCGAGCTACCCTTTAAAGCACGCCAGCTAGTGCTTAAAGATTGCCGCTGAGTTTGCCGCATGGGGGCTGGGTTGCAGACACTCCGGCTTGATCCATCCTTTTTAAAAAAAACTAGCTTATTAAATTGATGCACGATCAATGACCACTAAAGCGAGGTTGTAGTCCAACTGAAGGCTTTAATAAGCTAGATGTTTCCCACAGCAGCTCAGGTACAGAATGAAGGATGCTGGGGAGGCACGGGCTCTTATACCCCACCTAGCAGGGCGGAGCTACCATACATCCTAACCAATAGAAAGCATACAGTTTCCACCAATGGTGCTCCAGCCTTTCAGGTACCGTGATACCTCTAATACCACAATTGACATCTCCAAATTAAAGGTGTTTGGTCATTTCATTGCCTTTATTCTGCCTTAGGAATGCAATGATGTGGAGATGTCGGTTGGACAGGGGTGAGCACAGGAAGAAGTCTTGCACCACCAGGTTAAAGTCCAACAGGTTTGTTTCAAATCACTAGCTTTTGGAGCACTGCTCCTTCCTCCGAAGAACATAAAACTGAGAACATTTCATGCTGATGTTTACCGACCAGGTTTGCATTCTTCTGTTTTCACTCCTTAACCCTTGTGTTCCCACACAGACAAACCGAGCAAATTCAACAGCGGCCAATCCGATTTAATCCCATACTGTGTTATGTCCATTCTTATAGAGTCACAGGCATAACTATAGTTATAGTATGCAGCTGAAAATTGACCAGTTACATCACTTCAATTCTTTTCAGTCCATAATTACAGGATGTCCAGGGGTCTGGAGTAATGTTGACGAACTGAAGCCATGTTATAACCGCTCTGAGACTGAACCAGATCTGTACTGAAGCACCTATTTCACTGAATTATCTGTTAAACTGGGTGAGAAACAACGGGGGAAATCTGAATTCAGAATTTCCAGTCACTGCTGAGCCTGTCCTGCCATCAGTAACAGGGACTGAAGCTCAGCCCAATGTTTATTGTGTGTGAAATGTTTGCATTGAGTTGTTTCGCTCCTGTCTCTGAAATGACTGTAACTGAGGAATTTCCGCTTCCTGCTCCGTCATCGCACAATGCCTCCCCTTTTCCTTTGACGTGTTCTTCAGTTGCACTTTCACTTTCACAAAATACTTGCTGCAGCTGCGGAACCCTCACAAAAACGTCCTCAGTTTCCAAGTTTGTGTTTCAAACACAGTCATAATCAGAAGAGACAGAGCAGTGAAGGAACTGTCCGAGGTAAGTCCCTCTAAATCCACCTCTATCTCCCTGGTGAGAGCTGCTACCAATTTCTGTGTGTGGAATGTCTGCGCGCTGTTTTTAATTCCTTTTTAATAACTGGTGTTATCACAATCCTGAAGGTAGAGCTCAGTGTGTGCGGTGTACAGGCTCTGAGGTTGGACACACGGTGGGTGAACGGTTAAAAATGTAATTTTCACTCATTTCTCTCCAATTTCCCCTCATGTTGCCTCTGAGTTTATTTTGTTCCTGAGGAACACCCCTTACTGCCTCCGCCCGATTCTGATGGTCTAACTTCCTCTCCAGGCTCCATTGTTTGCTGCTGTTTTCTTTAGATGTTCCTGGATGGACAGAGTCCAATCTCGAGTCACTCCTGAGGATGTTGGGTTCGTTCAGATCATGCTTTTGTCCCTGGCCATCCATGTTGTATAACATTTTTATTGACACTGGCATTGTGGAGATGGAATGCACTGGACATGGTTTTAGAGGGACTACATGATATGTTGTGTGCTGCAATGGTCCATTAACTTTGTAACATCTTTATTAAGCAATTAATCCAGAGTGCAGAGGAATGGAGCTTGAGTGGCACAACAGATATTGTCAGCATAGATCAACTTGTGGGGTTTGCTTGTTGGCAGGTTATTTGTAATAATAATCTTTATTAGTGCCACAAGTAGGATTGCATTAATACCGCAATGAAGTCACTGTGAAAATCCCCTAGTCACCACACTCCGGCGCCTGTTCGGGTACACAGAGGGAGAATTCAGAATGTCCAATTCACCTAATGAGCACGTCTTTTGGGACTTGTGAGAGGAAACCGGAGCACACGGAGTAAACCCACACAGACACAGGGAGAACGTATAGATTCTGCTCAGACAGTGACCCAAGCCAGGAATCGAACCCGGGTCCCTGGCGCTGTGAAGCAACAGTGCTAACCATTGTATTTATGGTGAGCAGGGTTGGGGTTAAGACTGAAGCCTGTGATAGTCTGTTGACCTGTTCCTTCCAGTCACTTCCCCCTTGCCCCATGAAAGCTGTTGGGGAGGAATGTTTCAATAACTGCCCCGACCCAGGTTGGATGTACTCTGGACAGTTTTAGAGCACACCAGTATGCCACACTGTAGCAGAGGCAGCTATGAGGTCCAGTGGCATTATACGTGTCTTCAGGTTCTTTTGGAAGCCATTCCCATGTAGATGGTGAATGCAAGAACTTGAGCACAGAACATGTGATCCTTACAGGAACCAACTTGGTCTACATTAAGGGTGAACTATACTTTGAGAGATATGCATTGCAGGATAAGATGCTTAAAGATCTTAAAGGACACAGAAAGTAGTGATTCGGTCGATAGCTAGCCACCAATGTGAGAACTTCCTCAGGCTTTGGAATGACAATGGATTTTGCCACATGCCACACCTTCTGGAGTGAGTTTATTCGTGTGTAGAACTGAGCCAGCCAGACATGAGCATGGGGGTCACGTTCTTTCAGAAATCCTGGTACAATGTTGTCATATCCCGCTGCTTCGCCCCATTTCAGGCCCCTTAATGTTTTCTCCAGTTCTGGATCTTCAGAGAAATCAGGATTGTCGTGTTCTTTGTGCTGCTGTAGTTTTTCCCCAGATTATTATAGACAATGTATTCTGTCATTTTTTTTCCAACCATGTCCTCTTGACATGAAGCAGATGACTGGTAACTTAGCTCAGTTTGACTGATGGATGATTTAATGTGGGTGATGATTGGGCTGCTCCAAAACGGTGAACCAGGCTCCAGTATTTCTGACTGGAATGAGTGAAATTGAGACCCGCTGCCATTTCAGCCAATCCGGCGTGATGAGCAACATTGAGAGACTCGATGAGGTGGTCTGCTATGTCAGGGACACCAGGTGATTCATATTGCTTTTGGAGGGCTGCACTCTTTGCAAAGGGTCAATAACAATGAGGGTTGGCTGTGTAAGTGGTTTTGGGAATAGAAAATTATTGAATTCTGAATAACAATGATGATAAAATTGTAAATTTGTGAATAGTGTGACGTGAACTCTGCTGAAACAGATGCCCACATGTTATAACCCTACAGGAAACTGGTGGGTGCGCGGGACCTGGACGTGGGACTGGCCTAGAGTAGGTAATGGCTAGTCGGCGGGGAAGGGGGGGGGGGGCAGCCCCCCAATCCGGCTGATCACGTGGAATGTGAGAGGCATAAATGGGCCGATTAAGAGGGCCCGAGTGTTCGCGCACTTAAAAGGACTGAAGGAGAAGGCATGCTTCAGGAGACGCATCTGAAGGTGGCGGATCAGGTTAGGTTAAGGAAAGGATGGGTGGGACAGGTGTTCCACTCAGGGTTGGACGCGAAAAATAGAGGGGTGGCTATATTGGTGGGGAAACGGTTGTCGTTCGAGGCTAGGAGTATAGTAGTGGACAACGGTGGCAGATATGTGATGGTGAGTGGTAGATTGCAGGGAATGGAGGTCGTGCTGGTAAATGTATATGCCCCGAACTGAGATGATGCGGGATTTATGAAGCGGATGCTGGGACGTATCCCGGACCTGGAGGTAGGAAGCCTGGTAATGGGGGGGAACTTCAATACTGTGCTGGATCCAGGGTTAGATCGGTCTAGATCCAGGACCGGAAGAAGGCCGGCAGCAGCCAAGGTGCTCAGGGGGTTTATGGAGCAAATGGGAGTGGATCCATGGAGATTTGCTAGGCCGTTGGCCAAAGAGTTTTCCTTTTCCTCCCATATTCATAAGGTATACTCCCGGATAGATTTCTTTGTTTTGAGTAGTGCACTGATTTCGAGGGTGGAAGGAACGGAGTACTCGGCCATAGCCGTTTCAGACCATGCCCCGCACTGGTGGATCTGGAACTAGGAGAGGAGAGGGAACAGCGCCCACTCTGGCGACTGGATGTGGGACTATTGGCAGATGAGGGAGTCTGTGGAAGGGTGCGGGGATGTATTGCAAGGTACATGGAGGCCAATGATGATGGTGAGGTCCAGGTGGGGGTAGTATGGGAAGCGCTGAAGGCGGTGGTTAGGGGAGAGTTGATCTCCATTAGGGCTTACAAGGAGAAAAAAGAGGGCAAAGAAAGGGAGAGATTACTGGGGGCGATTTTGAGTGTGGATAAAAGATATGCGGAGGCCCCGGAAGAAGGACTATATAGGGAGAGGCGAAGACTTCAGCCGGAGTTTGACCTGCTGACCACAGGGAAGACAGAGGCACAGTGGAGGAAGGCACAGGGGATGAGATCCGAATATGGGGAAAAGGCGAGTCGGCTGCTGGCCCACCAACTTCGTAATAGGATAGCGGCGAGGGAAATAGGGGGAGTTAGGGATGAAACGGGTACTACGGTGCGGAGAGCAGGGAAGGTAAATGAGGTGTTTAAGACCTTTTATGAGAGGCTATAAGGTCCCAACCCCCGGAGGGAAAAGAGGGGATGCAACAGTTTTTGGACCAACTAAGGTTCCCGAAGGTGGAGGAGCAGGAGGTGGCAGGTCTGGGGGCGCCAATCGGGGTGGACGAGGTGAGTAAAGGGCTGGGGAGCATGCAGGCAGGGAAGGCCCTGGGACCAGACGGGTTCCCGGTGGAATTTTATAGGAAGTATGTGGACTTGTTGGCCCCGCTGTTGGCAAGAACCTTTAACGAGGCCAGAGAAGGGGGGACTCGACCCCCGACAATGTCGGAGGTGACGATATCATTAAACCTGAAGCGAGATAAAGATCTGCTGCAATGCGGGACATATAGGCCTATCCCGCTCCTGAATGTAGACGCCAAGTTGCTGGCAAAAGTGCTGGCGATGAGGATCGAGGATTGTGTCCCGGGGGTGGTGCATGAAGACCAGACAGGATTTGTAAAGGGGCGACAACTGAATGTTAACGTGCGACGGCTGTTGGGGGTGATAATGATGCCCCCAGCAGATGGGGAGGCAGAGATAGTGGCAGCGATGAATGCAGAGAAGGCATTTGATAGGGTAGAGTGGGAGTATTTATGGGAGGTGCTGAGGAGGTTTGGGTTCGGGGAGGGGTTTGTCAGTTGGGTTAAACTCCTCTATGGGGCCCCAGTGGCAAGTGTAGTCACAAATCGGCAGAGATCGGAGTATTTTCGGTTACATACGGGAACAAGGCAGGGGTACCCGCTGTCCCCATTACTGTTCGCGCTGGCAATTGAACCACTGGCCATAGCGTTGAGAGACTCTGGGAAATGGAGGGGGGTGGTTAGAGGGGGCGAGGAACACCGAGTGTCACTCTAAGCAGATGACCTACGCAGATGACCTACTGCTGTATGTGGCGGATCCTGTGGAGGGGATGACAGAGCTTATGCAGATATTGAGGGAGTTTGGAGATTTTTTGGGATATAGGCTTAATATGGGGAAGAGTGAGCTTTTCGTAGTACACCCCGGGGATCAGGGAAGAGGGATAGATGGCCTGCCATTAAAGAGAGCGGAAAGGAGCTTCCGATATTTGGGGATTCAGATAGCCAGGAGCTGGGGAACTTTACACAAACTCAATCTGACGCGGCTGGTGGAGCAGATGGAGGAGGATTTCAAGAGGTGGGATATGCTGCCGCTCTCCCTGGCGGGCAGAGTGCAGGCGGTCAAGATGATGGTCCTCCCAAGGTTTCTTTTTGTGTTTCAATGTCTTCCCATTTTGATCACTAAGGCCTTTTTTAAGAAAATAGATAGGAGTGTTATGAGTTTCGTGTGGGCAGGGAAGACCCCGAGGGTAAGGAGGGGGTCCTGCAGCGCAGCGGGGACAGAGGGGGACTGGCGTTGCCGAATCTGGATGATTATTACTGGGCCGCCAATGTGGCGATGGTTCGCAAGTGGATGAGGGAGGGAGAGGGGGCGGTGTGGAAGAGGCTGGAGGTGGCGTCCTGTAAAGGAATGGGCCTAAAGGCGCTGGTGACGGCGCCGCTACCGCTCTCCCTGAAAAGGTATACCACGAACCCAGTGGCGGCGGCAACCTTAAGGATCTGGGGGCAGTGGAGGCAACATAGGGGTGTGACGGGTGCCTCGGTATGGTCCCCGATCAGGAACAACCATAGGTTTGTCCCAGGAAGGATGGACGGAGGGTTCCAGAGCTGGCATCGGGCAGGAATTAGGAGATTGAGAGATTTGTTTATTGACGGGACATTTGTGAGCCTGGGAGCGCTGGAGGAAAAGTATGAGTTGCCCCCGGGGAATATCTTTAGATACATTCAAGTGAGGGCGTTTACGAGGCAACAGGTGAGGGAATTTCCGCTGCTCCCGACACAGGGGATCCAGGATAGAGTGATTTCGGGGGTATGGGTCGGGGAGGGCAAAGTGTCCGACATATATCAGGAGATGAGAGACGAGGGGGAGGCGCAGGTAGAGGAGCCGAAGGGAAAATTGGAAGAAGAGCTGGGGGAGGAGATTGAGGAGGATCTGTGGGCTGATGCCCTCAGTAGGGTAAATTCCTCTTCCTTGTGTTCCAGGCTTAGCCTGATACAATTCAAGGTTCTACACAGAGCACACATGACGGGAGCGAGGCTGAGTAGGTTCTTCGGGTGGAGGACAGGTGCGGGAGGTGCTTGGTAAGCCCGGCGAACCACACACATATGTTTTGGTCGTGTCCAGCACTGGATGAGTACTGGAGGGGAGTGGCAAGAGTGATTTCAAAGGTGGTGAAGGTCCGGGTCAAGCCAGGTTGGGGGTTAGCTGCATTTGGGGTAGCGGATGGGCCGGGAGTACAGGAGGCGAAAGAGGCCGATATTCTGGCCTTTGCGTCCCTGGTAGCCCGGCGAAGGATCTTACTCATGTGGAAGAAAGCGAAACACCCCTGGCGTGGAGGCCTGGATAAACGATATGGCAGGGTTCATAAAACTGGAACGGATGAAGTTTGCGTTGAGAGGATCGGTTCAGGGGTTCTCCAGGTGGTGGCAACCGTTCCTTGACTATCTTGTGGAACGTTAAGGGAAAATAGATCGTCAGCAGCAGCAGCCCGGGGGGGGGGGGGGGGGGGACCTGTTTTGTTCTAGTTGAGGGGGGGGGGAGAGCACTATTTTTTGTTACTTTGTTAGTTCACTATTTTATTTAAATAATGTTATCTATTAGTTATTGTGTTATCTTTTTTTGTTGATATGTAAGGTGGAAAAACTGTGTTTGAAAACTTTAATAAAATATATATATTTAAAAATAACCGTACAGGAAGCCTATGGACCTGTTACCTCAGAGTCCCTGTGGCCTCACCTGAGTACGATCTACCCAGATAAGGGGGGCAGAACTACCCTCTTAACCCGGAGACTGTGGGAAATAAACACTCCGGCTGAAGTG
This sequence comes from Scyliorhinus torazame, assembly GCF_047496885.1. Taxonomy (NCBI): domain Eukaryota; kingdom Metazoa; phylum Chordata; class Chondrichthyes; order Carcharhiniformes; family Scyliorhinidae; genus Scyliorhinus; species Scyliorhinus torazame. The sequence continues at coordinate 203,013,845 of NC_092711.1, read as the reverse complement.
TGGGCCAGGTACAGGAGACCCTTCAGGAAGTAGAAGGTGGAAATAGAAGGAAATAAATGTAACTTTCTACAGTCTGTGCTTCTGAGTGGTAGCTTGCCTGAGACTTTACACCACTCCCCTGTCCTGCACAAGGTGATGATCCTGAAGTAGCATGAAGCACAATTTCCTCTTCGACATGACTGTAAGCAATGGTTTCAATGTGTGGAAATAGTCCATGCTGAATTGCCTATAACCAAGATTGGTCTTTAATAAATGCTGAACACTTTTAATGAGTGGGCTAACTTTAGCTAGCACAGTTTAACATGGGAACAAGATTGAATAGCAGCTTATCCAACTACTGACTCAATCTACCTTGTTAATGCAAATGTAAAATACTGCAGATGCTGTAAATCTATAATAAAAACAGATAATGTTGGATTTACTCAGTGGGTTTGGCAGTATGTCTGGAGAAAAAAATAAGTTAATGCTTCAGGTTGATGAGCTTTCATCAGTGACATATTGATTAAATGTTACCATGTACATTAACATGGGATTAGATAGTATCCTCAAATGATCAGAATATCCTTGAAATCATGCCTAACCTTTTTATATTTATTTTCAGAGATCAAATGGCCCAGTCTACTCTCTCCAAGTTCTTCAATGTTGAGGACAGCAGGAATCTGCAATCTCTGTATAACATGGGGGAATTGGAAGCAATGATTCTTCAGATGAAGAGTAAGTCAGACCATTTAGACAATGTGCAGCTTAACATTGCAGTGATGGGTGATGTGGGTTCAGGGAAATCCACCTTCATCAATGCAATGAGAGATCTTCGGAGCGATGATCAAGGAGCTGCTCCAACTGGGAACGAAGAAACCCGGATGGAGCCGACCAGGTATCCTTATCGCGCTCTGCCTAATGTCCAACTCTGGGACCTTCCAGGAACAAATTCCTTTGGTTTTGAACTAAATAATTACCTAAAACAGGTGAAGTTTGAAAGCTTTGACTTTTTCATCATTGTGTCCCAGGCCCGATTCAGAGAGAACGATGCAGAAATTGCCAAAAAGATTCAGGAACAGGGTAAAGAGTTCTGCTATATCCGATCCAAAATAGACAATGATATTCGCTCACTGAAGATGCAAGGTGCTGACCTGAATGACGGCTGGAGCACAATCCGCAGGGATTGTATCATTAACTTCCAAAGTGTTGGGGTGACACCACCAGACATTTTTCTGATCTCTAGTTTTGAGCGGGAGGAACATGACTTCCCGAAATTAAAGTCCACCATCGCCAGGGATCTCCCGAACATTAAATCAAATGTTTTCTCTCTCGCAATCCCAAAGATGATGCTGGAAATCACAGAGCCCAAAAGAAGCACATTGATGACCAGAGTCCTGTTATTGGCCATTCTCTCCGGAACAGTGGGTGCAGTGCCAGTGTTAGCACCATTTCCAGAGCCAATGTTAGTGCCAGTGTGGTATTTATTTACCACCACCGTGATCACAGTTACTGGGTGGATATACCTCCAGAAAGAGCTGGGATTCAGTGACAGGTTGGTGCTAAGTCTGGCCAACAAAGTCACTAAGCTCATTTCAGTTTTGAAAACTGAAATGAATCATCGATTTCCAAGGAAGATATCACCAGCAGTTACCAACGTGCTGTTCGGAATCACCACCGTAGCCTGTATGATAACTGGGATCAAACACGGATTCAGTCCATTGGCCATCTCTATCTTTGGGGCTGTGTCATCCTTTGCTTTTACCTACAAGTCACTGAAGGATTCACTGAATGACCGTTTGGAAACTGGACAACGGCTGGTCCAGGCTGCACTGAGCAGAGATTGACATGAACCTTGCACATTACACCGACCAACATTACTGCTCAGTTTTTACAGACTGAAGTAATGTTTGATCTACAATGCGGCAGATTAACCTGCATTATTTCAAGGTTTCAAACTCATTTACTGTTCTGACAATATCCTGTTCATTATGATTAAATGTTATTAAAATAGGAATAGATACACCTGCTGAGTATTTCCATCTGGTTTTATTTCAGGTTTTCGCTACCCGTAATATTTAGCTGTGTTTCCTTATGTAAAAAGGTTTTAATCATTGCTCAAAACCTTCTGCATTAAATTTTGTGGGGCAAATATTTTGTTTTATAATTGATATGTTGTGAATTGGAGTTTGTTAATGTTGATGGATGGAAACACTTTATTAACAACAAGCAAATAAAACCCTGATGTAAATGCAAATCAAACAAGCCTGGGTTAATGACAATTAAGATCAGACTTGATAGGAGAAACTTAACGATAGTGGGCGGCATGGTAGCACAGTGGTTAGCTTAGTTGCTTCACAGCTTCAGGGTCTCGGGTTCAATTCCCGGCTTAGGTCACTGTCTGTGCAGAGTCTGCACATTCTCCTCGTGTCTGTGTGGGTTTCCTCCGGATGCTCCGGTTTCCTCCCATATTCCAAAGATGTGCAGGTTAGGTGGATTGGCCATGCTAAATTGCCCTTCGTGTCCAAAACGATTGGTTGGGGTTACTGGGTTACGGGGATAACCTTTAAATACAAAAGTACCACACTATTTATAAACAAAACCTCTTGGCATTTTCAGGGCTTAGGTAGGGTGCTCTTTCCAAGGGCCGGTGCAGACTCGATGGGCCGAATGGCCTCTTTCTACACTGTAAATTCTATGATAAATAACCTGGGCGGGATTCTCCGTCTCGCCGCATCAGTTTTTTGGTGCAGCACGCCACCGCTGGCAGCGGGATTCTTTGTCCCACCAGCAGGTCAATGGGATTTCCCATTGTGGGCAGTCCTACACCATCGGGAAATCTCCGGAAGTGGGTGTGCTGTCAACGCAACGGAGAATCCGGACAGTGGAGAATCCAGCCCCCTATCTTTAAACTTTTGGTGCAGCCAGTATATTTTCTAATATTCCAGTAAGTGATTTAAATTATTCGCATCATCTTAGATCAAAAAGCTGAAAGCAGCTTTGTAAACATTGGTGGACCCAACAAATTGGGAAAAAGTGCCCTTGTAGCCATAACAGATATGAATACTTCATGTGGGTTACACAATCAAAATATTGGCCCGTAACTTCCTCCAAGTGGCAATCAGCGGTGGATTTCCTCCTCGTATCAACTTACCCGCGCTTGATTACCAAAGTGCCTGTCTGTCCTGACCTTTGTGACTCAGGCCGGATGAGACAGAAGAAGTGAATCAGGTCAGTCGGTCCAGCTGCAAAGTAGAAAAGGAGCAGATGGGAGGGCACCCCTTTTTATGGCACTAAGTGCTGTAATGTAGGTGAGTTTAAAGGTCCCATTGTAAGAGAAGATTTGTTTCTAAGGTAAGTTACTGGAGTGTGGGGATTCAAACATGGAGGGTGTCGGGTTGGACATGGGGGGTGGGGGTGTCGCGATGGAGGGGGTCATACACGGGGAGAGGTGTGTGTGAATGTAGTTTGCTGGCAGGTTACCCAGTTACTGGACACAGATTTGATTATCGCATTGAAGCCTATCATGACTAATGGTTCTTTTATGGAATGCCTTTACCTGGACTCAAACTTTAGTGTTACAGCTTTTTCTCCATAACTTCCATCACATTTGAATCCAGTCATGTTTGCAGTGATGTGCCATTACAGTACGTTCTTGGAGCAGGCCCATTTTAGGAGTCTGAAACACTGCCACATCACAGCAGGGAAGAGATTACTGCACTGTGCATTAGTCAGCCAGTTAACACCATACAACTGACTTTGTCCTATATACCTTGATACCTTTGATTGATAGAAATCCTTCAATCTCTGATTGAAAATTAACAACTAACTCAACATTAACTGCCTTCCCAATTGGAATGGCAGCACGGTGGCACAGTGGTTAGCACTGCTGCCTCACAGCGCCAGGGACCTTGGTTTGATTTCGCCCTCGGGTGACTGTGTGGAGTTTGCACATTCTTCCCATGACTGCGTGGGTTTCCTCTGGGTCCTCAATTTCCTCCCATAGCAAAATGATGTGCAGGTTAGGTGGGTTGGCTATGCTAAATTGCCCGAGGTGGGGTTACGGTGATTGGTCCTAAGTGGGTTGCTCTTTAAGAGGGTTGGTGCAGACCCGATGGGTCGAATCGACTCCTTCTGCACTGTAAATTCTATGATTCTATGACAGGAAATCACTGCGACCTTCCAACCCGAGATCCGGGGTCTCCTGAGACTCGGGCGGAGAGCTAGTGTCCGAGCTGCTCCCATCGCTGCTTGGCTCACCGGCGGGCTCCAGCTGTGGCACTGGCTAGGGGCGGTAATGCCAGATGGACCCGCCCCATCACTAGCAGGTCCTGTAAGACACAAGACAAGACGCATGATCAGACCGGGGGAGAGTGGGTGTGTGGGTGGGGTGAGGGGTGATGTAGGGTGAGGGTGGTGTAGAGGTGAGGATAGTGGTGAGGGTGGGGAAGGTGTGGACGTGCAAATTTGTGTGGTGGTGGTGAGGGGTGAGGGTGTTGGCGTGGTGTAGGGGTGAGGATGATGTGGGCATGGTGTTGGATGGGAGTGGTCCTGGGGGTGGGGGGGGGGGGCTTGACACACGAGTCATGGGGAACTGCAACTAAGTGGGGTCTCACTTCCACGCATGCGGCTGGACTCCACCTCCACAACCTCCCTTTCCTCAGGACCGCCAACCACATCCAGGACCCTCTGCTCTGCCATGGTTGGAGGCCGCGGGCCTTCTGCTCCCGGCAGCTGTGCACGGCCTTCTCCTGGAGGGAGGCAAACAGACAACGACAGCATTAGACGGTCCGACGCATGCACCCTAGGTGGTGGGATACAGTGTCCAGCGCACCTAGCCATGGCGGCTGGTATGGGTGCCACCATGTGGTGCAGGGTGGGGATATTCTCATCCTCCGGGTGGGGAGGGAGGGGTAGGGTCGTGGGCATGTGGGAGGGGCATTGGTGCCAGGGGCACAGAGCTGCCTACTCACCCTCTGGCAGCCCTGAGGAGTTTTTCCCGGCACTGCTGGCTGGCCCGGACGGCGCTGTCCATGGGGTTGATGGCCTCTGCCATCTGCGCCCAGGCACGTCGAACGGCAGTGGCTGGCAGTCTCCTTCCGGGGCCGGGGTATAGGGTCATCCTCTCCTCCATGGCACCCAGGAGGGTCTCCAGCTTGGCATCTGTGAAACGTGAGGCTGCTCGCCTCACTGCCATCTTGTTGGCTGGGATGGTGTGTGTGGGGACTGGGTGTGTATATGCGGCTGCAGCTTATCAGCCTCCTGAGTGACAATCACAAATCCGGTTGATGTGTTATAGGAGTTGGTTTAACACTGACTGCAACTGGATGCAGTAAGATGACAAACAGGCTTCCGACACAGGAGATGGTTCAACACTGTTTAATTGAACCTGCTGATTGCTGTACATAATCTGCTGTGGGCTGACACTCTATTAATCTAACTGATAACCCCTGGTCTGGCTTTACCAGACTGGCTCTCTTTCACATGGAGACGGTGCTCACTGTACTGTGCACCCTAACTATCTCTGTTTCTATATCCAGTGAGAAGAGGCAGAGTCTTCATGCCTCGTGTGTTTTATAGTGGTAATGTACCCTGCAGTGTCCTGTCTGGTGATTTTTTTGTTCTGTGTCCTGTGTGTTTATTGGTTATTCTGTGTGTCAGTCACTGCCTGTCTGTATCTCATTATAAACATGAGTGGATATTATGACACCGGTGAATCCCGCACCGTTTCTCATTGGAATGGTTGTGTTCCATGTGGCGATTGTGCTCGCCCCTGAACTGTTGCTGAATCGGTCCAGATTTGGCGCCAGTTTTGCTATTGTGAAAGTCCACGAACCCTACCCCGGCGTTAACACTTAATAATGCCAGGTATCAGGAAACAACTGATACAGTAAATTAAATCTAAATTCAAGCACATACAAAGTTGTAAAGTTTATCTGAACCTATTTCTATTTTAAGAACTTTTTTAATGATTATAGGAGGCAGAAGGTAAACTAAAATATATTTATTTACATGGTCTGCATAATGCAACATTTCACACCCAGTGCAATGCTAGCTGGGAGGACGTATCGCACTAGGCCCTAATTTGGGCTTGCTTTTAACCTCTGCTCACGAGCCCCAGATGATTGGTCTCCACCCCCTATTTGGGGAGCTTGAACTCCATGAAGAGATTAATCATTGTTTCCCCGTGGTCCTTGTGGGGGTTATGCCACCTCTCCCCCACAAAGTCTGAAGGTCCCCCTTCAGCCGCCAATGGGGGGGGGGAACATCTGCTTTGCTTCGCCCACTGCTGCGTTCATGGCTCTGGGTTGGGTGAAGTTATCGAGTAGCCGAAAGCTGTTTCCTGGCAGACCGCCAAAGAGTTACTGCTGGGAAATTGGTGCCGGACACGATAACATACGCCTGGACACTGCTGTGTCTATGTCATCACCCTCTTGCAGGTCCGGGCATGGCAACCCAGATGGCAGGGCCGTCAGACTGAGGGGCGGTTCCTGATACAGCAAAATGGGTACCACTGCCTGTCAGACGCCCTGACGCTCATGCCTGGTTAACTGGTCCAAATGTTTTTTAGGATCTTCCCCTGAACACTTAATCTATACAAGACTGGGCCCATCTGTTCTAGTAACACCCTGGAAGCCACAATGCTGCCTTGCCAAATGTTCAAGCAAATATGATATCCCCGATGTGAAATGCCCACTCCGGCGGCCTCAAACCATCATGTCTCTTCTGTGATTCCTCTTGCCGCCTGACCTTGGCAATGAGGCTTGGAAAAGTCAAACTCAGCAGAGTCCTGAAATGTCGACCATCAATACCTCTGCAGCGGAGATCCATGCCATCACATGCAGCATCGTACGATAATTAAACAGGAAGTTCACCAACTGCGTGTCCATAGATACAACCTGCTGCTTCTTCAATCCCCGTTTGAAAACTTGACTGCCTGTCCTGCTACTCCATTGGATGAGGGATGATATATGGGATGGTCCGAAGATGCCAAATGCCGTTTCTCAGCATAAACACGACAAACTACTTACGAGTGAACTGCGTACCGTTGTCCGTCATGAGGACTACCGGGATCCCATGGGTGCACCAGAGCGTCTCAATCATGCCCCTGGATATTGCCGAGGTCATCCTGCACACTTCCAGGCAATGCAAGTGGGAATATGACCCCATGAACGGTCCAGTAAAATCCACATGGAGGCGAACCCATCGGCGTCCGAGCCATTACCAAGGGTCATTGATGGGAGTTCCTAGCACACCAGGCTGCTTTTCACAACTCTCTCAATGTCCCCATCGACACCAGGCCAACAATAAGTCCGGGCCAACATTTTCATTTTCCACGTCCCCAGTGGCCATGTCCTGTAGACGGGCTTCCTGACCCTGCGGGGGGATGGCCGCCCGAGCGCCCCACAGTATAACGCTATCCTCCAAACTGAACTCAGAGAACCATCTGGGTGAAAGACCGAAGAACCTCTGGGAGCTCCTCCTGTTGACCATGCACATACAGATGGAACTTCTTAATGCCGAAAATCACGGCAAACCCTCCTTCTTTATCTGTGCGTCACGGCACTCGATGTCCGCCGGGGTCCTTGAAATGAATGCAATAGAAAGTTCCATGCCATTGTCCCATCGATGGGCCAGCCCCGTCGAGTTGCCATAAGGCGAAGCAACACATGTTAAAATAGTCAGATCATAATGTGCAAGAAATTGCTTTGAAAACAGACGCATCTTAATGGCAATATATGCTTCATCTTGAGAAGCACCCAAGCACCATAAGACACAGGAGCAGAATTAGGCCACGGCCCATCGAGTCTGCTACGCCATTCAATCATGGCTGATATTTTTCTCATCCCCATTCTCCTGCCTTCTTACATTACCCCTGATCCCCTTATTAATCAAGAGCCTATCTATCTCTGTCTTAAAGACACTCAGTGATTTGGCCTCCACAGCCTTCTGCGGCAAAAGGTTCCACAGATTCACCACCCTCTGGCTGAAGAAATTTCTCCTCATCTCTGTTTTAAAAATTTGTCCATTTAGTTTGAGATTATTTCCTCTGGTTCTATTTTTTCCCACATCCTCTCCAGATCCACCCTGTCCAGGCCTCGTAAGTTTCAATAAGATCCCCCCTCATCCTTCTAAACTCCAACGAGTACAGACCCAGAGTCCTTAACTGTTCCTCATAAGACAAGCTCTTCATTCCAGGGATCATTCTGAGGTACATCCCTGCTCTTGTACTCTAGCCCCTTCGGCATGAATGCTAACATTGCACTTGCCTTCCTAACTGCTGATTGAACCTGCACTGTTAACCTGAAGAGAATAGTGTACAAGGACTCTCAAGTCGCTTTGTGCTTCTGAATTCCTAAGCATTTCACCATTTAAAAAATAGTCTCTGCCTCCATTCCTACTTCCAAAGTACATAATCTCACACTTTTCTACATTGTATTTAATCTGCCACTTCATTGCCAACCCTCCGAGCCTGTCCAAATCCTGCTTCCTCTACAGATCTTTACATCATCTGCAAAATTAGCAAAGGTGCTCTCAGTTCCTTCTTCCAGATCATTAATGTATATTGTGAAAAGCTGTGGTCCCAGCACAGACCACTGAGGGACACCACTAGTCACCAGCTGCCATCCTGAAAAAGACCCCTTTATCCTGGGCGGCACGGTAGCACAGTGGTTAGCATAGTTGCTTCACTGCTCCAGGTTTGATTCCCAGCTTGGGTCACTGTCTGTGCGGAGCCTGCACATTCTCCCCGTGTCTGCGTGGGTTTCCTTCAGGTGCTCCGGTTTCCTACCATAGTCCAAAGATGTGCAAGTTAGTTGGATTGGCTATGCTAAATTGCCCTTAGGTTAGGTGGTGTTGCTGGGCTACGGGATAGAGTGGAGGCGTGGGCTTAAGTAGGGTGCTCTTTCCAAGAGCTGGTGCAGACTCGGTGGGCCAAATGGCCTCCTTCTGCACTGTAAATTCTATGATTCTATGATCCCCACTTTCTGCCTTCTGTCAGTCAGCCAATCCTCTATCCATGCCAGGATCTTACCCGTAACACTATGGGCTCTTAACTTATTTTACAGTCTCCTATGCGGCACCTTGTCAAAGGTCTTCTGGAGATCTAAATAAATCACTTCCACTGGTTCTCCTTTGTCTAACTTCCTTGTCACTTCCTCAAAGAACTCTAACAGATTTGTTAGACATGAGCCCCCTTTGATAAAGCTGAGCTGACTCAGATCTATTTTATCATGCACTTCCAAGTACTCCGCGATGTCATGTTTAATAATGGACTCTAGAATCTTACCAATTACCAAATTCAGCCTAACCAGCCTATAATTTCCCGTCTTCTGCCTCCCTCTCTTTTTTTTTTAGAAATTATTTTATTGAAGCGTTTGTAATTTTCACAGTTTAACACATTAACATTTCTTAAACAACCGCATGGGCCGACACACGCCAAAAACCTAAACAACAATGTCCCCTACTACCCCTCCCTGTTCCCTAATTACCCATATACTGAGTTCCCTGTCCTTATCTAACACTGCCATGCCTCCTATTTTCTTCCTCCCCCACCCCCCCCCCCCCTCCCGCACCCCCTTACTGCTGACGTTCAATTTTCTTTGAAGCTTTGAAGAAGTCGATGAACGGTTGCCATCTCTGGGCAAACCCCTGAATTGATCCTCTCGAGGCGAACTTGATTTTTTTCAGGCTGAGGAAACCTGTCATATCGCTGACCCACACACCTGACTCGAGGGCTCCGAGTCCCTCCATCCCAGCAAAATCCGTCTCCGGGCCACCAGGGCGGAGAAGGCCAGGACATCGGGCTCCCTCATCACCCTTTGGCCCCCGGATCATCCAATATCCCAAATATTGTCAGTTCTGGTCTCGGAGTTACCCTCCCTTCCAGGACTTCTGACGTAACGTCCACAAATCCCTGCCAGAATCCCCCCAACTTCAAACATGCCCAGAAATATGTACATGGTTAGCCGGGCTACCCCCACACCGCCCACATCTTCCTCCACCTCCTCAAAGAACCTGCTCATCTGGTTTACTGTCATGTGGACCCTGTGGACCACTTTGTACTAGATCAGGCTAAGTCTGGCACAGGACGAGGATGAATTGACTCTTCAAGGCTTTTTCCCACTTTTCCATTTCCAGCTCTCTTTCCAGCTCCTCTTCCCACGTCCGCTTCATCTCCCTGATTGGAGGCCCCTCCCACTCCATCAACTCCTTGTATATCTCCAGCATCCTCCCCTCTCCAACCCCAGTTTTTGACATCAACTCGTCCTGTGGTCCCCTCAGTACCCAATTCATTTTTTCCAATTAAGGGGCAATTTAGCGTGGCCAATCTACATAGCTTGCACATCTTTGGGTTGTGAGGGCGCGATCCACGCAAACACGGGCAGAATGTGCAAACTCCACACGGACAGTGACCCAGAGCCGGGATCGAACCTGGGACCTCGGTGCCGTGAGGCAGCAGGGCTAATCCACTGTGTTGCCCCTGTAGTCCCCTCGGGGAGGCGAGGAAAGCTTGGAACCTGCCTTCGTACAAAGTCCTGGACCTGAAGGTATTGAAACCCATTCATGTCCGGTCGCTCAAACCCCTCCTCTAGTGCCTTCAAGGTCGGAAAGCCCTCCTGGATAAATAATTCCCTAAATCTCTCGATCCCTGCCTGCTGCCATCTCCTGAAGCGCCCATCCATCCTCCCCGGGACAAACCAGTGATTGTTACAAATCGGAGACCACACTCCAATCCCATGTGCTGCCTCCATGGCCCCCACACCCTTGGGGCTGCCACCACCACAGGGCTTGTAGAGTACCGAGCCGGCGAGAACGGCAGGGGCGCCATTAGTAAAGCCTCCAACCCCATACTCTTGCAGGATGCCGCTTTCACTCGCTCCCAGGCCGACCCCTCCCCCACTACCCACTTCCTGACCATCGATACGTTGGCCGCCCAGTAATAATTAATAAAGCTCGGGAGGGCCAGGCCCCTCTCTCCACAACCCCGCTCCAGGAGTGCCCTCTTTACTCTCGGGGTTTTCCCCGCCCACACAAAATCTGTAATCGCCACGTTTATTTTTCTAAAAAAAGCCTTTGGGACAAAAATCGGAAGGCATTGAAAAAAGAAAAGCAGTCTTGGGCGGACTGTCATCATCATCACCGTCTGGACCCTTCCCACTAGCGTCAGTGGGAGCATGTCCCAGCTGTGGAAATCCCTTTTCATTTGGTCGACTGCTGTGCGCAGATTTAACTTGTGGAGCTGCCCCCACTCTTTAGCCACTTGAATCCCTAAATATCTAAAACTCTCTGCCACCACTTTAAAAGTTAACTCCCTCAGTCTCCTTTCCTGCCCCCGTGCCTGGATCACAAACATCTCGCTCTTTCCCATATTTAATTTGTAGCCTGAAAATCACCCAAATTCTCCTAGTACCTCCATGATTTTGGTCATCCCCCCCCACCGGGTCTGTGGCATAAAGCAGCAAGTCATCCGCATCGAGAGAAACCCTGGGCGGGATTCTCCGAACCCCACGCCGGGCCAGAGAATCGCCACAACCGCGCCCTGCCGCCCCAACGCCGGCACGCGATTCTCCGAGGAGCGGAGAATCGTCGCCATTTGCGCCAGCGCGTTTGGCGCGGCACCGGTCGCTGTCCTGGTCATATCCGGCGGGAACTCTGTGCGCAGGGTCGGGGGGTGTCCTGTTGGCGGCGGGGCCTTCAATGGGGTCTGGTCCATGATCGGGGTCCACCGATCGGCGGGCTGGCCTCTCCTTCCCCGGGCCTACTTGTTGCGTGCACTGGACCCTGAGCCCCCGCAGCATGTTGCGTCGGGGCCGGCGCGTTCAGCAAGGCCACTGTGCATGCGCGGGTTGGCATGGCGCCACTGTGCATGTACGGGTTGGCGCGCCACCACTGCGCATGTGCAGGTTGGCGCGCCGCCCAGTTGACGCATGGATGGGAGGCTGAAGCAGCGTGAACCGCTCCAGTGCCGTGCTGGCACCCTGTGGGGGCCAGAATCGGTAGTGCCCACGGCCATTTCACCCCCTGTGCTCCACCCCCCCCCCCCTCACTATACCCGCCACACACTTGATGCTCTAAGGGCCATTGCTGAAGGCTCTATGGCCAGGGAAAACAGTAATGGGGAGAGCGGGCCTGCCTCGGTCTCTCCCGTGTCGTTGGTCTTTAGATACCCCCGAATGGCCTCCCTCACTCGCTCATGTATCTTGTCGTCTGCGAACCGCCCAGCATCTAGCCTCCACTATGGGCGCTGAGAATTTCCCGTGTTCACCTGTAGGTCTAGCCAATATGGCGCATGGTCCGTCACTACGATTGCTGAATACTCTGTGTCCACCACCCCCGCTAACAATGTTTTGTCCAGTATAGAAAAATCGATCCTGGAGTACGCATTGTGCACATGAGTAGAATGAATATTTCTTGCTCCTTGGCCTCACAAATCTCCATGGATCAACACCCCCCATGTGCTCCATGAACCCCCGCAGCTCTTTCCCCATTGCTGATACTTTCCCCGACCTAGTTCTTGACCGGTCCATCCTAGGATCCAAGACCGTGTTAAAATCACCCCCCATAACCAACCGGTGCGAATCGAGGTCCGGGATTTTTCCCAGCAGCTTCCTAAAAAACGTGACGTCATCCCAGTTTGGGGCATATATACACCACTGGCATTCCCTCCAGTTGTCCGCTAACCATAATAAATCTGCCTCCCGGATCTGTCTCTATTTTCCCCAACTCAAACGCCACCCTTTTGTTAATCAGGATGGCCCACGCCCCTTGTTTTAAAGTCCAATCCTGAATGGAACACCTATCCGACCCATCCCTTTTTCAGTCTAAATGGATCACCCAGCTTCAAGTGTGTCTCTTGTAACCTGGCCACGTCCGCCTTTAACTGTTTCAAGTGTGCGAACACACTCTCTTGACCGGCCCATTCAGGCCACGAACATTCCACGTAACCAGTCTGGTCGGAGGGGCTCTTGCCCCCCTCCCCTGTCGATCAGCCATGACCTTTCCGAGGCCAGCCCATGGCCCGCACCACCCCAGATCCACCCCTCGGCAGCAACCACCATCTAGTCTCCTTATCCAGCTTCCTGGAAGTCCCCTAATCAGCAGCAGTTCCCCCCTCCTCCCCCCCCCCCCCCCTCCCCCTACCCCGTCACTTTTCAGCTCACCCTCCACTTCGCTCCCGTGAACCAGCTTTACCAGCTAGCCTCGCAGATCGCACCCCTGGAACTTTACCCCCTAACTCTTAACATAAATTTTCAAAACAATAGCATCAAACACAGAAAGCAAACAAACCATCCACTTAAGATCTAGGCTCAACGGCCCACCCCTCCCCCTTTACAACATCTTATCAATCTCATCACCTTCAAACAGAGCCCCAAACAATGGAAGTGAAACTAAACAGGATAAATGGAAAGACAGAAAAAATATGCATGCAAAAACTCAGACAGGTGTCTTTCCTTCCTTGAACATCTCAATTTGAGAACTTTTCTTCATCCCGCTCCATTTTTTCTTTTTTACAAACACAAAAAAAAAGGAAGAAACTCTCCCTTGGGACATACACTAAAAGGTCAAAGTTAGATAACTCAGGAGAAATCATTCTCTTCCCGATTATCGCAACTCAAGTTACAGTGCACCACAGAACGTTTTGATTCAAATCGCTACCGACCAGTTTTTTAATGGGTCCCCCAGGTTGTTATCTTTCATAAAGACCGCCACTTCTTCCGGCGAACCAAAATATAGCTCCCGGTCCTCGTAAGTTACCCAAAGACGGGCCAGGTAGAGCAGTCCAAATTTTATTCCCTTTGCATACAAGGCCGCTTTAACTTTATTAAAACTCGCCCTCCTCTTAGCAAGTTCTGCTCCCAAGTCTTGGTAAACCCGGAGCTTGGCTGCTTCCCATACGAACCGTTTCGTCTGCCTAGCCTGGGAATGCGTGCCTTGTCCAGGAATTGATGCAGCCTCACCACCATCACCCTCGGGGGCTCACGACCCTGGGGCTTGCGCATAAGTGCCCTGTGACCCCGTCCACCTCCAACCGCCTGTTGAACGCCTGTGCCCCCATTATTTTCTCGAACAACTTCACAACATACGCACCAGCATCCGATCCTTCATTTGCCTCTGGCAGACTGATGATCCGAATGTTCTGCCTGCGGGAATGATTCTCCAGGTCTTCCACCTTTTCCAGCAGCCGCTTTTGCCGATCCTGTAAAATGTCAATTTGCAGTGCCATCCCAGTGGACTGCTCCTCTTGTTCCGTCGCCTGCTCCTGTAGCTTTTGGATCAACTGCCCCTTGGCTGTCACTGTCACCTCCATCCGGTCGACAGCCTCCTTAATTGAGGCTACCACCTTGGTCAGGTCCTCTGCACACTTTTACGGTGCTGGGCGAACTTCTCATCCAGGTATGTAACCAACCGATCCATCGACCATTGAGCCGGTGGGGCCGACCTAGCTTCTCTGCCATTGCAGCCACCAAGCTCAGATCCTCACTACCAACCAGCTTTTGATTCCTTCTTTTGAGGTTACTTTTTGAGGGTAGTTCCATAGGATAGGGGTCGCCTTCTCCTCCTCTCACTTTTATCTACTTACGTTAGAAAAAATTTCCGTGAAAATCCAGCTTAAAAGCCGTTAAAAAAAACACCAAGAGTGGGAGCTGCTAAATGTGCGACCGTTCACAGCATGGTCGCCACCGGAAGTGCCTCCCTCCTTTCTTAAACAGCGGTATTACATTGGTCACTTTCCAGTCCTCTGGACCCTTCCTGCCTCCGGTGATTCCTGGAAGATCACCATTAACGCCTCCAAAACCTCCTCAGCTATCTCTTTTAGAGCACGGGGATGTAGTCCATCCAGTCCAGGTGACCTTTCAGTTTCTTCAGAACCTTCTCTTTAGTGATGGTCACTGCATTCACCTCGGTCCCCTGATTCTCCTGGAGCTCTGGCATCCCACTAGTGTCTTCACCGTGAAGATTGATGGAAAGTAACTATTCAGTTCATCTGCCATTTCTTTGCTTCCTATTATTAATTCTCCGGCCACGTTTTCCAGTGGTCCAAAGTCTATTTTTGCATCTCTCTTTCCTTTTATATATTGAAAAAAGCTCTTCCTACCTTCTTTTATATTACTGGTGTTAAGGGAAATTTACATTAGAGGTTATTCATTTAATTTCTTTATTTTATTATGTTTATTATTAGCTTATGCCTGCAATAGTGTGGACTGCTGAGTCATTCGATACTAGCTTATGCCTATAATAGTGTAACTGACAACCACGGCAATCTAATTCTGCAATGACCTTATAAGTAGAGTTAGTGGCGAGTCATTCTCTAACTGACCTACTAACACATCTGCAATGTTGTGATTAATTGCTGAGTCATTCTGTAACTGACAAACTGACCGTTAACTATTGACACACCTGTTATCCTTGTAATTGTGAACAAGGAGCTGTGAGCATTAGATAACGGATGGTCTCAGAGGAATGTGATTGGAAGCTAATTGTTGCCAGGGGGGCCTAATTGGTCACTTATGTAACCTCCCAAGCTAATTAGGAACTAACTCATGTACATGTATAAAAGAGACTAATAGCCATTGTACAATTGAGAAGGTGACCACAAGCACTGTGGTGTGTCTGGCTTTCTCCCCAAAGCTTTTGCCAATAAATTGACTTGACTCATATCTTTGGTGTGAATAAGTTATTTACCACTTCACTAGCTAATTGCACTCATATTTTGTTCTTTCATCTTCTCTCCCCTTATTGCTTTTTTAGTAGTCCTCTGCTCACTTTTAAAGGATTCCCAATCCTCTGGCTTCCCACTAATGCTCGCCACTTTGTATGCCTTTTCTTTTGCTTTTTTGCTGTCCCTGACTTCCCTCGTCAGCCATGGATGCCTTGTCCTCCCCTTAGTATGTTTCCTCCTCATTGGGATGAATTTCTGTTGTGCCTCCTGAATAACCCCCAAAACCTCCTGTTCCACTGTCTTCCTGCTACGCTCTTTTCCAATCAACTCTGGCAAGCTCCTCCCTCATATCTTTGTAGTTACCCTTATTTAATTGTAATGCCATTATATCTGATTCCAGCTTCTCCCTCTCAAATTGCAGGGTAAATTCGACCATATTATGGTCACTGCTCCCTAAGGGTTCCTTCACCTTAAGTTCCTTAATCAAGTCTGCCTCATTACACATCACCAAATCCAGAATTGCCTGTTCCCAAGTAGGCTCTGTCACAAGCTGCTCCAAAAAACCATCTCTTAGACATTCCACAAATTCCTTTTCTTGGGATCCACTCGTCTTTGGGACGTGCAGCCTAGATATCTGGCATCACACCGTTATTGAAATTCATATTCCACATTATTCTTTTGTGTAACAGACAAAATGTCTTTCTCGCTTGATGGCAGCCTCCTGTTAGTGGAGAATACCACGTGTGTTGCTACTTCACGATGGCAGCGCAAAACAGCCAGCTTAAGCTGTTGCTGAAATGATTTAAGACACCTTCTCCTTCCAAGGAAGAGGTAGACTGGACACTTTTCAGGACTGAAAGTGGTGTGTATTAGTCCATTCTTTATTGTGATATACAGCGATCAATGATCTGAATTGGGTAGCCATTATACCACATGATGACTTTGATGTGCCCAATTTCAGCATCAGGCTCACACGGAGAACAAATGGCTCAGGCCCTATTTACAAGGCTCTGATAATCGTATATTGTAGTAATTCCAATGTGTACATTGATCAGTGTAGGTGGGCTTCCTGTAGACAATAGTGGAAAACTCATTGGGGGATATCTCAACTTGCACATCAAGGAAAGGGAACTCCTTGGCTGTTCCATTTCCGATAGGAGGGAGCCCACTAAGGTGTCGGAAATTCAGCTGTGATTCAAATATCATAAATATAAGTCCTCCAATGTGTCTGCTCCCCCTGTACTGAGCGGCTAAACATTAGGAAGATATGACTGCAGAAATTCAGAAATTGAGGATAATACAATAGCGACCGTAACCTTTCACACTCCATGTCGATATGAAACACAGCTCTCTCTCCGAATGGCATTGTGTGCTGTCCTCCATTCAGAAGTCACAATAGTCAGAGCCTTGGAGATGTCGAGAGAAGCCATCCTGCAACCTCTCCCATGTCATGATCTCTCTGAAGCCGAGAGGAACCAGCACAATCCCTGCTTTCTCCCCCCCCAGGTGGCGAAGGTTGGGGAGGAGGAGCTCTGATATCTAATAATTTAATTAAACGGTGGGAGCGGAGTGGTTAATTAGATACTGGTTCAATCTGGTTCCTGTTCAGTTTTCTTTAAATTTTGCTCATTCAGTGCAACCTCAGCAAATTGAGTGCAGCAAGAAACTGAGTGTGAGCTTGGAGTTTGGTAAGTGCGGGAGTTCGGTGAAGGGGCGGTAGGAGGTGCTTGCTTCCCTTCACTTTATCTGTCTTTCTCACCTTTTAGGATTGGCTCTTACTCTGCTACAAGAAAAGGATCTAGCTGTTTGGAGATTATCTGATAAGTGGTAAGTTCTACTCTATCCGATAGTTGCTTGCGGTTCCTACCGACACAGGAACCACAAGCAAGGCAACAAATCCTCCATCCACACAACGACCAGAATGAAAAACCTCATTGGACACAATTATTCCCTTAACACTTCCCTTCACCGTCTCCCAAACTCGAAAAGAAGCAGTCACTCCAGGAAGCATGGAAAACGTGCAGGCCCGCAGGTGAGAGTGAAGCAACATGGCCCCAAAGCCCCTCTGCCTAGCTTACTCTTAGCTAATGTCCAATCTCTAGAAAACAAGCTAGACGAACTTAAAGCCAGACTCACTTTTCAAAGAGACTAAGGGACTGCTGTATACTGTTTCATGGACACATGGCTCACTCCTGCTTCACCAGACTCTGCCTACAACCAGGTGGCTTCTCAATCCATTGAATGGACTGTACGGCGGCCTCAGGCAAGGCAAGGGGAGGTGGGGTCTGCCTCCTAATCAACACTGTCATAATATAAACACATGGTACCAGTGAGTCATGCTCGGGTTTGACAAACCTACCTTGAGATAGTCTGCCTTTGACCAGCGATCAGCCATCCGGTAACATGGACAGTGTTCGCCCTTCCCCGCAGTTCCGCATCGCCGGCAACCTCGGTGCAAACTGGAAGAATTTCAAGCAGAAGTTCCAGCTGTATCTTGACGCCACCGACCTCAAAACTGCATCGGATGCCAGGAAGGTTGCTCTCTTCCTCTCTACAGCCGTGGACCACGCTATCCACATCTTCAACTCCCTCACCTTTGCTGAAGGCGAGGACAAGACAAAGTTTAAAATAGTCTTGCTGAAGTTCGACAGCCACTGTGACATCAAAGTCAACAAGAGCTTTGAACGCTATGTGTTCCAGCAGAGGCTTCAGGGTAAGGATGGCCCTTTTCAGTCCTTCTTAGCCCATCTCCGTTTCCTCGCGCAGTCCTGCAACTACGGCTCCACTTCCGACTCCATGATCCGCGACCAGATCGTTTTCGGGGTACATTACGATCCCCTGCTCCAGCAGCTCCTTAATGTTAAGCAGCTCACCCTTACCATCGCCATCGAAACCTGCGTCCTCCACGAGCACGCTAACAACTGGTACTCCCATATCAAGGCGGCAGAGATGACGCGGCAAGGCCCCCATGATGCGGAGCGGGTGCAGGCCATAAAACAGCTCCAGGGCCTGAGCCTGGATGAGGACAGCCATTTCGAGCGCTTTTCCCAGGCTCCTGCGCATGCGCGCCATGACCAAGGGGACGGCGAGGCCGACGGCCGAACTGCGCTGGTGCGCACATCATTCGACCGCATCGCGCATGCGCGATGGCGCACGGAGCATCCTGACGTCGGCGCCATGACGTGCAACAACTGTGGCTCCACCCATTTAAAGCGGCAAAGTCCCGCGAAATCTCGACGCTGTCTCCAGTGTGGCAAGCTTGGCCACTGCGCAGCCCTGTGCAGATCTGCTCAATTGCCCAATACACAGCGATCCCAGTCGCAGGGCAGGAACATCATGTCAGTACAGCAACCCGTTGCAGACTCCGACTCTGACATGGTTCCAGATTCCTACACCGAGGGCCTCACATCCCCATTCCAGGTGGGCATCATCACCAAGCATACAATGCTTTCAGCGAAGAAGGTGAAACAACTCCCAGTGATGAGCATTGATCCGGACGACGAGTGGTGTGCCACCCTTACGGTCAACAAGGCTCGCATCGGCTTCAGGCTGGACACCGGCACTTCAGCGAACCTTATTTCAAAGTCTGACCTTGACAGCATCCGCATCAAGCCAAGCATTCTTCCACCAGCCTGCCAGCTCCTCAACTACAATGGCAAGGCCATTGCTGCCAGTGGCTCATGCCAGCTTGCGGTATCCCAAAGTTCTTCAGAGGCAACCCTGCGTTTTGAAATTGTAGGAGCCAACAGAGCTTCTCTGCTCGGTGCTCGGGCCTGCAAAATCCTGAATCTTGTGCAGCGGGTTCACACCATTTCGTCCGCAGAGGCAACGGCCTCGCCAGATGTCAACTTCCAAGCCCAATTAGATGACATCATAGCACAATAACACAGCGTCTTCGAAGGTATGGGTACACTGCCTTACTGATACAAGATACTGCTGAAGCCGAATGCCACACATGTGGTTCATGCACCGCGTTGGGTGCCGGAACCCCTTAAGGACCGCCTCAAGCAGCAGCTGCAAGACCTCCAGGACCAGGGCATCATTTCTAAGGTCACTGAGGTTAGCTCCATGGTCTGTGTCAAAAAAACCATCAGAGGAACTTCGCATTTGCATCGACCCCAAAGATTTGAACCATAACATCATGAGGGAACACTACCCTATCCCTAAACGAGATGCGCTCACCAGCGAAATGATTCACGCCAATCTTTTCACAAAGCTGGATGCCTCCAAGTGGTTTTGGCAAATACAGCTGGATGCGTCCAGTCGAAGGTTGTGCACATTTAACACCCCGTTCGATCGCTACTGCTACAACCGGATGCCCTTTGGCATCATCTCCGCCTCGGAGGTGTTCCACCGCATAATGGAGCAAATGATGGAGGGCATCGAGGGGGTGTGAGTGTACGTCGATTATATTATTATCTGGTCCACAACTCCTCAGGAGCACATCGATCGCCTCAAGCGAGTGTTCCACAGGATCCACGAGCATGGCCTCCCACTCAATAGAGCCAAATGCTCGTTCGGTCAAGCAGAAATAAAGTTCCGCGGCGACCATATTTCACAGTTCGGTGTGCAGCCAGATGCAGACACGGTGGCGGCGATCAACGCCATGAAGACCCCGGAGGACAAGAAGGCGGTCCTCCGCTTCCTAGGGATGGTCAATTTCCTTGGGCAGTTTATCCCCAACCTTGCATCACACACCACAGCTCTCCACAATCTTGTCAAAAAAACTGCGGACTTCCAGTGGCTCCCCGTTCATGAGCAAGAGTGGTGTGAGCTCAGGGCGAAACTCACCAAGGCCCCGGTACTGGCGTTTTTCGACTCCGCCAAGGAGACGAAGATCTCCACTGACGCGAGCCAGGCTGGCATTGGGGCAGTACTCCTCCAGTGGGACGAATCCTCCTCCTGGGCCCCAGTCACATATGCCTCTAGAGCCATGACACCTACTGAGCAACGATACGCTCAGATTGAAAAAGAATGCCAGGGCCTCCTCACAGGGACTGACAAATTCCATGATAACCTGTATGGACTCCCCAAACTCACGGTCGAGACAGACCACAGGCCATTGGTTCACATCATCCAAAAAGACCTCAATGATATGATGCCACGGCTACAACGTATCCTCCTCAAACTCCGCCGCTATGATTTTGACCTGGCCTACACCCCGGGCAAAGAGCTCATTGTGGCTGACGCACTCTCTAGATCCATCACCACGCCGTGTGAGCAATCGGACTTTGTCTGTCAGATAGATGCTCAGGTGAAGCTTTGTGCATCCAACTTTCCGGCCACTAATGAAAGTGTCGTGCAAATGTGTCAGGAGACGTCCAGGGATTCTTTACTCCAGCGGGTAATGCGACATCTCACGGATGGTTGGCATAATGGGCAGGGCCCCCAGTTTTATAATATAAAGGACGATCTAGCGGTAGTGGACGGCATATTAATGAAGCTGGACAGGATAGTAATCCCACAGAGCATGCGAGAGCTGGTCCTCGGCCAAATCCACGAGGGTCACCTGGGGGTCGAAAAGTGTCGCCATCGAGCCCGAGAGGCAGTATATTGGCCAGGCATCAGTCAGGATATCGCCAACACGGTCCTCAATTGCCCAACGTGTCACAGGTTCCAGCCGGCTGAGCCCAAAGAGACTCGAAAGCCGCATGAACTGGTGTCCTCCCCATGGTCCAAAATTGGTATTGACCTCATTCATGCAAAGGGCCGAGACTATGTCCTCCTCATGGACTACTTTTCCAACTACCCCGAGGTGGTCAGACTGACTGACCTCACATCAGCAACGGTCATCAAGGTATGCAAAGAGACTTTTGCCCGTCATGGCATTCCACTTACAGTTATGACTGATAACGGCCCTTGTTTCTTCAGCCAGGAGTGGACGGATTTTGCCCGGCTGAACAGTTTTACGCACGTCACTTCGAGCCCCCACTACCCCCAGTCGAATGGGAAGGCTGAAAAGGGGGTCCACATTGTTAAAAGACTGTTGTGCAAAGCTGCTGACTCGGGTTCAGATTTTAACCTGGCGCTGTTAGGCTACCGGGCAACTCCTTTGTCCGCTGGCCTGTCCCCACACAGCTGCGAATGAACCGCACACTACAGACGACAGTGCCAGCTATCCATATCCCTGACCGTGACAATTGTCCGGTCCTGCAGAGGATGCAACAGTCTTGGAATCAATGCAAGTCGGCGTACGACGCCCACGCCACAGATCTCCCTGCTCTGGCTCCTGCTGACCGAGTTCGTGTTCAGCTACCTGACGGTGGCAGGTCTGCCACGGCTGTGGTGGTTAAGCAAGTGGCCCCGAGATCGTTCATCGTTCGCATGCATGATGGCTCCTTTCCTCGGCGTAATAGGCGGGCACTGCGACTACTTCCACGCCCACCACCTGAACGTGATGTCCCGCCTCGCATGCTGGTTCCTCAGGACGCACCCTTCCACGAGGACACCGATCTGCCAGTTCTTTTACCGACCTCATTGGAGGCAGTTCCGCCTGTTCAAGTGCAGGCGGCCCCTGACCCACCCTTGAGGCGGTCAACCAGAACTCGTCGCCCGCCACAGAGACTGAATTTATAGGCTGAATGTTGCATTACCTTGTGATCCGTTTACACATCTGTACATATTGTTTCTTCCTAATTTGTTATCTGCCCTCTATCTGCACTAGACACCTTCCCATGTGAATACGTTAACATACTTTGTATATATTCAGGCTCCTGTACACACACACACTCATTATTTACTGACCTACACACATTTTTTTTAATAAGTAAAAAAAAAGAAGGGGGGGGGGAGATGTCATAATATAGACACAGGTATATGATGGTGCACAGACACACAGTGATTGACACACAGGCTGACCAGTTAACACACAGAACACAGCAGCCAATCACCAGACAGGACACAACCACTGTAAAGCCAGAGGGCACTAGTTTTCCCGCTCTCTTGGGATCCAGCCTCTGAGAGAGTCCGAGCCCATGAGCAGCAACTAGAACATACACCATGTGGTAGTAAGATCATCTAGTCAGGTTAGCCTCAGGTCTCCAGTCAAGTCAGCATAGTGTCAACCCACAGTTAAACGATGTATGATAGTTAAGAGTTCAATAAAATCGAGTTGCATTTCTTCAAGTGTTGGCAGCCTGTCTCTCACTGCTGCAATAAACGCAGTCCTCGCAGACCCGGCATACCCAACACATCAAACACCTCCTGGTGCCTAGATGTAGCACACTGGCGAGTTTCTGCTCCCCGGACCAAGAATACCTGACGCTAAAATGCCGCCCCTACTATCTTCCGCGGGAGTTCAGCTCCGTTATCCTGACGGCAGTTTACATCCCACCCCATGCGAACGTGAAAATCGCACTGGACGAAATATTCACCACCACAAATAGCCTTGAAATGAAACATCCCGAGGTCTTGTTCATTGTACCTGGGCACGTCAATCAGGCCAAGCTCAAGAGCATACTATCAAGTTACCACCAACACGTCACCTGTTCCACCAGAGGCCCAAACATCCTGGACCGCTGCTACACAAATATCAAACATGCCTACCGCTCTATCGCCCGCCCACACTTTGGCAAATCTGACCACAAGGCTGTTGCTCCTGCTCCCGGCTTATATTCAAAAACTGAAGCGGGAGAATCCGTCAAAGAAAGTTGTGCGTTGTTGGTCTGAGGAATCGATATCCTACGGGACTGCTTAGAGTCAGTGGACTGGTCAGTATTTAAAAACTCTGCGACCAGCCTGAAAGAGTAAGCCACTACAGTAACTGACTTCATTGGTAAGTGTGCAGAAGACTGTGTGCCAAAAGAGCAAGTCCGCGTCTTTCCCAACCGGAAACCCTGGATGAACAGGGATATCTACTGCTTGCTGTAGTCTAGGTCTGAGGCGTTCAAGTCAGCGACCCTGACCTCTACAAGAAAGCCAGATATGATCTAAAGAAATCCATCAAATATGCCAAAGGACAGTACCAGACCAAACTCGAGTCCCAGGCTAGCCACACGGATCCCCGCCGTCCATGGCATGGTCTGCAAGACATAACAGGCTACAAGGTGAAGGCATGTAAAATCGTCGGTTCCAACGCACCCCTCCCTGATGAGCTCAATGCATTCGATGTCCGCTTTGTGCAAGAGGTCAGTGAGAGAAAGCCCTCCACCCCAGAAGCCGCGGATGAACTTGTATCTGAGATCACCACTGCAGACATCAGAGTAGCCTTCTCGAAGGTCAACCCACGGAAAGCCACTGGGGTACCTGAACGAGCACTCCGGTCTTGCGCGGATCAGCTGGCGGGGCTATTCGCAGACATCTTCAACATCTCTTTACAACAATCTGAGGTCCCAATCTGCTTCAAGAAGATGACCATCATCCCTGTACTAAAAGAAAGTCAAGCAGCGTGCCTTAATGACTAACGTCCAGTGGCTCTGACATCCATCATCATGAAGTGCTTCTAAAGGTTAGTCATGGCACGAATCAACTCTAGCCTCCCGGATTGCCTTGATCCACGACAATTTGCCTACCGCTGCAACAGGTCCACAGCAGACGCCATCTCCATGGCCCTGCACTCTACCCTGGAACACCTGGATAACAAAGACACCTATGTCAGACTCCTTTTTATCGACTACAACTCAGCCTTCAACACCATCATTCCTATGAAACTCATCTCCAAAATCCGTGGCCTTGGCCTCGGCTCCTCCCTCTGTGACTTGGTCCTGAACTTTCTAACCCACAGGCCACAATCAGTAAAGATAGGTAACAACACCTCCTCCACAATCGTCCTCAACACCGGTGCCCCACAAGGCTGTGTCCTCAGCCCCCTACTATACTCCTTATACATCTATGACTGTGTGGCCAAATTCCCCTAAAGTCGATTTTCAAATTTGCTGATGACACCACCGTTGTGGGTCGGATTTCAAACAATGACGAGATAGAGTACAGGAATGAGATAGAGAATCTGGTGAACTGGTGCGACAACAATAATCTCTCCCTCAATGTCAACAAAACAAAGGAGATTGTCATCGACTTCAGGAAGTGTAATGTAAATATGCCCCTGTCTACATCAATGGGAACAAAGTAGACAGAGTCAAGAGCTTGAAGCTTTTAGGCGTACAGATCACCAACAGCCTGTCCTGGTCCCCCCATGCCGACACTATAGTTAAGAAAGGCCACCAACGACTCTACTTTCTCAGAAGACTAAGGAAATTTGGCATGTCAGCTACGACCCTCACCAACTTCTACAGATGCACCATAGAAACCTTTCTGGTTGTATCACAGCTTGGTATGGAGCCTGCTCTTCCCAAGACCACAGGAAACTATAAAAGGCCGTGAATCTAGCCCAGTCTATTACGCAAACCAGCCTCCCATCCACTGACTCTATCTATAATTCCCGCAGTCTCAGAAAGGCAGCCAGCATAATTAAGGACTCCACGCACCCCGGACATGCTCTCTTCCACCTTCTTCCGTCAGGAAAAAGATACCAAAGTTTGAGGTCACGTACCAACCAACTCAAGAACAGCTTCTTCCCTACTGCCATCAGACTTTTGAATGGACCTACCTCATATTCAGTTGATCTTTTCTCTGCACCTTGCTATAACTGTAACATTATATTCTGCAGTCTCTCCTCCCTTCCTTACATACGGTATGCATTGTTTGTACAGCATGCAAGAAACAATACTTTTCACTGTATACTAATACATGTGACAATAATAAATCAAATAAAATTTTAAAAAAAGGTTTGAAACAATACATAACTTGGTAATTTAATGAATTATATAAAAAACTACCATAAATAATTTAATTTAGAAATGGTCCAAACACATAAAGGCTGGCAGGTCAGGTAATGCATCAAGGCTGTAACATGCGTGAGTTCTTGGATAACATTGTGATCTCTTAGAATAGGTCTTGATTTGGTAAGTGGACAAGGATAGGAGGGTGTGATTGTAATCGAGGCAGGCTAAGGTGTTATGGGTCCGGGTTTACAGAACCCCAAAGTATTTCATGGAGTTCAACCGACCCACAACTTTTAATAGATTGTGGTGTGGGAAGCACACTCTCCAGGTGTGATAAAGCACTAAAGCAGAAATGGACATGTGGTTTTTAAAACAAAGTAATGTTTATTCTATGAACTCAAGTTAACCTTTTAAAACAAACATTGAATATCTTAACACCCATTACTTCAAAGATAACCTCAAAAGACTACAACACTAAATAATCCTTCAAACTGTTCCTTTAAACATCCAAAAGACTTCAAACCTTCAAAAATAGGAGCACATTAGGTTACATTCAATATATTTATAGTCTTTGGCTTGCAGAAATCAACAGACCAGCTCTGTGTTTCTTCCTGCAGCTCACAGTAAAACACACAGACACTCCCAGCTGCTTTCTCAAACTGAAACTCAAAAAAGCAGAAGTGAGCTCAGCTCCCCCCACCCTCTGACATCACTTTAGTAATATGATCAGCACCATTTTCTTAAAGGTACATTGCTAAACATCCATTTCTTAAAGGCGCTCTCACATGATAAAGGGAACCTGAGGAAGGAGTGCAGGAGTGTCAGCCTCCACAATTGTACAATAGGTTTGAGGTTCTCTCGGCTAGTCTGGATGAGAGTGGGTGCTTCAGAATGGATGAGCAAACTGACCCTGGCACTGTTGCACAGGAAACCATTCAAGTGTGGGAAGCAATAAGAAGATAGTGGTAGTAGGGGAGAGTATAATCACTGGGATTGACACCGTCCTCTACATCAAAGCACATGAATCTAGACGGCTGTGGTGCCTGCTGGGTGCCAGGGTTCATGACATTTATTCAGGACTGGAAAAGAAGTTGCAGTGGAAGTGGGAGGATCCAGTGATCTTGGTTCATGTAGGCACCAAAGAAATACGTAAATCTTGGATAGAGTTTCTGTATAGAGGCTAGAAGGAGCTGTGCACTAATAGAAAAGCAGAACCTCAAAGGTTATAATCTCCGGATTATTAGTTGAGCCACATGCAAATTATCATCGGTTACATAAAATTACAGCAATGAATGCATGGTTCAAAGGCTTATGCGGGAAAACTGGGTTCTGGATTGTGGGTCACTGGCACCAATACTGGGGAATGTGGGGGATGTATCATTGTGACAGTCTACACCTGAATAGTACTGCAACTTGCAAACTGTACAACCAGGGAAGTAGTGAGTGCTTAAAACTCAATAGTGTGGGCAATGGGTCAAATGTGGAAAGATTTGATCAACTTGAGGGAACAGAGAAAAATAATAATATGAGGAATGAAGGTCAGATAATGGCAGGAAGGAACAGAGATCCAAAATAAAGAATGTAAAAAGAATCAAAACAAGATGTTACCTAGAAAAGAAAACTTAACGGCTCTGTATCTAAATGCTCGTAGAATTCTGTAAAGTCTCCGTCAAGGGACTGCTCGGAAGCGATGTCTGTAGCAAAATTTGAGTTTTATTATTGTTGCTATATTGATCTGGTTATAAATATGGCGTTCAATATGGTCACCTTTCTCAATCCTAATTATGTTTATGCCTTAGAGTCGCCAGGTATCTCTCGATACCGCCACAAGGTTCAACCCGAATACCGATCAAAGAGCCAATACACCAGTTAGTTAGTTCAAAGTCAATACTATTTACTTACGCACACAGTAAGATCTACTCATGCACAACAGTACTACAAATTAAACTATCTCTAACGCTAACGCCTATACTTAACTTCGGGTGCCCACTTAGTCAGAGGAACAATGGCCGTTGTTCGGATCTGAGGCTGTTGGGTTTGAAGGTATACAGGAGAACAGCTAAGGTCGTCCTTCTGGTAGCGAGCGTTGACCTTGAACTTACTTGCTTCTGGTGATGCTGCTGGACGGGTCTCCCTGCTTTGAGAGCCAAGTCCAAGAGAGCGATTCTCTCGTGGAGGTTCCTTCTTATACTTGGGGTGGCTTTGCGTGCTTTTAGGCAGGCCTTAAACTTGTTCCCAATTAATTGGGCCGCTTCTCGATCACTGTTATTGATCTTGACCAATAAAGGGGTGGGTGCCCTGATGGCTGGGCGTGTCTCAGGTGGCTGTTGGCCTTGCTTTGTTTGTGCTTTTCTGTTGGGGAACTGATGCCGGGATGTCTGCAATAGTATTGGTTACCTGAGTGTCATTCCTATGTTTCCCGGAGATGGGCCATCAATATGCTAATCGACCCATAGTTTCAATTCCGTCTGGGAGATGTTTCCCAAATATGCATTCCGGCTCTGTGCCCGCTTGTTTTCTAGTACTGTCCACAGTTCCCTACATTCTTTGCGAGCATCCATTTTGTATTCTGGAAGTGGCCATCCCAGCTGGCTACACTCCCTCCTTGTGATCCTCAACGCAACGCGTGAAGGATCATATTGCTGCATCTTCTTTGTTCTCTTCCTGAGTCAAGCACCCGCAAGCAAAGACAGGCTCTACTCTACTCTGACCTATGAATTGGAACTTTTACCTAAATTGTTTTATATACACACATTATTATAAAATTCTACAGGGCGCTATGACATTCAGGCATGCATTACAATTAAAACACGGGAAACTCTAACTATTCTTATCTAAACTATCCTTAATCAATGAAAAGCATGTGCAACATTATAAACTGTACAGTAGCAACAATACATGTCTCTGTGGCTTGACAGAGTTTTACATCTTTTTTATTAGAGCAAACAAACAAACAAAAAAGGTTGATGCACTTTAATTTACTGAAAGTGAGTGGGGGGTTTGCTGAAGTCCGAAGATAGCAGGTCTGAATGTCTATCCCGGAGTGCGGGAGGCTTTACTTCGCCATTTCCTAAGTCTCAGTATCTGGATGACACTGCAGAGTATTGCAATGACTAGCAGTGCTTTTACAACGTAGGACAGGGAATACCAGGTGACAAACTTGTCACACCAGGTCGGTGTATCAGTTGCTGTCTCTGGGTGTAGTGTGTGGCAGGGATGGGAAACATTCATGGCCTGTGGGGTAGGGGTCAGGGGGGTCGCGTCCGCGTGCAATTGGAGGGATCCCGTGAAGATCCAAATGTAGACCATGATGTCAGTCTTCATGTTCTCTTCATTTTTCCGTGGTCTTCCTGAGGCTTCTGTGGTTCTGGATTTCTGTGGACTTGAGCATCATATCTGTTATTATCTTGCTTAAGATCTCGTATGTCTGTCTGTCTGTCCTTTTATTACCAATTACCCATTATAATTGGTCACCATATGTGACTCCCTCTTTTTTAAACCAAATATTTTGGCCCAAGACATCCGAGAAGAAAATACTGTCACAGCGCGAGCAGTCTTGCAGCCTGTGTGATCGATGCAGTGAGTGTACCATCCCAGTGTTTGAGGATGTAAATAGCACATGGAGAGCAACCTAAGGGTCGCTGGAAAACAAACAAAAGAGTTTTGAACCAAAAGTTCCGAATGGGGTGCGTATGGGCCGAGGCGGGTAAGAATGGATGGAATCCCTGGGTAGGACGGTGACCAGTGCCATATGTGCACTACCTGAGCATAGCTGACCAGATTGGGGTCCTTAGGCAGGGCCGTTACTCCACTGCCTGAGTGAACGGACAAGAACGGAAAGAATTTGTGTTCGCCGTGGATGTTGCCTCTTGAATGTTACCTTAGAATCAGAAGAGTAGCTATGATCGCTTGTCTGTCGACAAACTTGTTCCTTTAACTGCCAGTGGGCGTTAAAAGAGTGGTGGCGTGGGGTCATGAATAAACTTTAAGTGCACAAACAACATTCAACATTTGCAGTAACAAACATTTAAAGTAACAAACTAACATAACAAAATCGGGCAGGCTCCATCAGAAGGACACCGTAAATCTCCATTGGTTCCTTTTTACCATCATCTGGACACCTCATTGCTCTATTGCGAACAGAGTCGCAAAGGGGTTCGTCTGGTGGGAGTCAGACTCTAAGTCATCATCTTCTCCCGGTTGCCATACTTGTGACTGGAGTAGCTGTGCTAAAGCTGCTTGGGGCGAATTGGGGTCCATCTCATCGTTCCGGAGGAGTCTGAACGAATTGTCTCGGTGCCAGTGTTTCGTGTCGAAGTTGGAGGTGCTAGGTGGTAATCCATAGTCGTTGCCCTGTGGGTCTGGATCACGGGCTTTAATGTACGTGGTCTCAAAGGGGTCAAATGAATCTTGTTCGGAGTCGCTGGGAGTGGGGCCCGGTGCGGGAGTGTAATCGTGGTGTGGTGTCATGGGGCTGTCGCTATCGCTGTCGCTGCTGGTTAGATGAAGGGAGAGGTGGAGTCATGCCTCTGGGGGTGGAGTCGAAGTAGTGTCTGAGGATGGGCTGGACTCGTTGGGGGAGGGTAGGAATAGGTCGTTCGTGGGCGGGACGTGTTCATCTGCTGCTGCAAGTGAGAAGTGGTGTGAATGGTTGTTCTGTTGTAGCCACCTAAAATGGCTGATTCCCGATTAATTTGGCCAAAACCCGATATAAAATGGCTAACCGAAAAGGCTGATGGGAAAAGCAGCCAACAGGACACAAACGGACAGCTGCAGACAAAATAGCGTATTCGGCTCTGGGGAAGTCGGCCCAGATCGATACCTGCAACCATTAGAAGCACATCAACACAGACATCTGCAGTTAAATCGGCTATCCCCGGGAACAATTGCAACATATTAGCAATTGAATGCCGGGCCAGACCTCTCGGCGCCTGCAGTGGCCAGAACAAAGACAGGTGACGGACCACCCCCCCGATCGAGGAATCGCCCCATTATTGGAGCATATCGAACCCAGTGATTGGGAACAAGTCCAAGACTCAGGGTCAAGGGCCGCCCCGAGAGGCGGGAAGCCCCGGTGCCCTATAAATTGAGGGGCCAAGTTCAGATCGCCTTCTCTCTCCCTTCTTCTCCTGCTCGCAACCTTCGCAAGAACATCGACCAGAAACTGTAAGTTTGACTCCAGCAATCGTTAACCGATAGAGACTCCTAGCCATCGACCCGTATCAGCCTTTTGAATCCCGCAGGCCAGATCCAATTCGATAAACCATTTATTTCCCTGACCTGGTGGGCCATCCCCATAAGTTAAGTATTGGCCAGTAGTTGTAGGTAGTGATATAGAAAGTAGGATTATTGTGTAAGTATTTATTGCTGTACATAATAAATGACCGTTGATTTCAATCTTACTAAGCGGTGTGCTAACTTATTAATCATAACTCGAGCTTGAACCACATGGCGGTATCAGAAAGATACCTGGCGACTCATGAGCAAAGGTGACATAATCAGAGCTAATAAAACTAAGGCTAATAAGAGCAACACTGTGTGCCATGAGCCTTAAGCTGGTTTATGTGCAACCATGCAGACTTGCCATTTGGATAGGTGATTTTATATACGGAGGGGCTGACTTTATCGGAAATGGAGTAGGGTCCTGCAAATTTGGGGGAGAGGAATGAACTGGGGTTGTATAGGGATAGCATGACCTGCTACCCTACTACAAATTCTGTGGCGTGTACTGTCTTGTCAAAGCAAACTTTACTTTGCTTCTTGCGTGTCCCAAGCCTAACAGTTGCAGCAAGTTGGGCTGCTTTTACATTCTCTATAATATGTTGAACTGCTTTCTCATGGGTGAGGGCGGTGACTGTGGGGCTGGCCAAATCCAGTCCTAACAAATATTCTGTCCCTTTCATGGGTCGTCCGGTCGTCGTCCGAGGGTGTGGGGGGTGTATCCTGTCGACGTGGATACCGTGTTTCTTATGAACATTATTGCAAAGGGGAGAACTGTGTTAAAAGCAACACTCAGAAAAATGGTGCAACAATACAATAGCAACTGTTACTATTACTATCCCAGTTGCTATTGTATTGTTGCACCATTTTTCTGAGGGTTGCTTTTAAGGTCCTATTCATTCTCTCAACTATGCCGCTTGATTGGAGGTGTTATGCAATGTGGAATTTTTGTTTGATTCTGAAAATTGTGAGGACGTTTTTCATTATTCGTCCTGTAAAATGTGAGCCTTGGTCAGACTCTATGCTGCGGGGATGTCCCCATCTTGTAACGATGTGCTGAGTGAGGATTTTGGCTGTCGCTTTAGCCATGTTCGTTCTGGATGGAAAAGCTTCCACCCATTTTGTGAAGGTGTCGATGACCACCAACACATACTTAAAACCATTCTTGCAGGGGGGTAGGGGTCTGATATAATCAATTTGCAAATTGGTCCAGGGGCCATTAACGGGGTGGGTGCGACTAAGCTGACCTTTCCTTGCATATCTGTCCGGGTTGTTCTGGGCACAGATTAAACAGTTTTCAATGTAGTGCGTTACATTGGATTTCCAATCGGGCCACCAGCAGAGAGGTCTGAGGTGGATGAGGGTTGCCTCTATGCCTTGATGTCCATGGTTCTCATGGAATAGACAAATAATCTGGTTTCTGGCCTGATTGGGGACTACGTAAATACCTTCTTTTGAAATTACACTGTCATGTGTTGTTAACGTGTTTTTGTATTTATCATAGGGGGCTGGGAAGTTGCCTTTTAAAACTTCCCTGAGCTGTGGCGTCTTCTTTTTGAGCCTGTGGTAAATCCTGAATGTTGGTCTGTGAGACCTGAACCACGTGTACTGAGGCACTCTCGGGAGAATTCCAAAAGTGACCGTGTCTGGAACCTGCCTTTGCGAGGGCGTCAGCCTTAACGTTACCAGGGGAGGAAGAACGATGGTGGTTACGAACTTTAATAATACCATATTTCCAATGTTTTACTGTCTTTAGGATATGCTGGAGTAATGGGGCTGAGGGTAAGGTTTTTTCCATTTGCGGAGACGAAACCTCTAGATTCCCACAGGGGTAGGAATTCTGTCAAACTAATACAGACATTTAAACTGTCCGAATATATGTCGGCTGGGGTCGGGAATGAGTCAGGGTGCTCTACAATATACGCTACGGCTTCTAATTCTGCTGCCTGTCAGCCGGGTAATTTCAAAGATATTTCTTCAAACGCGTGTCCCTGCGTGTCCTCTACATATATACCGCAACCGGCTATCCTTTTACTGTTCAAAACTGGAGGAGCCATCCACATAAATCCTAAGGGGTGCACCTATGTCTTTGGGCTGGGGTCTCTGGGGTGTAGTACCTGGTTTTGGGGGAGCTGACTTTGGCACAAAGGGTCCTGTATTGTGCCGAGTGGTTATTATTTCACACTCACGTGGGGTGCCGGCATAGTGTAAATTGTCTGCGAGGAAAGTGTGTGTTTTTGTCCTCTTCACTGTAATGTCCCGTCCCTGTAAGAGAAGGGCCCATCGAGCTGCGCAAATTTGGCTGACTGTGCCGTCCTTCAATCTACCATCTAGTAGGGGTTGTGTTGGGGTGTGCTCAGTTAAAATGGTGATGGGGTTGAGTCCTGTAATGTAGGCGAAGTATTGAACTGCCCACAAAACTGCGAGCAGGTGCCTTTCGCAGGCAGAAAATCCTTGCTCAACTGGATCAAGTACTCGTGAGGCGTATGCCACGGGGCCTAAACGATCATGTCTTTCTTGGAGGAGCACGGCCGAAAGGGTCTGGTGGCTGGTTGCAACTTCAATTGCGTATGGGGATAGTGGACCTGGGACCTGTAATGCGGGGACTGTGTTGAGGGCTTGTTTTAATGCATCCACGGCATCCATGTGCTGTGGAAGCCATTCCCATGTCTTGTTCCTTGTCTCTGAATAAAGCTCATAGTCTTAAAGTTGAAGTAGATACTTTATTGTGAGTCCGTTCTCTCTCCAGCGCTTAACTTAATGTTACATCTGAGTTGCCTGCCTGTTCTGCTCCCATCTGCCGTTCCTGTGTAGTGTGTCCTGACTTCCTGTTCATGTGTATTTATACCTCTCCCGTGCTCCCTCTAGTGCTTGCTCAGTTGTATTGCATTTACACAGATATACAATCACCACATACCCCCTTTTTTCTTTACATATTTTCTGTACAGTGTTAAAGAAAATTGTACAAAACAGTTAGATTACTTATGATATGTGTATCTGTACAAGTGATGATGATATTGGATATTTTACAACGCCAATTAATATTTATGAGTCCAATCTTAATAAAAACATTTATGAGTCCAAAGTTGATGAATTTGTTTGTTGAGTTTTTTCTTTTTCGTTATTGACGTGGTGATATTGATATTGCAACTCCATTATGAATGTTGTCGTTGTTCTTGTTTTTAAGTAACCAACACGTCATCCCGAGGTGTTTGAATGGTCGAACCACTGATGTTGATTGACATGGACTTTTTTCTGTGCTTGTGGTATTGATTTAGTGTGTCATCTGCCTTGAAAGCTGGTGTGCTTGTTTGTTCTGGAGCAGATGTGAATTCATGAGGTTCTTTGTCCTGCCATGGCATGTTTGTAGTCTTGTCATTGTTTTGCAGTGTGCTGTGGCATTGCCCTTCTTGTGCAGAGTTGTACCATTTTGTACAGGTCGTTGTTTCATTGTTGTTGTTTCTGTCGTTTCTGTCTTTGTTGTTTTCGTTGTCATTCTTGTTGTTCTTTTTTGTCGTTTCTGTCTCTGTTGTTTTTGTTGTCGTTCTTGTTGTTTTTGTTGTGCTTGTTGTTTCTGTTTTTGTTGTTCTTGCCGTGCTTGTTGTTGTCTTTGTTATGCTTCTTGTTGTTTTTGTTGTTGTGCTTATAGTTTTTGTTGTTGCTGATGTTGTTCTTGTTTCTGCTGTGCTTCTTGCGGTTTTTGTTGTTCTTGTTGCGCTCAGTGAGTTGGTCACACCGCAGATTAAAATTACTGAGGCAGATAGGGAAAGGGTGACCAACAGACAGAGTAGGAAGGCAGTGCAGGGATCCCCTGCGGTCATCTCCCTCCAAAACAGATTTACCGTTTTGGAAACTGTTGGGGGAGATGGCTCACCAGGGGAAGGTGGCAGCAGCCAGGTTCATGGCACCTTGGCTGGCTCTGCTGCACAGAAGGGCGGGAAAAAGAGTGGCAGAGCTATAGTGATAGGGGATTCAATTGTAAGGGGAATAGACAGGCGTTTCTGCGGACGCAAACGAGAATCCAGGTTGGTATGTTGCCTCCCTGGTGCAAGGGTCAAGGATGTCTCGGAGCGGCTGCAGGGCATTCTGGAGGGGGAGGGTGAACAGCCAGCTGTCGTGGTGCATATCGGCACCAACGATATAGGTAAAAAAACGGGATGAGGTCCTACAAGCTGAATTTAGGGAGTTAGGAGTTAAACTAAAAAGTAGGACCTCAAAGGTAGTAATCTCAGGATTGCTACCAGTGCCACGTGATAGTCAGAGTAGGAATGACAGGATAGCTAGGATGAATACGTGGCTTGAGAGATGGTGCAAGAGGGAGGGTTTCAAATTCCTGGGACATTGGGACCGGTTCTGGGGGAGGTGGGACCTGTACAAATCGGACGGTCTGCATCTGGGTGGGACCGGAACCAATGTTCTCGGGGGGGTGTTTGCTAGTACAGTTGGGGAGGGTTTAAACTAATGTGCCAGGGGGATGGGAACCGATGTAGGAAGTCAGTGGGGACAGAAACAAAAGGCAGGAAGGGAGAGTGTGTAAAGCATGACCAGAGAAAGCAGGGCAGAGAGCAAGGAAGGTCTACATTAAACTGCATTTATTTCAATGCAAGGGGCCTGACGGGCAAAGCGGATGAACTCAGGGCATGGACGGGCACATGGGACTGGGATATTATAGCTATGACTGAAACATGGCTAAGGGAGGGGCAGGACTGGCAGCTCAATGTTCCGGGGTACAGATGCTATAGAAAGGATAGAACAGGAGGTAAGAGAGGAGGGGGAGTGGCGTTTTTGATTAGGGAGAACATCACGGCAGTACTTAGAGGGGATATATCCGAGGGTTCGCCCACTGAGTCTATATGGGTGGAACTGAAAAATAAGAAGGGAGAGATCACCTTGGTAGGACTGTACTACAGGCCCCCAAATAGTCAGCGGGAAATTGAGGAGCAAATATGTAAGGAGATTACAGATAGCTGCAAGAATAATAGGGTGGTAGTAGTAGGGGTCTTTAACTTTCCCAACATTGACTGGGACAGCCATAGCATTAGGGGCTTGGATGGAGGGAAATTTGTTGAGTGTATTCAGGAGGAATTTCTCATTCATTATGTGGATGGACCGACTAGAGAGGGGGCAAAACTTGACCTCGTCTTGGGAAATAAGGAAGGGCAAGTGACAGAAGTGTTAGTGAGGGATCACTTTGGGACAAGTGACCATAATTCCATTAGTTTTAAGATAGCTATGGAGAATGCTAGGTCTGGCCCAAGAGTTAAAATTCTTAATTGGGGCAAGGCCAATTTTGATGGTATCAGACAGGAACTTGCAGAGGTAGATTGGGGGAGACTGTTGGCAGGCAAAGGGACGGCTGGTAGATGGGAGGCTTTTAAAAATGTGTCAACCAGGGTGCAGGGTAAGCACATTCCCTTTAGAGTGAAGGGCAAGGCTGGTAGAAGTAGGGAACCCTGGATGACTCGAGATATTGAGACTCTGGTCAAAAAGAAGAAGGAGGCATATGACGTACATAAGCAACTGGGATCAAGTGGATTCCTTGAAGAGTATAGAGATTGTCGAAGTAGAGTTAAGAGGGAAATCAGGAGGGCAAAAAGGGGACATGAAATTGCTTTGGCAAATAATGCAAGGGAGAATCCAAAGAGATTCTGCAGATACATAAAGGGGAAAAGAGTAACTAGGGACAGAGTAGGGCCTCTTAAGGATCAACAAGGACATCTATGTGCAGAGCCACAAGAGTTGGGTGAGATCCTGAATGAATATTTCTCATCGGTATTCACGGTGGAGAAAGGCATGGATGTTAGGAAACTAAGGGAAATAAATAGTGATGTCTTGAGAAGTGTGCATATTACAGAGGAGGAGGTGCTGGAAGTCTTAAAGCGCATCAAGGTAGATTAATCCCCGGGACCTGATGAAATGTATCCCAGGATGTTGTGGGAGGCTAGGGAGGAAATTGCGGGTCCCCTAACAGAGATATTTGAATCATCGGCAGCCACAGGTGAGGTGCCTGAAGATTGGAGAGTGGCGAATGTTGTGCCCTTGTTTAAGAAGGGCAGCAGGGAAAAGCCTGGGAACTACAGACCGGTGAGCCTAACGTCTGTAGTAGGTAAGTTGCTAGAAGGTATTCTGAGAGACAGGATCTACAAGCATTTAGAGAGGCAAGGACTGATTCGGGGCAGTCAGCATGGCTTTGTGTGTGGAAAATCATGTCTCACAAATTTGATTGAGTTTTTTGAGGGGGTGACCAAGAAGGGAGATGAGGGCAGTGCAGTAGACGTTGTCCACATGGACTTTAGCAAAGCCTTTGACAAGGTACCGCATGGTAGGTTGTTGCAGAAGGTTAAAGCTCACGGGATCCAGGGTGAGGTTGCCAATTGGATTCAAAATTGGCTGGACGACAGAAGGCAGAGGGTGGTTGTCGAGGGTTGTTTTTCAAACTGGAGGCCTGTGACCAGTGGTGTGCCTCAGGGATCGGTGCTGGGTCCACTGTTATTTGTGATTTATATTAATAATTTGGATGAGAATTTAGGAGGCATGGTTAGTAAGTTTGCAGATGACACTAAGATTGGTGGCACAGTGGATAGTGAAGAAGGTTATCTAGGATTGCAACGGGATCTTGATCAATTAGGCCAGTGGGCCGACGAATGGCAGATGGAGTTTAATTTAGATAAATGTGAGGTGATGCACTTTGGCAGATCGAATCAGGCCAGGACCTACTCAGTTAATGGTATGGCGTTGGGGAGAGTTATAGAACAAAGAGATCTAGGAGTACAGGTTCATAGCTCCTTGAAGGTGGAGTCGCAGGTGGACAGGGTGGTGAAGAAGGCATTCGGCATGCTTGGTTTCATTGGTCAGAACATTGAATACAGGAGTTGGGACGTCTTGTTGAAGTTGTACATGACATTGGTACGGCCACACTTGTAATACTGTGTGCAGTTCTGGTCACCCTATTTTCGAAAGGATATTATTAAACTGGAAAGAGTGCAGAAAAGATTCAATAGGATGTTGCCGGGACTTGATGGTTTGAGTTATAAGGAGAGGCTGGATAGACTGGGACTTTTTTCCCTTGAGCGTAGGAGGCTTCGGGGTAATCTTATAGAGGTCTATAAAATAATGAGGGGCATAGATAAGGTAGATAGTCAACATCTTTTTCCAAAGGTAGGGGAGTCTAAAACTAGAGGGCATAGGTTTAAGGTGAGAGGGGAGAGATTCAGAAGGGCCCAGAGGGGCAATTTCTTCACTCAGAGGGTAGTGAGTGTCTGGAATGGGCTGCCAGAGGTAGTAGTAGAGGCGGGTACAATTGTGTCTTTTAAAAAGCATTTAGATAGTTACATGGGTAAGATGGGTATAGAGGGTTATGGGCCAAGTGCGGGCAACTGGGACTAGCTTAATGGTAAAAACTGGGCGGCATGGACTGGTTGGGCCGAAGGGCCTGTTTCCATGCTGTAAACTTCTATGATTCTATGATTCAATGAGTGTTCTTTGTGGATAATTTGAATAATTGTCACAGTTATTGGTGTGAGTGTCCTTTGTGGTATCTGTTACATTGAGCGTTTCGTCTAGAGAATGGTCTGATGTTGCATTGATCTTGGTGACATCAGTCATTTGTGGTGGATTTGATTCATCTTCTTTGCTTCCTTGGTGCTCCTCTTCTGGAGTCATTCTCTTCACAATTTATTTTTCTTGTTGGTCTTTGTGCTCCTCTTCTGGAGTCAAAATCTTCAAGATTTCATTCTCTTGTGAGTCTTGGTGCTCCTCTTGCGGAGTCAAAATCTTCACAATTTCATTTTGCTGTGGGTCGTGGTGCTCCTCTTCTGGAGTCAACATCTTCAAGATTTCAATTGACGTGGTCTCTCTGTACTCTTGGGTAGCCCTCTCTGTGCTCCTGCACAGACAAGCTGAGATCTGTCAGTCTCGCTGTGATCCTGCACCTCCTGTATGTCGAGTGTGATGACATTGTCACTGTTTTCGCATGCAGTGGATAGACATTCAGTGTCTTCTTCTTGATTATGTGAGCTTGGTAGACTTTCATAGTCTGCTTGTGGTTGCTCAGATCTGGTGGGTACAGCTTCATGGTCTTGATCATGCATGGCGTTCGATACGGAGTGTTTGCTTGCTTCCATTTTGGAGTCTGTCAACGAGCTGTCCGTGGAGGCTTGCGTCGCTCCCTCTGTGGAGTCTTTCATCGCTCTCTCTGTGGAGTCAATCTGTGCTCTCTCAACGGAGTCGTTCTATGCTCTTTGTGTGGCGTTGTCTTCTTCTTGGGTATTGCTGTCATCCAATGTCTCGACGATCTGCCATGGCATCATGGTATTCGATTCATCTACCATGAGTAGAGTCGTGTTGAGCTTTGCAACCGTGTTGCTGATGCTGTGATCAGCATATCCGAATAACTCAGCCAACTCAGCCATGTCTGAGTAGTATTGTTCAAAAAACAAATCATCTTTTTTTGTTTCGGATTTGTTTTCGTTCTCTTCACTCTGGGTGGTGCAGGCTGCTTGTTCCAGGGTATTGTGAAAGTTAATTTCAACTGCTGGTGTTAATTCAGGCATTGGTCCGTTTTTTGAGGTCAGAAAATTGGGTTTTACAGCTTTAAATTTCTTTTTGTTCATTTTCGTGCATTTCCCTTTTAATTGGGCGTGGTCCGGGTCCACTGACGTCATGACATTCATGATGTCATGCATAGGGCTCGATTGCGCATGCGCACATCAATCTTCTTTTACTGTGCGCTGTTTTGTCCACTACGCATGTGCGGCTTCGGTTTCCTGCGCATGCGCAGACGCAGATTTTCGTCTTTTGTTCCCCGGAGACTGTGAATTGCACTCTGACACCATTTTACAGTGTTTTTCAGCGTTTTTGCTTTGTAAAACATTAAAGTTACTTTTTTCTTTCGACCTGGACTTTTCAATCACGATTTTCAGAGTTAACCCTTTATGTTCTGGTTTTGATTGTTTGAGTTTTGCATCACTCATTCCCTGTGCAATTTGGTCTCTGGGCATTGACTGTTTTAAAGCAGCATTGTTACTGATGTTGCAGTAATCTTCAAATTTTTTCAGTATTACTTCTAATTTGGTGCTGGTGCTGTCTTCACCTTTCAAGTATTTCAAGCAATTATAGATTTTTCTAACTTTCTGTCCTGCTGTTGCGAGTAGCAGCGCTATTTTTGTTGCGTTAGAGACTGCGTTCATATCATTTGCTACGATACATATCCCAAACATTTGTTTAAAGCTTTTCCAGTTATTACTTAAATTACCAGTTGTTTCCAGCTGCGGTGGAAGTCCAAATTGCAGTAAATCAGCGAAGTCTTGCAACATCTTTCTTGCCATTCTGGTCTTTCTATGGCTGCAGCTTGTGTAATCTTATAGTAAGCGTTCTGCAGCCAGTCCTGGTACCAATATGTTGTTCCGTGTCTCTGAATAAAGCTCGTAGTCTTAAAGTTGAAGTAAATGCTTTATTGTGAGTTTGTTCTCTCTCCAGCGCTTAACTTTAATGTTACATCTGAGCTGCCTGCCTGTTCTGCTCCCAGCTGCTGTTCCTGTGAAGTGTGTCCTGACTTCCTGTTCGTGTGTATTTATACTCTCCTGTGCTCCCTCTAGTGCTTGCTCAGTTGTATTGCATCTACACAGTATGGTAGGCACCACTGATGTATAGATTTGGTGCTTTGTGGTAAGGCCATGTACTACAGGTACGGGGGTAGTTCCCTGCCTGCTGGCTACGCCCAGTAGGCGGAGTATAAATATGTGTGCTCCCCGTACAGCAGCCATTTTTCCAGCTGCTGTAGGAGGCCACACAACTTAGTGTAGTAAAGCCTCGATTGCATACAACTCTCGTCTTTGTGTAATTGATCGTGCATCAATTTATTACACTAAATTTTTCAGAAGATGGACCTCTGCATCAAGCCGGATCGCCTGCAGCTGGATCCGCAATCAGGCAACGCCAAAAAGGACTTTGAACATTGGCTAGCCTGTTTCGAAGCTTACATCAGGTCTGCACCAGACCCAATTCCGGAAGCTCAGAAGATTCAAATCCTCTACACGCGGCTGAGCTCCAATGTCTTTTCACTTATCCAGGACGCGCCGACCTACGAAGATGCCATTGCGCTACTGAGGAAACCTATGCTAAGCGGACTAACACGCTCTACGCCAGACACATCCTCTCCACTTGTAGTCAACTTCCTGGTGAGTCAGTGGAAAATTTCTGGCGTGCTCTAATTCCCCTAGTCAGAGACTGTGACTGTCAGGCCGTCACGGCCACGGAACACTCGAACTTGCTCATGAGAGATGCTTTTTTTACTGGGATAGGGTCAAATTACATCCGCCAGCGCCTCTTAGAAGGGGCCACGCTCGACCTCGCGGCAACTAAAAAGCAAGCGCTCTTGCTGACGGTCGCTTCGCACAACATCCAGCCCTACACCCCCGGCCGTGCGGCCCACCCCTCCTACACATCGGGGACGCCTCAGACGGCCGCCCCATCGGGGACCCCAGTCAGCCATCCCCATGCCTGTGCCACGCGGCAGCCAACCAACCCTGGGGGCCCAAATGTTACTTCTGTGGGCAGCCAAAACACCCCCGACAACGCTGCCCGGCCCGGAGCGCCCTTTGCAAGGTCTGTGGCAAGAAGGGACACTTCGCTGCGGTGTGCCAGGCCTGCTCAGTCGCCGCTATTGTTCCGACATCCCCCTCATACGGCCAGTGGGCGCCGCCATCTTCCCCTCCCGGACCACGTGCGGCCCGTGGGCGCCGCCGTCTTGATCGACCCCCACCACGTGCGGCCCGTGGGTGCCGCCATCGTGTCCTCTCCAGGATCATCAGGTGGCGCCATCTTGTTTC
This sequence comes from Scyliorhinus torazame, assembly GCF_047496885.1. Classification (NCBI taxonomy): domain Eukaryota; kingdom Metazoa; phylum Chordata; class Chondrichthyes; order Carcharhiniformes; family Scyliorhinidae; genus Scyliorhinus; species Scyliorhinus torazame. Next base: position 202,972,437 of record NC_092711.1, on the reverse strand, counting down.
CCCCATGACATGTGCAACCCGTGGGCACTGCCATCGTACCAGGACCCATGCCCCCCGGGCACCCCATCGTCTGCCACCATCGACGACCAGCCGCGTCTCGCCTCGGTCACGTTTGGCCAGTCTCACCCACGCAACCTAGCAACTGCCTCTACCAACGTGAAAATCGATGGGCACGAGATCTCCTGCCTGCTGGACTCCGGGAGCACCGAGAGCTTCATCCATCCCGATACAGTAAGGCGCTGCTCCCTCGCGGCACACCCCGCCAACCAGAGAATCTCCCTGGCCTCCGGGTCCCACTCCGTGGTGATCTGGGGGTACTGCATAGCCACTCTCACTGTCCAGGGCGTGGTGTTCAGCGGCCTCCGCCTCTACGTCCTCCCCAACCTCTGTGCTGCCCTGCTACTCGGCCTGGACCTCCAGTGCAAGCTCCAGAGCCTAACATTGAAATTCGGCAGGCCCCTACCACCCCTTACTGTGTGCGGCCTCGCGATCCTAAAGGTCGACCCACCTTCCCTATTTGCAAACTTAACCCCAGATTGCAAACCCGTCGCCACCAGGAGCAGACAGTACAACGCCCAGGACAGGACTTTCACCAGGTCCGAAGTCCAGCGACTGCTTCGGGAAGGCATCATTGAGGCCAGCAACAGCCCCTGGAGAGCCCAAGTGGTAGTTGTGAAAACTGGGTAGAAACACAGAATGGTCGTGGACTACAGTCAGACCATTAATAGGTACACGCAACTCGACGCGTATCCCCTCCCACGTATATCTGATATGGTCAATTAGATTGCTCAGTACTGGGTCTTCTCAACTGTGGATCTAATATCCGCCTACCACCAGCTCCGCATCCGCAAGGCGGACCGCCCATACACTGCCTTCGAGGCAAATGGCCGCCTTTACCACTTTCTTAGGGTTCCCTTTGGTGTCACCAACAGCGTCTCGGTTTTCAAACAGGAAATGGACCAAATGGTTGACCGGTACGGGCTGCGGGCCACTTTCCCGTACCTAGACAATGTCACCATCTGCGGCCACGATCAGCAGGACCATGACGCCAACCTTGGCAAATTTCTCCACACCGCCACTCTCCTCAACCTAATTTATAACAAGGAGAAGTGCGTGTTCAGCACAAACTGCTTAGCCATCCTCGGCTATGTGGTCCAGAACGGAGTTCTGGGGCCCGATCCCGACCGCATGCGCCCTCTCATGGAACTCCCCCTCCCCCACTGCCCCAAGGCCCTCAAACGTTGCCTGGGGTTCTTTTCTTACTACGCCCAGTGGGTCCAAAATTATGCAGCAAGGCCCGCCCACTCATTCAATACACTCTTTTTTCCCCTAACGGCCGAGGCTCACCAAACCTTCAACCGTATTAAGGCTGACATCGCCAAGGCCGCGATGCATGCAGTCGATGAGACATTACCATTTCAAGTTGAGAGCGACACACCAGACGTCGCTTTAGCCGCCACCCTCAACCAGGCAGGCAGGCCCGTGGCATTCTTTTCACGAACCCTTCATGCCTCCGAAATTAGGCATTCCTCCATCAAAAAAGAGGCCCAAGCCATCGTTGAAGCAGTGCGACATTGGAGGCATTACCTGGCCAGCAGGAGATTCACTCTCCTCACTGACCAATCGTCGGTAGCTTTCATGTTTAACAACACACAGCAGGGCAAGATCAAAAACGATAAAATCTTGAGGTGGAGGATCGAGCTCTCCACCTACAACTACTAGATTTTGTATCGCACCGGTAAGCTCAACTAGCCCCCCCGATGCCCTATCCCAAGGTACATGTGCCAGCGCACAGGTGGACCAACTCCGGACTCTGCACGATAACCTTTGTCACCCGGGAGTCACATGTTTGTACCACTTCATCAAGGTCCGCAATCTGCCCTACTCTGTCGAGGAAGGCAGGGCAATCACCAGAGATTGCCAGGCCTGCTGTTGCTAAATGTTGCTCTCTTTGGTTGGCGGTCAATATGGCGGTCAATATGGTCGCCTTCCTTAATTCTAATTACGTTTTGCTCGAGAGTCGCGAGGTATCTTTTGATACCGCCACAAGGTTCAAACCGAATACTGATCAAAGGCTCGATACACCAGTTAGTTAGTTCAAAGTCAAATGCTTATTTATTTACACACACAGTTAAATATACTCATGCACAAATACTACAGACTAAACTATCACTACCGCTAAAGCCTATACTTAGCTTCGGGTGCCCACTCAGTCAGAGGAACAATGGCCTTTGTTCGGTTCTGAGGCTGCTGGGGTGGAACTGGTACGGGGGAACAGCTAAGGTCGTCTGTCTGGTAGCGTGCGTTGACCTTGGACTTACTTGTTTCTGGTGCAGCTGGTGGACAGGTCTCTCCTCGGAGAGAGCCGGGTCCAAGAGAACGATTCTCTCTTGGGGGCTCTTTCTTATACCCAAAGGGGCTTCGCGCTCTTTTGGGCGGGCCTTGAACTTGGCCCCAATCAATTGGGCCGTTTCTTGATCATTCCTATTGATTTCATCCAATAAAGTGGTGGGTGCCCTGATGGCTGGGCGCGTCCTAGGTGGCCTGCTTTGTTCTGGTCTCCTCTGGTGCCAGGGTATCTGCCTTAGTATCGGTTACTCAAATGTTACTCTATTGTTCCCGCAGATGGGCCATTAGTCTGCTAATGGGCCTACAGTTGTGGTCTTGTCTGGGAGCTGCAGCTCCAATATACAGACAAATCCTGAACCTGCTTGTTTCCTCAGTATTGTCCATTTTTCCTGCAATCTTTGCAACGTGTCCATTTTGTAATCGGGAAGTGGCCATCCCAGATGGCTACACTGCGCGGAGTGCAAACCGCAGTTCTACCACCCAGAACGTGTGCGCCTGGTGAAGGCCTCCCGCCCCTTTGAATGCTTCAGCGTGGACTTCAAAGGGCCCCTCCCCTCCACCGACCGTAACACGTACGTTCTCAGTGTGGTCGATGAATATTCCAGATTCCCCTTCGCCATCCCATGCCCCGACATGACGTCTGCCACCGTCATCAAAGCCCTCAACACCATCTTCACTCTGTTCGGCTTCCCCACCTACGTCCATAGCGACAGGGGATTCTCATTCATGAGCGATGAGCTGCGTCAGTTCCTGCTCAACAGGGGTCTCGCCTCGAGCAGGATGACCAGTTATAACCCCCGGGGAAACAGGCACGTGGAGAGGGAGAATGGGATGGTCTGGAGGGCTGTCCAGCTGGCCCAACAGTCCAGAAATCTCCCGGCCTCCTGCTGGCAGGTGGTCCTCCCCAATGCATTGCACTCCATTCAGTCGCTCCTATGCACTGCGACTGATGACACACTCCATGAGCATCTCTTTGTCTTCCCCAGGAAGTCCACCTCCGGGGTGTTGCTCCCGACTCGGCTCAGGACCCATACTCCTCCGTAAACACGTACGACATCACAAGGCGGACCCGTTGATTGAGAGGGTACAGCTATTCCACGCCAACCCACAGTACACCTACGTGGCGTACCCCGATGGCCGCCAAGATACTGTCTTCCTCAGGGACCTGGCACCAGCTGGTTCCACACACGCACACACACCCCTCCGGCCCGGCGGCACCCTCCCCTCCCCCGGCGCATCCAGCCGCAACCCCTGTCCCAGAACAATCCGTCCGTCCCCCTGCCCACGCCCGAGGATGAAGAGGATTTTGGCACACTCCCGGAGTCACTGAAGACCAGACCGAGAACGGAATCGCCGCCATCACTGTGGCGCTCCCAACGGCAGATTAAGGCTCCGGACCGACTGAACTTGTAACTTGATCGGGACTCTTAAATCATCATCCTTCTGTACAATTCTCCTCCACCCCCGCTGGACTCAATTTTTTTCTGTACTTTAAAACATCTACTTGTATATAGTTCTCCACCATCCCCGCCGGACTCAGTTTTAACAGGGGGTGAATGTGTTAATCACCACTGATATATATATTAGGTGCTTTGTGGTAAGGTCCTATACTACAGGTACAGGGGTAGTTCCCTGCCTGCTGGCTCAGTAGACGGAGTATAAATATGTGTGCTCCCCGTACAGTAGCCATTTCACCAGCTGCTGTAGGAGCAGCATCTTAGTGTAATAGTTACACACATCTTAGTGTAATAAAGCCTCATTCGCATCCAACTCTCGTCTTTGTATAATTGATCGTGCATCACACAGATATACAATCACCACACAAACTAAACTATCTCTAACGCTAACGCCTATACTTAATTTTGGGTGCCCACTTAGTCAGAGGAACAATGGCCGTTGTTCAGATCTGAGGCTGTTGGGTTCGAAGGTATACAGGAGAACAGCTAAGGTCGTCCGTCTGGTAGCGAGCGTTGACCTTGAACTTACTTGCTTCTGGTGATGCTGGTGGACGGGTCTCTCCGCTTTGAGAGCCAAGTCCAAGAGAGTGATTCTCTCGTGGGGGTTCCTTCTTATACTTGGGGGGGGGGGGGGGCTTCGTGCGCTTTTAGGCGGGCCTTAAACTTGGTCCCAATTAATTGGGCCACTTCGCGATCACTGTTATCGATCTTGACCAATAAAGGGGTGGGTGCCCTGATGGCTGGGCGTGTCTCAGGTGGCCGTTGGCCTTGCTTTGTTTGTGCTTTTCTGTTGGGGAACTGATGCCGGGATGTCTGCAATAGTATCGGTTACCTGAGTGTCATTCTTTTGTTTCCCGGAGATGGGCCATCAATATGCGAATCGACCCATAGTTTCAATTCCATCTGGGAGCTGTTTCCCAAATATGCATTCAGGCTCTGTGCCTGCTTGTTTTCTAGTATTGTCCACAGTTCCCTACATTCTTTGCGAGCGTCCATTTTGTATTCTGGAAGTGGCCATCCTAGATGGCTACATTATTCAGGTTACTTACTATACATTCCTCCTACTTCCTGAAGGGTCTCCCAGACCCAGCTCTCACCTGGGCCAGGGTATTAATATCCCAGCAGTCCTTTGAACAGAGTGGTTAGCCCCGCCCCCTCACCTGGGTGGATCATATTCTGGTGAGGCCACAGGGACTCTGATGTTACAGATCCCTGAGCCTCTTGTAGGATATAACCCCCCCCCCCCCCCCTCTACCCCGGCCCCCCACCAAGCATGAAACATTGTCCATTTCGATGGAAGGGGGAAATCCTTTGCCCTCTTCGCTAAAGATTATCTGGCACTCTCCGCTCCGGGCACGGAGGGATATAACATTCTGGGAAGAGTCGCTTCCTGGTTGATCACCTGGGAGGTTCTCCGATCTGTCACGCGGCGGTCACCCCTGTACCTGCGTCGATGGCCGTCGGCAAAAACTCCATGTTCGAAACCTGGCCACAATTGACGGGTGGAGCAGACCATCACAAACTGGTTTTACAACAATGTGAAACCGATTTTTGCCATCTCACCAGCAACATTGATTGGAATTAATTGGGTCTTGTACAGATTGTACGTTTGCTTCTGTGCTCACTGGCTCACCAACGGGCACAACATTCAGTCGCATGATCCACTGATTCTGTACCCAGCGTGAATAAATTCTAAATATAGACATCTGGAATCAGAACATGTAAAAATAAAATCTTCCTGGCAACAAATGAGCTCCCACTGTGCATGATTCTCATTGAACAGTGTACAGGAGTCTCTTCACTGAGTATAAAAGGCTGTGTTATTGAAACAGTTCCGCATTGCGGCTGGTGTGAGTGAGAGAGAGAAGCAGCAGTAACCAGTCACTCTGGATTAAGGTGTTGTCAATGAGTGAACTTCACTGGTAAAACTCTTATCCGTCAAGGACGCAGTGCAGGTAAGTAGCAAGAAATCAAAGTACAAACTGGGTCAAGTTATCACAATTATGAGGGAGAATCATATTCAACAAGTTTAAACAAAATTACAGCTCAGCTTTAAATATTGCTCTGAGTGAGTTCCTTCATTTTCTGAATGTAATTTTCCTCATCAAAATCTGGATCTGTTCCTGATATGAATTTCTAAAAGTGAAGAATTTTATTTTGATTTCCACAAGAAGTTGAGTGAAGATTAAAAATTAACAAGAGAAATAAACTGCAGGAAATGTTTGTGGTAAAATGTTGTGGTTAACTGGGTGTGGTGCTGAACAAAAATCAGGACGTGCAGATGAATCTCAGTCGAGGTGACATTACCATTAAAATAGTGAGAGGCAGCACCAAAATAATTCTGCAAGGAAAAGGGCAAACCTAATTTTGGGCTGGATTCTCTGGTCGCCGATACCGAAATCGCGTTCGGCGATCGGCCGGAGAATCAAAGTTCCCGACCAAATCGGGGCGGCGCCGCTTTCGCGATGCCCCGCCCCCTCCAAAGTGACGCGCTCGGAGGGTACGCCGCGCAACGTATCAACAGCATCAGGACATTGCCTGAGGTCCCCCCCCCCCTCTTTTATTACACTCCTCCCATCTTTTATTACAGTTCTTTGTATGTTTTGACATGCTACAGAGTGTAATATGTGGTCGGGATTCTCCGACCCCTGCCGGGTCGGAGAATCGCTGGGGGCTGGCGGGAATCGCGCCGCGCCGGTCGGCGAGCCCACCCCCGCCAATTCTCCGGACCGCGATGGGCCGAAGTCCCGCTGCTGGAATGCCTGTCCCGCCAGTGTGGATTAAACCACCTTTTGAACGGCGGGACAAGGCGGCGCGGGCAGGCTCCGGGGTCCTGGGGGGGGGCGGGTCGATCTGGCCCCGGGGGGTGCCCCCACGGTGGCCTGGCCCGCGATCGGGGCCCACCGATCCGCGGGCGGGCCTGTGACTTGGGGGCACTCTTTTTCATCCACCTTCGCCATGGTCTTCACTATGGCAGAGATGGAAGAGACCCTCTCCCCTGCGCATGCGTGAGGATGACGTCAGCAGCCACTGACGCTCCCGCGCATTCGCCGACCTGTGTCGCCCAGCGAAGACCTTTCGCCCCCGGCTGGCGTGGCGCAAAAGGCCTTTCCTGTCAGCCGGTGGAGCGGAAACCACTCCGGCACGGGCCTAGCCCCTCAGGGTGAGGGCTTGGCCCCGAAAGGTGCGGAGACTTCCGCAGCTTTGGGCCGGCCCGACGCCGGAGTTGTTCCCGGCACTCCATTACGCCGGAACCCCCCGCCCCGCCGGGTAGGGGAGAATCCCGCCCGTGTTACTAAAACCTTGGTTGCTGATGAGGGTTTCTGAATCTCGATGAAGAAGACTCAAACTCATCCAGTCGTAACAAAAGGTTTATTGAGTAACTATAACAATAATTGCGTGAGTCCTTTATAACAATAATTGCGTGATGCTCTATGCTGCCGGCATGATAGCCCCCCGCCAAATGGAGGATTGGTGGTCAGTTTTTCGATCAAAACACCACCGTTCCCACGCCGCCTTGGGGACATAGTTTCAGAATCGGAGAATCCAGCCCCATATCTCAGGTTGGAAATTATTTTTTTAATTTTGCAAGGAAGGGCTGTTTGGGTATTGTCTATAATATGGACAGCTGAAAACACTGGCTCTTTGATACGATCCACCCGACTAGATACAGCCTAGATACCTGGCATCACATCGCCATTACATCTGGGGCGTCATTCTCCGACCCCCCAGAGGGTTGGAGAATGGCCGTTGGCTGCCGTGAATCCCGCCCCCGCCCCCGCCGAAGTCTCCGAAGGGAGAAAAGTCGGCGGGGCGTTAATGTCTCCGCTGCCGCGGAGAATGTCACGGGTCTGCGCAAGGCAGCCGATTTTCGGCCTGCCGATATTCTCCCTTCCGGATGGGCCGAAGTCCCGTCGACGTGATGACCGTTCACGTCGACGTGAATCAAACCTCCTTTTCATCGGCGTGACCCGGTGCTCCAGGCTCACGCCGACCAGCGTGGAGGTGAGTGACGGCCTGGGGGGTTGGCTCTGGGCAGGAAATGGCGTGGCCGCAATCTGATTGCATGGGGAGAGGTGTGTCTCGGGTTGTGTGTGTGTGTGTGCGGCGGGGGTGGGGTGGTTAGTGTAGGCTGGGCTCCGGGGGAGTGCCGGGAGGGGGGTCTGTGGCGGGGAGGGGGATGGGGGGGGGGGTCCGTGCCGGGGTGGAGGTTGGGGGGGGGGTCCGTGCTGGGGTGGAGGTTGGGGGTTGGGGGGGGCCCGTGCTGGGGTGGAGGTTGGGGGGGGTCCGTGCCGGGGTGGAGGTTGGGGGGGGGGTCCGTGCTGGGATGGAGGTTGGGGGGGGGTCCGTGCCGGGGTGGAGGTTGGGGGGGGTTCCGAGCTGGGGTGGAGGTTGGGGGGGTCCGTGCTGGGGTGGAGGTTGGGGGGGGTCCGTGCCGGGGTGGAGGTTGGGGGGGGGTCCATGCTGGGATGGAGGTTGGGGGGGGGCCGTGCTGGGGTGGAGGTTGGGGGGTGGTCCGTGCCGTGCCGGGTTGGAGGTTGGGGGGTGGGTCCGTGCTGGGGTGGAGGTTGGGGGGGTCCGTGCTGGGGTGGAGGTTGGGGGGGTCCGTGCCGGGGTGGAGGTTGGGGGGGGGTCCGTGCTGGGGTGGAGGTTGGGGGAGGGGGGGTCCGTGCCAGGGTGGAGGTTGGGGGGGGAGTCCGTGCTGAGGTGGAGGTTGGGGGGGGGGTCCGTGCCGAGGTGGGGGATGGGAGGGCAAGTGAGTTGGTCCACCTGGCCAGGTGCCAGCCTCCAACAGTTGGACCCATGCGGTCCATGCCACCTGGCTGGGGGGGGGAGGGGATATGGGCAATGATGACATGTCGTTGTTCCCCTCCCCCCCACCAGGCCGTCATGTTTTCAGATCATCCAGCGATGTTGGCCGCCGTGGTGGCAGCCGCTCATGTCTATGTTGCCCTGGATGAGGAGGAGGAGCGTGCCAGAGAGGCGGCGCAGGCTGCCGCAGACGAGCAGGCGGCAGCCGCCCAGGCTGGAGGGACACCTGACCGACAGGACGAGGAGGGGGAGGAGGACGTCGCGGCCCCACGGCAACGGAGGCACCCGAGGGCGCCCCGTGTGTACCGGCCCCGGCAGTCATACCAGGACCTCACGGACCGGGAATGCAGGAGGAGACTCCGGATGAGCCGGGAATCCGTGGCACACATCTGCCACCTGCTGGCACACCTGTCACCGCGTGGCACTGGCGGGGGACACCCTCTCCCTGTGTCCGTCAAGGTTACGGTGGCCCTGAACTTTTATGCAGCGGGGTCATTCCAGGCACCGAGTGGGGACCTGTCCGGCATATCGCAGACATCGGTGCATCGGTGCATCCGGGCAGTGACAGATGCCCTATATGCCATGGCGCACCGCTACATCCGCTTCCCCGTGGATCGGGCCAGCCAAGGTGCCCGGGCCGTGGGCTTCTCTGCCGTTGCCGGGTTCCCCATGGTCCAGGGCGCGATCGATGGGATGCACGTCGCCGTGCGGCCACCTGCAGATAACAGGGCCGTGTTCACTAATAAGAAGGGGACCTATTCGATGAACGTACAGGTGGTCTGCGACCACCGCATGATGATCCTGCACGTCTGCGCCCGTCACCCAGGCAGTGTACATGACTCATTCGTGTTGTCGCGGTCATCCATCCCCGGCATGTACGAGGGGCGCCATCCCCGGCTGAGGGGCTGGTTGCTGGGCGACAGGGGCTACCCATTGCGATCGTGGCTGATGACGCCTATACGGAGGCCACGCAATGAGGCGGAGAACCGCTACAATGATGCCCATGTAGCGACAAGGGGAGTGATTGAGAGGTGCTTTGGCATGCTGAAGATGCGTTTCAGGTGCCTGGACCTCTCTGGGGGCGCCCTCCAGTATCGGTCAGATAGGGTCGGCCGCATCATTGTGGTGTGCTGCGTCCTGCACAACGTAGCCCAGCAGAGGGGCGATGTGCCGCAGGCAGAGGAGGGCGGAGTGGAGGAGCAGCAGGAAGAGGCCCAGTCCTCCCAGATGAGGGGGATGGAGGCAATGGTCAGGGCAGACGGGGTAGACACAGGCGGGTGGCTGTCCACCGTTACCGGCTGGCCCAGCGGGCACGGGACAGACTGATAGACGCCCGCTTCACTGACTAGATGGGCGTGGGAATCGGGTACTATGGCCACAGACCGCACACTATGGCAACAGCCGACCACCCACACCCCCCACCCATCCACCCACCCAGCACCCTCAACCCCCTCCCCAACCCCACCCACCCCACCCGCATGCACACCACCCCCCCACCCCCATTGCCGATCCACCTGCGGCACAACGGGCCGGGCTCACACAGTTGCGGGTGGACGCGTGTCTATCACAGGCCATGGAGGATGATGACAACCCGCCCTGCGATGAGCTCCTGGCTCTACATCGTTGGACTATGTCTGACCCATGGCCACAGTACCACCATCCACCCGGACCATCCCTGCATGCGGCTGTGACACTGCAGCGCACGGTCCCGTCCTCTGCCCGGGGGGATGTTGATGGCGGCCCAGGGGGAAGAGGGCAGACTCAACTGGGGCTGAGGTAAGACCACCCCCCACACACACACTTGCGCTCAACGTACATGACACCCCCGCACACTTTGGACAGAGCACAAAGGCAGCTTTGGTAGGTGTAACATTGACTTTAATAACCAAAGGAGTTCATGCACGTGCCCTAGCCCCTAAAACTCATCTGTGCCCTGCACCCGTGCCAACTTACTCAGTGTCTAATTGTTTGGCCTTACGGGCCCTTTGACTACGTCTACGTGGTTCCCCAGACGGTACAGCAGAACTGGAGGTGGACTCCTGTGATTCCTGCCCTCTGACACTGGATCCCTTTGGCGGCCGTTTCCTGGGGCGTCCTGGCCTAGATGGGCCAGGCTGCGGGCCGGACGACTGGGATGGCGAGCTGCCAGCCTGTCCTGCCCGTTGCCCACCCGATGCACCTGGGACGGAAGGGGGGGAGTCCGAGGTGTTGCGGTGTACCGGGACCTCCCCTACAGAGGGAGCCGGGACGGACCACACCACCTCCTCCTCCCTCGGGGTGCCTGATGGCCCCCAGGCCTCTACATGGGTGGGGGATGCGAACGGACTGGCCATCCGACGCCCCCCCGACATCTGGCGCTGCCAGTCCTGGAGGCCCGTGCTGGTATCGACAGGGGTCTGCAGGTTTGCAGCCATGGAGCCTAGGGTGTTGGCAAACCCTGTCTGTGACAGTGCGACGCCGGCTCGCACATGGCCACTGGCGCCGATGCCCTCAGCGATGGCCTGCAGAGACTGGGCCATGGCCTGCAGAGACTGGGCCATGGCCTGCTGAGACTGGGCCATGGCCTGCTGAGACTGGGCCATGGCCTGCAGAGACTAGGCTATGGCGTTGAGCGTCTCTGCCATCTGGCGCTGGCACTGGCTCATGGCCTCCTGTGAAAGGGCAGCCATTTCCTGGGCCACAGACGCCGCCTGCACGGAAGGCCCCAGGCCTCGCAAACCGTTCCCCATGTCTGACACCGTCGCACCCATTGCCTCCACCGCGGACGCCACCCGTGCGGTGTCAGCCTGGGTGGCACGCATGACCGGCACCACTCCCAGCTCCTGGACGCGGGTGGACTCCTCCACCTGCGACCTCAGCCGCCGCAAGCCGCCCGTCACCCTCTTCGCTCGTCTCCGGGTCGGTGGTTGCATCGGATCTATGTGTGGGTGTGGTAACTGCAGGAACCCGGGATCCATCTGGGCGGCAGATGTTCGCTTGGGCTGGGCTACCCTCCGACCGCCCGGCTCCTCTGCTGCTGCTACCTCCACCTGCTGTACCGGGACGGCTGTGTTGTGCGCACCAGTGAGTGTACCAGACGCTTCATCACTAATGTGCCCAACCGTGGTGAGTGTTTCTGCGATGGTGGAGGGTGTTGGTGACAGCAGTGGCGTTGTGTCGTGCTCTTCGTCCCACTCTGAGTCCATGGCACTTTGGGGTGGGGGTTCGTCTCCACCCATCCACTCTGACTCACTGTCCGGTATTTCGTCTTCCTGGGTAGTGCTGTCCCGGGTAGGGGTGTCCTGGGTAGTGCTGTCCCGGGTAGGGGTGTCCTGGGTAGTGCTGTCCCGGGTAGGGGTGTCCTGGGTAGTGGTGTCCTGGGTAGTGGTGTCCTGGGTAGTGGTGTCCTGGGTAGTGGTGTCCTGGCTCGGATATGACGGGGGCCTGTGGCTGCCCCCCTCATCGCTGGGTGGTCACTCCCGCACGTGACGGGGGTGTCGTCTCCATGTTGCTCCAAGTCTCTCCGTCTCCCGTGGTGTGCGAGGGGCATCTTGCGGGCGTCGCATGCTGGAGGGTGCGTGTCTCTCCGTCTCCCGTGGTCTCCGAGGGGCATCCTGCGGGCGTCGCATGCTGGAGGGTTTGGTCTCTCCGTCTCCTGTGGTCTCCGAGGGGCATCCTGCGGGCGTCGCATGCTGGAGGGTCCGGGTCTCTCCGTCTCCCGTGGTCTCCGAGGGGCATCCTGCGGGAGTCGCATGCTGGAGGGTCCGGGTCTCTCCGTCTCCCGTGGTCTCCGAGGGGCATCCTGCGGGCGTCGCATGCTGGAGGGTCCGGGTCTCTCCATCTCCTGTGGTCTCCGAGGGGCATCCTGCGGGCGTCGCATGCTGGAGGGTGCGGCTCTCTCCGTCTCCTGTGGTCTCCGAGGGGCATCCTGCGGGCGGTCTGCATCTGCGGGGATGGGTGCCTGGACGTCTGGTCCTGCGATACACAATGAAGCATGCATGGTTAGACATCAGGCAGTGATCAGGTGATATGGAGGAGGGGGATATAGGGGAGGGGGGATATGGGGACGGGCTGTCGGTGGCTCACTCGCTAGTACGCCCCCGACCTCTGCATCAGCAACCTCCCGGTCCTCAGGTCCGCCAGCCAGTTCCAGGGCCCTTTCCTCGTGTACGGTCAGTGGCCTCTCATCAGCGGGCCCTCGTCCAGTCCTCACATGCTCCCTATTGTTGTGTGCGCGCTTCTCCTGTGGGGGGGGGGGGGGCAGGGGTAAAAGGCAACAGTGTTAGGCAGGTATATGAATGCACGCCATCGGTTGCGCGTGCATTGCAGAGGTTAAGGTTAGGGCTGGATTCACTTGGGGATATGGGGGATGGGGGGATATGGGGGAGGGGGGATATGGGGGAGGGGGGGATATGGGGAGGGGGACATGGGGGAGGGAGGATATGGGTGGGGGGGGGATATGGGGGATGGGGGGATATGGGGGAGGGGGGATATGGGGAGGGGGGATATGGGGGAGGGGGGATATGCGGGATATGCGGGATATGGGGGAGGGGGGATATGGGGGAGGGGGATATGGGGGATATGGGGGAGGGGGGGAGGAGGGGATATGGGGAGGGGGGATATGGGGAGGGGGGCTATGGGGGAGGGGGGCTATGGGGGAGGGGGGATATGGGGGAGGGGGGATATGGGGAGGGGGGAATATGGGGGATATGGGGGAGGGGGGATATGGGGGAGGGGGGATATGGGGAGGGGGATATGGGGGATATGGGGAGGGGGGATATGGGGCCGGGGGGATATGGGGGAGGGGGGATATGGGGGATATGGGGGAGGGGGGATATGGGGAGGGGGGATATGGGGGAGGGGGGATATGGGGGAGCGGGGGATATTGTGGAGGGGGGATATGGGGAGGGGGGATATGGGGGAGGAGGGGATATGGGGAGGGGGGCTATGGGGAGGGGGGATATGGGGGAGGGGGGATATGGGGAGGGGGATATGGGGGATATGGGGGAGGGTGGATATGGGGGAGGGGGGATATGGGGAGGGGGAAATGGGGGATATGGGGTATATGGGGGAGGGGGGGATATGGGGAGGGCGGGATATGGGGAGGGCGGGATATGGGGGAGGCTCACCCTGCCTGCTCTGACGAGGTCGTTCACCTTCTTGTGGCACTGGGTGCCTGTCCGTGGTGTCAGGGCCACAGCGGTGATGGCCTCTGCCACTTCCCTCCACAGACGCCGGCTGTGGCGTGGGGCAACTCTGCGGCCATGCCCGGGATACAGGGCGTCCCTCCTCTGCTCCACCGCGTCCAGGAGCGCCTCCACATCGCGTGACTCGAACCTCGGGGCTGAGCGACGGCCAGCCACCCAGTCGGGTGTTGCGGTCGGGTGTTCCGGTCGGGTGGGGGGGGAGCAGCGTGGCCTTATGAGCCGTCACGCCGTGCAGCGCGTATGACGCTTCACGGCGTGAACCACTGCGCAAACGCGGATCCCGTTACGTCACTGCTAGCCCATTTCGGGCCGGAGACTATCGACCCATTTTTCCGACGTGACGCAAGTCGGATTTGCGCCGTTTTTTGCGCTGATCGGCGGACTTTCCGCCGATAACGGAGAATTTCGCCCCTGATTCCAGCTTCTCCCTCTCAAATTGCAGGGTAAATTCTACCATATTGTGGTCACTGCTCCTAAGGGTTCCTTCACCTTAAGCTCCCTAATCAAGTCTGCCTCATTACTCATCACCAAATCCAGAATTGCCTGTTCCCAAGTGGACTCTGTCACAAGCTGCTCCAAAAAACCATCTCTTAGACATTCCACAAATTCCTTTTCTTGGGATCCACTAGTCTTTGGGATGTGCAGCCTAGATTCCTGGCATCACACCGTTAGTGAAATTCATATTCCGCATTACCCTTTTGTATAACAAGCAAAATGTCTTTCTAGCTTGATGGCAGCCTCCTGTTAGTGGAGAATACCACGCGTGTTGCTACCTCATGATGACAGCGAGAAACAATTAGCTTAAGCAGTTGCTGAAATGATTTAAGACACCTTCTCCTTCCAGGGAATTCGGAGGTAGACTGGACACTTTTCAGGACTGAAAGTGGTGTGCATCAGCCCATTCTTAGTTTATTACGATATACAGCGATCATTGATCTGAATTGGGTAGCCATTGTAGTACATGATGACTTTGTGCCCAATTTCAGCATCAGGCTCACACGGAGAACAAATGGCTTGGGCCCTATTTACAAGGCTTTGATAAGACCAATCATATACTGTAGTAATCCCAATGTGTACATTGTCTACAGAAAGCCCACCTCCCCTCGGCATTCTGTAGACAATGGTGGAAAACCCATTGGGAGATTTCTCAACTCACACGTTCAAAGAAAGGGAACTCCTTGGTTGCTCCATTTCAGATAGGATGGAGCCCCTAAGGTGTGCAAGGAAATTCTTAAATGCAGTGAAAGTAGGAGGATCTACTGATCTTGGTCCATGTAGGCACCAAAGACATAGATAAATCTCGGAAGGAGTTTCTGTATAGAGGCGAGGAGGAGCTGGGCACTAAATTGAAAAGCAGAATCTCAAAGGTTATAATCTCTGGATTATTAGTTGAGCTACATGTAAGTTAGCATAGGGTACATACAATTAGAGCAATGCATACATGGCTCAAAGGCTAGTGTGCGGCAAGTGGGTTCTGGTTTGTGGGTCACTGGCACCTACACTGGGGAATGTGGGGGCTGTATCGTTGGGGCAGTCTACACCTGAACCATGCTGAAACTTGCAAACTTGAGTGCTTCAAACTAAATTGGGCGGGCAATGGGTCAAATGTGGAAAGATGTGGTTGAGATGAGGGAGTAGAGGAAAACAATAATATTGGAAATTAAGGTCAGATAATGGCAGGAAGGAACGCAGATAAAAAATTAAGAATGTAAAAAGGATCAAGACAAGGGGCGAAATTCTCCGTTATCGGCGGAAAGTCCACCGATCGGCGCAAAAAACGGCGCAAATCCGACTTGCGTCACGTCGGAAAAATGGGTCGATAGTCTCCAGCCCGAAATGGGCTAGCAGCGACGTAACGGGATCCGCGCTTACGCAGTGGTTCACGCCGTGCAGCGTCATACGCGCTGCATGGCGTGATGGCTCATAAGCCCTCCCCTATATCCCCCTCCTCATCACCTGATCACTGCCTGATGTCTAACCATGCATGCTTCATTGTGTATCGCAGGACCAAACGTCCAGGCACCCATCCCCGCAGATGCAGACCGCACGCAGGATGCCCCTCGGAGACCACAGGAGACGGAGAGACCCGCACCCTCCAGCATGCGACGCCCGCAGGATGCCCCTCGGAGACCACAGGAGACGGAGAGACCCGCACTCTCCAGCATGCGACGCCCGCAGGATGCCCCTCGGAGACCACGGGGGACGGAGAGACCCGGACCCTCCAGCATGCGACGCCCGCAGGATGCCCCTCGCACACCACGGGAGACGGAGAGACCCGGACCCTCCAGCATGCGACGCCCGCAGGATGCCCCTCGCACACCACGGGAGACGGAGAGACCTGGAGCAACAGGGAGACGACACCCCCGTCACGTGCGGGAGCGACCACTCAGCGACGAGGGGGGCAGCCACAGGCCCCCGTCACATCCGAGCCAGGACACCACTACCCAGGACACCACTACCCAGGACACCACTACCCAGGACACCACTACCCAGGACACCCCTACCCGGGACAGCACTACCAGGAAGACGAAATACCGGACAGTGACTCAGAGAGGATGAGTGGAGACGAACCCCCACCCCAAAGTGCCATGGACTCAGAGTGGGACGAAGAGCACGACACAACGCCACTGCTGTCACCAACACCCTCCACCATCGCAGAAACACTCACCACGGTTGGGCACTTTAGTGATGAGGCGTCTGGTTCACTCACTGGTGCGCACAACACAGCCGTCCCGGTACAGCAGGTGGAGGTAGGAGCAGCAGAGGGACCGGGCGGTCGGAGGGCAGCCCAGCCCAAGCGAACATCTGCCGCCCAGATGGATCCCGGGTTCCTGCAGTTACCACACCCACACATAGATCCGATGCAACCACCGACCCGGAGACGAGCGGAGAGGGTGACTGGTGGCTTGCGGCAGCTGCGGTCGCAGGTGGAGGATTCCACCCGCGTCCAGGAGCTGGGAGTGGTGCCGGTCATGCGTGCCACCCAGGCCGACACCGCACGGGTGGCGTCCGCGGTGGAGGCAATGGGTGCGACGGTGTCAGACATGGGGAACGGTTTGCGAGGCCTGGGGCCTTCCGTGCAGGCGGCGTCTGTGGCCCAGGAAATGGCTGCCCTCTCACAGGACACCATGAGCCAGTGCCAGCGCCAGATGGCAGAGGCGCTCAACGCCATAGCCCAGTCTCAGCAGGCCATGGCCCCAGTCTCTGCAGGCCATGGCCCAGTCTCTGCAGGCCATCGCTGAGGGCATCGGCGCCAGTGGCCATGCGAGCCGGCGTCGGACTGTCACAGACAGGGTTTGCCAACCCCCTGGGCTCCATGGCTGCAAACCTGCAGACCCCTGTCGATACCAGCACGGGCCTCCAGGACTGGCAGCGCCAGATGCCGGGGGGGGCGTCGGATGGCCAGTCCGTTCGCATCCCCCCACCCATGTAGAGGCCTGGGGGACATCGGGCATCCCGAGGGAGGAGGAGGTGGTGTGGTCCGTCCCGGCTCCCTCTGTAGGGGAGGTCCCGGTACACCGCGACACCTCGGACTCCCCCCCTTCCGTCCCAGGTGCATCGGGTGGGCAACGGGCAGGACAGGCTGGCATCTCGCCATCCCAGTCGCCCGGGCCGCAGCCTGGCACATCTAGGTTAGGACGCCCCAGGAAACGGCCCGCCAAAGGGATCCAGTGTCAGAGGGCAGGAATCACAGGAGTCCACCTCCAGTTCTGCTGTACCGTCTGGGGAACCACGTAGACGTAGTCAAAGGGCCCGTAAGGCCAAACAATTAGACACTGAGTAAGTTGACACGGTTGCAGGGCACAGATGAGTTTTAGGGGCTAGGGCACGTGCATGAACTCCTTTGGTTATTAAAGTTAATGTTACACCTACAGATGCTGCCTTTGTGCTCTGTCCAAAGTGTGCGGGGGTGTCATGTACGTTGAGCGCAAGTGTGTGTGTGAGGGGTGGTCTTACCTCAGCCCCAGGTGAGTCTGCCCCCTTCCCCCTGGGCCGCCATCAGCATCCCCCGGGCAGAGGACGGGACCGTGCGATGCAGTGTCACAGCCGCATGCAGGGATGGTCCGGGTGGATGGTGGTACTGTGGCCATGGGTCAGACATAGTCCAACGATGTAGAGTCAGGAGCTCACCGCAGGGCGGGTTGTCATCATCCTCCATGGCCTGCGATAGACACGCGTCCACCCGCAACTGTGTGAGCCCGGCCCGTTGTGCCGCAGGTGGATCGGCAATGGGGGGGGTGGTGCTTTGCATGCGAGTGGGGTGGGTGGGGTTGGGGAGGGGGGTGAGGGTGCTGGGTGGGTGGATGGGTGGGGGTGTGGGTGATCGGCGGTTGCCATGGTGTGTGGTCTGTGGCCATACTACCCGATTCCCACGCCCATCTAGTCAGTGAAGCGGGCGTCTATCAGTCTGTCCCGTGCCCGCTAGGCCAGCCGGTAACGGTGGACAGCCACCCGCCTGTGTCTACCCCGTCTGCCCTGACCATTGCCCCCAACCCCCTCATCTGGGGAGGACTGGGCCTCTTCCTGCTGCTCCTCCACTCCGCCCTCCTCTGCCTGCGGCACATCGCCCCACTGCTGGGCTATGTTGTGCAGGACGCAGCACACCACAATGATGCGGCCGACCCTATCTGACCGATACTGGAGGGCGCCCCCAGAGAGGTCCAGGCACCTGAAACGCATCTTCCGCACACCAAAGCACCTCTCGATCACTCCCCTTGTCGCTACATGGGCATCATTGTAGCGGTTCTCCGCCTCATTGCGTGGCCTCCGTATAGGCGTCATCAGCCACGATCGCAATGGGTAGCCCCTGTCGCCCAGCAACATGCCCCTCAGCCGGGGATGGCGTCCCTCGTACATGCCGGGGATGGATGACCGCGACAACACGAATGAGTCGTGTACACTGCCTGGGTGACGGATGTAGACGTGCAGGATCATCATGCGGTGGTCGCAGACCACCTGTACGTTCATCGAATAGGTCCCCTTCCTATTAGTGAACACGGCCCTGTTATCTGCAGGTGGCCGCACGGCGACGTGCATCCCATCGATCGCGCCCTGGACCATGGTGAACCCGGCCACGGCAGAGAAGCCCACGGCCTGGGCATCTTGGCTGGCCCGGTCCACGGGGAAGCGGATGTAGCGGTGCGCCATGGCATATAGGGCATCTGTCACTGCCCGGATGCACCGGTGCACCGATGTCTGCGATATGCCGGACAGGTCCCCACTCGGTGCCTAGAATGACCCCGTTGCATAAAAGTTCAGGGCCACCGTAACCTTGACGGACACGGGGAGAGGGTGTCCCCCGCCAGTGCCACGCGGTGACAGGTGTGCCAGCAGGTGGCAGATGTGTGCCACGGTTTCCCGGCTCATCCGGAGTCTCCTCCTGCATTCCCGGTCCGTGAGGTCCTGGTATGACTGCCGGGGCCGGTACACACGGGGCGCCCTCGGATGCCTCCGTTGCCGTGGGGCCGCGACGTCCTCCTCCCCCTCCTCGTCCTGTCGGTCAGGTGTCCCTCCAGCCTGGGCGGCTGCCGCCTGCTCGTCTGCGGCAGCCTGCGCCGCCTCTCTGGCACGCTCCTCCTCCTCCTCCTCCTCCTCCTCCTCCTCATCCAGGGCAACATAGACATGAGCGGCTGCCACCACGGCGGCCAACATCGCTGGATGATCTGAAAACATGACGGCCTGGTGGGGGGAGGGGAACGACGACATGTCGTCATTGCCCATATCCCCTCCTCCCCCCAGCCAGGTAGCATGGACCGCATGGGTCCAACTGTTGGAGGCTGGCACCTGGCCAGGTGGACCAACTCACTTGCCCTCCCATCCCCCTCCTCGGCACGGACCCCCCCACAACCTCCACCCCAGCACGGACCCCCCCCCCCCCCCCCAACCTCCACCCCGGCACGGACCCCCACCCCCCAACCTCCACCCAGGCACGGAGCCCCCCCAACCTCCACCCCAGCACGGAAACCCCCCCAACTCCACCCCGGCACGGACCCCCCCCCTAACCTCCACCCCAGCACGGACCGCCCCCAACCTCCACCCCGGCACGGACCCCCCCCCAACCTCCACCCCGGCACGGACCCCCCCCCCAACCTCCACCCCGGCACGGAACCCCCCCCCAACCTCCACCCCAGCACGGACCCCCCCCAACTTCCAACCCGGCACGGACCCCCCCCAACCTCCACCCCGGCATGGACACCCCCCAACCTCCACCCCGGCACGGACCCCCCCCCCAACCTCCACCCCGGCACGGACCCCCCCCCCAACCTCCACCCCGGCACGGACCCCCCCCACAACCTCCACCCCGGCACGGACCCCCCCCCCCAACCGCCACCCCAGCACGGACCCCCCCCAACCTCCACCCCGGCACGGACCCCCCCAACCTCCACCCCGGCACGGACCCCCCCCAACCTCCACCCCGGCACGGACCCCCTCCCGGCACTCCCCCGGAGCCCAGCCTACTCTAACCCCCCCCCCCCCCCGCCGCACACACACACACACAACCCGAGACACACCTCTCCTCACGCATTCAGACTGCGGCCACGCCATTGTCTGCCCAGAGTCAACCCCCCAGGCCGTCACTCACCTCCACGCTGGTCGGCGTGAGCCTGGAGCACCGGGTCACGCCGATGAAAAGGAGGTTTAATTTACGTCGACGTGAACGGTCATCACGTCGACGGGACTTCGGCCCATCCGGAAGGGAGAATATCGGCAGGCCGAAAATCGGCTGCCTTGCGCAGACCCGTGACATTCTCCGCGGCAGCGGAGACATTAACGCCCCGCCGACTTTTCTCCCTTCGGAGACTTCGGCAACCGGCGGGGGCGGGATTCACGGCGGCCAACGGCCATTCTCCGACCCTCTGGGGGCTCGGAGAATGACGCCCAAGATGTTAGAAAAAGAACTAATGGCTCAGTATCTAAATGCACGTCGCATTCTATCAAGCCTCAGCCAAGCGACTACTCGGAAGCGATGTCTGTACACAAAATTTTGATTTTATTCAGGTTGCTGACTAGACAGTCCTCCTACTCCCCGAAGGGTCTCCCGCACCCAGCCCTCACCTGGACTGGGGTATTTATATCCCACCATTCCTTTGAACATAGAGGTTAGCCCTGCCCCCTCATCTGAGTAGATCATATTCAGGTGAGGCCACAGAGACTCTGATGTTGCAGAGCCCTGGGCCTCCTGTAGGTTATAACCCCCCCCCCCCCCCCCCCCGTCCAAAACATCGTCCATTTTGATGGAAGGGGGTCAAACCTTTGCCCTCTTCGCTGAAGATTATCCGCACCTGCCGCTCCATGCACGGATGGATATAACATACACAGGAGAGTCGCTTCCTGGTTGATCACCTGAGAGGTTCTGCTACCTGTCGCATGGCGGTCACCCTGTACCTGCGTCGGTGTCTGTCGTCAAAAACTCCATGTCCGACTTCTGGCAGGACTGGTTGACCTCCCGCACTTCCAAGTCACCGGGCCCAGCTGTCTCACTGGGTACCACTGGCAACCGCTCCGGAGCGAGGGACACCACCGGTCTCTGGATCCATGGTCAGTCCTCAGATACCTGTTCTGCCCAGCTCCGGAGATGGTCCGAGTCTTGATTTTGAGTCCTCCCCTTTGCTCCGCACTGTATATAGACCGGCATTGTGCGTTATATGAATGTTCCCGGAATCCATAATGTCCCGTCAGTAAAATTCTGGACGTAATCAGAGTCCCCAGCGGCAGATTTTCTTACGGGCCTCGCTCGCTGGCTCTGGTCCATTCCTGCTGGTAATGGACCTTATCCCTGATGTTCGACGAAACGTGGCTCAACCATGTGATGACCCATCAAGAGTTCCACTGGCATCACGCCGGTGATAGCATGCGGCGTGATTCTATAGTGGAATAGAAAGTGGGTGAGGCGGGTTTCTGGTGAGTCAGCGGTCTGTTTTCTCATCCCCAGTTTGAAAGTCTGTACGGCACGTTCTGCCAACACATTCAAGGACGGGTGATAGGGCACGGTGTGGACATGATGGACTCCACTTTGCTGCATAAAATACGCAAATTCCGAACTAGTGAAGACGGTGCCATTTTCCGACACGAGGACCTCGGGGGGTCTGCGATAGCTAAAGGTCTAGTGATGAAGATTGTCAGAGAATACAACAGGATATAGATAGGCTGCAAAATTGGGCAGAGAAATGGCAGATGGAATTTAACCCGGACAAATGCGAGGTGATGCATTTTAGTAGATCCAATTCAGGTAGGAGCTATAAAATAAATAGTAGAACAATCAGGAGCACAGACACACAGAGAAATCTAGGCGTGCAGGTCCACAGATCCTTAAAAGTGGCAGCACAGGTGGAAATGGTGGTAAAGAAAGCATATGGTATGCTTGCCTTCATAGGACGGGGTATCAAGTATAAAAGCTCAAAAATTATGTTACACTTATACAGAACATTATTTAGGCCACATTTGGAATACTGTGTCCAATTCTGGTCACCCACTACCAGAAGGACGTAGAGGCGTTGGAGAGAGTACAGAAAAGGCTTACGAGGATGCTGCCTGGTGTGGAGGATATTAGCTATGAGGAAAAATTGAATAAACTGGGATTGTTCTCCGGAGAGAGACGGACGCTGAGGGGCGACCTGTTAAAATTGTTAGGGATATAGATAGGGTGAACAGCTGGAGGCTTTTTCCCAGGGCAGAAATGACAATTACAAGGGGGCACAGTTTCAAGGAAGGGGGGAGGGGGGTGATAGGTTCAGTGGAGATGTGTGGGGGAAGTTTTTTACACAGAGGGTGGTGGTGGCCTGGAATACACTGCCAAGTGAGGTGGTT
The DNA here is from genome assembly GCF_047496885.1 of Scyliorhinus torazame. Classification (NCBI taxonomy): domain Eukaryota; kingdom Metazoa; phylum Chordata; class Chondrichthyes; order Carcharhiniformes; family Scyliorhinidae; genus Scyliorhinus; species Scyliorhinus torazame. The sequence continues at coordinate 202,949,825 of NC_092711.1, read as the reverse complement.
GAGGCAGATACTTTAGTGACCTTTAAGACTTAAATGGCTAGGCATATGAACAGACGGGGTATAGAAGGATACCGGCGGTTGGTCTAGATAGGACACTTGATCAGCGCAGGCTTGGAGGTCCGAAGGGCCTGTCCCTGCGCTGTATTGTTCTTTGTCAACCGGAGTCGTTCAGTGGTGGCACGCAACGTGGTGTTCATCATTCTGTGCACATCCAACCATTTAGAGTATGTGTTTACGATCAGTAGGTACATTGCCCCTGGAAGGGCCCTGTGAAATCCGGCCTGGCCATTCCCATGGGTACAGTGGAGCTGCTGGGGGGAGCTTCTGGTGCTCCTGGCAATGGGCACACTGTTTTGCCAAGTTCTCAATCACCATGTCGATGCCGGGCCACCACACGTAGTTCTGGGCCAGCATCTGCATTTTGGACACAACTAGGTGTCCACTGTGGAGGTCCTGCAAAATGTCCCCATGGCCGCATTCGGGGATGGCCACCCTGCAACCCCATAGGAAAATGCTGTCCGCTACGCTGAGTTCCGCCACCTTCATGGTAAAAGCCTTCAGGTCCTCCGGAAGGGCACGGTACTGGGCCTCATACAGCACGATGTGGCGCACCCTGGCCAGCAGCGGGTCCATCTGTGTCCAAACCTTTACTTGGGCCGGCATTACCGGGAATGAGTCCATAAAATGTAAGGTTGCGACAACCTTGGCCAATGGCGTTGACGCGCTGGTGGGAATCAGAAGGCAGCTAAGAGCGTCCATGTGGAGAACCTTCGTTCCTGCGCGATGCTCCAAAATATACTCGTGCACCACCAGAAGGAGAGACCAAAGCTGAATGCGGGTGGATGCCTTGAATAACTCCAAAAGCGGTTTTGGTCGGTATAAGCCATGAACGCATGGCCGGAGGCATATTGATGGAATCATCAATGCCGAACATCAATACCAACCCCTCCTTTTCTATTTGGGTATAATCTCGTTCTGCCGTCACCAACGTGTGTGAAGCCACTTGGTCCGATCATCCAACCTGTGTGCCAAAACGACCCCAATCCTGTTGGGCGAGGTGTCGCACATGAGCAGCAAGAGCTTCGCCGGGTTGAGGTGCGTCAGCAAGTGGGAAGATGACAGCCGCCACTTTACTTCGGCAAACGCCCCTGCTGCGGCGGGTCCCAAATCCGCCGCTGACCTTTCTTCAACAACAGGTGCAGCAGGGCCAAAATCATTGCCAAATTTGGGATGAACTTCCCATAATAGTGGACCAGGCCCAAAAATGAACGGAGCTCCTTTGGGGTCTCTTGGCACGGGCACCTGTCGGGTGGTCCAAACTTTAGCGTCCACCTGGGACATCCGTGTCTGTCAACTATGTAGCCCAAATTAACCACTCCAGGTGCATGGAACACGCACTTTTCACGCTGCAGGTGGACCCCGGCTGCCTCGAACCGATGCAGCAACATCCTCCATGTTTTTTAGATACTCTTGGTCATAGGAACTGATGACTAGCTCATCGTCTCGGTAAACTGACACTTGTGGCAACCCTCGGAAGATATTTTCCACCACCCTCTGGAATGTGACACATGCTGACGAGACTCCGAATGGCAGCCTGGGAGATTCATGCAACCGCCTTTGTGTGTTGATGGTCACGTACTAATTAGATATAGGCATGGCTCATGTCGAGCTGGGTAAAAGTCTGTCCGCCACTGAGCCTCGCATACAAGTCTTCAACCTTCGTCACCGTGTAGCGATCCAGATGGGATGCCCGGTTGACCGTCATTTTGTAATACCCACAAAGGCAGAGGGACCCGTCAGGCTTCATTAACAGCACAACCGGTGCAGCCCAATCCACAAATTGCACCATGTGGATGATCCCCAGCTATTACAAGCTGTCCAGTTTGGCCTCTACCTTCAACCTCAAAGCGTAAAGAACGAGTCGGGCCCGAAAATAGTACGGTTGAGCCTCCGGGTCCACTGATACCTTGGCGGAAGACCCCCCCCGAATGGTGCCGAGGCCATCCCGGAACACCCCGGGAAACAGGCCAACACCACATCTGGTCCAGCGGGGTGCATTCTGCATACTTGCTTCCAGTGCAGACGGAGATGTTTCAGCCAGTCGCGCCTCAGCAAACTTGGGCCGGAACCTTCACCACCACTTGTGGTAGGTTCACCGACGGCTCTGTATTTCATGGGAACTTCTGAGGTGCCCACGATCGCCAATGGTTCCCCTGTATACATCACTAGCTGGGCATTGGTATCCTTCAACGCTAAGGCGTGCGTCCCGGAGCGGATCATGTCATACGTGCAATGGACGATTACCGATACCACGGCTCCGGTATCAAGTTCCATCGTAATTGGGAAACCGTTGGATCTGGACCATGACCTGGATAGGTGCCACCCTTGGCGCCAAAATGTAGTAAAGGCGGTGGACTACCTCCTGTCCATTGTCTATGAAATATGTCCACGTTCTGGGATGGTCATCGGTGTGGCGGTGGTGGGTGGGTGAAGTCTCTGTCCCGCCGTCTCCCTCTGGCACCGGTGCTCACATTCCGCACATCAGGAGACTCCGGTGTATGGGGTGCTCGGCGGCCATCGGCGGGGATTTGGTGCCATCAGTCCTGGTCTCTGGAGTGCACCCCTAATGGGGGAGTCCGAAAATCCTGCCCAGGGGAGGTGCGCTCCGTGCCTTGCCGGGCGTGCAAGGTCCAGGACGCCCATCCATTGGAGCTCCTGCACACTACATTGTGTGCCCTCCTGGGACAACGAGATCTCAGTTGCTTTTTTCAGATCCAGGTCAGTCTCACTCAATAAACGTTCTTGGGCCGCCCTGTCTCTGATTCCCCAGATCAACCAGTCTTGGACGCCTCTGATAATGCCGACCTGAACTTGCAAAACGCAGCGAGTTTGCGAAACTAGCCCAGGAATGTTTTAGTGGTTCGTCTGCCATTGAGAAGCTGTGTGGAAATAAAAATGGCGAACTATAAGTGCCAGTTTTGGGTCAAAATGGTCGCTGACCAGTGTAACGAGCTCCGTGATCTGGCGGTTGTCAGGCGAGACGGGAAATGTTAAACTTTTGCTAATGCTGTACGTCTCTGCACCACAAACCACACGGAGAGTCACCGTCTGCCTGTTGTCCCCGACTATGTTGTTCATCCATTCTATGTACTGGGTCGAATCTCCAGTCTCGGCGTTGAACGCCTCAAGCTTTCCAATTAGTGGCATCTGTGCCACCTGAGTAGAGGCCTCCTGAGGTCTAATCGAGATCGACCCGGCCAGGAGGAAATGGCGCCTCCTGCAGCTCCACTTGACCACCGTTGCCCGTGTAAAGTCTCAGGCAAGTGATGCATGATCAATTGGACAAAGACGAGAGTTGAATACAACTGAGGCTTTATTACTCTCAGATGTGTGGCCTCCCACAGCAGCTGGCGAAATGGCTGCTGTACGGAGGACACACATATTTGTACTCCTCCTACTGGGCGGAGCCAGCAGGCAGGGACTACCGCTGTACCTGTAGTACAGGGTCTTACCATACATATCCTAATATACGTACAACAGTGGATTACCACATTCACCCCCTGTTAAAATTGAGTCCGGCGTGGGTGGTGGAGAACTATATACAGCAAGTTTGAGTTTAATGTACAGCGTTGCAAAAAAACATTTTTCTTTTGAAGTCCAGCGGTTAGACAGTCCCGAACCAGTTATAGGTTTAGTCGGTCCGGGGCCTTGATCTGCCACATGGAGCGACGCAGTGGTGGCGGCGATTCCGATGTTGGTCCGGTCCTCGGAGACTCCGGGAGCGTGCCAAATTCCTCTGCATCCTCTGGAGTGGGCAGGGAGAGGATGGATGGTCCTGGACAGGGGTTGCTGCTGGGAGCGCCGGGGGAGGCGGGGGGGAGGGGGGGGGGGAGCCGGGCCAGAGGTGTGTGTGTGTGTGTGGAACCTGCTGGTGCCAGGTCCCTGAGGTAGACAGTATCTTGGCGGCCGTCGGGGTACGCTACGTAGGCATTGTTGCTGCTAACTTTAGCCTTAGTTTAATTGCTCTTGTTCTATCACCTTTGCTCTTGAGTCGCCAGGTATCTTTCTGATACCGCCATGTGGTTCAAGTCCGAGTACTGATCAATAATCCAACACACCGCTTAGTCAGAGTTAAATCAAAGCACATTTATTATATACACTAATCAATACTTATACATAAATTCTACTTCTAAGCTACTTCCTACAACTAACAGGCCAATACTTAACATTGGAAATGCCCATCAGGTCAGGGAAACTAATGGCCTTTCGTATGGGTTCTGAGCCTGCGGTATTCGAAGCTGGTACAGATCGATAGCTAGGAGCGCCTATCTCATAGCGAGCGTTGAAGTAAGACTTACAATTTGAGCGGCTGTTGCAGAAGGTCAGCAGAAGGGTGTCGAAGGGTGCGGAAGGGTCGATTTGAACTTGGACTCTATTCTTATAGCCCCCAAGGGCTTCCCACCTTTCGTCCCAATCACTTGGTTCGATATTCTCCAATGCTGGAGCGATTCCTTGATCGATGGGCGGTTTTGGGGTGGCCGTTCACCTCTCTTTGTGTAGGCTCCTGTTGGCGCCGAAAAGTCTGGGTTGGCTTTGTGTGTCTAATTTGTTGCACATTGTTCCCGGGGATTGCTAATTAGTATTCAGTTGGCTGGTGTTTTGTTATACTGATGGCTGCAGGTATCGATTCTTATCTGGCCTTCCCAGAGGCGAATACACAGTTTTACCTGCAGCTGCTTGTTTTAATCCTGTTGGCTGATTTTCCCATCAGCCTTTTCCGTTCGCCATTTTAAATCGGGGTTAGCCATTCTAAATCGGGAGTTAGCCATTTTAACTGGCTACAGCATATTGGGGGTTCGCGTGGAACAACTGCACCCTTTCTACCAATGGGTCCATCTTGTGGAGTCGGACGTGCCTATGGAGGAGCGAGTCAAGTCGGCAGCGACACCCTGGATGTGGACTTCATGGGGAAGGCAAAGAGACGTTCATGGGGTGGCCATTTTAACTGGCTACAAACCCTCCTTGTGATCCTAACGCGAAGCGTGATGGATCATATCATTATGTTGCTTTCCATTCCCTAACCTGGGGGGGGGGACACACTTCCTTCATGGCCTGTGCACTGACCATAGCTATGCACAAAAATTTTTAACTAACAATTCTAAGGACTCTATGTCAGACAGGGACATGCATTACAAAACAATAAACTGGGAACCTCTAACTTATTCTTAATATACTACACTCACCTAAACATTCCATTATCCTACCTTCCTCAATCATAAAACAAAATCATAGCATTTCATACAGTCTTTCCTGGCTTGGCAGTCAAGCTCAGGATCATACAATTTTTGCTCATTACATCTCTTTATTTACAATAACAATAAACGCAAGTGAATGCACTTGATTACTTTATTATAGGTCGCGGGGGTCTGGTCGTAACCGAACATAGGGGATCTGATCCTATATATACCGGGGTTCGAGCGCGGTAGGCTCTCCTTCTCCATTTTTGTAGACGCATAGTCTGCACGATGCAGCAGAGTATCGCCAACGCTAGTAGTGTTTCGATCACATAGGACAGGGAGTACCAGGTTATGAACCTGGCACACCAGGATGATGTAGTGTCGCTGGTGACTGGGCTCTGGGTACTGTGGGAAAGTGAAACATTAACGGCTGGGGGTGAAGTCATGGGGTTCGCGGTCACGCGCAACCAAATGTCCAATAGCACAAAGGTGATCCACTTGAAGGAAGTCCTCATGGCTCTTCTCTTTCCTTTTCTTTCTTTGTTTTCCTCCGGTCCTGGAACTTCTGGAGTTCTGTAGAAACACGCATAGTGTCTGTAACTATCTTTGTTTAATATCTTGTATGCTAGTGTGTCTGTCCTTTGGTGCCAATTATTCCCTTTATAATTGGTCACTATGTGTGACTCCCTCATTTTTTTTCAAAAAACAATTTTTAGGACACGGCACACTTCCCAATAATGAACCAGTGCTGATTTACCATCCAAATGTTCCAGGATGTAAATAGCAGATGGCTGGCAACCTAAAGGTTACCTAAACAAACAAAACTTTTTGAACAGAAAAATGCCAAAATGAGGTGCGTATGGGCCGCGAAGGGTAAGAGTTGGATGGAGTCTCCGGGTAGGACGGCTACCAATGCCGTATCTCTCCTACCCGAGCGGAGTTGACCAGCAGGGCGGGTAACAACCTGTTTCTCCACTGCCTGAGCAACCGACAAGAACGAGCAAAAATGTAGTCATCGTGGTGGGGCTGCCGTAGTGGTTCTACCTTCGAACCAGAAGGGCAGTTACGAGCGGGCGTCTGGTACCCGAACAAGTGTCTGCCGACAAGCTAGTTCCTCTGAACAAGTGTCTGGCAATGGTGAGTCTCTGTGGGCAAGTCCTCAGAGGTTTCAGGTGAATTGGCATCTGGCAATGGTTAGTCTCTGAAGGCAAGTCCTCAGAGGTTTCGGCCGAATAGGCGAGTGGCAGTGAGAAACATTCTCCTGTCGGACATACAACATTTAACAAACGTACAAACAACATAAAACATTCTGCAGGTTCCATCAGAAAGGAGAACACTTCTCCCAAGCGGTTCCTTTGAAACATCATCTGGACACCTCAGTTCTCGGTTGCGAACAGGATCGCAAAGGGGTTATCGGTTTGGGAGTCAGACCCAAGGTCGTCCTCTTCTCCCGGGTGCCAAACTCTGGAGTGGATGAGAGCTGAAATGGCTGCATGGTGTGAGGTGGGGTCGCTCTCGTCATTGCGGACGAGTCTGTATGAGTTGTTGCGGTGCCAGTAATTGGTGTCTAGTAGTGTGGGGACAAAATCGGGGTCGTCAGTGTGGTTCGGTGGTCGGTGGTGGGGTTTGTTCAGGAAAGTGATCAGGAAGGGATCACTTGGATCGAAGTAGGAGTCGCTGGGTGTGGGTCCTGGTGCATGGGGATAGTAGGGAGGAGTGCTGTGGCTACCGTCCGAGTCACAGTCGCTGTCTCTGCTGCTGCAGTCTGTGGGCGTTCCGGGGCGGAGTGTATATTTCGGGGGAGGAGTCGAGGTCGAGTCCGTGGCTGGGCTGGACGTGGTGGGGGTTGGTAGGGTTACGTTGGCTGTGCGCGGGGCGTGGTGTGCTGCGTCAAGCATGACGTGGTGTGCGTGGTTTGACTGTGTTCCATAAGCCTTCAGCTGGTTTATATGGAACCACGCAGTCTTACCATTGGGGTGCTTTATTTTGGAAACGGAAGGGCTTACTTTATCCGCAATGGAATACGGACCCAAGTATTTTGGTGACAGGAATGTGCTGGGATTATATACAGAAAGCATGACTTGCTGTCCGATATCGTACTCAGTCGCATGCACTGTCTTGTCGAAACAAGCCTTGCTCTGTTTCTTTCTGGTGCCCAATTTTACTGTGGCTGCTAGCTGAGCCGTTTTAACATTTGCAACTAATTGCTCCACGTCTTTCTCGTGTGTGAGGGCCGTCACTTCGGGGCTGGTCAGGTCCAAACCTAACAAATATTCTGTGCCTTTCATGGGGCGTCCGGTCATGAGGGTGTGTGGGGTGTAACCTGTGGAGGTAGAAATAGTGTTACGCAAAAACATTAGCACAAAAGGGAGGACTGAGTCCCAAGTGGTGTTGTTCTGCTGGATCATTTTTCTGAGGGTGGTTTTTAGGGTCTGATTCATGCGCTCCACGATACCACTCGACTGTGGGTGGTATGCAATGTGGAATTTTTGGGTGATGCCAAATATCGTGAGGACGTTCTGCATGACACTTCACGTAAAATGGGAGCCTTGGTCCGATTCAATGCTGCGGGGGAGTCCCCATCTTGTAAAGATGTGGTGGGTCAAAATCTTGGCTGTGGTTTTTGCAGTGTTTGTGCGGGCTGGGAATGCTTCCACCCATTTCGTAAATGTGTCAACGACCGCAAGTACATATTTATAGCCATTCCTGCAAGGGGGCAATGGTCCTATAAAGTCAATCTGAACGTTAGTCCAGGGGCCATTAACGGGTCAGGTGTGGCTGAGTTGGGCCTTTTTGGCATATCTGTCGGGATTATTCTGCGCACAGATAAGACAATTTTCTATGTAATGGTTTACATCTTCCTTTAAATTCGACCACCAACAAAGCTGCTTGAGATGGGCTGTAGTGGGATCGATTCCCTGATGTCCATGACCATCATGGAACAAACAAATCAATTGATTCCTGTCCTGTTCAGGAACCACATAAAGGATGTCCTTTAACACCACACCGTCAAGTGTGGTCAGTGTATTTCTAAACCTCTCGTAGGATGCTGGATACTTTCCCTTTACAATCTCCGTGAGATTGCTGTCCTGCTTCTGAGCCTCCACTAGATCCTCGATCTTTGTCTGTGAGACCTGAACTGCACTCACTGGCGCGCTTTCGGGGGGTGTCCATAAATACCCATGTCTGGAACCTGCTTTAGCCAGTGCGTCGGCTTTTACATTCCAGGGGGGGAGGAACGATGGTGGCTGCGGACTTTGATGATCCCAAAAGTCCTGTTCTGGGCTTTTCCTAAAATATGGCGGAGCAATGGGGCTGAGGGGAGGGGTTTTCCGTCTGCAGAAACGAATCCTCTTATTCCCATGGGCAGAAATTCCATAAGGCTGATACAGACATAGAGGCTGTCCGAGTATATGTCTGCTGGGCTGGGGAAGGAATCTGGGTGTTCCACTATATATGCTATGGCCGCGAGCTCTGCTGCCTGTGCGCCTAAGTGTCCGGGTAGTTTTAACGATATTTCCTCGAGGGCGCGTCCCTGCGCGTCCTCGACATAGATACCACAACCTGTTATGCGCTTCCCATCCAAGACTGTGGAAGATCCATCCACATAAATCTTTATGGGCTCACACGTGTCCATGTGCGGGGGGCTGTGAGTTGAATTACCTATTTTTCTGGGGGGTGTTTTAGCGATAAAGGGGCCTGTGTTGTGGTGTGGAGAGATAATCTCACATTCATGGGGGGTTCTGGGGTACTGTGAATTGTCGGCTAAATCGGTGTGGGTCTTTGTCCTTTTCACAGTGATGTCCCATTCCCGCAAGAGAAGGGTCCATCTGGCTGCTCTTATTTGGCTTACTGTACCGTCCTTGAGTCGTCCATCCAGTAAAAGTTGGGTGGGGGTGTGTTCGGTCAGAATTGTGATGGGGTTCAGTCCGGTAATATATGAAAAATACTGGACTGCCCAGAAAACTGCGAGCAGGTGCCTCTCAGAGGCTGAAAATCCCTGCTCCACAGCATCTAAGAGTCTGTAGGCGTAAGCTACGGGCCTTAACTGGTCGTGCCGTTCCTGGCGGAGCACGGCTGAAAGGGTGCGGTCTCTGGTCGCTACCTCTATGGCGTAAGGGGAAAGGGGGTCGGGAACTTGTAGTGCGGGGGCGGCTATGAGCGCCTGTTTTAATGATTCCACAGCATCCGTATGCTGCGGAAGCCATTCCCAGGGGGCTCCTTTCTTTAGGAGGTCTGAGAGGGGTGCTGCCTTGCTGGTGAAACCATCAATGTGGCTTGGCGTTAGCCAACCAGTCCTAAAAACGACCGGAGGGCTGAAACGTTCTGGGGAAGGGGCAATTTAGCAATCGAGTCAATCCTTTTCTGCTCGATCTCGCGTTTACCGTGCGTGATAATTGTTCCCAAATATATCCCCTTTTCTTCCAAAATCTCGGCCTTTTTGGGGTTGACTTCACAACCAATTGAATGTAATAGTTCCAGCAATTCGGACAGAAGCTGAATGTGCCCTTCCTTGGTGTCTGTCTGCAGTAGTAGGTCGTCTACATACTGTACCAGACATTCGGGGCGAGAGAATTTTGCTAAACCATTTGCCAGCTGTCGGTGGAAAATGGAGAGGGAGTTGTGGAATCCTTGTGGCAGGCATGTCCACGTGTACTGCTGCGCTTTAAAGGTGAAGGCAAATTTGTACTGGCACGCTTTTGCCAATGGAATGGACCAGAATCCATTACTAATGTCCAAAACCGTGAAGTAGCGGGAATTGAGTCCCTGCTTGAGCATGGACTCGGGACTTGTTGCTACTGTGGGGGTTGCTGTGGGGGTAACTTTGTTGAGTTCCCGATAATCAATGGTCAGTCGCCATGATCCATCGGGCTTTCTCATTGGCCAAATCGGGGCATTATTAGTGGAGGCTACTGATCTAAATACACCCTTCTCTAATAAGCTCTCTATTACCTTGGAAATTTCTCCCTCTGCCTCTTGGGGAAACCCGTACTGTTTTTGGGGTCTAGGGTCAGGTCCTGTTATTTGTACAGAGCCAGACATCCGTCCACAGTCGTGCTTGTGGGTCGCAAATGCTGCCCTGTTCTTTTGCAGAACTGCCCTAACCTGCTTGTCCGTGCTAAGCGTGGTCGGGTTGAACCAAAATTCGTCTACGACGCTAATTTTGTTCATATACTCTCCTATGTTGAGCGTTGCGGGGGCTCTTGTAGATTCTCACAACTTCCAGACACACTGGTTGACTGGATCGAATGATAAGTTGTGGGAATTCATGAAATCAATTCCCAGAATGTGTTCTGCTGTGTGGGGCAGGTCAACTAAAACCACGGGGTGCTTGGTGGTAGTGTTACCAATTTGAATGGGTACAGGGGCTGTGATGGGTCCCTGCTGTGAGTGGCCTGTAAAGCCGCTGAGGGTGATAGTGGCTGTAGTGGGCCACGTGTCTTTTTGGAACATGGTGGAGGAATTTATTGTGGTGCGGGACCCTCCCAAGTCCCAGAGAAATTCGATAGGCTGTCCCCGAATTTTTGCTGCAACTACCGGTCGTCCGGACCTATCCCAAAGGGTGTCGCAGACCCAACTGGGGGAGCCCGTACACCGTCAGTCCATTCCGGTCAAGTCCGTCTGATCCGAACGGGTGCTAATGCTATGAATGGGCTGTCTTTTTCTTAATCAGAGTGCCCGTCTGCTGGGCTATCTGTGGCTTTTTAGGGGCACTCTTTTTCGAAGTGTCCCAACAGTCCGCAGTTGTAACAATCTTGTGACTCGGGTAGGGGGGCTGTTCTTTCCCTCATTCACCCATGCGGGGTTCTGGTGTGTTGTTTTTAATGCCTGCATATCTGCGCCGGCCTGCTTTCCCTCGCTATTCTTAACTGCGGGATTACTTTGAACAGATTGTTCCCAAACGTGGGACAATCTTTTCACTACCCACGTCTCGTTATGGGCCTCCTTTGAGGGATCATAACTCGCACACGCTTTCTGACTTGTTTCTGTGGCATGGGAGATAAGGGTGCGGGTCTATTTGGCCATGCTGTCTGGGGACAAATGGGCACGGTCTACGTCTCCAAAGACTGCTGCAAAGTGAATCCACAGGTGTCCAGCGAATGCTGTGGGCTGCTCAGATTTCTTCTGCCTACATTTGTTGAGGCCATCTACGGGGTCACCCCGGTTATACCCGATCGCATCCAGGATCGCGGTATGCATTTCTGCAAGGGTGCCTCCTCCTACATTCTGTGGGCCGGGAAGGGCTGCTGCTACTGACGGATCTAAACTTAAAACCATGAGCTTTACATGCTCTCGCTCATCTAGGCCGTACATGTTCGCCTGACGTCTAACTGTGGCAAAGAACTGGTGGGGGTCTGAGGTGGGGAGCAACGGTGTAATTGCGTCACTGTTAAGGGGGTGGAATATAGAAATTCCGCATCGTCCAGTGTGGCTGTGCAGTGGGTGGTTACAGGGTTCATTGGAGCGTGAACTATCTGCTGTGTGGGGGTTTGGGGTGCTTTTCTCTTTTGGGGCTTTCCCTGCGCACATGTTCCCTGAACATATCTCTGCTCTGTTTCGTTTAACTCTTCCCAATCAGGGCCGTCTTCCTGATCTAACTTTTCCCCAAAGGTTTCCTGAAAACCTTTTTGAACAGAAAGCAGCGATTGCAGCTCTGCAATCTGCTTCCGGCACTTTGCGTGATCTAAGGTGCTTTGTCTTTGTTCTGTGGTGGCAGCATGGAGTGCTCTTAATGCTGCCTTGAGATCACTCCACTGTTTCTGTAATGTCTCTACCTGTTTTTCCGTTTCTTCTCGTACCAGGACTGCACGTTGCGTGTCCTGATAGGCCTTTTCATATTGAGATTGGAAGCTGCTTAAATGCGCCAGACAAGACTGGTGAGCCCGTTTGGCGTCATCCACCTCTCCATCTTTTGCTGCCAATTTCCTCCTCAATTCCATATTCTCTCTTTCTACTTCGCTTACATCGACCTTACTCATCCGATGTATGCCCTCAACTTCATTGCGGAGCGTCTTAATGACCTCCTCTGTGCCTCGCAATTGTGCCAAACAGGACACGATTGCCATCGGCTTGCGAGCTTTTCCCAAGCTCTTTTTGTGGATCTCGCTCAGGTTCTCCCACCAAGTATGTCCTATACTCCTGGAAGCTGATTCCTCATTATCACAGAAATCATTCCAAAGGGGCCATCCTTTCCCTTTGAGATATTTCCTGATTTATTCCTCCCAAATGGGACGTCGTCCCACTCTACTGCTGCTGGTCGCTGCGACCGCAAATTCCTCAGGGTTCATGAGGCGCTGCATTGCCTGCATTGCCATCTTGCCTATCCGAATGCTTCTTTTAAATTTGGAACAGGAGAGCTAAGGCGGTGCTGTAAATATGGGTACGGCTTTCGCTACTTTCCGATATACAAACTTCCGACAGTTTTGACGCAACAAAAATCTATCAGTTTTACCTTATAGCCCTGTTAGTTACGCATGCATACACACACTTCCGAATTATGAGTATTAATCATAACTGCTTGAACACATGTGGTGTTCTGTTTCCAATTGGATCTCTAATTCAAATTCTTGGGTTCACCCGGAGTGGTTTTCCACTTCTAGATCGGGATGTCGCCAAATGTTGCTGCTAACTTTAGCCTTAGTTTAATTGCTCTTGTTCTATCACCTTTGCTTTTGAGTCGCCAGGTATCTTTCTGATACAGCCACGTGGTTCAACTCCGAGTAATGATCAATAATCCAACACACCGCTTAGTAAGAGTTAAATCAACACACATTTATTAAATACAGTAATCAATACTTCTACATAAATTCTACTTCTAAGCTACTTCCTACAACTAACAGGCTAATACTTAACTTTGGAAATTGCCCACCAGGTCAGGGAAACGAATGGCCTTTCGTATGGGTTCTGAGCCTGCAGGATTCGAAGCTGGTACAGATCGATAGATAGGAGCACCTGTCTCGTAGCGAGCGTTGAAGTAAGACTTACGATTTGAGCGGTTGTTGCAGAAGGTCAGCAGAAGGGTGTCGAAGGGTGCGGAAGGGTCGATTTGAACTTGGACTCTATTCTTATAGTCCCCAGGGGCTTCCCGCCTTTCGGGGCGGACCCTGTACCTGGTTCCAAGTGATTGGACTTCGTCCCAATTACTTGGTTCGATATTCTCCAATGCTGGAGCGATTCCTTGATCGATGGGCGGTTTTGGGGTGGCAGTTCACCTCTCTTTGTGTAGGCTCCTGTTGGCGCCGAAAAGTCTGGGTTGGCTTTGTGTGTCTAATTTGTTGCACATTGTTCCTGGGGATTGTTAATTAGTATTCAGATGGCTGGTGTTTTGTTATGCTGATGGCTGCAGGTATCGATTCTTGTCTGGCCTTCCCAGAGACGAATACACAGTTTTACCTGCAGCTGCTTGTTTTAGTCCTGTTGGCTGATTTTCCCATCAGCCTTTTCCATTCGCCATTTTAAATCAGGGTTAGCCATTCTAAATCGGGAGTTAGCCATTTTAACTGGCTACAGCATACTGGGGGTTCGCGTGGAACAACTGCACCCTTTCTACCAATGGGTCCATCTTGTGGAGTCGGACGTGCCTATGGAGGAGCGAGCCAAGTCGGCAGCGACACCCTGGATGTGGACTTCCTGGGGAAGGCAAAGAGATGTTCATGGGGTGTGTCGTTAGTGGCGGTGCACAGTAGTGACCGAATGGATTGCAGTGCATCGGGGAGCACCCCCTGCCAGTGGGACGCCGGGAGATTCTTGGACTGTAGGGCCAGTTGGACGGCCCTCCAGACCGTCCCGTTCTCCCCCTCTACTTGCACGTTTCCCCAGGGGTTTAGTTGGTCGTCCTGCTGGAGGCGATACCCCTGCTGAGCAGGAACTGACGCAGCTCATCACTCATGAATGAGGATCCCCTATCACTATGGATGTAGGCGGGGAAACCGAACAGGGCGAAGATTGTGTTGAGGGCTTTGATGACGGTGGCAGATGTCATGTCGGGGCATGGGATGGCGAAGGGGAATCTGGAGTACTCATCGACCACACTGAGGAAATACGTATTACGGTCGGTGGAGGGGAGGGGCCCTTTGAAATCCACGCTGAGGCGTTCAAAGGGGCAGGAGGCCTTCACCAGGCACGCGCGGTCCAGCTGGTAGAAGTGCAGAGTCGGGCAGATTGCGGGCCTTTATGAAATGGTACATCCGTGTGACTCCCGGGTGACAAAGGCTGTTGTGTAGGGTCCGGAGTCGGACTACTTGTGCGCTGGCACATGTACCTTAGGATTGGGCATCTGGGGGCTCGTTGAACCTGCCGGGGCGATACATAATCTCGTAGTTGGAGGTGGAGAGCTCGATCCTCCACCTCAAGATTTTATCATTTTTGATCTTGCCCCGTTGTGTGTTTTTAAACATGAAGGCTACCGACCGTTGGACAGTGGGGAGCGTGAATCTCCTGCCGGCCAGGTAATGCCTCCAATGCCGCACAGCTGCAGCGATAGCTTGGGCCTCTTTTTCGACGGAGGAGTGCCGAATTTCGGAGGCATGAAGGGTGCGGGCAAAGAATGCCATGGGCTTGCCTGCCTGATTGAGGGTGGCGGCTAGGGCGACATCTTATGCATCGCTCTCCACTTGAAAGGGCAGCATCTCGTCTACTGCGTGCATCGCGGCCTTGGCGATATCTACTCTGATACGGTAGAAGGCATGTTGAGCCTTGGCCGTCAGGGGAAAATGGGTGGACTGGATGAGTGGGTAGGCCTTGTCCGCATAGTTTGGGACCCACTGGGCCTAGTATGAAAAGAACCCCAAACAGAGTTTGCGGGCTTTGGGGCAGTGGGGGAGGGGGAGCTCCATGAGGGGACGCATGCAGTCGGGATCGGGCCCCAGAACTCCGTTCTGAACCACATAGTCGAGGGTGGCTAAGCGGTTCGTGCTGAACACGCACTTCTGCATGTTATAGGTGAGGTTTAGGAGAGTGGCGGTGTGGAGGAATTTTGCAAGGTTGGCATCGTGGTCCTGCTGATCGTGGCCACAGATGGTGCCATTGTCTAGGTACGGGAAAGTGGCCCGCAATCCATACCGGTCGACCATTCGGTCCATCTCCCTTTGGAAGACTGAGACCCCGTTGGTGACGCCGATGGGAACCCTGAGGAAGTGATAAGAGGCGACCATCTGCCTCGAAGGCAGTGTATGGACGGTCTGCCTTACGGATGTGGAGCTGGTGGTAGGCGGATTTGAGGTCCACAGTTGAGCAGATCCGGTACTGTGCAATCTGATTGACTATGTCAGATATGCGTGGGAGGGGGTATGCGTCAAGCTGCATATATCTGTTGATGGTCTGGCTGTAGTCCATGACCATTCTGTGTTTCTCCCCAGTTTTAACTACTACCACTTGGGCTCACCAGGGGCTGTTGCTGGCCTCGATGATGCCTTCCCGAAGCGGCCACTGGACCTCTGACCTGATGAAGGTCCTGTCCTGGGTGCTGTACCGTCTGCTCCTCGTGGCGATGGGTTTGCAATCCAGGGTTAGATTTGCGAAAAGGGAAGGTGGGTCAACCTTTAGGGTCGCGAGGCCGCACACAGTAAGGGGTGGTAGGGGCCTGCCGAACTTCCGTGTTAGGCTCTGGAGGTTGCACTGGAAGTCCAGGCTGAATAGCAGGGCAGCGCAGAGATTGGGGAGGACGTAGAGGCTGAAGCTGCTGAATTCTACATCCTGGACCATGAGTGTGACTATACAGTACCCCCGGATCGCCACGGACTGGGATCCCCGGAGGCCAGGGAGATTCTCTGCTTGGCTGGGTAGACCGCGAGGAAGCAGCGCCTTACCGTATCTGGGTGGATGAAGCTTTCGGTGCTCCCGGAGCCCAATAGGAGTCCATCAATCTTAACGCTGGTTGAGGCGGTGGCCAGGTTGTGCGGGTGAGACTGGTCGATGGTGACCAAGGCGAGTCGTGGCTGGTCGTCGCTGGTGTTGGACGATGGGGTGCCCGGGGGGCACGGTTCCTGGAACGATGGTGGTGCCCATGTGCCGTTGGGAAGACAAAATGGCGGTCTCTGGAGATCTTGGGGTGG
Source organism: Scyliorhinus torazame (assembly GCF_047496885.1). Classification (NCBI taxonomy): domain Eukaryota; kingdom Metazoa; phylum Chordata; class Chondrichthyes; order Carcharhiniformes; family Scyliorhinidae; genus Scyliorhinus; species Scyliorhinus torazame. The sequence goes on along the minus strand of NC_092711.1, from coordinate 202,933,534 downwards.
ACAAATTGGCGGCGCCCACTGGCCGCACGTGGCGGGGGTTGAAAAAAATGCCGGCGCTCATGGGCCGCACGTGTTTTGCGGAGGGGAAGATGGTGGCACCCACTGGCCGCGTGTGGTCTGAGGAGGTGAAGATGGTGGCGCTCATTGTGCGTAAACGACGAGGGTAGGGGCAATAGAGGCGACTGAGCGGGCCTGGCACACCGTTGCACAGTGCCCCTTCTTACCGCAGGCCTTATAAAAGGCAGCGCGGACCGTGCAGCTTTGGCTGGGGTGTTTTTGTTGGCCGCAGGGGTGTTTTTGTTGGCCGCAAAAGTAACATCGGGGACCCCCGGGGTTGGCTGGCTGGCGCATGGCGCAGGTGTATTGGCTGGGTAAGGCCCCCGCTGGGGCGGCCGTCTGTGGAGTCCACGATGCGTAGGAGGGGTGGGCCGCGCGGCTGGGGGTGTAGGCCTGAATATTGAGCGAGGCGATCGTCATGGATAGCGATAGTTTCTTTGTCTCTGCGCAGTCGAGCGTGGCCCCCTCTAAAAGTCACTGGCGTATGAGGTCTGACCCAATCCCCGTAACAAAAGCGTCCCGCATAAGGAGGTTCGAATGTTCCATGGCCGTGACGGCCTGACAGTCACAGTCTCTGACTAGTGGAATTAAGGCACGCCAGAAATCGTCTACGGACTCACCAGGGAGCTGACAGCGAGTGGAGAGTACGTGTCTGGCGAAGAGCGTGTTCGTCTGCTGGGCGTAATTCTCTTTGAGTAGCGCCATGGCTTCGTCGTAGTTTGGCGCGTCCTGGATCAGAGGAAAGACGTTGGAGCTCAGCCTCGAGTACAGTATCTGTATTTTTTGAGCTTCCGGAATTGGGTCTGGTGCAAACCTGATGTACGCCTCGAAACAAGCTAGCCAGTGTTGAAAGTCCTTTTTGGCGTCGCTTGATTGCGGATCCAGCTGCAGGCGATCCGGCTTGATGTGGAGGTCCATCTTCTGAAAATCTTAGAGTAATAAATTGATGCACGATAAATTGGACAAAGATGAGAGTTGAATACAACTGAAGCTTTATTACTCTAAGATGTGTGGCCTCCCACAGCAGTTGGCGAAATGGCTGCTGTACGGAGGACACACATATTTATACTCTGCCTACTGGGTGGAGCCAGCAGGCAGGGACTACCGCTGTACCTATAGTACAGGGTCTTACCGTACATATCCTAATATATGTACAACAGTGGTTTACCACAGCAAGCGATGTCTGTCGCAAAAATTTCATTTTATTCAGGTTACGATACCCTCCTACTTCCCGAAGGGTCACCACCTGGGATTCTCTGTCCTGCCAGCCGGCCAATGGGGTTTCTGATTGTGGGCAGCCCCACACCGTCAGGAAATCCCAGGCGTGGGTGTGCTGCCAGTGCAAAGGGGAATCCTGACCGCGGAGAATCCATTCTGGGATCTTTCCCGTTAATTGTCTGGAGATTGACCTGAAGTGGTGTTTGTTGATTTCTCGCTACAGTATGGCAGGTTAGAATCATAGAATCCCTACAGTGCGGAAGGTGACCATTCAGCCCATTGAGTCTGCATCGACCCTCTGAAAGAGCACCCTACCTAGGACCAATCACACCCTATCCCTGTTATCCCACCTAAATTTTGAACATTATGGGACAATTTAGCATGGCCAATCCGACCAACATGCACATCTTTGGACTAGTTCCTGATTTTGCCAACGGAGCGGGCGGGTTAGATCACAAACAAATCGGCGTCTGGTGGGGTTCTCGATTTTTGGCCTCTCCCACGATTTGATGGCCTTGTCGCACTTTCACTTAAACGCAATGCGGCTGTATAATCGCGCCCTTGGTCACTTGTTCGAGCCCTGGGGAGTTTCCCCCCGGGCGAGCTCACATTTAGAATTACTTTCATCGTTGAGGAGCTGAACTCACTGGCGAAGGCGGCTTCTCAGAGATCGGGCATCCATTTTGAATAGGTGTCTCGATCTCTAAGTGAGCTTCAGGGTCACCCACACTCCCGGCCCATGGGAAATGTCACCCCAACACACATGGGCCTTACCCTACTCGGATGCCCCACTATGAGATTGTTGGGGTCCCCTAATCAAATCTTGCCCCTGCCCCTTTTATAGGCCCCACCCCCCTTTCAGGACTCCCGCCATTTACCGCTTCAACCCTCCTTTCATGAGCATGGCCCCGCCCTCAGGCCCTGACCCTTGTTGGTGCCCCCTGGCACCTGGGTACCCTGGCCCTGCCATCCTGGCACCGTAACAGTGCTCCTTCCAGCCTGGCACTGCCAAGATGCCTGGGTGCCAGGGGAGTGCCAGAGTTCCATCCTGACCTGTCCTCTCTGAGGCCCCCAAATGGCCTGGGAAACATACCGGGTGCCATTCTGCCTGCTTACGTTTGTGTGGACCAGTATTAATCGGTGCTCACGTGAATGCTTGCTGGAGAGCCGTTTGATAACAGGAAGCTGTTAGATAGGGGGCCCTACTCTTTAACGAGGTGGACTTTGGTTTTAATTAGTGATTATTGGTTTCTCGCCACGTCTGGGCGGGAATTGGATCACGCCAACGGGAGCAGTTAGGTCAGAAACCGATTTGCGCCTGGCGCGGATCATGATTTGGGCTCTCTCGTGATCGAATCGTCTCGCACCGATTCATACTGAGCGTAATGCAGCTATTAAATCAAACCTCCATCTCTAATTTCTCTTGTAAGCAACAGTTTGGCCACGGTTCCCTCCCTACCCTAGCGCTAAAGAGGAATAAACAACTTTTGGTGTCCACCTTTTTGTTCCCCGATTGCCTGTCATTCCCTGTCCGCTGTCAGTCATGTTTCACCTGACATTTTCTCCTTCCCTCTTCTTTTCATTGTCATTATTTTTCTCCACATCAATGGGAATCATTATCTTCATTCCCATGTCCTTCACTTTAAAGGGTGAGGTTGTGGTGCAGTGGTATAGTCCACAGTAATGCTCTGTCGACCTAGGTTCGAAACTCACCACGGTAGATGGTGAAATTTGAATTCACTAAAAGTATGGAATTAAAAGTCTAATGATGACCATGAAGCCATTGTTGATAATTGTAAAAATCCATCTGGTTCACTAATGTTCTTGTGAGAAGGAAATTTGCTGTCCTTACACGGTCTGGCCTACATGTGACTTCCGACCCACAGCAATGAGGCCTTAACTGCCCTCTGAAACAGCCTAGCAAGTCATTCAGTTCAAGGGCAGATCAGGGTGGACAACAAATGCGAACCGAGCCAGCGCCGCCCACATCCCTGTATTGAATTTTTAAATTTTTGATCCTGCAGGTCTTCATTTGCCTCAATAAGTTCTCTTCAGTTCCACTACAATTAAAGGATGACATCCAATTTAACTGTGTAGTTTAGTTGGAATATTCTCTCAGGAATTCCTGCTCCCATATTCTTCTCCAGTCACTACCAGCTTAATGCCTTCTCTCCCACCTGCAGATAATGGAACAAATCTTTAATCCATTTCATATCCTCTGTCAGATCAATGATTTACCTGTCCATGAAACTGTGAGTAATAGTCACCTTATTGAGAAAAACAGCATTAAATAAACACATTGTCCTTTATGATTCTAATCTTCATCAATAACAAAACACAATAGGTGATGTTCTCTGCACACAATGTCGCAAATGCGCACTGCAATCGGGCATCTGGCCAAAATCAAGGTCCACGCCCAGCGCCGACCAGAGCGGGAGTTATGCTCTGGTCCCCAGCTGGTGGCGGTAACGAGGCTTTCACCCTAACCCGTCAGCGACATGCAAGACAGACATTTGCATGCATTTAAATGTGATTAGTGCGTTTGATTCACTGTACTCCAGGCCTCCGCGATGCTCCGCCCCTCCTTGTCTTAAGTCACGAAGGCAGTATTTGCAAATGGCGCCTGGGCATCATGGCTGCTGAGGGTTGGCACGGTGGCGCACAGGTTAGCACTGTTGCCTCACAGCACTGAGGACCCAGGTTCAATCCTGGCCCCGGGTCACTGTCCGTGTGGAGGTTACACATTCTCCCCGTGGCTGCGTAGGTTTCACCCCCACAACCCAGAGGATGTTCAGGGTAGGTAGATTGGCCACGCTTAAATTGCCCCTTAAATTAAAAAATGTAATTTACAAAAAATGGTTGCCAAGAGTGTGAGAGAAGGTGAACAAAGTTTGAAAAACGGCACCACTTGCTGTGGGGTGGCTGCCAGGGCCAGGGAGGGAGTGGCAGGAGGGTCTTGGTGACATCTCTGTGGATTTGGGTTTTCCCCCTCGGGATCAGGATGGCCTGGTTCAGACTGCCATTGCTGCAGTCTTTGTTTTAAATACACCCGTTTGGTACAATTTATAGGCCCCTGGCTGCTCACTCTACTGACTGCTCAACGTGTCCTGTAAATGTTCAAGAGCCTCTTTTTGGACCCCAGCCAGGCCACCTCTCTGGATACCCTCAGATGCCAGAGGACCCATCAATGGGATGGGCATGGCCAAGCTCAATCATTGGCACACCAGGTGCTGGCACTCCTCAGTGCAATCAGAAGAATAGTCCCACTGCAGGAGAAGCAGGGGAGTAGCAGAGCTCGCTCCACACAAAGGGGACAGACCTTGGGCACCCTCCCTGGCACACTGCCCTCTCAGGGCAGAGGTCTCACCAGTGACACTATCAGCCAACACACGTCCCAGGACCACCAGCTGTCTCTAATCCCTGCCTGTCCACCTGCTCCTGCGCCCATCCATCCTGCCCCTGGACTAGTTGGCACAATATGTGTGTCACACTTAGCACCCACATCAGACTGCAGCTAGCTCTCAGCAGATGACCACTTCCTTGCCTCACCCCCATCTGTTGGACCTGCCAACACAAAAGCCTCTAAGCATGGAGGCGATTGGTGACAAACAGTGACCCTCTCCACCGCAGAACCAGGTGCCACCCTGTTGGTGGGATAGCACACATCCCACGCAATGAATATGCCCACAGTAGACACCACTGGAGAAATAGGACTTGGGTCACAGAGCCTATCGCTGACATGTTGCGGCAGCTACGTGTACCCTGTTTACAAGTATGGGTGGTGAGGATAAAGGCTCCCCGGTACCTCTCACTGATGGGAGCACGGGTACAGTGTGGAAGGCGACATATCAGGTGTAAAGGCTGAGAGGTGGGAATGGGTTTGGGAGGCACATGTGGAGGGTGGAGCTGAAGTGCAACCCAGGGTCACCATGCAGCCTGTTGGATTTGAATAGGGGAGGGAATACTCATCTTGCTTACATATCTTCTCCTTTCCCCACCTGCAGAGAAAGAATTTTGGAATACAGCCAGCAATGCCCCAATAAAAAACATTCATTAAAAAAAAGCAATGCTCACTATCTACCTGGCCACAGCTGCTGTGGTGGATGCACGGAGGCTGGTGGTACAGGGCCTGCTCAGGGAGGACCTTGCACAAGAGGAGTCTGCCCCAGAAGAGCAGGGTCCAGCCAGCGAGACTCCAGTGCTGGCCTTCCATCAGGCCGAGAAAGAGGAGCCACATCAGACCATGTGTATACCATCAACGACTGATCTTTGAGGAGATGCCAGACCACCTGTGCCGCCAAAGACTTTGGCTAACCAAGGAGACCATGCACAACCTGTGCCAGATGATGGCACACCTGGCACTGCGGGGGTTTTGAGGAGGATACCCGCTCACAGAGGCCGTGACAGGTGCCCTGAGCTTCTATGCCTCAGACTTTCCAGGGGCCGAGCAGAGGGATGTCTGGGATCTCTCACACATCCGTACATGGGTGCATCCATGCAATAGGATGCCCTATGCTCTTGGGCAGCAGACAATATAGTCTAGACCAGGCACACCAGGATGCCTGACAAGCAGGATTTGCCATCAGCACTAGCATTGCCCTGGTCCAGGGGGTGATCGATGGCACACATGTCCCCCTACGAGCACCGGTTCATTAGGGGGTACCTTTGACAATCAGAAGGGTTTTCACTCCCTAAATGTGCAGTTGGTTTGTGACCACTAGCTGCACATCATGCACGTCTGTGCCTGATACTCAGGCAGTGTGCACAATGCATGCACCCTGGCACACTCGTCGGTTCCCGTCAGCTTGGAGGGGCTCCCGCAGGCAAGGGGTTGGCTCTTGGGTGACAAGGGTTACCTGCTAAGGTCTTGGCTAATGACGCCTGTCTGGAGGCCCAGGCTGACACGGTGAATCGCTATAATGACACCCATGCAGCAAACACGAGCGTCATTGAGTGGTGCATTGGCAACCTCAAGATGCGCTTCCAATGCCTGAATCACTCTATTGGCGCACTTCAATGAATCCCCAGAAAGATCTCTAACATCATGCTGGCATGCTGTGTCCTCCACAACATTGCACAGTAGGGGGCGAAGCAGGAGGGGGCGAACATGCTGGAGGACGGGGAAGAATGCCAGTCCTCCTCTGATGAGGAGGATGGCCAGGAAAAGCTGGGCATTGAGCCTCGGCTGGCATGACAGGCCACCTAACGTGTGCTCCAGGACCGCCACACACGGGCAACCTCATCACCTCCAGATTTGCTGACTGGAAAACCTGACCAGCAGCTGCTCCACCACCCCATGTTCTTTCCCCCCTCCCCCCACCTCCACACTCCCTTCCAAGTGGTTCCCCCTTCCCCATAGCCACTCGCATCATTATCTCTCCCTCCTTCCTTCACTCCATCCCACCACCCCAGTCTCCCAAGGTTTGTTGGACCTGGGTAGGCAGTATCATTGGGTCTTTTTCACAGGATAGAGGATAATGATGACTCGATGTGAGATGAGCTCTGGTGCTCCTCATCATTGTTGACCAATCCATCTCATGAACCACAGTTGATAGCACTGTGGCTTCACAGTTCCAGGGTCCCAGGTTCGATTCCCCGCTGGGTCACTGTGCGGAGTCTGCACGTTCTCCCCGTGTCTGCGTGGGTTTCCTCCGGGTGCTCCGGTTTCCTCCCACAGTCTAAAGACGCACAGATTAGGTAGATTGGCCATGATAAATTGCCCTTAGTGACCAAAAATGTTAGGAGGGGTTATTGGGTTACGGGGATAGGGTGGAAGTGGACTCGATAGGCCGAATGGCCTCCTTTTTCACTGTATGTTCTATGTTCTATGAACCCTTATATTCTTCTATTCATCCGGGTGGTGGTAGGCATTGGGTGGGGTTGGGGGGAAGGGGTGGGGGGGGGGGGGGGGTTGGTTGTAGGCACTGCCGCAGTTGTGGAGACAGTGAGCGGTGATGGGTCACCCACTGGGTAAGCTGTCCTAAGATGGCTACACATTTCTGGCCTCGTTCCCTGATGCTCTGAGGGATGATCCCAAGTGGAACGTTCAGTTGTCCTGTGGACCCTGCCTCGTTTCATCCTCCAACACCCACACAACCAACCTCCCACAACCCCAACCGCAACACCCTCTCGACCAAACTCAGCCCATCCCTCACACCCTTCATACAGAGGATTGAAACAGGTCAGAATGTTGGTAAATTGGTGTTTAATCGTGACTATATATAATTGTTGTGCCTTGACCCCTACCACTAACCTATGTGCTGCACCCGTGCCAACTTAACTACTGTCTTCGTTATTTTACGTGGCCTACTTCTTCTTCGAGGTGTGACCCCAGACAGCACGTGAGATGTGGAGGCTGCCTGCTGCATATCTCGCCCGCTGACCTGAGATGTCTTTGGCGGACGTCCTCTGGATGGCGTGGACCTGGATGGGCCCAGCTGACTTTCTGGTGCAACAGGTGATGAGGTGCCACCCTGTTCTGCCCACTGCCCGTCAGATGCCCCATTGTCAGGTGGAGGGGATTCAGACGCGCTGTGGGTGGCACCAGCATGGGCCCCATCATTTCCTCCACCCTCAGGATGCTCGATGGCCCTGGGCTACTCCATGGGACAGAAGTGAAGACAGATTGAGCTCCGGAGGCTCCATTTTAACCCTGGTATTGCTAATCCTGGAGGCCTGCTGCCCTCAATCATGGGGCACTGAGACTGGGCACGGCCTTCAGCAAGTGAGTCATGCCCCTCACTGACGTGATCATGTCCCTGTGTGACTGGCCCAGATCAGTCAGCACCCGGCCAATGCTCTTGGCGCCCTCAGCCATGACCTTTTGGAACTGGGCCAAGCTCTGGAGTATTGCAGCAATGTCCATGTGGACCGGTATTTGGGTATGTTGGGGTTGTAGCTGGAGGCAAGGCACCCAACACAGACTGGCATGATGCTGATCCTGTAAGACAAAAGACAAGATATATGTTGAGATCTTTGGACGGAGTGATGAGGTGAGAGGGGTGACACGTTTGCTATCGGGGCATCATTTTGCATTCGGGACTCAGTTGTCGCATGTGAACCTCCGCCTCGGAGATAGCCCTCTCTTGCACCTCCCTGGATAATTCCATCGCCCTCTGCTCAGCAGGGGTGAGAGACCTGAGGTCTGGTACTCCCCCCTCCAGTCTTCTCCCACTCCCTTCTATAATGGGCCGCCTTGTCCTGCGGGTAAAAAAAGGACACGATGCATGGAGGCGAGTTATAATCGGGGGTGGTCACCTGTAGTGGAATGTGTGCGCAAGGCACCTGGCCAAAGAGGACAGTATAGATGTTGGGATTTGGTGTGGGGTGGGATGTGAGGGACATGCAGGTGGGTTTTGATTGGCCTCTAGGGGAGTGGGGTGTGATGTGAGGGACAGGAGTGATGCCAGGGGTGGTGGCTCACCTGAGGGGTTGTTCATCTCCTTGCGACATTGCGTACCAGACTACATGGTGAGGTTCACAGCACTAGCCACCTCGTCCACCTCCACCAAGGCCCGGTTGGCCACCTTGGGTGGGAGACTCCTGCCCACCTTGGGGAAGAGGTTGTCCCGACTCTCCTCCACCACGTCCAACATGGTATCAAGCTCCAAATCGGTGAGATGTGCTGCTGCTTCCCTTGGAGTCATCTTCTTGGCTGGAATGTGTGTGTGTGGGGAGTGGAGTGCTTATACACAACTCCAGCGTGTCAAGCTCTCTAGTGCCAATTCTGGTTCCAGCGAATCTGACGCCAGTGCAAATGAGAATTACTCAAGATTCACATGAGCAGAGTGGTGGCCCATTAGCATGCCCTGAATTGATCCACACATAGTGCTCCCAACGGGAACGCGAAACACATGCAATTCAGTCCCGGCGTCAACATTTAGGGCTGCATTCTCGAGTGCCGACGGCAAAATCACGTTCGGCAATTGGCAGGAGAATCCGTTTTTATGCTGAAATCGTGGGCTCCGCCTCCTGAAAAATGGTGGCATCACTGAGTACGCCGCACGCCACTGGGGCGACCTCAGGACGTCACCTCCTCGATGCTCCGCCCCCGATGGGCCGACTTCCCGACGGCATCGGTCGCAGGTCCTCAGTTTTCACGGATCTCGCATAGCGCCTGCGGACTGTGTCCAGCGCTGCCAGTCAGGGGGGGAAGCCATTCCGCTGGCCGGGGGGGCTTCGGCTGGCACTGGGGGGGGGACTGGTGGGGGTGGTGAGGGGGGTTAGAGGGGGGGCCACTATAATCTGGCAGGACGGGTCCATGTCCATGTGCGGCCCTCGCCATGTTGTATGGCGCGACCGCTGCAGGTTTCCGCCGTGCGCATGCGTGACCACAGACCCGGCAATTCTGTCCGTATCTTCAGGTAAAGCCGGGGGCTTGACGTGATGCGGCTGCTAGCCCCCCCACCGGGCGGAGCATCAGTGCGGGAGCGGCCCCGACATTTTGGCTGTAAGACTAGACACATGCTCCAGACATAGCCTCAAAAGTGGAGATCCAGCCCTTAATCTCCAAAATGAAGGATTCTGACCAATGGAGGTGCACATTCTGTTTTAATTCAAAGAACAAAGAAAAGTACAGCACATGAACAGGTCCTTCAGCCCTCCAAGCCTGCACCGACCATGCTGCCCGTCTAAACTAACATCTTCTGCACTTTCAGGGTCTGTATCCCACTATTTCCATCGTATTCATGTATTTGTCAAGATGCCCCTTAAACCTCACTATCGTCCCTGCTTCAACTACCTCCTCTGGCAGCGAGTTCCAGGCACCCACTACCCTGTGTAAAAAAACTTGCCTCGTGCATCTCCTCTAAACCTTGTCCCTCACAGCTTAAACCTATGCCCCCTAGTAATTGACCCCTGTACTCTGGGAAAAAGTCTCTGACTATCCACCCTGTCTATGCCCCTCATTTGTAGATCTCTATCAGGTCGCCCCTCAACCTCCGTCGTTCCAGTGAGAATAAACCAAGTTTATTCAACCTCTGCTCATAGCTAATGCACTCCATACCAGGCAACATCCTAGTAAATCTCTTCTGCACCCTCTCTAAAGCCTCCACATCCTTCTGATAGTGTGGCGACCTGAATTGAACACTATACTCCAAGTGTGGCCTAACTACGGTTCTATACAGCTGCAACATGACTTGCCAATTCTTATACTCAATGCCCCGGCCATTGAAGGCAATCATGCCGTATGCCTTCTTTACTACCTTCTCCACCTCTGTTGCCCCTTTCAGTGACCTGTGGACCTGTACACCTAGATCTCTCTGACTGTCAATACTCTTGAGGGTTCTACCATTCACCGAATATTCCCCACCTGCATTAGACCTTCCAAAATGCATTACCTCACATTTCCTTATATTCCACACAGACTTCGTCTGTTCCCAGCCTTCTAGCCCTGACAAATGCCGCCTTTTACTTTTTGACGAGGCCTACAATATGTCTCGTTATTCAAGGTTCCCGAAATTTGTCGTATTTCTCCTTCATCCTCACAGGAACATGCCGGTCCAGAAGTCCTTTCAACTGACATTTGAAAGCCTCCCACATGTCAGATGTTGATTTACCCTCAAACATCCAACCCCAATCTAGATTCCTCAGGTCCTGCCTAATATTGTTATAATTAGCCTTCCCCCAATTTAGCACATTCATCCTTGGACCACTCTTATCCTTGTCCAGCAGCACTTTAAAACTTACTGAATTGTGGCCGAAATGCTCCCCTCCTGAAACTTCTACCACCTGGCCAGGCTCATTCCCCAATACCAGGCTGTATTTCGAATACAACTAGTATAGGTAAAAGATAGCTGTTTAAGCATAAATATTAGGCCCCAGTTTTAAATACCCATTTATACAGCATAATTCACTTTTACTGAAGTCCGTTGTTCTGGCAAATGCATATTTTCAAAGACAGTGTGACATTAAAACAGCACAGTTGCAAAACAATTTGACACTGCTTGTGCTAATTGTCAAGGCGAAGGACTGAGTTCCAAGGCAACAAGGTGGCAAGAGTCCAATGCAGTTTGTAAGAGCATTGAATCATATATATATTACTCAATGTTTCTCGATATGAAGTCTCAATTGTTACATTAGCCAAGCCAGCTTAAAGATTAGCAGAATATCACATTCCATAACATGTAGACATGAAACAATTAAAAAGCTGATGTTGCACATTGAAGATGGACGGCTTGCCATCAAATCAAATGTGTTTGAGTCTAACCCAAACCAATTAGGATTATACTGGGGTGTGATTAGATGACTTAAGACAGATATGAAAGTGTATAACTGAAAAGTTTCCGCCCGCCATTTTAGTGTTGTCTCGTGTGTTGTGTGTGTGTTGTCTTTGTGTTGTCTTTCTGTTAATTTAGTCAGTTTTGTCCTTAATAATCTCCATTTTAGAGATGTCTTTTGGGGGTTCTGGCAGTCTACCAGTCTGTGTCAGTGATATTAGTCCACTTTTGACTTTGAGTTTTAGTTTTGCTGAAGATTAGCTTTCTCTCTCACTTCATGTTTCATTGCCAGACTTTGACCTTTTAAAAGTTACTTTCGAGCTGTCTGCCTAAGCAAAAAAAGATAATGTCTGTAATTCTCTGAAAGCTTCGAATTGTCTACGAATTGCCTTTTAAATGACTTTCAAATTGTAATCAAGCGACTACAAATAAAACAATTCTTTTTGGCACCTGAGAAATTTTAACTGAAATTTCTGCTGAGTTCCAGTATTCGCAAAGTGCTACTGATAACCAAATAGCAGAGATGATATAAATTCCTTCAACTATACACAGTCGAATAATACAAGGAATCGAACAACTTGGCATAGTCCAGAAATATTACAAATCTTACAACTTGTCGTATTGCGCCAGGACTTTGATTCATCAAAGCTTCCCCCAAACTTGCCGTAGTTCGACAGGTTAAGATCCCATCAATTACAGATTCCTGCCGAAATGCTCCCCTCCTGAAACTTCTACCACCTGGCCAGGCTCATTCCCCAATACCAGGCCCAGTACAGCTTCCCTAGTTGGACTATCTACATATTGTTGTAAGAAGCCCTCCTGGATGCTCCATACAAATTCTGCCCCGTCCAAGCCCCTAGCGCTAAGTGAGTCCCAGTCAATATTGGGGAAGTTAGCCTCCCATCACAACCCTGTTGCTTTTACTCCTTTCCAAAATCTGTCTACCCATCTGCTCCTCTGTCTCCCGCTGGCTGTACAGGGTGGCCTGTAGTAAACCCCCAACATTGTAACTGCACCCTTCTTATTCCTGATCTCTACCCATATAGCCTCGCTGCCCTCGGAGGTGTCTTCCTGCAGTACAGCTGTGATATTCTCCCTAACCAGTCGCGCAGCTCCTCCAACTCTTTTACACCCCCCTCTATCCCACCTGAAACATCTAAATCCTGGAACGTTTAGCTTCCAATCCTGTCCTTCCCTCAACCAGGTCTCTGTAATGCAACAATATCATAGTTCCAAGCACCATTCCAATCTCTTCAGTTCATCTGCCTTACCTGTTATACATCTTGCATCAAAACATAGCCACCAGTCCCACTGTTTTCAGCAACATCTCCCTGTCTGCTCTTCCTCAGAGCCATACTGGCCCTGTTCCCTAGTTCTCCCTCAATTTTTTCACCTTCTGACCTATTGCTCCGGTACCCAACCCCCTGCCACACTAGTTTAAACCCTCCCGTGTGACACTAGCAAACCTCGCAGTCAGGTTATTTATGTCTCTCCAGTTTAGATGCAACGCGTCCTTCTTATACAGGAGCTCCCATGGTCCAGATAACTGAAACCCTCCCTCCTACACCAGCTGTTTAGCCACGTGTTTAGCTGCTATATCTTCCCATTTCTCGCCACACTGCCACGTGGCACAGGGAGTAATCCCTAGAGGTGCTGTTTTTTTTTTAACTTTCTGCCAACCTCCTTTGTTCCAGTGAGAACAAACCAAGTTTATTCAACCTCTCAATAACTCAATACAAATAACTCAATGTAATAATTCAAATATCTGTAGTTTCTTTGCAATACTTGCCCCAGAAGTACTGAAAACAAGAATAAAAGGTGGGGATAGAGAGATCATCAAGTTACATAGTGACAACTGCCCTTGTTTTTCAGCTCAATGAGTCTTTAAGTAGCTGTGAGTGAATTGGTTCAGCCCCTGTAATTTCTGTTTGAAATCAGTAAATATAGATTGTAACATCTTTGAATAAAGGCAGACACAGATTGTGGAAATTGTGTGTTAAATATTAATTCTCTTCCACAGTGATCCAATGGCTCAGTCTTCAAACCCTCAATTCTTCACTCAGGAAGAGCTCAATAACTTAAAGTCCACTTATGAAGTGGGTGGGCTGGAGGCTGTTGTGTCTCTGATACGGAAGAAGTTACAAGAGCTGCAGAATACAGAGCTGCACATTGCAGTGACAGGGGAGTCAGGTGGAGGGAAATCGACCTTCATCAATACTATGAGAGGACTCCGGAGAAAGGATAAGGGAGCAGCTAAAACTGGTACCACAGAAACCACAATGAAACCAACCCCGTACCCACATCCCAACATGCCGACTGTTTGCTTCTGGGATCTGCCAGGAATAGGGACAACCAACTTCCCAGCAGGTGCGTATCTTCAGGAAATGAACTTGAATAAATATGATTTCTTCATCGTTATCTCAGACTGTCGATTCAGAGAAAATGATGCAAGCCTCGCCGAAGCGATGAAAGAACTGGGGAAGAAATTCTACTTTGTTCGATCTAAAATTGATAATGATCTCCGTGCTCTTCAAATGGAAGATGAAGAGTTTAACACAGATGAAGAACTGGGCAAGATCAGAAATGACTGTGTGGATAATTTGGAAAAGGCAGGGATTTCATCAGCTGATGTTTTCCTCATATCAAACTTTAAACTGAATGAGTATGATTTTCCAGCATTAAAGGAAGCCCTCGAAGATGGTCTTGATGATCTAAAGAAACACATTTTTTTGCTGTCGCTTCAAAACACAACAATGGAGATTATAGAGAAGAAAAGAGTCCATCTCTTGGCTCTAATCGGGATAATTGCCATAATTTCTGGAATAGTGGGAGCAGTGCCAGTTCCTGGTTTGTCATTTTCTTGTGATGTCAAGCTGCTGACATATGCAATAATACATTTCCGTAATCATCTGGGTCTGGATGATGCCTCTCTTCAAAGACTGGCCGACACAGTAGGAAAGCCTATGGGAAATCTGAAAGCTGTGGCGAAATCTCCATTTATGGGTGAAATAAATGAACAAACTGTGGAAAGAATGATGGTGAAAGCCACTTCCTATACGATATTTACTGATGTGATCCGTTTTATCCCAATCATTGGGTCCATCATTGGAGCAATATCATCAGCTCCTACAATTATCAATTTTCTGAAAGATGCACTGAATGATCTTACAGAGAATGCAAAGAGAGTGGTGCAGGTTGCATTTGGGTCTCACTAAAATGGTCGGCAGTTATACATCCGGACATTGAACTCCTATAATAAATAAAAAAGTGAAGAAAGAAAACAAATCTTGTGTTGTGTTGGTATCTTCTGCATCCCCCAAACAATGCAAGTAGGTCCACAACTAATGAATAATATTTGAAGAAATTGTACTGTTGTAGATTACCATGGCAACTAATTTGCGCAGAGCAAGAATCCACAAAACAACTGAGATGAGGAATCTGTTAATTATTTTTGTTATACATAGATACATAGAACATACAGTGCAGAAAGAGGCCATTCGGCCCATCGAGTCGCACTGACCCACTTAAACCCTCACTTCCACCCTATCCGCATAACCCAATAATCCCTCCTAACCTTTTTGGACACTAAGGGCAATTTAGCATGGCCAATCCACCTAACCTGCACGTCTTTGGACTGTGGGAGGAAACCGGAGCACCCGAAGGAAACCCACGCACACACGGGGAGAACGTGCAGACTCCGCACAGACAGTGACCCAGCGGGGAATCGAACCTGGGACCCTGGCGCTGTGAAGCCACAGTGCTAGCCACGTGTGCTGCCGTGCTGCCATTATACTGATGTTAATTGAATGTGTTATGGGTGAGGTGTTTTCAGAACCCCAAAATGTATCATGGAGTTCAACCAACCTCTCCCTTTAATGTATTTGTTGCTTTTCCTAGCACACTGCTTGTCCCCTAGGTGTGGGATTACAATTATGGACACTGTAGCATAATCAATCACTCATGAGACGGGATGAGAAGGAGTTGAACGATGGCTTTATTAAGCAGACTTGTTCCCCAGCAGCACAGTTACAGAATGCGGCTGCTGGGAGAACCCGGGCTCTGAAACTCCGCCTTACTGGGTGGAGCCAGCAGGCGGCTGATCCAATCGGGACCCAGCTTCTATCCACCAATAGCCTCTCGGCATCACAGGGTACCTTAATACCCCTAATACATACCACCACAGACACGTGGGTTTTTAAACACAAAACAATGTTTATTCCATGAACACAACTTAACATCTTAAATAAACATTGGATCTCTTAACATCCCTTGCTTCAACGATAACTCAGATAGTATTGCAACAGTAAATAATTCCTTAAAATGTTCCTTCAAACTTCCAAGAGACTTAACACCTTTAAACAAAATCACATCAGGTTAAAGGCTTCTCTATTATAAGTTTAAATCACCCAAATGATCCAGAGATGGTATTTTATGGCAGAGATCCAGCTCACTGCAAAACACGGTCACACACCCAGCTCTTTTCCTCCCAACTGCAAAACTAAACTGCAAAATGGCTGACCTGACCTCAGCTCCACCCACTCTCTGACATCACTGTTTTCTTAAAGGTACATTGCTTAACATCCATGTCTTAAAGGTACTCTCACATGACAAATGAAACATGTTGCCCAGGTCATTGCAGAAACTCTTCTACTCTTCTGTGGATATTTTATATCTAGATGAAGAAATTAACAGATCTTAGTTTAACTCTTCACTCAAAGAACAGCATTTCCAATATTGTAGCTGTGTGCTGTGTATCGATCTATTGTCTGTGCTCAAGTCGCTGGAAGAAAAGGGGCTAAATTTAAGAATTGCAGCAATTTCACATGTCACTTTGTTTATGGATTGACCAGCAACAAAAGAACCAAACATTCCAGCAAACTTGTAATTCTGTTCTATGATTGAAAAAAGAAACATCAAAACTCAATGTGTGTTAAATAAATGTTAATGAATGTCATCAATCATGGATTATTTTATGATCATTTCCTTCATCGAAATGTTGGTTGGGTACACCTCGAAGTGTCAAATGACAACACAGGATGTGTAATCAACACCCTACCTATTTTTGGAAAAAGGTCACTGAACTTGTATAAATCACTTGATAAGAATGCCATTTTATCTCCTTTTAAAATAACAGCAAGAATCTGTACTGCAGAGATGGTGTTCCATGAGAAAGCCTTTGAACGAACTGCATTTCACCTGAGCAGATGAGGTAGTAACCAGCAAAATCTTGAAAGTGGAAGAAGGACTCCACCCACTCTCCTGCGCCCCCTAAACCTACTCCAACTACAGGTTCATCTGGGAACCAAGCTGTTAGAAATGCAACTACAAGAAGCCTCACTGTGAACTGATAATTTGTTGCTTTACAAAACCTTCACTTCAACTAAAACATCAGATCATCTAATAAACTACAAGCCTGCCAAAAAGACCATGAAACAATCATAAATAATCATTGTATTGTTGTACATTTATCTGCATTTGTATCAGGGGTGGCATGGTGGCACAGTGGTTGGACTGCTACCTCACAGCGTCAGCGACCTGGGTTAAATTCCAGCCTTGTGTGACTGGCTGTGTGGAGTTTGCACATTCTCCACCTGTCCTCCAGTGTTCTACCATAGTTCAAAGATGTGCAGGTTAGGTGGATTGGCTATGCTAAATTGCCCCGTAGTGTCCAAAGGTGTGAAGGTTAGGTCCAAGGGTTAATCCAATAGTATTGAGTTAATTGAAGTGTAATCCAATAATATATAGTCAATTCCAGTGTAATCCAATGGTGTGGTGATAATTGTAGAATAGTTCAATAGTATAGAGTTAATTGCAGTATAATCCAATAGAATAGACCTAACGCAGTGTAACCCAACAGTATAATGTTAATTACAGTGTAATAAAATAATATAGAGTTAATTGCAGTGTAATCAAATAGTATAGACTCAATTGCAGTCTCAGTCTCATCCAATGTGTCTCATCAATTGCAGTGTAATCCAATAGTACAGAGCTAATCAGTGTAATCCAATAATATAGTGTCAATTGCAGAATAATCTAATAATATCGAGCTAATCGCAGTGTAATCCAATAGTGCAGAGTTAATTGCAATGTAATCCAATAGTATAGAGCTAATCGCCGTGTAACCCAACAGTGTAAAGTTAATTGGAGTGTAATCAAATAGTATAGAGTCAACTGCAGTGTAATTCAATATTATACAGTCAATTGCAGTGTAATCCAATATAGAGTCAATTGCAGTGTCATCCAATAGTATGGGTTCAATGCCATGTAATCCAATAATATAGATTCAATGCAGTGTAATCCAATAGTATAGAGTCAATTGTAGTGTAACCGAATAATTGTGTGGTGAATATCAAACTGACCACAGGATTAATTCAGGTTAAAATAAAGAAGCTTATAAGAATCAGGAATTTAAAATTAATGCACAGTGTGTTCAACCCAAGTAGAGTAAAATCACTGCGAGTATCTTTCTAGAATTCATTGGACACTTGGAAAAAGACCTTAGACTAATGTATTTGCCACGAACATGCAAAGAGCCTAAACTAAGGAATCCTTGATTTGACAGATCATAAACCCTTTTAATTACTTAATTTCAACTGTACCTATAGCCGAACCAAAGAGGCCATAAACAAGATAACAGAATAGAACCAATTAAGTAACTTTCTGTCCAACCATATAACTTCTTGAGGCACAAAAATTAAATAGAATAGACAATCTCAATAGTAACTTTCTATTCATATATACAGCATAACCTCCCTAGTCTTAAACTCCATCCCTCTAGCAATGAAGGACAAAATTCCATTTGCCTTCTTAATCACCTGTTGCACCTGAAAACCAACTTTTTGTGACTCATGCACTAGCACACCCAGGTCTCTCTGCACAGCAGCATGTTTTAATATTTTATCATTTAAATAATGATCCCTTTTGCTGTTATTCCTACAAAAATGGATAACCTCACATTTGTCAACATTGTATTCCATCTGCCAGACCCTAGCCCATTCACTTAACCTATCCACATCCCTCTGCAGACATCCGGTACCCTCTGCACTTTTTGCTTTACCACTCATCTTAGTGTCATCTGCAAACTTGACACATTGCCCTTGGTCCCCAACTCCAAATCATCTATGTAAATTGTGAACAATTGGAGGCCCAACACTGATCCCTGAGGGACACCACTAGCTATTGATTGCCAACCAGAGAAACACCCATTTAGAGATCCTTTTGGAATTCCATGTTTCTTTATTTTAATGGAGACAATGTTGACAGATAAAAAAGGACTGTTAGCAGATTTATATTGTAAAAACTCTGTAACTTTGTTCTTATACTCTGAAATGTTTATAATAAAACTCCACGACAAACTATAAACAGTGTATGTTTACAATGAGATACGTCTAAAATCTGTTATGGGTCCGGGTTTACAGAATTCCAAAGTGGAGTTCAACCGACCCACAACTTTCAATAGATTGTGGTGTGAGAAGCACACGGCGTACTCTCAGGTGTGATACAGCAGAAATGGACAAGTGGTTTTTAAAACAAAACAATGTTTATTCTATGAACTCAAGTTAACCTTTTAAAACAAACATTGAATATCTTTATACCCATTACTTCTAAGATAACCCGAAAAGACTACAACACTAAATAATCCTTCAAACTGTTCCGTTAAACATCCAAAAGACTTCAAACCTTCACAAATAGGAGCAAATTAGGTTACATTCAGTATATTTATAGTCTTTGGATTGCAGAAATCAACAGACCAGCTCTGTGTTTCTTCCTGCAGCTCACATCAAAAAAAACAGACACTCCCAGCTGTGTTCTCAAACTGAAACTCAAAAAGCAGAAATGAGCTCAGCTCCCCTCACCCTCTGACATCACTTCAGTAATATGATCAGCTCCATTTCTTAAAGCCACATTGCTTGAACATCCATTTCTTAAAGGTACTCTCACATGACACCTCCCCCCAAGAAACAAAAAATAAAACATCAACTTCAAGATGGTTTCATTTTTCACCTTTGCACCATCAATTGAGAAATGCACACAGTAAAAGCACTTTACAGGTTCAAAATAAAACAACACATGCAAATAGGTATAATAATATAGTCCATTTTGTTTTCCTGTTTTTCTTCATCCAACCAAAATCCTTCCGTTCATCACATTCGTGACAAAGCATCAGGTATCACGTTTTCCCATCCTGCCACATGTACTATTTTTAAATGAAATGGCTGTAACAATAAACTCCAGCGAAACAGTCTGGCATTGTTATTCCGGAATCACTCCAAAAACGTCAATGGATTATGATCAGTACATATAATGGTGTCAGACGGATTGCTGGTCATATAAATGTGAAAATGTTGCAAAGCCAGCACCAAACACAAAGTCTCCTTCTCAATCGTGGAATAGTTTTTCTGGTGAGAATTCAATTTCTTTGAAAAATAATCAACAGGCCGCTCTAGCCCTTCGTCATCGTCTTGTAGAAGCACCACACCTACGCCCAAATCGCTCGCATCCACAGCCACTTTGAATGGTTTGGTATAATTTGGGATGACTAACACAGGAGCAGTGGTTAACACCACCTTCGGGCCGTCAAATGCCTGTTGACACTCCGCTGTCCACTGGAATTGTTACGCTTCTTGAGCAAGTCCGTCAGTGGAGCGACCACACTGCTAAAATTTGGTACAGATTTCCGGTAAAATCCACTCATACCAAGAAATCGCATTATTTCCCGTCGTGGCGAGGGTATCGGAAACTCCCCAATAACTTTTGTTTTCACATCCCGTGTGACCATTCGACCCTGTCCGATTTTATGGCCAAGGAAAGTGACTTGGGCTTTTCCAAATTCACTTTTGGCTAGGTTTATCACCAAACCCGCCTCCTGAAGTCAATTGAATAACTCCATAAGATGCTTTAAATGTTCTTTCCATGTCTGGCTGAAAACTAACATATCGGTGATATATATCGCACAATTGGGCAATCCCAAAACAACTGTATTAGTTAACCGTTGAAATATGAAATGTGGCTCGGGCGTTTTTCATGCCAAATGGCATAACTTTGAATTGGTTTATCCCATATGGAGTCACAAAAGCTGAAATCTCCTTCGCCCTTTCGGATAAAGGTACCTGCCAGTAACCTTTCAGTAAATCCAATTTGGAAATAAAAGCGAATTGTCCCACTTTCTCAATGCAATCCTCCAAACGTGGGCTAGGATAAGAGTCCGTTCTTGTAACTGCATTCACCTTTCTATAGTCCACACATAACCGTTGGGTACCATCTGGTTTAGGTACCATCACTATGGGTGAGTTCCATTGGCCGCAACCCACTTCAATTATGCCATTTTTAAGCATACTCTCAATCTCTTCGTTAACCTGTGCCAATTTTAAAGGAGAAGTCGAGATGGATGTTGTTTGATAGGAACAGCATTTCCCACATCTACATCATGTATAGCCATTTTAGTACTTCCCAATTTATCTCTACAAACTTGCCCATGTGATATCAATAACTCTTTGATGTCAGTTTGTTTTTCCTCTGGAAGGTAACTTAACAATTCATCCCAAGTTTTAAGAACATCCTCATTTTCCAATTTAATTTGAGGTATGTAAAATTCACAGTCATCTGTATTTGGTTTGTCACTTTGAGTTAGAATCATTAAAACCTCCTTTTTCTCTCCTTCCCTTTCAAAGTACTTTTTAAGCATATTCACATGACACACTCGGTGAGTCTTCCTTCTTTCTGGTGTTTTTACCACATAATTCACCTCACTTAATTTCTATTCAATCTAATACTGTCCACAAAACCTAGCTTTTAAAGGCTCCCCTACCACTGGTAACAACACTAAAACTTTATCTCCACTGACAAAACTTCGAACTTTGGATTTCTTGTCCGCTACCCGTTTCATCACATTTTGTGCAACTTTCAAATGTTGTCTAGCCAGTTCACCTGCTCGATTTAATCGTTCCCTAAAATTTGACACATAATCCAATAGTGTAATTTCTGATTTCTCACCCACCAATTTTTCTTTAATCAATTTAAATGGCCCTCTTACCTCATGACCAAAAATTAGTTCAAAAGGACTAAATTTGGTTGACTCATTAGGTGCATCCCTAATTGCAAACAGTACGAATGGAATTCCTTTATCCCAATCCTCTGGATAATCGTAACAATAAACTCTCAACAATGTCTTTAATGTCTGATGCCACCTTTGTAACACTCACTGCGATTCTGGATGGTACGCAGTTGATTTAAATTGTTTTACTCCTAAGTTATCCATAACTTATTTGAATAACTTTGAGGTCAAATTTGATCCTTGATCCGAATGAATTTCTGTGGGTCGTCCATATCTAGTAAAGAATTTAAGTAACTCCTCCACTGTCTTTTTAGCTGTAATATTACGTACTGGAATGGCCTCTGGAAACCTAGTAGACACATCCATTATAGTCAAAAGATATTGATTCCCACTTTTTGTTTTAGGAAGTGGCCCTACACAATCAATTAGAACCCTTGTAAAAGGTTCCTCAAATGCTGGAATGGGTATTAGGGCACTGCTTTTATCACTGCTTGAGGTTTCCCTATCACTTGACATGTGTGACATGATTGACAACACTTAACTACATCTTTATGTATTCCAAGGCCAATAAAAATGTTTCTGGATTTTAGCTTGAGTTTTCCTTATCCCCAAATGACCTCCCACTGGTACCTCATGTGCCATTCGCAATACCTCCTTTCTATATCCTACCGGCAATACTACTTGATGAACTTCTGCCCACTTTTCATCCGCCTGCATACGTACAGGTCTCCATTTTCTCATCAAGACATCACTTTTACGGTAATAACACTCTGGTATACTCTCAGATTCCTCTTCCGTATATGCTTTCTGACATATCTGTTTTATTTCTGTGTTGTAACTCCGCCAATTTTACTGAACAAAAAATACCCGTCTCCTGCTCCACCTGATCTTGTTCTTTTTCAATTATTTGATCAAAAACCGTTTCAGATAATTGCACTTCCACTTCATCTTCACTCTTTGATTTCTCCTCTTGCCTTAACCTGTGACTTTGCGACCTTGTTACTACACAATCCGGAAAAATCCCATGATATTCATCCTTCAACACTTCAGTTGTCTGATTTTACACTGGCTTATCAACCACAGTAGCGATCCAGCTATATCATTACCCAAGATAAACTGTATCCCTGGACAAGATAGTCTCTCTATTACTCCTACTACCACTTCACCACTCCTACTACCACTTCACCACTCTTCACTGGACTTTCCAACCTTACCTTATATAATGGAACTATTCCTCTCACCCTGAATTCCACATATTACCAACTTTTCTGGCAACATTCTTCCCAACGTACATAATTCCTCATCTCTTACTATTAAAGATTAACTAGCTCCTGTATCTCTTAAAATTGTGACTTCTTTATCTGCTCCTCCTGATACACATGAGTAAACATTACCCACACAAGTAAATTCTTGAAAGACATCTGGCACCTTCTTATCAATTACTTTTTGAACAGGCTGTACAATCGTTTGCACCTCCTTCGCTTCCCTTGGGCTTTCCTTGACCACTCTAACAAACCCCACTGTCTTATCCTGTTTTACCACATTAACCTTCCCAGCGCTTTTCTTCAACCACCAACACTGTGACTTTACATGGCCTAGTTTATTACAGTGAAAACATTTGAAACTTTGCATTTTTCTTCTACCCTCCTGGATTTCATTTTTAATCTGAGGTACACTCTCTTTATTATCTCCCATCAGATCACCTTTACCACTTGAGTATTTCTCATGTCCCCAGTTTCTACCCCTCACTGGCTGAAAATGATGTCGGAAACCAGGCCTTGATTCATGAACTAATTCATAATCATCTGCCATTTCCGCTGCTAATCTCGTAGTTTTAACCCTCTGCTCTTCCACATGAGTCCTCACTACATCAGGAATTGAATTCTTAAACTCCTCCAAAAGTATAATTTCTCTGAGAGCTTCATACGTTTGGTCTATTTTCAAAGCCCTAATCCACCTATCAAAATTACTCTGATTGAGCCTTTCAAACTCCATGTATGTTTGACCAAATTCTTTCCTTAAATTGCTAAACCTTTGTCTATAAGCTTCAGGCACTAGCTCATATGCACCTAAGATGAATTTTTTTCACCTCCTCATAAGTTCAAGATACCTCCACCGGTAGTGGTGCAAACACTTCACTAGCACTACTAACTTTGTTTGAATCAGTAATACCCACATGTCCTGCGGCCATTTCATTTGTTTAGCTACCTTCTCAAATGAAATGAAAAAGACTTCTACCTCCTCCTCATCAAACCTTGGCAATGCTTGGACATATTTAAATAGATCCCCACCACATCTTCGACTATGACGCTCTGTCTCACTATCCTCATCAATCTCATCCAACTGTATGTTTCCCTTTGCGACTGCCAATTTTAACTGACTTTCATGTTTCAAAGCCATTTTATGAAGTTCAAACTCTCTCTTTTTCCCTTTCCTCTCTATCTCTTTCTTTGTTTCTTTCGTCTCTCTCCTTTTCTTTTTCCTCTCTATCTCTTTCTTTGTTTCTTTCTTCTCTCGCCTTTTCTTTTTCTCTCATTGCATATTCAAGCTGCTTTAATTCTTTTTCATGTTCAAATTGCTGAATCTGCAACTGGAGCTTTGCCATTTCTAATGAGTCAGAATGTATCTCAAGTACCTCATCTACCTCAGTAAGTACCTCATCTTTTCGCATTTTGCCAGGCAATGTTAACTGCAATGCTTTTGCCAAATCTAACAGTCTGCTTTTAGTCTCTGTCCGTAAGGTATTGCGTGTTACCGTGTCCACCCCCAAAAACCCCTGAGCCTTTGAAAGAGCCATTGTCCACAACACACTCCCCACTTAAACTAAAATACCACACCTGAAAAGCAACCACAATATGCTCACCCGTCACTGTCCAAGTTCGTTAAGCCAATTCAATCAATAGACTTTTATCCCCCTCGAGCCCCCAATTGTTATGGATCCGGGTTTACAGAACCCCAAAGTGTTTCATGGAGTTCAACCGACCCACAACTTTCAATAGATTATGGTGTGGGAAGCACACGGCGTACTCTCTATGTGTGATACAGCAGAAATGGACAAGAGGTTTTTGAAACAAAACAATGTTTATTCTATAAACTCAAGTTAACCTTTTAAAACAAACATTGAATATCTTAACACCCATTACTTCAAAGATAACCCCAAAAGATTACAACGCTAAATAATCCTTCAAACTGTTCCTTTAAACATCCAAAAGACATCAAACCTTCAAAAATAGGAGGACATTAGGTTACATTCAATATATTTATAGTCTTTGGATTGCAGAAATCAACAGGCCAGCTCTGTGTTTCTTCCTGCAGCTCACAGCAAAAAAACCAGACACTCCCAGCTGCATTTTCAAACTGAAACTCAAAAAGCAGATGCTTCCCCCATCCTCTGACATCACTTCAGTAATATGATCAGCTCCATTTCTTAAAGGTACATTGTTTAAACATCCATTTCTTAAAGGTACTCCCACATGACAAATCCCAGACGTTAAATGACACTACCCATGTTGAAAACGTAAGGGCAGTGCCCTGCACCGTACCCTGTGTACCCAGCTGCCCATCACGCCAGGGAAGACCCAGAGGGAGAATCCCGCGATGGCCCTGTATATATTGGGCCATCGTGGGCTTCTCCCTCTGGGTCCTTCCCTGGCAGATCATAGAATTTACAGTGCAGAACGAGGTCATTTGGCCCATCAGGTCTGCACTAGCCCTTGGAAAGAGCACCTTACCTAAGCCCACCCCTCCACCATATCCCCCACCATATCCCAGTAACCCCACCTAACCATTTTGGACACTAAGGACTTTTAAAATGGCCAATCCACCTAACCTGCACATCTTTGGATAATGGAAGAAAACCGGAGTACCCACAGGAAACCCACCCAGAAACGGGAAGAACATGCAGACTCCGCACAGACAGTGACGCAAGCCGGGAATCGAACCCAGGTCCTTGGCACTGTGAAGCAACAATGCTAACCACTGTAACAGGGTTTCCTTTACTCCACAACAGGCTGATATTGGGTGTCACAGATAACTGTGAGTGTCTCTCTCCTGCAGATGTTGAAACCACAACCCGGCAGTGTCGCAATGGGACAGCTTCGTAAGAGAGAGGGAACAAGTCTCATTGTTTATACCGAACCAGTTGGATTGCCCTAATGCCAAACCAGTTAGGTATAAACCAGAGAGGCAGTTATCTGGCAGTCACCTGAGGCCTGTTTTGGGGCACAAAGGTACACATTGTATTCTTCTCTTTGAAGTTTAAGTAGTTGAGTCATCCTAAAGTCTGTATAAAAGACAGACAGAAAGCGCACTTAGTAAGCGTTGCGCTGGTCAAGGAGACACAGCCTGAGTGAGTGAGACACAGACAGAGTGAAACTTGGTAATTTGGTGCAGTGAGGTAATTCGGTGAAGAGTGGGAGAAGGTGCTTTTTCCCTACTATGTTGTTCTCTCTCTTTCTTCTGGCCTGTAACTTTTAATCAGCGGGGAGAGAACCTGAGAACATCTGAGACTCTCAGAAGGTAAGTAAATGATGTTTACTCATTTTTACTTTTATTACCTTTTCAAATTGTGTGTGTGTGTGTGGGGGGGGGAACTGAAGTGACATCACAGAAAAGCTGTGACCTGAGTGGCTGGTTGAGAATCTACACTAAATTTAAACAATTACGCATTGGTAACTAATTAAACATAATTACTTAATTATAATTTAGAAGGGTATCTAAGCCAGAGATCGGAGAGTACTATATTTAGCTTTCACATTTATAGTAGAAATTTAGTGCAAGGAAACAGATAGTTAACAGTAACTTAAAAAATTTAAAGAAAACGTTTAACTTTAATTTACTAATTAATTGACGCAATGTCAGTTAGAGGGGTGCAGTGCTCTGACTGTGAGATGTGGCAGGTCCGGGTGGCTTCCAGAGTTCATCTGCAGAAAGTGCACCCAACTGGAGCTCCTCACAGACCGCATGATTCGGTTGGAGCAGCAATTGTATGCACTTAGGAGCATGCAGGTGGCGGAAAGCGTCATAGATAGCAGTGATAGAAATGTGGTCGCACTCAAGGTGCAGGCAGAGAAATGAGTGACCACCAGAAAGGGCAGGCAGTCAGTGCAGGAATCCCCTGTGGTTGTCCCCCTCTCGACCAGGCATACCCCTTTGGATACTGTCGGGGGGGATAGCCTCTCAGGGGAAAACAGCAGCAGCCAGAGCAGTGGCACCACGGCTGGCTCTGATGTTCAGAAGGGAGGGTCAAAGCGCAGAAGAGTAATAGTAATAGTGGACTCTATAGTCAGGGGCACAGATAGGCGCTTCTGTGGACGTGAAAGAGACTCCAGGATGGTATGTTGCCTCCCTGGTGCCAGGATCCAGGATGTCTCCGAACGGGTAGAGGGCATCCTGAAGGGGGAGCGCAAACAGGCAGAGGTCATTGTACATATTGGTACTAACGACATAGGCAGGAAGGGGCATGAGGTCCTGCAGCAGGAGTTCAGGGAGCTAGGCAGAAAGTTAAAAGACAGGACCTCGAGGGTTGTAATCTCGGGATTACTCCCTGTGCCACGTGCCAGTGAGGCTAGATGGGCGCATTGATTGGAAGCAAATGGGCGTATTAGTGAGAGGCAGCATGGTTTTGTGAAGGGGAGGTCGTGTCTCACTAAGTTGATAGAGTTTTTCGAGGAGGTCACAAAGATGATTGATGCAGGTAGGGCAGTGAATGTTGTCTCTATGGACTTCAGTAAGGCTTTTAACAAGGTCCCTCATGGTAGACTAGTACAAAAGGTGAAGTCACACGGGATCAGGGGTGAGCTGGCAAGGTGGCAAGGTCATAGAAGGCAGAGAGTAGCAATGGAAGGATGCTTTTCTAATTGGAGGGCTGTGACCAGTGGTGTTCCACAGGGATCAGTGCTGGGACCTTTGCTGTTTGTAGTATATATAAATGATTTGGAGGAAAATGTAACTGGTCTGATTAGTAAGTTTGGAGACTTGTTTGGAGACTTGGGCGGAGAGATGGCAGATGGGGTTTAATCCGGACAAATGTGAGGTAATGCATTTTGGAAGGTTTAATGCAGGTAGGGAATATACAGTGAATGGTAGAACCCTCAAGAGTATTGAAAGTCAAAGAGATCTAGGTGTACAGGTCACTGAAAGGGGCAACACAGGTGGAGAAGGTAGTCAAGAAGGCATACAGCATGCTTGCCTTCATTGGCCGGGGCATTGAGTATAAGAATTGGCAAGTCATGTTGCAGCTGTATAGAACCTTAGTTAGGCTACACATGGAGTATAGTGTTCAATTCTGGTCACCACACTACCAGAAGGATGTGGAGGCTTTAGAGAGGGTGCAGAAGAGATTTACCAGAATGTTGTCTGGTATGGGGGGCATTAGCTATGAGGAGCGGTTGAATAAACTCAGTTTGTTCTCACTAGATCGACGGAGGTTGAGGGGCAACCTGATAGAGGTCTACAAAATTATGAGTGGCATAGACAGAGTGGATAGTCAGAGGCTTTTCCCCAGGGTAGAGGGGTCAATTACTAGGGGGCATAGGTTTAAGGTGAGAGGGGCAAGGTTTAGAGTAGATGTACGAGGCAAGTTCTTTATGCAGAGGGTAATGGTGCCTTGAACTCGCTACTGGAGGAGGTGGTGGAAGCAGGGACGATAGTGACATTTACGGGGCATCTTGACAAATACATGAATAGGATGGGAATAGAGGGATACGGACCCAGGATGTGTAGAAGATTGTAGTCTAGTCGGGCAGCATGGTCGGCACGGGCTTGGAGGGCCGAAGGGCCTGTTCCTGTGCTGTACATTTCTTTGTTCTTTGTTCTTTGTTCAGTTGCCCTGACTGCCACCTACACCTGTGTGAGTCTCTCTCCTGTGATGGTGAAATGTCACCTGGAAGCGCCACACTAGTGCAACTTCACAAGAAAGAGATAACGAGGGACCACTGTTTATCCCTAACCAGTAGCCTCTCTTGAGTGAGCGTGTTCGATGTGCTCGTTGCACGACTATGGAATTATGTCTTGGCAATTATTGTGACTCAACCTGAGCAGACAGTGAAAGGAAGGTGAGACTACAACAATGGTAGATTTAAAATTAAATAATTTATTCAAGTGAGTTAGGTTCTCCACAATTCAAACTATCACACACAAACACCGGTTATAAAAATACTATGGAAAAAAGGAGAGACTAAACAGCATGACGAAAATGCTTACTTTTACACAAATTTCCTTTAATGCCCACAAACATAAACACACTCATAAATAAACACAGAGTAAGAAATGTGCTGCTGCAGAGGGGAAGGAAGGCAGGGGTTTGGGTCTTCCAAACCTAATGTATTATTACTGGGCGACGAATGTGAAGAAGGTACGGAGCTGGGTCAGAATGCAGGAGAGTTTGTGTAGGGGGTCGGGATTGAAGGCGGCAGCAACAGCGCCGCTCCCGATGGCCCTGGGGAAATACTCAGGGAGTCCGGTAATAATAGCTTCATTGACAATTTGGAGGCAGTTTCGCCAACACTTCGGGTTGGGGGCAGGGTCAAGGGAAATGCCAATTCAGGGGAACCACAGATTTGAGTCAAGAAAGTGGGACGGAAATTTTCGGAGATGGGAGGAACACTAAAATATTTGTTTCTTAGGGGTCGGTTTGCAGGATTGAAGGAGCTGGGAGCAAAGTATGGGCTGGAGCAGGGGGAAATGTTTAGATACAAGCAGGTTTGAGATTTTGCCAGGATGGAGATACAGAGCTTCCTGGTGGAGCCGGCCTCCACATTGCTGGAGGTGCTGACGACAGGGGTGCTGGAGAAGGGGGTAGTTCCGGCAGTTTACGGGGCTATTTTGGAAGAGGAGATAGTACCGCTGGAAGGGATCAAGGCAAAGTGGGAAGAAGAGTTGGGAGTGAGTATGGAGGAGGTGTTCTGGTGTGAAGTGCTCCAGAGAGTGAACTCCTCCACCTTGTGCACGAGGTTGATGCTGATACAGCTGAAGGTGGTATATAGAGCACACCTTACAAGGGCGAGGATGAGCAGGTTGTTTGAGGGTGTAGAAGATGTGTGTGAACATTGCGGGGGGGCGGTCGCGAATCACGTTCATAAGTTTTGGTCCTGTCCAAAGCTAGAGGATTACTGGAAGGACGTTTTTAAGGTAATCTCTAAAATGGTGCACGTGAAACTGGACCCGGGCCCTGGGGAGGCCATATTTGGGGTGTCGGGCCAGCCGAGATTTGAAACAATTGGGGTTGGGGTGCGGAGGCAATTGTTGTGGCCTTCGCCTCATTGATCGCCCAAAGGCGGATCCTGTTGGGATGGAGATCAACCTCTCCACCCTGTGCCCTGGCGTGGCGGGGGGACCTGTTGGAATTCTTAACGCTTGAGAAGGTTAAGTTTGAACTGAGGTGAAGGATGGAGGGGTTCTACAATTCATTGCTATTATTCGTTATGCACTTTCAAGCATTGGATAACATCGAACATTAGGGGGTAGGGGTTGGGAGGGTTGGGGGGAGGGGAACTGTATGTGTTAATGGTGACTATGGGTGATTCCCGATTCCTTTTTGTTATTTGTTTCTGTTAACATGCAGGCTGCTGCTTGGGGGTTTGGTGGGAAGATGGGAATGTTGTTGTTGTAATGCGAATTGACATTGTATTTGTTGCTGCTTATTGTTTATTGTTGGTGAGTGTAAATTTGGGAGAAAATGTGAAAAAGGAGAATAAAAATATTTATTAAAAAAAAGAAAGTTGACGTGTTAATGTGCGGTGTAATGCATCCCACTTGATTAACGAGGAGGCAGTTTTTCTTTTTCCTGCCCTCTGTAGAAATCATATTAAGTTCTGTGGTAATTGAGTTTAGATGTTCATATCCAGCCTGGATGCAGGAACTCCAAATGTTAAGTTACGATGCAAGATTACTCAAACTGGGCTTTCTCGGTAGAAATCTCCTTTCGGCTTCCTCCTGCCCCACTGAACTGATGTCTTCATATCTCAATTCTACTTTTTTTCCTCTTGTCTCATCTTTTCCCACACATCTGTGACTCTGCTGATCCCCTCCTTCACCTTAACAATTTACAATTTTCACTGTCTCACCTTCATCATGATGTCCAGTCCGTCTACACCTTCATCCCCCATCAGGACAACCTGAGAGCTCCCCTTGTATTCCATAAACACACACCCTACCAGTTCCCAGCCACCACCATCCTCCTTCACCTGGCTGAACCTGTTCTCACACTGAGCGGCTAGCCATTGAACTCCACTCACTTTTTCCAAATACATTTGGAAATAAAAGATTGCCTTCGCTTTGCCTGTCTTTTTGTGGGATATGTGGAACATTCCTTGTTCCAGTCCGACCCAAGCCCCTCCCCTCACTTCTTTTTCTGGTACATCGATGACAGTATCAGTGAAGTCTCTTCAGTTCACCCTGAACTGGAAAATATCATCAACTTTTCTTCCAACTTCCACCCTCCTTTCACATTTACGTGATCCATCTTTTACTCTTCCTGAAATTCTCTGTCTTTATTTCAGGACATAGACTATCAGTGCCAATCTAAAACCAGGGGACATTATCTAAGTATTCTTCCAGTTTCTCAATAATTTTTAATCTGTTCCGAAGATGCAACTTACCAAGCTAACACTTTAGAAATATTCTCCTTTCTCCTTGACCAAGGATTACCCCCTCTATGGTTAGCAGGACCCTTGATCTTGTCTTCCCCATTTCTGGCAATTCTGCTCTACCCTTTCCCCCTCCATCCAAGAATCATGACAGGGTTTTCCCTTTTCCTCATCTTCCATTTCCAAAACATTGGGAGGCAACGGCATTGTGGTATTGTCACTGGACTAGTAATCCAGAATTTCAGGGTAATGCTTTGGGGACCTGGGTTCGAATCCCACCATGGCAGATGGTGGAATTTTAATTTAGTAAAAATCTGGAATTAAAAGTTTAATGATGACCATAAAACCATCGGCGATTGTCGTTAAAACCCATCTGGTTCACTAATGCTCTTTAGGGAAGGAAATCTGCCTCCTTACCCGGTCTGACCTACATGTGACTCCAGACCCACAGCAATGTGGTTGACTCTGAAATATCTTCAGGAATGGGCAATAAAAGTTGGCCTAGCCAGAGAAACCCACATTCCCATGAACGAATAAAAACAAATTCACCAGCCTCAATATTTAATGGATTATCCTCCATTATTTCTGTCACCTCCAACAAAATGCCACCATCAAACACACTTTCCACTTTTCCGCCCTTCCAGAATTGGGAAGGGACCATTCCCTCTGTGACATCCTGGATCACTCGTCAATTACCCCCAACAATCCCTCTCTTTGCCACACAACCTTTTCATCGAAATGCAGAAGATAAACCCTGTTGTGGGGAGAAGGCAGGAGATTGGAGACGAGAAACAAATCAGCCATGATTGAATGGTGGAGCAGACGTGATGGGCTGAATGGCCTAATTCTGCTCCTATGTCTTCTGGTATAAGTGTATTTTACATCCTCTCTTCTATTGTCCAGGGCCCCATACATTCCTTCCAGGTAAAGCAGCTGTTTATATATTTCAAATTGGTTTACTATATTTGCCACTCACAATACAATCTGCTCTACATTTAGAAGACCAATGCAGATTGGGTGAGCACTTTGTGGCACAACTCCCTCTGCCAGCATGACCCTGAGCTCCTAATTCTTCACCTTGCTTTCCTGTTGACCTCTCTGCATTTTTTAATTGAAACTGAATGTAAACTTGAGCAACAGCACCTCACCTTTCAACTCTGCACTCAACAAACTTCCAGATTAAATTTCAGTTCAACAATTTCCAACCATAATCTCTGCCTTCATTTTGTTTCCATTTTCTTTGCAGGTTTTGGTTTTACCCTTCCTTTCCTCTTGTTTTTGCTTCTGCACAGCAACTGTTCAGTATTCTACCATTCACACCTCCCCTGGACACATTATTTTGTTTCTTTATTTGTCCCATTACCACTTTCTCCAGTTCTGTTCACCAACTCCTTTGTCATTTAACCTCCCCTGTCTTCCACCCAATCCTAAACCTTCCCTGTTGTCCTTTTCCCCAGTCTGCCCCCCTTTCACTTTCTCAAAACCTATTACAGTTCTAAATGTTCCCAGTTATGATGAAGGGTCATCGGCCTAACACAATAATTCTGTTCCTCTCCTCACTGATGTTGCCTGACCTAATAAGTATCTCCACATTTATTACACTAATTCCTTGGAATTATATTCACTGGAATTTAGAAGATTAAGGGATCATTTGATTGACATTTTCAAGATATTAAGGGGAACTAATCGGGTGGATGAAATAAATTATTTCTGCTGGTTGGGGAATCTCAGACTTGGCGCACCGCCTAAAAATTAGAACCAGACCATTCAGCGGTGAAGTTAGTACTCAGAAATATTGGGAGAAATTTGGAGTCTCTTCTGCCTGTGGCAGTTAACGTTGAATCAGTTGTTAATATTCAATCAGAGATTGAAGGATTTTTATCAACCAACAGTATCAAGGTATATGGGACAAAGTCAGGTGGATTGTGTTCACTGACTGACTTATGCACAGTGCAGTTGTCTCTTTCCTGCTGTGTGGTGGCAGTGTTTCAGACTCCTGACTGGGTCTGCTCCAAGAACGTGCTGTAATGCCACATTACTGCAAACATGACTGGATTCAACTGGATTCAACTTTGATGGAAGTTATGGGGCAATACCTGCAAAGCTAACGTTTGATTCCTGATAAAGGCATTCAATAAAAGAACCATTAGTCATGATATCTTCAACGTGCTAATCAAATCAGTGTCCAGTAACTGAGTAATTTGCCAGCAAACTACATTCACACACAGGTTGGCAGGGCCTTTTGTCCAACTTGGTAAAGGGTAAAAAGTTCAAGGGATATGTTCTGTTCAATGTTTGATTTTGGCTTTAACAGACAGATCATAACATCGGCACTTAATTATCAAACAATTAACTAAGATCCAAACGAATTGTGTGGAACTGTTGTTTTAGAAAGCAGTTATGAATGACTTGGCGATGCTGTGAATGCTGATGCCAAGAATATTGTTATTCTGGAGTCAGACAATACCTTGACAGCCAATTTATCTCAATGACTTGCCCTAATAAATCATGGGCATGATTGAGTGGACTTCAAACTAAGCCCTGCTAACACAGCGTCACTCCCCAACCCCAACCCAACCTGCCCACCAACCTGAATGACCCCCCAACAAAAATGACATGCTCACAACGTGACTGACAAACCCCCCCATATCCATTCCCTCCCCAAGTCCTAACAGCCCCCATGTCCGACACGCCATCGCCGGGATGCCCCGGGTCCAGGGGGTCATCGATGGGGTGCATGTCGCCCTACGCCCACCGGCGGATAACAGGCCGCTGTTCACCAACCGAAAGGGGTACCATTCGATGAATATTCAGGTGGCCTGAGACCATTAGATGTAGATCCTGCACATCTGCGCCCAATTCCCGGGCAGTGTACATGACTCTTTCATCTTGACGCACTCAGTGATTTCCGACATGCCTAGGGAGCCCCCCCCCCCCACCCCCCCCCCTCCCCCCCACCCCCCCACCCCCGGCTGCGGTGCTGGTTGCTGGGTGACAGGGGTTACCTGTTGCGGTTGTGGCTGATGACGCCGAGATGGAGACCACAGACCGATGCGGGCGGAGAAACGCTACAGTGATGTCCATTGTACGACCAGGGGTGTGGTTGAGTGGTGCTTCAGGGTCCTGAAAATACACTTCCGGCGCCTGGACCGCTCTGGTGGGGCCCTCCAGTACGAGGCCGGGAGCGTCACACGCATCGTTGTGGTCTGCTGCATCCTCCACAATATAGCCCAGCAGAGAGGCGATGTGGTGGAGGAGGCTGAGGAGGAAGGGCAGGGCTCATCAGATAAGGAGGATGGTGGGGAGGGGGACAATGAGCGGCACATGGGCCTGGTCAGGCACGGGAGGCTGCACAACGCCATCACCAGGGCCAGCGCACACGGGACACACTCATCGAAACACCGTTCACAGACTGGAGGGAAAGGGGACGCTGGCCAGGGGCACGGATTGGTTCCAACTCCATCTACAAGTTTGCTGACGATACGACCATAGTGGGCCTGATCTCGAATAACGACGAGTCCGAATACAGGAGGGAGATAGAGAACCTAGTGGAGTGGTGTAGCGACAACAATCTCTCCCTCAATTCCAGCAAAACTAAAGAGTTAGTAATTGACTTCAGGAAGCAAAGTACTGTCCACACCCCTGTCAGCATCAAGGGGGCCGAGGTGGAGATGGTTAGCAGTTTCAAATTCCATGGAGTGCACATCTCCAAAAATCTGTCCTGGTCCACCCACGTCGACGCTACCACCAAGAAAGCACAACAGCACCTATACTTCCTCAGGAAACTAAGGAAATTTGGCATGTCCACATTAACCCTTACCAACTTTTACCGATGCACCATAGAAAGCATCCTATCGGGCTGCATCACAGCCTGGTATGGCAACTGCTCGGCCCAAGACCGCAAGAAACTTCAGAGAATCGTGAACACCGCCCAGTCCATCACACGAACCTGCCTCCCATCCATTGACTCCATCTACACCTCCCGCTGCCTGGGGAAAGCGGGCAGCATAATCAAAGACCCCTCCCACCCAGCTTACTCACTCTTCCAACTTCTTCCATCGGGCAGGAGATACAGAAGTCTGAGAACACGCACGAACAGACTCAAAAACAGCTTCTTCCCCACTGTCACCAGACTCCTAAATGACCCTCTTATGGACTGAGCTCATTAACACTACACCCTGTATGCTTCATCCGATGCCAGTGCTTATGTAGTTATATTGTGCTGTGTTGCCCTATTATGTATTTTCTTTTATTCCCTTTTCTTCTCATGTACTTAATGATCTGTTGAGCTGCTCACAGAAAAATACTTTTCACTGTACCTCGGTACACGTGACAATAAACAAATTCAATCCAATCCAATCCAATACCACACCCGCTCACCTCCTACACCACCGAACACCCTCACCTCCAACACTACCTCCCACACCACCGAACACCCTCATCTCCCATACCACCAAACCAACCGCATGCTCTGTTATAGAATCATAGAATTTACAGTGCAGAAGGAGGCCATTCAGCCCATCGAGTCTGCACCAGCCCTTGGAAAGAGCACTCTATCCAAGCCCATACCTCCACCCTATCACCATAACCCAGTAACCCCATCCCAACTTTTTAGGCACTAAGGGCAATTTAGCATGGCCAAACCACCTAATCTTTGGACTGTGGGAGGAAACCGGAGGAAACCCACGCACACACGGGGAGAACGTGCAGACTCCGCACAGAAAGTGACCGGAGCCAGGAATCGAACTTGGGACCCTGGAGCTGTGAAGCAACTGTGCTAACCACTGTGTTACTGTGCTGCCTTCTATGCTACGTTGCTGCCCTAATATACACCCGTGGGAGCACTGGGTTGGCAGTGACAGCGGGTCTGGTCCATGGGATGGAGGATAATGACAGCCCACTCAGTGGTGAGCTCCGCATCGTTAGACAATGTCTGACTCATGCCCACAGTAGCACCTCCCACCTGGGTGATCCCTGCATGCGAGCTGGCCAGTCCATCACACAGCCCTGTCGAATAGCTGGGGAGGGGTTGCTGAGGATGGTTGGAGGGAGGTGGGGGGGGGTGGGGTTACACGGTGCACCCATTGGGCCTCAGTCGTCCCCCACCCCCCACTCCCAGTGGCCAGCACTCACTACCCCACCCCCACACCCATCATCCAGAGCACAGAGACAGGTTTGAACAGTGTGAATATGTGTTTATTGTGAACAAATATATACAGTCTGTGCCCTAGTCCCTATAACTAAGCTGTGCCCTGCACTCATGCCAATTTAACTGGTGTCTAATTTTCTGGCCTTACGGGCCCTACCACTACGCCTTTGTGGTTCCCCAGACGGCACAGCAGGAGTGGAGGCGGCCTGCTGTGACTCCTGCTCTGCAGCGAGGGTCCCCGTTGGCGCACCTCTCCTGCGGTGGCCCGGCCTGAATAGGCCCGGGATTCTCCTTGGGCGGCCCCAGTGGTGTGGTGCTGCACTGTTCTGCCCACTGCCCACCAGATTCACCAGGCACAGGAAGGGGGGGAGTCCGAGGTGCTGCGGTGTTCCAGCGGGAGCCAACAGCATGGGCCCCATCACCGACTCCTCCTCAGGGTGCCCAAGGGCCCCTGGGCATCTCCATGGAATGCGGGTGCGAGCGGAACCATCCCCCCGAGGCCCCCCCCCCCCACCACCTGGCGCTGCCAGTCCTGGAGGCCCGCTCTGGTATCGACAGGGGTCTGAACGTTAGCGGCCATGGAGCACAGGGAATGGGCCATCTCCATCTGGGACTGCAACACATCACTCTGCGACAGTGCCACCATCCGGGGGTCTGTGCCACATCCGCCAGTGAGTGAGCCGTGTCCCTCAGGGTGTAGGCCACATCAGCCAGTGAGTTGGCCGCACCACTCATGGTGTGGCCAATGTCCCTCAGGGTGTGGGCCACATCAGCCAGTGAGTGGGCCACATCCCTCTGGGACAGGATCACCTCCCAATGTGTCTGCGCCATGCCGGCCGCACCTGGGCAATGCCGCCGATGTTCTCAGTAATGGCCTGTCGTGACAGGGCCATGCTGAGGAGTGCCACTGCAATCTCCAGCTGGCCCCAGCACAAGATTACCCGGGAGTCTGTACAGAATGCCCCAGGCCTTGCATAAGTTAACCCATGTCTGACACCGTCGCCCCCATTGCCTCCACCGCAGACGCCACCTGTGCAGTTTCGGCCTGGGTGACACGCTTGACCGGCACAACCCTTTGCCCCTACACGCAGATAGACTCCTCCACCTGCCCCTGCAGGTGCTGGAAGCCGGCCGTCATCCCCTCCTGTAGTCCCTGGGTCTCTGACTGCACCTGCACTATGGGTGGGACTGGATGTTCCAGGAGCCCGGGACCCATCTGGGTGGCAGCTGGTTCCTGGGCCCAGGCTGCCCTCCGACCCCTCGGCTGCTCCTACCTCTAACTGCTGTACCGGACCGACTGTGTCGTGCGCACCAGAGTGTGTCCCAGAAGCCTCTTCACTAGTCTGCCCAAATGTGGTGATAGTCTCTGAGATGGTGGAGGGTGTTGGAGACAGCAGTGACGGAAAATCAATGTCCTCCTCTGACCCGAACTCCGGGGTATGCTGGGTCACGTGCAGAGGACTGGTGTTCTGGCTGCTCTTCCCATCAATGCTCCACCGTCCGGGGGGCACTGGCTCTGGCACTGGCTGGGGCCGGGGGCACCCGAATGGGATGGGCCCATCTCCGGCAGGTCCTGTAAGACACAAGACGGCATGTACGGTTAGACAGCCAGACGGGGCCGAGTCGTGATGTGGTGAGGGCTGAGGTGAGGGGATGAGGGATGGCGTGAGTGGGGTGAGGGGGTCGGGGTGGGGAGAGGGTGGTTGGGGATATGTGTCATGAGGATCCTCAACAAGGCAGAGGGTTGTCATAATATACACCAGTATATCATGGTGCAGACACACACACTGATGGACACACAGTGGGACCAATCAACACACTGTGATTGTGTGCAGCCAACACCGCAGCCAATCACCAGTGAGAGCACACGCACTATAAAGACAGGGGGCATCAGAGTTCCTGCTCATTCGAGCTGCAGCTTCCTAGTAGGACAGAGCTCACAGCCTGCAGCACAGACATTCACCATGTGCTGAGTGCATCGACTGGTTAGGACAAGGCAAAGGTCTTTAGTTAAAGCTAGTATCGTGTTAACCCACAGTGAGAGTATGTTAAACTGTTAATGACTCAATAAAATAGTGTTGCACTATTTCAAGTGTTGGTGACCTGTATGTGTTCCACGGATCCAGAGGGCCCAACAAAACAAGGGCCTCACTTCATCGCCCGCCGCCAGCCTGCCCATCTGCGACCTCCCTCTCCTGGGGGCCGCCGACCACGTCCAGTGCCCTCTACCCGGGCACGGTGAGGGGACGCAGGTCTGGTGGTCCCCCGCTGGTCTTCTCCCGCTCCCGGCCTTTGTGCGCGGCCTTGTCCTGGGGCAGGAATGCAAACAATGGCACTGTTAGACAGTCTGCGCATGCAGCCCAAGGGTTGGGTAGATGATGGCATCAGCGGCCAGGGTACCCGGCCATTGCGGTTGGCATGGGTACTGGTATGTGGGGCAGGGTGGGGGTCCGGCCATCCTCCGGACGGTGGGTCTGGGTTACATGTATGTGGGGGGTAGGGAGGTTAGTGCCAGGGGCACAGCGTTGACTACTCACCCTGGCTGCCCTGTGGAGGTTGTGCAGTTTTTTTCTGCACTGGTTGCCAGTGTGGGAGACTTCGCTGACGACGCTGACGTCGGCTTCCACCTCCGCCTAGGCATGGCGAATGGTGGCGCCTGAGGACCTCCCTCCCAGGCTGGGGTACAGCACCAGCCATTTCCCGTCCACCGAGGCAAGGAGGGCCTCCAGTTCTGCATCGCGGAAGGGCGGCACTGCTCTCTTTGCGGCCATGTTGGCTGCGCCGCTTGTGTGTGGGAGGGGGAGAATCCCTTAAGTGCAGCTGCAGCTGTGCAGCAATCACGGAACTGGTGAATCCACCGCCTTTCTGCTTCCAGAATGCGGCATTTCACGTGACGCCCGTGCTAGCCCCTTTGGAGTGCCTGAATATCTTCACCTGGGGCGCCGTTTTTGCCGTCGTGGAACTCCATAGTTTTCATGACGACGTCAACTCTTAGTCTCAGAAACGGAGAATCCAGCCCTTGTTAACTATTGATAAGTTTCTCACTTTCAACTCTGATTTTCATCAACAAACAATTGTTACCTTTTAATTGTCATTAACCCAGGCTTGTTTGACTTCCATTTACATCAGGGTTTTATTTGCTAGTTTTTAATAAAGTGTTTCCATCCTTCAACATTAACAAACTCCAATTCCAACATATCAATTATAAAACTAAATATTTGCCCCACAAAATTTAATGCAGAGATTTTGAGCAATGATTAAAACCTTTTTACACAGGGAAAAATAAAAGCAAAATATTACGGATGCTGAAAACTTGAAACAAAACCAGATGGAAATACTCAGCAGGTGTATCTATTCCTATTTTAATAACATTTAATCATAATGAACAGGATATTGTCAGAACAGTAAATGAGTTTGAAACCCTGAAATAATGCAGGTTAATCTGCCGCATTGTAGATCAAACATTACTTCAGTCTGTAAAAACTGAGCAGTAATGTTGGTCGGTGTAATGTGCGAGGTTCATGTCAATCTCTGCTCAGTGCAGCCTGGACCAGCCGTTGTCCAGTTTCCAAAAGGTTGTTCAGTGAATCCTTCAGTGACTTGTAGGTAAAAGCAAAGGACGACGCAGCCCCAAAGATAGAGACAGCCATTGGACTGAAGCCGTGTTTGATCCCAGTTATCATACAGGTGATGGTGGTGATTCCTAACAGCACGTTGGTAACTGTCGGTGATATCTTCCTTGGAAATCGATGATTCGTTTCAGCTTTAAAAACTGAACTGAGCTTAGTGACTTTGTTGGCCAGACTTTGCACCAACCTGTCACTGAATCCCAGCTGCTTCCGGAGGTATATCCACCCAGAAACTGTGATCACGATGGTGGTAAATAAATACCACACTGGCACTAACATTGGCTCTGGAAATGGTGCTAACACTGGCACTGCACCCACTGTTCCGGAGAGAATGGCCAATAACAGGACTCTGGTCATCAATGTGCTTCTTTTGGGCTCTGTGATTTCCAGCATCATCTTTGGGATTGCGAGAGAGAAAACATTTGATTTAATGTTCGGGAGATCCCTGGCGAGGGTGGACTTAAATCTCGGGAAGTCATGTTCCTCCCGCTCAAAACTAGAGATCAGAAAAATGTCTGGTGGCGTCACCCCAACACTTTGGAAGTTAATGATACAGTCCCTGCAGATTATGCTCCAGCCTTCATTCAGGTCAGCACCTTGCATCTTCAGTGAGCGAATATCATTGTCTATTTTGGATCGGATATAGCAGAACTCTTTACCCTGTTCCTGAATCTTTTTGGCAATTTCTGCATCGTTCTCTCTGAATCGGGCCTGGGACACAATGATGAAAAAGTCAAAACTTTCAAACTTCACCTGCTTTAGGTAATTATTTAGTTCAAAACCAAAGGAATTTGTTCCTGGAAGGTCCCAGAGTTGGACATTAGGCAGAGATTGATAAGGATACCTGGTCGGCTCCATCCAGGTTTCTTCATTCCCAGTTGGAGCAGCTCCTTGGTCATCTCTCCGAAGATCTCTCATAGCGTTGATGAAGGTGGATTTCCCTGAACCCACATCACCCATCACTGCAATGTTAAGCTGCACATTGTCTAAATGGTCTGATTTAATCTTCATCTGAAGAATCATTGTTTCCAATTCCCCCGTGTTGTACAGAGATTGCAGGTTCCTGCTATCCTGAGCACAGAAGAACTTGGAGAGAGTAGACTGGGCCATTTGATCTCTGAAAATGACATAAATATACAAGTGTTAGGCATGAGCTCAAGAATATTTGAGAATATTCAGATCTTTAGGAGGATATTATCTAGTCCCATGTTACTGTGCATCGTAAAATTTAACAAAAAGATCACTCTGATGAAAGGTCATCAACCTGAAACATTAACTCTATTTCTTTCTCCAACGATACTACCAGACCCACTGAGTGAATCCAGCATGAACTGTTTTTATTTCAGTTTTCAAGCATCTGCAGTATTTTTCTTTAATATTCATAACATAGATTAAGTCAGTAGATGGTCAAGCTGATAACCATTTTGACTGCTATTCAATGTTATTCCCGTGTAAAACTGTGCTTGCTAAAGTTAGTCCATTCATTAAAAGTATTCAGTGTTTATTAAAGGCCAATTCCAGGTCAGCCCAACTCAGCATGGGACAATTCTTTGCACTGAAACCATTGCTTACAGTTATGTCTAAGGGGAAATTGTGTCTCATGTTACTTGGGACCAGCATCTCGCGCAGGACAAGGGGGTGAGAATCTGTTTCATCGGAGTACAATGGATCAGTGTTCATGTCGCGCTATTCATAAATTTACTATTTTATCATTATTTTAATTCACCATTCAGTAATTCGCTATTCACAAAGCCACTTGCACAGCCAACCCTCATTGACATGTGTAAGCAGTCATGTAAATAGTGATAGGGAAGACCTCAACCAGCAGGTGGCAGTAGATAACAAAACAACTGACACTTTACCTCGGGGAGTCTGGGGATAATCTTTGTAGTGGATAGTCACAATTTATAGTAGCTCTTAGTTAATTTAAAATAGTTTGTAGTTTTTAATAATATTCTTATGGTTATCTAACCCACACTATTGTTGAACAATAAAACTTTAACTAGTCTAGAATTAGACATTCTTTAGTGTATTTATTCCAACCAGCGAAGCACCAGAATGTAACAGACGTACCCTAGCATAAAATGTGGTCCCAGCAGCGGTGGCCATTTTAAGCGAGTAATCAAAATCACCATTTTATGCAAATGATGGGGCAACAAGTAATTACAAAGGCAAAGTCCAGCATTTAGAAAAATCTGTTCCAAATGCAAAGGCAAAAATCACTTTGCTAAACAGTATTTTTCTCATAAAAAATCAGAAATACCAAAGTCAATCAACGTGATTGATGAAATAAATCTCGAATCACAGGTGTGGCTCTGTGATCGAAGAAGACCAGAGACATTATAACTTGAGAAGAAAGAAAAATAATTTTGACTAACCACGTAGAGGACTGACAAATCTCACTCAATGCACTGCAAGGCATTGAAGTCCTTGATGGAAGGTCTGAAGATACCACACCAACTTTGAGTCACTGGTAATGTAGCTACAAATTGGCACATTTTTAAACAGCAATTCACACTCTAGGCAGCAGCTCTAGGTCTGCAGGCACAGCCCCTTGAACAGAGAATAGTGTTGTTGCTCATTGTAACAGGTCCACAAGCGATACACGTCTTTAACACCCTCGCATTTGAGAACAAAGAGGATAAAAATAGCTGATGAAG
This sequence comes from Scyliorhinus torazame, assembly GCF_047496885.1. Taxonomy (NCBI): domain Eukaryota; kingdom Metazoa; phylum Chordata; class Chondrichthyes; order Carcharhiniformes; family Scyliorhinidae; genus Scyliorhinus; species Scyliorhinus torazame. The sequence continues at coordinate 202,890,963 of NC_092711.1, read as the reverse complement.
TTGTGAAAAAATGTGACCAGCACTGCATACCAAAGAAAAACAAAACATTTGAGTGCTATGTTTTTCGCATGCGTACACAGCAGGCAGGTGAACCATTTGATTGGTTTCTAATGGGCTTGAGGTTGAAGGCGCAGACCTGTAATTTTGCAACCCTACAAGCATTGATGATCTGCGATCAAATTATGTTTGGCATTAGTAATGACAAGGTCTGGGAGTGACTGTTGAGGGAGAAAGAACTCCAGCTCCATGATGCCATTAAGATTTACCATGCCAGCGAGCTAGCTGTGCAGCAGAATTGCACTCTAAACCTGAAGAATTTTGGAACAAAGCTCGAAGATGCAAGCAACACCATTAGTGTTGTGACGTACCCTAGCATAAAATGTGGTCCCAGCAGCGGTGGCCATTTTAAGCAAGTAATCAAAATCACCATTTTATGCAAATGATGGGGCAACAAGTAATTACAAAGGCAAAGTCCAGCATTTAGAAAAATCTGTTCCAAATGCAAAGGCAAAAATCACTTTGCTAAACAGTATTTTTCTCATAAAAAAATCAGAAATACCAAAGTCAATCAACGTGATTGATGAAATAAATCTCGAAGACACATTTTTAATAGATATAATATCTAGTGAAGATAAGCATTGTCACAGCATTCAAGTTAAACAGGCGTCAAAAGCAAATTTGTAGTAATAGCAATGCAGATGCAAGTGTTCAAAGAGATAACTGGACAGTTCATCTGATGATTAATAGAACATTAATTGATGTTAAACTCGACATTGGATCAAGAACAAACAAAGAACAAAGAAATGTACAGCACAGGAACAGGCCCTTCGGCCCTCCAAGCCCGTGCCGACCATGCTGCCCGACTAAACTACATCGAGAGGATCGAGAGACAATTTAATCAGTTTATCCGATTTGCAAGAAATGAAGACTAAACCGCACATTTTAAATACTACAACACCATTAAAAGATTACAATGGCAAAATAATTAATGCACCGTGTCAAGAACAAAGTGCAGACAGTGAAGCTTTCAATTGTAGACGCTGAGCGTGAATCTTTATTGGGAGTGAAGCACTCAAATTAATGAAAAGAGTCTACACTACACAAAATATATCAATGGATGCAATCCTGAAAGAACTTCCTGAATTCTTTCAAGGATCTGGAGTGTTACCGTTCACCTACCGTATGCAGTGAAAAGAAAATACACACACCAAAGGAACGGCTTAAGAATGAACTGGAGAGAATGATGAAACTGGGGGTGATAAAATGCATTGAAGAACCAATGGTTTGTGTGAACTCCATGGTTTGCGTGAAGAAACGGAATAATGACCTCATAATCTATATGGATCACAAGGATCTCAATTCAAACATAAAAGGAGAGCGCTATCCTATTCCAAAGAGAGAAGCAATCACGTGTGAGATGTCAGGGCAACATGTTTTAGCAAATTAGATGCATCACATGGTTTTTGGCAACTCAAGTTGGATGAGGAAAGCACAAAGCTGTGCACCTTTAACACTCCTTTTGGGCGATACTGTTTTCTCAGAATGCCATTTGGTATTATCTTAGCATCTGAAATTTCCATCGGGCAATGGAACACGTCGGAGAAGGAATTCCAGGCGTCAGCGTATACATAGACGCCATGATTGTATGGGGCTCAACAAGAGAAGAGCACGTCAAAAGACTTAGCAAAGTGCTGAGAAGCATCAAAAAGCATGGTTTAAACTGAATAAAAAAATACCAGTACCTTTCTGATAAAGGTATACATCCTGACCAAGAAAAGATCAAGGTGATTTTAACGTGCCACGTCCAACAGACAAAAAAGGAGTCTTCAGGATGCTTGGCTCGATAAATTTTGTCTGAAAATTTATTCCTAATTTTTCAGTGAAAACAACATGCTTAAGAGAAACCATCAAGAAGGACACCATTTTCCAGTAGTCGGACAAACATGAGCATGAGTGGCTAATGTTAAAGGAAGCATTGACGACAGCCCCTGTGTTAACATTCTTTGACCCTACGAAGAATATAAAAGTATCGACAGATGGGTCGAAAGATGGACTGGGAGCAGTGTTATTGCAGCAAGACAATAACGAGAATTGGCTTCCAATTGCCTATGCTCCAAGGTCAATGACTGACACAGAGCGGAGATATACTCAAATAGGAAAAGAATGCTTGGGCTTGATAAATAGATGAAACAAATTCCATGACTATGTGTATGGCCTACCGACGTTCTTAGTGGAAACTGACCATTGACCACTTGTGGCGATAGTAAAAAAAAATCTCAATGAGATCTCACCAAGGATACAACCGTATGATGAGGAAGTTGCAAAGATACGATTTTGATCTCATCTGTACGCCAGGTAAACATCTTGTTGTATTGGATGCACTATCACGTGCTACGGACATGAAAGAAGAGCAACACTTGGATGAGGATGTACAAGCACAAGTGAATCTTGTGACGGAATCCCTTCCAGTCTCAGATGAGAAGTCAAAACTAATAAGAGATAAAACCACTAAAGATGAAATCTTACAGAAGATAATAAGATATCTCACAGAGGGATGGCCGAAAGGATCCTGCTACAATTATTATAATATCAGAGCAGAGCTACGTGCAGCCAATGGGCTTTTGCTAAGGCAAAATAGAATAGTCATTCCACAACCGTTACGATCAATGAAGCTGAAAAAGATTCATGACGAGCCAGAGAGACGGTATAGTGGGCGGGTATCAATCAAGATATTCAAATCATGATTGGAAAATGTGCAACCTGTCAAAATGTTCAGTGCAAAGAGTGAAAAGGACCAATGCAAATTGGCAACATCATTACGAGTGCATGGCAGAAAGTAGGGATGGATCTGTTATCTGGCAGGAAAAGAATAGCTGTTTGGTAATTGACTATTTCTCTAAGTTTCCAGAAGTGGTACAACAAGGAAACCCATCAGCCAGGTGTGTCATCAACCTCACCAAACACATTGTTGCTCGCTATGGAATAGTGAATACCTCAAATTGTCATGAGCGACAATGGCCCATGTTTTACCAGTCATGATGGACAGCGTTTGCACAGATCTGTGATTTTCAGCATACAACGTCTAGCCCTCTGTATCCACAATCCAACGGGAAGGCTGCAAAAGATGTTCACATTGTGAAGCAGCTCCTCAGAAAAGCTATGGACAGCTGTGAAGATCGATATCTCAAGTTACTGAGCTATAGAGCAGCACCATTGATAAATAAATTATCTCCTTCGCAGTTATTGATGAACAGACAGCTCAGAACAACCTTACCATACATTTTATTGGAACAAACAAATCAAAATCTTGTGAGGAAGCTCACATTTCAAAAAAGGAGGCAGAAGAGGTATTATGACAAAACGACAAGAAGGCTCCAACATTAGAAAAAGATGACACAGTCAGGGTAGAAGATCCTGATGGAAATGGATAGTTGAAGTATGCTCAAGTACTAGAATCATCAGGTCCTCAATCATATATCATCATCACCGATGACGAGTAAGTTCTGAGACGAAACAGGAGAGCCTTGATGAAGGTTCAGCAACCTTTTGTTATGGAACCACAAGATGATGTTGTAAGCAATCCAAGGACAACTGAACAAGAGATACCTCAGCATACAGAACCAGAGCAAGATGAAAATGGACAAAACCAAGAAAAACAGCAAGAATCATCTTTAACAACACATGAACATCAAGCAAACTCACAGGTTCAACCGGTGCTTAGAAGGTCGACAAAACACAGAAGAAAACCGGACAGATTGAACTTGTGGTGAACTGTAAATATGTAAATAATGAACACAATATGCATATCATGTATATTGTATCGGAAATTGAAATAATGTATGCAAAACCATACATTTACAAAGGAAAGGGGATATGATGATATGTATAAGCAGTCATGTGAATAGTGATAGAGATGACCTCCAACCAACAGATGGCAGTAGATAACAACCACGTGACACTGTTACCTTGGGGAGTCTGAGGATAATCTTCATAGTGGATAGTCACAATTTGTAGTAGCTCTTAGTTAATTTATAATAGTTAGTAGTTATTGATAATAGTCTTATGGTTATCTAACCCACACTATTGTTGAACAATAAAACTTTAACTAATCGAGAACTAGACGTTCTTTAGTGCATTTATTCCAACTGGCCAAGCACCAGAACATAACACAGACCCTGACTAGAAATTCTGAATTCAGATTTCCCCCGTTGTTTCTCACCCAGTTTAACAGATAATTCAGTGAAATAGGTGCTTCAGTACAGATCTGGTTCAGTCTCAGAGCGGTTATAACATGGCTTCAGTTCGTCAACATTACTCCAGATCCCTGGATATCCTGTAATTATGGACTGAAAAGAATTGAAGTGATGTAACTGGTCAATTTTCAGCTGCATACTATAACTATAGTTATGCCTGTGACTCTATAAGAATGGACATAACACAGTATGGGATTAAATCGGATTGGCCGCTGTTGAATTTTCTCGGTTTGTCTGTGTGGGAACACAAGGGTTAAGGAGTGAAAACAGAAGAATGAAAACCTGGTCAGTAAACATCAGCATGAAATGTTCTGAGTTTTGCATCCGAAGGCAGCATATGGGCAATGAAATGACCAAACGCCTTTAATTAGAATATGTCAATATTCTGGTTTCTTTTTACAGTCATTTTAATGGTGCCAATACTTATCAAAACTCTAACAGGATAGAGCTGATTAAAAGAGCCTTCTAACTTCTTCTGCATTCACGAGTCATCATTCCAGTTCAAGCACTGAGAAACCTCAAAACAGAGATGCTTATCAAGAATGGGATGCTCGACCTCTTTCTAACAGTCAATAAGGGCATTTTGAAACAGTTCATGGGGAACGCTGTCACTCAGAGATGGCATCACCCTTGACCACTTGCTGAGCTGACCATTCAGTGAGTAGCCAATCCCTGATCACCACAGGTACTGAAAACATGTTCAGATGGGTATGGGGGAGCTGTAACTTGCTTTCTTCCTCACTGCACAGCCAGATGTTGGCCAACATGTCAAAAATTAGATCTTTTCCTCTGGCCATCTGACCAGTGTTCCAGGTGTGAATAGAGATGAGTGTGGGCTTGGAATTGTGACTATCATTCAGGGAATGTATAGACCTTTGGTCTCTTGGTTGACTTAAAGCAGAGAGCTGGAGGGCAACTGTCGTTTTCTTCATCTGGCTAGATTTAAAGACAGACGGCGGGATTCTCCGTTCATGAGACTTTGGGCGGGATTCTCCATTTGCCGACGCCAAAATCACGAAACGCGATTGGAGAATAGTTACCAACGCCAACATCGGGGTAGGCACCGGTTTGACGCCAAATTGGGATGCTCCGGCACCCCCAAAATGGCGTAAATGCGTCGCTCGTCACACGGGGTTAAAGTACAATAGGCATATCATAAGCGGGCCTGTCACCCTATTCTCCGAGGCCTCCCAGATTCACCGCCTCCGATGGGCTGAGTTCCTGACGCCGTGGTTCACTTGTGGTCTCAAAAGTTCTGAACCTGACGACGAGCCGGCTGAGCCAGAGAAAGAGGAGGTAGGAAATGACGTGGAGTGACTGCGGGCTGCTGGCCCGGACACCCCTGCTGGCTGGGGTGGGGTCCCCCTGCCAGGGCCAGGGGAAAGGAGGGGCAGGCTGAGCAGCCTGGGTGCCCCCCCCTCCCCACAGGATTGGGGCGTTACCCAGGTGCCGGCCGCCATTATGGCAGCCATCCTGCTACCATCCACCTCGGCACCTGGCTCTATACAGTGACAGCGGCCAGATGGGTGCACCCACCCCCGCACCCCACCTCCTGCCACAGCGTGCACCCCGCCGCCTAACACCCCATCCAACCGGCCGCCCAACAGGGGGACCACCCAGGGCAACACCCACGGTAGCCGCCAGTGAGGGTAGTGCCAGCCAACGGTACCCCTGGCAGCAGGGATGAGCTGACGGTGCCGGATACCAACAGGGCAGGGGTGCGGGGGTGGGGAAGGGAAATGCGTGGGCAGAGCCCACAGTGCCAACCGGGACCACTGTATAGCCCATGGAACCTGGCTGGGCGCGGGTGTATGCGCCATGCTAACATATTGAACTTTGAACCCCAGCAGACAATAGCAATGCTGGCCGCCGTGGCGATGGTCGCAGCTCTGCGAGATGCCTTGCGGCCGCGTTAGAGGGGGCAGCTCGGAGAAGAGGGGGAAGCTGCAGCAGCAGAGCGGCAAGTCGAGGAACAGGCTGCAGAGGACCGGGCTGCAGATGAATGGGCAGCAGAGGGACAGGTGGCGGCCACACAGGCTGGAGGGCCGGCTGCCCATCAGGCCGATGGGAAGGAGGCATCGCATGAGGCCTCGTGTGTACCGGCGCCGTCTGTCATTTGTGGACCTGCTGCACCAGACATGGCATCAAAGACTGCGGCTGAACAGAGAGACAGTGCAACACATCTATCAGATGCTGGCATACCTGGCACCGCCAGGGCATGGCAGAGGACAACCGCTCCCGCTGACCTTCAAGGTGACGGTCGCCCTGAACGTCTATGAGACGGGGTCCTTCCAGTCGCCGAGTGGGGACCTGTCAGGGATCTCACAGACCGCAGCGCACAGGTGCACCCGCACCATCACTGAGGCCCTATATGCCAGGCAGTGCAATATATCCATTTCCATGTGGACCGAACCCACCAGGATGTCCAGGCAGCAGGGTTCGCTGCCATCGTCGGGATGCCCCGGGTCCAGGGGCGATAGACTGGATACATGTCATCCTACAGGCACCTGCAGATCACAGGCCGCTCTCCACTAACCAAAGGGGATACCACTCGATGAGCATCCAGCTGGTCTATGACCATGAATTGTGCATCTTGCAGCTCTGCGGGAAGTGCACCCAACTTCAGCTCCTCAAAGACCGTGTTAGGGAACTGGAGCTGAAGCTGGATGAACTTCGGATCATCCGGGAGGCAGAGGGGGTGATTGAGAAGAGTTACAGGGAGGTAACCACACCCAAGGTACAGGACAAGAATAGCTGGGTTACAGTCAGGGGGAAAAAAACAAACAGGCAGACAGTGCAGGGATCCCTCGTGGCCGTTCCCCTTCAAAACAAGTATACCGTTTTGGATGCTGTTGGGGGGGATGACCTACCGGGGGAAGGCCCTAGCGGCCAGGTCTCTGGCACTGAGTCTGGCTCTGGGGCTCAGAAGGGAAGGGGGAGAATAGAAAAGCAATAGTTGTAGGAGATTCAATGGTTAGGGGAATAGATAGGAGATTCTGTGGTCGCGAGCGAGACTCCCGGAAGGTATGTTGCCTCCCGGGTGCCAGGGCCAGGGATGTCTCGGATCGTGTCTTCAGGATCCTTAAGGGGGAGGGGGAGCAGCCAGAAGTCGTGGTGCACATTGGTACCAACGACATAGGTAGGAAAAGGGGTGTGGAGGTAATAAACAAGTTTAGGGAGTTAGGCTGGAAGTTGAAAGCCAGGACAGACAGAGTTGTCATCTCTGGTTTGTTGCCGGTGCCACGTGATAGCGAGGCTAGGAATAGGGAGAGAGTGCAGTTGAACACGTGGCTGCAGGAATGGTGTAGGAGGGAGGGCTTCAGGTATTTGGATAATTGGAGCGCATTCTGGGGAAGGTGGGACCTGTACAAGCAGGACGGGTTGCATCTGAACCAGAGGGGCACCAATATCCTGGGAGGGATGTTTGCTAGTACTCTTCGGGAGGGTTTAAACTAATTTGGCAGGGGAATGGGAACCGGATTTGTAGTCCAGCAACTAAGGTAGCCGATATTCAGGACGCCAAAGCATGTAATGAGGCAGTGGGGAAGGGAACACTGACAAAGGAGAGTATTTGCAGGCACGGAGATGGGTTGAAGTGTGTATACTTCAACGCAAGAAGCATCAGGAATAAGGTGGGTGAACTTAAGGCATGGATCGGTACTTGGGACTACGATGTGGTGGCCATCACGGAAACGTGGATAGAAGAGGGGCAGAAATGGTTGTTGGAGGTCCCTGGTTATAGATGTTTCAATAAGATTAGGGAGGGTGGTAAAAGAGGTGGGGGGGTGGCATTATTAATTAGAGATAGTATAACAGCTGCAGAAAGGCAGTTCGAGGAGTATCACCCTATTGAGGTAGTATGGGTTGAAGTCAGAAATAGGAAAGGAGCAGTCACCTCGTTAGGAGTTTTCTATAGGCCCCCCAATAGTAGCAGAGATGTGGAGGAACAGATTGGGAAACAGATTTTGGAAAGGTGCAGAAGTCATAGGGTAGTTGTCATGGGCGACTTTAACTTCCCAAATATTGAGTGGAAACTCTTTAGATCAAATAGTTTGGATGGGGTGGTGTTTGTGCAGTGTGTCCAGGAAGCTTTTCTAACACAGTATGTAGATTGTCCGACCAGAGGAGGGGCAATATTGGATTTAGTACTGGGTAATGAACCAGGGCAAGTGGTAGATTTGTTAGTGGGGGAGCATTTTGGAGATAGTGACCACAATTCTGTGACTTTCACTTTAGTAATGGAGAGGGATAGGTACGTGCAACAGGGCAAGGTTTACAATTGGGGGAAGGGTAAATACAATGTTGTCAGACAAGAATTGAAGTGCATAAGTTGGGAACATAGGCTGGCAGGGAAGGACACAAGTGAAATGTGGAACTTGTTCAAGGAACAGGTGCTACGTGTCCTTGATATGTATGTCCCTGTCAGGCAGGGAAGAGATGGTCGAGTGAGGGAACCATGGTTGACAAGAGAGGTTGAATGTCTTGTTAAGAGGAAAAAGGTGACTTATGTAAGGCTGAGGAAACAAGGTTCAGACAGGGCATTGGAGGGATACAAGATAGCCAGGAGGGAACTGAAGAAAGGGATTAGGAGAGCTAAGAGAGGGCATGAACAATCTTTGGCAGGTAGGATCAAGGAAAACCCCAAGGCCTTTTACACATATGTGAGAAATATGAGAATGACTAGAGCGAGGGTAGGTCCGATCAAGGACAGTAGCGGGAGATTGTGTATTGAGTCTGAAGAGATAGGAGAGGTCTTGAATGAGTACTTTTCTTCTGTATTTACAAATGAGAGGGGCGATATTATTGGAGAGGACAGTGTGAAACAGATTGGTAAGCTCGAGGAAATACTTGTTAGGAAGGAAGATGTGTTGGGCATTTTGAAAAACTTGAGGATAGACAAGTCCCCCGGGCCTGACGGGTTATATCCAAGGATTCTATGGGAAGCAAGAGATGAAATTGCAGAGCCGTTGGCAATTATCTTTTCGTCCTCACTGTCAACAGGGGTGGTACCAGGGGATTGGAGAGTGGCGAATGTCGTGCCCCTGTTCAAAAAAGGAACTAGGGATAACCCTGGGAATTACAGGCCAGTTAGTCTTACTTCGGTGGTAGGCAAAGTAATGGAAAGGGTACTGAAGGATAGGATTTCTGAGCATCTGGAAAGACACTGCTTGATTAGGGATAGTCAGCACGGATTTGTGAGGGGTAGGTCTTGCCTTACAAATCTTATTGAATTCTTTGAGGAGGTGACCAAGCATGTGGATGAAGGTAAAGCAGTGGATGTAGTGTACATGGATTTTAGTAAGGCATTTGATAAAGTTCCCCATGGTAGGCTTCTGCACAAAGTAAGGAGGCATGGGATAGTGGGAAATTTGGCCAGTTGGATAACGAACTGGCTAACCGATAGAAGTCAGAGAGTGGTGGTGGATGGCAAATATTCAGCCTGGATCCCAGTTACCAGTGGTGTACCGCAGGGATCAGTTCTGGGTCCTCTGCTGTTTGTGATTTTCATTAATGACTTGGATGAGGGAGTTGAAGGGTGGGTCAGTAAATTTGCAGACGATACGAAGATTGGTGGAGTTGTGGATAGTAAGGAGGGCTGTTGTCGGCTGCAAAGAGACATAGATAGGATGCAGAGCTGGGCTGAGAAGTGGCAGATGGAGTTTAACCCTGAAAAGTGTGAGGTTGTCCATTTTGGAAGGACAAATATGAATGCGGAATACAGGGTTAACGGTAGAGTTCTTGGCATTGTGGAGGAGCAGAGAGACCTTGGGGTCTATGTTCATACATCTTTGAAAGTTGCCACTCAAGTGGATAGAGCTGTGAAGAAGGCCTATGGTGTGCTCGCGTTCATTAACAGAGGGATTGAATTTAAGAGCCGTGAGGTGATGATGCAGCTGTACAAAACTTTGGTAAGGCCACATTTGGAGTACTGTGTACAGTTCTGGTCGCCTCATTTTAGGAAGGATGTGGAAGCTCTGGAAAAGGTGCAAAGAAGATTTACCAGGATGTTGCCTGGAATGGAGAGTAGGTCTTACGAGGAAAGGTTGAGGGTGCTAGGCCTTTTCTCATTAGAGCGGAGAAGGATGAGGGGCGACTTGATAGAGGTTTATAAGATGATCAGGGGAATAGATAGAGTAGACAGTCAGAGACTTTTTCCCCAGGTGGAACACACCATTACAAGGGGACATAAATTTAAGGTGAAAGGTGGAAGATATAGGAGGGATATCAGAGGTAGGTTCTTTACCCAGAGAGTAGTGGGGGCATGGAATGCACTGCCTGTGGAAGTAGTTGAGTCGGAAACATTAGGGACCTTCAAGCAGCTGTTGGATAGGTACATGGATTACGGGAAAATGATATAGTGTAGATTTGTTTGTTCTTAAGGGCAGCACGGTAGCATTGTGGATAGCACAATTGCTTCACAGATCCATGGTCCCAGGTTCAATTCCGGCTTGGGTCATTGTCTGTGCGGAGTCTGCACGTCCTCCACGTGTCTGCGTGGGTTTCCTCCGGGTGCTCCGGTTTCCTCCCACAGTCCAAAGATGTGCGGGTTAGCTGAATTGGCTAATGATAAATTGCCCTTAATGTCCAAATTGCCCTTGGTGTTGGGTGGAGGTGTTGAATTTGGGTAGGGTGCTCTTTTCAAGAGCTGGTGCAGACTCAAAGGGCCGAATGACCTCCTTCTGCACTGTAAATTCAATGATAATCTATGATTAATCTAGGACAAAGGTTCGGCACAACATCGTGGGCCGAAGGGCCTGTTCTGTGCTGTATTTTCTATGTTCTATGTTCTATGTTCTGCGCCTGACACCCGGGCAGATTGCACAACTCCTTCATTCTGGCACACGGTGATTCCTGACATGTTCGAGGAGCACCCACCCCCCGGCTGAGGGGTTGGCTCCTGGGCGACAGGGGTTACCCGCTGCGGCCTTGGCTGATGACCCTTATCCGGCGGCAGCAGACCGACAAGGAGACCCGCTACAATGACAGCACGGTAGCATAGTTGGGGCAGCACAGTAGCATAGTTAGTGCAGCACGGTAGCATAGTGGTTAGCACTGTGACTTCACAGCTCCAGGGTACCAGGTTCGATTCCCGGCTTGGGGCACTGTCTGTGAAGAGTCTACACGTTCTCCCCGTGTGTGCGTGAATTTCCTCCGGGTGCTCTGGTTTCCTCCCACAGTCCAAAGATGTGCAGGTTAGGTGGATTGGCCATGATAAAAATCCCTTAGTGTGCAGAAATTGTCCTTAGTGTTGGGTGGGCCCCACAGCCCACCTTCTTGCCACCCTCCTACTCCTCCCCGTCCTGGCAGAAGCCCCCGGCCAGTCGCACAAGTGCCAGCAAACTATGCGAAGTTGGAGACGTTCCCCCTCATCCAACACGACGGCTGTTTCAACCTCGTCATCGATGGAGGCGGAGGAGCGTGGAGGCCCTGGAGAAGACCGGGTCAGGCCCACTAATAATACACCAATGGCGTTTACTGTATGTGCGGAGTGGACGCATTGACGCCGCTATCGAGGCACAGGAGAATTGCGATTTGGCGTGAACCAAGCGCCCGCCACGAATTCGGCGTCAGAAATGATTCTCCGCCCAATCAGAATCCCACCTCGAATTCCTGGCTGATAGAGACCAGGGGTGGGATTCTCCGTTTGCAGGCGGCGAAATGTGATGGGTGGAGAATAGCCTCCAATGCCAAAATTGCGGTGGGCGCCGGTTTGACACCAAATCATGATGCTCTGGCACCCCGAAAATGGCACAAATGCATCGCTCGCCGCACGGGCTGAAAGTACAGTAGGCATATGATTAGCATATGTGTCATGGGCAACCGCAACTCTGCTGGGTCTCACTTGCCCGCCGTTGACTGCACTCCCCCCGGCAACGTTCCTTTCCTCTGGGCCACCAGCCACGTTCAGGGTCCTCTGCTCGGGCATGGTGATGGAGTGACTCGGCAATGTCCACCTGCATCTGGGACACATCCCTCGGTGACTGAGACATGGTGTTGAGGCCCTCAGCCATCGTTATCACAGACTGAGTTATGCCTTGTACATCAGAATACATGGCTCGGACATTGTGCTCCAGGTTTTCCACTGCGCTCGTCACCCTAGGTAGTGTTGGCCTCAGTGCCATGCATTGTCGGCATGTCTCCTGTCCCTGAAGCCTTTGGGACTCTTCCAATCACCCTTGCAGTCATTGGAATGTCATTGACACCCCCCCTGAATCTCATTGCTCTGTCCTATCTTCTGCAATAGCTCTGGCTGAACCGTATCCAGAGGATCAGCATCTGGCTGGGACCCAGCTGTGTCCTGGGATCCAGGCGACCTCCGACTGCTGTCTCGTTTGGATGTTCCTGCCTCCACCTGGCGTGCATCAGCAGCTGTGTGGTGATCACCAGATTGTCCCCCGAAGCCTGTCCACTGATGTCACCCACCGAGGTGTGTGTCTCTACGCTAGTGGAAGTTGGGGGTGTAGCTGTGACTCATCGCTGGTGATATCCTCAGAGTGGGGGGGGGAGGAGGGGGGAGTGGACACAACTCCGACTGACTTGACCGCATCAGTTGGAGACCCTGCGAGACAATGGACATGTGGTCAGTGAGAGGGAAGGATCATTTGTCAGGCATGATCAACTCACTTGAGACAGGTCATTCAGATGAAGGGGTACTGGTTCCTTACCTCTCTGACGCAGGCCAATCCTGGTGTTGGTGCCTGCTCTCTCCTCGGGCAAACCCTCGATTTCCAGGACCCATTCCTTATAGTGGGTGAGGACTCGCATCTCAGGTATTCCTCCCCCACCCCCATCTTGGCACTTTTCTGCTTATGATTGGCTATCCTCCCCTGCAGGGACAGAGTAGGCCATGTGAGCCGCACACTTGACGGGTCAGGGGGTGTCTATAGCAGGTGGCATCTGTGGCCACGATGCCTAGATATGAAGGGGTTGTGCTGGTGAGTGCCAGGGGGTTCTGAGTAACAAGCTTAAAGATCGGATGTGGGGAGGGTGTGAGGTGTCAGCCAGTGGATTGAGGGGAGGGGGTTCTGTTTGGGAATTTGAGGGATGGCAAGTAGAACTGATGCCCGAAGAGAGGTGGTAACTTACCCTTGCAGCTTGTTGGAGGTCATTTGTCTTCTTCCAACATTAGATAGCAGTCCTCCTGGTCATGCTGTACACACTCACAGCCGCTGTCCCAGGCAGCATTGCTAACCCTGTTGCTAGTCCTCCAACCTCCTCGAGAGAACAGGAGGCCCACCTCTCATCCGCAGCGTCGAGAAGCCTTGTGAGGTCGGCATCCCCAAAGCGAAGAGCAGATCTGCGCGCTCCCATGCTTGTGTGTTGTTGGGAGTGAGTGGTAATGTTGAGATTTCGTGCAAGCTAATCTTTGGAACTAAGTGCCGTTGAATACAGGCCGCAATCTCACCAATGCGGCTAGCGTGAAACTCCCCGCCAAACGCGGCCAAAACCGGACTTCAACTTTTGTCCGCTGAATCGTTCCCTTCATGTTAATAAATGGTTATTTTGTTGTCAAAAGCTAATCGACAGTCCTGTGACTCTATTTATCCATATTTTCTAAAAACAAAGTTAACATTTGTTTTTTTGAGACAGGGTTCCATTCTAGGACATTCCCATTCAGCAGTAACATCAACTGGGATCGAAACGTCACTAACAGCCCCACTCTTTTCACTGTGCCCAAACGTACTAGCCTTTGTTTACCACACAACATGCCTCTTCCACCACAGAGCTGCAAATAATGTGCTGGATTCTCTGATTTTAAGGCTATGTCCTGAAGCCGACATGGGAATGGTGGTGTTTTATGACCGAAAATGCCGCGCAAAACGGCCACCTAACCTCCGTTTGGCTGGGGGTTAGCAGCCAAGCAGCATAGAGTCCCCGGCTCTAGCTGCTGACACGGCCCGGAGAATTGCCGGGTCCGTGGCCGCGCTTGCGCCACGTCAGCGGCCGTGCCGTGCAACATGGCGCCAGTTGAGCGCGGACCCGGCCTGCAAAATAGTGCCCCCACTTTGGCGAGCTCGTGAGCCCTGGACCTCCCCCCAACAATGCCCCCAGCCCTTACGAGAATCCCCACTGCCCGCGGATCGGCCCTCCTCCGTCTGTTGCGGCGCTGGACTGAGTCCGCAGTCGCCACGCCGAGTTCCCGACAGGTAATACCATGAGAGACACGCCGTCGGGAATTCGGCTGGCCCGGGGTGGAGCATCAGAGGGGCTGGGCCTCAGGCAACGTCCTGAGGTCGGCGATACGGCATGCAGCGTACTCCTAGAGTACACCGCATTGGAGGGTGCGAAGCATCGCGAAAGCGGCGCTACTCCCGATTTCGTCGGAAGCTGGTATTCTCCAGCCGATTGCCAAGCGTGATTTCGGCATCGGCGACCAGAAAATCCCACCCCCTGGCTGCACTTCCCACCATCACTCACCTGCCACTGAGCTCTCAGCACAGGGAAGTTTGTCAATGGCAGGATGGTATTGGGCGCTGGCCTGACAGAGCCCCACACCATTTTACTAGTCCCCTTGTCGCTGATCCACCACCATGGGGCAGGTAAAATCTTGCCCTTACTTTGTAACTCTGTTCTTCCCAACAGAACAGAACTTTGCCCGTTAGGAAGTTGATTCGTAATAGTTTGTTACCTGCTTTCTGTTGTTGACAGCAATGCAGCTACAAATATAATACTGAGTGCACCTAATGCTCAATGAATGAGAGCGACTCGTGTAGTACATTGGAACAAGGAAATCATCTTAAGTTATTGATCATTCATTTTAACTGGAAAGTTTACTTGTTTGTCAAGATTCTACCTGACAACAAGTGATCAGTGCAACAGTTGGGTCTTATTGGCCAGCCGCTGGGAATCTGATTGTTCAACAGGGATGTTGTATCAGATATTAAACCGTGTGACTGTTTCCCTCAGTCCTCCCGACATTGATTCAGAGATTCTGAAACAGCCTCATTACTAGATCAAGGTATGAATGTGTCAGGAGCATTAAGTTCTCCACAGGGAAACCGTGCAGAATAAGAAAACTGTGGCAGATCTGTGACGCTTCCAGTGTTCCGGTTGACTACGTCTGCAGCAAATGTAACCAATGGCAGCTCCTCACAGACGGCATGGTTCGGTTGGAGCAGCAGTTCGATGCATTTAGGAGCATGCAGGTGGCAGAAAGCGCCATAGATAGGAGTTACAGAGACATGGCCACACCCAAGGTGCAGGCAGAGAGGTGGGTGACTGCTAGAAAGTGCAGGCAGTCAGTGCAGGAATCCTCTGTGGCTGTCCCCCTCTCTAACAAGTATACCGTTTTGGATAGTGTTGGGGGGGGGAATAGCCTCTCAAGGGAAAACAACAGCAGCCAGATGTAATGGGCAGCACGGTGCAGAAGGAGGCCATTCGGCCCATTGAGCCTGCACCGGCCTTACAAAGAGCACCCTACTGAAACCCACGTAGCTACCCTATCCCCGTAACCCAGTAACCCCCACTTAACAATTTTTGGACACTAAGGGCAATTTAGCATGGCCAATCCACCTAACCCGCACATCTTTGGACCGTGGGAGGAAACCGGAGCACCCGGAGGAAACCCACGCAGACATGGGGAGGACGTGCAGACTCCGCACAGACAGTGACCCAGCCGGGAATCGAACATGGGAAGCTGGAGCTGTGAAGCAACTGTGCTAACCACTATGCTATCGTGCTGTCCTCCCAAGATTGCGCCTGTCACGGGTCCTATCTAGACCAACCAACCGCCTGTATCCTACTTTAGATGTGCAGGTTAGCTGGATTGGCCATGATAAATTGTCCTTAGTGTCCAAAACAAAAGGTCAGGCGGGTTATTGAGTTAAGGGGATGGGGTGGGCTTAAGTGGGGTGCTCTTTCCAAGGGCTGGTGCAGACTCGATGGGCTGAATGGCCTCCATCTGCACTGTAAATTCTATGATTCTATGAGAACAGTGGCACCACAACTGGTTCTGTTGCTCAGCAGTGGTGGGAAAAGTGCAGAAGAGCTATAGTTGTAGAGGACTCGAAAGTAAGTGGCACAGATAGGCACTTCTGTGGACATGAAAGAGACTCCAGGATGGTATGTTGCCTCCTTGGTGCCAGGGTCAAGGATGTCTTTGAATGAACACAGTACATCCTGAAGGGGGAGGGTGAACAGCCAGAGGTCGTAGTACACATAGGTACTAACGACATAGGCAGGAAGAGTGATGAGGTCCTGCAGAAGGAGTTCAGGGAGTTAGGCAGTAAGCTAAAAAGCAGGACCTCTAGGGTTGTAATCTCTATTACTCCGTGTGCCACGTGCCAGTGAGGCTAGAAATAGGAGGATAGTGCAGCTAAATAGGTGGCTAAACTGGTGGTGTAAGAGGGAGAGTTTCAGATTTCTGGACCACTGGGATCTCTTCTGGGACAGGTGTGACCTGTACAAGAAGGACGGGTTGCATCTAAACGGGAGGGGCACCAATATCCTGTCTGGGAGGTTTGCTAGCGTCACTCAAAGAACAAAGAACAATACAACACATGAACAGGCCCTTCGGCCCTGCAAGCTTGCGCCGATCATGTGTCCTACCTATACCAACCGGCTGTATCCTTCTACACCCCGTCTGTCCATGTGCCTATCCAGCTAAGTCTTAAAGGTCGCTAACGTATTTGCCTCAACCACTTTACTTGGCAGTGCATTCCAGGCCACCACCACCCTCTGTGTAAAAAACTTCCCCCGTACATCTCCACTGAACCTATTCCCCCCTCACCTTGAACTTGTGCCCCCTTGTAATTGTCATTTCTGCCCTGGGAAAAAGCCTCCAACTGTTCACCCTATCTGTACCCCTAATAATTTTATAAACTTCTATCAGGTCGCCCCTCAGCCTCCTTCTCTCCAGGGAGAACAATCCCAATTTATTCAATCTCTCCTCATAGCTAATATCCTCCATACCAGGCAACGTCCTGGTAAACCTTTTCTGCACTCTCTCCAAAGCCTCCATGTCCTTCTGGTAGTGTGGTGACTAGAATTGGACACAGTATTCCAAATGTGGCCTAACCAACGTTCTATATAATTGTGGCATAATTTTCGAGCTTTTACACTCGATACCTCGTCCTGTGAAGGCAAGCATGCCATATGCTTTCTTTACCATCATTTCCACCTGTGCTGCTACTTTTAAGGATCTGTGGACCTGCACGCCCAGATCTCTCTGTGTCTCTACGCTCCTGGTGGTTCTGCCATTTATTTTATAGCTCCCCCCTGAACTGAATCTACCAAAATGCATCATCTCGTATTTGTCCAGGTTAAATTCCATCTGCCATTTCTCTGCCCAATTTTGCAGCCTATCTACATCCTGTTGTATTCTCTGACAATCTTCATCACTATCTGCAACTCCTGCAATCTTAGTATCATCCGCAATCTTGCTAATCAGACCCACTATGTTTTCTTCCAAGTCATTTATATATATTACAAAGAGCAGAGGTCCCAGAACTGAACCCTGCGGAACACCACTAGTTACAGACCTTCACTCGGAAAAATACCCTTCCACTGCTACGCTCTGTCTTCTATGGCCAAACTAATTCTGGATCCATCCAGCAAGTTCACCTCTGACCCCATGTGATCTCATCTTTTGCACCAGCCTGCCATGAGGGACCTTATCAAATGCTTTACTAAAGTCCACGTAGATAACATCCACAGCCTTTCCCTCGTCAATCATTTTTGTCACCTCCTCAAAAAATCCAATCAAATTAATGAGACATGACCTTCCTCATACAAAACCATGCTATGTGTCGCTAATAAGACCATTCACTTCTAAATGTGCATAGATCCAATCTCTGAGAATCTTTTCCAACAATTTCACTATCACTGACGTCAGGTTCACTGGCCTATAATTACCCGGATTATCCTTGCAACCCTTTTTAAATAACGGTACAACATTGGCTATCCTCCAATCTCCTGGGATCTCACCCGTGGCCAATGAGGACACAAAGATTTCTGTCAGAGGCCCAGCGATTTCATCTCTTGCCTCCCTCAGTAATCTGGGATAGATGTCATCTGGCCCTGGGGATTTTTCAATCTTAATACTTTTTAATACACCTAACACTTCCTCCCTCGTAATAACGACCTGTTCTAAAGTGTTTACACATCTCTCTGAGACTCCACCAATCAGCCAAGGTCCCAGGTTCGATCCCAGCTCTGGGTCACTGTCCGTGTGGAGTTTGCAAATTCTCCCCGTGTTTGCGTGGGTCTCACCCCACATCCCAAAGATGTGCAGGGTAGGTGGATTGGCCACGCTAAATTGTCCCTTAATTGGAAAAATGAATTGGCTACTCTATTTAAAAAAAGGTGTGAAATCAGGAAGCTACTGATTCACTGTCACCTTTTTCCATTGATCCCAATGGGAATTAAAATCTGGGGAGATGTAAAACAGGCTTTGGATTCACTGTTTTACATTGTAAGGGTCATTCCTGTTGTTCCATCTTTATTCCTTCATTTCCCATTTCTTTTATTTTGCTGTTACATTTTTGACCCATGGATGATTAATAGACCTGTGACTTTAAGGCAAGCAGCTTGTAAGAAGGCCGTACCTTTCATTCAAACAGAAGAAACCGGAAGGCTATGCTGGTTTAGACTGAGATTGATCACTGACAGAAAGATCAGTAAAGACTTGGTTTGGTTTATTGGATGTTGGTCAATGAATTGGCCCAAAAGGCTGGACTCTGCCTGGCAACAGCTGATGATTGGATCTGGCCCCACTGGAATGTTTTTCAGTTTCAAAGGCTAAGTTTAGTTACAGTTTTGGTTCTGGCAGGAAGATGAAGGAGAGTCTCTGCAAACTCTCCAAAAATATCCAGCTAATTGTCTCCAGAAAGCCACTGTGATGGCTGTCTCTCTCTCTCCCGCAAGCAACTTGGTACTATTCTCTGGAGGCTAGTACAGAGGTCTGAAGACAAACCATGAGCTGAAAGCAAGGTTGATGTGAAATAAAGTGTCTCCCGAGAAAGCTGCTGTGAGCCATATAACTCTCCCCAGCAAGCTGCCTGTGATTACTATATTTTATAACCTATAGGGACTCTGAATGAACAAATCTGCAAAGAAGATCATTACAGGCTGTAAACCAGAGACTTTAATCTTCAAGCTGGCGGTGACTGATTGCCCTGCGCCAAGGGAAGAACTCCCGCACTCCCGACAAGCGACCCCTTTTGTACCTGTGTCATCCCAGCGTCCACGTGGCCAACAGTACTCATGCCTGTGAGTCAGAAGGTAGTTTGTGGACTACTTGGTGATTGATCACAAACATCTCAGCTAACACTCCAGCGCAGCACTGAGGGAGAGCTCTGTCTTCAATTACTGATGTATGTAACTTATTCCATGGAATTCTCTTAAAGAAGACCAGGAGAGTTATCCCCTCTATGAGCCAATAGTTAATGCTTCACTTCACTCAAAAACAATTAGCTTTCATTATCTCACTGCTGTTTGTGTTTGTGTAAGATTCCTGTGTGCAAAATTGCTGCCATATTTCCAACATTTCAACAGTGGCAACATTTCAAAAGCATCTCATCGGCTTAAAGCATTTGGAACTTGCGAAGATCATGAACTGTGCCTTATAATTGCAAGTCGCTCTTTAACTGGACAAGAGATAATTAAAGGTGATGGTGCAGATTCCTTTATTTAATTGCTTCTCCAATTCAAAAATCAGAATTGTTAAAACAATCATTTAAAACATGACAAGAAATGGAAATTGCAGTCAGACAGATTTAGCTGCATTCTATTTGGTTTCAAAGTATAGATTATTTTGCAATTAACTCTATAATATTGAATTACACTGCAATTGACTATACTATTGGATTACACTGCAATTGACTATACTATTGGATTACACTGCAATTGACTCGGTACTATTGGATTATACTACAATTAACTCTATAATATTGAATTACACTGCAATTGACTATACTATTGGATTACACTGCAATTGACTCGGTACTATTGGATTATACTGCAATTAACTCTCAAATTTTGAATTACACTGCAATTGACTATACTATTGGATTACACTGCAAGTGACTATACGATTGGATCATGCTGCAATTGACTCCATTGTATTGGATTATACTGCACTTGACTCTATACAATTGGATCACACTGCAGTTGACTCTATACGATTGGATTACGCTGCAATTGACTCTATAATATTGGATTACATTGCAATTGTCTCTATACGATTGGATTATGCTGCAATTGACTCTATTGTATTGGATTATACTGCACTTGACTCTATACTATTGGATCACACTGCACTTGGCTCTATACTATTGGATCACACTGCAGTTGACTCTATACGATTGGATTACGCTGCAGTTGACTCTATACTATTGGATTACACTGCAGTTGACTCTATACCATTGGATTGCGCTGCAATTGACTCCATACCATTGGATTACACTGCAATTGACTCTATACCATTGGATTACACTGCAATTGACTCTATACTATTGGATTACACTGCAATTGACTCTATACCATTGGATTACGCTGCAATTGATTCTATACCATTGGATTACACTGCAGTTGACGCTATACTATTGGATTACACTGCAATTGACTCTATACTATTGGATTACACTGCAATTGACTCTATACCATTGGATTACGCTGCAATTGACTCTATACCATTGGATTACACTGCAGTTGACGCTATACTATTGGATTACACTGCAATTGACTCTATACTATTGGATTACACTGCAATTGACTCTATACCATTGGATTACACTGCAGTTGACTCCATACTATTGGATTACACTGCAATTGACTCTATACTATTGGATTACACTGCAATTGACTCTATACCATTGGATTACACTGCAATTGACTCTATACCATTGGATTGCGCTGCAATTGACTCTATTGCATTGGATTATACTGCAATTGACTCAATGCGATTAAACAATAATTGGATGCTGTTCGTGGCACACCCCAAATTTTGGAACCACCCATCTTTACAGGGCCTCATAAAGGGGCCTCATAAAGGGGCCTCGGCCTTACTCCTTGAAGACAGCACACCGTCTCTGGATCAAACCACCGTAATCAGTATGCATACTGCCCCTGTGGAACAGACTAACTGTACACCCCTAGGAATGAACCCTGTTCATTTGGGGTCCTCAGTATCCCGAAGGTGGGGAATAATCCTATACCAGAAGTAAGGGGACAGCCGGTGCAAAATAGGCACCCGTCGGACAAATTCTCTTATTTTTAAAATAATTTTAGAGTACCCAATTATTTTTTTTTCCCAATTAAGGGGCAATTTAGCATGCATTGAGGAACAAGGAGTCAGCCTGGAGGGGCCCCCAGAGATAGAGGTCCCCAGTGTATGACCCTCTCCCCTGCAAACGGCGTCACTCCAGGCTCTTTTCCATAGATGTCACGCCCAGTTCCCGAAAGAAAAGAGGCAGGGAGATAGTGAGGAAATCCCAGCAGCTGCCGCTGTCCCCCAAACAGGGCCCGTTCCACCCAGTACAATTTAGCATCCCGGATTTGTTAAATTTCTCTGGGGAGGGGGTCAGCGATAACCCCCTGCTTCTAAAGTTCCCTCTGTCGCAACCGCTGTCTTCGGGCACCACCATTCCGGAGCTGTTTCCAGAGTTATATTCGGAGCCTTCCGGTGACCAGGCGGCGGGGTTGAGCAGGCATCGGCACCACCGCCTCCCACTGGCCCGGGACCCCGGGAGGAGCCTGAGCAGATCCTGCCTGTCGATGATCCCGGTGGCGTGATCAAGGCAGGCACTGGGTTGGTTGGTGGGCCCGTGTCGCCCGCCGCATTCAGTGTGGTGGAGCATTTAGGGCTGGAGAGTGACTGTCCGAAGGCTGTCAGCCGCCCAGTCTCGGGAGCGGAGGGTGCACATGAGGCTCTCTGCAGTGGGGTGCAGGGCTCACTCGTGCCTGACACTGTGTCGCCCCTCACACCCTCTGGGGGGACTAACGGAATCTGGCACATCATAATTGAAGGTTCTTTTGTTTTTCTGCCTCCGTAGATAGTTCAGGCAGTGTTCTATTGGGCAACCCCCCTCCGCCAACACCCCGACTCTGTCCCTCCCACTACCCTCCTTTCCGCTCTTCCCCACCCCCCCCCCCCCCCTCCTTCCTTTCCCTTCTGTTGGTACAGAGGCGAGGGTATCCGGTCTCTCCAGCGCAAAGTTTAGCGCTTATACCATTTTTTTGGTACAACTGTGTTGTGAGCTGTTTTAATGATCAGAGTATCCCACCCTCCCTCCCTGTACGTTGGTACTGAGGGGAGGGTACCCTATTTCTCCAACACAAAATTAGTGTTTTTACCGTTTGGCCTTGTATATATTTTTTACTGTTTAAATAAAAAGATATGGCTAATCCACCTAACCTGCACATCTTTGGGTTGTGGGGTGAAATCCACGCAGACACGGGGCGAATGTGCAAACTCCACACAGACAGTGACCCAGGGCCAGGTTTCGAACCCGGGTCCTCAGCGCCGTAGTCCCAGTGCTAACCACTGCACCATTGTTTTTGGGACCTTGATTTGAATTAATTTGATTTATTATTGTCACATGTATTAGTATACAGTGAAAAGTATTGTTTCTTGCATGCTGTACAAACAATGCATATCGTTCATAGGGAAGGAAGGAGAGACTGCAGAATATAATGTTACAGTTATAGCAAGGTGTAGAGAAAAGATCAACTTAATACGAGGTAGGTCCATTCAGAAGTCTGATGGCAGTAGGGAAGAAGCTGTTCTTGAGTCGGTTGGTACGTGACCTCAAACTTTGGTATCTTTTCCTGACGAGAGAAGGCGGAAGAGAGCATGTGCGTGGGGTCCTTAATTATGCTGGCTGCCTTTCTGAGGTTGTGGGAATTATAGATAGAGTCAATGGATGGGAGGCTGATTTGCGTGATCGACTGGGCTAAATTCACGGCCTTTTATAGTTTCCTGCGGTCTTGGGTAGAGCAGGCTCCACACCAAGCTGTGATACAACCAGAAAGAGTGCTGTCTACGGTGCATCTGAAGTTGGTGAGGGTCGTAGCTGACATGCCAAATTTCCTTAGTTTTCTGAGAAAGTAGTCATTGGTGGCCTTTCTTAACTATAGTGTCAGCATGGGGGGACCAGGACAGGCTGTTGGTGATCTGTATACCTAAAAACTTGAAGCTTTCGACCATTTCTACTTTGTTCCCATTGATGTAGACAGGGACATGTTCTCCATTATGCTTCCTGAAGTCGATGACAATCTCCTTTGTTTTGTTGACATTGAGGGAGAGATTATTGTTGTCGCACCAGTTCACCAGATTCTCTATCTCATTCCTATACTCTGTCTCGTTGAAATCCGACCCACTACGGTGGTGTCATCAGCAAATTTGAAAATCGAGTTGAAGGGGAATTTGGCCACACAGTCATAGGTGTATAAGAAGTATAGTAGGGGGCTGAAGACACAGCCTTGTGGGGCACCGGTGTTGAGGATGATCGTGGAGGAGGTGTTGTTGCCGATCTTTACTGATTGTTGCCTGTGGGTTAGAAAGTTCAGGATCCAGTCGCAGAGGGAGGAGCCGATGCCAAGGCCACGGATTTTGGAGATGAGTTTCGTAGGAATGATGGTGTTGAAGGCTGAGCTGTCGTCGATAAATAGGAATCCGACATAGGTGTCTTTGTTATCTAGGTGTTCCAGGGTAGAGTGCAGGGCCATGGAGATGGCGTCTGTCGTGGACCTGTTGCAGCGGTTGGCGAACTGTCGTGGATCAAGGCAATCCGGGAGGCTGGAGTTGATTCGTGCCATGACTAACCTTTCGAAGCACTTTTGCTGTACAAAAATAGTGCACTATTCACCTACATTACAACAGGATACTTCAAATGTCATTCATTTGTTGTAGGCTAATTAGCATTGTCCTCAGGATGTGGTAGATGTCAAATCAACACAATAGTATGTTTCTTTCTTGAATTTATGATGATTTATCTGTGCTCAGTGTTCCGATGTTTTAGTGCTGACCATTTTAATCAGTCCCAAATGCAGCTTTCGCTACTCCCTTTGCGTTCTCTGTAAGATCATCCAGTGCATCATTCAGAAATTTGTAGGTCACAGCAAAAGATGATACTGCTCCAAAGATGCTACCAATGACTGGTATCCAATCGAGAGCTATTTCAGCTGCTGAAACGGCAGCATATCTGGAACTCAGCAATGCTGTTTTCACAAATTCCTTGCTTATTTCACCCAACAAGGGAGTTTTCGCCACGTCTTTCAGATTTTCCATATGTTTCCCTGTTGTGTTAGCTAGTCTTTGAAGAGAGGCATCATCTAGACCCATATGTTTACGGAAATCGATGATTGTTTTAGCCAGTATTCCAAGATCACAAGCAAATGACAGGCCAGGAGCTGGCACCGCTCCCACTGCTCCGGAAATTATGGCCCACATCCAGATTTGTTTCTTTAGCTCATTTCGTTTCTTCTCTATAATCTCCACTGATGTGTTTTGAAGCGACAGCAAGAAAACATGTTTTTTTATGTCATCAAGATCACTTTCGAGGGCTTCCTTTAATGCTGGAAAATCAAACTTATTAATTTTAAAGTTTGATATCAGGAAAATAGCAGATGTTGGAATCCCTGCCTTTTCCAAGTTGCTGACACAGTAATTCCTGATCTTGTCCAGTTCTTCACATGTGTTAAACTTTCTACCTTCCAGTTTAAGAGATCGGAGATCATTATCAATTTTAGTTCGAACAAAGTAGAATTTCTTCCCCAGCCGTTTAATCTCTTTGGCCAGTTTTACATCATTTTCTCTGAAGCGACAGTCTGAGATAATGATGAAGAAATCATACTTATTAAAGTTCATTCTCTGCAGGTACATATCTGTTTGGAAGTTCGAAGTCCCTAGTCCTGGCAAGTCCCAGAAGCAAACACTTGGCAGGTTGGGATGTGAGTATGAAGCTGGTTCCATTGTGGTTTCTGTGGTACCAGATTTAGCTGCTCCCTTATCAGTGCTCTGGAGTCCTCTCATAGCATTGATAAAGCTGGATTTCCCTGCGCCTGACTCCCCTGTCACTGCGATTTGCAGCTCTGTATTGTGCAGCTCCTTTACCTTCTCCTGCACCAGAGACACAGCAGCCCCCAGCCCATCCTTTTCACAAATGGCCTTGAATTCATTCATCTCTTCAAGTGAAGAATATTGATATTGAAGATTGAGTGATCTCTGAAAGAGAATGAATATTTCATAGTGTATCATTTCCCATTGTGCCCTTACTTAAAGATTCAAGGAACACTATAATCAGTATTTATTGATTTCAAACAGAACAATTCACTCATAGCTACTTGAAGATTAATTGAGCGGAAAAACAAATGGGGTTGTCACTCTGTAAAATTAATGATCTCTCTATCATCATACTTTATTCCTGTTCTCAATGCTTCTAGGACATGTGTTGTAAAGATACTCCTGACGTTTGAGTAACTTATGTTCATTTTGGATTGAAACAGAATGTGCACCTACATTGTGGATTTATACTGATGGAGATTGGAATCATAAAGGACAGTGTGCTTATTTGATGCTGTTTTTCTCAATCGGGTAACAATTACTCTCACTGTCCTGGAGGAGTAAATAGATTAGCAGTGTTGTCATGTCAGAGGATGGAAAATAGATTCTCCCACCCCGCCTGCTGCAAGAATGCCACGGATGAGCCGCGTACAATGGAGAACTCCATTCACCTTGAGCGGGATTCGGTGGATGTGGCTGGAGAATCCCGCCGTATCTGAAAATGGGTGACAACATGTGCAGGCTGTGGTGACATAAGTAGAGAATGTAGACAGGAATTCTTGAGAGGTTAATGTACACACGGAAAATAAAAAACTCAATTAGGGATCATGTTCCAGTAGACAGAACCCAAAGTTAATTGTGAGATATAGATCCTGCCTCATGATACTGGAAAATCAGGGAAGGACAGAAGGAAAGGAAATAATGGATTGATATTGAGCTTGAGAAAATGATGGCAATAAATAGAAGAGGAAAGGAGCAAACTCATGTCAAAGGAGTAGAACGGAACGGGAAATGGATGATTTTGTATTTTTGTAGATCATCGAGCACAGGATTAGTTAACAGGACTTAGTGTGAGTTAGCTTACAGGCAGCAGGTCTTTGGATGATTTTAAGTCCATGGAAGGTGGAGGTCAGAAGAACATTGGGTGTCAGGTTTAGAAATAACAAAAACTTTGGTGCGGCCCGGTAGCCGTTGTTAGCCCTGGGACTACGGCTCTGAGGACCCCGGTTCGATCCCGGCTCTGGGTCACTGTGTAGAGTTTGCACATTCTCCCCGTGTCTGGTGGGTTCCACCTCCACAACCTCAAGATGCGCATGTTAGGTGGATTGGCCAAGCTAAATTGCCCCTTAATTGGAAAGAAAATAATTGGACACTCAATAAATGGAAAAAAAACTTAGAGGGTTTCAGCATAAATAAACTGAGTTTGGGACAGAATTTAGGAGAGAAAACTATACGACTCGATTCAACTAAATAGGAACAACGTCCCAAAGCGAGCTCGTTTAGCTGCGTGTTTCCCAGCGTTGCAGCGTCGAGAAACACATGGCTATTCAACGCCGAGGCTGCACATACTCCCGTTTTGTACACTGGGGGGCTCCACTCGCCAGAATGCGGCAGTATAGTGAGAGATTGGGACGTCATTTTTAATGCCGTCCTGAGGTCTGTGGCCCCCGAACCGATCCCCGACCTCCCCAGGACAAACTCACTATGGGAGGTTCCCTACCCATCCCCCCACCCACCCCTCCCCCGACCCACACAGGGCACCCCTGGCCCTGTCGTGCATGTGCACAAAATGCCAAATTGACAGTGCCAACCTGTCACCCTGGCAGTGCCCCCATGCCAGCTGACAATGCCACATACACACCTTGACAGTGCCAGGCTGGAACCCAGGTGCCACTGCCAGAATGCCAGGCTGGCACTGCCAGTCTGCCCAGGTGGCACCAGCAGTACCAGGACACCACCATGTCCAAAGGGCATGCAGCTGGGGGCCTCTGATCCTCTGGGAGATCTGGTCCCCATTTGCTGCAATTCTTCCTTAAAGTATCAGGTCTTTCAGTGACCATCCTGCTCTTGGAGAGTGGCTACTTGCCAGGAAGAAGGCAACATGTTGTTCAAGCCTGATCATCTACCCAGCATCCTTCTTCACCTCTGAGAGCACCTGTGCCCTCTCACATGCCTTGAGCCTCCTATCAACCTTCCATCATCATTGATAAACCAGCTATATCCCAGGCTCATCATTCAAGTATGGCTCAGGGGGAAGAGGCAGAAGAAGAAGGGAAAGAAACTAACTATATTGTTGATAAACATCCAGCTATGATTGACAGCTGATGGCCACATGAAAAGCAGTTAAGTGCTTTCTGTTGAGAAAAAGAGGGACTTAACTCCGAAATGTTTATAAATGGCGATCAGGTTCAACCCAGGATACTTGAGGTACATTAAAGCGTGAATAGAAATGAAATGAAACAATCCTGACGTCTGGCTGCCAGGAAGCTGTCAATTATAGCCTAGTAAAAGCTATTTCTCTGGTTCTGGTGGTGGCCATGGAGTGAGTGGTCATATATTTGGTAGATCCCACTCGTGGTGGATTTTTTTGGACCTTTTTCCCTGATGTACGGTGCATTTGATTGTCAAAACAGAAAACTGGTGAAGTAGAGGAGAAGGATTTCCCACCAGTGTATGAATTCATGGACCAGAAGTGGTCTGAAAAGGAGAGAACATTGGTCGAAGACGGGATTGGAGTCTGCAGCACAGGAGAATATGGTGGAGGGTCAGGGACCAGAACTGCCAGCCCAGTGGTCAATGGAGCAGCTGGTGGTCTTTCTTCAGGAGAAATTCGCTCAGCAAAGAATGGAATACCTGGACCCATTTATGACAAGGATTGATTGTGTGGAACAGAGACTGGAATCCCAGGGCCAGGTGATCCAGAAGGTGGAAGAGGTGGTGCCTGAGCACGAGGACCAGCTAGCCGCGATGGCGATGGAGATAGGGCTGATGAAGGACGATCAGAAGAGGCTGCAAGAGAAAGTGGCGGTTTTGGAGAACAGATCGCAAAGGCAGAACCTGATGATTGTTGGCCTGCCGGAGGGCAGCGAGGGATCGGACACAGGTGCATATGTGGCACGTATGTTCGAGAAGCTGCTGGGCGAAGGTGCGTTTGCTTGGCCTTTGGAGGTGGAGAAGACGCACAGGACGCTTATGAAGAAGCCGCTGAGGAATGAGCCACCGAGGACGATGGTGTTACGAATGCACCGGTTCCTGGACAAGGAACAGATCTTGAGGTGGGCCAGGCAGACGGGGAGCTGTTTCTGGGAAGGCAACAATCTGCGTATCTACCAGGACTTGGGTGCGGAACTGGCCAAATGAAGGGCGAGTTTTAACAGGGTGAAATCGGCCCTCTTTAAGACAGGGGTGGTTTGGTGTGCTGTACCCAGCATGTCTGTGGGTCACTTATGAGGGCCAGGAACTTTACATCGGATCACCAGATGAGGCGATGAACTTTATAAAAAACAGGGAACTGGCAGCTGATGGAGGACATTGAACTTGGGGGCGAGTAGATGTGTTTTTGATCTGCTGCTAAATTTCTCTTTTTTTCTTCTGGTTTTGTATGTATTGTTTTGTAGTAAGTTTGGGACCGTTGCTCCGTATTGTTTGCAGGTTACATTTGTTCTTAATGGGGGATAGTGGGTGGAATTTTCTTCTTTGATTTTACTGGGGACAGTAATGTTTGCATATGTATGTTCGAGCGGAGGGGAGGGAGATCAGTGGGGGGTAGCTTGTTTAGCACCATGGGCGGGGGCTACCAAGCTAGCTGGGCGGACTTGCTCACGGAAGCGCAGTGCGGGGGGCGAGCAGATGATAATCTTGTTGAGGGGGGTTGGGATTGTTATTTTGTTATGGGGGTGGGAGGGGGCATTGATCTTCTGACAGGAGTGGGGCTGGTGCTTGGAGACAGACTGGGGGTCGATGACGGTGGGCGCCCGAGGGCGGACCTGAAGAGGCGTGGGACGCGGGCTGAAGGCTGGCCTAAGAAGAGTTATGGTTGATCGGCAGGTGGGGGGGGGGGGGGGTGCCCACATGGGGCTGATCACATGGAGATCAGGTGAGAGGGTTGAATGGGCCGGTCAAGAGGGCTTGCATGTTTGCGCATTTGGAGAGCTTAAAGGCGGACGTGGCAATGCTACAGGAGACACACCTGAGGGTGGTGGATCAGACTAGGCTGAGGAAGGGGTGGGTTGGGTGGGGCTACACTCTAAAACTAGGTTGGTGGTGATTCTGTTCAATTTGTGGTAGGGAGCATAGTGGCGGGCTCAGGGGGGAGGTACGTTATGGTAAATGGGAAGTTGGAGGGGATGCCGGTGGTATTGATGAATAACTATGCACCAAATTGGAACGACACGGAGTTTATGAGGTGGGTGTTAGAGAAGATCCCGGACCTGGACTCGCATAGGCTGATCATGGGGGGGGGGGTGCTTTAATACGGTTATAGATCCGAAGTTGGAACGGTCAAGTTCGAGATCAGGGAGGGTGCCAGTTGCGGCGATGGAACTAAAAAGGTTTATGGAGCAGATGGGAGGGGTAGATCCATGGAGGTTTGGACGGCCAAGATCGAAGGAGTTTTCGTTTCTCTCCCATGTTCACAAAGTGTACTTCCGGATCGATTTTTCCGTTTTGGACAGGGCTTTCCTGGTGGGGGTGGTCGATGTTGTGTATTTGCCGATTGTATGTTGGACCATGCCCCACACTGGGTGGATTTACGGGTGAGCAAGGAGGGGGGGGGGGGGGGGGGGGATCAGTGCCCACATTGGAGATGAGATGCCGGGCTGTTAGAGGATGAGGTGGTGTGCGGGCGGTGAGGGAGGCCATCCAGAATTATGTGGAGATAAATGACACAGGGGAGGTTCTGGCAGCAACGGTATGGGAGGCACTGAAGGCAGTGGTTAGGGGGTACTGATTTCGGTGCGGGCTCACAGGGAAAAGGTGGAGCGGGCAGAGATGGATCGGCTGGTTAGGGAGATACTCTGGTGAACAGAAGGTACTCGGAAGACCCGGAGGCGGGGCTGTTGAAGTTACGGCAGAAGCTGCAGATGGAGTTTGGTCCATCAGGGAAGGGGGAAGGTGGTGGGGCAGCTGAGGAAGGCGAGATGGGCAGTGTGTGAATATGGGGAGAAGGGCAGTGGGATGTTAGCATAGCAGCTCAGGAAACGGGAGGCGGCCAGGGAGATAGGAAGAGTGAAGGATAGAGGGGGGAACATGGTCTTGGACCCAGAGGGGTGAACGGGGTGTTCAAGGTATTTTACAGTCGGCTGTATGAGTCGGAGCCCCCAGCTGGGATAGAGGGGATGAGGCAATTCGTGGAGGGTTTGGAGTTTCCGAAGGTGGAGGAAGGGTTGGTGGAGGGCCAGGAGCCCTGATTGGGATTGTGGAAGTAGTTGAGGGATTGAAGGCCTTTCAGTCAGGCAAGGCCCGGGGCCGGAAGGATACCCAGTGGAATTTTACAAGACGTTTTCTGGGATGTTGGGCCCGCTGCTGGTGATTGCATTTAATGAGGCTAGGGAGATGCCTGATTGCTGGACAAGATTTGGCCATGAGAATAGAGGACTGTTTTCTGGGGGTGATAGGGGAGGACCAGACGGGATTTGTCACAGGAAGGCAGCTGACGGCCAACGATAGAAGGCTCTTGAATGTCACCATGATGCTCTCCGAGGGGAAGGAGGTGGAGGTGGTGGTTGCTGTGGACGTCGAGAAGGCCTTCGACCGGGTGGAGTGGAAGTATTTGTGGGAGGACCTGGGGCAGTTTGGGTTTGGTCGGGGTTTTGTAGACTGGGTCCAGTTGCTGCACTGGTGACGAGTGTGCGGACGAACCGAGTGAGCTCGGAATATTTTAAACTTAGCCGGGGACGAGGCAGAGATGTCCACTCTCCTCACTGTTATTTGCCTTGGCTATAGGGCCATTGCCGATGGCGCTGAGAGCGTCAAAGGACTGGAAGGGGCTAGTCCAGTGTGGGGGGTGAAACACAGGGTATCATTGTATGCAGATGGCCTACTCTTGTATATTTATGACCTGTTAGGGGAGATGGGAGAGATTATGCAGATCTTGGGGGAATTTGGCCAGTTCTCGGGGTATAACTTGAATATGGGTAAGGGAGAGATTTTTGTGATCCAGGTGAGGGGGCAGGAGAGGTGGCCGGGGGAGCTGCCGTTTAAAGTGGTTGGAGGGAGTTTTTAATACTTGGGAATTCAGGTTGCACGGGGGTGGGAGCAGTTACATGAATTAAATCTGGTCCGGTTAGTTGAGCAAATGAAGGAGGACTTTCGGAGGTGGGACATGTTCCCGCTATCACTGTGGGGAGGGTGCAGACCGTAAAGATGTCGGTTCTGCCGAGATTTATGTTTGTCTTCCAGTGTCTCCCTATTTTTATCCCAAAGGCCTTTTTGAAGTGGGTTAATGCGGTGCTTTCTGGGTTTGTCTGGGTGGGTAAAACCCAGCGAGTAAGAAAAGTGCTGTTGGAGCGGAGCCGAGGAGGGGGGTTGGCCTTATCAAACTTTAGGAATTACTACTGGCTGGCAAATATAGCCATGATCAGGAAGTGGGTAGTGGGGGAGGGGTCAGTGTGGAGTGGGTGGAGGCGGCGTCTTGTAGGGGCACAAGTTTAGGAGCACTGGTAACGGTACCTCTGCCGTTCTCGCCAACTCGGTACTCCACAAGCCCGGTGGTGGTGGCAGATCTGAGAGTCTGGGGGCAGTGGCGGAAGCATATGGGAGTGGAGGGAGCCTCGGTATGGGCTCCAATTTGTGGTAATTACCGTTTAGTGCCGGGGAGGTTGGATGGAGGGTTTCGGAAGTGGCATAGAGCAGGGATTGAGAGGCTGGGGGATTTGTTTATCGATGGGAGTTTTCCTTGTTTGGAGGATTTGGAGGGGGAGTTTTAATTGCCGGGCGGGAATGGTTTCTGCTATCTTCAGGTGAGGGACTTTGTACGAAGGCAATTTTTGACCTTTCCGCTTCTACCGTGCCAGGGGATACAGGACAAAGTAGTTCCAAAAAGGGGAGTGGGGGAAGGGTAGGTCTTGGATATTTACAAAGAATTCATGGAGTGGGAGGGAACCCAGATCGGGGAGGTAAAGCGCAACTGGGAAGATGAGCTGGGTAAGGAGCTAGAGGCAGGTCTGTGGGAGGATGCTCTGAGCAATTCAACACGTCCTCATCATGTGCCAGGCTCAGCCTGATACAATTCAAGATGGTTCATCGGGCACACATGACGGTGGCCCGGATGAGCAGGTTTTTTGGGGTAGAGGACAGGTGTGCGAGGTGTGCGGGAGGGCCCACAAACCATGTCCACATGTTTTGGGCATGTCCGAAGCTCAGGGGATTCTGGCACGGATTTGCTGATGTCATGTCCACAGTGCTAAAAACAAGGGTGGCCCCGAGTCCAGAGGTGGTGATTTTTAGAGTGTCAGAAGACCCAGGAGTCCAGGGGGCGAAAGAGGCTGACGTTTTGGCCTTTGCCTCCTTGGTAGCCCGGAGACAGATCCTGTTACCCTGGAGGGACTTGGAGCCCCCGAAATTGGGGGTATGGGTTAGCGACATGGCTGGGTTTCTCAGGCTTGGGAAAATTAAGTTCGTCCTGAGAGGATCAATGTTAGGGTTTGTTCGGAGGTGGCAACCGTTTATCGGCTTCTTTGGGGAAAACTAAAGTCAGCAGATAGGATCGGAAGGGGTGGGGTTAGGGAATGGGGGCGGGGTAGGGGAGTTAGTTTAGTTTAGTTTAGTTCAGGCAGGATCAGCGAGAGGAGATGGAGGGACTGGGGAATTGTGTGTATAAGCCAGGTTGACTGGGTATGGTTGTTGGCTGTTGGGTGGGGGGGGGGGGGGGGGGGGGGGGGAGTTATGTACTGAATTATATTTACATTTGTTTTTTTACTTTGTTATTATAAAATCATAAATGCCTTAATAAAATGTTTTTTTTTAAAAAGCTATTTCTCTTTGAAGTGAATAGAAGCCTTGTAGATCAAAGGATCTGAGGGGGTTAACACCCTTGTGAAGTGGTTTTTACTTTCTATGAAGCTAAAGTTGCTGCATCCTCTCTCTGAGGCAACAGCCGTAAGGGACAGGTGAGTTTTAAAGCAGTGATTATTTTTCACTGTTTCTGTCTGGACAGCTCTTTAGCTTCCATGCAAGGGGACGGATTTATTTGGGGGGGTCTCTGTTACAGTGGGCGTCTGTTATTGTGGGGATAGAAGTGTGACTGCTATGAGTCTCTGGTGGTCGGGGTCTGTTGGGAGTTTCTGGTGGTGGGGAGTCTCTGGTGACAGGGATCTGGTGGAGGGGGTGGGGATTGAGTGGGCAGGATTTGCATTGTGGGGGAGGGGGGCCCTTCAATGAACATGGAGGCACCTACCTCACTGACATATACCTCCAACAATCTATGCCCACGTGAATCCCGGCTGAGAGGACCGGAGAATCATAGAGGCATGGAAAATCTGGTGCCGAGACCGTTAAATGGGTGCAACCCTTGATGCCATAGCCCCGATCCTGTTTCCTCCCCCTGATACTAGTGCTCTGCCTACACATTCCAAGGGTCACTTTACATCACACCAGGGTGATGAGCCTGGGTTGGCAGTGTCAGCAACTCTCTTCTAAAAGCAGGAGGGTGATGTTGACTCACTGTGAGGAAAGCTGTGGTGCTCCTCCCAATCTGAGGAAGTCTAACTCATGTCTTTCTGATGACAGTTCACTGATCTCCCAGCTCATTTCTGGGTATGCAATGGGGGAAATTTCTTCTGGGCCGCAGTAAATAGGGGGCAGGCATCCAGGGGGGTGGGGGGGCGGTTGGGAGAAGAGAGTAGTTCTGTCACACCAGGTTGTCTCAGAATGGTGCCCTCAGGACCTTTCATGTGGAGGTTGACCACTCCTGTGTCACCTTATTATGCCCACTGCCCAGGAGATGCAGTGCTGTCAGGAGGGGAGGATTCAGATGAGCTGGTGACTGCCAGAATCTGAGGGAGATGCTGGTGCATTGGGTGTTGTGGGGTTAAGGTAGAGTGTCAGAGTTTAGGGGTGGCAGTGATGCCGGGGCTGACAGGTGGGCACTCACTCTGGGAACTCGAAAGAGGTCATTTATCTTCTTGCGGCATTGGAGGCCGGTCTTCCTCGCGATGCTGCCAGCACTTACATCCTCTGCCACCTCATCCCAGGCTTCATGCATCACATGGGATGGAAGTCTTCTGCCAACCCTGGGGAGTAGGTTGGCCCTCCTCTCCCCCACTGCATCCAACATCTTCCCAATATCTGATCAAGGAAGCATGGTGCCGATCTTCGTCCAAGCTTCTTCTTGGCTGAAATGAGGCTCAGTGCTGCAGGGGGCATTTAAATGCTGCACTCGCTTGTCAAGGGCTAACAGCTGATCCCCAACTCCAGTGAATCACGTGCCTGGGAGTTGGAAATTCAGCATGAGTGATATGTGTGGAAAGATGGCTCATTTCCATAGGATGATGTGGGCTTATTCAGTGCTCCCAGCGGAAATGGGAAACATTTTAGTTTTCCCACTGGTAGCAACACTTAGAATAAAATCAGGAGAATTGCATCTGTAATTTGATATAATCTATGTTTGTATTGTTGAGTTTTAGAAATAAGGTATAGATTTCAATGAGTTCACTTTAGTGTTTCTGTGTAAGAATATGTTAAAACTTTACTTAGATTCATGTTGAGGAAAGGTGTTTGCATGTATGGGTGTTTTGATCTAATTTCAAATTGTGTTGGAGAGTTTATGACCTAAAAAGCAAAAAGAGATTAGAAATGGAATGAGCTGTTGCTCAGCAACTGGGGCTTCCTTTATGTTCGAAAGCACGTCTGAGTTTAGGGGTATGATTCAGCGGCCTTGTTGTGCCTGACTTGGTGTCGGGATTGTCATGTTCTTTAGACTGGCTGAAATGAATGATGCACTACAGAACATCTAGTTCTTGACTAGTTAAAATAATTTATTATGAAACAACTGTGTGGTAAAGATAACTAGAATAAATATAAAACAAACTAGTCACACTAACTAATTATTCTAGAGCTACTGCAAAATGCGTCGATCCACCAACACGATTTACACTACCACCTGGTGGTCGGAGGGCAGGTACAATATTATACACAGGATTGCTTATGCATATCACCACCATTGGAAATGTAGTTATTTACATTCATTAGATAATTTTTACAATTTAATAGGATATGCATACATATTTACATCTTTAAATTATCATAGATTATCATAGAATTTACAGTGCAGAAGGAGGCCATTCAGCCCATCGAGTCTGCACCGGCTCTTGGAAAGAGCACCCTATCCCCATAACCCAGTAACCCCACCCAACACTGAGGGCAATTTATCATGGCCAATCCACCTAACCTTCACATCTTTGGACTGTGGGAGGAAACCGGAGCACCCGGAGGAAACCCACGCACACACGGGGAGGATGTGCAGACTCCGCACAGACAGTGACCCAAGCCGGAATCGAACCTGGGACCCTGGAGCTGTGAAGAAATTGTGCTATCCACAATGCTACCGTGCTGCCCCATTATATACAGTCTGTCACAAATTCAGTCTCTCAGGTTTAGGTTGTAGCATTGTTTATCTTTTGTTTATCTTCTGAGTGGCTGCTGAACTTGTGAAGTTACTTCATGTTCCTTTGTAGTTGTGGATGCTGCTTGTTGTTCTTCTTGTATTGTTGTGTCTGTGTCTTGTTGCTGTGTCTCTGTATGCTGGACTGTATCTTCTGCAGCTTTCTTGGGACTACTAACCACTTCTTCTTGCGGTTGTATCACAAAAGGTTGCTGAACCTTCAGCAGAGCTCTTCTGTTTCTCCTAAAGACAACACCTTCATTCATGATGATGAGATACGAGTTTGGACCTACTTGTCGCTGTACCTTCGTATACTTAGACCATCCATTCCCTTTGGAATCTTCCAATCTGACTGTGTCATCTGGCTGCAATGGGTGGAGTCTTCTCACTGATCTATCGTAAAATCCCTTTTGCCTCCTTTTTTGTGAGATCAGTTGCCTCTCTATGGTTGACTGGTTCTTGAGGAATACAGGGCAAGGTCGTTGTCAGTTGCCTGTTCATCAGCAACTGAGCTGGAAAAAGCCCATTGATTAATAGTACAGAACGATATCTTAGGAGCGTGAGATAAGTGTCATCTCGGCTATCTAAGGCTTTTTTCAGGAGCTGGTTAATGGTATGAACGCCCTTCTTATCCTTCCCATTCGACTGAGGGTACAGAGGACTCAAGGTGACGTGTTTGAAGTTATACTGTCATGCAAATTCTGTCCACTCATAAATGTCGAACAGGGACCATTGTCTCTCATTACTATATTCGCTATCCCTTGGTGCGCAAAAGTCCATTTAACATTCTTCATGACACATCTGGCCGTGGAATTCGCCAGCTGTGCTCCTTCTGGATAATTGCAAGGTAGTTAATGACCAGAAGGTATTCCTTTCCATTCAAGTAAAAGAGATCCATGCCGACCTTCTGCCACAGAGTTGTGACAATCTCACCCATCGGCTCTTTGCTTTGTTTGCGTTTAAGTTTTGACAGGTTTTGCAGTTATCTACCGTCATAGCAATGTCGTGGTTTATCCCTGGCCAGTAAACGGCATCCCTGGCTCTACGCTTGCACTTTACTAATCCCAAGTGCCCTTCATGGAGTTTTGTTAGGATCATTGACCTTCATGATTGTGGAATCACAATTCTTTGTTTTCGCAGCAAAAATCCATTTGCATCACTTAACTCTGCTCTTACATTATAAAAACTGGAGCAGGAACCGTTAGGCCATCCCTCATGGAGATATGTTCTCATCTTTTGCAAGACTGTGTCTTTGGTGGTTTCTGTCTTTATTCATTTTGATTTGTTGTCAGATACTGGCAGAGACTCAGTGACGAGGTTCACATAGACCTGCACGTCCTCATCCAACTGCAGTAGGACAGCTCCCAAGCCATCCTTTGATTTGTTCGTCAAAATTTTCGTATTTTTCGCTGTGTCGATAAACGTCAGGATTGGCGCTGTTGTCAATGATACTTGCAATGCTTGCCATTCCTGTTCATGGCTAGTAGACCATTGAAATATTGCGTCTTTCATGATAGTTTCTGTGAGGTGTGCAGTTTTAGCTGCAAGATTGGGAATGAATTTCCCAACAAAATTTACCATCCCTAACATTCGTAATATACCTTTATTTTATCTTGATCAGGTTGAACGCCTTGTGCGGAGAGCTTGTCTCCCAGGAAAGTGACGCTGTCCATACCGATTTGACATTTCATACTGTTCAACTTCAAGCCATTCTTTTTAATGCTCTTCAGGACTCTGAGAAGCCTTTGTCAGGTTCTTCCTGTGTTGACCCCATATGATTATGGCATCCACATAAACTCGGACTCCTGGAATCCTTTCCACTATGTGCTCCATGGCATGATGAAAAGTTTCTGAAGCAGAAATTATGCCAAATGGCATCCTTAAGAAGCAATATCTTCCAAAGGATGTGTTGGAACATACATAACTTCATGCTTTCTTTATCTAATTTAAGTTGCCAGAAGCCTTGTGACGCGTCTAACTTACTGAAACATGTTGCTCCTACCATCTCACATGTTATTTCTTCCCTTTTCGGTATCGGATAATGCTCTTTTAATGTTGAGGTGCAGATCTTTAGGGCCCGTACAGATTCGTAGGCCTCCATTGCGCTTCTTGACACAAACCATAGTTTACCCAGTCTGTAGATTCTTCTATGTGTTTAATTATGCCTAAAGCTGCCATCCTCTCTATCTCAGCCTTTAATTTGTCTCTCAATGGAGCTGATACATGTCTCAGTGCGTGAATCACTGGCTTCGCGTTGGATTTTGTACGTGTAAGATTAAGTGCCAAAGCCTTGAAATATCTCAGGAAATTCCTTCAGGATAGAATCTACCGATGCATGTTATCTGGTTGCAGCGTTGTCTGCACTGCAAACACATTTAACTAGCTGAAGTTCCTCACATGATTCTACTTCTAGCAGAGATTCATGTTCCGCTGCTACAATGGAAAATTTCAACGTGTGAATTCTGTTTTTCAAATTGACATCGAGTTCACATGCTGCGAACATCGCAATTTCATTTCCGTTGTAGTCTCTGAACAATATTGTTTTGTTTACTCCCTGCAGTTTAATTCTCAGCTCCTTTAAATCTGATAAATTGATGAGGTTGGCCCTCGCACCTGTGTCGAGTTTGAATGTTGCAGTCTACCCGAGTTCCTCCTCACTAGTGTGGGAGCTGATATTCCATGACTTTCACAGATTGAACAATTGGAATATACCCTTGGGTCCATGAAGATTATGAAACAGGGATTGAAGAGAAAGATTCCAGGAAGATTAAAGTCAAAGGGACAACAGGAACTGGAATTTAAACTGGGTACTGTTTATCGTAATTCAAGTAAAAGGCAGAGAAAGGTCTCACAGTATCATGGAAAGATAAAGGGCTGGATTCTCCATTTGGGAGACCAAGTGCTGACGCCAGCGGAGCATATGTGGACTTTCGCGCCGAATGCAACTTCCACGTGCCAAAAAACGCACAGAG
Source organism: Scyliorhinus torazame (assembly GCF_047496885.1). NCBI lineage: Eukaryota > Metazoa > Chordata > Chondrichthyes > Carcharhiniformes > Scyliorhinidae > Scyliorhinus > Scyliorhinus torazame. The sequence goes on along the minus strand of NC_092711.1, from coordinate 202,852,134 downwards.
AATGACAGGGTCCCGGGCCATGCATAAGCACGGCTGGCAACCTAAACCGGTCATGGCATACAACAATGAGCAGGTTGTGCGCAACCCAGCCCGCCAACCGTGATCCCACAGCCCACCCCCTGGAAACCCCCCACCAGTCCACCCAGCCCTAGCAGAAGCCCACCCTGCCTGCGGCAATGATCCCGGCTGAGTGTGGCAGCGCTGGACATAGTCCGCTGCTGGCACGCCAGATTCCCGCACGGTTGGGACCGTGCCGTCGAGAACTCGGCCCATCGGGGGGCGTAGCCGGCCGATGACGCGCCAACGCCGTTGAGCTGGTGCGCGGCGCGTGTCAGTATGATACCAGATTGGAGGGGGCGGAGCATGGCAGATCAGTGTCAAACCTGTGCCGGCCCTGATTCCTGCGTCAGAATCCATTCTCCGCCCGATCGCCGATCTCGATTTCGACGTTGGCGACAGAGAATCCCGCCCAAGTGTTTTCAAATCATGGGATGTGAACTGGATGAATGAGTTGTTCCATTATCTGAAGGTGGGAGAGAAGGCAGCAAGGCAATGGAGAAGAGAGGAGAGTATGGGGGCAGGAATTCCTGAGAGGAGAAAATTCCCACCTCAATTACACTGTTAAATTGGATTTCATGTTCCAATAGGAGCGGAACTGAAGAGAATTTAATTGAGGGAAATGGAGACCAGCAGGATATGGGAGAACAGGGAAAGTGAGGGACAGAGGGAAAGAAGGTAATGATGGGTCCGATTCTCCGACCTCGCTCCACTCTCGCTTGAGTAAAACAAGGTTGGTGAATAACGGGAAGGCTGAAAATGAGAATCGTTCCAGGCACCGAACAGTTTGCGGTACTCCTTTAGACGAAATTGGGATCTCGCCGTAGCATGGCAAAAAGCCAATTATCACCACTTGAGCCGTATTTCCACAATTAACGAGGGGGACCCCATATCCAGTGTCCTCACCTGATTCATCGGCCTCCCCAGCAAGTGGTCACGTTGGCACCGATTAGTACTCATTTTGAAAAACATGAACCTGGCCGAAGAGTTGCTGCGGGGAGCCGAGAAGGTGAGTAGCCATCTTTGCTGCTTCCCCAGTGCATGGTGGTGGGGTGGGGGTCGCTCGGCTGTGGGGGTTGGGGCTGCCCTTCGCAAGGGTGGGCCATGATGGGAGGTTGGGAAGGAGGCACTAGGGGGCAACCGCGTGCGGCACCACTATGTCAACCCCTGGATCCTGTGTACCCATTCCGGGGGAAACCCTTGTCCCTGACTGTCTGCCCCCAGACCACTCATAACCCCCACCATCTGCCGAGGCATCTGGCAGTGCGGGTGAAGGCTATTGCTTATAGGGAATTAGCAAACGTGGTTAAGTGAGCATTTTGCACAATCCAAGTGGATTCCATGGGTGTGCGCAACATGTAGCATGTGGGAGTCATTGCCCAGCATTCTGATCAGACCATGATGTCTAAACAGTGCAGGAGACAAGACCACACATGCAGCAGCCAACATCCATACACCCAGGAGATGGTACACAGCTCTGGATCATGATCGCAGCCGGGGGGTGGGTGAGTGCAACGGGTAGGGGACCAGCTCCCAGTTCAGGTGAAGTTATGAGCCGTGTCTGAGATTCAGGGTCTAGGGTCCATTGAGGGCAGCCCGCTGCAGCCTGGAGTGTGTGGGCAGGGCATTCCGGGTGTGGGGGAGGAGGAATCAATGGGGGAATGGAGAGTCCTGGGGTGGCAGCCACTGCTGTTTCTCTGTCTAACAGCCTAGCCCAATGCCTTACAGATATTCAACACTATGGACAGTATTTTGGACCCCACAGAACAGGCGCGAGTGGTGCTGCTGCTAGGCTGGGCAGCCAGACCGGAGACAGCGGTAGCAGCAACGTCTGCAAATGCTCAAGGCAGCGGCTCATGTGCCAGAACTCGCAGCACACCCTGAGGACCCAGCAGCCCGTGAGGGACCTGTAGTGATCTGTATATCTGATGGTGTATGAAGGGTTAACAACTGCATCATAGTGTTAGACAACCACTAGATGGTAGCACTAGATTCAGGTATATAAACTGAACCTGGAAGATCCTCCCTCTCTTCGAACCAGAAGTGTCTAGACAGCAGAGATATAGCTGAGATATAGAGAGATATAGCTTAGTTGGCACGTGTAGTTAAACATAGTTAATATTTCTTTTGATTTACTTTATCATCAGTTTTTGTTCTGTAGAGTGAACAAACTCATTAGTATTTATATTCATCATTCATTCAACGTAATTTGCTTTAAATTGGAGATTGGTAGTTTCATTTAAATCTAACCATCAGACCATTTTGGAAGTAAAGCAAAGAGTAACGACATATTACGATCACATAATATAACATGGTACCAGGTTTTCGCTTCAGTAAACTAGCTAGAGTGATATGATTAGATCAGAAAAAGAAAACCGTAGCAGCTGTTCAACTGGAGAAGCATCGCAACAAACGAATCCTTCGAAGACATACGCCTCGATGGACCACGCACAAGCTCCACATCACCAAAGGATGATCGGTAATTTGAATGCAAATTGGAACTGTTTAATCAGCAATTTCAAATATATGTGGAAGCTGCAGACTTAACTAATGCAACTGATGCTTGTAAAATTGCATTGCTCTTAACAATGGCAGGACAGCGTGCAATTGAAAAAGACAACTCCTTTCAGTACTCTGCTGGTCAGGACAAAGCTAAATTTGATGTTATTAAAAGTAAATTCGACGATCACTGCAAGATCCAAACAAAGGTGACATTTGAACACTTCATTTTACATAAGAGATTGCAAAAACAGGGGAATCGTTTACGAACTTTGTGACAGACTTAAAACTTCTAGCTCAATCCTGTAACTTTGCAGCACTGCATGATTCTTTAATTCGTGACCAGGTTGCATTTGGGATAAATGATGAGCCCCTCAGAGAAAGACTTTTGAGACAACAAGATTTAACGTCAGAAATAGCGATTGAAAAATGCCGAGCACATCAGCAAAGTAAGAATCAGTACCAAGAGTATTATATCCGTGAAAAAGACGCAAAAATCCACCACAAGGTTTAGTGTGTAAAAATGGTGTCGCAAAAGATGAAGAAGCACGTTTCAGATGGCAACCACCTTGCACACGTGCACTAAAGCCCTGCACATGCGCATTTGTGAAAAATTGCGAGACGGACGAAAGCCGATCTGCGCATGCCCGAAGATGTGTTGTGCGTCATGACGTCAACGTCATGACGTGTTCTTAATGTGGAACCTCCCACTTAAAGAAGGAATGTCCAGCACATGGTAAACAATGCTCTAAATGTGGCAAATTAAATCATTTTGCTGCACAGTGCAGTTCTTCGCTCGCATTTGAACCTGCTAAACAAAACTACAGGCAGATTAATGTCCCCAGTATCAAATCACAAGAAAAAGAAGAGAATTTATCATCCGATACTGACAATTACTCACTGGAAAACATGTTCTTTGTTGGCATAATGGAGCTGTGTGAAGAATCCAATGAAACAACAAACGATCCTAAACAAATTAATTAAGTAAATTTTAATAATGAATGGAACACAGTCGTACAAGTTAACAACTGCCCAATTCTGTTTAAATTGGACACTGGCGCTTCAGTTAACCTGCTCTCAAGGCTGGATCTCAACAAGCTTCAAGATGGACCTGAGATACTTCCAGCAGCCTGCAGACTGAAAGACTATAACGGCAACTTGATTTCTTCAATAGGGTCATGCCATTTAAAAATCTCCAATAAACAAATGGAAAAGATCTTAAGATTTGAGATTGTCAAGAGTGACAAATTTTCACTTCTAGGTGCACAAGCATTTAAAGAATTGCGTGTCTCGTGCAGCATATTTATTTAGCGACCGCATCTACACCACTATTGGATGATGATATCCAATGCATTTTGAATCAATATCTTGATGTTTTCAGAGGCATGGGTATACTACCATTCCAATATAAAATCCTATTAAGGAAGGATGCCAAGCCAGTGGGACATCCGCCTAGGAGAATTCCTACTCCTTTGTGAGAAAGATTGAAGCAAGAACTAGACCGACTTCAGAACCAAAGGATAATCTCACGAGTCACTAAACCGACTGACCGGGTCAGTTCACTGGTTTGCGTTTAAAAGCTGTCCGGTGATCTACGCATCTGCATTGATCACAAGGACCTCAATAAGAACAAAAGAAGTGAACGCTATCCCATACCAAAGCACGAGGAGGTCACAAATGAGATGGCGAATGAGATGGCGAATGCACGCATCTTTAAAAAGTTAGACTCACAGGGATTTTGTCAAATGCAACTTGACGACTCGAGCAGACAACTCTGCACATTTAACACGCCCTTTGGAAGATTTTGTTTCAATCGTATGCCTTTAGGTATTGTAGAAGGGACTTTAGTTGGCAGATTAGTTACGTTAATACCCTGCATTCATTTTAACCAGCTGCTTGACTATATTTCATGGAAATAGGCACTTGGCAAAGCATGATGGATATTTAGCCTTATTTCAGTCAAGAAGTTCTGTATGAAATAGTCAGAAGGTCATACAATGTAAACAAGCGTTCAGCTGCACAATAGTTTGCTTGATGTGGAGATGCCGGCGTTGGACTGGGGTGAGCACAGTACGAAGTCTTACAACACCAGGTTAAAGTCCAACAGGTTTGTTTCGATGTCACTAGCTTTCGGAGCGCTGCTCCTTCCTCAGGTGACAGCATACAATTATTATTTTTCTTAGGCAAGGAACCCAAGACCTGTTATTAAAATCTAACTCCGGCCTGCTCGGTTTTCTGTCACTTGCTAATCTAAAGAATGCTTTCTGTCCTAGATATTGCTTACTGTATCATATAAATTGCCTGCCTTTACCTCTGTAAAGTGGGAACATTTGGAATTACTGTGGTCCCTTCAACTCCCCACGAACTTCGTGTTTAATTAAAGGAGCTTTGGTGAAAACTCAAAGTGCTGACGTATAATTTCTTCAACAAATTGACGTAGTCGTGCAGTTTCCCAAATTTAAAGGGAAGTGAACCCTGAAATGAATCTCGAAACAGGACTCTCTCAGCTGAAAGGGAGAAAGCCATAGTGTGACCCCAGCTGAAAGGGGGGTCCGCCGCTTGGCAGCCTTAATTACTGGCCAGTGACTCATGCTAATGAGAGTTATCCTAATTAATAAATTAACTATAGCTGCATGAGAAGAACAAAGGTGCCTCAGAGACTAAAAAAAACTGAACAATCAACAGCAAAAGGACTGATACAAGTGAGCGCTCCTTGTAGTATTTGTTAATAATTTCCCGCGGTCCTTGTTGTTATATGTATATCCTCTAAAGTATTTTTCAGAAGGAACGATGAGCATTAAACTCGATGCCCCCTCACAGGTGGTCCCGAAGCCTCGGTAAAGATATCCGGAGCGAGAAAGAAGGTGAACTCCTGAAAGAAGACAGATAAGGGAGTCAAAATGAGTAAGAAAATGAAAAGAAACAATCATAAAGCAATGGAATGAGGTAGGAAAACCTTTATGTCCCCCATAGGAATCTAATAAAGCTGACCCCCCTCTCAAAACAAAAAAACAGGGGAGTAAAAGAAATAGAAGATGAAGGTAAAAGCGTAACCGATGGGTTCCAGTCGGAAAGGGAATTCAGATTTGTCTGTAGCCGTGAGATAAGGTTAACGGTTAACTGTGATATTTGTGAGCTGTGAGAATCTGTTGTGTTTTGTTTAACCAATTAATTTTAGTCAAAGGATGAAGTGCTAAGTGGGCTGTATTTTTTTATCGTCTGTCATTGTGAGACCGAGATTATAACTTAAGTGATTTGTGTTGAGATTTCTCTAATGCACTGAAACATTGGAAATTAAAATCAGTTTAAAAGAAAGAAAATGTCTTTCCGAATAAAAGTAATTGAACATGAATAAGTTTTTAGATTACGTGAAAAGACGTAAATGGCATCATTCCAAGTTCTCCGCCCCTTTAGGTTCTGCAGGAAACATTAACGCACTGGTTACGAAGTAATCCTCTCTAAAACCAACTTTTCCTACAAGCGAGCGCCAGCTGTCACCCTGCTACAGTCTTGCCTGCGCCCTCAGAAGCAGAACATATGTATGATCATGGCTGTTTACAATTGGTTGAAGCCACCATAACCCCTCGACCTGATTTATTGAGTCACCTACTAGACAATCCAGACATCATCTTTTTCACTGATGGGTCAGCAAACCGACCAAATGATATGACCCTCTTGGCCGGTTGTGCAATAGTAACTCCATTCAAGGTAGTGGAAGCTTTTGCTCTGCCTTCGGGAACGTCTGCTCAAGCGGCCGAATAGTTTGCCCTTACTAAAGCATGTATTCTAGCTAGAAATAAAACAGTCAATATTTATACTGATTCATGATCCGCTTTGGGGTACTACATGATTTGGGCCAATTATGGAAAAACAGGGGATTCATAACTTCCTCCGACCAACCTATTAAACATGCTAAATTGGTTATAAATTTACGAGGTGCTGTTCAGCTGCCCAGCAAGATAGCCGTTTTAAAGTTTGAAGCGCATACTGCTGCAGACGATGAAGTCTCCAGTGGTAATAGATTTGCAGATAAAATAGTGAAGGAAGTGGCTCTCAAAGAGCAGCCACAACTACAAGCTGCTGCAGTTGAACTTCCGTCCACCATAACAGAACCAAAGTTAAAGCAGGCACAGGAGCAAGCCTCGCTACAGGAGCATCGCTCTTAGCTAAAAGTGGGTTGCTATCAAGACAATCATTAAATCTGGATCCATCCAAATACCCATGCAGCATGCCCCAGAAGTCTGTTTTTGCCACTATGTCGCCTTGCCCATGGGCAGGCTCATGTGGACAAAGGAGGAATGACACATGCCATATGTCAACAATGGTATGCTCGAGGTATTACGGTAACAATTGAAAAAGTAGCTCGCACATGGATGATTTGTCAAAGGAATAATTGGTGATAGTGGACATGTTTTCACGGTGGGTAGAGCCTTTTCCAACCAAAAGAGATGATGCTAGGAATGGTTGAATTGGATGGAATAATTAAAACTGCAGTTACAAAAGTGTGTCAACAAAATGGGCTGCTATGGCCAGATGCCATACCCATTGTAATGTATGCCCTGAGAAATCAGTAATAAGGGTTTAACCCCGTATGAGATATTAATAGAACGTCCCATGACAACTGGAACTAAACCCCCAATGACTCCAGCAGAAGTAGCCTTAATATGGGTAGATGAGGCATCACTAAAATATGCCCAGGCCATGTGTGAAACCACTGAAAAAAAAAATACATGAAAAGGTGCGACAGGCTCAGATGCATCCAAAAGAGGGAAATACACACCCTTTAAACCTGGAGATCAAGTGTATGTGAAAGCACTAAACAAAGATTATTTTTCTCCGAGGTGGAATGGACCCTACCAAGTGCAGCTAACAACCCGAACAGCCGTTAAAGTAAAAGAAAACCAAATGGGATCCACGCAACTCGTGTAAACTACATCATACAGAACTTTGAGAGTACTAGCGAAACGCTGACCAGAAGAGAATGATGGCGCGACCAGTAAAGAGGTAGCAGAATGGGCTCTAAGACAAAATAGTACAGGACGTGGAGAAGATACACAGAATATGTTCGATTGTAGATTAGCTGGATACGATATGAATAGGTCTGAGGAATGGTGGGGGCCTAGGTTTAATGTAACAAGTCAACAGCCCTGATTGTACTGGAGTCCCAAAAGGAAGTAAATGCTTTAAGAATCATAAAACATATGGGACCCACTCAGTAGGCACGAGTCAGTGTGATCAGACCTTGAATTGGCAACCCCCTATGTTCCAGCTTACAGCTAAAGGATTATTCATCTTTGATTGGTCAGGAGTTGAAAATCAAACTAGTGGAGGCTCCTGGGAAGGGTATCCGATTAGACTAATGATGACTGATAGTAAATGAAACGTGACTGCAGATTACAGCACGTATTTTATCTGTGGCCATAAGGTTTCTGGTTACCAGAAAATTGGGAAGGCTCCTGCTATTTGGGATACGTAGTCCCTTATGTGCATCACGCAGGACCATCCCCATCACAGGACGACACAAAGTATTGTGACATGGCACAAATGCTGGGAATAATGAGACCACCATTAGGAATAGCCACTAATAAGACCATAAGACATAGGAGCGGAAATAAGGCCATTCGGCCCACCGAATCCGCTCCACCATTCAATTATGGCTGATTTCAAATCCATTTACCCGCTCTCTCTCCATAGCCCTTAATTCCTCGAGAAATCAAGAATTTATCAACTTCTGTCTTAAAGACACTCAACGTCCCGGCCTCCACCGCCCTCTGTGGCAATGAATTCCACAGGCCCACCACTCTCTGGCTGAAGAAATTTCTCCTCATCTCTGTTCTAAAGTGACTCCCTTTTATTCTAAGGCTGTGCCCCCGGGTCCTAGTCTCCCCTGCTATTGGAAACAACTTCCCTACGTCCACCCTATCTAAGCCATTCATTATCTTGTAAGTTTCTATTAGGTCTCCCCTCAACCTTCTGAAGTCCAATGAATATAATCCCAGGATCCTCAGACGTTCATAGTATGTTAGGCCTACCATTCCTGGGATCATCTGTGTGAATCTCCGCTGGACCCGCTCCAGTGCCAATATGTCCTTCCTGAGGTGTGGGGCCCAAAATTGCTCACAGTATTCTAAATGAGACCTAACTAGTGCTTTATAAAACTTCAGAAGTACATCCCTGCTTTTATATTCCAAGTCTCTTGAGATAAATTACAACATTGCATTTGCTTTCTTAATTACGGACTAAACCTGCAAGTTTACCTTGACTCCTGGACTAGGACTCCCAAGTCCCTTTGCACTTCAGCATTATGAATTTTTTCACCGTTTAGAAAATAGTCCTTGCCTCTATTATTTTTTCCAAAGTGCAAGACCTCGCACTTGCCCACGTTGAATTTCATCAGCCATTTCTTGGACCACTCACCTGAACTGTCTAAATCTTTCTGCAGCCTCCCCACCTGCTCAATACTACCTGTCCCTCCACCTATCTTTGTATCATCGGCAAACTTAGCCAGAATGCCCCCAGTCCCGTCATCTAGATCGTTAATATATAAAGAGAACAGCTGTGGCCCCAACACTGAACCCTGCGGGACACCACTCGTCACTGGTTGCCATTCCGAAAAAGAACCTTTTATCCCAACTCTCTGCCTTCTGCCTGACAGCCAATCGTCAATCCATGTTAGTACCTTGCCTCTAATCCCATGGGCCCTTATTTTACTCAGCAGTCTCCCGTGAGGCACCTTATCAAAGGCCTTTTGGAAGTCAAGATAGATAACATCCATTGGCTCTCCTTGGTCTAACCTATTTGTTATCTCTTCAAAGAACTCTAACAGGTTTGTCAGGCACGACCTCCCTTTACTAAATCCATGCTGACTTGTCCTAATCCGACCCTGCACGTCCAAGAATTTAGAAATCTCATCCTTAACGATGGATTCTAGAATCTTGCCAACAACCGAGGTTAGGCTAATGGGCCTATAATTTTCCATCTTTTTTCTTGTTCCCTTCTTGAACAGGGGGGTTACAACAGCGATTTTCCAATCCTCTGGGACTTTCCCTGACTCCAGTGACTTTTGAAAGATCATAACTAACGCCTCCATTATTCCTTCAGCTATCTCCTTCAGAACTCTAGGACGTAGCCCATCTGGGCAAGGAGATTTATCAATTTTTAGACCTCTTAGTTTCTCTAGCACTTTCTCCTTTGTGATGGCTACCATATTCAACTCTTCCCCCTGACTCTCCTGAATTGTTGGGATATTACTCATGTCTTCTACTGTGAAGACTGACACAAAGTACTTATTTAGTTTCTCAGCTATTTCCTTGTCTCCCATCACTAGATTACCAGCGTCATTTTGGAGCGGCACAATGTCTACTTTTGCCTCCCGTTTGTTTTTAATGTATTTAAATAAACTTTTACTATCATTCCTAGTGTTACTGGCTAGCCTACCTGCATATTTGATCCTCTCTTTCCTTATTTCTCTCTTTGTTATCCTCTGTTTGTTTTTGTAGCCTTCCCAATCTTCTGACTTCCCACTACTCTTTGCCACATTATAGGCTTTCTCTTTTGCTTTGATGCATTCCCTGACGCCCTTTGTCAGCCATGGCTGCCGAATCCCCCCTCTGATAACCTTTCTTTTCTTTGGGATGAACCTATGTACTGTGTCCTCAATTACTCCCAGAAACTCCTGCTATTGCTGTTCTACTGTCTTTCCCACTCGGCTCTGCTCCCAGTCGATTTTCGTCAGTTCCTTACTCATGCCCCTGTAGTTACCTTTATTTAACTGAAACACCTTTACATCTGATTCAACCTTCTTTCTTTCAAATTGCAGACTGAATTCTACCATATTATGATCACTGCCTCCTAAGTGTTCCCTTACTTTAAGATCTTTAATCAAGTCTGGCTCATTACATAGCACTAAGTCCAGAATAGCCTGTTCCCTCGTGTGCTCCATCACAAGCTATTCCAAAAAGCCCTCCTGTAAACATTCCATGAATTCCCTTTCTTTGGTCCACTGGCAACATTATTTACCCAGTTCACCTGCATATTGAAGTCCCCCATGATCACTGTGACATTGCCTTTCTGACATGCCCATTCTATTTCGTGGTGCATTTTGTGCCCCTGGTCCTGACCACTGTTAGGAGGCCTGTACATAACTCCCATCAAGTTTTTTTTTGCCTTTGTGGTTCCTCAACTCTACCCACACAGACTCCACATCATCTGACCCTATGTCGTTTAGTGCTATTGATTTAATTTCATTCCTAATTAACAAGGCAACCCTGCCCCCTCTACCCACCTCTCTGTCTTTTCGATAGGTTGTGAATCCCTGGATGTTTAAATGCCAGTCCTGAACCCCCTGCAACCACGCCTCTGTGATGCCTACCACATCATACCTGTCAGTCACAATCTGGGCCACAAGCTCATCTACCTTGTTCCGTACACTGCGCGCATTTAAATATAGCACCTTTAATTCCCTATTGACCGTCCATTTTTGTTTTCTTAGTGTGGTGGACCTTGGTTTACTGCATATGAACTATGCGAACTACGAGACATCCTTGAGCAGGTAGCTAATAACACTGCAGAAGCTGTTAACCAGATAGAAACTGAGATGGTCGCTATAAGAGCGGTTGCCCTGCAGAATAGAATGGCCCTTGATTTCTTGTTAGCTGAAAAGGGAGGCACTTGTGCCCTGATTGGAAGTGACTGTTACACGTACATCCCAGATAACTCAAAGAAAATTGATAATCTGGTGGATCACATTCGTAGAGAGGTAACAAGATTATATGAAAATGAGGGATGGGAGTTTGGCTTTGGATGGTAGGATCGTTAGGACAGAGGATTGTGTTCTGGATTATAATGACCATTGTAACCTTGATTGTCGTATGGTTACTGTTTTAATGTTGCGTAAGATATTTTTATTGTACGAACACAGGAACAACCCTAGCCACCTTGCGTCCTTACTACCAGGCTCATAACACGCAGGGAACCGGCATACATCCGTTCCCCTTACATTATAACCCACCCTTCTCAACGGAGGGCACAATAATTTACTAAAAGGTGTTGATCAAAAGATCAACAAGGAGGGAATTGTGGAAGGGAAATTAATGAGTTGCCAGCTCAGAAGCATGCTGGGAAATGCTTGACTATATAGTTTAACACTGCTTTTGAATGAAAATAAGTAGGTCAGGTAACATAAATGAAATACTGCTTAATATTTTGGTCTCGGCCTTATTATGATAACACATTGTCCTCCGAAAGATAACAAAATGTGTACTTGAGTTGTTTTTAGCCAAGGGCAAGAACATATGTACTATGTATTTCATCTTACGTATTTTCCAACGTCTATTTAATATAAACATGACTGTTTCCTTCTAGCTGTTATTTCAGACTATAAAGATCTGGGGCGCGATTCTCCACTCCGACAGCAGAGTGTCAGTGCCGGTGTCAAAACAGGATTGTTTCACTCCGCGGTCGGCGCCCATTCTGGGACCCCATTCTGCGCTATACAAGGGGGCTAGCAGGGGCGGCTATCAAGCCAGAAAGCTGTTTCTGTGGAATAGCTAATGTGGAAAATGAATTTCAGTTTTGGTGGGATGGCAGGTATTTCGGTTGTAACTCCCAAACACTGATGGATCGTATCAAAGAGCATGAGCAGAGCTGGGTGCCCTGTTTCACAGAGACATGGCTCACCCCCGCCTCACCGGACTGTGCCATACAACCTGAAGGCTTCTCAATTCATTGGACGGACTGCACGGCTTAATCAGGCAAAGTGAAGAGTGGAGGGGTTTGCCTCCTCATCAACTCCTCTTGGTGCTTACTGCACCTAGAATACCTGAGGGTGAAGTGCTGCCCATACTATCTTCCATGTGAGGTCACTTCAGCCATTATCACAGCGGTCTACATCCCACCCCAGGCAGAAGTGAAGAAGGCGCTGGATGAACTGTACACAGTTATAAACAACTACGAAACAGAACACCCAAACACCATGCTCATCATGGCTGGAGACGTCAACAAGGCTAACCTCAAGTGTACTGCCAAAATTCCACCAGCACATGTTCTTTCCCACCAGGGGCGACAACACTCTTGACTACTGCTACTCAAAAATCAAGGTCTACCGTTCCATCCCCAGACCGCACTTTGGGAAATCAGGCCATAAGACAGTGCTCCTTCTCCCAGCATACAAGCAGAAACTCAAGCAGGAGAATCCAGCGAAGACTGGAGGATAGCAAATGTTGTCCCCTTGTTCAAGAAGGGGAGTAGAGATAACCCCGGTAACTATAGATCAGTGAGCCTTACTTCTGTTGTGGGCAAAATCTTGGAAAGGTTTATCAGAGATAGGATGTATAATCATCTGGAAAGGAATAATTTGATTTGAGATAGTCAACATGGTTTTGTGAAGAGTAGGTCGTGCCTCACAAACCTTATAGAGTTCTTTGAGAAGGTGACCAAACAGGTGGACGAGGGTAAAACAGTTGATGTGGTGTATATGGATTTCAGTAAAGCGTTTGATTAGGTTCCCCATGGTAGGCTACTGCAGAAAATACGGAGGCATGGGATTCAGGGTGATTTAGCAGTTTGGATCAGAAATTGGCTAGCTGGAAGAATACAAAGGGTGGTGGTTGATGGGAAATGTTCAGATTGGAGTCCAGTTACTAGTGGTGTACCACAAGGATCTGTTTTGGGGCCACTGCTGTTTGTCATTTTTATAAATGACCTGGAGGAGGGCGGAGAAGGATGGGTGAGTAAATTTGCAGATGACACTAAAGTCGGTGGAGTTGTGGACACTGCGGAAGGATGTTACAAGTTACAGAGGGACATAGATAAGCTGCAGCGCTGGGCTGAGAGGTGGCAAATGGAGTTTAATGCAGAAAAGTGTGAGGTGATTCATTTTGGAAGGAATAACAGGAAGACTGAGTACTGGGCTATTGGTAAGATTCTTGGCAGTGTGGATGAGCAGAGAGGTCTCGGTGTCCATGTACATAGATCCCTGAAAGTTGCCACCCAGGTTGAGAGGGTTGTTAAGAAGGCGTACGGTGTGTTAGCTTTTATTGGTAGAGGGATTGAGTTTAGGAGCCATGAGGTCATGTTGCAGTTATACAACACTCTGGTGCAGCCGCATTTGGAGTATTGCGTGTAATTCTGGTCGCCGCATTATAGGAAGGATGTGGAAGCATTGGAAATGGTGCAGAGGAGATTTACCAGAATGTTGCCTGGTATGGAGGTAAGATCTTATGAGGAAAGGCTGAGGGACTTGAGGCTGTTTTCGTTAGAGAGAAGAAGGTTAAGAGGTGACTTAATTGAGGCATACAAGATGATCAGAGGATTGGATAGAGTGGACAGTGAGAGCCTTTATCCTCGGATGGTGATGTCTAGCATGAAGGGACATAGCTTTAAATTGAGGCGAGAAAGAAATAAGACAGATGTCAGAGGTAGGTTCTTTACTCAAAGAGTAGTAAGGGCGTGGATTGCCCTCCCTGCAACAGTAGTGGACTCGCCAACACTAAGGACATTCAAATGGTCATTGGATAGACATATAGACAATAAGAGTATAGTGTAGATGGGCTTTAGAGTGGTTTCACAGGTCGGCGCAATATCGAGGGCCGAAGGGCCTGTACTGCGCTGTAATGTTCTATGTTCTATGTTCGATGTTGTGCAGTGCAGGTCCGAGGAAACAGAAGAGCTCATACGTGACTGCTTAGAGACAGTGGACTGGTCCATATTTAAGAACTCATCAACCAGCTTAAATGAGTATGCCACCGCCGTCACAGACTTCAATCAGCAAGTGTGTGGATGACTGCGTGCCAAAGAAAGCAGGACATAAATTTCCCAACCAGAAACCATGGCTCAATCATCAAAGAACAAAGAAATGTACAGCACAGGAACAGGCCCTTCGGCCCGCCAAGCCGGTGCCGACCATGCTGCCCGACTAAACTACAATCTTCGACACTTGCTGGGTCCATATCCCTCTATTCCCATCCTATTCATGTATGTCTCAAGATGCCCCTTAAATGTCACTATCGTCCCTGCTCCCACCACCTCTTCTGGTAGCGAGTTCCAGGCACCCACTACCCTCTGTGTAAAAAACTTGCATCGTACATCTACTCTAAACCTTGCCCCTCTCACCTTAAACCAGTGCCCACTAGTAATTGGCCCCTCTACCCTGGGGAAAAGCCTCTGACTATCCACTCTGTCTATGCTCCTCATAATTTTGTAGACCTCTATCAGGTTGCCCCTCAACCTCTGTCGTTCCAGTGAGAACAAACCGAGCTTATTCAACCTCTCCTCATAGCTAATGCCCTCCATACCAGGCAACATTCTGGTAAATCTCTTCTGCACCCTCTCTAAAGCCTCCACATCCTTCTGGTAGTGTGGCGACCAGAATTGAACACTCTTCTTATTCTTTGAACACTTGTTCTTTGAAAACAGCGCGGGAGGTGAGTGAGCCGGGACTTTGAAAACAGCGCGGGAGCTGAGTGAGCCGGGACAGTGAAAACAGCGCGGCAGCTGAGTGACCCGGGAGATTTAAAAAGCGCGGGAGATTTAAAAAGCGCGGGAGCTGCGAGTCGGAGCGGAGATTTTAAAAGATCGCGGCCTAGTTTCGGGAGCCGTTCGGAGGAGGAGGA
Source organism: Scyliorhinus torazame (assembly GCF_047496885.1). NCBI lineage: Eukaryota > Metazoa > Chordata > Chondrichthyes > Carcharhiniformes > Scyliorhinidae > Scyliorhinus > Scyliorhinus torazame. The sequence goes on along the minus strand of NC_092711.1, from coordinate 202,836,967 downwards.
GCAGTCTCTGTCAGGGAGAGAACCTGAGAACATCTAAGACACTCAGAAGTTAAGAAGGTAAGTAAGTGATTTTTACTCATTTTTACTTTTATACCTTTTTTCAAATTGTGTGTGTCGGGGGGAAACTGAAGTGACATCACAGAAAAGCTGTGGCCTGAGTGGCTGGTTGGGAATCTATACTAAATTAAAAAAATTAAGCATTGGTAACTAATTAAACATAATTACTTCATTATAATTTAGAGGGGTATCTAAGCCAGAGATCGGAGAGTACTATATTTAGCTTTCGCATTTCTATTAGAAATCTACTGCTAGTAAACAGATAGTTAACAGTAAATTTGAAAACTTTAAAAAAATATGTAAAACATTTTTTTAAAAAATTTTTTAAATTTTAATTAATTGACGCAATGTCAGTTAGAGGGGTGCTGTGCTCTGACTGTGAGCTGTGGCAGGTCCGGGAGGCTTCCAGCATCCCGGATGGCTTCATCTGCAGAAAGTGCACCCAACTGGAGCTCCTCACAGACCGGATGGTTCGGTTGGAGCAGCAATTGGATGCACTTAGGAGCATGCAGGTGGCGAAAAGCGTCATAGATCGCAGTTATATAAATGTGGTCACACCCAAGGTGCAGACAGAGAAATGGGTGACCACCAGAAAGGGCAGGCAGTCAGTGCAGGAATCCCCTGTGGTTGTCCCCCTCTTGAACAGGTATACCCCTTTGGATACTGTCGGGGGGGATAGCCTATCAGGGGAAAACAGCAGCAGCCAGAGCAGTGGCACCACTGCTGGCTCTGATGGTCAGAAGGGAGGGTAAAAGTGCAGAAGAGTAATAGTAATAGTGGACTCTATAGTCAGGGGCACAGATAGGCGCTTCTGTGGGCGTGAAAGAGACTCCAGGATGGTATGTTGCCTCCCTGGGTGCCAGGATCCAGGATGTCTCCGAACGGGTAGAGGACATCCTGAAGGGGGAGGGCAAACAGGCAGAGGTCGTTGTACATATTGGTACTAACGACATAGGCAGGAAGGGGCATGAGGTCCTGCAGCAGGAGTTCAGGGAGCTAGGCAGAAAGTTAAAAGACAGGACCTCGAGGGTTGTAATCTCGGGATTACTCCCTGTGCCACGTGCCAGTGAGGCTAGAAATAGGAAGATAGAGCAGCTAAACACGTGGCTAAACAGCTGGTGCAGGAGGGAGGGTTTCTGTTATCTGGACCACTGGGAGCTCTTCCGGGGCAGGTGTGACCTATATAAGAAGGACGGGTTGCATCTAAACCGGAGAGGCATAAATATCCTGGCCGCGAGGTTTGCTAGTGTCACACGGGAGGGTTTAAACAAGTATGGCAGGGGGGTGGGCACGGGAGCAATAGGTCAGAAGGTGAGAGCATTGAGGGAGAACTAGGGAATAGGGACAGTGGGGCTCTGAGGCAGAGTAGACAGGGAGAAGTTGCTGAACACAGCGGGTCTGGTGGCCTGAAGTGCATATGTTTTAATGCAAGAAGTATTATGGGTAAGGCAGATGAACTTAGAGCTTGGATTAGTACTTGGAACTATGATGTTGTTGCCATTACAGAGACCTGGTTGAGGGAAGGGCAGGATTGGCAGCTAAACTTTCCAGGATTTAGATGTTTCAGGCGGGATAGAGGGGGATGTTAAAGGGGAGGCGGTGTTGCGCTACTGGTTCGGGAGAATACCACAGCTGTACTGCGGGAGGACACCTCAGAGGGCAGTGAGGCTATATGGGTAGAGATCAGGAATAAGAAGGGTGCAGTCACAATGTTGTGGGTTTACTACAGGCCTCCCAACAGCCAGCGGGAGATAGAGGAGCAGATAGGTAGACAGATTTTGGAAAAGAGTAAAAACAACAGGGTTGTGGTGATGGGAGACTTCAACTTCCCCAATATTGACTGGGACTCACTTAGAGCCAGGGCCTTAGACGGGGCGGAGTTTGTAAGGAGCATCCAGGAGGGCTTCTTAAAACAATATGTAGACAGTCCAACTAGGGAAGGGGCGGTACTGGACCTGGTATTGGGGAATGAGCCCGGCCAGGTGGCAGATGTTTCAGTAGGGAAGCATTTCAGTAACAGTGACCACAATTCAGTAAGTTTTAAAGTACTGGTGGACAAGGATAAGAGTGGTCCTAGGATGAATGTGCTAAATTGGGGGAAGGCTAATTCTAACAATATTAGGCGGGAACTGATGAACATAGATTGGGGGCGGATGTTTGAGGGCAAATCAACATCTGACATGTGGGAGGCTTTCAAGTGTCAGTTGAAAGGAATTCAGGACCGGCATGTTCCTGTGAGGAAGAAGGATAAATACGGCAATTTTCGGGAACCTTGGATAACAAGAGATATTGTAGGCCTCGTCAAAAAGAAAAAGGAGGCATTTGTCAGGGCTAAAAGGCTGGGAACAGACAAAGCCTGCGTGGAATATAAGGAAAGTAGGAAGGAACTTAAGCAAGGAGTCAGGAGGGCTAAAAGGGGTCACGAAATGTCATTGGCAAATAGGGTTAAGGAAAATCCCAAGGCTTTTTACACGTACATAAAAAGCAAGAGGGTAGCCAGGGAAAGGGTTGGCCCACTGAAGGATAGGAAAGGGAATCTATGTGTGGAGCCAGAGGAAATGGGCGAGGTACTAAATGAATACTTTGCATCAGTATTCACCAAAGAGAAGAAATTGGTAGATGTTGAGTCTGGAGAAGGGTGTGTAGATAGCCTGGGTCACATTGAGATCCAAAAAGACGAGGTGTTGGGTGTCATAAAAAATATTACGGTAGATAAGTCCCCAGGGCCTGATGGGATCTACCCCAGAATACTGAAGGAGGCTGGAGAGGAAATTGCTGAGGCCTTGACAGTAATCTTTGGAACTTCACTGTCTTCAGGGGATGTCCCGGAGGACTGGAGAATAGCCAATGTTGTTCCTCTGTTTAAGAAGGGTAGCAAGGATAATCCCGGGAACTACAGGCCGGTGAGCCTTACTTCAGTGGTAGGGAAATTACTGGAGAGAATTCTTCGAGACAGGATCTGCTCCCATTTGGAAGCAAATGGACGCATTAGTGAGAGGCAGCACGGTTTTGTGAAGGGGAGGTCGTGTCTCACTAACTTGATAGAGTTTTTCGAGGAGGTCACTAAGATGATTGATGCAGGTAGGGCAGTGGATGTTGTCTATATGGACTTCAGTAAGGCCTTTGACAAGGTCCCTCATGATAGACTAGTACAAAAGGTGAAGTCACACGGGATCAGGGGTGAGCTGGCAAGGTGGATACAGAACTGGCTAGGTCATAGAAGGCAGAGAGTAGCAATGGAAGATGCTTTTCTAATTGGAGGGCTGTGACCAGTGGTGTTCCACAGGGATCAGTGCTGGGACCTTTGCTCTTTGTAGTATATATAAATGATTTGGAGGAAAATGTAACTGGTCTGATTAGTAAGTTTGCAGACGACACAAAGGTTGGTGGAATTGCGGATAGGGATGAGGACTGTCAGAGGATACAGCAGGATTTAGATTGTTTGGAGACTTGGGCGGAGAGATGGCAGATGGAGTTTAATCCGGACAAATGTGAGGTAATGCGTTTTGGAAGATCTAATGCAGATAGGGAATATACAGTGAATGGTAGAACCCTCAAGAGTATTGAAAGTCAAAGAGATCTAGGAGTACAGGTCCACAGGTCATTGAAAGGGGCAACACAGGTGGAGAAGGTAGTCAAGAAGGCATATGGCATGCTTGCCTTCATTGGCCGGGGCATTGAGTATAAGAATTGGCAAGTCATGTTGCAGCTGTATAGAATCTTATTTAGGCCACACTTGGAGTATAGTGTTCAATTCTGGTCGCCACACTACCAGAAGGATGTGGAGGCTTTAGAGAGGGTGCAGAAGGGATTTACCAGAATGTTGCCTGGTATGGAGGGCATTAGCTATGAAGAGCGGTTGAATAAACTCGGTTTGTTCTCACTGGAGCGAAGGAGGTTGAGGGGAGACCTGATAGAGGTCTACAAAATTATGAGGGGCATAGACAGAGTGGATAGTCAGAGGCTTTTCCCCAGGGTAGAGGGGTCAATTACTAGGGGGCATAGGTTTAAGGTGAGAGGGGCAAGGTTTAGAGTAGATGTACGAGGCACGTTTTTTACGCAAAGGGTGGTGGGTGCCTGGAACTCGCTACCGGAGGAGGTGGTGGAAGCAGGGACGATAGTGACATTTAAGAGGCATCTTGACAAATACATGAATAGGATGGGAATAGAGGGATACGGAACCAGGAAGTGTAGAAGATTGTAGTTTAGTCGGGCAGCATGGTCGGCACGGGCTTGGAGGGCCGAAGGACCTGTTCCTGTGCTGTACATTTCTTTGTTCTTTGTTCTTTGTTCTCCAAGTGTGGCCTAACTAAGGTTCTATACAGCTGCAACATGACTTGCCAATTCTTGTGGCCAATGAAGGCAAGCATGCCGTATGCCTTCTTGACTACCTTCTCCACCTGTGTTGCCCCTTTCAGTGACCTGTGGACCTGTACTCCTAGATCTCTCTGACTTTCAATACTCTTGAGGGTTCTACCATTCACTGTATATTCCCTAACTGCATTAGACCTTCCAAAATGCATTACCTCACATTGGTCCCGATTTAACTCCATCTGCCATCTCTCCGCCCAAGTCTCCAAACAATCTAAATCCTGCTGTATCCTCTGACAGTCCTCATCGCTATCCGCAATTCCACCAACCTTTGTGTCGTCTGCAAACTTACTAATCAGACCAGTTACATTTTCTTCCAAATCATTTATGTATACTACAAACAGCAATGGTCCCAGCACTGATCCCTGCAGAACACCACTGGTCACAGCCCTCCAATTAGAAAAGCATCCTTCCATTGCGACACTCTGCCTTCTATGACCTAGCCAGTGCTGTATCCACCTTGCCAGCTCACCCCTGATCCCGTGTGACTTCACCTTTTGTACTAGTCTACCATGAGGGACCTTGTCAAAGGCCTTACTGAAGTCCATGTAGACAACATCCACTGCCCTACCTGCATCAATCATCTTAGTGACCTCCTTTAAAAACTCTATCAAGTTAGTGAGATACGACCTCCCCTTCACAAAACCATGCTGCCTCTCACTAATACATCCATTTGCTTCCAAATGGGAGTAGATCCTGTCTCGAAGAATTCTCTCCAGTAATTTCCCTACCACTGAAGTAAGGCTCACCGACCTGCAGTTCCATGGATTATCCTTGCTACCCTTCTTAAACAGAGGAACAACATTGGCTATTCTCCAGTCCTCCGGGACATCACCTGAGGACAGTGAGGATCCAAAGATTTCTGTCAAGGCCTCAGCAATTTCCTCTCCAGCCTCCTTCTATATTCTGGGGTAGATCCCATCAGGCCTTGGGGACTTATCTACCTTAATACCCAACAGATGCCCAACACCTCGTCTTTTTGGATCTCAATGTGACCCAGGCTATCTACACACCCTTCTCCAGACTCAACATCTACCAATTCCTTCTCTTTGGTGAATAATGATGCAAAGTATTCATTTAGTACCTCGCCCATTTCCTCTGGCTCCACACATAGATTCCCTTGCCTGTCCTTCAGTGGGCCAACCCTTTCCCTGGCTACCCTCTTGCTTTGTATGTACGTGTAAAAAGCCTTGGGATTTTCCTTAACCCTATTTGCCAATGACTTTTCGTGACCCCTTCTAGCCCTCCTGACTCCTTGCTTAAGTTCTTTCCTACTTTCCTTATATTCCACACAGGCTTCGTCTGTTCCCAGCCTTTTAGCCCTGACAAATGCCTTACTTTTTCTTTTTGACGAGGCCTACAATATCTCTTGTTATCCAAGGTTCCCGAAAATTGCCGTATTGATCCTTCTTCCTCACAGGAACATGCCGGTCCTGAATTCCTTTCAACTGATACTTGAAAGCCTCCCACATGTCAGATGTTGATTTGCCCTCAAACATCGCCCCCAATCTAGGTTCTTCAGTTCCCGCCTAATATTGTTATAATTAGCCTTCCCCCAATTTAGCACATTCATCCTAGGACCACTCTTATCCTTGTCCACCAGCACTTTAAAACTTACTGAATTGTGGTCACTGTTCCCGAAATGCTCCACTACTGAAACTTCTACCACCTGGCCGGGCTCATTCCCCAATTCCAGGTCCAGTACCGCCTATTCCCTAGTTGGACTGTCTACATATTGTTTTAAGAAGCCCTCCTGGATGCTCCTTACAAACTCTGCCCCGTCTAAGCCCCTGGCACTAAGTGAGACCCAGTCAATATTGGGGAAGTTGAAGTCTCCCATCACCACAACCCTGTTGTTTTTACTCTTTTCCAAAATCTGTCTACCTATCTGCTCCTCTACCTCCCGCTGGCTGTTGGGAGGCCTGTAGTAAACCCCCAACATTGTGACTACACCCTTCTTATTCCTGATCTCTACCCATATAGCCTCACTGCCCTCTGAGGTGTCCTCCCGTAGTACAGCTGTGATATCCTCCCTAACCAGTAGCGCAACTCCGCCACCCCTAAATGAAATGAAAATCGCTTATTGTCACAAGTAGGCTTCAAATGAAGTTACTGTGAAAAGCCCCTAGTCGCCACATTCCGGCGCCTGTTCGGGGAGGCTGGTACGGGAATCGAACCGTGCTGCTGGCCTGCCTTGGTCTGCTTTCAAAGCCAGCGATTTAGCCCTGTGCTAAACAGCCCCTTTTACCTCCCCCTCTATCCCGCCTGAAACATCTAAATCCTGAAACGTTTAGCCGCCAATCCTGCCCTTCCCTCAACCAGGTCTCTACAATTGCAACAACATCATCGTTCCAAGTACTAATCAAAGCTCTAAGTTCATCTGCCTTACCCATAATACTTCTTGCATTAAAACATATGCACTTCAGGCCACCAGACCCGTTGTGTTCAGCAACCTCTCCCTGTCTGCTCTGCCTCAGAGCCACAATGTTCCTATTCCCTAGTTCTCCCTCAATGCTCTCACCTTCTGACCTATTGCTCCTGTGCGCACCCCCCTGCCATACTAGTTTAAACCCTCCCGTGTGACACTAGCAAACCTCGCGGCCAGGATATTCATGCCTCTCCAGTTTAGATGCAACCCGTCCTTCTTATATAGGTCACACCTGCCCCGGAAGAGCTCCCAGTGGTCCAGATAACGGAAACCCTCCCTCCTACACCAGCTGTTTAGCCACGTGTTTAGCTGCTCTATCTTCCTATTTCTAGCCTCACTGGCACGTGGCACAGGGAGTAATCCCGAGATTACAACCCTAGAGGTCCTGTCTTTTAACTTTCTGCCTAGCTCCCTGAACTCCTGCTGCAGGACCTCATGCCCCTTCCTGCCTATGTCGTTAGTACCAATATGTACAATGACCTCTGGCTGTTTGCCCTCCCCCTTCAGGATGCCCTCTACCCGTTTGGAGACATCCTGGACCCTGGCACCAGGGAGGCAATATACCATCCTGGAGTCTCTTTCACGTCCACAGAAGCGCCTGTCTGTGCCCCTGACTATAGAGTCCCCTATTACTATTGCTCTTCTGCGCTTTGACCCTCCCTTCTGAACATCAGAGTCAGCCGTGGTGCCACTGCTCTGGCTGCTGCTGTTTTCCCCTGATAGGCTATCCCCCCCGACAGTATCCAAAGGGGTATACCTGTTTGAGAGGGGGACAACCTCAGGGAATTCCTGCACTGGCTGCCTGCCCTTTCTGGTGGTCACCCATTTCTCTGCCTGCACCTTGGGTGTGACCACATTTATATAACTGCGATCTATGACGCTTTCCGCCACCTGCGTGCTCCTAAGTGCATCCAATTGCTGCTCCAACCGAACCATGCGGTCTGTGAGGAGCTCCAGTTGGGTGCACTTTCTGCAGATGAAGACATCCGGGACGCTGGAAGCCTCCCGGACCTGCCACATCTCACAGTCAGAGCACTGCACCCCTCTAACTGACATTGCGTCAATTAATTAGTAAATTAAAATTAAAAGTTTTTTTTTAAGTTACTGTTAACTATCTGTTTCCGAGCACTAGATTTTTACTATAAATGTGAAAGCTAAATATAGTACTCTTCGATCTCTGGCTTAGATACCCCTCGAAATTATAATTAAGTAATTATGTTTAATTAGTTACCAATGCTTAATTTTTTACATTTAGTGTAGATTCCCAACCAGCCACTCAGGTCACAGCTTTTCTGTGATGTCCCCCCCCCCACACACACAATTTGAAAAGGTAATAAAAGTAAAAATGAGTAAAAATCACTTACTTACCTTCTTACCTTCTGAGGGTCTCCGATGTTCTCAGGTTCTCTCCCTGACAGAGACTCCACCTCCTCCGAACGGCTCCCGAAACTAGGCCGCGATCTTTTTAAATCTCCGCTCCGACTCGCAGCTCCCGCGCTTTTTAAATCTCCTCTCTGACTCTCAGCCCCCGCTCTTTTTAAATCTCCGCTCTGACTCTCAGCTCCCGCTCTTTTTAAATCACCGCTCCGGCTCGCAGCTCCCGCGCTTTTTAAATCTCCGCTCCGACTCGCAGCTCCCGCTCTTTTTAAATCTCCGCTTCGGCTCGCAGCTCCCGCACTTTTTAAATCTCCGCTCCGACTCGCAGCTCCCGCGCTTTTTAAATCTCCGCTCCGACTCACAGCTCCCGCGCTTTTCAAATGTCCGCTCTGGCTCGCAGTTCCCGCGCTTTTCAAATGTCCCGGCTGTCTCTCCTCCCGCGCTGTTTCCACTGTGCTGGATGTCTCTCCTCCCGCGCTGTTTTCACTGTCCCGGCTGTCTCTCCTCCCGCGCTGTTTTCACTGTCCCGGCTGTCTCTCCTCCCACGCTGTTTTCACTGTGCCGGCTGTCTCTCCTCCCGCGCTGTTTTCAATGTGCCGGCTGTCTCTCCTCCCGCGCTGTTTTCACTGTCCCGGCTGTCTCTCCTCCCGCGCTGTTTTCACTGTGCCGGCTGTCTCTCCTCCCGCGCTGTTTTCACTGTGCCGGCTGTCTCTCCTCCCGCGTTGTTTTCACTGTGCCGGCTGTCTCTCCTCCCGCGCTGTTTTCACTGTGCCGGCTGTCTCTCCTCCCGCGCTGTTTTCACTGTGCCGGCTGTCTCTCCTCCCGCGCTGTTTTCACTGTGCCGGCTGTCTCTCATCCCGCGCTGTTTTCTGTGTCCCGGCTGTCTCTCCTCTCGCGCTGTTTTCAATGTCCCGGCTGTCTCTCCTCCCGCGCTGTTTTCACTGTGCCGGCTGTCTCTCCTCCCGCGCTGTTTTCACTGTACCGGCTGTCTCTCCTCTCGCGCTGTTTTCTGTGTCCCGGCTGTCTCTCCTCTCGCGCTGTTTTCAATGTCCCGGCTGTCTCTCCTCCCGCGCTGTTTTCACTGTGCCGGCTGTCTCTCCTCCCGTGCTGTTTTCTATGTCCCGGCTGTCTCTCCTCCCGCCCTGTTTTCAATGTCCCGGCTGTCTCTCCTCCCGCGCTGTTTTCACTGTACCGGCTATCTCTCCTCCTGCGCTGTTTTCACTGTCCCGGCTGTCTCTCTTCCCGCGCTGTTTTCACTGTGCCGGCTGTCTCTCCTCCCGCGCTGTTTTCAATGTCCTGGCTGTTTCTCCTCTCGCGCTGTTTTCAATGTCCCGGCTGTCTCTCCTCCCGCGCTGTTTTCACTGTACCGGCTATCTCTCCTCCTGCGCTGTTTTCACTGTCCCGGCTGTCTCTCTTCCCGCGCTGTTTTCACTGTGCCGGCTGTCTCTCCTCCCGCGCTGTTTTCAATGTCCCGGCTGTCTCTCCTCCCGCGCTGTTTTCACTGTCCCAGCTGTCTCTCCTCCTGCGCTGTTTTCAATGTCCCGGCTGTCTCTCCTCCCGCGCTGTTTTCACTGTCCCGGCTGTCTCTCCTCCCGCGCTGTCTTCACTGTGCCGGCTGTCTCTCCTCCCGTGCTGTTTTCACTGTGCCGGCTGTCTCTCCACTCGCGCTGTTTTCAATGTCCCGGCTGTCTCTCCTCCCGCGCTGTTTTCACTGTGCCGGCTGTCTCTCCTCCCACGCTGTTTTCACTGTGCCGGCTGTCTCTCCTCCCGCGCTGTTTTCACTGTCCCGGCTGTCTCTCCTCCCGCGCTGTTTTCACTGTGCCGGCTTTCTCTCCTCCCGTGCTGTTTTCACTGTGCCGGCTTTCTCTCCTCTCGCGCTGTTTTCACTGTGCCGGCTGTATCTCCTCCCGCGCTGTTTTCACTGTGCCGGCTTTCTCTCCTCCCGTGCTGTTTTCACTGTCCCGGCTGTATCTCCTCCCGGCTGTTTTCACTGTGCCGGCTGTCTCTCCTCTCGCGCTGTTTTCTGTGTCCCGGCTGTCTCTCCTCTCGCGCTGTTTTCAATGTCCCGGCTGTCTCTCCTCCCGCGCTGTTTTCACTGTGCCGGCTGTCTCTCCTCCCGTGCTGTTTTCTATGTCCCGGCTGTCTCTCCTCCCGCCCTGTTTTCAATGTCCCGGCTGTCTCTCCTCCCGCGCTGTTTTCACTGTACCGGCTATCTCTCCTCCTGCGCTGTTTTCACTGTCCCGGCTGTCTCTCTTCCCGCGCTGTTTTCACTGTGCCGGCTGTCTCTCCTCCCGCGCTGTTTTCAATGTCCTGGCTGTTTCTCCTCTCGCGCTGTTTTCAATGTCCCGGCTGTCTCTCCTCCCGCGCTGTTTTCACTGTACCGGCTATCTCTCCTCCTGCGCTGTTTTCACTGTCCCGGCTGTCTCTCTTCCCGCGCTGTTTTCACTGTGCCGGCTGTCTCTCCTCCCGCGCTGTTTTCAATGTCCCGGCTGTCTCTCCTCCCGCGCTGTTTTCACTGTCCCAGCTGTCTCTCCTCCTGCGCTGTTTTCAATGTCCCGGCTGTCTCTCCTCCCGCGCTGTTTTCACTGTCCCGGCTGTCTCTCCTCCCGCGCTGTCTTCACTGTGCCGGCTGTCTCTCCTCCCGTGCTGTTTTCACTGTGCCGGCTGTCTCTCCACTCGCGCTGTTTTCAATGTCCCGGCTGTCTCTCCTCCCGCGCTGTTTTCACTGTGCCGGCTGTCTCTCCTCCCACGCTGTTTTCACTGTGCCGGCTGTCTCTCCTCCCGCGCTGTTTTCACTGTCCCGGCTGTCTCTCCTCCCGCGCTGTTTTCACTGTGCCGGCTTTCTCTCCTCCCGTGCTGTTTTCACTGTGCCGGCTTTCTCTCCTCTCGCGCTGTTTTCACTGTGCCGGCTGTATCTCCTCCCGCGCTGTTTTCACTGTGCCGGCTTTCTCTCCTCCCGTGCTGTTTTCACTGTCCCGGCTGTATCTCCTCCCGGCTGTTTTCACTGTGCCGGCTGTCTCTCCTCCCGCGCTGTTTTCACTGTGCCGGCTGTCTCTCCTCCCGGCTGTTTTCACTGTGCCGGCTGTCTCTCCTCCCGCGCTGTTTTCACTGTGCCGGCTGTCTCTCCTCCAGCGCTGTTTTCACTGTCCCGGCTGTCTCTCCTCCCGCGCTGTTTTCACTGTCCCGGCTGTCTCCCCTCCCGCGCTGTTTTCACTGTCCCGGCTGTCTCTTCTCCCACGCTGTTTACACTGTCCCGGCTGTCTCTCCTCCCGCGCTGTTTTCACTGTGCCGGCTGTCTCTCCTCCCGTGCTGTTTTCACTGTCCCGGCTGTCTCTCCTCCCGTGCTGTTTTCACTGTCCCGGCTGTCTCTCCTCCTGCGCTGTTTTCACTGTGCCGGCTGTCTCTCCTCCCGCGCTGTTTTCACTGTGCCGGCTTTCTCTCCTCCCGCGCTGTTTTCACTGTGCCGGCTGTCTCTCCTCCCGCGCTGTTTTCACTGTCCCGGCTGTCTCTCCTCCCGCGCTGTTTTCACTGTCCCGGCTGTCTCTCCTCCCGCGCTGTTTTCACTGTCCCGGCTGTCTCTCCTCCAGCACTGTTTTCACTGTCCCGGCTGTCTCTCCTCCCGTGCTGTTTTCACTGTCCCGGCTGTCTCTCCTCCCGCGCTGTTTTCACTGTCCCGGCTGTCTCTCCTCCCGCGCTGTTTTCACTGTCCCGGCTGTCTCTTCTCTCGCGCTGTTTTCACTGTCCCGGCTGTCTCTCCTCCCGCGCTGTTTTCACTGTGCCGGCTGTCTCTCCTCCCGCGCTGTTTTCACTGTGCCGGCTGTCTCTCGTCCCGCGCTGTTTTCACTGTCCGGGCTGTCTCTCCTCCCGCGCTGTTTTCAATGTCCCGGCTGTCTCTCCTCCCGCCCTGTTTTCGCTCTCCCGGCTGTTTCTCCTCTCGCGCTGTTTCAATGTCCCGGCTGTCTGTCCTCCCGCTCTGTTTTCGCTCTCCCGGCTGTTTCTCCTCTCGCGCTGTTTTCACTGTGCCGGCTGTCTCTCCTCCCGCGCTGTTTTCACTGTGCCGGCTGTCTCTCCTCCCGCGCTGTTTTCAATGTCCTGGCTGTTTCTCCTCTCGCGCTGTTTTCAATGTCCCGGCTGTCTCTCCTCCCGCGCTGTTTTCACTGTACCGACTATCTCTCCTCCTGCGCTGTTTTCACTGTCCCGGCTGTCTCTCTTCCCGCGCTGTTTTCACTGTGCCGGCTGTCTCTCCTCCCGCGCTGTTTTCAATGTCCCGGCTGTCTCTCCTCCCGCGCTGTTTTCACTGTCCCGGCTGTCTCTCCTCCTGCGCTGTTTTCAATGTCCCGGCTGTCTCTCCTCCCGCGCTGTTTTCACTGTCCCGGCTGTCTCTCCTCCCGCGCTGTTTTCAATGTCCCGGCTGTCTCTCCTCCCGCGCTGTTTTCACTGTGCCGGCTGTCTCTCCTCCCTCGCTGTTTTCACTGTGCCGGCTGTCTCTCCTCCCGCGCTGTTTTCACTGTCCCGGCTGTCTCTCCTCCCGCGCTGTTTTCACTGTGCCGGCTTTCTCTCCTCCCGTGCTGTTTTCACTGTGCCGGCTTTCTCTCCTCTCGCGCTGTTTTCACTGTGCCGGCTGTATCTCCTCCCGCGCTGTTTTCACTGTGCCGGCTTTCTCTCCTCCCGTGCTGTTTTCACTGTCCCGGCTGTATCTCCTCCCGGCTGTTTTCACTGTGCCGGCTGTCTCTCCTCCCGCGCTGTTTTCACTGTGCCGGCTGTCTCTCCTCCCGGCTGTTTTCACTGTGCCGGCTGTCTCTCCTCCCGCGCTGTTTTCACTGTGCCGGCTGTCTCTCCTCCAGCGCTGTTTTCACTGTCCCGGCTGTCTCTCCTCCCGCGCTATTTTCACTGTCCCGGCTGTCTCTCCTCCCGCGCTGTTTTCACTGTCCCGGCTGTCTCTTCTCCCACGCTGTTTACACTGTCCCGGCTGTCTCTCCTCCCGCGCTGTTTTCACTGTGCCGGCTGTCTCTCCTCCCGTGCTGTTTTCACTGTCCCGGCTGTCTCTCCTCCCGTGCTGTTTTCACTGTCCCGGCTGTCTCTCCTCCTGCGCTGTTTTCACTGTGCCGGCTGTCTCTCCTCCCGCGCTGTTTTCACTGTGCCGGCTTTCTCTCCTCCCGCGCTGTTTTCACTGTGCCGGCTGTCTCTCCTCCCGCGCTGTTTTCACTGTCCCGGCTGTCTCTCCTCCCGCGCTGTTTTCACTGTCCCGGCTGTCTCTCCTCCCGCGCTGTTTTCACTGTCCCGGCTGTCTCTCCTCCAGCACTGTTTTCACTGTCCCAGCTGTCTCTCCTCCCGTGCTGTTTTCACTGTCCCGGCTGTCTCTCCTCCCGCGCTGTTTTCACTGTCCCGGCTGTCTCTCCTCCCGCGCTGTTTTCACTGTCCCGGCTGTCTCTCCTCTCGCGCTGTTTTCACTGTCCCGGCTGTCTCTCCTCCCGCGCTGTTTTCACTGTGCCGGCTGTCTCTCCTCCCGCGCTGTTTTCACTGTGCCGGCTGTCTCTCGTCCCGCGCTGTTTTCACTGTCCGGGCTGTCTCTCCTCCCGCGCTGTTTTCAATGTCCCGGCTGTCTCTCCTCCCGCCCTGTTTTCGCTCTCCCGGCTGTTTCTCCTCTCGCGCTGTTTCAATGTCCCGGCTGTCTGTCCTCCCGCTCTGTTTTCGCTCTCCCGGCTGTTTCTCCTCTCGCGCTGTTTTCACTGTGCCGGCTGTCTCTCCTCCCGCGCTGTTTTCACTGTGCCGGCTGTCTCTCCTCTCGCGCTGTTTTCACTGTCCCGGCTTTCTCTCCTCCCACACTGTTTTCAATGTCCCGGCTGTCTCTCCTCACGCGCTGTTTTCAATGTCCCGGCTGTCTCTCCTCCCGGGCTGTTTTCAGTGTCCCGGCTGTCTCTCCTCCCGCGCTGTTTTCAATGTCCCGGCTGTCTCTCCTCCCGCGCTGTTTTCACTGTGCCGGCTGTCTCTCCTCCCTCGCTGTTTTCACTGTGCCGGCTGTCTCTCCTCCCGCGCTGTTTTCACTGTGCCGGCTGTCTCTCCTCCTGCGCTGTTTTCACTGTCCCGGCTGTCTCTCCTCCCGCGCTGTTTTCACTGTGCCGGCTTTCTCTCCTCCCGTGCTGTTTTCACTGTGCCGGCTGTATCTCCTCCCGGCTGTTTTCACTGTGCCGGCTGTCTCTCCTCCCGCGCTGTTTTCAATGTCCCGGCTGTCTCTCTTCCCGCGCTGTTTTCACTGTGCCGGCTGTCTCTCCTCCCGTGCTGTTTTCACTGTCCCGGCTGTATCTCCTCCCGGCTGTTTTCACTGTGCCGGCTGTCTCTCCTCCCGCGCTGTTTTCACTGTGCCGGCTGTCTCTCCTCCCGGCTGTTTTCACTGTGCCGGCTGTCTCTCCTCCCGCGCTGTTTTCACTGTGCCGGCTGTCTCTCCTCCAGCGCTGTTTTCACTGTCCCGGCTGTCTCTCCTCCCGCGCTGTTTTCACTGTCCCGGCTGTCTCTCCTCCCGCGCTGTTTTCACTGTCCCGGCTGTCTCTTCTCCCACGCTGTTTACACTGTCCCGGCTGTCTCTCCTCCCGCGCTGTTTTCACTGTGCCGGCTGTCTCTCCTCCCGTGCTGTTTTCACTGTCCCGGCTGTCTCTCCTCCCGTGCTGTTTTCACTGTCCCGGCTGTCTCTCCTCCTGCGCTGTTTTCACTGTGCCGGCTGTCTCTCCTCCCGCGCTGTTTTCACTGTGCCGGCTTTCTCTCCTCCCGCGCTGTTTTCACTGTGCCGGCTGTCTCTCCTCCCGCGCTGTTTTCACTGTCCCGGCTGTCTCTCCTCCCGCGCTGTTTTCACTGTCCCGGCTGTCTCTCCTCCCGCGCTGTTTTCACTGTCCCGGCTGTCTCTCCTCCAGCACTGTTTTCACTGTCCCGGCTGTCTCTCCTCCCGTGCTGTTTTCACTGTCCCGGCTGTCTCTCCTCCCGCGCTGTTTTCACTGTCCCGGCTGTCTCTCCTCCCGCGCTGTTTTCACTGTGCCGGCTGTCTCTGCTCCCGCGCTGTTTTCACTGTCCCGGCTGTCTCTCCTCTCGCGCTGTTTTCACTGTCCCGGCTGTCTCTCCTCCCGCGCTGTTTTCACTGTCCCGGCTGTCTCTCCTCCCGCGCTGTTTTCACTGTGCCGGCTGTCTCTCGTCCCGCGCTGTTTTCACTGTCCGGGCTGTCTCTCCTCCCGCGCTGTTTTCAATGTCCCGGCTGTCTCTCCTCCCGCCCTGTTTTCGCTCTCCCGGCTGTTTCTCCTCTCGCGCTGTTTCAATGTCCCGGCTGTCTGTCCTCCCGCTCTGTTTTCGCTCTCCCGGCTGTTTCTCCTCTCGCGCTGTTTTCACTGTGCCGGCTGTCTCTCCTCCCGCGCTGTTTTCACTGTGCCGGCTGTCTCTCCTCTCGCGCTGTTTTCACTGTCCCGGCTGTCTCTCCTCCCGCGCTGTTTTCAATGTCCCGGCTGTCTCTCTTCCCGCGCTGTTTTCACTGTGCCGGCTGTCTCTCCTCCCGCGCTGTTTTCACTGTCCCGGCTTTCTCTCCTCCCACACTGTTTTCAATGTCCCGGCTGTCTCTCCTCACGCGCTGTTTTCAATGTCCCGGCTGTCTCTCCTCCCGGGCTGTTTTCAGTGTCCCGGCTGTCTCTCCTTCTGCGCAGTTTTCAATGTCCCAGCTGTCTCTCCTCCCGCGCTGTTTTCACTGTCCCGGCTGTCTCTCCTCCCAGGAGAGGTCTCCTCGCTCGGCGCCGAGGTCCCAGGTTTGATCCCGTCTCTGGGTTACTGTCTGTGTGGAGTTTGCACATTCTCTCCGTGTTTGCATGGGTTTCACCCCCACAACCCAAAAGTTGTGCAGGGTAGGTGGTTTGGCCACGCTAAATTGCCCCTTAATTGAAAAAAAACAGGATTTGGGTACTCTAAATTTTTTTTTTTTTTTTAAGAAATTCATATTTTGAATAGATCCCAGATTAGAAGGGGAAAAGGACATGCAGCAAATCACTTTACACATCATTAAAGCTGAGCTGTAATTTAATTTAAAGTTGTGACTATGGTTCTTTCTCATAATTTTGATAACTTTATTCAGTTTGTAGTTTGATTTCTTGCCACTTACCTGCACTGCTTCCTTGATGGAGAAGAGTTTACCAGTGAAGTTCTCACACTGACAACACCTTAATCCAGAGTGACTGGTTACTGCTGCTTCTCTCTCTCACTCACACCAGCCGCAATGAGGAACCGATCCAATAACACAGCCTTTTATAGCGGTGGACAGACTCCTGAACACTGTACACTAAAGAAAATAAATTCATATTTTGAACAGATCCCAGGTTAGAAGGGGAAAAGGACATTCAGAAAATCACTTTACACATTATTGAAGCTGAGCTGTAATTTAATTTAAAGTTGTGA
Source organism: Scyliorhinus torazame (assembly GCF_047496885.1). Taxonomy (NCBI): domain Eukaryota; kingdom Metazoa; phylum Chordata; class Chondrichthyes; order Carcharhiniformes; family Scyliorhinidae; genus Scyliorhinus; species Scyliorhinus torazame. Next base: position 202,820,313 of record NC_092711.1, on the reverse strand, counting down.
ATATGGTTCTTTCTCATAATTTTGATAACTTTATTCAGTTTGTAGTTTGATTTCTTGCCACTTACCTGCACTGCTTCCTTGATGGAGAAGAGTTTACCAGTGAAGTTCTCACACTAACAACACCTTAATCCAGAGTGACTGGTTACTGCTGCTTCTCTCTCTCACTCACACCAGCCGCAATGAGGAACCGATCCAATAACACAGCCTTTTATAGCGGTGGACAGACTCCTGAACACTGTACACTAAAGAAAATAAATTCATATTTTGAACAGATCCCAGGTTAGAAGGGGAAAAGGACATTCAGAAAATCACTTTACACATTATTGAAGCTGAGCTGTAATTTAATTTAAAGTTGTGAATATGGTTCTTTCTCATAATTTTGATAACTTTATTCAGTTTGTAGTTTGATTTCTTGCCACTTACCTGCACTGCTTCCTTGATGGAGAAGAGTTTACCAGTGAAGTTCTCACACTGACAACACCTTAATCCAGAGTGACTGGTTACTGCTGCTTCTCTCTCTCACTCACACCAGCCGCAATGAGGAACTGTTCCAATAACACAGCCTTTTATAGCAGTGGACAGACTCCTGTACACTGTCAAATGGGAATCAAGCACAGTGGAAGGTCATTTGTTGCCAGGGAGATTATATTTTTACAGTTTCTGATTCCCAGATGTCTATATTTAGATAGTTACTCTGGATACAGAATCAGTGAATCATGGACGTGCATTTTGTGATTGTTGGGAGTTAGTGAGCCCAGAAGTGCATGTACAATCTGATCCAGGGTGAGAGCGCATTGTCCCCGTGATTTCATGTTGGGCCGTCCAGCGTGCAACACATCCTGAGATAGGCCGGGGGAAACAAGAGGGGCAGGGTCACGTTGGGCACTGGGTCCAATGGGAACCTGGTGTGGGCTTTAAATCGCTGCAGGCAGGATACTGAAGGCTGCTAGGGGTTGTGGGAAAGGAGATCAGAACATCCTCCACTAGATCAAAGGAAAAATATCTGCAGCTTTAATGGCCTTAACACCCAATGCCGGAGGGCAAGTCCGGTGGGCACTTCACCTGCAGTGTCCTGCCTGCAATGTTTTTATGATCTCAGAAGGTTCATACAAATTTATGGTTCATTCACTTATGTTGGAACTCTGAGGCCTGTGGGACTGGCAAGAAATGACTGAGCACTCACCCAGGGTATCGTAACATGCTCCACGTACTGTTGAGCAAGGAGCAGGAATGGTGCTTGGGTGCTTCTCAGGATGAGGCATTCATTGCCATTAAGATGCGTCTGTCTTCAAAGCAACTTCTTACACATGGTAATCTGGCTAGGCCTCCAATTTTAACATGTGATGCTTCCCCTTATAGCATCGGGACGGGGCTAGCCCATGGATGGGACAATGGCATGGAATGCCCCGTTGCATTCATTTCAAGGACCCTGGCGGATGGTGATTGCTGTCCCAGGCAGATAAAGAAGGAGGCTTTGGCTGTGATTTTTGGCATTAAGAAGTTCCATCAGTATGTGCATGGTCAACAGGAGAAGCTCCCAGAGATTCTTCGGTCTTTCACCCAGATATTCTCCGAGTTCAGTTTGGAGGATGCCGTTATATTGTGGGGCATTCGGGTGGTCATCCCCCCGCAGGGTCAGGAAGCACGACTACAGGACATGGCCACTGGGGACTTGGAAAATGAAAATGTTGGCCCGGACTTATTGTTGGCCTGGTGTAGATGGGGACATTGAGAGAGTTGTGAAAAGCAGCCTGGTGTGCCAGGAACTCCCATCAATGACCCTTGGTAATGGCTCGGACGCCGATGGGTTCGCCTCCATGTGGATTTTACGGGACGTTCATGGGGTCCATGTTCCTGGTGGTGATGGATGCCACTCGAATTGGTTGGAAATGTGCAGGTTAATCTCCGCGACATCCAGGGCCATGATTGAGAAGCACCGGGTGGGTTTTGCACCCATGGGATCCCGGTAGTCCTCGTGATGGACAATGGTACGCAGTTCACTGGTGAGGGGTTTGTTATGTTTATGTGGAGAAACAACATTTGGTGTATTCGGACTGTCCCATATATCATTCCTCATCCAATGGAGTAGCAGAACAGGCAGTCCAGACTTTCAAATGGGGCTTGAAGAAGCAACAGATTGTGTCTATAGACACATAGTTGGTGAGTTTCCTGTTTAATTGTCGTACGATGCCGCATGTGATGACAGGGATCGTTACTGCAGAGGTATTGATGGTCGACATCTCAGGACTCTGCTGAGTTTGACTTTTCCAAGCCTCATTGCCAAAGTCAAGCAGCAAGAGGAATCACAGAAAAGACACGACGGTTTGAGGCCGCCGGAGTGGGCATTTCACATTGGGGATATGATATTTGCATTCTGGTTTCCAGGGGTATTACTGGAACAGATGGGCCCGGTCTTGTATAAAGCGTGGGTCAGGGGAAGATCCTAAAAAACATTTGGACCAATTAACCAGGTGTGAGCCCACAAGTCAGGGCGTCTGACCGGCAGTGGTACCCATTTTGCTGTACCAAGAGCTGCCCCTCAGTCTGAGGGCCTTGCCGTCCGGGTTGCCATGCCAGGACATGCAAGAGGGTGATGACTCGGTTTCTGACGTAGACCCAGCAGTGCCATGCTGGCGGATGACATGTGTCCGGCACCAATGTCGCAGCAGTACCTCTTCAGCTGTCTGCCAGGAAACAGCTTTCTACTACTCGATTCACTTCACGCAACCCAGAGCCACCACAGGTGGAAATGCAGTTGCTGTTGAAGCGGCGCAGAAGGCAGCCTCCATTGGTGGCTGAAGGGGAACTTTGGACTTTGTGGGGGGGGTGGGGGGGGGGGGGGCGTAAACCCCATGAGGACCATGGGGAAACAATGATTGATCTCCAAATGGACCACGTGGAGTTCAAGCTCCAAATAGGGGGCAGAGGCCAACTACCTGGAACTCGTTATGAGCAAAAGTTAAAACCAGCCCAGATCAGGGCCTGGTGAGATAAGTCCTCCCAACCAGGATTGCACTGGGAGTGAGATGCTGCATTATGCAGTCCATTATGCAGTCCATTATGCTACTGTGCTGTTAAACGTGAGTTGATTAAAACTTAAACTTAACACATTGTAAGAATATTCTTAATTGTTTGTTTCTTTTCTTGGTCTTACCTCCAGTTTTTCTCTGAGGAGAGTCTACTAGTCCAGTGATAATGATGCTGTTTCAAAGTTGGATCTGCACTGAGACGTGATTGAAACAGTCACAGTTTAATATCGGATATCACAGCCCTGTTAAAGGATCAGGTTCACAGAGAATGTCCAATGAGACTTGAGTTTAGAACAGCCTCACTTGTTGTCAGGGAGAAGCTTAACAAACATGTTAGCATTCACTGAAAAAGGAATGATCAATATTTCACATTTCTTCCTTGTTCTATTTTAGCATTGAATAGCAAACATGCATTTATCATCATCGTTGGCTGTCCCATGATTTGAGAGTTTACCATAGATGTTCATGTAACTGAACTGCCCGGTTCTTGACCAGCAGATCTTTGGGCACAAGGGACAGGACATCCATAATGTAGTGGGATCCGAAGAGCAGGAAATGCTTCCTTTCTCTGCTGCCTCTCTGCCTCATTATTACGGTGTTGAAACTATGATGCAGTTTGATGGACAATTGGTCAGCGAGGTTTCCTAGTGTCACACGGGAGGGTTTAAACTAGTATGGCAGGGGGGTGGGCACGGGAGCAATAGGTCAGAAGGTGAGAGCATTGAGGGAGAACTAGGGAATAGGGATAGTGGGGCTCTGAAGCAGAGCAGACAGGGAGAAGTTGCTGAACACAGCGGGTCTGGCAGCCTGACGTGCATATGTTTTAATGCAAGAAGTATTACAGGTAAGGCAGGTGAACTTAGAGCTTGGATTAGTACTTGGAACTATGATATTGTTGCCATTACAGAGACCTGGTTGAGGGAAGAGCAGGATTGGCAGCTAAACTTTCCAGGATTTAGATGTTTCAGGTGGGATAGAGGGGGATGTAAAACGGGAGGCGGAGTTGCGCTACTGGTTAGGGAGAATATCACAGCTTTACTGCGGGAGGACACCTCAGAGGGCAGTGAGGCTATATGGGTAGAGATCAGGAATAAGAAGGGTGCAGTCACAATGTTGGAGGTTTACTACAGGCCCCCCAACAGCCAGCGGGAGATAGAGGAGCAGATAGCTAGACTGATTTTGGAAAAGAGTAAAAACAACAGGGTTGTGGTGATGGGAGACTTCAACTTCCCCAATATTGACTGGGACTCACTTAGTGCCAGGGGCTTAGACGGGGCGGAGTTTGTAAGGAGCATCCAGGAGGGCTTCTTAAAACAATATGTAGCCAGTCCAACTAGGGAAGGGGCGGTACTGGACCTGGTATTAGGGAATGAGCCCGGCCAGGTGGTAGATGTTTCAGTAGGGGAGCATTTCGGTAACAGTGACCACAATTCAGTAAGTTTTAAAGTACTGGTGGACAAGGATAAGAGTGGTCCTAGGATGAATGTGCTAAATTGGGGGAAGGCTAATTATAACAATATTAGGCGGGAACTGAAGAACATAGATTGGGGGCGGATGTTTGAGGGCAAATCAACATCTGACATGTGGGAGGCTTTCAAGTGTCAGTTGAAAGGAATTCAGGACCGGCATGTTCCTGTGAGGAAGAAGGATAAATACGGCAATATTCGGGAACCTTGGATAACAAGAGATATTGTAGGCCTCGTCAAAAAGAAAAAGGAGGCATTTGTCAGGGCTAAAAGGCTGGGAACAGACAAAGCCTGCGTGGAATATAAGGAAAGTAGGAAGGAACTTAAGCAAGGAGTCAGGAGGGCTAGAAGGGGTCACGAAAAGTCATTGGCAAATAGGGTTAAGGAAAATCCCAAGGCTTTTTACACGTACATAAAAAGCAAGAGGGTAGCCAGGGAAAGGGTTGGCCCACTGAAGGATAGGAAAGGGAATCTATGTGTGGAGCCAGAGGAAATGGGCGAGGTACTAAATGAATACTTTGCATCAGTATTCACCAAAGAGAAGAAATTGGTAGATGTTGAGTCTGGAGAAGGGTGTGTAGATAGCCTGGGTCACATTGAGGTCCAAAAAGACGAGGTGTTGGGTGTCTTAAAAAATATTAAGGTAGGTAAGTCCCCAGGGCCTGATGGGATCTACCCCAGAATACTGAAGGAGGCTGGAGAGGAAACTGGTGAGGCCTTAACAGAAATGTTTGGATCCTCACTGTCTTCAGGGGATGGCCCGGAGGACTGGAGAATAGCCAATGTTGTTCCTCTGTTTAAGAAGGGTAGCAAAGATAATCCAGGGAACTACAGGCCGGTGAGCCTTACTTCAGTGGTAGGGAAATTACTGGAGAGAATTCTTCGAGACAGGATCTACTCCCATTTGGAAGCAAATGGACGTATTAGTGAGAGGCAGCATGGGTTTGTGAAGGGGAGGCCGTGTCTCACTAATTTGATAGAGTTTTTCAAGGATGTCTCTAAGATGATTGATGCAGGTAGGTCAGTGGATGTTGTCTATATGGACTTCAGTAAGACCTTTGACAAGGTCCCTCATGGCAGACTAGTACAAAAGGTGAAGTCACACGGGATCAGGGGTGAGCTCGCAAGGTGGATACAGAACTGGTTAGGTCATAGAAGGCAGCGAGTAGCAATGGAAGGATGCTTTTCTAATTGTAGGGCTGTGACCAGTGGCGTTCCACAGGGATCAGTGCTGGGACCTTTGCTGTTTGTAGTATATATAAATGATTTGGAGGAAAATGTAACTGGTCTGATTAGTAAGTTTGCAGACGACACAAAGGTTGATGGAATTGCGGATAGTGATGAGGACTATCTGAGGATACAGCAGGATTTAGATTGTTTGGAGACTGTTGCCTGGTATGGAGGGCATTAGCTATGAGGAGCGGTTGAATAAACTCGGTTTGTTCTCACTGGAACGAAGGAGGTTGAGGTGCGACCTGATAGAGGTCTACAATATTATGAGGGGCATAGACAGAGTGGATAGTCAGAGGCTTTTCCCCGGGGTAGAGGGGTAAATTACTAGGGGGCATAGGCTTAAGGTGAGAGGAGCAAGGTTTAGAGTAGATGTATGAGGCAAGTTTTTTACACAGACGGTAGTGGGTGCCTGGAACTCGCTACCGGAGGAGGTGGTGGAAGCAGGGACGATAGTGACATTTAAGGGGCATCTTGACAAATACATGAATCGGATGGGAATAGAGGGATACGGACCCAGGAAGTGTAGAAGATTGTAGTTTAGTCGGGCAGCATGGTCGGCACGGGCTTGGAGGGCCGAAGTGCCTGTTCCTGTGCTGTACATTTCTTTGTTCTTTGTTCTTTGGTCACTGTGTTGTTAGATGTAGAGGCTTGATCGTTCTTGTTTCTTGTTTTATGGTGTCTTTGCTAATCTACCTATTTTAGTTTTTATGGACAAAATCGTGGTACCAGGTATTGTTCTCTGCCTTGCTCTAACCAGATGGCTTTGATGTGCAGTGGTGATCAGAGAACGAGTCTTGTAAACTAAAAAACCTATTTATTTAACACTACAATTGGATTCAACATTTATCCCTAAGAACTCACAGTTGATTAAACACACATAAACTATATTCATCTAAAATCTAACTCACTTACTAATTAACTACACTCATGCTCTCTCACTAATCTGCAGTACTCCTAGCTCAGCTCCTGCTCCTACCACCTACTCCAACCTCCTGTCCCACAAGGTTCAGCGTCATCCCTTATATATTTCAACGATTAGCTCCCTCTACTGGCTGTCTGTACACATTTCATTAACCTTTCCATTACCTTCATGTATGATAATACCACAGTCACCATTCTGAATGCTTGGTAGCAAGATCCTCCCAGCCATTAAAACCAACACTGTTGTGCTTCAAGGAAAGCATCAGAGTGTCTTTGAAGTGTTTTATTTATCCATCCACAGAACGTTTGCCTTTTGGAAAACTGAGAGAACAGAATCTGGTGGGGAAGGACCGTCCAGGCACAGTATCAATCCATCACAGTTGATTTTGTAGGAGTTTTGTCTGAATCCTTGTGGAATGCAAATGGTATGTTGGCCTTCATAGTGAGAGGATTGAGTACAGGAGTGGGATGTTTTCCTACAATTGTATAGAGCATTGTTGGGGCCACACCCGGAGACATGTGTGCAGTTTTGGTGCACTTATCTGAGGAAGAATGTTCTTGCTATGAAGGGACTGCAGGGATAGTGATAATGATAATTGCTTATTGTCACAAGTAGGCTTCAATGAAGTTACTGTGAAAAGCCCCTAGTCGTCACATTCCGGCGCCTGTTCGGGAAGGCCGGTACGGGAACTGAACCCGTGCTGCTGGCATTTTTCTGCATTGCAAGCCAGCTATTTAACCCACTGTGCTAAACCAGCCCCGGTGAAGGTTTACCAGGCTGATTCCTGCGATGCTGGGACTGTCATATGAGGAGAGACTAAATTGGTTAGAAATATATTCATTGGAGTGGAGGGATCTCATAGAAACTTATAAAATTCTAACAGGATTGGACAGGGTAGATTCAGAAAGAATATTTCCGATTGCGGGAAAGTCCAGAACTGGGGGTCATAGTTTGAGGATAAGAGGTAATCTTTTTTGACTGAGATGAGGACAAAGTTCTTTACCCTGAGAGTGGTAAATCTGTGGAATTCATTACCACAGAAAGTAGTTGAGGACAAAATGTTGTGTGATTTCAAGAACAAATTCGATACAGATCTTGGGGCTGAAGGGATCAAGAGATATGGGATGAAGACGGGATCAGGGTATGGAATATGATCAGCCATGATCATAATGAATGGCGGGGCAGGCTCAAAGATCTGAATGCCTCCCCTGCTTCTCTTTTCTATGTCTCTGTGCATTATCTGTCTTCAAGAAGGACACTGGGATTAGTTCCAGGATTCTCCCATTAAATCCTCCTATTAAATCAGAGACATTGCTACTTTCATGAAGATGATATATAGTCCTTGCAATGCAGGAGTGTGGTCAGCTCTCTTGAATGTGGAATTGAAGAAGTCAAGACTGGTTTGCAAGAGTGGCAGTGACACCGTAGCCATCCACGGACCGTATATCATGTGGTCAACATTGTTTGTGCAAAGAGGCAAATTAGATGAAAAAGTTTTCCACCTTGGCAGCATTAAATACTGACACCAGAGGACAATTGATCGTTGATGAAGTGAACAGCCACTGTCAGGAAGATTGTAAATAGTATGGGGCTACTATTTGAGCTCTCCCACTGCAGACAGTTACACTGTTGAAATTGGGAATTTTGTTTTCTTTCCAAATCAGTAGGATGAATTCATAGAATCTTGATGTAAGCAAAAGTTCACTGGATTTGAAGATCTCAGCTGGAACCCATCATGGCCACAGTTTTTTTAATCATCTATATTGTTCCTTGTTGCAGCTCTCAATCGATGGTGGTTCCCCCATTGATCCTACAGCAGGGCACAGAGGAATAACCTCGAGATGGACCTCGAGTTGTTTTGCCAGCCAATGAAGGTTGTTTGTTTTTGTTCCAGGAGGTGACATTTTTGAACGTCAATTACATTGAATCAGTCCTGGTGACTATCATGCTTGAATCCATTGGTCTGGACAGATAAGCCGAGCACAGCTGACTTGATCTGATCCCCATGATCTGAAACTGCGTTGGATGTGTGAAGATTTTCCAGATTGACTGTGAGCTGTGCTTGGAATTCTGAACTTCAGTCGGGATGCTTTAGAGCTGAAATATTGATCTTCTTTCTCTTGGGCTTTGGTTTCTTGCGATGTCTTGGTTTTAGGTGGATGTTCATCACAGATTGATCAATTTCATGATCTGATCAGCAAGCAACAGTTTGCAGTAAGACCAGGACATTATCTAAAGGAGTTCTAAGATTTGTGAGAACTTATGAATGCCCGAGATGAGGTGAGAGTGACTGCCCTTGACAGCAAGGCAGCATTTGACCGAGTATGGTTTCAACGAGCCCAAGCAAAACTGGAGTCAATGGGAATCGGAGGAAAACCCTCCTCTGGTTCGGTCATACTTGGCACAAAGGAAGATGGTTGTGATGGTTGGAGGTCAGTCATGTCAGCTCCAGGACATCACTGCAGGAGTTCCTCAGGATGGTGTCCTAGGCCCAATCATCATCAGTTGCTTTATCAAAGACTTCCCTTCCATCAAAAGGGAGGCACGGTAGCACAGTGGTTAGCACTGTTACTTCACAGCACAATGGGCCCGGGTTCGATTCCAGGCTTGGGTCACTGTCTGTGTGGAGTCTGCACATTCTCCGTGTGTCTACGTGGGTTTCCTTCGGGTGCTGCGGTTTCCTCCCACAAGTCCCAAAAGACGTGCTGTTAGGTGAATTGGACATTCTGAATTCTCCGTCTGTGTAACCAAACAGACGCCGGAATGTGGTGACTAGGGGCTTTTCACAGTAACATCATTGCAGTGTTAATGTCAGCCTACTTGTGACAATAAAGATTATTATTATAAGTTCAGAGGTGGGGATGTTCACTGATTATTGCACAATGCTCAGCACCATTCACAACTCCTTTTACTGAAGTGGTTAATGTCCAAAAGCAGCAAGACCTGGAAAATATACAGGCTTGGGCCAGGAACAGTTGTGCCACATAAGGGCCAGGCAATGACCATCTTTTCTTGACATTCAAAGGCATGAACTTCGCTGAATCCCCCACTATCAACATCCTGGGAGTTACCATTGACTAGAAAATGACTTGGATTAGCCACATAAATAATGTGGCTACAAGAGGCAAGGAATTCTGTGGCGAGCAACTCTCCTCCTGACTCCCCAAAGTATGTCCATCATCTCCACGTCATAAGTTCAGAATGTGTTGCAATACCCTCTACTTACCTGGATGAGCTTCAATAACACTCAAGAAGCTCAACACCATCCAGGACAAAGTAGCTCGCTTGATTGGCATCACATCTACAAACATTCACTCCCTCCAGTGGTACACAACAGTGGCAGCGTGTACCAACTACAAGGTAAACTGCAGGAACTCACCAAGGCTCCTTAGCAGCATCTTCCAAACCCACCACCTTCGAGAAGGACAAAGGCACCAGACACATGGGAACATCACCACCTGCGACAATTTCCGTTGTTATTAATGCCACACATGAGGCAGTCTCGCAACAGCTCCGGGGTTCACCCAGCCGTATTGCACCGCTATCTCTGCATGATCACTGAAGGTTTAGGGTCGTAATGGTCTGTGACAAGTTCTACAAAGAACAGAGAAATGTACAGCACAGGAACAGGCTCTTCGGCCCTCCAAACCAGCGCCGACCATGCTGCCGACCTAACCATACTGCCCTTCTACATTTCCAGGGTCCGTCACCCTCTATTTGATCCTATTCATGTATTTGTCAAGATGCACCTTAAACGTCACTATCATACCTGCTTCCACCTACTCCTCTGGCTGCGAGTCCCAGGCACCCACTACCTTCTGTGTAAAAAACTTCCCTCGCACATCTCCTCTAAACTTTGCCCCTCGCACCTTAAACCTGTGTCCTCTCGTAATTGATACATACACCCTGGAAAATAGCTTCTGACTATCCACTCTGTCCATGCCCCTCATAATTTTGTAGACTTCCATCAGATCATCCCACAACCTCGGTCGTTTCAGTGAGAACAACCTCTCCTCATAGCTAATGCCCTCCAGACCAGGCAACATCCTGGTAAAACTCTCCTGTATCCTCTCCAAAGCTTCCACATCCTTCTGGTAGTGTGGCGTGCAGAATTGAACACTATATTCCAAGTGTGGCCTAACTTAGGTTCGATACAGCTGCAGCATGACTTGCCTATTTTTATACTCAATGCCCCAGCCGATGAAGGCAAGCATGCCGTATGCCTTCTTGACTACCTTCTTCACCTGCATTGCCACTTACAATAATAATATTTATTAGTGTCGCAAGTAGGCTTACATTAACACTGCAATGAAGTTACTGTGAAAATCCCCTAATCGCCACACTCCAGCGCCTGTTCGGGTACACTGAGCGAGAATTCAGAATGTCCAATTCACCTACCAAGCATGTCTGTAGACCTATGCACCCAGATCCCTCTGCCTGTCAATATTGTGAAGGGTTCTCCCATTTACTGTATATTTTTCACCTGTATTAGACCTTCCAAAATATATTACCTCACATTTGTCCAGATTAACCTCCATCTGCTATCTCTCCGTCCAAATCTCCAAATGATCTATATCCTGCCGGATCCTCTGACAGTCCTCATTGCTATCCACAATTCCACCAATCTTTGTATCGTCCGCAAACTTCCTAATCAGACGAGGTACATTTTTCCCCACATCAATTATATATACTAAAAACCGCAACAGTCCAGGTTCATTAAAGGTCTTCAAATCTGGGGCTGCTGGGTAGGTGAGGCCTTTGATTACACTGAAAGCTGGGGCTCTGCAGGTGGTCTGGAATATTACCATTTTCCGGTCGACTCCTGCAACACAATTAGAGAGGAAGAAATACCGCATCCATTGGGTATACTGGGCCCAGTCTTCCACACCTGCATCAAAGGCTTCTAGTCTTCCAAAAAGCTGTATTTTTAAATCCTCATCAACTTTATTCTCGTGCTGAGGAATTCAAATGCACTCTGGAGGTCCAGAATTGCAGCTGTAGTTCTTTCTCATTGCCAGTATCCAAGCTGAGGAGACCCGAGCAGGTGATTCAAACAGAGGTTTATTTATAACCAGAAGAAAAGGCCAAAATTGCAGCACACAGCACATGGGTCCCAACCGGGACTACTAACCATGCCGGTCCCAATCCAGGCCGGCTTTTAAGGGTTGGTTCTAAGTGCCCCAGCTGATGGGCCTCCGTCATTGTTGCATTAACTCACACTTTTACAGATGGAATTCCATCTGCTGCTTTGTGCCCACTCAACCAAACCATTGATATAATTCCGGAGCCGGCAGCTATCCTCTTCACCATTAACTACCCGACCAGTTTTTGTATCTTTCCATCTTTCATCTGCAAGTTTTCCTATCATGCCTCCCAGATTCATGTCTAAATCATTCATTATACAATAAACAGCATGGTCCCAAACACTTGTGGAGCCTTGTGGAACCTTTACACTTTGTTTCCTGTCCCTGAACCAAATTTGGATCCAACTTGTCACCTTCCATTGTATCCGACAAGATCTTAGTTTTAGAAACAGTCTGCCATGTGGGACATTGTCAAGTGCCTTGCTAAAATCCATGTAGACAACATCCACTACACTACCCTTATCAATCCTCCTTGTTACTTTCTCAAAAAGTGTCATTAAGATGGGACCACAACTTTTCACAATCTACATTAATGATCAGGAAGAAGGAACTGAAGGTACTATTGCGAAGTTTGCAGATGATACAAAGATCTGTAGAGGGACAGGTAGTATTGAGGAAGCAAGGGGGCTGCAGAAGGATTTGGACAAACTAGGAGAGTGGGCAATGAAGTGGCAAATGAAATGCAATGTGGGAAAGTGTGAGGTTATGCACTTTGGAAGGAGGAATTTTGTGGTAGTAGTGAATGTGGTAGTATGTATTGGGGGTCATGTGGGACTGGAAGCCCTAATGTCATTGGCTGACAGATCCCGGGTCCTGGTTGGCCGTTGACCTCAAGCTCCGCCCTGAAGGCGGAGTATAAGAAGCCGGAGTCTTCCCCCGCAGGCCAGTTTACTATCGAGCTGCTGGGGAACAGACACGCCTAATAAAGCCTCATCGACTTCACTCTATTCGTCTCATGGAGTCTTTGTGCGCTACAAATTTAGGCACAGACTATTTTCTAAATGGGAAAATGCTTAGGAAATCAGAAGCACAATGGGACTTGGGAGTCCTTGTTCACAATTCTCTTAAGGTTAACGTACAGGTTCAGTCGACAGTTAAGAAGGCAAATGCAATGTTAGCATTCATGTCAAGAGGGCTAGAAAACAAGAGCAGGGATGTACTTCTGAGGCTGTATAAGGCTCTAGTCAGATCCCATTTGGAGTATTGTGAGCAATTTGGGCTCTGTATCTAAGGAAGGATGTGCTGGCCTTGGCGAGGGTCCAGAGGAGGTTCAAAAGAATGATCACTGGAATGAAGAACTTGTCGTATGAGGAACGGTTGAGGACTCTGGGTCTGTACTCGTTGGAGTTTAGAAGGATGAGGGGGGATCTTATTGAAACTTACAGGATACTATGAGGCCTGGATAGAGTGGACATGGAGAGCATGTTTCCACTTGTAGGAAAAACTAGAACCAGAGTACACCATCTCAGACTAAAGGGATGATCCTTTAAAACAGAGATGAGGAGTAATTTCTTCAGCCAGGGGGTGGTGAATCTATGGAACTCTTTGCCGCAGAATGCCATGGAGGCCAAATCACTGAGTGTCTTTAAGACAGAGAAAGATAGGTTCTTGATTAATAAGGGGGATCAGGGGTTATGGGGAGAAGGTAGGAGAATGGGGATAAGAAAATATCAGCCATGATTGAATGGCGGAGAAGACTCGATCGGCCGAGTGGCCTAATTCTGCTCCTATGTCTTATGGTCTTATAAGTTATTAAGACACGATATTCCCTGAACAAAGCCTTGTTGACTATCCCTGATTAATCTTTGCCTTTCTAAGTGATAGTTTGTACTGTCTCTCAGAATTGTTTCCTAAATGTCTTTGTAGTGGGAAAGTGGTACTTCCAGTGGTAGTAGGAGCGGTGTACTCCACGATCATAACCTCCGACCACGCTCTATCTACATGGATGTGAGATTGAAGATGAGCTGGGCCCAACGCCTCTCATGGAGCGTGGACACGGCCTTCATGGCCAATAAGGCATTCTGCTAAAGGATATCACAGGCCATTGGTGGGTACGATACCAACAACCAGAACGGGGAGGTCTCACCCTCCATGTTCTGGGAAGCAATGAAGGCTGTGATAAGGGGGGAACATATTGCATATAAGGCATGCAAAGATAGGAAAGAGATGGCAGCTAGAAACAGCTGGGTGCCTCTATACTGGAGGTGGACCGGCGATTTTCCACGTCCCGACCTTAGAGCTACTGGCCAGAAGAAAGAAGCTACAAATGGACTTTGACTTGTTCTACCATGAGGAAAGCAGTGCACCAGCTCCGCCAGACATGGGGGACCCTTTTACAAACATGGAGACAAGGCCAGCCACCTGTTGGCTCAGCAGCTGAGAAAGCAGGCAGCCATGAGGGAAATAGTTCATGTTTGGGACAGCTAGTCGCCTCGCCAGAAAGGGTCAACGAGTCCTTCAAGATCTTAAAGTGCTCCCTGCCAACACCACCCACACAAACTTCAATATCGTTGATACACAAAAAGGACCTGAGAGCAGGTCCTATAGGTCCATCTTGCTACTCAGTGTGGACACAAAAATCCTGGCAAAAACCCTGACTAAGCAGCTGGAGAGCTGCTTGCCAAAGGTGGTTGCAGATGACCAGACAGGCTTTGTCAAGGGCAGGCAGCTAAAATCGAACATCAGGCAGCTGCTGAACATGATAATGACCCCATCTGGGGGGAGAACACCAGAATAATCATCTCCTCAGATGCAGAAAAGGCTTTCAACAAAGTCGAATGAAAGTATCTCAATGAGGTACTGAAGCAGTTTGAGCTCGAGTCAGGGTTCGCCTCTTGGGTGAAACTACTGTACTGCACTCCCATGGTGAGGGTATGGACAAACAACACCGGCTCTAAACACTGTCAGCTGCACAGAGGCATGAGGCAGGGATGCCCGCTGTCTCCACTGCTGTTTGCTCTGGCAATCGAACCACAAGCGATTGGCCTCAGAACGGCGAAAGGCTGGAGAGGTAGCCAAAGGGGGGACAGAGTTTCACTCTATGTGGATGACCTTCTCCTCTATATCTCAAACTACCCAGGCTGGCATGGAATCATGGTGCTCTGAAAGGAGGTTGGAGCCTTCTCGGGCTACAAACTCAATCTGAGCAAGGGTGAAGTCTTCCCGGTGAACCTGGGAGGGAGAGGGACAGAGCTGCCCCTACCATTCAGGCAAGCTCAAACCAAATTCCGCCACTTGGGGATCCAATTAACCCACGACTGGACACGGATCCACAAATGGAACGTGACAAGTCTGGTGGAGAAAGTTAAAAGGGACCTGTAGAGGCGGGGCTCACTCTTACTCTCGCTAGTTGGTAGAGTACGGGCGTTCTAAATGTAAGTACTGCCCAGGTTTCTCTTCCAGGTCAAATCCCTCCCGATCTACATCCCCAAGGCCTTCTTCAACACAGTGGATAAAGTAATCATGACGTTTGAGTGGGGGGGGGTGGGGGGTGGGGGTGGGGGGAGAGGGGGGGGGGAGAGAACTTGAGGATCCCACATCGAAGAAGTATGGGAGCCCTGGCCATCCCAAACCTACAGTTCTACCACTGGACAGCCACAGCAGAAAGAGTGAGGGGATGGGTGAAGGAACCAGGAGTGGAATGGGTGAGGATGGAGGAGAGTTCCTGCACAGGGTCATCCCTCCAAGCCCTAGCCATAACCGCACTCCCATTCCCCCTGACCAAGTACTCAAGAAGCCCAGTGGTAGTAGCCACGCTCCAAATGTGGTACCAGATGAGACAGCACTTCGCTCGAACCGAAATGTCTACAATGGCTTCCATCTGTAACAACCACAGGTTCACACCCGCAACAATGGATGTCATCTTCAAAAGGTGGAGGCAGGACGAGGGGACACTGATGGTTAGGGCCATGTATACAGACAACAGAATAGCAAACCTGGAGGAACGCACGGAAAGGTTCCAGCTACCACAGGGAACTGAAATGAGACATCTACAGATCTAAAACTTCCTCCGTCGAGAAACAACGACAAACACCCCAGATACCAAGACATCTGCAGGTTGAGGGACTGCTGGATACGGGACCTAGGGAAGGGAAACTGTGGGGACTTGTGCGGGCGACTGCTGGGGGAGGTACACGCAACCCTGGATGAAACAAGGGGAAATGAGAGGAGGAACTAGGCATAGAGTAGGGGGAGAATTCTAGATCGAAGCACTGCACAGGGCGATCTCCACCTCCACGTGCACAGGGTTAAGCGTAACGCAGCTAAAGGTGGTCCACAGAGGCACCGAACCAGAACCCAAATGAGTAGTTTATTTCTGGAGGTGCAGAAATAATTGAAACGGTGCCAGGAAGACCTGGCCTTCTACACGCACGTGTTCTGGGCCTGTCCCAGGCTTGTCGGGTTCTGGACGACCTTCTGTGAGACAATATCCAAGGTCATGAGGGTGAGAATGGAGCCATGCCCAAAAGTGGCGGTCTTCGGGTTCTCAGAGCAGCGAGAACCCTTTATGGGGCGGGGGACCGGCGCCCTAGCTTTTGCCTCCCTGATCGTCCACTGGAGAATCCTGCTTGGCTGGCGATCGGCATCACCGCCCTCGCTTCCCTCGGGTCTCGAGCTTCTGGAACAAACAGTCCCATCCATAGCCAGGGGCTACATGAGGGATTGTCAGCGAGCATCCAGTACCTGCAGGTACAGTTGGAGGGGTCCAACCCCATGCAGCAGCAGGAGGTGCGGCCGATAATGCGTTCCACCCAGGCCAACACCACAAAGGTGGCGTCCGAGGTGGAGGCATTGGGGGCGACGGTTTCGGCCTATGGGTCAACACTCCAAGGCCTGAGGTACTGGCCGAGGCGCAGGACAGGGTTGCCGTCTCACAGGCGACCATATCCTAGAGCCACCTGGAAATCGCAGCGGTACTCCTGAACGTGGCCGAGTCACAGTGGGCCATGGCTATGATCATCAGCGGTATTGCCCAGGTGCTGGCCAACGTGGTGCAGACACAGAGGGAGGTGGCTCAGAACCAGAGGAAGGTGGCTGATTTGACACAAGCTCAGAAGGTGGTGGCACAGTCACAGCATGATGTGGCGCAGTCCCAGACGGAGATGGTCCACTCCCTGTGCTCCATGGCCACGAGCGTGCGGACCCTGGTCGAGACCAGAGCAGGCCTGCAGGACTGGCAGCGTCAGATGGTGGGGGAGCCTCAGGGGATAGCTCTCCCTGCACCCCTATCCCCTGGAGTAGCCCGGGGTCCATCGGGCACCCCGAGGGAGGAGGAGGTGATGGGGCCCGTACTGGTGACACCCACAGAGAAGATGTTGGAACACCGCAGCAACTCGGACTCGCCCCTCCTGTCCCTGGTGCATCTGGTGAGCAGCGGGCAGAATGGGGCGGCACCATGCCACCTGGACACCCGATCAGCGGCCTTGCCCATCCAGGCTCGGTTGCCGCAGAAGACGCCCCCCCCCAACGGGGACCCAGGTCACAGGGCTGGAATCACAGCAGGCCACTTCCACTCCTGCTGTTCCATTTGGGGATCCACCTAGACGTAGCGTTAGGACCTGTAAGGCCAGAAAGCTAGACAACAATTACGTTGGCATGGGTGCAGGGCACAGTTTGGTTATAGGGGCTAGGGCACAAATCTGTATATATTTGTTCACATTAAACACCTGTTACCACTGCCTCGGTGCTCTGTCAGATGGGGGTAAGGGCTTGACTGGGCTAGATGGAGTAGGAGGGAGGGATGGGTGGATGTTGTGGGGGAGAGGGGGGAATGGGCAGACCCTGTGGGTGCCCCAGGCTCCCTACCCCTCTACCCATCCTGACCATCCCCACCTCCGCTACCCCAAGGATCCGATGGGACCATGTGGATGGAATTGGCAACTCGCATGCATGTGTCACCCTGGTGGAGGGCGGAAAGGGCTCCCGTGGGCAGGAGTCAGACGTTGTCAAATGATGCGGAGCTCATTGCAAAGTGGGTTGTCATCATCCTCCATCCCATGGACAAGACCCGCTGTTACTGCCAACCCAGGGCCCCCAGCCCGTAGTGGGACAGGTATGTATCATGGAGGGAGTTGTAGGCAGAGTGTGGCCAGAGGGGAGGGTAGCGGGGTGGTTGGGGAGTGAGGGAGTGTGGGGTTGGGATGTGGAGTCTGTGTCCAGGCACCTGAACCGCATCTTCAGGAGACCGACTGCTCTATCGCGCCCCTGGTTGCTGTATGGGCATCATTGTGGTGGGTCTCCGTGTTGGTCTGTGGTCTCGGGATAAGGGTCATCAGCCACGACCGCAGTTGATAATCCCAGTCACCCAGGAGCCAACCCCCAGCCGGGGGAGGGTCCTAGAACAAGTCAGGAATCGTCGAGTGTGGCAGGATAAAAGAGTCGTGCACACTGCCCGGGTATCGAGCACAGACGTGTATGATGCACAGCTGATGATCACAAATCAGCTGCACATTCATTGAGTGGTACCCCTTTCGGTTTGTGTACAGCGGCCTATCATGTGCAGGTGCTCGTAGGGGGACATGCATCTCGTCGATCACCCCCTGGACCCGGGGCATCCCGTCAATGGCGGCGAACCCCGCTGGCCGGCCATCCTGGTGGGTTCGGTCCACATCAAAGTGGATGTATTGAGGCCCCTGGGCATATAGGGCCTCCATGACTACGCCGATGCACCTGTGCACCAAGGTCTGTGGCATCCCAGACAGATCCCCACTCAATGCCTGGAAGGAGCTCGTGGCATAGAAGTTCAGGGCAACCGTCACCTTGACGGCCACTGGGAGCAGGTGTCCTCCGCCATGCCGCCAGGTGGCAGGTGTGCCATCATCCGACTGATATGTCACACTGGCTTTTTCAGCTCAGCCAGAGTCTTCGACGGCATGCCCGGTCCGGCAGGTCCTCGAATGACAGGTGCTGCCAGTACACACGAGGCCTGATGTGGCGCCTCCTTGACACCTCCTCCTCCTCGGCCTGTTGGGCAGCCGGCTCTCCAGCCTGGACGGCTGCTTTCTATTCCGCTGCTCCCCACTCCACTACTACAGCTTCCTCCTCCTCGAGCAGCTCCAGCTCGTACAGCCGCAGCGCATCCCCCAGGGCTGCGGCGACTAGGAGGAAGGCCAGCATTGCTGGTTAAATTCCAATATCCATTGTCTGCAAGGGGTGAATGGCCGACATGTTAGCATGGTGCATACCACCGTGCCCAACCAGGTCCACCAGGCTACATGGTGGCCCAGGTTGACACTGCAGGCTCCGACCCACATGTCCCTACCCACTCCCCCCCTTCCCCGCACCTCTGGCCCCGTCGATTGGCTGGCACCATGGGGGCTTCTGGCCCTGATGCCTGTTGAATGGTAAAGACAAACCATGGTTGCACCTCCTGTGCCAGTGGTACTGCCAAAAGCCATTGGCCATGTCTATAACTGAAAACGACTCGCGTTCTGGTGTTAAAACATTAAAAATGGTGGAAGGGTCAGCTAACAAAGGGGCTTCCTTATCAATTCACAGGTTCGCCTTCCTGTAGTCAACGGTCAGGCGCCATGAGCCATTTGCCATTTTTACAGGCCAAACTGGGTGATTTGATGAGCTGTGTGTTTTAATCAGTACACCCCTTTCCTCTAGTTGCTTTAATATAGGTAATATTTGTTTTGTTACCTGTGTGGTAGGTAACATGTGCTACTCAATCCTTGGTTAAAGATGAGGTATTCTGAATCTCGATGAAGAAGTTTCAAACTCATCCAGTAGTAACAAAAGGTTTATTGAGTAACGATAACAATAATTGTGTGAGTGCTTTACCTTAACTTTGATATTAGTGATGAGGTTAGCAAGATCTAACTACAGTAACTATACGTAACTCCACTAGCCATCTGGACTAGTCTGCGATTGCCCTGGTCACAGTGCACCCAAGAGAGGGTGAGAGACCCAATGTGGTTGCCTTTTATACCCCTGTTGGTCTGGCCCTCTATTGATCATGTGGTGCTACTGATTACACATTAAGCCCTTGTGTACATGCACACATAGAGATCACTACATCCACCTTTTTTCATGTTACCTATTTTCTGTATGTTGTAAAGAAAATTGAACAAACATAATGGATGCAGTTTGCAAATGCATAACATAAAATCAATGAGTTAATCCGTCAAATGTTAATATATTTAGTCTCATTTATGGGCTGTTTAGCACAGGGCTAAATCGCTGGCTTTGAAAGCAGACCAAGGCAGGCCAGCAGCACGGTTCAATTCCTGTAGCAGCCTCCCCGAACAAGCACGGAATGTGGCGACTAGGGGCTTTTCACAGTAACTTCATTTTGAAGCCTACTTGTGACAATAAGCGATTTTCATTTCATTTTCGTTTCTTAGGTTTTTCGCTTGCATGAAACAGGTAGACAAATGATGTTATGTACAAGTTGTGATGATCTTGATGATTATACAAAGCCAATCAATATTTATGAGTCCAATCTTAATAAAAAAAAAAAAAAATTGTGTGTCCATACTTTATGAATTTGTTCAGTCGAGTTGCTTTCTTCTTCTGTTGTTGAAGTGGTGATGTTGATATTGTTATTTCTTTGTGAACATCATCAGTGTTCCTGTGTTTAAGTAACCAAGAAATCATCAATAAGGTGCTTGAATGATCGCATCACGTTGTTGTCTGATTTACACTTTTTTTCTATGCCTGTGGTATTGATTCTGTATGTCATCTTTGTTGTTTGACCTGGACTTTTTCTTGTGTTTGTGGTATTGATTCTGTATGTCATCTTTCGTGAAAGCTGGTTTGCTTGTTTGGTCTGAAGCAGATGTGAATTCGTGAAATTCTTTGTCATGCCATGGCATGTTTGTAGTCATGTCATTGTTTCGCAGTGTGCTATAGCATTGTCCTTCACGTGCAGAATTGTACCATGTTGTACAGGTCGTTGTTTCATTGTTGTTGTTGCTGTCGTTTCTGTCTTTGTTGTTTTTGTTATCGTTCTTGTTGTTGTTTTTGTCGTGCTTGTTGATTCTGTTTTTGTTGTTTTCACTTTTGTTCTTGTTGTTTTTCTTGTCGTGCTTGTTGTTCCTGTGATGCTTCTTGTTGCTTTTGTCTTTCTTGTTGCGCTGCATGTTGTTTTTGTTGTTGCTGTTGTTGTTCTTGTTTCTGCTGTGCTTCCTGTGGGTTTTGTTGTTCTTGTTGTGCTCAGTGAGTGTTCCGTGTGGATGATTTGAGTCATTGTCACAGTTATTGGTGTCAGTGTCCTTTGTGGTATAGGCTACATGGAGCGTTGCTTCTTGAGAATTGTGAGAATGATCTGATGTTGCATTGATGTTGGTGATATCAGTCATTTGTGGTGGATTTGATTCTTCTTCTTTGCTTCCTTGGTACTCCTCTTCCAGAGCCATTTCTGGTTCACTTGAATCATCATTGGTTTCTTGGTGCTCCTCTCCTGGAGTCAAATTCTTCACGATTTCATTCTCTTGTGGGTCTTGGTGCTTCTCTTCTGGAGTCAAAATCTTCAAGATTTCTATTGACGTGGTCTCTCTGGACTCTTGGTGCTCCTCTTCTGGAGTCAAAATCTTCAAGATTTCTATTGACGTGGTCTCTCTGGACTCATGTGTAGCCCTGCTCTGATTGTTGAGTGCTTCTGTACAGACAAGCTGAGATCTGTCAGTCTCGCTGTGATCCTGCGCATCCTGTATGCCGATTGTGATCACATTGTCACTATTCTCACATGCAGTGGATAGACATTCAGTGTCTTCTTGTTGGTTAAATGAGCTGGGTAGACTTTCATAGTCTTCTTCTGGTGGCTTAAATAAGCAGGCCAGACTTTCATAGTCTTTTTGTTGTTCACGTGAGCTAGGTAAACTTTAATAGTCTGCTGCTGGTTGCTCAGATAAGGTGGATAGACCTTCATAGTCTTATTCATGCATGGCATTCGCTATGGAGTGTTTGCTTGCTTCCATTTTTGAGTCTGTCAACGAGCTGTCTGCGGAGGCTTGCGTCGCGCTCTCTGTGTCTGCACCATTGTGTCGATGCCCTCAGCAATGCTCCTCAGTGATTGGGCCATGCTCTGCAGTGCCTCATCCATTCCCATCTGAGACCAGGACATGTCCCACAGCACCTCATCAAGATTGGCCAGGTAGTGGGTCACGTCCACCAGCAAGTCAGACATTCTATCGGGGCCCACAGCCATGGTCGTCACCAACTGTGTGACGCCATGAACACTTCCACTGATGCACACACCTCGATGGGCAACATTAGTGGTCAGGCAAGAGAGCAGTGGGAGGTCTGCTGGATCCCAGGATCCAACTGGGTCGCAGATAGATGCTGAGCCAATGGAGGGGCTATCCCTGAGCTGATGGAGACATTAGAGAGTGGCCGGAACATTCAGAGGCAGATGTTAGCGACACTCAAGCAGATCCATAGCCGATTGGAGGAGTCCCATCGGCTGAAGGACCTGCGGGAGAATGGACATGTGGTCAGTGGAACTCACATTTGACAGGTCCTCCGAGTGGGGCCCGGTGGATCCTCACCTCTGCAGCATGTGCCAACATCTGCCTTGGTGACCGCTCTGTTCCCAGCCACCTCTGTCACCACCAGGGCCCATTCCTTGAAGGTCGTGAGGATTCTTATTTTTATGTCCGGCAACCCTCTGCCAGTCTGGGCCCTCTCCCGGCGATTGTGGGAGATCTTCTCCTGCGGAGGCGCAGAGAAGGCATCGTTAACCACACATGCGGTTCACAGTGGCTGAGGCGGGGTGCGTGGTCGTGAAGGAAGCTTTTGGGGGAGCTGAATGGGGTGAAGGGGATAATGGGGGGAGCACAAGAAGGGTTGTGGGGGGGCTTCTCGACTGGGGACGGGAAGGTTTCGGGCAGGGAGGGGGTCAACTCACTCGTGCTTCCCGGTTTAGGTCTTTGACTTTCTTGCAGAGCTGGAGGCCAGCCCTCCTGGTCATGCTTCCCAAGCTGACGGCCGCTGTCACTTCATCCCAGGAAGCACTGGCTGCCCTGTGGCTCACCCGCCCAAGCTGACGGCTGCTGCCACTTCATTCCAGGAAGCCCTGGCTGCCCTGTGGCTCACCCTCAGAGACCCTCGGGGAAACAGGACGTCCCTCATGGCCTTGATTGCATCTAGGAGCCCCCCCAGATCCACATCCCCAAATCTTTGGACCGGAGGTCTCGGCGCCATGGCTGCAAGCTGAATAGGATTGGCTGTGCAAGTGCTGTTTAGGTGCTGCTCAACCTTGTTAGCGGGGCGTCTGGCGAGCGCGGTCAGAGCTGGCGAGCCGTCATTTACGGCTGAAGCCTGTGGGGCCTCATTAAGTGGACCAATTAAATTTGTATTCCATTGCCGGCATCGCCAGGCTGAGGTCTGGGAAGCTCGCGGCAGTTCCTGTTCGCTACCCAACTGAGAAATCTTTCCAGAGAATTGAGCCCGTAGTGTTTCCCCATCTCTCAATGAGATGGCAGCTTCTGCATCACCTTGATCCACAGTGATGCTGTTTCAGTATTGAAGCTGCACTGTGGGAAACAGTCAAACTCTTTCCATGTCTGACAACAAAATTAATTGATGAATGCAGCTCCAACAGTACCTAAGATGATTGACACCAGACAGGACAAAGCAACCCACTTGATAAGCATCGCATCCATAAACATCCACTCTCTCCAACACCAAGGCTCAGTAGCAGCAGTCCCAAAAGACTCACTAACCACTGAGAAAATATCTTCACCTCTGTCCTAAGTAGGCAACCCCTTTTTTAAATAGTGATCCCGAGTTCTAGATTCTCCCACAGAGGAAAATATCGATTGCACATCCATGGTGTGAAAGATGCACTGCACGAGCTCACTAAGGCACCTTAAACAGCATTTTCCAAAGCCGTGACCATGCCATCTAGGAGGGCAAAGACAGCAGTCACATGGGAACATCGCCACCTGCAAATTACCACAGCCACCCACCATCCTTCTGTGGAAATATATCACCGTTCCTTCACTGTTGCTTGGTCAGAATCTCAGAATATCCTCCCTGATAACATTATGGGTGTACCTACACTACATGGACTGCTGTGGTTCAGGAAGGCAGCACATCACCACTTTCTCAAGAGCAATTTGAGATAGGAAATAAATGCTAGCCTTGCCAATGACACCCACATCTAATGAATTAATAAAAAACAAAATTAGGCCGATTTCCTTTTGACCACACAATGAGAATCAGGGATAAGTTGGTTACTGTCTAATACAATGATGTCCACTTTAATCAGGTTAATGTTCATTCTTTGTACCTTATTAAACAGCTCTCTCCATTTGGATCAGACTTACATGCTGTGAGATTTTGGAGACATTTCCACAGCTTCCATGTGAGAGTTCCTATGGTGAGAGTTTCACCTACACTCAATTCTGTCACAGTTTATGAACTGTTAGACTTTGTCTCTTTTCACATCTTAGTTTACAGTCTGAAATAAGTTTGATTTGGAAATCTGTAATAAATACAAGACATTAAAGCTCTATGTGCACTTTATTCCATAAAGAAAATCAAACCTTACAGTACCTGTTTGAACGTGACCAGCAGTTGTAATCTGAACCTTGTTGTCAGCTTGTCTCTTCCCGGAGAGGGGATCACAGAGATTGATAATCTTCATATTTAAGCTCTAAAACCATGAATATACGTGACCATTGGTTTCCTGTTAACCGTGAACGATTCATTTTCCCATCACATTGTTATAGTGAGATGAGAAAGAAGCTCTGTGTAAAATGAAGAGGTGCAATAAACCAGGAAACCACTTGTCACCACAGCTCTCATCGCTGACAGCAGAAGATACACGTTCCAATTCTGCTGGGTGTTTGCTGAGGTTTCCATGGGTCAAAACAAGGTCACAAAGTGCTGATTATTTTTTTAATCTGAATTTTTATAACGCATAACTATGGACACTTTATATTAACCCTTGAATTTCTGCATAGACATTCAGCAGGTTCCGTATTTTGTGAAATTTGTGCTTTAAAAGCATCAGAATCTGATGAGTAAATGAGAATGGGACAGTGAAGTGACAACACTTTACTCTCTGTAATTCCATAATGACCTCTGTCTCGGACAATTAACAATCATTCAGGTTAAGTCCACAAACTGTGCTTCACCCTCAGAATTGGGATAAAAGTGGAATGTGTGTTTTGCTATGTGGTCAGCAAGTGGCCTCTTGGTCTGCCTTGTCTGTTCTGACTTGCTGAAGCAGAAATTGTCTCTGTGCCACTCCCCAGCCTTCTCCCTATAACCGTGTGCATTCTTCCTTTTCAGTTAATGATCCAATTCCTGCTGAATGCCTCGATTGAACCTACCTCTGCCAACTCTCATGCAGCGCTATCCAGATCCTAACCTCTCGCTGCAGAGAAATAGTTTTCCTCATGTCACCATTGCTTCTTTTTCCAATTACCTCCAATTTGTGCTCTCTGCTTCTCGGTCCTTCCATCGATCGGAAGAGTTTCTTCCTGTTTACTCTGTACATACCTCTCATAATGCCCTGCCCTTTGGGCAGCACGGTAGCATTGTGGATAGCACAATTGCTTCACAGCTCCAGGGTCCCAGGTTCGATTCCGGCTTTGGCCACTGTCTGTGTGGAGTCTGCACATCCTCCCCGTGTGTGCGTGGATTTCCTCTGGGTGCTCCGGTTTTCTCCCACAGTCCAAAGATGTGCAGGTTAGGTGGATTGGCCATGATAAATTGCTCTTAGTGTCCAAAATTACCCTTAGTGTTGGGTGGGGTTACTGGGGTATGGGGATAGGGTGGAGGTGTTGACCTTGGGTAGGGTGCTCTTTCCAAGACCCAGTGCGGACTCGATGGGCGCAATGGCCTCCTTCTGCACTGTAAATTCTTTCATTCTATGAAAACCCTTCTGGCAGGATTCGCGACTTAAGTTGCTGGTGCGCCGTAAATGCGCGGCGTGACGACCCGGAAGTGCGGGGGTCACTCATGCGCACTAAAAGCGTGTGCCGTTTAAACTCCCAACCGTTTGTTTTTTGTCAGATTGAAATCCTGTGCTGCTAAATGAAAACGTCTAACAATTGGTAGCAAAGGATGATTGCTGTGTAAATGTGAAGGGTTGAAAGATACAACTTTTCCAGGGCAACGCGGTAGCATTATGGATAGCACAATTGCTTCACAGCTCCAGTGTCCCAGGTTCGATTCCCGGCTTGGGTCACTGTCTGTGCGGACTCTGCACATCCTCCTCGCGTGTGCGTGGGTTTCCTCCGGGTGCTCCGGTTTCCTCCCACAGTCCAAAGATGTGCAGGTTAGGTGGATTGGCCATGCTAAATTGCCCATAGTGTCCAAAAATTGCCCTTAGTGTAGGGTGGGGTTGCTGGGTTATGGGGATAGGGTGGAGGTGTTGACCTTGGGTAGGGTGCTCTTTCCAAGAGCCGGTGAAGTCTCGATGGGCCGAATGGCCTCCTTCTGCACTGTAAATTCTATGTTTATGTCTTAATCAAACCATGGAGTGAGTGAGAAAAGAAAAAAAAAGGAACATATGGCTGAACCGAGGATAAAGATGGCTGGATGTGATTATCCTCCCTTATTTTCTGAAAGGGAATTGTACGACCAATGGAGAAGTGCAGTAGTTATGTGGACTAAGGTAAATGCTTTGGGAAAGAGAAAACAAGGTATGACATTGGCTCTTTCTCTACCATATGGCAGTAAAATCCAAAACAAAGTGCTTTCTGAGCTGGAATTGGAAGAGTTAGACTCAGAAGAAGGTCTGGAGACTTTATTACATTATATGTATAAGATTTATAAGAAAGATGACTTGTTAAGTGCGCATGAAGCATGGTCGGATTTTGATAAGTTCCGGAAAATGGAGGATATCTCCATGGAAGACTATATAATGGAATTTGGCAGACTATATAAAAGGCTGCAGAAACACAACCTGGAATTTCCAGTCTGTGTTGGCCTTTAAATTACTTGACTGTGCTAGAGTGAGCAACATGGATAGGCTCCTGGTTTTGACAGGAGTTCAGTTTACTGATAAGGATACCTTATTCGAACAGATGACAAAAGCTTTACAAACATTTCTGGAGAAACATTCGATTCCGATGGCTCTGATGACCCAAATAGGTCAGCCTGCAATAAGGCAGAATATGGAAGATACGCTACTAACAGGATGGCGAAATCGTATGGTTATGAACAGGGCTCAAGACTATAGAAGGAGACCGAGACAAGGAAATTATGAAGACAGAAACCCAGTTAGAACCTGCAATAGGAAGATGAACCCCAGAAATGCACAGGGCATGATAAATCGATGTTTTCGTTGTGACTCTCAATACCATTATGCTTTCAAGTGTCCAACTCGTTATGATAGAGTGTTTGAAACGTCACATTACATGGAAGAGTCAGAAGAGGAAAAAGATAGTGACCAGAAAGAAGGCATTGTCCTATTGACAAGCAGTTTTATGCCGGTAATGAGGGAGTTGGTTGCAGAATCCTTCAACTGTGCTGTATTGGACAGTGGCTGAACATCTACTGTGTGTGGAATTGACTGGTTAAAATGTTACCTGGAGTCTTTGAATGCTGAAAATCGTAACAAGGTTAAGGAATTTGAAAGTTCCACAAGTTTCAGGTTTGGGGATGATAATACTCTGAAGTCGCTGAAAAGAGTGGTGATCCCTTGCAATATTGCCGGAGTGAATCATTTCATTAGCACGGATGTTGTATCAAGTGAGATACCTTTGCTTCTGAGCAGACCGTCGATAAAGAAAGCACACATGAAACTAGATATGGAACAGGATAAGGCAACAGTTTTTGGAAAGATGGTGGACTTACAATTTACACAGTCGGGACACTATTGTATTCCATTACTGAAAAATAATATTTCAAGTAGAGTGGTTAAGGATGTGTTAATGGCAGTTGAAAATGGGGCTTTATCTGATAAAAAGCTTGTGGTATTAAAGCTGCACAGGCAATTTGCACATCCGTCTCTTCGGAGGCTGAAAAAATTTATTAAAGGATGCAGGGGTAAGAGATGACGACTATACTAAACTGATAGAACAGGTTAGTGACCGCTGTGAAGTTTGTAGGAAGTACAGAAGGACATCAGCACGACCGATAGTAACCCTACCTTTGGCCAGGGATTTTAACAACATTGTGGTCATGGACCTTAAGATCTGGGATAAGACCAATAATATATTTATTTTGTATTTTGTAGATTTAGCAACCAGGTTTAGTCAATCAACGATTGTACGAAGTAAAGAAAAGAGAGTAATTCTGGATCAAATCGTGGAAAAATGGATAGGGACAGGAATGGGTCCACCGGCAAAATTCCTTACGGACAATGGGGGAGAATTTGCTAATGATGAGTTTAGGGATATGTGTGAAGGCATGAATATCAGAGTTATGAATACGGCTGCAGAAAGCCCATTTAGTAATGGTGTCTGTGAAAGAAATCATGCTGTCATCGATGACATGCTTCGGAAAACTTTGGCAGATCGACCAAATTGCAGGCTAAATTCAGCTTTAGCATGGGCAGTACATGCAAAGAATTCATTACAAATAGTTTGGGGCTATAGTCCTTATCAATTAGTGTTTGGTAGAAATCCTAAAATTCCGTCCATTTTGGATGACCAGCTTCCAGCTTGGGAGGGGACTACATTTAGCTCTGGTTTTGCGTAACATTTAAATGCATTACATAGCAGTAGAAAAGCTTTTTTGGAAGCAGAAGTCTCTGAAAGAATTCGCAGAGCTTTAAGACATAACATACGGCCATCAGATGCCGTTTTTCACCAAGGAAGCATGGTATACTATAAGAGAGACAATTCTAATGAATGGAAAGGCCCAGGGAAGATCATAGGCATAGATGGCAAAACAATTATTTTGCAACATGGTATTCAAACTGTTAGGGTACATTCATCATAGATAATGGGTACAGATTACAAATTTTCAAATTTAGACAGAGCAGACAGACACGACGAGGAACCAGAGTCATCTGGTACGCATGTGTTACAGAACTATGAGGACCAATTAACTGATATAGACAGGGTTTCTGTGGAGGTACACAACACTTCTGATGAATTAGAACAGGCCATTTTTCTGAAAGGACAACTGCCAAAAGTTGATACAAAAGTGACATACTTGCCTGAAGGGTGTAGTCGATGGAAGGATGCAACTGTTATTAGTAGAGCAGGGAAGGCCACTGGAAAGTATAAACATTGGTTGAATGTACAGCATTCAGGGGAAGGAGTCAAGACAATGGATTGGGAAAACAAAGTTCAAAAATGGAGGGCACAGAAATGCAGTGCCAGTTCAGATAGTACATCGGATAGTGAACAGGTCCGCAGGAATAGGTCGAGAACTATTGAAAGGACATCCCACAGCAAAAGGGAAAGATCAAGCAGTAGCAATACAGAATGAGATACCAGGCTGGAGAGGGGACGTAGTTTATCAAAATCTTGGAACATGAGTAAGACTACGAATACTAATAGGAGTAGAAGCCCACATACACGTGAGATTTTGGTGGCTTTAAATAAATTAGATGAAAAAGTTATCAAATAAGCGAAACAGCAAGAATTGCATAGTTGGAGTGAATTTGGGGTATACACGGAAGTACCGGATAGGGGACAAAGAGCTCTATCCCACAGATGGATTTGCATGGAAAAGGTTCTTCCGGATGGAACTTATAAGGCAAAGGCCAGGCTTGTGGCAAGGGAATTTGAAGAAAACTTAGAAGATCAGGGTTTAAGGGTAGATTCACCTACAGCAGGAAAGGTTAATTTTAAAGATCTTCTTTTAGCCACAAAGGCATGGGAATGCAAATCTATCGATATGAAAGCTGCCTTCTTGTAGGGGCATCAGCTCCAGAGAGACATTTTTCTCCATCCTCCTAAAGAAGCAGCTAACACGGAAGGGGTATTCTGAAAGTTGAATAAATATGTATGTGGTTTAAATGTTGCATCTAGAGTCTGGTATTTTTCGGGAAGGTCAGTTTTGTTAAAGTTAGGCTGTTACCAGTTGAAAGTTGCTCCGGTAATGTTTTACTGGCACTATAAAGGGAACCTTTCTGGCATCTTTATGATGCATGTCAAATAATTCTTTGTGGGGTGGGACTAGTGATTTTGAAGCTATTGTAATCTCTGGTTTGAGGAAAGAATTCAGGGTTGGAAGTCAGGCTTCCGGTGCATTTAAATATATTGGACTGGAAATCGGACAGACTAAGTTCGGGGCAACTTTACGTCAGCAATCTTATTTGGAAAGCATCAGCCCAATAGCAATTAGTCATGGCTGGGTTTTCACAAAAAGATGCAAGGTTTCAAAGATGGAAAAAGAACAACTGCAAAGTTTAATTGGGCAACTGAATTGGTTAGGTAGACAGACTAGACCGGACGTGAGTTTTGATGTCTTAGAGTTGAGTACAAAAATGAATGATCCAAAAGTGGAAGACATAATAAGAGCAAATAAAGCGTTTGGCCAAACTAAAAATGCAGGAGTGTGATTTGTGGTTCCCGGTTTTAGGCGACCGTAGGCACTTCAAATTCATAGTTTATAATGATGCGTCCTATGCAAATCAAGCACAGGAGGTTTTATAATTTTCCTTTTGGGGAACAATGGTAAATGTTGTCCTCTTGTGTGGGAAACAAAGAAAATAAGGAAAGTGGTCGAAAGCACTTTGGCTGCTGAGACGTTAAGCTTTGTGGAAGCGGTGTATATGGCTTTTTATATCAGTATGATATTGACAGAAATTTTGGGATTAGTGGATTTGGGTAATATACCTATTGACTGTCACATTGACAATAAATCCCTGTGGGAAAATGTGCACTCTACAAAAAGTGTCAATGAAAAGAGGTTACGGATAGACATCGCAAGTTTGAAGCAGATGTTGAACAGAGGGGAAATAACAAAAATTAAATGGGTCGACAGGAGCTATCAACTGTCAGACTGTTTTACGAAAAGAGGGGCGAGTTCACAGAAGCTTTTGGATATTGTTAATGAAGGGCGCTTGTTTCTGTGACTGTTTTTTTTTCTCCTCCAAACAAAAAGAAAGGGGGGGAAATCATGTGTGTGTTTTGGATTTTCTTGAAATTTTGTTTTCACCTAATTTTTTTTTCTCCAAGGAAGGGGAGACTGTTAAGTAATGGGTTAAGATACATTGCAATTAGTTGTCTCATTTATGTTAAGCATCCATTAATTGACACTGATATGTAAAGGGGCTTCAGGTGGCCTCTGTCAGGTGATGTTGTTAGAGTTTTGTGCAGAGGCTGTTGGAAGGAAATAAATGGTGTTTGGTGAAAAGGAACAGGACATTTGACTCTTAATACAATGGTAATTAAAACGTATAACAAAAGGGACACAACTTTCCAGGACAGATGGCTCAGCGCCGAGCCACTGCGCCACAATGGTCAAGTCGCGATGAGCAAGAAATGCAGCAAATGTGGTTAGAAATCCCAACCATACATGTCGTCTGCGCCGCCACTGCCCCAACTTCCCGTCGTTGAGGAAAGCCTCCCAGTGTTACCACCGTCAGACAATGCTAGCTTACTAACAAACGCGCCAACGGAGCAGTAGGCAGGCAGGACCCATTACCATCCAGCACCACAAGCTCGGGCACGCAGTATGGACTGCAAATGCCTTTACGATATTTTCCCGGTGGCCCAGATGGCCAACCAATGCCCATGCATAGACCATGGACAAATGCAGAATTGATCTTATGGTTGAGGAAATGGGAAACCCTGAGATGGAATTAGAGAAAGCACTGGACCAACTTAAAACCATTGTTCTCTGCCACAAACCTAGCATTTTAGATGGAGAAATACTCATTAAGGCTTGGCTAAACGGTCGTTTCTAAGATTGTGAAATCAAATTCCAAGGTTTTAAAACCCATCGAGAGAGCCCAAATGCAGGACCAACCACGAGGCCACCTGTTAACTTTTGGACAGATTGCTGTAAGGCCCTCCACGAAACCTTCCCCCAAAAGACAAATTGGTCGAAGATAATGGAGGCTATGCAGAGAAAGGACGAAAACATTCAGGATTATGCCCAAAGGGTAGAGGGACTAAACTAAATTAATCTGTCTGGGCTGGAGACAAGAATCACTAACTAAAGTAGTCTCCATGCTCTGAGACTTAGAAGAAAGGAGGAAGGCATCTAAGAACAAAAATACAGTCCTGTTTGAATGAACTACTGGGCTTTTGGAAAAGGAAACGGGAGAATATGCCCAGTTTCCCCCAAACCAACACCACCAACCACAAAGGGGTCGATGGAGATTTAAACAAAGGGGGCCTCAGAGAGGATTCGAAGGTTACAGGGGACCATGCGGGACACAGACAGACAAAGAGGGCTGCCACACCTGTGGCCAACTAGGTCACTGGGCCAGGGATTGCCCACAGACAAGTCACAAGGGTTGTCACAACTGCAGACAACGAGGCCATTGGGTTATGGACTGTCCTCAACAAAAACCCCATTACCATCAGAATTGGAACCAGCATAATGGAAGAGGACTTGGGAGGGGTGGACACATACCAGGCGGCCTGCAGGCCAACTATTCGGTCCAGGATCCCTGGGGCAAGGAAGGTCACCAGGATTGAGCACTCAATTAGACCCAGTGGCGAGAGGCCTGCCGGGCTGCTTGCCAGCCCTAGCCACTGCATATTATGCAGTACAACAAGCCCAGCCGATCACCCTGAATCACCAGCCCACTCTCCATCTGCCCCACTCAGTCGAAATTCTCCTCACTAAATGCGCAACCCAGCTCCTGACTCTGGCACGGACAATTAGGTACGAGATAGAACTTTTAACAAACACTATTCTAACTATTAAGCCATGTACAACCTTCAACCCTGCTACCCTACTACCCAACACTGACGATGGCACACCTCACTGTTGTGAGATGGTTACCCACCTAGTAACTAAGCCACGCGCAGATCTCGACGAGGTACCCCTGACCAACCCCGAGTTAACATATTTTTAGATGGGTCAGCGCTCAGAAATCAGAAAGGAAAATGTTGCTCTGGCTATGCTATTGTGTCACCCCATGAAACCATAGAGGCAGCCACCCTTCCAGATAATTTTTCAGCTCAACAAGCTGAATTGTTTGCCCTTGTACGAGGCTGTATATTAGCCACTGGCAAGACCGTAAATATTTATGCGGATTCAAGGTGTGCCTTTGGAGTGGCCCATGATTATGGACAGAATTGGAAATTCAGGGGGTTTCTAACATCATCATGCTCAACTATTAAAAATGCAGAATTAGTAGACAATCTTATACGGGCAATTCAAAGCAATTGGCAATTTTAAAATGCCAGGCCCACACAAGATATAAAGACAAAATTTCAAGAGGAAATGGGAGGGCAGATGAAGCTGCAAAACAGGCAGAACTATCAGACACGTATGCGCAAATAACTGCCTATGTTTCAAGAGATACCAAGCCTGTTGATTCCCCACCTACAATTAATGATGTAGTAACCTTCCAGTCCCAGGCAAATCCTGATGAGGTTACAACTTGGGTACTAAATCAATGTACAAAGACGCCTGAAGGAGTATGGGTTCATCATGACGGCTGCATGGTGACACCCAAATCTTTACTCCCATAGATTGCCCGATGCGTTCATACATTCACACATGCGGCAAAGGGAGGTGGCAGACTATATTGCAAAAACATGGTATGCCCCAGGTATTTCAGCAAGTGCAAAACAAATTAGTAAACAATTTGCCACTTGCCAAACCATAAATCCGGGAAAAACGGAAAAAGTAGAGTCTGCCTCCCACCCAAATCCAACAGGACCTTTTCAAAGTTTACAATTGGATTTTATTGAACTACCCCCATGTATGGGTTTTAAATATGTTTTAGTAATTATAGATGAATTCTCTCTGTGGATAGAAGCTTTTCCATGTAAACACAATGATGCAACTACGGTTGCTCAGCTTCTATTAAAAGAAATTGTGCCCCGATTTGGCATCCCCGTACAACTATCAAGCGACAATGGGTCTATTATACGAGAAATGTGTAAAGCTCTACAAATTAACCAGCACTTTCACTGCAGCTGCAATCCACAGTCAGCTGGACTGGTGGAACGATACAATGGAGTTTTAAAAAATAAGCTAGCAAAGCTGTGCGATGAAACTGGACTAAAATGGGTTGAATTATTAACTTTGGCACTAATGGTAATAAAATCAGCAACCAACAGGACTATCGCCCCATGAGATTGCTATGGGGAGACCTCAGAGACTACCTTTCTCAGCACCATGCACGGCAAAGCAAATGGACATTCACAAGATGGACGAAAGTATGCTGAACTACTGTATTGCCCTAACAAAAAGCATTTCTAGATTTCATTTGCAGGTTAAGGAAGCCCAGGTGGATCCAGCAGAGGGAAAGTGCCATAGCCTCGAAACAGGAGACTTTGTATATATCAAGGCTTTCAAGAGGAAGACCAACCTACACCCAAGGTTTAAGGGTCCATTCCAGATTCTACTGACGCCCAACACCGCAGTGAAGGTTAAAGAGCGACCGACATGGATACACTCATCGCACTGCAAAAGAACCCCCGCCCTGGAAACTGGGGGACAGGATTGACAATGCTGGCAATTTTCTGCCTAATGGGACTAACTGGGACAATTACTGGACTACATATGAACACTTTCCTTCACATGTCATATGTATACACAAGAGGTGCCAACCTCTCTAACTGTTGTGTCTGTACCCATGTGCCGATACACAGTAAAGGGGGAATACCACTAAGACCTATCCCTTTACCACTAAGACCTAATTCACTAACAAGTGCTCCAGCAATAGAACTAACTTTGGTTTAAATCTCCATTGCTGGATTTGCACCTTTCAAAGGTGCAACTGTGCAGATAGTTTCCCCAGTTCCCTCTGGAACATTACTGGGATCTTCCTCCCAGGTAGCATTACTTTTATCCGTAGCAATATCAGTAAGGAACTGGTTCTGTGTGAGATTCTCTTCTTCTCAAATGGTTCAAGTGTTTTTTCACCTCCTTTCCTTGGACATCAATCTCACACGACACGGGACCTGTTCTGGCCACAACAGTTCCATGGATCCAATTCAGGCCAGCATGAAAATTGTTTATTTTTACCAAGTCGTCCACCTCAAATGCTTTCTCTGGTTCTTTGAGTCATGATGCTTCCTCTGTGCATTCTGTTTTGCCTCTAAGGTCCCACCTAATTCAGAAATATCAGGCCCAATCGTGTTCTAATGCATCTTCTTCCCATTAGCAATTTGGTGGGTGTAACACTTGTGGTGACATGAGGGATGGTTCGAGAGGTGAGCAGGAAATGGGCCAGCCTGGTTTGATGACTTGTTTCTTCATGGCAGCATTGAATGTTTGGACGGCCATCTCAGCCAGTCCATTTGAAGCATTCTGGGAGTCTCATTAAATGTTGAAATGTTGGAATACTTCACTAGTAAAAGGAGTCCAATTATCTGAGACCAGAACATTGGGCAAACCATGGGTGTTGAATGTCTGTTGCAATTTCTCTACCATTGCTGATGGGGTCCTGGATTTCATGTTTTCATGTGTGTCCACCACTCAGAATGATGCATAAAAACATGAATGGTCCGGTAAAATCGACATGTAGTCACACCAACGGTCGACCTGGCCACTCCCATGGGTCAAATTTTGTTGCATTTGACATTGGTCATATTGTTTTACCAGATTCTCTATGTTGTTATCGGCCATGGGCCACCACAGTAACTGCGTGCGAGGATCTTCATCTTTGTCACCCCAAGATGGGAATAGTGTAGCTCTTGCAATAAAGGCTTTCCAGCGGGAGTGGGAACGACCACCCTTGCTTCCATAATAATACGGTGCCTTCACATCTTAACTTGTTTCTTCTTATCTGAAAGGATCGTAATTGCTCAAACCTGTTATCATCATGCCAGTCAGAACGAACCATGGGCAGGATTCTCTGTCGGCATAATCGTCTGCTTCGTAGGCAGCGCACTCATGCCCGCAGATTTCCTGATGGCGTGACGATGTCCACAATGGGAAACCCCATTGGCGGGACGGAGAATTCCGCCCCATATGTTTGACTCAAGATAATATGGGGCCCTTTTAGGTCCAAAATGAGACCTGTTACACCAATACGACCAGTATATCGAGAAGGTTTGAAGCAAGAACAATTTTGTGTTGAACTGGCAGAGGTAGTGTACTTCTGGGTAGGAGAAGGTGACTAAAAGCATCCACATTTGAAATGTGTGTGCCCGGCCAATGTTGAAATGTATACTCATAGGCTGCTAACAGTAGAGCCCAGCACAGGGGTAAAATGATATGGATTAAAATGGAAGAACGAGAGATGAGTATCCTTGTTGCAGATATTGCTGGCTATCTTCTGAGGATGCAGAGTGTTTAAACCACCAGTTGGATTGCTGACAAGGTTCTTCTGGCTGACACAATCAGGCAGTACTCTCAGGCTGTGGGATCCCCTCTGGGGAGTTATTTTAACTTGTATTAACCTGGGCATTTACTTGGAAGATCCGCCTCACGCAGACCTGTTTAAATCTGACTTGCTTCCATCTCCACCAGATGAATGAATGAATATCGCTTATTGTCACAAGTAGGCTTCAATGAAGTTACTGTGAAAAGCCCCCAGTCGCCACATTATGGCGCCTGTTCGGGGAGGCTGTTACGGGAATTGAACCGTGCTGCTGGCCTGCCTTGGTCTGTTTTCAAAGCCAGCGATTTAGTCCTGTGCTAAACAGCCCCAATTAACTATCAGCCTCTCTGAGAAAAGATTAGAGTTCTCCACATGAGATTTTAAAAAGGATTTTTAAACAACCCATTCTGACTGCAGCTGGTGCTGGAGTGGATTTCCCTGCAAGTTAAACTGGCTGTGCAGAGATAAAGGCCTTTTCTTCAGGTCGTTAGAGAGAGTTCAGAACTATGGCCCTCTAGCTTCATGATCAAATCAAAATTGAAAGCAAACACAGGGGGTTGGATTCTCCGATTCTGGGGCTATGTCCCTACGCTGGCAAATTGGCGCAAAACGGCCACCGATTCCCCATGTTGCCGGGGGCTAGCAAGACAGCGGCTTGGAGCACCTGGCTCTAGCTGCCGATATGCCCCGGGGAATTGCCGGGTCCATGACCGCACATGCGCACGGCGGCGTCCTGCAGCAGCTGCGTCGTGCTACACGGTGGACGCAGCCTGTAGACCCAGCCCGCGAAACAGTGCCCCCCCTTTGGCCGGCTCATGTGCCCTGGACCACACCCCCACAGTGCCCCCAGCCCCAAATAATGTCCCCCCCTGCCCGCGGATCAGCCCTCTCCCGATTGTGGCGGAGTTGGACTGAGTCTGCAGCAGCCACGCTGAGTTCCCGATGGATGAGACCATGAGACCCACGCCGTCAGGAACTCGGCCAGTCAGGAGTGGAGCATCAGGGGGTGGACCTCAGAAAATGCCCTGAAGCCATCTATACGCGCCGCCCCCAATTTGGCCTGTTGTAAGTCCACGGAGGCAGAAGACCCATCACCAGAATTCCTTTTATTTACAAACCCAACAGCTGACCAACCCCATGACCTTTCAGTCTGCTGAATACACGAGAGTGCAGAGGATCTGACACTCCCTGTAATATGATTGGGCCACTAATCAGGGAACTCGTATTCTAATTGGCCAATCTCTAAGCCTGGCCTAAGTCAATACATGGCCGTAAACTTGGATTCTCCGGCCGTTCGCCGAATTCGATTACGCCGTCGGCGACCGGAGAATCCAGCCCATAGTCTCACAAGGTAAAGAACATTCCAAAATGATCAGCACCAATCAGCATTCGAGTGGCAGTTAAGACCCGGGAATATAAAGTAGTTCATTGGCTGACAGCCAAATCCTTCAAGTGGTGTCACCACTGACATCAGAGCAACAGCACAGCCTGCTGGGGATTCATTTTTTTAAATTAAAGGTGAAGTCCTTATTAAATGCATAGGCCCCAGTAATTGTCTAGGTACAAAAATGATAAATGCCAAAAAGAACAGAAATTACAAAGGAATACAAAGGACAGACAAGGATTTACAAGAGTAACCTTCCAATATGCAATCTGTGTTTCTGGAGGATCTTCCATCTTATTCACTAAAACCGCTCCGATTCTGTTAGGAGACACGTCGCAGGTAAAGATGATCTATCTTGAGGGATCAAAATGAGCCAAGAGACTGGATGAGTGTAAAGTTAGGTTAAGCTGTTCAAAGACTTATTTCTGATGCTCTCTCCAGTACCACCCCTGGTACTTCTTGAGTAGTGTGTGTAGGGATGCCAACATTGCAAAAAGATTAGGAATAAATCTGCTTTAAGAATTCACTATTCCTAATAAAGATTTCAATTCTGGCATATTTTTGGGGCCGGAGCATCTTCAATCGTTTTTTTCTTCTTCTCCTTTGACGTCTACTGTAAATCCTAAACAAGTCACTTCATGAGCTTGGAGCTCAAATGTTTCTCTTTTTAGCCTTACCCCAGCCTTCTCACATCTTTTAAAATCTTCTTTGAGATTTACTCGGTGCTCTTTTTCAGATGCTTGTGTAATCGGTACATCATTTAGATCGACGCCGGTCCTATTATAAACTTTCCATTGTGCATTGGAAAATCGCATACGCTGATGAGATTGCAAAGAGTAGCCAGGTATACTGGTAAAACCCTTTGTTGGTATTTATAGGATCAATATATGTCTCAACTAACTCTAATTGCTGTTATGCTTGGCTCATATCAAGTTTAGTGTAAGTGTAAGTTAAACCTCCTGCTAATTTTAGCGTGTAAATCTTCAATTCTTGGTATTGGGTATTGGGACAATATTGCTGCCTCTTTTGCACGGTTAATTTGTAGTCCCCGCATATGCTAATGGTTCCATCAGGCTTAACCACCGGCATTGATTTATGAAGGGAAAATCATGCTTGACAAATCTGTTGGAATTCTTTAAAGATGTAACCAGTACAGTTGACAAGGGGGAGCCAGTCGGTGTGGCATATTTGGACTTTCAGAAGGCATTTGACATAGTCCCGCATAAGAGATTATTGTGAAAAAGTAAAGCGCATGGGACTGGTGGAAATGTATTGAGGTGGATAGAAAACTGGTTGGCTGAGAGGAAACAAAGAGTAGGAATTAATGGGTCCTTTTCAAATTGGCAGGCAGTAACTAATGGGGTGCCACAGGGATTGGTGCTGGGACCCCAGCTAGTTACAATATATAATAATGATGTGGATGAGGGAACAAAATGTTCCCTCACAAAGTTTGCAGATGATACCAAGTTAGATGGGAGGGTGAATTGTGACGAGGATGCAGGGATCTGACAGCATGATCTGGACAGGTTGGGCAGGTGGGAAAATCAATGGCAGATGCAGCATAATTTGGATAAATGTGAGGTTATTCACTTTGGAAGCAAATACAGGAAGGCAGATTACTACCTGAATGGTTGTAAATTGGGAGAGGGGAGTGTGCAGCGGGACCTGGGTGTCCTTGTGCCTGCACCAGTCGCTGAAGGTAAGCATGCAGGTGCAGCAGCGGTAAAGCACGCTAATGGTATGTTGGCCTTCATTGCAAGAGGTTTCGAGCATAGAAGCAGGGGTGTGTTGTTGCAGTTGTACAGGGCCTTGGTGAGGCCACACCTGGAGTATTGTGTGCAGTTTTAGTCTCTTTCTATGAGGAAGGATGTTCTTGCTCTCGAGAGAGTGCAGCAAAGGTTTACCAGACTGATTCCAGGGATAGCGGGACTGGCATATGAGGAGAAATTGACTACGTTGGGATTGTTCTCGTTGGAGTTCAGAGGAATCAGGGGGGATCTTATAGAGACTTCTAAAATTCTAACAGGACTAAACAGGGTAGATGCAGAGAAGATGTCACCAATTATGGGTCGAGATTGAGGGTTCACAGTCTCGATTCAGGGTAAACCATTTTGGATAGAGATGGGGAGACATTTCTTCACCCAGAGAGTGGTGAGCCTGTGGAATTCATTACAACAGGAAGTAGTCGAGGCTAAATCATTGAATATATTCAAGAGGCGGCTATATGTAGCACTTGGGGAGAATGGGATCAAAGGATATGCGGAGAAAGCAGGATTAGGCTATTGGGTTGGATGATCAGCCATGATCGTGGTGAAAGGGGGAGCAGGCTCGAAGGGCCAAAAGGCCTCCTCCTGCCCCTATTTTCTATGCATCTATGATTGGAGCTGTCCATTCCAAAAACTGTACATGAAATGAAAAATGAAAATCGCTTATTGTCACAAGTAGGCTTCAAATGAAGTTACTGTGAAAAGCCCCTAGTCGCCACATTCTGGCGCCTGTTCGGGGAGGCTGGTACGGGAATTGAACCGTGCTGCTGGCCTGCCTTGGTCTGCTTTTAAAGCCAGCGATTTAGCCCAATGCTATAACAGTAAGGCATAGGGGACAGATGAGGCTCCATAAAACTGGGTGTGGCCTCAGGTTCCACGTAGATTTTTGCTTTTAGTCCATGTATCTTGCATAACCTGTCTTTGCAAACCACTTTGTTTTTTTTAAGAGGTCATGGAAATCTTCTATGTTAAGGTGGAAGATTTCTAGCCAATTTAATCTAATTTGGCAAAGCCAATCTCGGCCCACGAGATGTGACCCTTGATCCCCCCACTACTATCAGAGGCAATTGAGCTGACTGGTGCAGGTAGCTTACGGGTGCTGTGGTTGTTCGCAGGATCCATAAAGTTTCCTTCGTGGCTAGTCTGGCATCGTCCTTTTTTAACTTAAGGTGTTCAACCTCACCTTGTAAATAGTGTTACATTTGTTCATCTATATCTGTCGCAGAGGCCTCTGTATCCACCTCCATTTTAAGTGGCTGACGGTTACCATCAACACGATCATAATTGGGGCCATCTTGCCCACCTTAGTCTTTTTCAACCAGTTCAGATCCATTTTCAGGGTTATTCGCAACACTGTGCTCTGGAGTCAGAATTTGTTTTTGGCCCCCTATTGACTCTGACTAGTCGTGAACTTACTCCTACTGTGTCCTCACCTATTGCAGGCATAACATGTAGCTTCTCTGAATTTACATCTCTCCTGGGGTTGATTTTCACCACATCTTTGCTTATTACTTTCTTTCTCTGTCTTTATCCCTGGCACCATGATTTTGAATGGCTTCCCGCCAAACCTGTTGGACCTCGCCTTCCTACATGCTCTGCAGTTCCATAGCCATTCTTTCGACACTTTAAGCAGCCTGGGTGACCGCTAATGCATTTCTTAAGGCAATCTCTGCCTCTGCCAACAATTTATTTTGTATGGCCGTGTCTTAAAACACCACAGACTAGTATGTCTCTCAACATGTAGTTTAGTCAAACTTGCATTGTTTAGTCATTTGTCGGAGGCCCACCATGAATGCCACTTTCATATCCCCTGGGGCTCTTGTCATAAAATTAAATTTGTAAGTTGCATTATCGCCAGGGTTTCAGGTGATAATGTCCCTTGACTAATTCCACAGGCTCCTCAAAGATTTTGGAGTCGGGGGCATCTGGAGAAGTCAGACGCCTAACTAGGTTGAAGGTCAGAGCCCCATAAACTGTTAACAGGATTACCTGCTGCTATTTCCCCCCCCCCGCCTCATTTTTCATTGGCCTTTACAAAATAGCGAGGCATCTGACATACCGCACCCATTGTTCCGTGTTAGGGTCAAACAGCTCAAGTTTCCCAAAAAGGGGCATTTTGACACTCAAGACTGCTGAATGAGTTTGCTTCAAAGGAAATGCTTCCAAATTTCTCCCAATTTCTGTAGCAGTAGAACATAGCACATGGAACAGTACAGCACAGAACAGGCCCTTCGGCCCTCGATGTTGTGCCGAGCATTATCCGAAACCAAGATCAAGCTATCCCACTCCCTGTCAATCTGGTGTGCTCCATGTGCCTATCCAATAACCGCTTGAAAGTTCCTAAAGTGTCCGACTCCACGATCACAGCAGGCAGTCCATTTCACACACTAACCACTCGCTGAGTAAAGAACCTACCTCGGATATCCCTCCTATATCTCCCACCCTGAATCTTATAGTTATGCCCCCTTGAAACAGCTACATCCACCCGAGGAAATAGTCTCTGAACGTACACTCTATCTATCCCCCTCATTATCTTATAAACCTCTATTAAGTCGCCTCTCATCCTCCTCCGCTCCAAGGAGAAAAGCCCTAGCTCCCTCAACCTTTCCTCATAAGACCTATCCTGAAAACCAGGCAGCAGCCTGGTAAATCTCCTCTGCACCCTTTCCAATGCTTCCCCATCCTTCCTATAATGAGGTGAGCAGAACTGCGCACAATACTCCAAATGTGGTCCCACCAGGGTCATGTATAGTTGCAGCATAACCCCACGGCTCTTAAACTCAAGCCCCCTGTTAATTAACGCGAACACACTATAAGCCTTCTTCACGGCTCTATCCACTTGAGTGGCAACCTTCAGAGATCTGTGGACATGAACCCCAAGATCTCTCTGTTCCTCCACATTCCTCAGAACCCTGTCATTGACCCTGTAATCCGCATTCAAATTTTTTCTACAAAATGAATCACTTTGCACTTATCAGGGTTAAACTCCATCTGCCATTTTTCGGCCCAGCTCTGCATCCAATCAATGTCTCTTTGCAGCCTACAACAGCCCTCCACCTCATCCACTACTCCACCAATCTTGGTGCCATCAGCACATTTACTGACCCACCCTCCAGCCCCCTCCTCCAAGTCATTGATAAAAATTACAAATAGCAGAGGACCCGGCACTGATCCCTGTGGTACACCGCTGGTAACTGGTCTCCAGTCTGAAAATGTTCCATCCACCACCACTCTGTCTTCTATGTGATAGCCAGTTACTTATCTAATTGGTCAAATTTCCCTCGATCCCACACCTCCTTACTTTCTTCATGAGCTATCCAGTGTCATGATTCTAACAGGCTTCTGACGCTTGCCCAGTTGCTCCACAGAATTTCCATGTTGCAATTAAAGACTTAAAACAATGAGATCTATTATTGTCACTATGCGGTATTAGTCTCACGGGAATGAGCTTCACTTTCCTGATTCCCTGCACTGTCATGAAAGGCTGTTAGTAACTGTCTCTCTCTCCGCAGTTGGGAATGCAAAGTTCAGTTGGGTGCTTATGTAATCAGTTCCTCCCAACCAGTGCATGAAGTTTCCCTCCAATCAGCCCTCAGAGCCCTCACCAGCTTCGCCTCATTTAATTTTTTTACTGGGCCATTGTTGCAGGTTGGAAGATGGTGGCACTGAACTCTCACTGCCAGACAAGCTTGGACCCTTCCTGTGAGTGTCACCCCCTCCCATCATTCCGCAGGAATTTTATGCCCTTTGGTGATTGGCAGCTGTGTTGCTTACATCACATCAATAACGCCAGTTCAATAGGTCCCTCACAGATCTCTCAATCCTTCCCCATCTTGCTTCTGTTGCATGTCTGCTCGTTAGCCTCTAAAACGGATGTGCCTATGGCCTATATGGACCTCATCCATCGTGATATTGAGGCATCTCTAGTGTTCAACTTTGCTCCTCCTCCGCACACTCTCCCGAGTCATGTGTTTGAGTGCAACCTTCCGCACTCGATTTCCCACACACAACCTCCGTCCTGCACCCCTTTATCCAATATGATGTAATTTAGCCACCTCCCTGCCCCTTCTCCATGTCAACCCTAACCCTGCAGCCTATGAAAAGCCAGTCCAACATTACCACTGGTCTAGTAGATCGAGTTTTTCCTGTGCCAGCCCCCTGCAAATGATGTGGTGCCGATGCCAATGACCATGTGTGATGTGCAATTCAAGGTAGGTGAACAAACCTCCAAGTCATAAACAAAGTAGTTTGCTGGTATACATTGAGTATACACCATTGCAAAACATTTTGATGTGCCCTGATGTCCCAGCTGGAGGACTGATTTTGGTGAGCAGGCCCTTATAATAATTTTTAAAATGTCTCCCGATGTCTCCTGCCTCTGTTAAACTGAAAGATTTTTGTGTCAATAAAAAGGTGTAAAAACTCACCAAACATCCGGGTAAGTGGCCCAAGTTAGTGTTGCGGCGCACCAGCAACTTAATTCGCGAATCCTGCCAGAAGGGCTTTCATAGAATGAAAGAATTTACAGTGCAGAAGGAGGCCATTCAGCCCATCGAGTCTGCACCGGCTCTTGGAAAGAGCACCCTACCCAAGGTCAACACCTCCACCCTATCCCCATAACCCAGTAACCCCACCCAACACTAAAGACAATTTTGGACACTAAGAGCAATTTATCATGGCCAATTCACCTAACCTGCACATCTTTGGACTGTGGGAGAAAACCGGAGCACCCGGAGGAAACCCACGTACACACGGGGAGGATGTGCAGACTCCACACAGACAGTGGCCCAAGTCGGAATCAAACCTGGAACCCTGGAGCTGTGAAGCAATTGTGCTATCCACAAGGCTACCGTGCTGCCCATAGGGGAGGGCATTATGAGA
The DNA here is from genome assembly GCF_047496885.1 of Scyliorhinus torazame. Taxonomy (NCBI): domain Eukaryota; kingdom Metazoa; phylum Chordata; class Chondrichthyes; order Carcharhiniformes; family Scyliorhinidae; genus Scyliorhinus; species Scyliorhinus torazame. The sequence continues at coordinate 202,776,169 of NC_092711.1, read as the reverse complement.
GGTATGTACAGAGTAAACAGGAAGAAACTCTTCCGATCGATGGAAGGAACGAGAAGCAGAGAGCACAAATTGGAGGTAATTGGAAAAAGAAGCAATGATGACATGGGGAAAACTATTTCTCTGCAGCGAGAGGTTAGGATCTGGATAGCGCTGCATGAGAGTTGGCAGAGGCAGGTTCAATCGAGGCATTCAGCGGGAATTGGATCATTAACTGAAAAGGAAGAATGCACACGGTTATAGGGAGAAGGCTGGGGAGTGGCACAGAGATAATTTCTGCTTCAGCAAGTCAGAACAGACAAGGCAGACCAAGAGGCCAACTGCTGACCAAATAGCAAAACACACATTCCACTTTTATCCCAATTCTGAGGGTGAAGCACAGTTTGTGGACTTAACCTGAATGATTGTTAATTGTCCGAGACAGAGGTCATTATGGAATTACAGAGAGTAAAGTGTTGTCACTTCACTGTCCCATTCTCATTTACTCATCAGATTCTGATGCTTTTAAAGCACAAATTTCACAAAATACGAAACCTGCTGAGTGTCTATGCAGAAGTTCAAGGGTTACTATTAAGTGTCCATAGTTATGCGTTATAAAAATTCAGATTAAAAAAATAATCAACATTTTGTGACCTTGTTTTGACCCATGGAAACCTCAGCAAACACCCAGCAGAATTGGAACGTGTATCTTCTGCTGTCAGCTATGAGAGCTGTGGTTACAAGTGGTTTCCTGGTTTATTGCACCTCTTCATTCGACACAGAGCTTCTTTCTCATCTCACTATAACAATGTGATGGGAAAATGTATCGTTCACGGTTAACAGGAAACCAATGGTCACGTATATTCATGGTTTTAGAGCTTAAATATAAAGGTTGTCAATCTCTCTGTGATCCCCTCTCCGGGAAGAGACAAGCTGACAACAAGGTTCAGATTACAACTGCTTGTCACTTTCAAACGGGTACTGTAAGATTTGATTTTCTTTATGGAATAAAGTGCACATAGGGCTTTAATGTCTTGGATTTATTCCAGATTTCCAAGTCAAAATTATTTCAGACTGTAAACTAAGATGTGTTTAAGATAAGTCAAAGTCTAACAGTTCATAAACTGTTACAGAATTGAGTGTATGTGAAACTCTCACCATAGGAACTCTCACATGGAAGCTGTGGAAATGTCTCCAAAATCTCACAGCATGTAAGTCTGATCCAAATGGAGAGAGCTGTTTAATAAGGTACAAAGAATGAACATTAATCTGATTAAAGGGGACATCAGTGTATTAGACAGTGACCAACTTATCCCTGATTCTCATTGTGTGGTCAAAAGGAAATCGGCCTACTTTTGTTTTTTATTAATTCATTAGATGAGGGTGTCATTGGCAAGGCTAGCATTTATTTCCTATCTCAAATTGCTCTTGAGAAAGTGGTGATGTGCTGCCTTCCTGAACCACTGCAGTCCACGTAGTGTAGGTACACCCATAATGTTATCAGGGAGGATATTCTGAGATTCTGATCAAGCAACAGTGAAGGAACGGTGATATATTTCCACAGAAGGATGGTGGGTGGCTGTGGTAATTTGCAGGTGGTGATGTTCCCATGTGACTGCTGTCTTTGCCCTGCTAGATGGCATGGTCACGGCTTTGGAAAATGCTGTTTAAGGTGCCTTAGTGAGCTCGTGCAGTGCATCTTTCACACCATGGATGTGCAATCGATATTTTCCTCTGTGGGAGATTCTAGAACTCGGGATCACTATTTAAAAAAGGGGTTGCCTACTTAGGACAGAGGTGAAGATATTTTCTCAGAGGGTTGTGAGTCTTTTGGGACTGCTGCTACTGCGCCTTGGTGTTGGAGAGAATGAATGTTTATGGATGCGATGCTTATCAAGTGTGTTGCTTTGTCCTTGTAGTAGCACCAGGTATTGCGGTACCTGAGAGGCTGATGTCCATTGGTTAAGACCCTGGAGTCTACCATTGGCTGCGTTACGTAGCTCCGCCCTGACAGGTGGAGTATAAGGGATGGTGCCGTCCCAGCAGCCTTCACTATCCGTACCGAAGCTGCTGGAGAACAGGTTCTAGTGTATTAAAGAGTAATTGATTGCGCATCAATTTAATACACTACAACTAAGCTGGAAGGATGGAGTGCCTTCAACTCAGCCACAATGCGGAGAAATCGGCTGCAATATTTAAACACTGCCTGGCGTGCTTTAAAGGCTACCTGGAGAGGGCCGGAGGCACCCCCTTATAAGGGCAGAAAATGCATCTCCTGCGCTCAAGGGTCAGCCCTGGGTTCTACCCCCTTATCGAGGAGGCGGAGAACTATGATGCCGCGATCGTACTGTTGGAAGGACATTATATCCGCCCTGTAAATCAGGTCTACACACGTCACCTGCTTGCTACGAGACGGCAAAGCCCTGGGGAATCGTTGGAAGATTTCTACCGGGCGCTACTGGTGCTGGGCCGAAACTGTGGCTGCCCGCAGGTTTCGGGGAGCGAGCACACGGACCTTTAAATCAGGGATGCTTTTGTAGCAGGTATGAGCTCCTCAGATATCCGCCGAAGACTCCTAGACAAGGACACCCTGGGACTTAGAGAGGCACGGGCCCTGGCAGGGTCCATGGACGTTGCCTGCAAAAACGCGCAGTCCTATGCGCCCGACCGCATGGTGGCCCCCTGGGCCCTGACCCCGCAGGCCTGCGCTACGAGACAGCCCGCTAACGCCGCCAGGCCCCGTTGTTTCTTCTGCGGGCAGGCGAATCATCCCCGCCCGCGCTGCCCGGCCCGCACCGCCACCTACAAAGGGTGCGGCACGAAGGGCCACTTCGTGGGAGTCTGCCAGGCCCGTGCCGTGGCTGTGATCTCCAGCGCCTCCGGACCGCCGCGGTAACCCCCCCTTCAGGCCCCGACCGGCCAGCGCTCACCGCCAGCCCCTTATCCTAGGGCCACGTGCCACCCAAGGGCACGGCCATCTTGCCCCTCGGACACTGCGCTGGATGGGTGGGCGCCGTCATTTTGTCCATCCCCGCCACCATCTTGGTTATCCCCGGAAAACATGTGCGACCCATGGGTGACGCCATCTTGGATGGGGCCCCAGGCCCCCAGCACGGCCAACTACATGCTGCCCGACCAGAACTCGCAGCTGCTTCATCTGGCCTCGGTGACACTGGACCAAAGTCGACCCCGGACACTCGGAAAGGCTGCAACAACGGTGCTTGATCCAGGGCTGGACCGATCGAGGTCCAGGACCGGGAGGAGGCCGGCAGCGGCCAGGGTGCTCAAGGACTTCATGGAGCAGATGGGAGAGGTAGACCCCTGGAGATTTAGTAGGCCTAGGAGTAAGGAGTTCTCATTTTTCTCCCATGTCCACAAAGTATATTCACGGATAGACTTTTTTGTCTTGGGAAGGGCACTGATTCCGAAGGTGACAGGGACGGAATATACGGCCATAGCTATTTCGGACCACGCTCCACATTGGGTAGACCTGGAGGTAGGAGAGGAAAAAGAACAGCACCCACTCTGGAGAATGGATATGGGCTTATTGGCGGATGAGGGGGTATGTTTAAGGGTGAGGGGGTGCATCGAAAGGTACTTGGAGCTTAATGACAATGGAGAGGTTCAGGTGGGAGTGGTCTGGGAGGCGTTGAAGGCGGTGGTTAGATGGGAACTGATATCCATAAGGGCACATAAAGGGAAACAAGAGGGTAAAGAAAGGGAGCGATTGCTGAAAGAACTTTTGAGGGTGGACAGGCAATATGCGGAGGCACCGGAGGAGGGACTGTCCAGGGAAAGACAAAGGCTGCATGTGGAGTTTGGCCTGCTGACCACGGGTAAGGCGGAGGCACAGTGGAGGAGGGCACAGGGTGTACAGTATGAGTATGGAGAGAAGGCGAGTCAGCTACTGGCCCACCAATTGAGGAAGAGGGGAGCAGCGAGGGAGATAGGTGGGGTGAGAGATGAGGAGGGAGAGATGTAACGGGGAGCGGAGAGAGTGAACGGGGTGTTCAAGGCATTTTATGAGAGGTTATATAAGGCTCAGCCCCCGGAAGGGAAGGAGGGAATGATGTGTTTCTTGGATCAGCTGGAATTCCCTAAGGTGGAGGAGCAGGAGAGGGTGGGACTGGGAGCACAGATTGAGATGGAGGAGGTGGTAAGAGGGATTGGGAGCATGCAGGCGGGGAAGGCCCTGGGACCGGACGGATTCCCGGTGGAATTTTATAGGAAGTATATGGACTTACTGGCCCCGCTTCTGACGAGAACCTTTAATGAGGCTAGGGAAAGGGGGCAGCTGCCCCCGACTTTGTCGGAGGCAACGATATCGCTCCTTTTGAAGAAGGAAAAAGACCCGCTGCAGTGTGGGTCCTACAGGCCCATTTCCCTTTTAAATGTAGATGCTAAGCTCTTGGCCAAGGTGATGGCGACGAGGATAGAGGACTGTGTCCCCGGGGTGGTCCACGAGGATCAAACTGAGTTTGTTAAGGGGAGACAGCTGAACACGAACATACGGAGGTTGCTAGGGGTAATGATGATGCCCCCACCAGAGGGGGAGGCGGAGATAGTGGTGGCGATGGACGCCGAGAAAGCATTCGACAGAGTGGAGTGGGATTATCTGTGGGAGGTGCTGAGGAGATTTGGTTTTGGAGAAGGGTATATCGGATGGGTACAGCTGCTGTATAGGGCCCCGGTGGCGAGCGTGGTCACAAACAGACAGAGGTCTGATTACTTCCGTCTTCATAGAGGGACGAGGCAGGGCTGTCCCCTGTCTCCGTTACTGTTTGCATTGGCGATTGAGCCCCTGGCCATAGCACTGAGGGACTCCAGGAAGTGGAGGGGAGTGCTCAGGGGAGGAGAAGAACACCGGGTATCCTTGTATGCAGATGATTTATTGCTGTATGTTGCGGACCCAGTGGAGGGGATGCCTGAGATAATGCAGACACTCAGGAGTTTGGGGAATTTTCGGGGTACAAATTGAATATGGGGAAGAGTGAGCTGTTTGTGGTGCATCCGGGGGAGCAGAGCAGGGGAATAGATGACTTACCGCTGAGGAAGGTGACAAGAGATTTCCGGTACTTAGGGATTCAGATAGCCAGGAGTTGGGGAACCTTACACCGGCTTAATCTAACAAGATTGGTGGAACAGATGGAGGAGGATTTTAAGAGATGGGACATGGTGCCCCTGTCACTGGTGGGTAGGGTGCAGGCGGTTAAAATGGTAGTCCTCCCGAGATTCCTCTTTGTGTTTCAGTGCCTTCCGGTGATGGTCACGAAGGCTTTTTTCAAGAGAATTGAGAAAAGTGTCATGAGTTTTGTGTGGGCCGGGAAGACCCCGAGAGTGAGGAGGGGGTTCTTGCAGCGTAGCAGGGATAGGGGGGGGGGCTGGCACTACCGAGCCGAAGTGAATACTACTGGGCCGCCAATATCTCAATGGTGTGTAAGTGGATGGGAGAAGGGGAGGGAGCGGCGTGGAAGAGATTGGAGATGGCGTCCTGCAAGGGAACCAGCCTACAAGCAATGGTGACGGCGCCGGTGCCGTTCTCCCCGAAGAAATACACCACAAGTCCAGTGGTGGTGGCAACACTAAAAATTTGGGGGCAGTGGAGACGACATAGGGGAAGGACGGGAGCCTCGGTGCGGTCCCCGATAAGAAATAACCATAGGTTTGTCCCGGGGAGAATGGATGGGGGATTTGGAGTATGGCAAAGAGCTGGGGTTGTGCAACTGAGAGATCTGTTCGTAGACGGGGCGTTTGCGAGTCTGGGGGCGCTGACGGTGCCCAAGGGAATGCATTTCGGTACATGCAACTGAGGGCTTTCGCGAGGCAACAGGTGAGGGAATTCCCGCAGCTCCCAACGCAGGAGGTTCAGGAAAGAGTGATCTCGGGGACATGGGTGGGGATGGTAGGGTGTCGGATATATACAGGGAAATGAGGGACGAGGGGGAGATCATGGTGGATGAGCTGAAGGGGAAATGGGAAGAAGAGCTGGGGGAAGAGATTGAGGAGGGGCTGTGGGCTGATGCCCTACGTAGGGTAAACTCGTCGTCCTCGTACGCCAGGCTAAGCCTGATACAATTCAAGGTTTTACACAGGGCGCATATGACCGGAGCATGGCTCAGTAAATTTTTCGGGGTAGAGGATAGGTGTGGGAGATGCTCAAGAAGCCCAGCAAACCACACACACATGTTTTGGTCATGTCCGGCACTACAGGGGTTCTGGGTGAGGGTGGCAAAGGTGCTTTCGAAGGTGGTGGGGGTCCGGGTCGAGCCAAGCTGGGGGTTGGCTATATTCGGGGTTGCAGAAGAGCCGGGAGTGCAGGAGGCGAAAGAGGTTGATGTCTTGGCCTTTGCGTCCCTAATAGCCCGGCGAAGGATATTGCTTATGTGGAAGGAAGCCAAACCCCCGGGCGTGGAGACCTGGATAAACGACATAGCAGGGTTTATAAAACTAGAACGGATAAAGTTTGCACTAAAGGGTTCGGCTCAAGGGTTCACCAGGCGGTGGCAACCGTTCATTGACTACCTCGCAGAACGATAAAAGAAATGGGAAGGTAACAGCAGCAACCCGGGGGTGGGGGGTGGGGGAGGGGGGGGGGGGGGGTCCTCAGGGGTGTTTTTGTATAAATATTTGTATTAGGCTATGTATATTGGATTGTTTGATTTTATTTTGGAGAGTTATTATTTTTGATAGGGCAGTTGCCATTTAGTTTATATATTATTTATTTATTTGTTAAAAAAGGCCACTGTTATTTATACTGTTTTACTGTTGTAAAAAGGAAAACCTTTGTATTGTTTTGTTTGGCCAAAAAAATCTGAATAAAATATATTTTTTTTAATAAAGGAAAGGCTACAACGACGGTCCTCATCAACGGCCACGAGGCATCTTGCCTGATTGACTCTGGGAGCACGGAAAGCTTTGTTCACCCCGACACGGTAAGGCGCTGTTCACTTGTAACCCACCCTGTAAACCAAAGGATCTCCCTGGCCTCCGGGTCACACTCGGTGGAGACACAGGGGTTCTGCCTAGCGAAACTCACTGTCCAAGGCAGGAAATTCGACAATTTCTGCCTGTATGTCCTGCCGCTCCTCTGCACGGCTGCCCTCCTAGGGCTGGACTTCCAATGCCACCTGCAAAGCCTGACCTTTAAATTCGGCGGCCCTATACCTCCCCTTACTGTCTGCTGCCTCGCGACCCTTAAGGTCGACCCGCCTTCCCTGTTTGCGAACCTCACCCCGGATTGCAAACCCGTCGCCACCAGGAGCAGACGGTACAGTGCCCAGGACCGGATCTTCATCAGGTCAGAGGTCCAAAGGCTGCTGAGGGAAGGGGTCATCGAGGCGAGCAACAGTCCCTGGAGAGCCCAAGTAGTGGTGGTAAAGACCGGGGAGAAGCATAGGATGGTCATTGACTACAGCCAGACCATCAACAGGTTTACGCAGCTGGACGCGTACCCTCTCCCCCGTATAGCCGACCTGGTAAACAGGATCGCACAATACAAGGTCTTCTCCACAGTGGATCTCAAGTCCGCCTACCACCAGCTACCCCTCTGTAATAGTGACCGCAAGTACACTGCCTTCGAACCAGATGGGCGGCTCTCTCAATTTTTAAGGGTTCACTTCGGTGTCACTAATGGGGTCTCGGTCTTCCAGCAAGCGATGGGCCGAATGGTTGACTGGTACGGCTTACGCGCAACGTCCCCGTATCTGGATAACATCACCATCTGCGGCCATGACCAGCAGGACCACAACGCCAACCTTCGCAAATTCCTCCAGACCACTGTGGTAGTATGTATTGGGGGTCATGTGGGACTGGAAACCCTAATGTCATTGGCTGACAGATCCCGGGTCCTGGTTGGCCGTTGACCTCAAGCTCCGCCCTGAAGGCGGAGTATAAGAAGCCGGAGTCTTCCCCCGCAGGCCAGTTTACTATCGAGCTGCTGGGGAACAGACACGCTTAATAAATTGTAGCGCACAAAGACTCCATGAGACGAATAGAGTGAAGTCGATGAGACTTTATTAAGCGTGTCTGTACCATCAACCCAACCCCCCCCTTCCTGCCACCGCCGCACCCCGCGACCGCCCCCTTCCCAGGAGGATCGGTCCCCCTCCCTTTTGCACCGACAGCTGAAACCGTACGGCTCCTGGAGGCGACAACACTGGTACAAGCACCACCACCACCGCCGGGGCCGGGGCGATCGACACGGACGACCAGACCGCCAGACCGACTCGTGGCGTCGATGTAACACAAATATGGACTGTTCACAAGAACATTTTTCTTTTCTTCCTATACCCTCTGTAAATAGTTGCAACAGGACGAAATTGTCCAATACTGTATTGCCATGTGAATGTTTTATCCTCCCAGGACCAGCCCTGGAAACCCTTACCACCATACGAAGCATCACCCCGCCGGGTTCATTTTTGACAAGGGGTGAATGTGGTAGTATGTATTGGGGGTCATGTGGGACTGGAAGCCCTAATGTCATTGGCTGACAGATCCCGGGTCCTGGTTGGCCACAAGCTCCGCCCTGAAGGCGGAGTATAAGAAGCCGGAGTCTTCCCCCGCAGGCCAGTTTACTATCGAGCTGCTGGGGAACAGACACGCTTAATAAAGTCTCATCGACTTCACTCTATTCATCTCATGGAGTCTTTGTGCGCTACAACCGCGAAAATCCTTGTTCAGCACCGACCGCCTAGCCATCCTTGGCTATGTAGTGCGAAATGGAGTTATCGGCCCCGACCCCGAAATCATGCGTCCCCTTATGGAGTTCCCCCTCCCTCACTGCCCCATGGCCCTGAAGCGCTGCCTCGGGTTTTCAGCTATTACGCCCAGTGGGTCCCGAACTACGCAGACAAAGCCCGACCCCTCATCCAGACCACAACCTTCCCCCTGTCGACGGAGGCCCACCATGCCATCAGCCGCATCAAAGCAGACATTGCAAAGGCCACGATGCGCGCCATCGACGAGTCCCTCCCCTTCCAGGTCGAGAGCGACGCGTCCGATGTAACTCTGGCGGCCACCCTCAACCAAGCGGGCAGACCCGTGACCTTCTTCTCCCATACCCTCCATGCTTCCGAAATCCGCCACTGCTCGGTCGAAAAAGAGGCCCAGGCCAAAGTAGAGGCTGTGAGACGTTACCTGGCCGGCAGGAGGTTCACTCTCCTCACGGACCAACGGTCGGTTGCCTTCATGTTCGATAATGCACAGCGGGGCAAGATTAAAAACGACAAGATCTTGCGGTGGTGGATAGAACTCTCCACCTACAGCTACGAGATCTTGTACCGTCCGGGGAAGCTCAACGAGCCTCCTGATGCCCTGTCCCATGGCACTTGTGCCACTGCACAAGTGGACCGCCTCCGATCCCTCCACGAGGACCTCTGCCACCCGGGGGTCACTCGTTTCTTCCACTTCATAAAGACCTGCAACCTGCACGACTCCATTGAGGAGGTCAGGTCAGTCACCAGGGACTGCCAAACCTGCGCGGAGTGCAAACCGCACTTCTACCGGCCAGGCACCTGATAAAGGCTTCCCGTCCCTTTGAACGCCTCAGCATGGATTTCAAAGGCCCCCTCCCCTCCACCGACCGCAACACGTACTTCCTGAACGTGATTGATGAGTACTCCTGGTTTCCATTCGCCATCCCCTGCCCAGACATGACCACAACCACTGTCATCAAGGCCCTCCACGGTATCTTTACACTGTTCGGTTTCCCCGCGTACATACAAAGTGATAGGGCTCCTCCTTTATGAGCGACGAACTGCATCAATTCCTGTTCAGCAAGGGCATCGCCTCGAGCGGGACGAGCAGTTACAACCCCCGGGGAAACGGGGAGGTAGAGAGGGAGAACGGAACGGTCTGGAAGACCGTACTACTGGCCCTACGGTCGGGGAATCTCCCAGTCTCCTGCTGGCAAGAGGTCCTCCCGGTGGCCCTCCATGCCATCCGTTCGCTGCTCTGTACAACCACAAATCAGACACTTCATGAACGTCTCCTTGTCTTCCGCAGGATGTCCTCCTCTGGGACCTCGCTCCCAACCTAGCTAGCGACACCCGGACCCATCCTGCTTCAGAAGCACGTGCGGGCGCACAAGTCGGACCCGTTGGTCGAGAGGGTCCACCTGCTGCACGCTAACCCCCAGTACGCCTACGTGGCGTTCCCTGACGGCAGGAAAGATACGGTCTCCCTTCGGGACCTGCCGCCCGCCGGAACCGCACGCGCTCCCGAACAATTCCCCCACCCCCACCCGCCCCATAGCAGTGGGAGGGGTCAGTACTCCCGCCACACCTGCCTTGGCCCGCCCACCCACCGACGCCCCCTACAGGCGCCCACCCCCCCGTGTCAACCGCTTGCCCCAATAGCGCCACCGAGGGGTGACGAAGCCGCCAGGGAGGCAGAAGCGGTAGCATTGTGGATAATACAATTGCTTCACAGCTCCAGGGTCACAGGTTCGATTCCGGCTTGGGTCACTGTCTGTGAGGAGTCTGCACATCCTCCCCGTGTGTGCGTGGGTTTCCTCCGGGTGCTCCGGTTTCCTCTCACAGTCCAAAGATGGGCAGGTTAGGTGGCTTGGCCATGATAAATTGCCCTTAGTGTCCAAAATTGCCCTTAGTTTTGGGTGGGGTTGCTGGGTTATGGGGATAGGGTGGAGGTGTTGACGTTGGGTAGGGTGCTCTTTCCAAGAGCCGGTGCAGACTCGATGGTCTGAATGGCCTCCTTCTGCACTGTAAATTCTCTGATAATCTATGAAACAACGCTGTTTAGCACACTGGGCTAAATCACTGGCTTTGAAAGCAGACAAAGGCAGGTCAATTGATCAATTGATTGATCAGAACCCGATCAATTGATTGCTTCGCTCTGACTTTGAATGTAAACAAACATTTTTGTAATTATCCTCGACTGCACGGTACCTCAATACCTGGTCCTATCATGCGAAAGGCGACTGTTACCACTGGCCACCAGCCCCCGCCGGTCTCTTTTTTAACAGGGGGTGAATGTGGTAGTAGCAGGTATTGCGGTACCTGAGAGGCTGATGACCATTGGTTAAGACCCTGGAGTCTACCATTGGCTGCGTTACGTAGCTCCGCCCTGACAGGCGGAGTATAAGAGATGGTGCCGTCCCAGCAGCCTTCACTTTCTGTACCGAAGCTGCTGGGGAACAAGTTCCAGTAGATTAAAGCCTTCGGTTATGGAATCACTTCGTCTTGAGAGTAATTGATTGCGCGTCAGTCCTGTATGGAGTCAATCTTCTTGAGTACTGTTGGAGCTGCATTCATCAATTAATTGTGTTGTCAGGCATGTAAAGAGTTTGACTGTTTTCCACAGTGCAGCTTCAATACTGAAACAGCATCACTGTGGATCAAGGTGATGCAGAAGCTGCCATCTCATTGAGAGATGGGGAAACACTACGGGCTCAATTCTCTGGAAAGAATTCTAAGTGGGATAGCGAGCAGGAACTGCCGCGAGCTACCCGGCCCTCAGCCTGGCGATGCCGGCAATGCAATACAAATTTAATTGGTCCACTTAATGAGGCCCCACAGGCTTCAGCCGTAAATGACGGCTCGCCAGTCCTGACCGCGCTCGCCAGACGCCCCGCTAACAAGGTTGAGCAGCACCTAAACAGCACTTGCACAGCCAATCCTATTCAGCTTGCAGCCATGGCGCTGAGACCTCCGGCCCAAAGATTTGGGGATGTGGATCTGGGGGGGCTCCTAGATACAATCAAGGCCACGAGGGACGTCCTGTTTCCCCGAGGGTCCCGGAGGGTGAGCCACAGGGCAGCCAGGGCTTCCTGGGATGAAGTGACAGCAGCCGTCAGCTTGGGAAGCATGACCAGGAGGGCTGGCCTGCAGCTCCGCAAGAAAGTCAAAGACTTACACCGGGAAGCACGAGTGAGTTGACCCCCTCCCTGCCCGAGACCTTCCCGTTCCCAGGCGAGCAGCACCCCCAACCCTTCTTGTGCCCCCCCATTATCCCCTTCACCCCATTCAGCTCCCCCAAAACCTTCCTTCACGACCACGCACCCCGCCTCAGCCACTGTGAACCGCATGTGTGGTTAACGATGCCCTCTCTGCGTCTCCGCAGGAGAAGATCTCCCACAGTCGCCGGGAGAGGGCCCAGACTGGCGGAGGGGTGCCGGACATAAAAATATGAATCCTCACGACCTTCAAGGAATGGACCCTGGTGGTGACAGAGGTGGACGGAAACAGAGCGGTCACCAAGGCAGATGTTGGCACATGCCGCAGAGGTGAGGATCCACCGGGCCCCACCCGGAGGACCTGTCAAATGTGAGTTCCACTGACCACATGTCCATTCACCCGCAGGTCCTCCAGCTAATGGGACTCCTCACATCGGTTATGGATCTACTTGAGTGTTGCTAACATCTGCCTCTGAATGTTCCGACCACTCTCTAATGTCTTCATCAGCTCTGGGATAGCCTCTCCATTGGCTCAGCATCTGTCTGGGACCTAGTTGGATCCTGGGGTCCAGCAGACCTCCCACTGCTCTCTTTCCTGACCACTAATGTTGCCCATCGAGGTGTGTGCATTAGTGGGAGTGTCCAAGGCGTCACACAGTTGGCGACGACCATGCCTGTGGGCCCCGACAGAATGTCTGACTTGCTGGTGGACGTGACCCAGTACCTGGCCAACCTTGTTGAGGTGCTGTGGGACATGTCCTGGTCTCAGATGGGAATGGATGAGGTGCTGCAGAGCATGGCCCAATCACTGAGGAGCATTGCTGAGGGCATCGACACGATGGTGCAGACATTGGGAAGCTGCCAGGGCTGGCAGACCCAGATGAAGCAAGGACAGCTGCAACTCGATCCAGCTGCCCCTCTGTCCCGAGTGTAACAAAAAGAGTTTCCTTTACTCCACAACAGGCTGATATTGGGTATTTTCTTTACGCAAAGAGTAGTGAGGCCGTGGAATGCCCTACCTGCTACAGTAGTGAACTCGCCAACATTGAGGGCATTTAAAAGTTTATTGGATAAACATATGGATGATAATGGCATAGTGTAGGTTAGATGGCTTTTGTTTCGGTGCAACATCGTGGGCCGAAGGGCCTGTACTGCGCTGTATTGTTCTATGTTCTATGTTCTATGTTCTATGGGTATCACAGATAACTGTGGGTGTCTCTCTCCTGCAGCTGTTAAAACCACGACCCGGAAGCGTCGCACTGGGACAGCTTCGCAAGAGAGAGGGAACAAGTCACACTGTTCATACCTAACCGGTGAGGTTGTCCTTATGCCACACCAGTTACCTTGACTGCCACCTACGCCTGTGTCGGTCTCTCTCTCCTGTGATGGTGAAATGTCACCCGGAAGCGCCCCACTAGTACAACTTCACAAGAGAGAGAGAAAAAGGGACCACTGTTTATCCCTAACCGCTAGCCTCTCTTGAGTGAGCATGTTCGAAGCGCTCAGATTCCCTTTCCTGGTCCTTGACTACGGGATTATGTCCTGGCAATTGTTGTGACTTGACCAGAGCGGACAGTGAAAGGAAGGTGAAACCACAATAATGGTAGTTTTAAAATAATTGATATATTCAAGAGAAATTAAGTCTTCTGCAACTCAGATTAACCCACAAACACAAACACCGATTATGAAATACTATGTGTAAGCAAGAGTCTAAACGGCACATCAAAAATTCCTTCAGCTTACACAGCTTTACTTTGGCGATGCAAACACAGATACATTCACTCACCCACCCCAAACCTCAACAAGCTATACTAATTAGGAGTTTTCTGTGAGCTGCAGGAATATACTCACCGCTCCAGGGGCAGGATAGTTAAAAAAACGTTGACACAGATTTCTTTAGATCTTCTTCCAAGCTGGCTGGTCCTTGCGGCTCTTGTTCCTCCAGTCCTCGTGGTCTGTTCTCAGCAAGGCGAAGCATGTGTCAGGCAAGAGGGTAGAGTTCTTTTACAGTTCCTCAGACTTGAGTTTTTTTCAGTGCAAAACCCTGAAAGGGTCAAATACTGACCATCCCACAGGAGAGTTCCAGGACAAAGGAAACCTTTCTGATTGTTGACAGGATGGAAGTGATCAAGTTCCCCAATCAAAAGGCATCACAATGTAATTTGATTTTAATCAGTGCCCTTACAAAAGCTTGCAACGTCTCTGGTTTCTGCTGGTCTCTTGACAATGATCGCTGGGGACAACTTTAATTGTTATCCCATCAAGGTATGGTGAGTCTTTCTGGCCAGGGCCGCAAGTGAATTGCATTTCAACTGCCCCTCTTTGAATGAGATTGGGCTGTTACATGACTCATGGCCTGTTTGTCTTGATTCAGTTGTCTGCCTGATCTACCCATTTAAAATGGAATGTCCTGTTCCAACATGTCCAGTTCATTTTGGTCCTTTGATGAGTTTGCTACAACCTACAGAGATGAATCCCAGGGCCCTATGAGGAGTTGAACGCATTGGGTGCCAACTCCCACCCGTCCAATGGAGTGGGGATGGTGGCCACGAGTTCCCCCGAGTTCCACCCCTCTGACGAAGCTGTGCCTGGCAGTCAGCAGACTGACGGCCGGTGGGGAGAGTGGGACGGAACCATCGAGAGAGTGGGGCATTGTTGGACACTTGTGAAACAATAAAATCCCTTCACCACAACCAGCATGATGCCTCTGTCGCTTTCTTCCACAATAAGTGCCAACCTCTGAACCCTTGGAATTGAAAGTCTAATGATGACCATGAAACCATTGTTGATTGTTGTAAAAACCCATCTGGTTCACTAATCTCTTTTAGGGAAGGAAATCTGTCATCGTTACCCGGTCTGGTCTACATGTGACTCCAGACCCACAGCAATGTGGGTCTTAAATGCTCTCAGGGAAGAGCCCGGCCAGTAGCGCCCACATCCCATGAATGAAAACAACAAAAGACAAAGCACAGATTGAGGAGCACCGGTGCTCAGCTCTCTGTGGATTATCATGACTTCCCTGCCCTCGACGGTGACAGTGCCGACACAGTCCCAGCACCCTGGACTGATGTAACTCAGGCCCTGGGAGGGTGGGAAATGGAGGGAGGGGGGTTAGGTCGGTGGTGCTAACGGACCAGGCCAGGCCCTATGTGAAGCGCGTGAGCATGAGGGCCTCCCTGGCCCTCTGGGCTTCTCAGAACCTCACTGCTGCCACCTGCCCGGCAGCTGGTCTCCTGGTTCCTGCCTGGGATCGTCCTCTAGCCCCTGCTGGACCGGTGCCTCCACATCATCCTCTTCCTTGTCCTCATCCTCATCCTCATCCTCAGAAATAGCTACATGTTCTCATCTCCCACCTCCAGCACGTCGCCCCGCTGTTGTGCCAGGTTGTGGAGGACACAGCAGATCGCCACAAAGCAGGCGACCCTCCGGGGGGGGTGGACTGCTGGGCACCACCAGAGTGGTCAAGGCATTGGAAGGGCATTTTAAGCAGTCCGATGCACCACTCAATGGCAGCTCGGCTGGCCACATGGGCCTCTTTGTACTGGGTCCCCGCATCGGACACCGGCATCCGTACTGGCGTCATTATCCAGGTCCGCAGTGGTACCACTTACCCCCCCAGGAGCCAACCAACCACCCTGGGGTGGTTCTTGAAAAGGCCAGGGATGTCTGACTGCCCCAGGATGTAACTATCGTGCACACTCCCTGCGAAGCCTGCCCACACGTGCATGATCTGCATGTGGTGATCACACATGAACTGGATATTCAGGGAGTGGAACCCCTTCCTGTTAATGTCGGGCGCTCCCAGCTGGCCTGGTGCGTGCAAGGTGACATGCGTGCAGTCTATCAACCCCTGGACCTGGGGCACCACGGCGATGGCGGAGAATCCTGCTGCCTGGGCATCTTGTTGTGCTTGGTCCATGTCAAAGCTGGTATAGTTTTCCCCCCTGGCAAAAAGGGCATCTGTGACCTGTCAGATGCACCTTTGGGCTGTGACCTGTGAGATTCCACACAAGCCCCCGCTTGAGCCCCAGATCCTGAGACGTAAAAGTTCAGGACTGCAGTGACCTTGACGGCCACTGGGAGGGGGTGGCAGCACAGTAGCACAGTGGTTAACACAGTTGCTTCACAGCTCCAGGGTCCCAGGTTCGATTCCCGGTTTGGGTCACTGTCTGTGTGCAGTCTACACGTTCTCCCCGCATCTACATGGGTTTCCTCCGGGTGCTCCGGTTTCCTCCCAAAGTAAGAAGACGTGCAGGTTAGGTTGATTGGCCATGCTAAATTACCCTTAGTACGCAAAATGGTTGGGTGGGTTACTGGGTTACGGGGATAGGGTGGAGGTGTGGGCTCGGGTAGGATGCTCTTTCCAAGGGCCAGTGCAGACTCAATGGGCCGAATGGCCTCCTTCTGCACTGTAAATTCTATGATTCGATGATTCTATTATTCTCCACATGGTACCAAGTACTCAAGGACATGGCAGAGGTGCCGAACCACCTCCTTGTTGAGACGGAGCCTCCATCGTCAAGCACTCTCCGTCATCTGCTCGAAGGACCAGTGAAGCTTGTGCAACCTGAGGCATCATGGGGCATCCCCATCTGGGTCTCACCCTGGCCTGATGGGCGGCCTTGTCAGGGTGTGAGACGGTATCCGGCTGCCACGTCGAGCCTCTGCAGATGCTGCTGTTGCCGCCGTCTCTGGCATCTGGCCGCAAGGCTCCAGCAGCACCGCTAGGGCCTATTTTGTGGGGTCTAAAATACTGTCCATACCATTCAATATCTGTACGGAATAGGGAGAGGGTGTTAGACAGACAAACAGCGCGGCTCCCGGCCCGAGACCCTCCATTCCCCCATTTAAATCCCCCCCCCCCCCGCTCTCCATTCCCACCCCGCCCCCCACCACAACCGGCATGCCCTGCCCATACACAACAGGCCGCAGTGGCCGTCCCCTCTCAACGGACCCCAGTTCCTGTACCCCGACACCCACATAGAACGTTACCTGGACCAGGCGCTGGTCCCCGAGGACTTCCTGATCCTTTGGGAATATTGTAATTCACTAACAAGTGCTCCAGCAATAGAACTAACTTTGGTTTGAATCTCCATTGCTGGATTCGCACCTTGCAAAGGTGCAACTGTGCAGATAGTTTCCCCAGTTCCCTCTGGAACATTACTGGGATCTTCCTCCCAGATAGCATTACTTTTATCCGTAGCAATATCAGTACGGAACTGGTTCTGTGTGAGATTCTCTTCTTCTCAAATGGTTCAAGTGTTTTTTCACCTCCTTTCCTTGGACATCAATCTCACACGACACGGGACCTGTTCTGGCCACAACAGTTCCATGGATCCAATTCAGGCCAGCATGAAAATTGTTTATTTCTACCAAGTCGTCCACCTCAAATGCTTTCTCTGGTTCTTTGAATCATGATGCTTCCTCTGTGCATTCTGTTTTGCCTCTAACGTCCCACCTAATTTAGAAATATCAGGCCCAATCGTGATCTCATGGATCTTCCCAATAGCAATTTGGTGGGTGTAACAGTTGTGGTGACATGAGGGATGGTTCTAGAGATGAGCAGGAAATGGGCCAGCCTGGTTTGATGACTTGCTTCTTCATGGCAGCATTGAATGTTTGGACGGCCATCACAGCCAGTCCATTTGAAGCATTCTGGGAGTCTCATTAAATGTTGGAATACGTCACGAGTAAAAGCAGTCCAATTATCTTAGACCAGAACATTGGGCAAAACATGGGTGTTGAATGTCTGTTGCAAATTCTCTACCATTGCTGATGGGGTCCTGGATTTCATGTTTTCATGTATGTCCACCACTCAGAATGATGCATAAAAACATGAATGGCCCGGCCAAATCGACATGTAGTCACACCAACGGTCGACCTGGCCACTCCCAAGGGTTAAGTAGGGCAGTAGGTGGCAAATTTTGTTGCATTTGACATTGGTCATATTGTTTTACCAGATTTTCTATGTTGTTACCTGTCATGGGCCACCACAGTAACTGCGTGCGAGGATCTTCATCTTTGTCAACCCAAGATGGGAATAGTGTAGCTCTTGCAATAAAGGCTTTCCAGTGGGAGTGGGAACGACCACCGTTGCTTCCATAATAATACGGTGCCTTCACATCTTAACTTGTTTCTTCTTATCTGAAAGGATCATAATTGCTCAAACCTGTTATCATCATGGCAGCCAGAAAGAACCATGGGCAGGATTCTCTGTCGGCATAATCGTCTGCTTCGTCGGCAGCGCACTCATGCCCGCAGATTTCCTGATGGCGTGACGATGGCCACAATGTGAAACCCCATTGGCGGGATGGAGAATTCCACCCCATGTGTTTACTCAAGATAATATGGGGCCCTTTTAGGTCCAAAATGAGACCTGTTACACCAATACGACCAGTATATCGAGAAGGTTTGAAGCAAGAACAATTTTGTGTTGAACTGGCAGAGGTAGTATACTTCTGGGTAGGAGAAGGTGACTAAAAGCATCCACATTTGAAATGTGTGTGCCCGGCCAATGTTGAAATGTATACTCATAGGCTGCTAACAGTAAAGCCCAGCATTGGATCCTAGCTGAATCTCTGTGGGGAGTGGCCTTATCCTCCCTCAATAAACCCATCAGAGATTTGAGGTCGGTAACTGCTCTTCAAATGTCGTCCATAGACATATTGGGCTGGATTCTTCCGTCCCGCCCGCCTCAAGAACGCCACGGGTGAGACGCAGACAATGGAGAAATCCATTGACCTCGGGTAGGATCGCGGACGTGGCCAGAGAATCCCGCCCATTGATGGAAACCTTTTCACTCCAACAATTACAATGAGTCACTCTTTTCTGATATGAGAGTAAAGTTGTTCAGCATCGGTCAGAGTCCTGGAGGCATATTGGTACGACATCCTGGGTGTGTGCATGGTTAATTCCAGCCCCTCAAACCCCCGAGACCCTGCATAAGTGAATTAATCAATACTTTGTGCAATGTTTCTGAGATCTTTG
Source organism: Scyliorhinus torazame (assembly GCF_047496885.1). Classification (NCBI taxonomy): domain Eukaryota; kingdom Metazoa; phylum Chordata; class Chondrichthyes; order Carcharhiniformes; family Scyliorhinidae; genus Scyliorhinus; species Scyliorhinus torazame. Next base: position 202,757,295 of record NC_092711.1, on the reverse strand, counting down.
GCCCTCGACTGCTCCAATTAAATACAGGCACCAGACTTGTAACTAAAAATTGTTTATTTATAACAACAATAGAAATATGGCAGGCAATAATTGTATTAGAATATTGTTCAGCTAATCTATTACTCCCCCTTTTACTGTCCTGCCCTCTACCCAAACACACACAAGACAGGCATACACAGGGGTAAAATGATATGGATTAAAATGGAAGAACGAGAGATGAGTGTCCTTGTTGCAGATATTGCTGGCTATCTTCTGAGGATGCAGAGTGTTTAAACCACCAGTTGGATTGCTGACAAGGTTCTTCTGGCTGAAACAATCAGGCAGGACTCTCAGGCTGTGGGATCGCCTCTGGGGAGTCATTTTAACTTGTATTAACCTGGGCATTTACTCAGAAGATCCGCCTCACGCAGACTTGTTTAAATCTGACTTGCTTCCATCTCCACCAGATGAATGAATGAATATCGCTTATTGTCACAAGTAGGCTTCAATGAAGTTACTGTGAAAAGCCCCCAGTCGCCACATTATGGCGCCTGTTCGGGGAGGCTGTTACGGGAATTGAACCGTGCTGCTGGCCTGCCTTGGTCTGTTTTCAAAGCCAGCGATTTAGCCCTGTGCTAAACAGCCCCAATTAACTATCAGCCTCTCTGAGAAAAGATTAGAGTTCTCCACATGAGATTTTAAAAAGGATTTTTAAACAACCCATTCTGACTGCAGCTGGTGCTGGAGTGGATTTCCCTGCAAGTTAAACTGGCTGTGCAGAGATAAAGGCCTTTTCTTCAGGTCGTTAGAGAGAGTTCAGAACTATGGCCCTCTAGCTTCATGATCAAATCAAAATTGAAAGCAAACACAGGGGGTTGGATTCTCCGATTCTGGGGCTATGTCCCTACGCTGGCAAATTGGCGCAAAACGGCCACCGATTCCCCATGTTGCCGGGGGCTAGCAAGACAGCGGCTTGGAGCACCTGGCTCTAGCTGCCGATATGCCCCGGGGAATTGCCGGGTCCATGACCGCACATGCGCACGGCGGCGTCCTGCAGTAGCTGCGTCGTGCTACACGGTGGACGCAGCCTGTAGACCCAGCCCGCGAAACAGTGCCCCCCCTTTGGCCGGCTCATGTGCCCCGGACCACTCCCCCACAGTGCCCCCAGCCCCAAATAATGTCCCCCCCTGCCCGCGGATCAGCCCTCTCCCGATTGTGGCGGAGTTGGACTGAGTCTGCAGCAGCCACGCTGAGTTCCCGATGGATGAGACCATGAGACCCACGCCTTCAGGAACTCGGCCAGTCAGGAGTGGAGCATCAGGGGGTGGACCTCAGACAATGCCCTGAAGCCATCTATACGGGCCGCTTTGGAGGGGGCGGCACACCGTGAAAGCGCGCCACCCCCAATTTGGCCTGTTGTAAGTCCACGGAGGCAGAAGACCCGTCACCAGAATTCCTTTTATTTACAAACCCAACAGCTGACCAACCCCATGACCATTCAGTCTGCTGAATACACGAGAGTGCAGAGGATCTGACACTCCCTGTAATATGATCGGGCCACTAATCATGAAAATCGTATTCTAATTGGCCAATCTCTAAGGCCTGGCCTAAGTCAATACATGGCCGTAAACTTGGATTCTCCGGCCGTTCGCCGAATTCGATTACGCCGTCGGCGATCAGAGAATCCAGCCCATAGTCTCACAATGTAAAGAACATTCCAAAACGATCAGCACCAATCAGCATTCGAGTGGCAGTTAAGACCCGGGAATATAAAGTAGTTCATTGGCTGACAGCCAAATCCTTCAAGTGGTGTCACCACTGACATCAGAGCAACAGCACAGCCTGCTGGGGATTCATTATTTTTAATTAAAGGGGAAGTCCTTATTAAAGGCATAGGCCCCAGTAAATGTCCAGGTACAAAAATGATAAAAGCCAAAAAGAACAGAAATTACAAAGGAATACAAAGTTCAGACAAGGATTTACAAGAGTAACCTTCCAATATGCAATCTGTGTTTCTGGGGGATCTTCCATCTTATTCACTAAAACCGCTCCGATTCTGTTAGGAGACACGTCGCAGGTAAAGATGATCTATCTTGAGGGATCAAAATGAGCCAAGAGACTGGATGAGTGTAAAGTTAGGTTAAGCTGTTCAAAGACTTATTTCTGATGCTCTCTCCAGTACCACCCCTGGTACTTCTTGAGTAGTGTGTGTAGGGATGCCAACATTGCAGAAAGATTAGGAATAAATCTGCTTTAATAATTCACTATTCCTAATAAAGATTTCAATTCTGGCATATTTTTGGGGCCGGAGCATCTTCAATCGTATTTTTCTTCTTCTCCTTTGACGTCTACTGTAAATCCTAAACAAGTCACTTCATGAGCTTGGAGCTCAAATGTTTCTCTTTTTAGCCTTACCCCAGCCTTCTCACATCTTTTAAAATCTTCTTTGAGATTTACTCGGTGCTCTTTTTCGGATGCTTGTGTAATCGGTACATCATTTAGATCGACGCCGGTCCTATTATAAACTTTCCATTGTGCATTGGAAAATCGCATACGTGATGAGATTGCAAAGAGTAGCCAGGTATACTGGTAAAACCCTTTGTTGGTATTTATAGGATCCATATATGTCTCAACTAACTCTAATTGCTGGTATGCTTGGCTCATATAAAGTTTAGTGTAAGTGTAAGTTAAACCTCCTGCTAATTTTAGCATGTAAATCTTCAATTCTTGGTATTGGGTATTGGGACAATATTGCTGCCTCTTGCACGGTTAATTTGTAGTCCCCGCATATGCTAATGGTTCCATCAGGCTTAACCACCGGCATTGATTTATGAAGGGAAAATCATGCTTGACAAATCTGTTGGAATTCTTCAAAGATGTAACCAGTACAGTCGACAAGGGGTGCCAGTCGATGTAGTATATTTGGACTTTCAGAAGGTATTTGAAAAAGTCCCGCATCAGAGTTTATTGTGAAAAAGTAAAGCGCATGGGACTGGTGGAAATGTATTGAGGTGGATAGAAAACTGGTTGGCAGAGAGGAAACAAAGAGTAGGGATTAATGGGCCCTTTTCAAATTGGCAGGCAGTAACTAATAGGGTGCCACAGGGATTGGTGCTGGGACCCCAGCGAGGAACAACATATATTAATGATTTGGATGAGGGAACAAAATGTAACATCTCAAAGTTTGCAGATGATACCAAGTTGGGTGGGAGGGTGAATTGTGACGAGGATGCCGGGATCCTACAGCATGATCTGGAAAGGTTGGGTGAGTGGGCAAATCAATGGCAGATGCAGCATAATTTGGATCAATGTGAGGTTATTCACTTTGGAAGCAAAAACAGGAAGGCAGATTACTACCTGAATGGTTGTAAATTGGGAGAGGGGAGTGTGCAGCGGGACCTGGGTGTCCTTGTGCATGCACCAGTCGCTGAAGGTAAGCATGCAGGTGCAGCAGGCGGTAAAGAAGGCTAATGGTACGTTGGCCTTCATTGCGAGAGGTTTCAAGTGCAGAAGCAGGGATGTGTTGCTGCAATTGTACAGGGCCTTGGTGAGGCCACACCTGGAATATTGTGCACAGTTTTGGTCTCCTTCTCTGAGGAAGGATGTTCTTGCTCTCGAGGGAGTGCAGCAAAGGTTTACCAGACTGATTCCAGGGATGGCGGGACTGTCATATGAGGAGAGATTGACTAGGTTGGGATTGTTCTCGCTGGAGTTCAGGGGAATCAGGGGGGATCTCATAGAGACTTATAAAATTCTAACAGGACTAGACAGGGTAGATGCAGAGAAGATGTCACCAATGATGTGTCTCGATTCAGGGTAAACCATTTTGGATAGAGATGGGGGAACATTTCTTCACCCAAAGAGTGGTGAGGCTGTGGAATTCATTATAACAGGAAGTAGTCGAGGCTAAATCATTGAATATATTCAAGAGGCGGCTAGATATAGCACTTGGGGAGAATGGGATCAAGGGCTATGAGGAGAAAGCAGGATTAGGCTATTGGGTTGGATGATCAGCCATGATCGTGGTGAATGGCGGAGCAGGCTCGAAGGGCCAAAAGGCCTCCTCCTGCTCCTATCTTCTATGTATCTATGATTGGAGCTGTCCATTCCAAAAACTGTACATGAAATGAAAAATGAAAGTCGCTTATTGTCACAAGTAGGCTTCAAATGAAGTTACTGTGAAAAGCCCCTAGTCGCAACATTCTGGCGCCTGTTCGGGGAGGCTGGTACGGGAATTGAACCGTGCTGCTGGCCTGCCTTGGTCTGCTTTTAAAGCCAGCGATTTAGCCCAATGCTATAACAGTAAGGCATAGGGGACAGATGAGGCTCCATAAAACTGGGTGTGGCCTCAGGTTCCACGTAGATTTTTGCTTTTAGTCCATGTATCTTGCCTAACCTGTCTTTGCAAACCACTTTGTTTTTTTTAAGAGGTCATGGAAATCTTCTATGTTAAGGTGGAAGATTTCTAGCCAATTTAATCTAATTTGGCAAAGCCAATCTCGGCCCACCAGATGTGACCCTTGATCCCCCCACTATTTTCAGAGGCAATTGAGCTGGCTGGTGCAGGTAGCTTACGGGTGCTGTGGTTGTTCGCAGGATCCTTAAAGCTTCCTTCGTGGCTAGTCTGGCATTGTCCTTTTTTAACTTGAGGTGTTCAACCTCACCTTGTATATAGTGTTACATTTGTTCACCTATATCTGTCGCAGAGGCCTCTGTATCCACCTCCATTTTAAGTGGCTGACGGTTACCATCAACACGATCATAATTGGGGCCATCTTGCCCACCTTAGTCTTTTTCAACCAGTTCAGATCCATTTTCAGGGTTATTCGCAACACTGTCGCAGCTCTGGAGTCAGAATTTGTTTTTGGCCCTCTATTGACTCTGACTAGTCGTGAACTTCCTCCTACTGTGTCCTCTGAACTTCTCTGAATTTACATCTCTCCTGGGGTTGATCTTCACCACACTGATAGGATTCTTCATAACACCTGGTCTGCTAACCAAATTCCCTATATCTCTGCATTCTATTTTTCTCCGAGTCTCTTTGCTTATTCCTTTCTTTCTCTGTCTTTATCCCTGGCACCATGACGGCGAATGGCTTCCTGCCAAACCTGGTGGACCTCACCTTCCTACATGCTCTGCAGTTCCATAGCCATTCTTTCGACACTTTAAGCAGCCTGGGTGACCGCTAATGCATTTCTTAAGGCAATCTCTGCCTCTGCCAACAATTTATTTTGTATGGCCGTGTCTTAAAACACCACAGACTAGTATGTCTCTCAACATGTAGTTTAGTCAAACTTGCATTGTTTAGTCATTTGTCGGAGGCCCACCATGAATGCCGCTTTCATCTCCCCTGGGGCTCTTGTCATAAAATTAAATTTGTAAGTTGCATTATCGCCAGGGTTTCAGGTGATAATGTCCCTTGACTAATTCCACGGGCTCCTCAAAGATTTTGGAGTCGGGTGCATCTGGAGAAGTCAGACGCCTAACCAGGATGAAGGTCACAGCCCCATAAACTGTGAACAGGATTACCTGCTGCTTCTCTTCCCCCCCCCCGCTCATTTTTCATTGGCCTTTACAAAATAGCGAGGCATCTGACATACCGCACCCATTGTTCCGTGTTAGGGTCAAACAGCTCACGTTTCCCAAAAAGGGACATTTTGACACTCAAGACTGCTGAATGAGTTTGCTTCAAAGGAAATGCTTCCAAATTTCTCTCAATTTCTGTAGCAGTAGAACATAGCACATAGAACAGTACAGCACAGAACAGGCCCTTCGGCCCTCGATGTTGTGCTGAGCATTATCTGAAACCAAGATCAAGCTATCCCACTCCCTGTCATTCTGGTGTGCTCCATGTGCCTATCCAATAACCGCTTGAAAGTTCCTAAAGTGTCCGACTCCACGATCACAGCAGGCAGTCCATTCCACACCCTAACCACTCTCTGAGTAAAGAACCTACCTCGGACATCCCTCCTATATCTCCCACCCTGAATCTTATAGTTATGCCCCCTTGAAACAGCTACATCCACCCGAGGAAATAGTCTCTGAACGTACACTCTATCTATCCCCCTCATTATCTTATAAACCTCTATTAAGTCGCCTCTCATCCTCCTCCGCTCCAAGGAGAAAAGCCCTAGGTCCCTCAACCTTTCCTCATAAGACCTATCCTCCAAACCAGGCAGCATCCTGGTAAATCTCCTCTGCACCCTTTCCAATGCTTCCCCATCTTTCCCATAATGAGGTGAGCAGAACTGCGCACAATACTCCAAATGTGGTCTCACCAGGGTCATGTATAGTTGCAGCATAACCCCGCGGCTCTTAAACTCAAGCCCCCTGTTAATTAACGCGAACACACTATAAGCCTTCTTCACGGCTCTATCCACTTGAGTGGCAACCTTCAAAGATCTGTGGACATGAACCCCAAGATCTCTCTGTTCCTCCACATTCCTCAGAACCCTGCCATTGACCCTGTAATCCGCATTCACATTATTTCTACAAAATGAATCACTTTGCACTTATCAGGGTTAAACTCCATCTGCCATTTTTCGGTCCAGCTCTGCATCCTATCAATGTCTCTTTGCAGCCTACAACAGCCCTACACCTCATCCACTACTCCACCAATCTTGGTGCCATCAGCAAATTTACTGACCCACCCTTCAGCTCCCTCCTCCGTCATTGATAAAAATTACAAATAGCAGAGGACCCAGCACTGATCCCTGTGGTACACTGCTGGTGACTGGGCTCCAGTCTGAAAATTTTCCATCCACCACCACTCTGTCTTCTATGTGATAGCCAGTTACTTATCTAATTGGTCATATTTCCCTCTATCCCACACCTCCTTACTTTCTTCATGAGCTATCCAGTGTCATGATTCTAACAGGCTTCTGACGCTTGCCCAGTTGCTCCGCAGAATGTTGCAAATAAAGATTTAAAACAATGAGATCTATTATTGTCACTATGCGGTATTAGTCTCACAGGAATGAGCTTCACTTTCCTGATTCCCCGCACTGTCATGAAAGGCTGTTAGTAACTGTCTCTCTCCACACAGTTGGGAATGCAAAGTTCAGTTGGGTGCTTATGTAATCAGTTCCTCCCAACCAGTGCATGAAGTTTCCCTCCAATCAGCCCTCAGAGCCCTCAGCAGCTTTGCCTCATTTAATTTTTTTACTGGGCCATTGTTGCAGGTTGGAAGATGGTGGCACTGAACTCTCACTGCCAGACAAGCTTGGACCCTTCCTGTGAGTGTCACCCTCTCCCATCATTCCGGTGGAGTTTTATGCCCTTTGGTGATTGGCAGCTGTGTTGCTTGCATCACATCAATAACGCCACTTCAATAGGTCCCTCACAGATCTCTCAATCCTTCCCCATCTTGCTTCTGTTGCATGTCTGCTCATTAGCCTCTAAAACAGATGTGCCTATGCCCCATATGGACCTCATCCATCGTGATATTGAGGCATCTCTAGTGTTCAACTTTGCTCCCCCTCCGCACACTCTCCCGAGTCATGTGTCTGAGTGCAACCTTCCGCACTCGATTTGCCACACACAACCTCCGTCCTCCACCCCTTTATCCAATATGATGTAATTTAGCCACCTCCCTGCCCCTTCTCCATGGCAGCCCTAACCCTGCAGCCCATGAAAAGCCAGTCCAACATTACCACTGGTCTAGTAGATCGAGTTTTTCCTGTGCCAGCCCCCTGCAAATGATGTGGTGCCGAAGCCAATGACCATGTGTGATGTGCAATTCAAGGTAGGTGAACAAACCTCCAAGTCATAAACAAAGTCGTTTGTTGGTATACATTGAGTATACACCATTGCAAAACATTTTGATGTGCCCTGATGGCCCAGCTGGAGGACTGATTTTGGTGAGCAGGCCCTTATAATAATTTTTAAAATGTTTCCCGATGTCTCCTGCCTCTGTTAAACTGAAAGATTTTTGTGTCAATAAAAAGGTGTAAAAACTCACCAAACATCCGGGTAAGTGGTCCAAGTTAGTGCTGCAGTCGGATTTTTCATTTAGCAGCACAGGATTTCAATCTGACAAAAAACAAACGGTTGGGAGTTTAAACGGCACACGCTTTTAGCGCGCATGCCTGACGCCCGCACTTCCGGGTCATCACGCCGCACATTTGCGGCGCACCAGCAACTTAAGTCGCGAATCCTGCCAGAAGGGCTTTCATAGAATGAAAGAATTTACAGTGCAGAAGGAGGCCATTCAGCCCATCGAGTCTGCACCGGCTCTTGGAAAGAGCACCCTACCCAAGGTCAACACCTCCACCCTATCCCCATAACCCAGTAACCCCAACCAATACTAAGGGTAATTTTGGACACTAAGAGCAATTTATCATGGCCAATTCACCTAACCTGCACATCTCTGGACTGTGGGAGAAAACCAGAGCACCCGGAGGAAATCCACGCACACACGGGGAGGATGTGCAGACTCCACACAGACAGTGGCCAAAGCCGGAATCGAACCTGGGACTGTGGAGCTGTGAAGCAATTGTGCTATCCACAATGCTACCGTGCTGCCCAAAGGGCAGGGCATTATGAGAGGTATGTACAGAGTAAACAGGAAGAAACTCTTCCGATCGATGGAAGGAACGAGAAGCAGAGAGCACAAATTGGAGGTAATTGGAAAAAGAAGCAATGGTGACATGAGGACAACTATTTCTCTGCAGCGAGAGGTTAGGATCTGGATTGCGCTGCATGAGAGTTGGCAGAGGCAGGTTCAATCGAGGCATTCAGCGGGAATTGGATCATTAACTGAAAAGGAAGAATGCACACGGTTATAGGGAGAAGGCTGGGGAGTGGCACAGAGATAATTTCTGCTTCAGCAAGTCAGAACAGACAAGGCAGACCGAGAGGCCACTTGCTGACCACATAGTAAAACACACATTCCACTTTTATCGAAATTCTGAGGGTGAAGTATAGTTTGTGGACTTAACCTAATGATTGTTAATTGTACGAGACAGAGGTCATTATGGAATTACAGAGAGTAAAGTGTTGTCTCACTGTCCCATTCTCATTTACTCATCAGATTCTGATGCTTTTAAAGCACAAATTTTACAAAATACAAAACCTGCCGAATGTCTATGCAGAAATTCAAGGGTTACTATTATGTGTCCATAGTTATGCATTATAAAAATTCAGATTAAAAAAATAATCAGCACTTTGTGACCTTGATTTGACCCATGGAAACCTCAGCAAACACCCAGCAGAATTGGAACGTGTATCTTCTGCTGTCAGCGATGAGAGCTGTGGTTACAAGTGGTTTCCTGGTTTATTGCACTTCTTCATTCTACACGGAGCTTCTTTCTCATCTCACTATAACAATGTGATGGGAAAATGAATCGTTCACGGTTAACAGGAAACCAATGGTCACGTATATTCATGGTTTTAGAGCTTAAATATGAAGGTTGTCAATCTCTGTGATCCCTCTGCGGGAAGAGACAAGCTGACAACAAGGTTCAGATTACAACTGCTGGTCACTTTCAAACAGGTACTGTAAGATTTTATTTTCATTCTGGAATAAAGTGCATATAGAGCTTTAATGTCTTGGATTTATTCCAGATTTCCAAGTCAAAATTATTTCAGACTGTAAACCAAGATGTGAAAAGAGACAAAGTCTAACAGTTCATAAACGTGATGTGGAGATGCCGGCGTTGGACTGGGGTGAGCACAGTAAGAAGTCTTACGACACCAGGTTAAAGTCCAAAAGGTTTGTTTCGATGTCACCAGCTTTCGGAGCGCTGTTCCTTCCTCAGGTGAATGAGGAACATACCTCTTCATTCTCCTGAGGAAGGAGCAGCGCTCCGAAAGCTGGTGACATCGAAACAAACCTGTGGGACTTTATCCTGGTGTTGTAAGACTTCTGAGTTCATAAACTGTGACAGAATTGAGTGTAGGTGAAACTCTCACCAGAGGAACTCTCACATAGAAGCTGTGGAAAAGTCTCCAAAATCTCACAGCATGTAAGTCTGATCCAAATGGAGAGAGCTGTTTAATAAGGTACAAAGAGTGAACATTAATCTGATTAAAGGGGACATCAGTGTATTAGACAGTATCCCTGATTCTCATTGTGTGGTCAAAAGGAAATCGGCCTAATTTTGTTTTTTCTTAATTCATTAGATGTGGGTGTCATTGGTGAGGCCTGCATTTATTTCCTATCTCAAATTGCTCTTGAGAAAGGGGTGATGTGCTGCCTTCCTGAACCACAGCAGTCCACGTAGTGTAGGTACACCCATAATGTTATCAGGGAGGATATTCTGAGATTCTGACCAAGCAACAGTGAAGGAACGGTGATATATTTCCACAGAAGGATGGTGGGTGGCTGTGGTAATTTACAGGTGGTGATGTTCCCATGTGACTGCTGTCTTTGCCCTCCTAGATGGCATGGTCACGGCTTTGGAAAATGCTGTTTAAGGTGCTTTAGTGATCTCGTGCAGTGCATCTTTCACACCATGGATGTGCAATTGATATTTTCCTCTGTGGGAGAATCTAGAACTCGGGATCACTATTTAAAAAAGGGGTTGCCTACTTAGGACAGAGGTGAAGATATTTTCTCAGAGGGTAGTGAGTCTTTTGGGACTGCTGCTACTGAGCCTTGGTGTTGGAGAGAATGAATGTTTATGGATGCGATGCTTATCAAGTGAGTTGCTTTGTCCTGTCTGGTGTCAATCTACTTGAGTACTGTTGGAGCTGCATTCATCAATTAATTGTGTTGTCAGACATGTAAAGAGTTTGACTGTTTCCCACAGTGCAGCTTCAATACTGAAACAGCATCACTGTGGATCAAGGTGATGCAGAAGCTGCCATCTCATTGAGAGATGGGGAAACACTACGGGCTCAATTCTCTGGAAAGATTTCTCAGTGGGGTAGCGAACGGGAACTGCCGCGAGCTACCCGGCCCTCAGCCTGGCGCTGCCGGCAACGCAATATAAATTTAATTGGTCCACTTAATGAGGCCCCACAGGCTTCAGCCGTAAATGAAGGCTCGCCAGCCCAGACCGCGCTCGCCAGACGCCCCGCTAACAAGGTTGAGCAGCACCTAAACAGCACTTGCACAGCCGATCCTATTCAGCTTGCAGCCATGGTGCCGAGACCTCCGGCCAAAGATTTGGGGATGTGGATCTGGGGGGGCTCCGAGATGTAATCAAGGCCACGAGGGACGTCCTGTTTCCCCGAGGGTCCTGGAGGGTGAGCCACAGGGCAGCCAGTGCTTCCTGGGATGAAGTGACAGCAGCCGTCAGCATGGGAAGCATGACCAGGAGGGCTGGCCTCCAGCTCCGCAAGAAAGTCAAAGACCTAAACCGGGAAGCACGAGTGAGTTGACCCCCTCCCTGCCCAAGACCTTCCCGTCCCCAGTCGAGCAGCCCCCCCAACCCTTCTTGTGCTCCCCCCCATTATCCCCTTCACCCCATTCAGCTCCCCCAAAACCTTCCTTCACGACCACACACCCCGCCTCAGCCACTGTCAACTGCATGTGTGGTTAACGATGCCCTCTCTCCGTCTCCGCAGGAGATGATATCCCACAATCGCCGGGAGAGGGCCCAGACTGGCGGAGGGGTGCCGGACATAAAAATATGAATCTTCACGACCTTCAAGGAATGGCCCCTGGTGGTGACAGAGGTGGCCGGGAACAGAGCGGTCACCAAGGCAGATGTTGGCGCATGCCGCAGAGGTGTGGATCCACCGGGCCCCACCCGGAGGACGTGTAAAATGTGAGTCCCCACTGAAGGGAATGTCCATTCTCCCGCAGGTCCTCCAGCCGATGGGACTCCTCACATGTGCTATGGATCTGCTTGAGTGTCGCTAACATTTCCCTCTGAATGTTCCGGCCACTCTCTAATGTCTCCATCAGCTCTGGGTTAGCCTCTCCATTGGCTCAGCATCTGTCTGGGACCCAGTTGGATCCTGGGATCCAGCAGACCTCCCACTGCTCCCTTGTCTGACCACTAATGTTGCCCATCGAGGAGTATGCATTAGTGGAAGTGTCCAAGGCGTCACACAGTTGGTGACAAACATGCCTGTGGGCCCCGACAGAATGTCTGACTTGCTGGTGGACGTGACCCAGTACCTGGCCAACCTTGTTGAGGTGCTGTGGGACATGTCCTGGTCTCAGATGGGAATGGATGAGGTGCTGCAGAGCATGGCCCAATCACTGAGGAGCATTGCTGAGGGCATCGACACGATGGTGCAGACATTGGGAAGCTGCCAGGGCTGGCAGACCCAGATGAAGCAAGGACAGCTGGAACTCGATCCAGCTGCCCCTCTGTCCCGAGTGTAACAAAAAGAGTTTCCTTTACTCCACAACAGGCTGATATTGGGTATCACAGATAACTGTGGGTGTCTCTCTCTTGCAGGTATTAAAACGACGACCCGGATGTGTCGCACTGGAACAGTTTCGCAAGAGAGAGGGAACAAGTCTCACTGTTTATCCCTAACCAGTGAGGTTGTCCTTATGCCACACCAGTTACTTTGACTACCACCTATGCCTGTGTGGGTCTCACTCTCCTGTGATGGTGAAATGTCATCCAGAAGCGCCCCACTAGTACAACTTCACAAGAGAGAGAGAAAAAGGGACCACTGTTTATCCCTAACCGGTAGCCTCTCTTGAGTGAGCATGTTCGAAGCGCTCAGATTCCCTTTTTTGGTCCTTGACTACAGGATTATGTCCTCGCAATTATTGTGACTTGACCAGAGCGGACAGTGAAAGGAAGGTGAAACCACAATAATGGTAGTTTTAAAATAATTGATGTATTCAAGAGAAATTAAGTCTTCTGCAACTCAGATTAACCCACAAACACAAACACCGATTATGAAATACTATGTGTAAACAAGAGACTAAACGGCACATCGAAAATTCTTCCAGCTTACACAGATTTACTTTAGCGACGCAAACACAGATAAATTCACCCACCCACCCCAAACCTCCACAAGCTATACTAATATGGAGTTTTCTGTGAGCTGGAGGAATTTACTCACCGCTCCAGGGACAGGATAGTTAAAAAACCGTTGACACAGATTTCTTTAGATCTTCTTCCAAGCTGGCTGGTCCTTGCGGCTCTTATCCCTCTAGTTCTCGTGGTCTGTTGTCAGCAAGGCGAAGCATGTGTCAGGCAAGAGGATAGAGTTCCTTTTCAGTTCCTTGGACTTGACTTTTTTTACGGGCAACACCCTGAAAGGGTCAAATACTGACCATCCCACAGGTGAGTTCCAGGACAAAGGAAACCTTTCTGATTGTTGACAGGATGGAAGTGATCAAGTTCCCCAATCAAAAGGCATCACAATGTAATTTGATTTTAATCAGTGCCCTTACAAAAGCTTGCAATGTCTCTGGTTTCTGCTGGTCTCTTGACAATGGTCACTGGAGACAACTTTAATTGTTATCCCATCAAGGTATGGTGAGTCTTTCTGGCCAGGGCCGCAAGTGAATTGCATTTCAACTGCCCCTCTTTGAATGAGGTTGGGCTGTTACATGACTCATGGCCTGTTTGTCTTGATTCAGTTGTCTGCCTGATCTACCCATTTAAAATGGAATGTCCTGTTCCAACATGTCCAGTTCATTTTGGTCCTTTGATGAGTTTGCTACAACCTACAGAGATGAATCCCAGGGCCCTATGAGGAGTTGGGCGCATTGGGTGCCAACTCCCACCCGTCCAATGGAGTGGGGATGGTGGCCACGAGTTCCCCCGAGTTCCACCCCTCTGACGAAGCCGTGCCTGGCAGTCAGCAGACTGACGGCCGGTGGGGAGAGTGGGGCGGAACCATCGAGAGAGTGGGGCATTGTTGGACACTTGTGAAACAATAAAATCCCTTCACCACAACCAGTATGATGCCTCTGTCGCTTTCTTCCACAATAAGTGCCAACCTCTGAACCCTTGGAATTGAAAGTCTAATGATGACCATGAAACCATTGTTGATTGTTGTAAAAACCCATCTGGTTCAGTAATCTCCTTTAGGGAAGGAAATCTGTCATCGTTACCTGGTCTGGTCTACATGTGACTCCAGACCCACAGCAATGTGGGTCTTAAATGCTCTCAGGGATGAGCCCGGCCAGTAGCGCCCACATCCCAAGAATGAATACAACAAAAGACAAAGCACAGATTGACGAGCACCGGTGCTCAGCTCTCTGTGGATTATCATCACTTCCCTGCCCTCGACGGTGACAGTGCCGACACAGTCCCAGCACCCTGGACTGATGTAACTCAGACCCTGGGAGGGTGGGAAATGGAGGGAGGGGGGTTAGGTCGGTGGTGCTAACGGACCAGGCCAGGCCCTATGTGAAGTGGGTGAGCATGAGGGCCTCCCTGGACCTCTGGGCTTCTCAGAACCTCGCTGCTGCCACCTGCCCTGCAGCTGGTCTCCTGGTTCCTGCCTGGGATCGTCCTCTAACCCCTGCTGGACCGGTGCCTCCTCATCATCCTCTTCCTTGTCCTCATCCTCGTCCTCAGAAATGGCTACATGTTCTCATCTCCCACCTCCAGCACGTCGCCCCACTGTTGTGCCAGGTTGTGGAGGACACAGCAGATCGCCACAAAGCAGGCGCCCCTCCGGGTGGGTGTACTGCTGGGCACCACCAGAGTGGTCAAGGCATTGGAAGGGCATTTTAAGCAGTCCGATGCACCACTCAATGGCAGCTCGGCTGGCCACATGGGCCTCTTTGTACTGGGTCCCCGCATCGGACACCAGCATCCGTACTGGCGTCATTCTCCAGGTCCACAGTGGGTACCACTTACCCCCCCAGGAGCCAACCAACCACCCTGGGGTGGTTCTTGAAAAGGCCAGGGATGTCTGACTGCCCCAGGATGTAACTATCGTGCACAATCCCTGCGAAGCCTGCCCACACGTGCATGATCTGCATGTGGTGATCACACATGAACTGGATATTCAGGGAGTGGAACCCCTTCCTGTTAATGTCGGGCGCTCCCAGCTGGCCTGGTGCGTGCAAGGTGACATGCGTGCAGTCTATCAACCCCTGGACCTGGGGCACACGGCGATGGCGGAGAATCCTGCTGCCTGGGCATCTTGTTGGGCTTGGTCCATGTCAAAGCTGATATAGTTTTCCACCCTGGCAAACAGGGCATCTGTGACCTGTCAGATGCACCTTTGGGCTGTGACCTGTGAGATTCCACACAAGTCCCCACTCGAGCCCCAGATCCTGAGACGTAAAAGTTCAGGGCTGCAGTGACCTTGACGGCCACTGGGAGGGGGTGGCAGCACGGTAGGACAGTGTTTAACACAGTTGCTTCACAGCTCCAGGGTCCCAGGTTCGATTCCCGGTTTGGGACACTGTCTGTGTGAAGTCTGCACGTTCTACCCGCATCTGCATGGGTTTCCTCCGGGTGCTCCGGTTCCTCCCAAAGTAAAAAGACGTGCAGGTTAGGTTGATTGGCCATGCTAAATTACCCTTAGTACCCAAAATGGTTGGGTGGGGTTACTGGGTTACGGGGATAGGGTGGAGGTGTGGGCTCGGGTAGGATGCTCTTTCCAAGGGCCAATGCAGACTCGATGGGCCGAATGGCCTCCTTCTGCACTGTAAATTCTATGATTCGATGATTCTATTATTCTCCACATGGAACCAAGCATTCAATGACATGGCACAGGTGCCGAACCACCTCCTAGTTGAGACGGAGCCTCCATCGTCAAGCACTCTGCGACATCTGCTCGAACGACCAGTGACGCTTGTGCACCCTGAGGCATCGCGGGGCCTTCCCTTCTGGGTCTCACCCTGGCCTGATGGGCGGCCTTGTCCTCAGGGTGTGAGACGGTGTCCGGCTGCCACCTCGAGCCTCTGCAGACGCTGCTGTTGCCGCCGTCTCTGGCATCAGGCCGCAAGGCTCCAGCAGCACCACGAAGGCCTATTTTGTGGGGTCTAAAATACTGTCCATACCATTCAATATCTGTACCGAATTGGGAGAGGGTGTTAGACAGACAAACAGCGCGGCTCCTGGCCCGAGACCCTCCATTCCCCCATTTAAATCCCCCCCCCCCCCGCTCTCCATTCCCACCCCGCCCCCCACCACAACCGGCATGGCCTGCCCATACACAACCGGCCGCAATTGCCCCCATCTCAACGGACCCCAGATCCTGTACCCCGACACCCACACAGAATGTTACCTGGACCAGGCGCTGGTCCCTGAGGACTTCCTGATCCTTTGGGAATATTGTAATTCACAAACAGGTGCTCCAGCAATAGAACTAACTTTGGTTTGAATCTCCATTGGTGGATTTGCACCTTGCAAAGGTGCATCTATGCAGATAGTTTCCCCAGTTCCCTCTGGAACATTACTGGGATCTTCCTCCCAGATAGCATTACTTTTATCCGTAGCAATATCAGTAAGGGACTGGTTCTGTGTGAGATTCTCTTCTATTCAAATGGTCCAAGTGTTTTTTCAACTCCTTTCCTTGGACATTAATCTCACACGACACGGGACCTGTTCTGGCCACAACAGTTCCATGGATCCAATTCAGATCAGCGTGAAAATTGTTTATTTCTACCAAGTCGTCCACCACAAATGCTTTCTCTGGTTCTTTGAATCATGATGCTTCCTCTGTGCATTCTGTTTTGCCTCTAAGGTCCTCACCTAATTCAGAAATATCAGGCCCAATCGTGTTCTAATGGATCTTCCCATTAGCAATTTAGTGGGTGTAACACTTGTGGTGACATGAGGGATGGTTTTATAGGTGAGCAGGAAATGGGCCAGCCTGGTTTGATGACTTGTTTCTTCATGGCAGCATTGAATGTTTGGACGGCCATCTCAGCCAGTCCATTTGAAGCAGTCTGGGAGTCTCATTAAATGTAGGAATACTTCACTAGTAAAAGCAGTCCAATTATCTGAGACCAGAACATGGGGCAAACCATGGGTGGTGAATGTCTTTTGCAATTTGACTACCATTGCTGATGAGGTCCTGGACTTAATTTCATCTATGTTTACCACTCAGGATGACGCATAAAAACATGAATGGCACGGCCAAATCAACATGTAGTTACACCAACGGTCGACCTGGCCACTCCCAAGGGTTAAGTAGGGCAGTAGGTGGCAAATTTTGTTGCATTTGACATTGGTCATATTATTTTACCAGATTTTCTATGTTGTTACCTGTCATGGGCCACCACAGTAACTGCGTGCGAGGATCTTCATCTTTGTCACCCCAAGATGGGAATAGTGTAGCTCTTGCAATAAAGGCTTTCCAGTGGGAGTGGGAACGACCACCCTTGCTCCCATAATAATACGGTGCCTTCACATCTTAACTTGTTTCTTCTTATCTGAAAGGATCATAATTGCTCAAACCTGTTATCATCATGCCAGCCAGAAAGAACCATGGGCAGGATTCTCTGTCGGCATAATCGTCTGCTTCGTCGGCAGCGCACTCATGCCCGCAGATTTCCTGATGGCGTGACGATGGCCACAATGGGAAACCCCATTGGCGGGACAGAGAATTCCGCCCCATGTGTTTGACTCAAGATAATATGGGGCCCTTTTAGGTCCAAAATGAGACCTGTTACACCAATACTGCCAGTGTATCGAGAAAGTTTGAAGCAAGAACAATTTTGTGTTGAACTGGCAGAGGTAGTGTACTTCTGGGTAGGAGAAGGTGACTAAAAGCATCCACATTTGAAATGTGTGTGCCCGGCTAATGTTGAAATGTATACTCATCGGCTGCTAACAGTAGATCCCAGCATTGGATCGTAGCTGAATCTATGTGGGGTGTGGCCTTATCCTCCCTCAATAAACCCATCAGAGATTTGAGGTCGGTAACTATTGTGAAATGTCGGCCATAGGCATATTGGGCTGGATTCTTCAGCCCCGCCCGCCACAAGAGCGCCACGGGTGAGACGCAGACAATGGAGAAATCCATTGACCTCGGGTAGGATCACGGACGTGGCCAGAGAATCCCGCCCATTGATGGAAACCTTTTCACTCCAACGATTGCAATGAGTCACTCTTTTCTGATATGAGAGTAAAGTTGTTCAGCATCGGACAGAGTCCTGGAGGCATATTGGTACGACATCCTGGGTGTGTGCACGGTCAATTCCAGCCCCTCAGACCCCCGAGACCCTGCATAAGTGAATTAATCAATACTTTGTGCAATGTTTCTGAGATCTTTGGCCCTCGACTGCTCCAATTAATTACTGGCACCAGATTTGTAAGTAAAAACTGTTTATTTATAACAACAATAGAAATATGGCAGGCAATAATTGTATTAGAATATTGTTCAGCTAATCTATTACTCCCCCTTTTACTGTCCTGCCCTCTACCCAAACACACACAAGACAGGCATACACAGGGGTAAATTGATATGGATTAAAATAGAAGAACGAGAGATGAGTGTCCTTGTTGCAGATATTGCTGGCAATCTTCTGAGGATGCAGAGTGTTTAAACCACCAGTTGGATTGCTGACAAGGTTCTTCTGGCTGAAACAATCAGGCAGGACTCTCAGGCTGTGGGATCCCCTCTGGGGAGTCATTTTAACTTGTATTAACTGGGCATTTACTCGGAAGATCCGCCTCACGCAGACCTGTTTAAATCTGACTTGCTTCCATCTCCACCAGATGAATGAATGAATATCGCTTATTGTCGCAAGTAGGCTTCAATGAAGTTACTGTGAAAATCTGGCTTGCTTCCATCTCCACCAGATTAACCTCTCTGGTTAATAGCCTCTCTGAGAAAAGATTAGAGTTCTCCACATGAGATTTTAAAAAGGATTTTTAAACAACCCATTCTGACTGCAGCTGGTGCTGGAGTGGATTTCCCTGCAATTTAAACTGGCGGTGCAGAGATAAAGGCCTGTTCTTCAGGTCGTTAGAGAGAGTTCAGAACTATGGCCCTCTAGCTTCATGATCAAATCGAAATTGAAAGCAAACACAAGGGGTTGGATTCTTCGATTCTGGGGCTATGTCCCTACGCTGGCAAATTGGCGCAAAACGGCCACCGATTCCCCATATTGCCGGGGGCTAGCAAGACAGCAGCTTGGAGCACCTGGCTCGCCGCCCCCAATTTGGCCTGTTGTAAGTCCACGGAGGCAGAAGACCCATCACCAGAATTCCTTTTATTTACAAACCCAACAGCTGACCAACCCCATGACCTTTCAGTCTGCTGAATACACGAGAGTGCAGAGGATCTGACACTCCCTGTAATATGATTGGGCCACTAATCAGGGAACTCGTATTCTAATTGGCCAATCTCTAAGGCCTGGCCTAAGTCAATACATGGCCGTAAACTTGGATTCTCCGGCCGTTCGCCGAATTCAATTACGCCGTCGGCGACCAGAGAATCCAGCCCATAGTCTCACAATGTAAAGAACATTCCAAAATGATCAGCACCAATCAGCATTCGAGTGGCAGTTAAGACCCGGGAATATAAAGTAGTTCATTGGCTGACAGCCAAATCCCTTCAAGTGGTGTCACCACTGACATCAGAGCAACAGCACAGCCTGCTGGGGATTCATTATTTTTAATTAAAGGGGAAGTCCTTATTAAAGGCATAGGCCCCAGTAATTGTCCAGGTACAAAAATGATAAAAGCCAAAAAGAACAGAAATTACAAAGGAATACAAAGTTCAGACAAGGATTTACAAGAGTAACCTTCCAATATGCAATCTGTGTTTCTGGAGGATCTTCCATCTTATTCACTAAAACCGCTCCGATTCTGTTAGGAGACACGTCGCAGGTAAAGATGATCTATCTTGAGGGATCAAAATGAGCCAAGAGACTGGATGAGTGTAAAGTTAGGTTAACCTGCTCAAAGGCTTATTTCTGATGCTCTCTCCAGTACCACCCCTGGTACTTCTTGAGTAGTGTGTGTAGGGATGCCAACATTGCAGAAAGATTAGGAATAAATCTGCTTTAATAATTCACTATTCCTAAAAAAGATTTCAATTCTGGCATATTTTTGGGGCCGGAGCATCTTCAATCGTATTTTTCCTTCTTCTCCAAAGGGTGCAGCCCTTTGACGTCTACTGTAAATCCTAAACAAGTCACTTCATGAGCTTGGAGCGCAAATGTTTCTCTTTTTAGCCTTACCCCAGCCTTCTCACATCTTTAAAAATCTTCTTTGAGATTTACTCGGTGCTCTTTTTCGGATGCTTGTGTAATCGGCACATCATTTAGATAGACGCCGGTCCTATTATAAACTTTCCATTGTGCATTGGAAAATCGCATACGCTGATGAGATTGCAAAGGGTAGCCAGGTATACTGGTAAAACCCTTTGTTAGTATTTATCGGATCAATATATGTCTCATCTAACTCTAATTGCTGGTATGCTTGGCTAATATCAAGTTTAATGTAAGTGCAAGTCAAGCCTCCTGCTAATTTTAGCGTGTAAATCTTCAATTCTTGGCATTGGGTATTGGGACAATATTGCTGCCTCTTTCACGGTTAATTTGTAGTCCCCGCATATGCTAATGGTTCCATCAGGCTTAACCACTGGCATGGATTTATGAAGGGAAAATCATGCTTGACAAATCTGTTGGAATTCTTTAAAGATGTAACCAGCACAGTTGACAAGGGGGAGCCAGTCGCTGTGGTATATTTGGACTTACAGAAGGCATTTGACAAAGTCCCGCATAAGAGATTATTGTGAAAAAGTAAAGCGTGTGGGACTGGCGGAAATGTATTGAGGTGGATAGAAAACTGGTTGGCAGAGAGGAAACAAAGAGTAGGGATGAATGGGTCCTTTTCAAATTGGCAGGCACTAACTAGTGGGGTGCCACAGGGATCGGTGCTGGGACCCCAGCTAGTTACAACATATATTAATGATTTGGATGAGGGAACAACATGTAACATCTCAAAGTTTGCAGATGATACCAAGTTGGGTGGGAGGGTGAATTGTGACGAGGATGCAGGGATCTGACAGCATGATCTGGACAGGTTGGGCGGGTGGGAAATTCAATAGCAGATGCAGCATAATTTGGATAAGTGTAAGGTTATTTACTATGGAAGCAAATACAGGAAGGCAGATTACTACCTGAATGGTTGTAAATTGGGAGAGGGGAGTGTGCAGCGGGACCTGGGTGTCCTTGTGCCTGCACCAGTCGCTGAAGGTAAGCATGCAGGTGCAGCAAGCGGTAAAGCAGGCTAATGGTATGTTGGCCTTCATTGCGAGAGGTTTCAAGCATAGAAGCAGGGATGTGTTTTTGCAGTTGTACAGGGCCGTGGGGAGTATTGTGTGCAGTTTTGGTCTCCTTCTCTGAGGAAGGATGTTCTTGCTCTCGAGGGAGTGCAGCAAAGGTTTACCAGGCTAATTCGAGGGATGGCGGGACTGTCATATGAGGAGAGATTGACTAGGTTGGGATTGTTCTCGCTGGAGTTCAGAAGAATCAGGGTGGACCTCATAGAGACTTATAAAATTTTAACAGGACTAGACAAGGTAGATGCAGGGAAGATGTTACCAATGATGGGTGTGTCCAGAACCAGGGTTCACAGTCTCGATTCAGGGTAAACCATTTTGGATAGAGATGGGGAGACATTTCTTCACCCAAAGAGTTGTGAGCCTGTGGAATTCATTACAACAGGAAGTAGTCGATGCTAAATCATTGAATATATTCAAGAGGCAGCTAGAGATAGCACTTGGGGAGAGTGGGATCAAGGGCTACGGGGAGAAAGCAGGATTAGGCTATTGGGTTGGGTTGGATGATCAGCCATGATCGTGGTAAATGGAGGGCCAAAAGGCCTCCTCCTGCTCCTATCTTCTATGTATCTATGATTGGAGCTGTCCATTCCAAAGACTGTACATGTGAGGCATAGGGGACAGATAAGGCTCCATAAAACTGGGCATGGCTTCAGGTCCCACGTAGATGTTTGCTTTTCGTCCATGTATCTTGCATAACCTGTCTTTGCAAACCACTTAGTTTATTTTTAAGAGGTCATGGAAATCCTCTATGTTAAGGTGGAAGATTTCTAGCCAATTTAATCTAATTTGGCAAAGCCAATCTCGGCCCACCAGATGTGACCCTTGATCCCCCCACTACTATCAGAGGCAATTGAGCTGACTGGTGCAGGTAGCTTACGGGTGCTGTGGTTGTTCGCAGGATCCTTAAAGCTTCCTTCGTGGCTAGTCTGGCATCTTCCTCCTACTGTTTCCTCACCTATTGCAGGCATAACATGTAGCTTCTCTGAATTTACATCTCTCCTGGGGTTGATCTTCACCACACTGACAGGATTCTTCATAACACCTGGTCTGCGGACCAATTTCCCTATATCTCTGCATTCTATTTTTCCCCTAGTCTCTTAGCTTATTACTTTCTTTGTCTGTCTTTATCCCTGGCACCATGACTGCGAATGGCTTCCCGCCAAACCTGGTGGACCTCACCTTCCTACATGCTCTGCAGTTCCATAGCCATTCTTTTGACTCTTTAAGCAGCCTGGGTGACCGCTAATGCATTTCTTAAGGCAACCTCTGCCTCTGCCAACAATTTATTTTGTATGGCCGTGTCTTAAAACACCACAGACTAGTATGTCTCTCAACATGTAGTTTTGTCAAACTTGCATTGTTCAGTCATCTGTCGGAGGCCCACCATGAATGCCGCTTTCATCTCCCCTGGGGCTCTTGTCATAGAATTTAATTTGTAAGTTGCATTATCGCCAGGGTTTCAGGTGATAATGTCCCTTGACTAATTCCACAGGCTCCTCAAAGATTTTGGAGTCGGGTGCATCTGGAGAAGTCAGACGCCTAACCAGGTTGAAGGTCAGAGTCCCATAAACTGTTAACAGGATTACCTGCTGCTAATTCCCCCCCCCCCCTCATTTTTCATTGGCCTTTACAAAAGAGCGAGGAGTCTGACATACCGCACCCACTGTTCCGTGTTAGGGTCAAACAGCTCAAGTTTCCCAAAAAGGGGCATTTTGACACTCAGACTGCTGAATGAGTTTGCTTCAAAGGAAATGCTTCCAAATGAGGTCGGCTCTCCCAATTTCGGTAGCAGTAGAACATAGAACATTACAGCACAGAACAGGCCCTTCGGCCCTCGATGTTGTGCCGAGCATTATCCGAAACCAAGATCAAGCTATCCCACTCACTGTCATTCTGGCGTGCTCCATGTGCCTATCCAATAACCACTTGAAAGTTCCTAAAGTGTCCGACTCCACTATCACAGCAGGCAGTCCATTCCACACCCTAACCACTCTCTGAGTAAATAACCTACCTCGGACATCCCTCCTATATCTCCCACCCTGAATCTTATAGTTATGCCCCCTTGTAACAGCTACATCCACCTGAGGATACAGTCTCTGAACGTCCACTCTGTCTATCCCCCTCATTATCTTATAAACCTCTATTAAGTCGCCTCTCATCCTCCTCTGCTCCAAGGAGAAAAGCTCTAGCTCCCTCAACCTTTCCTCATAAGACCTATCCTGAAAACCAGGCAGCATCCTGGTAAATCTCCTTTACACCCTTTTCAATGCTTCCACATCCTTCCTATAATGAGCTGACCAGAACTGCACACAATACTCCAAATGTGGTCTCACCAGGGTCATGTATAGTTGCAGCATAACCCCGCGGCTCCTAAACTCAAGCCCCCTGTTAATAAACGCGAACACACTATAAGCCTTCTTCACGGCTCTATCCACTTGAGTGGCAACCTTCAGAGATCTGTGGACATGAACCCCAAGTTCTCTCTGTTCCTCCACATTCCTCCCTCAGAACCCTGTCATTGACCCTGTAATCCGCATTCAAATCTTTTCTACAAAATGAATCACCTCGCACTTATCAGGGTTAAAGTCCATCTGCCATTTTTCGGTCCAGCTCTGCATCCTATCAATGTCTCTTTGCAGCCTACAACAGCCCTCCACCTCATCCACTACTCCACCAATCTTGGTGTCATCCGGAAATTTACTGACCCACCCTTCAGCCCCCTCCTCCAAGTCATTGATAAAAATTACAAATAGCAGAGGACCCAGCACTGATCCCTGTGGTACACCGCTGGTAACTGGTCTCCAGTCTGAAAATTTTCCATCCACCACCACTCTGTCTTCTATGTGATAGCCAGTTACTTATCCAATTGGCGAAATTTCCCTCTATCCCACACCTCCTTACTTTCTTCATGAGCCGACCGTGGGGAACCTTATCAAACGCCTTACTAAAATCCATGTATACGACATCAACTGCTCTACCTTCATCAACATACTTAGTTTCCTCCTCAAAGAATTCAATCAAATTTCTGAGGCAAGACCTACCCTTCACAAATCCATGTTGACTATCCCAGATTAAGCTGCATCTTTCCAGATGGTCATAAATCCTATTCTTCAGGACCTTTTCCATTATCTTCCCGACCACCGAAGTAAGACTAACTGGCCTATAATTACCAGGGTCATTCCTATACCCTTTCTTGAACAGAGGAACAACATTTGCCACTCTCAAGTCCCCTGGCATTATCCCCGTGGACAGCGAGGACCCAAAGATCAAAGCCAAAGGCTCTGCCATCTCATCCCTTGCCTCCCAAAGAATCCTTGGGTATATCCCATCTGGCCCAGGGGACTTGTCAACCCTCAGGTTTTTCAAAATTGCTAATACATGCTTCCTCATAACATCTACCTCCTCCAGCCTACCCCCCTGAATTACACTCTCATCCTCAAAAACATGGCCCCTCTCCTTTGTGAACAATGAAGAAAAGTATTCATTCAACGCCTCTCCTATTTCTTCTGACTCCATGCACAAGTTCCCACTACTGTCCTTGACCGGCCCTACCCTCACCCTGGTCATTCTTTTATTTCTCACAGGAGAGTAAAAAGCCTTGGGGTTTTCCTTGATCCGACCTGCCAAGGACTTCTCATGCCCCCTCCTAGCTCTCCTAAGCCCTTTTTTCAGCTCATTCCTTGCTACCTTGTAACCCTCAAGCCACCCTACTGAACATTATTTTCTCATCCTTACATACTCTTCCTTTTTCCTCTTGACAAGGCATTCAACCTCTTTTGTGAACCATGGTTCCCTCACACGGCCATTTCCTCCCTGCCTGACAGGGACATGCCTATCAAGGACACGCAGTATTTGTTCCTTGAACAAGCTGCACTTTTCATTTGTATCTTTCCCTGACAGTTTCTGTTCCCAACTTATGCTCCCTAATTCTTGCCTAATCACATCATAATTACCCCTCCCCCAATTATAAACCTTGCCCTGCCGTATGGCCCTATCCCTCTCCATTGCAATAGTGAAAGACACCAAATTGTGGTCACTATCTCCAAAGTGCTCTCCCACAAAGAAATCTAACACTTGGCCCGGTTCATTACCCAGTACCAAATCCAATGTGGCCCCCCCTCTTGTCGGCCCATCCACATATTGTGTCAGGAAACCCTCCTGCACACACTGTACAAAAACTGCCCCATCCGAACTGTTCGACCAATAGAGGTTCCAATCAATATTTGGAAAGTTAAAGTCACCCACGACAACTACCCTGAGACCTCCACACCTATCCATAATCTGTTTTGTAATTACTTCCTCCACGTCTCTATTACTATTTGGGGGCCTATAGAAAACTCCTAACAATGTGACCGCTCCTTTCCTATTTCTAACTTCGGCCCATATTATCTCAGTAGGCAGATCCCCTTCAAACTGCCTTTCTGCAGCCGTTAAACTATCCTTGATTAACAATGCTACTCCTCCACCTCTTTTACCACCTTCCCTACACTTACTGAAACATCTATACCCCGGAACTTCCAACAACCATTCCTGTCCCTGTTCTAACCATGTCTCCATAATGGCACAACATCGTAGTCCCAAGTACCAATCCACGCTCCAAGTTCACCTACCTTATTCCGGATGCTCCTTGCATTGAAGTAGACACACTTCCACCCACCTTTCTGTCTGCCGGTACACTCCTGCGACCTTGATACCCTCCTCAGTACCTCACTACTCTCAACACTGACTTCTGGACTACAGCTCGTTTTCCCAGTCCCCTGACAAATTAGTTTAAACCCCCCCCCCCCCCCCCGAAGAACCGTAGCAAATTTCCCTCCCAAGATATTGGTGCCCCTCTGGTTCAGGTGCAAACCGTCCTGTCTGTACAGGTCCCACCTTTCCCAGAATATGCTCCAATTATCCACGTACCTGAAACCCTCCCTCCTACACCATCCCTGCAGCCACGTGTTTATCTGCACTCTCTCCCTGTTCCTCACCTCACTAGCATGTGGCACTGGCAACAAACCAGAGATGACAACATGGTTTGTCCTGGCTCTCAGCTTCCACCCTAGCTCCCTAAATTCCTGTTTTAAATCACCATCCCTTCTCTTACCTATGTCGTTGGTACCGATGTGTACCACAACTTGTAACTGCTCCCCCTCCCCTTTAAGGATTCTGAAAACACTGTCCAAGACGTCACGGACCCTGGCACCCGGGAGGCAACATACCATCCATGAGTCTCTTTCGCTGCCACAGAACCGTCTATCTGTCCCTCTAACTATCGAGTCCCCAATAACTATTGCTGTCCTGCTCTCCCTCCTTCCCTTCTGAGCCACAGGGACGGACTCAGTGCTGGAGATCCGTTCACCGTGGCTTACCCCTGGTAGGTCGTCCCCCTCAACAGTATCCAAAATGGAATATTTGTCACTGAGAGGAACGACCACAGAGGATCCCTGCACTGACTGCTTCCTCCCAGCCCCTCTCACCGTCACCCATCTACCTTGGTTCTTCGGAGTAACTACATCCCTGAAGCTACCATCTATGACCACCTCTGCCTCCCGAATGATTCGAAGCTCATGCAGCTCTAGCTCCAGTTCCCTAACGCAGTTTCTGAGGAGCTGGAGATGGGTGCACTTCCAACAGGTGAAATCAGCAGGGACACTGACGGCGTCCCTCACCTCAAACATTCTGTAGGAGGAACATTGCACTGCCTTCCCTGCTATCCCCTCTCGATATTTAGTGTTGCCAATCCACCTGACCACCGTAGGATGCCACTCCGATTGACCCACATTGCCAAATGTATGGGCGGGATTCTCCGCTAACCGGCGGGGCGGCCCGTACCGGTGCGAAGGAGTGGGTGCGAACCACTCTGGCGTCGGGCCGCCCCGAAGGTGCGGAATCCTACACACCTTCGGGGGCTAGGCCAGCGGCGGAGTGTTTGGCGCCATGCCAACCGGCGCCGAAGGGCCTCCGTCGGCCGGCACAAGTTGGCGTATGCGCGGGAGCGCCAGCGTATTCTGGCGCATGCGCCGAACCGCTGGCGCGATCCCAGTGCATGTGCAGGGGGTTTTGTGTCTGCGCCGTGACGGAGGTTCACAGCGGCCGGCGTGGAGGGAAAGCATGCCCCCACGTCACAGGCCTGCCCGCGGATCGGTGGGCCCCAATCACGGGCCAGGCCACCGTGGGGACCCCCCCGGGGCCAGATCTCCCACGCACCCCCGAGGACTCCGCAGGCCGCCCGCAGAGCCATGTCCCGCCGGTAAGAACCTTGCGTAATTTACACCGACGGGACTGGCCGAAAACGGGTGGCCGCTTGGTCCATTGCGGTGCGGAGAGTCGCTGGGGGGTGGGAGGGGGCGCTGGCAGCGGCCACCAACCGGCATGGCGCAATTCCCGCCCCCGCCTAAACCCCGGCGCTGGAGAATTTGGCAGCCGGCGGAGGGGGCGGGATTCACGTCGCCCCCTGACGATTCACCGACCCGGCGGGTGGTCGGAGAATCCTGCCCGTGATATCCTGAAAGACTGGCGACCAGCAATTAGATTAACGAATAAACAGTTTACTAAGGTAAGTAACTATATACTGAGAGTGAGATAAAGGCTACTGCACTCCATGACACCAAATTCCTAATTAAAGGAAATTAGCAGCGCTCAGCCCCAAGGTTCGTGCGCTGACCCGATTGGCTGAAGAGTCACATGACCCTCTGAGAACTTGTGCCCTTAATGGAGCACACTAGCACAATTATTCGATAGGATTTAGGGTGGTTTTGGTGGGTTTGCGGGATTGGTAGATCAGTAGCATATGTTGTTCAATGGGGTGGAGGAGTCAGATGGTTAGTGGAAGAATGGTCAGTTGTGCAGATCATTGTGGGTGTGTAGTCAGTGAGGAGAATCGGGGTTGGGGGTCGTCGGCAGGGTATGGGTATCATTGGGGTGTCCTTATGGTGTTAGCTCGAGGAGTTTGGAGAGGGAATTGTAGTCAAGAGGTCGGGGGGTAGTTGGTTTATAATCTGAGTTGTCGGCTTGTGAGGGATGTAGAAAAAGGATTGGGAGAGTAAGCTGGCTGTGGGAGAGTAGACAAAAGGTTGTAAGGTCGATGGTGAATGCTGCTTATATATGTGGGGCTGGATTTTCCGATTTTGAGACTAAGTGCTGACGCCGGCGTGAGAACAGTGATGATTTCCGAAAAGAAAAATGGCGCAACAGGTGCACCAATTCAGCAACTCTGAATGGGCTAGCACCATCAGCACGTGGAACGCAACCAGTTCCAAGCAAAATGGCACCGGATTCGCCGGGTCCGTGATTGGTTCAGGGACGCTGAGCTGGAGACCCTCTTGGACACCGTGGAAAAGAGGTGGACCCTGGCCTGGGAGGAAGGCCGCCAGACGCCACTGTTCGGCGTGCCTGCGCGCAGCTGGTAGAGCCGGTCAGCGTCGTCGGCAACGTCGTCCGGACTGGCATGCAGGGCTGGGAGAAACTGCATGACCTCCTCAGGGCGGCCAGGGTGAGTAGGCAGTGCTGTGCCCCTGGTGCCAACCCCGCCCACCCACACACACCCGTAACCCGGCCTCTCACCCCCCACACACCCGTAACCCGGCCCCTCCCCCCACCTCCACCACGCACCCGTAACCCGCCCCCCCCCCCCGGGGCAGGAACCCCCACCCTGCTCCACATGCCAGCACCCATGCCAGCCGCAATGGCCGGGTGTCTTGGGCACTAATGCCATCATCTTCCTAACCCCTTGACTGCATGCGTCAGAATGTCTAACGGTGACATTTTTTTGTGTGTGGCCCCACCCCGGAGAAAGCTGCGCACAACCGCCGGGAGCGGGAGAAAACCTGCGGCCACTCACCATGCCCGAACAGAGGGCACTGGACATGGGCGGCGGCCCGGAGGAAAAGCAGGTCAGCGAGGAGGGGAGGCGGCAGCGGGCGAGCAAGTGAGACCCTGCGTTGTTGCCCAGCTCATGACACATGTGTGCACACGACCCCACGAAACCCACCTCACCCCTCACACCACCACCTACCTCACCCCACCCACCACTCACTCCCCCCCAATGCCAGAGCCGGTGCCGCCAGACAACCAAGCACTGAAGGGGAGAGCAGCCCGAACACCAGCCCTCTGCTTGAGACGCAGGACACCCCGGAGCTCAGATCGGAGGAGGACACGGACTTTCCCTCACTGCTGTCTCCTATATCCTCCACCATCCCAGAGACTATCACCTCGGTTGGGCTCATTAGTGAAGATGTTCCTGGTACACTCTCTGGTGCACACCGCACATCACGTCCGGTACAGCAGGTGGAGGTAGGAGCAGCCAATGGGCCGGACTGTCGGAGGGCAGGCCAGCCCCAGGAACCAGCTGCCATCCAGATGGGGTCCGGGCTACTGGAACATCCAGTCCCAGCCAT
Source organism: Scyliorhinus torazame (assembly GCF_047496885.1). Classification (NCBI taxonomy): domain Eukaryota; kingdom Metazoa; phylum Chordata; class Chondrichthyes; order Carcharhiniformes; family Scyliorhinidae; genus Scyliorhinus; species Scyliorhinus torazame. The sequence continues at coordinate 202,727,803 of NC_092711.1, read as the reverse complement.
TGTGCAGGTGCAGTCAGAGATCCAGGGACTTGCAAGAAGTGATGATGGCGGGCATCCATCACCTGCAGGCGCAGGTGGAGGAGTCCATCCTCATGCAGGAGCAGGAGTTGGTGCCGGTCATGCGTGCCACCCAGGCCGACACCTCACGGGTGGTGTCCGCGGGGAGGCAATGGAGCGATGGTCAGAGTGTCCAAGGCCTGGAGCATTCCGTGCAGGTGAGGGCCGAGGCTCAGGACAGGGCTGCCCTCTCACAGGCAGCTATGTGCCGGAGCCACCTGGACATTTCAGCGCTGCTCCTCAGCGTGGCCCAGTCACAGCAGGCCATGGCTGAGAACGTTGGCGGCATTGCCCAGGGAGATGTCCCAGACCCAGAGGGACGTGGCCCACACCCAGAGGGAGGTGGCCCAGTCACTGGCTGATTTGGCACAGACCCTCAGGGTGGTGGCACAGTCGCAGTGTGATGTGATGCAGTCCCAGACGGAGATGGTCCACTCACTGTGCTCCATGGCAACGAACGTGCAGACCCTGGTCAAGACCAGAGCGGGCCTCCAGGTCTGGCAGTGGAGGTGGCAGGTGGGCCTCAGGGGATGGCCCCGCTCGCACCCCCCGTCCCATGGTGTAGCCCGGGGGGCATCGGGCACCCCGAGGGAGGAGGAGGTGCTGGGGCCTGTGCCGGTGACCCCTGCAGGGGATGCATCTGGTGGGCAGCGGGCAGAACCGGGTGGCACCACGCCACCCAAGATGCCCGAGCAGCAGCCCGGCGGCACGGGCAGTCTCTGGAGTCCTGGGGGGCTGCGCAGGGCAATCTGGCCCCGGGGGGTGCCCCCACGATGGCCTGGCCCACGATCAGGGCCTACCGATCCGCGGGCGGGCCTGTGCCGTGAGGGCACTCTTTCTCCTCCGCATCGGCCATCAACCTCCACCATGGCCAACGCGTAGGTGACCCACCCCTGCACATGCGCGGGGATGATCTCAGCAGCTGCTGACTCTCCCGCGCATGCGCGGACTTCCGCCGGCCGGCAGAATCCCTTCGGCCCCGGCTGGCGTGGCGCCAAAGGCATTCCACGGCAGCCGGCGGGACGCCAACCACTCCGGGGCGGGTCTAGCCCCGAAAGGTGCGGAGGATTCCTTTGGGGTGGCCCGACCATGCCACTCCGTCCCGCCGGGACCCCCCGCCCCACCGGGTAGGGGAGAATCCCGCCCCTGAGTTCAAGTAATACTGCATCGAGTTGCAGTCCGTGTTAATCAAACATAGATAATGCATCAGGACCCGCGTTCGATTCCTGGCTTGGGTCACTGTCTGTGCAGAGTCTGAACATCTCCCCGTGTCTGCGTGGATTTCCTCCCACAATTCCCGAAAGATGTGCTTGTTGTGTGAATTGGACATTCTGAATTTTCCCTCAAGTGTATCTGAACAGGCGCCGGAGTGTGGTGACTCGGGGATTTTCACAGTAACTTAATTGCAGTGTTAATGTAAGCCTACTTGTGACACTAATAAAGATTATGATGTTTCTGCATGAGTGTTTTTCCTGTGTTTAGACCACTTAATAATCTTTACTGGTATCACAAGTCTCCGGCGCCTGTTTGGGTACACAAAGGGAGAATTCAGAATGTCCAATTCTCCTCAACAGCACGTCTTTCGGGACTTGTGGGAACAAAATGGAAGAAACCCTCACAGACACAGGGAGAACATGCGGACTCCGCACAGACAGTGACCCAAGCCGGGAATCAAACCTGGGACCCTGGCGCTATGAAGCAACAGTGCTACCCACTTGGCAGGCATTAAACAGAGACTTTTAAAGTCAAACAGGCTTGATAGATTGAGGCTGGTCATCCAGCACGGCTGTTAGATGTTTTTGCTCTGTTGATGTTAAAACCGAAATCTGACTATGAGGGTCAGTAAAACTATACAACAGGCCAGAATCTTGAGTCATATACTTCGACCTATTAATGGTTAACTGCAGCTTGACAATTAATTCCTATGCTCCTGGCCAGAATTCCAATGTTCCTCCTTTGGAGAGGGACAACTTGGTTATTCACATCTTTTCCAGTATCGGGTTTCGATCTTTCTTTGTTGTAAAAGTTCAGAGTGGGGAGCCAGTTTGTCTCCATTTGCTCTGCTTTCGTTGATTTCAAGAGGTTTGAGTCATGAGGTGTGAAATTCCAAAAGTTAAGAATATTATTATGTTGCTCTTGAAACTGCTGGGGTTAACTCCTACTCAGTGGGCTAACCCTATGATTAAGTGAATTTAGCAGCCATCTTTGAAGAGATAACAAATAGGTTAGACCAAGGAGAGCCAATGGATGTTATCTATCTTGACTTTGATAAGGTGCCTCACGGGAGACTGCTGAGTAAAATAAGGGCCCATGGTATTCGAGACAAGGTACTAAATGGATTGATGATTGGCTGTCAGGCAGAAGGCAGAGAGTTGGGATAAAAGGTTCTTTTTCGGAATGGCAACCGGTGACGAGTGGTGTCCCGCAGGGTTCAGTGTTAGTGCCACAGCTGTTCTCTTTATATATTAACAATCTAGATGACGGGACTGGGGGCATTCTGGCTAAGTTTGCCGATGATACAAAGCTAGGTGGAGGGGCAGGTAGTATTGAGGAGGTGGGGAGGCTGCAGAAAGATTTAGACAGTTTAGGTGAGTGGTCCAAGAAATGGCTGATGAAATTCAACGTGGACAAGTGCGAGGTCTTGCACTTTGGAAAAAAGAATAGAGGCATGGACTATTTTCTAAACGGTGAAAAAATTCATAATGCTGAAGTGCAAAGGGACTTGGGAGTCCTAGTCCAGGATTCTCTAAAGGTAAACTTGCAGGTTGAGTCCGTAATTAAGAAAGCAAATGCAATGTTGTCATTTATCTCAAGAGGCTTGGAATATAAAAGCAGGGATGTACTTCTGAAGCTTTATAAAGCACTAGTTAGGCCCCATTTAGAATACTGTGAGCAATTTTGGGCCCCACACCTCAGGAAGGACATACTGGCACTGGAGCGGGTCCAGCGGAGATTCACACAGATGATCCCAAGAATGGTAGGCCTCACATACGATGAACGTCTGAGGATCCTGGGATTATATTCATTGGAGTTTAGGAGGTTGAGGGGAGATCTAATAGAAACTTACAAGATAATGAATGGCTTAGATAGGGTGGACGTAGGGAAGTTGTTTCCATTAGCAGGGGAGACTAGGGGGCACAGCCTTAGAATAAAAGGGAGTCACTTTAGAACAGAGATGAGGAGAAACTTCTTCAGCCAGAGAGTGGTGGGTCTGTGGAATTCATTGCCACAGAGGGCAGTGGAGGCCGGGACGTTGAGTGTCTTTAAGACAGAAGTTGATAAATTCTTGATTTCTCAAGGAATTAAGGGCTATGGAGAGAGAGCGGGTAAATGGAGTTGAAATCAGCCATGATTGAATGGTGGAGTGGACCCGATGGGCCGAATGGCCTTACTTCCGCTCCTATGTCTAATGGTCTTATCTTCATTTTCATGATTTAGCAGAAAATATCCAGTTTTACAAATAATGCCAATGAGGATAAAGTTTCCAATATACAGTGTTTGCTTCTTTTTTCTATATGTTAGGACACCGGACCAGACCCCAACTTTTGTTACCTTCCTAGAACAGAAACCCCAAAAGTTTTCAATTTAATTTACTTTCTACACCTGCCACTAATTCCAATTAAGCAACCCAATACAGTCCAAATGCCAATTATAAATCAAGTTTACAAAATAGGTTACTTGCTTATCTGTGCAGACAAATTGGCCCTGATCTCCTCGGTGGAGTAGGGCAGATTGCGGGTCTTAATAAAGTGGATAAGCTGAGTGACCCCCGGGTGACAGAGGTCATTGGGGTCAGCCCGATGTCGATCATCTTGCGCACTGGCGCATGTGCCGCGGGATAGGGCATCTGAGGGCTCGTTGAGCTCCCCAGGATGATACTTGATGTGGTAATTGTAAGTGGAGAGTTCGATCCTCCACCTGAAGATTTTGTCGTTTTTAATTTTGCCCCGTTGTGCGTTGTCGAAAATAAAGGCTACCGACCGTTGGTCGGTGATAAGGGTGATTCTCCTACCGGCTAGGTAGTGTCTCCAATGCCGCACAGCTTACACAATGGCTTGCGCTTCCTTCTCGACAGAAGAGTGTCGAATCTCGGAGGCGTGGAGGGTTCTAGAAAAGAAGACTAGTGGCCTGCCCGCCTGGTTGAGGGTGGCGGCCAGGGCGACGTCTGACGCATCGTTCTCTACTTGGAAGGGGACGGACTCATCCACCGTGTGCATCACGGCCTTAGTGATATCGGCCTTGATGCGGCTGAAGGCCGAGCGGGCCTCAGCCGTCAGGGAAATATACTGGTTCTGATAAGTGGGCGGGCTTTGTCTGCATAGTTGGGGACCCACTGGGCGTAATAGGAGAATAGCCCCAGGCAGCGGTTGAGGGCCTTGAGGCTGAGGGGAAGGGGAAGTTCCATGAGGGGGCCCCATGGACCCCGTTTTCCATGAAATAGCCGAGGATGGCTAGTCGGGTTGTGTGGAAAATGCACTTCTCCTTGTTATATGTGAGGTATCGGTGTCACAAGATGGTGGCCCCCAAGAGTCGCACGTGTCGGGCTGAGTTGAAGATGGCGACCAAGATGGCCACCCCCATCGGTCGCACGTATCGGTTGGTGTTGAAGATGGCGGCCAATATGGCCGCCCCATGGGTTGCACGTGTCGGGCTGAGTTAAGGGTGGCTCCACCCATGAGCTGCACGAGGCGGATGACGTGTCTGAAGGGGGCGGTACCGGCAGGCACGCAGCCACATTGCGGGGTCTGTAGGCCTGTGAGTCCGTGGATCGGGACTGGTAAGCTTTTGACTTCGGGGCTTTGGATCGGGCCAGACAGACTCTGGCAAAATGTCCCTTTTTGCCAAAGTCGCTGCATGTCGCGGTGCGGGCTGGGTCGGGATGTTGGCCCTGACCACAGAAGCAGGAAGACGGTCCCCCGGGCTGAACGGGCAGCTGCGCGGCACAGGCCTGGGACGTAGTCGGGTCTGGTGAAGGCCGCGTCTGTGGTGCCCATGAGGGGTTCGCTGGGTCTGCCAGGAACACGCTGAGGCTCTGATAGGCCACCAAATTAGGCCACCTTCTTAATTTACTTTGTTTAGATTTAGGATTCTAGTTTCAGATCAGACTTCTTCACTTTCCATAGAATCCCCACAGTGCAGAGAGTAATTTCGCCCATTACATCTGCACTGACTCTGGGAGCACCCCGGTCAGACCCACTTCCACATACTATCCCCGTAACCCACCTAACCTGCACCTGTTTGGGCACTAAGGGGTAATTTTAACATGGTCAATCCAACTAACCTACACACTGTGGGAGGAAACCGGAGCACCTGGAGGAAACTAACACAGACATTGGGTGAATGTGCAAACTTTCCATAGACAGTCACCCAAGGCCAGAATTGAACTTGTGTCCCTAGCGCTGGGAGGCAGTAGTGCTAACCACTGTGCCAAGGTGCTACCCAGACAAATGAAGAATTCTCTCCATGGTATGGTCACTATTTCCTAAAAGAGTCAACACAACAAAATTATTAATTAATCCCTTCTTCATGCATGATCACAAATCTAGGATAGCCTGTTCCCAAGTTGGTTCCTCAACCTCCTGGTCTAAAAAATCATCTCTTACACGTCTGCCACAGTATTGTTGCATATTTGGTTTTGCTCAGTCACCCATGATTATTGTAGCACCTTTGTTACATGCATTTTGAATTTCCTGTTTAATGCCATCCCCTACATTCCCACTATTTTGAGGCCTGTAGACAATTCCCACTCATGTTTTCTGCCGCTTGTTGCTTCTTAGCTTCAGCCAGTCCGATTCTACATTGAGATTTTCAGAGCCACTATCCTCTCTCACTATTGTACTGATTTTATCCTTAATTAACACCACTTCACTTCCTTTCCCCTTTTGTCTATCCTTCCTAAATAATAAATACCCTGAGATATTCAGTCCACAGTCTTGGTCACTGTGGTGATATGTCTGTGAATAGTATTGTACATAGGTAGCAAAGCGACCTCCATCCAGCTGGTGGTGTCAGACCTTGGTCACGTGGCACGGGACACTTGCAAGTTGGTGATAGGACTTACAACAGGACAGTCACTCCTGGAGTAGCTCCTAAGGAATTCAAATAACTTTGTCTGTGTGTAATTCTGGTTAGTTATCCTTCCACGTGTTTGACAATAAATCATCATGTTAGTTGAACACATATATGTTCTGTGTGCATCCTTGTTCACAGCAGCACCACAGAGCACAACAGTCACCTGCAGTGGTGATAGTTGAACTGCGACTTAAACCAGATTAAATGTAAAAGCACATTTTCCATTTCCACTCAGCCTGCACTCTTGTCCACATGTGGTGCTACTTCCCACAAATATTGAGGGAGAAAAACAAGAATCTTCACATCCCATTCCTTCCCTCACAGTCTGACTTAGTGAAGATGGAAAAAGTTCCGTTAGGGATTTTCTAGCTTCTTACTCCTGTTCACAGCCTGATTAAGGATGGTTCCTCACACCAGTCTTGTACTTTATCTGATGGTAAATAAAGTGCTGCCACTCACACTCTCTCTACTTGCCTCTCAAAGGAGAAAATCCAACACAACCAAAGACAAAGAAGTGACGTTGAGGGAGGAGCCACAAGCCTCTGCCCTCTCCCCCTTTCTGAGGAGGAAGCTCTGGAATCGCTGGGCAGTCACACGGCGAAAGCAGCGAGAGACAGAGAAGCAGGATGGAAGGAGCAAGCTCCAGGTTGGTCAAAAAACGCCTCATATTGGGTCTCTTCAGTTCCTCTGTTACAGCACAATACACTGCAATACACAAGAACATAAACTGTGGGATTCTCCGCCAGCAGCACACCCACATCCGAATGTTTCCCAACAGCATGGGATGGCCCACAATCAGAAATCCCATTTGCCGGCCATGGGAACGGACAATCCCGCTGCTCGCAGGGGTGCGCTGTGCCAGCTGGCGGGACAGAGAATCCCACCCAAGAGCTAGGAGCAGGACGAGGCAATTCAGTCCCTCAAGCCCATTCTGCCATTTCAATACAATCATGTTGATCTCCTCCCAGTAGCAACTCCACTTTCCTGCCCGTTCTCCATATAACCCTTTAACCCATTACTAACTAAAAAGCTGTCTATCTCCTCCTTAAATTTGCTCAATGTCCCAGCCTCCACCACACTCTGTGGTAGTGAATTCCATAGGTTCATGACCCTTTGAGAGAAGTAATTTCTCCTCATCTCTGTTTTAAATCTGCTACCATTTATCCTAAAACTATGACCTCACATTCCAAATTGCCCCACAAGAGGTAAATTTACACTACATCAACTTTGCCAATACCCTTTATCATCTTATATACCTCAAATAGTCCTCCACTCATTATTCCAAACTTGAGAGAGTGTAGGCCTAAACTGCTCAATCTCTCTTCACAAGACAAGCCCCTCATCTCTGGAATCAATTCAGTGAACCTCCTCTGAACTGCCTCTAATGCTACTGTTGAATCCATGGTGGGCAGAACGCATACCCGGAAGTAGAAAGTGCAGAACAAGGTTTATTTCAGTACATTTACAATACTCCTCTAAGCGTCTCCTTCCCCAACCTGCATTAGACAGGGGTTTTTATTCAACTGGGGTTGTCCTTGTAAAGGGGAAACCCCGCCCCTTAAAGGACTGCCTGTCTTAAAGGGGAAGTTCACATTCCGGGGAGGTCACAGGAAATTGTATAGTCCTGATCCCGGGACCACTATTGCGATTATACCAGCTACTATAACCCTTCTGAAATAAGGGGACCAAACCTGCGCAACTTACTCCAGGAGCATGTGGTATTATCATAATTGTCAGCATTGCAAGGGTTAATGTAGTACCATTAATAGCCACTAGTGGGAGCTGCAGTTACCACTATATAAAGCAATGATGCTAGATCTTGGGGGAGGAGTGTATGTAGGCGATAGCTAGTGAAGGTCATAAGAGCAGTTAGTGTGAGAAGGTTAGATTAGAGTTTCTACCAGTGAGTGAGATTAGCAGTAGGTGAGTGTATTTAGATGTTATTGATCAATTCTGTATTCTAAAAGGACTAAGTGTCGAAACCCAGTTTACTAGTGTAAATAAAATAATAGCTTTGTTTGAGTAAAAGCTATTCTGTGGTCTTTCTGGAACACTACATCAGACATCCTAAATAAGCAACACAAAGAACACCACAGTGCGGTCTTACCAATGCCTTGTACAGCTGCAGCAACACTTCCCGACTTTGATATTCTATCCCATTATATATAAAGGCCAAAATTCCATTTGCCTTCCTTTTTACCTGTTGTACCTACATACTGTTTTCTGCAATTCATTCACGAGGACACCCAGATCCCTCTACACTGAAGCACTCTGAATTTTCTCTCCATTTAGATAATAAGTTGCCTTTCCTTTTTTCTGACCAAAATGAATAACCTCACACTTATCTAGGTTAAACTCTATCTGCCAAATTTTGGCACACTACCCTCTCCATATCCATTTGTAAATTTCTTATTTCGTCACTGCAACTTACTGTCACACCTGTTTTAGTACAAATGTGGCGATAGTACCTACATGCAAGTCATTAATATATATTGTAAATAGTGGGGTCCACGGACGAAACCCTGCGGCACTCCACTAGTTACATCTTGCCAACCAGAAAAAAACTCATTTATACCGACTCTCTGCCTTCTGTCGGTTAGTCAGTCTTCTATTCATTATCCAATGTCATCACTTGTAATGATGTGGAGATACTGGCGTTGGACTGGGATGAGCACAGTAAGAAGTCTTACAACACCAGATTAAAGTCCAACAGGTTTGTTTCGATATTACTAGCTTTCGGAGCGCTGCTCCTTCCTCAGGTGAATGAAGAGGTATGTTCCAGAAACATATAGATAGACAAATTCAAAGATGCCAGACAATGCTTGGAATGCGAGCATTAGCAGGTGATTAAATCTTTATAGATCCAGAGATGGGGTAACCCCAGGTTAAAGAGGTGTGAATTGTGTCAAGCCTGGACAGTTGGTAGGGTTTCGCAGGCCAGATTGTGGGGGATGAATGTAATGCGACATGAATCCCAGGTCCCGGTTGAGGCCGCACTCATGTGTGCGGAGCTTGGCTATAAGTTTCTGCTCGGTGATTCTGCGTTGTCGCGCGTCCTGAAGGCCGCCTTGGAGAACACTTACCCGGAGGAAGAACTTTCTCTTGAGGGAAAGGAAATGTTCCTCCTGGGCTGTGTTAACTCAGTGCCCAGATCTAAGCTGTCCATCAATTAAAGGAGTGCCTGTTATCTTCAATCAGAGACTAGGTAACTGGTCATTCATCTAATTGCTGTTGAGGAACCTTACTGTGTACAAATTATCTTCATAATCAACTACAAAACCAGTCATTATGCTTCACCAGTATTTTATTAGATGTGAAGTGTGTGGGGATGTCCTGAGAATGTGACAATGTGCTGCACAAATACAAGTTATTTTAGTAAAATAACACCATGTAAAATGTTTTCTTTCAGAGATCAGTCTTTGAAATCTTCGTCCTTCAATGAGGAAGAGTGACAAAAGCTGATGTCTGATTATGAAAGAGGTGGTGTGGAACAATTTGTAAGATTGATACAGAACAAATTAGATGATCTGGGCAACACAGAGTTTAACATCGCAGTGACAGGAGAATGCGGCAGGGAAATCCACCTTCATCAATACAATGAGAGGGCTTCAGAGGGATGATGAGGGAGCCGCTGAAACTGGCCGGGGCATTGAGTATAAGAATTGGCAAGTCATGTTGCAGCTACATAGAACCTTAGTTAGGCCACACTTGGAGTATAGTGTTCAATTCTGGACGCCACACTACCAGAAGGATGTGCAGGCTTTGGAGAGGGTGCAGAAGAGATTTACCAGGATGTTGCCTGGTATGGAGGGCATTAGCTATGAGGAGCAGTTGAATAAACTCAGTTTGTTCTCACTGGAACGATGGAGGTTGAGGGGCTACCTGATAGAGGTCTACAAAATTATGAGGCATAGACAGAGTGGATAGTCAGAGGCTTTTTCCACAGTAGAGGGGTCAATTACTAGGGGGCATAGGTTAAAGGTACGAGGGGCAAGGTTTAGAGGAGATCACATAGAATATACTGTGCAGAAGGAGGCCTTTCGAGTCTGCACCGACCCACTTAAGCCCTCACTTCCACCCTATCCCCGTAACCCAATAACCTCTCCTAACCTTTTTGGTCACGAAGGGCAATTTATCATGGCCAATCCACCTAACCTGCACGTCTTTGGACTGTGGGAGGAAAACGGAGCACCAGGATGAAACCCACGCAGACACATGGAGAACGTGCAGACTCCGCACAGACAGTGACCCAGCAGAGAATCGAACCTGGGACCCTGGCGCTGTGAAGCCACAGTGCTATCCACTTGTGCTATCGTGCTGCCCGAGATGTACGAGGCAAGTATTTTACACAGAGGGTAGTGGGTGCCTGGAACTCGCTGCCGGAGGAGGTGGTGGAAGCAGGGACGATAGTGACATTTAAGGGGCATCTTGACAAATACATGAATAGGATGGGAATAGAGAGGTACGGACCAAAGAAGTGTAGAAAATTTTAATTTAGACGGGCAGAATGGTCGGCACAGGCTTGGAGGGCTGAAGGGCCTGTTCCTGTGCTGTACCTTTCTTTGTTCTTTGTTCTTTCTTCGTTTGGGGCCACATTATATACAATGGAGCCAATCGCATATCCACATCCCTACTTGCCAAGTGTTTATCTCTGGGACCTGCCAGGATGTGGAACTACTAAATTCCCAACGAATAAATACCCGAGTCTAATGAAATTTTAAAGAAATGATTTCTTCCTCATTATCAGCGCCATGCGATTCACAGAAAATGATGTAACCCTCGCCAAAGAGATTAAACGGCTGGGGAAGAATTTCTACTTCATTCGATCGAAAATTGATTATGCTCTCGATTCAATAAGAACGGGAGGGAGGAAAGTTAATGAAGAAGCAGAACTAGGAAAGATCAGGAATTATTGTGTCAGGAAATTGAACGAGGCAAGGTTCCCATCTCCCTGTGTTTTCCTGGTATTAAAATCTTATCTGAATCTATATGATTTGAAATGTTTAAATGACGCTCTTGAAGATGATCTTCTGAATATTTCTACATGTGTGCACATTCTGTCCCTTCCAAACCTAAACTTAGAAATTGTAGAGAAGAAAAGAGAAGAGCTAAAGAAATGAGTCAGGATGTTGGCAACACTTTCAGGAGCATTAGGAGCAGTGCCAGTTCCTGGAGTTTCCCGTGGTTGTGATATTGGGATACTGATTGGAGGAATAATACATTTCCGTTAATGTCTGGGTCTGGAAGATGCCTCACTTCAAAGACTGGCCAATAGGGCAGGGAAACCGGTGGAAGATCTGAAAGCCGTGGTGAACATGCCTCTGTTGGGTAAAATAACTCCTGATTTAATTGCAAAGTTACAGTGCGGTGTCGCTCAATCCAACTGTGGAGCAGGATCATCATTTTCTGTGACCTACAAGGTGCTGAATGATGCATTTGATGAGCTTACAGAGAATGCACAGAGGGTGGTGAAATCAATCCTGTGAGTCAATAATATATTAAATTGGTTTTACCCTGAATGTTGGAGAAATTCTACTTTCCAATGTTACCTGGGTTCATTAGATTCTGCGCAAATAACGTTATGGCCACAAAGTCTCACAAGAGGACCAAGATTTGCACTGGTGAGATTTCAGAATGCAATCTTCCCCACCCCTTGCTAGTGATGTGATCATATATACATAGTTTAATATGAACTATAATGTTATTAAAGGGCTTGACACCATAACATCCAGCCCCATGGACTGACCCCCCGCTTCCTGGTGGTGTGATGTCATGGGGCCATTGCCCGGGGGCAATGAGCTGGGGATTGCTGGGGACAACCCTTTGCTCAAATAAACTAAATAGTTAATAAAGGAATATACAGGCAATGTGTTACGGCTGCCTTTGGGAGCTCCTGGATGCAGTTCCTGTGATCCATCCATGTCTGCAGTAAGTGTTTGTAATTCCAAGAAATTCAGCTGAGATCTATTGAGTTGGAAGCTGAGTTGCAGACACTGTCGGGGGTTGGAAAGTCACCTTGATGCTTTTTACAAGGAGGCACTGGTAAATTTTAGGATGGGGTTTTCTGATTTGGCCAGTGGCCATGGGCGGAGAGCGTGAGTGTGAGTGAGGTAGGGAAGGAGACACCTAGGGCAGGAGCTTCAACCTTTGATTTTGTCCAACATGTCTGAGGTTCTTTCAATGTGTCTGTATAGTAGTGAGGGCTGTAGGATGGGTGAACTGATTGCCCATGGCACCGTGGTACAGAAAGCAATTCAGTGGAAGGAGCAATCTGGAATGAAGTTGTAGACAGGGACAGTGTCGTAAGGGGCATTGAGGCTGTTCTCTGTAGTCAAGATACAGAGTCCAGAAAGCTGTGTTACCTGCCCATCGTCAGGATTTGGAACATCTGCACTAGGTTGGAGAGGAACTTGCAGTGGGAAAGAGAGGATCCAGGCCAATGAAATAGGTAGAACTAGGAAAGATATTCTCCATAGTTAGTTTGAGGAGCTAGGAACCAAATTAGGACTCAGAACCTCGAATAATTTCTGGATTATTACCTGAGCGACATACAAATTGGCACAGGGCAAATAAGATTGGAGAAATGAAAATGGGAGGAAGGCAGGAGTTGGATGGTCAGCCATGATCATAATGACTGGTAGAGCAGGCTCAAAGGGCCGAATGGCTTTCTCCTGCTTCTATTCTCTATCTTTCTAGTACATGGCTCAAAGACTGGTGTGAGAGAATTATGTTCCGGTTCGTGAGGCTCTAGCACCATTATTGAGTTTTGCACTATTGGTGCGGCCTACACCTGAACCGTGCGGAGGCTGGTGTTCTAGTGAGCTGCATAACTAGGGAAGAGAGCGTTTTACAGGAATTCAGTGAATGAAGTGCCTGACAGTGTTTCATCATCAGGGTAGCCAGGGAAAGGGTTGGCCCACTGAAGGATAGGCAAGGGAATCTATGTGTGGAGCCAGAGGAAATGGGCGAGGTATTAAATGAATACTTTGCATCAGTATTCACCAAAGAGAAGGAATTGGTAGATGTTGAGTCTGGAGAAGGGTGTGCAGATAGCCTGGGTCACATTGAGATCCAAAAAGACGAGGTGTTGGGTGTCTTAAAAAATATTAAGGTGGATAAGTCCCCAGGGCCTGATGGGATCTATCCCAGAATACTGAAGGAGGGTGGAGAGGAAATTGCTGAGGCCTTGACAGAAATCTTTGGATCCTCACTGTCTTCATGTGATGTCCCGGAGGACTGGAGAATGTTGTTCCTCTGTTTAAGAAGGGTAGCAAGGATAATCCAGGGAACTACAGGCCGGTGAGCCTTACTTCAGTGGTAGGGAAATTACTGGAGAGAATTCTTCAAGACAGGATCTACTCCCATTTGGAAGCAAATGGACGTATTAGTGAGAGGCAGCATGGTTTTGTGAACATAGAACATAGAACATAGAACATAGAAAATACAGCACAGAACAGGCCCTTCGGCCCACGGTGTTGTGCCGAACCTTTGTCCTAGATTAATCATAGATTATCATTGAATTTACAGTGCAGAAGGAGGCCATTCGGCCCTTTGAGTCTGCACCAGCTCCTGGAAAGAGCACCCCACCCAAACCCAACACCTCCACCCAACACCAAGGCCAATTTGGACATTAAGGGCAATTTATCATTAGCCAATTCACCTAACCCGCACATCTTTGGACTGTGGGAGGAAACCGGAGCACCCGGAGGAAACCCACGCAGACACGGGGAGGACGTGCAGACTCCGCACAGACAATGACCCAAGCCGGAATCGAACCTGGGACCATGGATCTGTGAAGCAATTGTGCTATCCACAATGCTACCGTGCTGCCCTTAAGAACAAATAAATCTACACTATATCATTTTCCCGTAATCCATGTACCTATCCAACAGCTGCTTGAAGGTCCCTAATGTTTCCGACTCAACTACTTCCACAGGCAGTGCATTCCATGCCCCCACTACTCTCTGGGTAAAGAACCTACCTCTGATATCCCTCCTATATCTTCCACCTTTCACCTTAAATTTATGTCCCCTTGTAATGGTTTGTTCCACCCATGGAAAAAGCCTCTAACTGTCTACTCTATCTATTCCCCTGATCATCTTATAAACCTCTATCAAGTCGCCCCTCATCCTTCTCCGCTCTAATGAGAAAAGGCCTAGCAGCCTCAACCTTTCCTCGCAAGACCTACTCTCCATTCCAGGCAACATCCTGGTAAATCTTCTTTGCACCTTTTCCAGAGCTTCCACATCCTTCCTAAAATGAGGCGACCAGAACTGTACACAGTACTCCAAATGTGGCCTTACCAAAGTTTTGTACAGCTGCATCATCACATCACGGCTCTTAAATTCAATCCCTCTGTTAATGAACGCGAGCACACCATAGGCCTTCTTCACAGCTCTATCCACTTGAGTGGCAACTTTCAAAGATGTATGAACATAGACCCCAAGATCTCTCTGCTCCTTCACATTGCCAAGAACTCTACCGTTAACCCTGTATTCCGCATTCATATTTGTCCTTCCAAAATGGACAACCTCACACTTTTCAGGATTAAACTCCATCTGCCACTTCTCAGCCCAGCTCTGCATCCTATCTATGTCTCTTTGCAGCCGACAACAGCCCTCCTTACTATCCACAACTCCACCAATCTTCGTATCATCTGCAAATTTACTGACCCACCCTTCAACTCCCTCATCCAAGTCATTAATGAAAATCACAAACAGCAGAGGACCCAGAACTGATCCCTGCGGTACACCACTGGTAACTGGGATCCAGGCTGAATATTTGCCATCCACCACCACTCTCTGACTTCTATCGGTTAGCCAGTTCGTTATCCAACTGGCCAAATTTCCCACTATCCCATGCCTCCTTACTTTGTGCAGAAGCCTACCATGGGGAACTTTATCAAATGCCTTACTAAAATCCATGTACACTACATCCACTGCTTTACCTTCATCCACATGCTTGGTCACCTCCTCAAAGAATTCAATAAGATTTGTAAGGCAAGACCTACCCCTCACAAATCCGTGCTGACTATCCCTAATCAAGCAGTGTCTTTCCAGATGCTCAGAAATCCTATCCTTCAGTACCCTTTCCATTACTTTGCCTACCACCGAAGTAAGACTAACTGGCCTGTAATTCCCAGGGTTATCCCTAGTTCCTTTTTTGAACAGGGGCACGACATTCACCACTCTCCAATCCCCTGGTACCACCCCTGTTGACAGTGAGGACGAAAAGATAATTGCCAACGGCTCTGCAATTTCATCTCTTGCTTCCCATAGAATCCTTGGATATATCCCGTCAGGCCCGGGGGACTTGTCTATCCTCAAATTTTTCAAAATGCCCAACACATCTTCCTTCCTAACAAGTATTTCCTCGAGCTTACCAATCTGTTTCACACTGTCCTCTCCAACAATATCGCCCCTCTCATTTGTAAATACAGAAGAAAAGTACTCATTCAAGACCTCTCCTATCTCTTCGGACTCAATACACAATCTCCCGCTACTGTCCTTGATCGGACCTACCCTCGCTCTAGTCATTCTCATATTTCTCACATATGTGTAAAAGGCCTTGGGGTTTTCCTTGATCCTACCTGCCAAAGATTGTTCATGCCCTCTCTTAGCTCTCCTAATCCCTTTCTTCAGTTCCCTCCTGGCTATCTTGTATCCCTCCAATGCCCTGTCTGAACCTTGTTTCCTCAGCCTTACATAAGTCACCTTTTTCCTCTTAACAAGACATTCAACCTCTCTTGTCAACCATGGTTCCCTCACTCGACCATCTCTTCCCTGCCTGACAGGGACATACATATCAAGGACACGTAGCACCTGTTCCTTGAACAAGTTCCACATTTCACTTGTGTCCTTCCCTGCCAGCCTATGTTCCCAACTTATGCACTTCAATTCTTGTCTGACAACATCGTATTTACCCTTCCCCCAATTGTAAACCTTGCCCTGTTGCACGTACCTATCCCTCTCCATTACTAAAGTGAAAGTCACAGAATTGTGGTCACTATCTCCAAAATGCTCCCCCACTAACAAATCTACCACTTGCCCTGGTTCATTACCCAGTACTAAATCCAATATTGCCCCTCCTCTGGTCGGACAATCTACATACTGTGTTAGAAAAGCTTCCTGGACACACTGCACAAACACCACCCCATCCAAACTATTTGATCTAAAGAGTTTCCACTCAATATTTGGGAAGTTAAAGTCGCCCATGACTACTACCCTATGACTTCTGCATCTTTCCAAAATCTGTTTCCCAATCTGTTCCTCCACATCTCTGCTACTATTGGGGGGCCGAAAGAAAACTCCTAACAAGGTGACTGCTCCTTTCCTATTTCTGACTTCAACCCATACTACCTCAATAGGGTGATACTCCTCGAACTGCCTTTCTGCAGCTGTTATACTATCTCTAATTAATAATGCCACCCCCCCCACCTCTTTTACCACCCTCCCTAATCTTATTGAAACATCTATAACCAGGGACCTCCAACAACCATTTCTGCCCCTCTTCTATCCACGTTTCCGTGATGGCCACCACATCGTAGTCCCAAGTACCGATCCATGCCTTAAGTTCACCCACCTTATTCCTGATGCTTCTTGCGTTGAAGTATACACACTTCAACCCATCTCCGTGCCTGCAAATACTCTCCTTTGTCAGTGTTCCCTTCCCCACTGCCTCATTACATGCTTTGGCGTACTGAATATCGGTTACCTTAGTTGCTGGACTACAAATCCGGTTCCCATTCCCCTGCCAAATTAGTTTAAACCCTCCCGAAGAGTACTAGCAAACCTCCCTCCCAGGATATTGGTGCCCCTCTGGTTCAGATGCAACCCGTCCTGCTTGTACAGGTCCCACCTTCCCCAGAATGCGCTCCAATTATCCAAATACCTGAAGCCCTCCCTCCTACACCATTCCTGCAGCCACGTGTTCAACTGCACTCTCTCCCTATTCCTAGCCTCGCTATCACGTGGCACCGGCAACAAACCAGAGATGACAACTCTGTCTGTCCTGGCTTTCAACTTCCAGCCTAACTCCCTAAACTTGTTTATTACCTCCACACCCCTTTTCCTACCTATGTCGTTGGTACCAATGTGCACCACGACTTCTGGCTGCTCCCCCTCCCCCTTAAGGATCCTGAAGGGGAGGTCGTGTCTCACTAACTTGATAGAGTTTTTCGAGGAGGTCACTAAGATGATTGATGCAGGTAGGGCAGTGGATGTTGTCTATATGGACTTCAGTAAGGCCTTTGACAAGGTCCCTCATGGTAGACTAGCACAAAAGGTGAAGTCACACGGGATCAGGGGTGAGCTGGCAAGGTGGATACAGAACTGGCTAGGTCATAGAAGGCAGAGAGTAGCAATGGAAGGATGCTTTTCTAATTGGAGGGCTGTGACCAGTGGCGTTCCACAGGGATCCGTGCTGGGACCTTTGCTGTTTGTAGTATATATAAATGATTTGGAGGAAAATGTAACTGGTCTGATTAGTAAGTTTGCAGACGACACAAAGGTTGGTGGAATTGCGGATAGCGATGAGGACTGTCTGAGGATGCAGCAGGATTTAGATCGTTTGGAGACTTGGGCGGAGAGATGGCAGATGGAGTTTAATCCGCACATATGTGAGGTAATGCATTTTGGAAGGTCGAATGCAGGTAGGGAATATACAGTGAATGGTAGAACCCTCAAGAGTATTTAAAGTCAAAGAGATCTAGGAGTACAGGTCCACAGGTCACTGAAAGGGGCAACACAGGTGGAGAAGGTAGTCAAGAAGGCATACAGCATGCTTGCCTTCATTGGCCGGGGCATTGAGTATAAGAATTGGCAAGTCATGTTGCAGCTGTATAGAACCTTAGTTAGGCCACACTTGGAGTATATTGTTCAATTCTGGTCGCCACACTACCAGAAGGATGTGGAGGCTTTAGCGAGGGTGCAGAAGAGATTTACCAGAA
This sequence comes from Scyliorhinus torazame, assembly GCF_047496885.1. Classification (NCBI taxonomy): domain Eukaryota; kingdom Metazoa; phylum Chordata; class Chondrichthyes; order Carcharhiniformes; family Scyliorhinidae; genus Scyliorhinus; species Scyliorhinus torazame. The sequence goes on along the minus strand of NC_092711.1, from coordinate 202,709,727 downwards.
TGTTACCTGGTATGGAGGGCATTAGCTATGAGGAGCGGTTGAATAAACTCGGTTTGTTCTCCCTGGAACGAAGGAGGTTGAGGGGCGACCTGATAGATGTCTACAAAATTATGAGGGGCATAGACAGAGTGGACAGTCAGAGGCTTTTCCCCGGGATAGAGGGGTCAATTACTAGGGGGCATAGGTTTAAGGTGAGGGGGGCAAGGTTTAGAGTAGATGTACGAGGCAAGTTTTTTACACAGAGAGTAGTGGGTGCCTGGAACTCGCTACCGGAGGAGGTGGTGGAAGCAGGGACGATAGTGACATTTAAGGGGCATCTTGACAAATACATGAATAGGATGGGAATAGAGGGATATGGACCCAGGAAGTGTAGAAGATTGTAGTTTAGTCGGGCAGCATGGTCGGCACGGGCTTGGAGGGCCGAATGGCCTGTTCCTGTGCTGTACATTTCTTTGTTCTTTGTTCTTTGAAGGCAAGGTTGTGATGGTCACGGGACAGAGGAAAGTTTGTTTCACCAACAACAGGTAAAGGTGATGAACCCTTAGCCTGGTGAGCAGATTAGGGTCAGCTATTGCCTGAGACACCGAGCCTCATATCTGTGGAAACAGGGATCATGTTGCCAATGGCACAGCTATCAATGATCACTCGAATCACATGGTGCTCGGAGAATCGGGTGATTGACCGATCTGTACATGGAGTGTAGCTGATTCCAAAAAACCATCAACAGATTCCTCAACCCTTTCATCTGAATAAGCGTCTGTGATGACATCACCATCATCCAGGATAGCAGCTATCTGGTGAGCTTTAATCATTTCCTGGTATTTGAACTGGCAGAAAATTAAATTTCCTGAGGAAATGTTTATCTGTTTATATAATGTGCACATACCCTTTTGTGTGCATGAAAGATGGAGTTATGGAGTATGGTCCTGTCAGGTAAGGGTGATACTGTTTGGTGTTTCTGGAAGCAGCAGCATGGATTGTCTTGGATAAATACTGCAGGAGTCTCATCTGACGGCAGATCTAATGTCTGGCAGATCTCTGACTTGACTGATACCAAGGTATGTGTTTTGAGCTCTGTGTTGTACCTGTCCTTCACTCAGTGCAGTTGGTTAGGATGAATGAGTTGCAGCCAATGTTGTTGTTCTCCAATAAGGGTGACAAGTCATCATCCTTGTCAAGAGGTAGACCATGATAACTGAACCCACCTTTCACAATTCAAAAGTTGATAAGATACAGGAGCAGAATTAGGTCAATTAGCCCATTGAGTCTACTCCGTCATTCGATCATGGCGGATCTGTTTCTCATCCCCATTCTCCTGCCTTCTCCCCATAACCCCTGATCTGCATATTAATCAAGAAATACTCTTTTGACCTTGAACACCATATTTGTGCTGTTACCTAGAGTGATACCCTCCACCAACCAGAGACTATCACCTCGGTTGGGCATATTAGTGAAGAGGTTCCTGGGACACTATCTTGTGCGCACCAAACATCGCATCCGGGTCAGCCGAGGGGCTGGATGGTCGGAGGGCAGGCTGGTCCCAGGAACCAGCTGCCATCCAGACGGGTCCCGGATGTCAAAATCACAAGCTTAACGACCTCCACTGGGCCACATGGGTGAGTTGGCATCAGCCACTTGGCACAAGTCCTGTCTGCCATCACCGCACCCCCTCCCACTGATGACCCGGAAGTTGGCACTGCACCCCCCCCCCCCATCATGATACTATGACTGTGTCCCCACACACCCTGGCCCACCAACACACCCCACCCATACCCAGTGGCGGTGCCAATGCCTGTCTCCCTCCGAAGCAGCCCCCGCTATTCATGATGCGTGCAGCTCACAATGCCCTCTCTCTGTCCCTGCAGTAGACGTTGGCACACAATCAGGGAAGATGGTGGCATAGTGGTATTGTCATTGGACTAGTAATCCAGAAACCTAGGGTAAAGCTCTGGGGTCTCAGGTTCGAATCCTACCATGGCAGATGGTCAAATTAGAAGTCTAATGATGACCATGAAACCATTGCCGATTGTCATTAAAAACCCATCTGGTTCACTGATATCCTGGAACTCCGTCTGGCCTACACGTAACTCCAGACCCACACAGCAATGTGAGGTGATGGGTGAAACCTTGTCGTATGAGGAGCAGGGGAGGTGAGGACATTCCTGGTCCTCCAGGCATGCCAGGCTCTCGCCGCCGCATGTCCTCTGTCCTCCAGTTGCTTCTGCAGGACCTCCCCAGGCGCGTCCCCCTGCCCTTCTGGTCCAGCTCCTTCTCATCCTCTTCAGACCAGTCCGCATGTTTGTCCTCATCCACCTCCAGCACGTTGCGTCACTGCTGTGCCAGGTTGTGGAGGGCACAGCAAACCAACACAAAGCGAGAGACCCTCCGTGGGGCATAGCAGTCTGATGCACCGCTCAATGACATCACACATGACCACATGGGCTTTGTTATATCGGTTCTCTGCATCGGTCTCCACACTCGTACTGGTGTTATTAGCCAGGGCCTCAGTTGGTACCTCTTATCGCACAGGAGCCAACACGTCATCCTGGGTGTTCCATGAAGATACGGGGATCTCCGACTGCCGCAGTATGTAGCTGTCGTGCACACTCCCTGGGAAGCGTGCACACGTGCATGATTTTGAGGTGATGGTTATACACAAGTTGAACATTCAGAGAGTGGAACTCCTTCCTGTTGATGAAGGGTGCACTCGGTCTGATCGATGCGCGGAAGGTGACATAGGTGCCATATATTACCCCCTGGACCTGGGGCATCCAGGCAATGATTTCGGCGTGAGAACAGCTGGTGAGTCAGTTTCAGCGGGAGCATTGCGGAAGTGGTTGCTGGGAGGTAAGTCTGTCCTTTAAAAGCACTTGTCTTTGCAGGGGCAGGCCAGTCGATTTCGGCGTGAGAACAGCTGGTGAGTCAGTTTCAGCGGGAGCATTGTGGAAGTGGTTGCTGGGAGGTAAGTCTGTCCTTTAAAAGCACTTGTCTTTGCAGGGGCAGGCCAGTCGATTTCGGAGTGAGAACAGCTGGTGAGTCAGTTTCAGCGGGAGCATTGCGGAAGTGGTTGCTGGGAGGTACGTCTGTCCTTTAAAATCACTTGTCTTTGCAGGGGCAGGCCAGTCGATTTCGGCGGGAGTGGAGCTGGCTGGTTAGTCAATTTCAGCAGGAGCTGAGAATTTTTTTCTTTTTTTTTAATTAGTTTTTTAGGCGGGAACAGGAAGTCGACCCGCGGACGTCTGGGAAGACCCTCACCAATAAATTCTGGTGGAGAGAAACCCGAGACACTACACGTGTAGTGTCTCCCACCCGCCCTCCTCCTCTAACCTAATAATAAAACCCATTGGTCTGAGGTAAGTACCATATTTTATTATATTATTATTATTTTTTATAAAAATTTAATTTAGTTGTTAGCCAGATCTTGGTAGAAAGTTAGAGGAATGGCAGGGAAGGGAGTGCAATGTTCCTCCTGCAGGATGTTTGAGGTGAGGGATGCAGTTAGTGTCCCTGCTGATTTTACCTGCAGGAAGTGCTGTCATCTCCAGCTCCTCCAAGACCGAGTTAGGGAACTGGAGCTGGAGTTGGAAGAACTTTGGATCATTCGGGAGGCAGAAGGGGTCATAGATAGCAGCTTCAGGGAATTAGTTACACCAAAGATTGGAGATAGGTGGGTAACTGTAAGAGGGACTGGGAAAAAGCAGTCAGTGCAGGGATCCCCCGCGGTCGTTTCCCTGAGAAACAAGTATACCGCTTTGGATACTTGTGGGGACGACGACTTACCAGGGGTAAGCCATGGGGTACGGGCCTCTGGCACGGAGTCTGTCCCTGTTGCTCAGAAGGGAAGGGGGGAGAGGAGCAGAGCATTAGTAATTGGGGACTCTATAGTCAGGGGCACAGATAGGAGATTTTGTGGGAGCGTGAGAGACTCACGTTTGGTATGTTGCCTCCCAGGTGCAAGGGTGCGTGATGTCTCGGATCGTGTTTTCCGGGTCCTTAGGGGGAGGGGGAGCAGCTCCAAGTCGTGGTCCACATTGGCACTAACGACATAGGTAGGAAAGGGGACAAGGATGTCAGGCAGGCTTTCAGGGAGCTAGGATGGAAGCTCAGAACTAGAACAAACAGAGTTGTTATCTCTGGGTTGTTGCCCGTGCCACGTGAAAGTGAGATGAGGAATAGGGAGAGAGAGCATTTAAACACGTGGCTACAGGGATGGTGCAGGCGGGAGGGATTCAGATTTCTGGATAACTGGGGCTCTTTCTGGGGAAGGTGGGACCTCTACAGACAGGATGGTCTACATCCGAACCTGAGGGGCACAAATATCCTGGGGGGGAGATTTGTTAGTGCTCTTTGGGGGGGGTTTAAACTAATGCAGCAGGGGCATGGGAACCTGGATTGTAGTTTTAGGGTATGGGAGAATGAGAGTATAGAGGTCAGGAGCACAGATTTGACGTCGCAGGAGGGGGCCAGTGTTCAGGTAGGTGGTTTGAAGTGTGTCTACTTCAATGCCAGGAGTATACGAAACAAGGTAGGGGAACTGGCAGCATGGGTTGGTACCTGGGACTTCGATGTTGTGGCCATTTCGGAGACATGGATAGAGCAGGGACAGGAATGGATGTTGCAGGTTCCGGGGCTTAGGTGTTTTAGTAAGCTCAGAGAAGGAGGCAAAAGAGGGGGAGGTGTGGCGCTGCTAGTCAAGAGCAGTATTACGGTGGCGGAGAGGATGCTAGATGGGGACTCTTCTTCCAAGGTAGTATGGGCTGAAGTTAGAAACAGGAAAGGAGAGGTCACCCTGTTGGGAGTTTTTTATAGGCCTCCTAATAGTTCTAGGGATGTAGAGGAAAGGATGGCGAAGATGATTCTGGATATGAGCGAAAGTAACAGGGTAGTTATTATGGGAGACTTTAACTTTCCAAATATTGACTGGAAAAGATATAGTTCGAGTACAATAGATGGGTCGTTTTTTGTACAGTGTGTGCAGGAGGGTTTCCTGAAACAATATGTTGACAGGCCAACAAGAGGCGAGGCCACGTTGGATTTGGTTTTGGGTAATGAACCAGGCCAGGTGTTGGATTTGGAGGTAGGAGAGCACTTTGGGGACAGTGACCACAATTCGGTGACGTTTACGTTAATGATGGAAAGGGATAAGTATACACCGCAGGGCAAGAGTTATAGCTGGGGGAAGGGCAATTATGATGCCATTAGACGTGACTTGGGGGGGGATAAGGTGGCGAAGTAGGCTGCAAGTGTTGGGCACACTGGATAAGTGGGGCTTGTTCAAGGATCAGCTACTGCGTGTTCTTGATAAGAATGCACCGGTCAGACAGGGAGGAAGGCGTCGAGTGAGGGTACCGTGGTTTACCAAGGAAGTGGAATCTCTTGTTAAGAGGAAGAAGGAGGCCTATGTGAAGATGAAGTGTGAAGTTTCGGTTGGGGCGATGGATAGTTACAAGGTAGCGAGGAAGGATCTAAAGAGAGAGCTAAGACGAGCAAGGAGGGGACATGAGAAGTATTTGGCAGGAAGGATCAAGGAAAACCCAAAAGCTTTCTATAGGTATGTCAGGAATAAGCGAATGACTAGGGAAAGAGTAGGACCAGTCAAGGACAGGGATGGGAAATTGTGTGTGGAGTCTGAAGAGATAGGCGAGATACTAAATGAATATTTTTCGTCAGTATTCACTCAGGAAAAAGATAATGTTGTGGAGGAGAATGCTGAGCCCCAGGCTAATAGAATAGATGGCATTGAGGTACGTAGGGAAGAGGTGTTGACAATTCTGGACAGGCTGAAAATAGATAAGTCCCCAGGACCTGATGGGATTTATCCTAGGATTCTCTGGGAGGCCAGGGAAGAGATTGCTGGACCTTTGGCTTTGATTTTTATGTCATCATTGGCTACAGGAATAGTGCCAGAGGACTGGAGGACAGCAAATGTGGTCCCTTTGTTCAAAAAGGGGAGCAGAGACAACCCCGGCAACTATAGACCGGTGAGCCTCACGTCTGTAGTGGGTAAAGTCTTGGAGGGGATAATAAGAGACAAGATTTATAATCATCTAGATAGGAATGATATGATCAGGGATAGTCAGCATGGCTTTGTGAAGGGTAGGTCATGCCTCACAAACCTTATTGAGTTCTTTGAGAAGGTGACTGAACAGGTAGACGAGGGTAGAGCAGTTGATGTGGTGTATATGGATTTCAGCAAAGCGTTTGATAAGGTTCCCCACGGTAGGCTATTGCAAAAAATACGGAGGCTGGGGATTGAGGGTGATTTAGAGATGTGGATCAGAAATTGGCTAGCTGAAAGAAGACAGAGGGTGGTGGTTGATGGGAAATGTTCAGAATGGAGTACAGTCACAAGTGGAGTACCACAAGGATCTGTTCTGGGACCGTTGCTGTTTGTCATTTTTATCAATGACCTAGAGGAAGGCGCAGAAGGGTGGGTGAGTAAATTTGCAGACGATACTAAAGTCGGTGGTGTTGTCGATAGTGTGGAAGGATGTAGCAGGTTACAGAGGGATATAGATAAGCTGCAGAGCTGGGCTGAGAGGTGGCAAATGGAGTTTAATGTAGAGAAGTGTGAGGTGATTCACTTTGGAAGGAATAACAGGAATGCGGAATATTTGGGTAATGGTAAAGTTCTTGAAAGTGTGGATGAGCAGAGGGATCTAGGTGTCCATGTACATAGATCCCTGAAAGTTGCCACCCAGGTTGATAGGGTTGTGAAGAAGGCCTATGGAGTGTTGGCCTTTATTGGTAGAGGGATTGAGTTCCGGAGTCGGGAGGTCATGTTGCAGCTGTACAGAACTCTGGTACGGCCGCATTTGGAGTATTGCGTACAGTTCTGGTCACCGCATTATAGGAAGGACGTGGAAGCTTTGGAGCGGGTGCAGAGGAGATTTACCAGGATGTTGCCTGGTATGGAGGGAAAATCTTATGAGGAAAGGCTGATGGACTTGAGGTTGTTTTCGTTGGAGAGAAGAAGGTTAAGAGGAGACTTAATAGAGGCATACAAAATGATCAGGGGGTTGGATAGGGTGGACAGTGAGAGCCTTCTCCCGCGGATGGATATGGCTGGCACGAGGGGACATAACTTTAAACTGAGGGGTAATAGATATAGGACAGAGGTCAGAGGTAGGTTCTTTACGCAAAGAGTAGTGAGGCCGTGGAATGCCCTACCTGCTACAGTAGTGAACTCGCCAACATTGAGGGCATTTAAAAGTTTATTGGATAAACATATGGATGATAATGGCATAGTGTAGATTAGATGGCTTTTGTTTCGGTGCAACATCGTGGGCCGAAGGGCCTGTACTGCGCTGTATTGTTCTATGTTCTATGTTCTATGTAATGGCGGAGAATTTTGCTGCCCCGTCATCTTGATGAGCTAGGTGCAGGTCAAAGTGTATATAGTCAGCTGCCCCGGCTAACAGGGCATCTGTGACTTCATGCATGCACTTGGTGCTGTAGGTTGGGATCTGCCATCTCTCAGAGTGTCATCTAACGAGTTGGTTGTGCTGGGAGACCCCACCCTGCACTCGCACATCCAACCACAGCAGCGGCCCCAGGCACCAGACCCCAGACCCCTGCCAGGAACAGCGCATGGACCAGGCTCAGATTCCCTCCCCGATCCACACACCCACCCTCTGGTCACAGGGATATCACCAGTGCTGTGGCCCAGCTGTTGGGTGTTTGATTGCTGGCTGTTGCCTCTGAGGTATTGACGCTTCCGGTGTTCAGGCAAAGTGTCCAGGTCTCACAGTCTGATCGGAATGCCAGGCAGTAACACTCGCCAGCGACATGGCACATCTACGCATGGGAATCCACTTGAGAGCTGTGCAGTGCTCATATAACTAGCAATGGCAATTCCTATTGGCAATAACCTTCAACTGTGCAGCTGTTACAGGGATTCACCAGATTACCACGGATAGGGCTCCGGATACGATACAGATTCTGTCAATCGGAATGGGCTGGCTAGATCAGACACTGATCAGTGCACGATGCAGTTCCCGATTCCAGCCTCACATGGATCTGTGCCTGGCGCAACGCAGCCGTTAGATCGCGCCAATTTAGTTGACATTTTGCAGTTTATTTAAGGACTGTATAACTGTGATGCGACCATCAATTCAATCGAGACGGGAGTAGAAGTAAACCGTGGCTTTAATCAACTTAGAACAGTGCCTGCCTGTGACTGTTCCAATACTGGGAACCGCCTACATGTCGACTGCTCTTTATACCTCCCTTCAAGGGGAGGAGCCATGGGCGGAGCCCATACAGGCCCCAACATGTTCCCCTATGGATAATGCCATACAATGGCCCATAGAAGGAGCCCACAAGGGCAACAGCATAGCACAGATACAAATACAAGGGCAACAGCACAGATACAATTACAATGGTGGATTATTGGCATAATACATTCACCACAAACTGTTAATTATAATACCACTTATTTGATATCGATATGATAAATTCTGTATTTAAATAAAAGTTTGTTTTAACAGAGGAGTGGCACGATAGCACAGTGGTTAGCACTGCTGCCTCACAGCGCAAGGGACTCGGGTTCGATTCCGACCTTGGCTGACTGTGAGGGGTTTGTACATTCTTCCCATGTTTGTGTGGGTTTCCTTCAGATGCTCTGGTTTCCTCTCACAATCCAAACATGTACTGGTTAGGTGGATTGGCTATGCTAAATTGCCCCGAGGTGGGGATAGGGTGGGGGATAGGGCCTAGGTAGGGTGCTCTTTCAGAGTGTCGGTGAAGACCCGATGGGCTGAATGGCCTCCTTCTGCACTGTAGGGATTCTATGATTCTATAAAAGATACCTATTGGTCAAAGTCTTCTGAGGTGAAGTAACATTTTCTCACATTTTGACAAATTGCAAATTGTTCGGGTCTCTTGTCCAGCAAATTGTGGTTTGGTCCCAAAGCCTAACACAAGGCTGAAGCATTTGTAACCATTTTCAGCCAGAAGTGTCAAGTGGATCGTCCTTCCTGGCCTCCCCGGAGTTCCCCAGCATCTCAGATTCCAGTTTTCACCCAATTTGTTATTAAAGAAGGAGCTGATGGAAGTGGATGCTGCTCTCCGGACTGGACTCCCAGAAGGCGTTTCTGCCGCACAGAATGTTAGTCCGCAAGGTGAGATCACATGGGATTCAGGGAAACTTACTAGCTTGGATTGAAGACTGGCTGACGAAGAGGAGGCAGAGAGTGGGAAAATGGGTCTTTTTCTGGATGGCAAGATGTAACTAGTGGGGTGCCACAGGGTTCAGTCCTTGGGCTCCAGCTATTTACAACCTATATTAACGACTTGGATACAGGGATAGAAGGTTCAATAGCCAAATTCGCAGATGACACAAAAATAGGTGGGACAGTAATTTGCAATGAGGAAATAAGGGTTGGATTCTCCGCAGCTCCGTGCCGAAATCGCGAAATGCGATCAGCCGGAGAAGAGGCTCTGATGGCGAAATCGGGCCTGACACTGGTTTGGCGGCGATTACCGATTCTCCGGACCCCCCAACACAACGGAATCGCGGCACGTGCCGTGCGGCCAGAGAATCGCATTGGGTGCCCCGACGACCGTTTTCCCGGGCCTGAGCGATTCTGCAGCCCGGAGGGGCCGAAGTCCTGACGGCGTGGTTTTGAGCACCGATAAAAAATTGTGAAGCTGACGTGCTGGCTAATTCGACGGCGGGAGGAGGTAAGAGTTGGCATGGGAGAACTGTGGGCTCCATAACGGACACCGGCCTTGCATTCTGCGGGAGGGGGGAAGGCCCTGCCAGGGTGGAGGAGGGAAGGGGAAGGGGGGTAACAGGCCGAGCAGTCGGGGAGCCCCCAACAGGACATGCGGTGCCCATGCCTCGAGCACCATTACGGCGGCCATCTTGTTGGCCACCCGCCCGGCCCCTGGGTGAATGCAGGGCTAACGGGTGGGTGCCATCCCCCTCCCTGGCCACCTCATTCAACCGGCGACTCCCACCGGGGGACCACCCAGGGCCTCACCAACTGTAGCCCCCAGTGCAGGCAGTGAAATCAAACAGTGGCCCTGGCAGTGGGGACGGGAGCCAGGAGCGGGGGCACCGACAGGGAATGGGTGGGGGACATGCGTGGCCAGGGCGCGTGGTGCCAATCGGGGCCACCATATAGCCCATAGCAGTTGGCTGTGCACGGGCGTATGCATCATGGTAACATCACCCCCTGCAGATCATAATGTTTGGGCACCACCCAGCGATGCTGGCTGCCGTGGCGGGGGCCGCTGCCCTGCATGCAGCTCAGTGGCAGTGTGACCGCATGCAGCTCAGAGAGGGGGCGGAGGCCGCAGCAGAGGAGCGGGCTGCAGAGAGGCAGGTGCCAGCCGCTCAGGCTGGAGGGCCGCCTGCCCGACAGGCCGAGGAGGAATGGGATGAGGGGGGAGGAGGAGGAGGAACAAGGTGACGAGGAGGAGGAGGAGGTGGTGGTGGTGCCAAGGAGGTGGTGGTGTTGAAGCCCCGCATGTACCGGCGCCGCATGTCCTTTCAGGAACTTCCGGTCCGGGCATGCAGGAGGAGACTACGGATGGACCGAGAGACTGTCCGACACATCTGCCACATGATGGCACACCTGGCACTGCGCGGGAGTGGGGGAGGACACTCACTACCAGTGGCCATCAAGGTGATGGTCGCTCTCAACTTCTATGCCACGGGGTCGTTCCAGTCGCCGAGTGGGGACCTGTCCGGCATCTCCCAGACATCGGTACACAGGGGCATCCATGCCGTGATGTTCGCCCTGTATGCCCTGGCGGATCGGTACATTCAGTTCCCCGTGGACAGTGTCCACCAGGATGCCCGGGCAGCGTGGTTTGCTATCATCACCAGGATGCCCCAGGACCAGGGGGTAATTGATGGGGTGGATGTCGCCCTACAGGCACGGCGGATGAGAGGCCGATGTTCACGAGCAGGAAGGGCAACCATTCCATGAACGTACAGGTGGTCTGTGACCACCAGGTGAAGATCCTGTATGTCTGCGCCCGGTACCCGGGTAGTGTGCAAGACTCATTTATCTTGGTGTAATCATTGATCCCTGGCCTGTTCGAGGGACAACCCCCTCCGGCTGCGGGGCTGGTTGCTGGACGACAGGTGTTACCCGTTGCGGTTGTGGCTGATGACGTTTATTTGGAGGCCACAGACCGATATAGAGAACTGCTACAATGAGGCCCACTGTGCGACCAGGGGTGTGGTGGGGAGGTGCTTCAGGGTCCTGAAGATGCACTTCAGGTGCCTGGTCTGCTCTGGAGGGGCCCTCCTGTACGAGGCCAGGACGGTCGGCCACATCGTTGTGGTCTGCTGCGTCCTCCACAACATCGCTCCAGCGATGTGCTGGAGGAGGACGAGGGCCAAGGGCAGGCCTCGTCAGACGAGGGGGAGGGGGGGGGGGGGGAGAGGGACAATGTGTGGAACGTGGGGTTGGGCATGCACGGGAGGCTGCGCTACGCCACCGGCAGAGGCAGAGAGCACGGGATGCTTTGATCGATGCACATTTCACCAACTTGGGGAGGGGTTGCTGGGCAGGGGCACGGACACCACATTACTGCACCCCCTCACCTCCGACCACCCTCACCTCCCCCACCACTGAACAACAAACTCACCTCCCTCTCCACCAACCTTGGTCCATGGGATGGGGGATGATGACAGACCGCTCTGCAATGAGCTCCAAACTCCACATCGTTAGACAATGTCTGACTCAAGCCCACAGTAGCACCTTCCACCTGGGCGATCCCTGCATACACGCTGGCCAGTCCATCACACAGTCCTGTTGAAACGCTGGGGACGTCTGGGATGGGTTGGGGGATGGTGGGTGGGGGGGGCTGCATGGCGCCCCACCGGGCCTCACTCTCCCACCACCCCTCACTTACAATCAATGAACACACAACGAATGGTGAACTATTGTGGCTTTATTGTGCTAGATGTAAAGCCTCCTGCAGCTAGACCCAAGAATGGGGGCAGTGCAGGAGAGCGTACACTTTTATACAGAGCCTGCTGGGTGGAGCCAGCAGGCCGGGATTTACTGTAATAACTGGAGTACAATGTCAATGTACCATAATACATGTAATGTATGTTCAGTGGTTTACCACATTCACCCCGTTTAAAAAAAAGTCCAGCAGGGGTGAAGCGAAGTTACAGGTCGAGTCAGTCGGGGGCTTTGACCTTCCGCTGCAATCGCCTCAGCCCCGGCTGTGGTGTGGGCACCGATATGAAGACCTGCGACTCCGGGAGTGTGTTGTCCTCTCCTTCTTCACCCAGTAGTTGAGCCGGTGGGGGGACGAGCGCCGCCGGGGCGGGGGTGGCGGTGATAGTCGCTGGTGGGGGGGGGGGGGGGGTGCGGCACAGGGGCGGGGGTGGCAGTGGTATCCACTGGAGGGGGAGGAGACGGTATCAGGTAGGGGGTGGTGGTGATGGTGGATGGGGAACCAGCGGGTGCCAGGTCCCGGAGGGAGACTGTGTCCTGTCGCCCGTCGTGGTGTGCCACGTAGGCGTACTGTGGGTTCGCATGGAGGAGGAGGACTTTTTTGATGAGGGGGTCTGATTTATGGCTCCTCGCATGCTTCCGGAGGAGGACGGGCCCAGGAACTGTCAGCTAGGTCAGGAGCGAAACCCCGGAGGTGGACTTCCTGGGGAAGGCAGGCACCCTGGTCGAGGGTGATGGAGGCGAGCTGCGGAGAGTGGTGGGAGGGCCGATCGGTGGTGGTGGAGGTAGCATGGCCCGTGAACGGCCAGGCGAACAGGGGTCCTGGGGTGCATTCGAAGATGGCGCCGAAGATGGCGGCGCCCACCGAGCGCACATGGCGGGCAGAATTAAAGATGGCTGCGCCCATGGGCCGCACATGGCTGGCGGCGGTGACGATGGCGGCGCCCCTGGATCGCACATGGGGGATGTTACGGTCGCGATGCTGGGCCTAGAAACGGCAGCGACCGATCGGGCCTCGCAAACGGTGACAAATTGGCCCTTCTTGCCACACCCATTGCAGGACACGCTCCGTGCTGGGCAGCGTTGTGTGGGGTGCTTGGTCTGGCCACAATAGTAGCATTTGGGGCCTCCGGAGTTAGCTGGCTGCCCCGCGGCGCAGGCGTGCGGTGCACCCGGGTCAGATGATGGCAGGGCCCACGAGGGTGCCGCGCGGTCGGAGGTGTAGGATTCCAGGTTGCTGGAAGCCACTTCTAAGGAGTTCACGAGCTGGACTGTCTCTGTGAGGCCGCGTGTACTCCCTTCTAATAAGCGCTGGTGGATGTAGTTGGACTTAATGCCCGCGACATAGGCATCCCTGCTCAGCAGCTCCACGTGTTGGGTGTCCGACACTGCCTGGCAACTATAGTTTCAGCAAAGTAGCCACAAGGCATGCAGGAAATCGTCCTGAGACTCTCCCGGGAGTTGCCGTCTCGTGGCCAGGAGGTGCCTGGCGAACACCTGGTTTACAGTCCTGATATACTGTCCTTTCAGTAGTTCTATCGCCTCCGTGTAGGTGGGAGTGTCCCGAATGAGGAGGAAGACTAGTGGGCTCACCCGTGCGTAGAGTAGTTGGAGCTTCTGTGGGTCTGAGGAGACTTCGGTGGATGCTCCGAGGTATGCTTCAAAGCAAGCTAGCCAGTGCTCGAAAGTCGTTGTGGCATCGGCTGCATGTGGGCTCAGCTCCAGGCAATCTGGCTTGAGTAAGACGTTCATTTTCAAAATTCTAGCACAATAAATTGATGTACCATCAATGAACATGCGACGAATAGTGAACTATTGTGGCTTTATTGTGCAAGATGTAAAGCCTCCTGCAGCTGGACCCAAGAATGGGGGCAGTGCAGGAGAGCATACACTTTTATACAGAGCCTGCTGGGTGGAGCCAGCAGGCCGGGATTTACTGTAATAACTGGAGTACAATGGCAGTGTACCATAATATATGTAATGTATGTTCAGTGGTTTACCAGACGCCCCACCCCCGCACCCACCGGACAGAGCACAGAGGCAGGTTTCATCGGTGATAACATGTGTTTGATGTGCAGAGGTATCAACAGCCTGTGCCCCACCCTCTAAATCTAAACTGTGCCTTGCACCCCCTAAATCTAAACTGTGCCCTCCACCCCTGCTGTACCGTCTGGGGAACCTAGGTGGTTCCCAAGATGGTACAGCAGGGGTGGAGGTGGACTGCTGTGACTCCTGCCCCGCGACAAGGGTCCCTGTTGGCGCATGTATCCTGGGGCGCCCCTGCCTGGGTGGGCCAGGCTGCTCCTTGGGTCTCCTGGCTGGCATGGTGCCGCTCTGTTCTGCCCGCTGCCCAAATGATGCACCAGGGACATGAGGAGGGAAGTCCGAGGTGCTGCGGTGTTCCGGCACCTCCCCTGCAGGTGTCACCTGCACGGGCCCCAGCACCTCCTCCTCCCTCGGCCTGCCCGATGGCCCTGGGCTTCTCCATGGGATGAAGGTGCGAGCGTAGCCAACCCCCGTGACCCTCTCCACCATCTGATGTTACCATTCTTGGATGCCCGCTCTGGTATATGATGCATGCAGCCCAGGGGTTGGGTCTCTGATGGCTTCAGTGCACAGGGCACCCAGCCATTGCGGCAGTCATGGGTGGGTACAACCATGTGGGTCATGATAGGGGTGGGACCATCCCCCTGGGGTGGGGGGAGGTGTCACATGTGTGTGGGGTGTAGGGTGGTTGGTGCCAGGGGCACAGTGCTGGGTACTCACCCTGGCTGTCCTTAGGAGGTCCTGCAGCTTTTTTCAGCACAGGTCTGCGATCCTGGCCACCGGCCCGACGGTGCTGACGGCCTCAGCCACCTCCGCCTAGGCACGGCGAACGATGGCGCCTGCTGTCCTGCGTCCCGGCCTGTGGTACAACACAAGTCTCCTCTGCTACACGGCGTCCAAGAAGGTGTCCAACTCCCCGTCCCTAAATCGCAGGGCTGCTCGTCTGGTGGCCACCTTGCCTGTGATGCTAGGTGTGGGGGGAGAATATTTATCAGCAGCCGCGGTGTCCCGTCAATGACGAAACCCGCGTATCGGCGGCTGCTCCCTCGGGTGGTCCCGTTGCGCCCGTGTTAGTCCTTTGTGGGCCGTTGAATTGCTCCTCCTGGAGCCCCGATGACGCCGTCGTGAAACTCCACCATTTTCACGACGGCGTCAACATTTAGTCCCATTTTCAGAAAATCCAGCCCAAGAACCTTACAAATGGATATGGATAGGTTAAGAGAGTGGACCAAAATGTGGCAGATGGAGTTTATAGTGGATAAGTGTGAGGTCATGCATTTTGATCGGAAAAACTGGAAGGCAACTTATTATCTAAATGGGGAGAGACTTCAGGGTGCTCCATTATAGAGGGATCTGGGGATCCTGGTTCATAAAATAACTTGTATGCAGGTACAACAGATAATAAAGAAAGCTAATGAAATGTTGGCATTTATAGCTGAAGAAATTGAGTATGAAGGTAAGGAAGTGTTGTTGCAACTATACAAGGCATTGGTAAGACCGCACCTGGAGTATTGTGCACAGTTTTGTCCCCT
Organism: Scyliorhinus torazame; assembly: GCF_047496885.1. Classification (NCBI taxonomy): domain Eukaryota; kingdom Metazoa; phylum Chordata; class Chondrichthyes; order Carcharhiniformes; family Scyliorhinidae; genus Scyliorhinus; species Scyliorhinus torazame. The sequence continues at coordinate 202,694,222 of NC_092711.1, read as the reverse complement.
TATTTGAGGAAAGATGTAGTGGCATTGGAGGCAGTTCAGAGGATGTTCACAAAGTTTGATTTCGGAGATGAGGGGTTTGTCGTATAAGGAGAGATTGAACAGTTTAGGCCTATACTCTCCAGGGTTTAGAAGAATGAGGGGAGATCAAATTGAGGTGTACAAGATGCAAAAAGGAATGGTTAAAGTAGATGTTTCCTCTTGTGGGGCATTCTAAAACGAGAGGTCATTATCTTAGAATAAGAGATAGCAAATTTAAAACATTTGAGGAAAAATTAATTCTCCCAAAGGGTTGTGAATCTATGGAATTCGCTGCCCCAGAGTGCGGTGGATGCTGAGACGGTGAGTAAATTTAAGGAGGAGTTAGACAGATTGGGTTGAAGGGTTATGGAGAATGGTCAGGACAGTGGAACTGAGGCCAGGATAGGATCAGCCATGATCACATTGAAGGTGTTTAGGCTCGGGAGGCTAAATTGCCTCCTCCGACTCCTAGGTCATGTGTTCTAGGGAGGAGATTCTCCAGCTGATTTCACAGTCCAGCTCTTGGGTCTGTAGCATTGTAGGTCGCAGATGAGGAACATATCAGCCATGATAGAATGGTGGAGCAGACTCGATGGGCCGAATGGCCTAACTCTGCTCCAATATCTTCTGAACTTATGAACTCCAGATGCTGACAACGTCCTAGCAACTGAAGACTTCTCCAGTTCCTTGCCACATTCCATGAAAGAATATGTTAAAAATCCAAGAGCACATCCTATTTACTGCAACGACCTCCAAAATAAATACAAGTTAATCAAATCTTGCTTTGATTATCTTTATGACACTGAGAATAAGACTAAAGAATAGTGAAATACCTTTTAGTGTTGCAGATAAATTATTCCAGCTCCAGTGATTTCTGATTAAAAAATCAATCAGTTCCAATTGTACTTTCCTTTCTATCTTTGATTGGGGAGATTATTCACAGTGTAACATTTCCATTCTGTTCCACAGAGATCAACAGTCTTCCACCTCTCCATTCTTCAATCAGAAAGAGCTCCAAGGTCTCAGTTCTGCCTATGAAGGGGGTGGGCTGGAAAAGGCTGTTTCTCTGATACAGAAAAAGATAACAAATTTGGAGGGTATAGAGCTGAACATCGCGGTGACAGGAGAATCAGGCACAGGGAAATCCACCTTCATCAATGCAATGAGGGGACTCCGACAAGGTGATAAGGGAGCCGCTAAAGTAGGAGTCAAACAAACCACAATGAAACCAACCCCGTACCGTCATCCCACCCTACCGAATGTTTGTTTCTGGGATCTGCCAGGAGCTGGAACACCAGATTTCACAGCAGATAAATACCTGGCGGAAATGAATTTCGAACAATATGATTTTTTTATCATTATCATCCACGCTCGATTCAAAGGAAATGACATAAAACTCGCCAGAGAGATTAAACAGCTGAGGAAGGATTGCTACTTTGTTCGATCTAAAATTGATAATGATCTTCATTCGATGAAAATGGGTGGGATGAAATGTAATGAAAAAGAAGAACTGAGAAAGATCAGGGATGACTGTGTCAGCAAGTTGAAAGAGGCTGGCATTTCATCACCCGACATTTTCCTGATATCAAGCTTTAAAATTAATCAGTTTGATTTTCCTGCATTGCAGGAAACCCTCTCAAAGAACCTCAATGATATAAAGAAACATGCTTTCATGTTGTCACTTCCAAACATAACAGTGAAGATTATAGATCAGAAAAAGAACTCATTGAAAGTAAAAATCTGGATGTTGGCCACAATGTCCGGAGCAGTGGGAGCGGTGCCAATTCCTGGTTTGTCCTTTTCTTGTGACATTGGAATACTGGTTACAGCAATCATACAGTTCCGTCAATATCTGGGTCTGGATGATGCCTCTCTTCAAAGACTGGCTAATATTGCCGGGAAACCTGTGGGAGATCTGAAAGCCGTGGTGAAAACTCCCCTGCTGGGTGAAATAAATAAGGATTTTGTGGTCAGAATGTTAACGGGTTCTGTTTTTGTTGGAATTTCAGTAGCTGAAGCTGTCTTTGACTTCATACCAGTCTTTGGTTCGCTCTTTGGAGCAGCATCATCATTTGGCATCACCTACAAGCTGTTAAATAATGTACTGGATGAGCTTACAGAGAACGCACAGAGAGTGGTGGAGGCTGCCTTTGGGACTGCTCCAAAACATTAGTACATTGAACTCCAGTAATATATTAAATATTCAGGAAAGGAAAAGAACACAAATGTTTATATGGCATCTGCCAAATCGTCAGATCATCCCAAACTGTTCTGCAGATAATCAAGCATTTTTGAAGTGTTGGTCACTGTTGTAATGTAGGCAAATATTGCAGCCAGTTTGTGCATCGCACGCTCCAAAATAATTCAATAAATGCAATTAAGGACAAGTTAATTTCCATTGAATAATGTTTGTTGAGGAATAATATTCCCCAGAACACCAGGGGAACTCCCCTGAGCTTGCACAAATTAAGTCAAGAAATCATTTACATCGACACAAACAGTCAGACGTGGCTTCGGTTTAATGTCTCAGTTGGGAAAAACACATTTCCACCATTACTGCAGTCAGTATTTCATTGGAATATGACTTGGATTGTGTGTTCATATCTCTGGAATAAATGGAAGCAAGTTCCACAATTATAATATTTTCATATCGAACAAAATTCATTTTCTCTCCATTTCACCACATTGCAAGTTCTGCGTTTATTCTGGATTTCAATGGTCAGAGGATTCTGCATTCATTTCACTTCATTACTGTCACTGTTCTTCAGTTAATCAGAGTTTCTTTTTCAACAAAAGTATATCAGGAGACTGTCATGATATGCAGTCATGCACATAATGAGATACAGACAGGCAGTGACTGAAAGCTAATCACAGCTAATCAACAGAGAGAACAGGACATAACCAATCAGCAGGCAGAACATTACTGGTGGTTTCCCACTATAAAAAACACGAGACACTGGCACTCCGCCTCTAGTCAGGGTGTATATATCACATATAGCCTTCTACATGTGGCTAAGAGCTAGTCTGGTCAAGTCAGACAGAGGATTCACACTTAGGTTAGCAGAGAGTCGCACTCACAGAGAACTGTGCTAACTGTTTAGCAGGTTCAATAAATCGGATTGAACTAACTTCAAGGTTTGGAGTATCTTTTAAGTAAAGCTGCATCCAGTTGTAGCCCGTGTTATCTCAGGGTGCTTAACATGACAGAGACGTAATTGTAGCTGAAACAGGGTATAAGGACTTTGCATTCTCTGAGTGCTGAATATATTTATGTGAATCCAATGACTGCAGAAATCTAGGACTCCCAATAACCAAATTAAATATTATAATCATCATTTATTTTTAATTGTGTTCACTCAATGTCACAGCCTCGCTGCAAGAGTGGTAAAAGTATCAATTGGGAAAATTATCAAGAGTCAGATTCTGTTCAAGTGCTGACTGTATTGAATTGGGTCTTTATGTTCAATGGTTGAGTTCTGAAGGAATTTTCCAGTATGTCTCTTCACAAATTGTGAAATTTAGCATCTACAACTTGCCACTTTCTGATTGATAAACAAGGATATTCCAGTCAAAATGTGGTAACTGAATGAGAGAAATCCCAGCAATCATGTACGTTTTACAACAGTCTGGAGCTGACTGCAATATAATTCACTGGCATAGAGTCAATTGCACTGTAATCCAATATTATAGAGTCAATTGCAGTATAATCCAATAGTATAGAGTCAATTGCAGTGTAATCCAATATTATAGAGTCAATTGCAGTATAATCCAATAGTATAGAGTCAATTGCAGTGTAATCCAATATTATAGAGTCAACTGAAGTGTAATCCAATAGTATAGAGTCAACTGCAGTGTAATCCAATACTATAGAGTTAATTGCAGTATAATCCAATAGTATAGAGTCAATTGCAGTGTAATCCAATTGTATAGAGTTAATTGCAGTGTTATCCAATATTATCGAGTTAATTGCAGTATAATCCAATAGTATAGTCAATTGCAGTGTAATCCAATTGTATAGAGTTAATTGCAGTGTTATCCAATATTATCGAGTTAATTGCAGTGTAATCCAATATTATAGAGTTAATTGCAATGTAATCCAATAGTATAGAGTTAATTGTAGTGAAATCTAATATTATAGAGTCAATTGCAGTGTAATCCAATCGTATAGTTAATTGCAGTGTAATCCAATAGTATAGAGTTAATTGCAGTGTAATCCAATGCTATAGAGTTAGTTGCAGTGTAATCCAATAGTATAGAGTCAATTGCATTGTAGTCCAATCATATAGAGTCAACTGCAGTGTAATCCAATCGTATAGAGTCAATTACAGTGTTATCCAATCAGATAGAGTTAATTGCAATGCAATCTGATAGTATAGAGTTAATTGCAGTGAAATCCAATATTATAGTTAATTTCAGTGTAATAAAATAGTAGAGTCAGTTTCAGTGTAATCCAATAGCATAGAGTCAACTGCAGCAATCGACCCAACCCTCATTTAAACTTCAACAGCCATGTCACCCAGGCCTGTTGGTTAGGCAGACTTGAGATCAGGCCAAATTGCCTCTTTCATTCTATCCCAAATAAAATTACAGTCATTCTCAAAATATATCAATTTTATAAACCTCATAAGGAAAGATGTGAATGCATTGGAGGGAGTGCAGAATAGGTTTACAAGAGTGGTTCCAGGGATGAGAATGTTGAATAATGAGGGTGGAATGGCGAGGTTGGGACTGTTGTCTTTGGAGAGAAGAAGGCCGAGAGGAGATTTGATAGAAATGTTCAAAACCATAAGGAGGCTGGAAAGAATAGATAGGGTGAAACTGTTCCTCATCGTATAAGGATCAAGAACCAGAATGGACAGATTTAAAGTGATTTGCAAAAAAAGCAAATGTGATGTGAGAATTTTTTTTTTCACAATGCGAGTGGTTGGGGTGCGGAATGCACTGCCTGGAAGGGGTGGAGGGAAGTTCCGTTGAAGCATTCAAGAGGGCATTAGATGATTATTTGAAGAGAAACAATATGCCGTGGTATAGGGTAAAGGCAAGGAAATGGCACTAAGTCATGGTGCTTGTTTGGAGAGCCAGCGAAAACATGATGGGCTGAATGGTGTCCTTTGGCACCATTATAATTCTGTAATTCTGTTAATTGCATCATATGTTACAGCATAAAATTATATGAAGTATAATCCAATATTATGCAGCCAAATAGAATTGAACTAAGGCTCTGTGTCTATCATTCAAAATTGACATTAATTGCTATCTTTTCAATTATTATTTTGACAAATGGAATATCTTTGAGTGGGAGAATCGATGAAATAAAGATATCTTCAGCATCACAATTATTGTGTCATTTTCAGTTCATGGGTTGAATTTTCTGCTTCTCCCTCCACCCCATCCCTTGTGCACCAATAGCAAGAAAACAGCGATCTTGAAAACATGAGTGTTGAACAGCCTTCCATTGCACTTTCCCACCCACAACCTCTACCATCTAGAAGGACAAGGTCAGCAGATTAATGCGAACACCAGCACCTGGAAGTTTCCCTCCAAAACTGACTTGCAACTACATTGCCGTTCCATAAACAAGGGGCTGGATTCTCCGCCGGCGGGATGCCCCATTTTGCCAGCAGCCCGAGGTTTTCCTGACGGCATGGGGCTGCCCCACAATGGAAAATCCCATTGACCAGTCAGCGTGATGGAGCATCCCGCCGGCGGGTGAAACAGAAATATGGCGCAGCGGGACGGCAAATCTAGCCCATGGCCTCTTGGTGCCAAGGTGAAATTATTGAGGGGAGGCAATGGCATAGTGGTGGTGTCACTCAACTAATTAGCCAGAGGCTCAACTCTGGGGACATGGCTTCAAATCTCACCTGGATAGAGGGTGGAGTTTAAATTAAATTAATAACTTTAAATTTAAAATGAGACTCTGTAATGGTGACAATTAAACTGTCATCAATTGGTGTTAAACCTATTCACTGTTTACCTTACCTAGTCTGGCCTACATTTGACACCAGATCCCCAGCAATGTGGTTAGTGAGTTATATCAAAATACAGAAATGTCAAAAAGGATTGAAATCGTACAGGCCAGCTGGCATTGATTGAGGCACGGAAAACAATAACAGCACATTTTAACCCTGCAAAGTCCTCCTCATTATCATCTGGGAGAGCTGACTCACAACCTCATCAAACAACAGCCTGTACAATTATACTCATTGAAACATACCTCACAGACAATTTTCCATTATCATTCCCGAGAGTATCCTGCCTCACCGGCAAGGCAAGCTCACGAGACGTGGTGACACAATGGTATGCAGTCAGGTGGGAGTTGTCCTCGGAGTCCTCAACATCCACTCCAGATCCAATGATGTCTCAGGCCTTCAGGTCAATCATGGGTAAGAAACCTCCTGCTTATTCCCAAATATGCACCCTCCCCCCCTCAACTGATGAATCAGTTATCCTCCATGTTGAGATGGTCTTGAGGAAGGACTGAGGCTGGCAAGGGTGCAGGGTACTCTGGGTGGGGAACTTCAATGTCCATCAGCGAGTGGCTTGGTAGCTCCACTACTGACCGAGCTGACTGAGTCCTAAAGAACATAGCTGCTAGACTGAGTTAGTGGAAGGTAGTGAGAGAACCAACCCAACCAGAGGAAGACTGCTACTCGGACCTGGAATACCTGACGGTGAAGTTACCTACGTGACTTCATCCTGACTAGTCTACTGTCACAGATGCATCTGTGCATGACAGTATTGGTAGGAATGAGCACCGCAGTCTTTTGGAGACAAAGTCCCATCCATCGTGTTGTGTGGCACTATCACCGTGCTAAATGGGATAGACTTCGAACAGATCCAGCATCTCAAGGCTGGACAATCATGATGCTCTGTGGCAGCAGCAAAATTGTAGTCAGCCACAATCTGTAACCTCATGGCTAGACATATCAACCCTGGTTCAATGAAGAGTGCAGGAGGGCATGCCAGCAGCAACACCAGGCATACTGAAAAATGAAGAGGCAACCTGTGAAGTTACAACACAGGACTACTTGTGCACAAAACATTATAAGGTCAAACGCCGGCATCTCCACAACAAAACATTATGAACAGCAACTTAAAAAGCTAAGAAATTCCACAACTAATGGATCAGAACTAAGCTCTGCAGTCCTGCCACATCCAGCTGTGAATGGTGGTGAACAATTAAACAACTCACTGGAGGAGGAGGCCCCACAAATATCCCCATCCTTAATGATGGAGGAGACCAACATGTCAGTGCAAAAGACAAGGTTAAAGCATTTGTTGCAACTTAAAGCCAGAAGTGCCGAGTGGACGATCCATCTAGTTGTCTTGTTAAGAGGAAAAAGGAGACTTATGGAAGGCTGAGGAAACAAAGTTCAGACAGGGCATTGGAGGGATACAAGATAGCCAGGAGGGAACTGAAGAAAGGGATTAGGAGAGCTAAGAGAGGGCATGAACAATCTTTGGCGGGTAGGATCAAGGAAAACCCCAAGGCCTTTTACACATATGTGAGAAATATGAGAATGACGAGAGCGAGGGTAGGTCCGATCAAGGACAGTAGCGGGAGATTGTGTATTGAGTCTGAAGAGATAGGAGAGGTCTTGAACGAGTACTTTTCTTCTGTATTTACAAATGAGAGGGACGATATTGTTGGAGAGGACAGTGTGAAACAGACTGGTAAGCTCGAGGAAATACTTGTTAGGAAGGAAGATGTGTTGGGCATTTTGAAAAACTTGAGGATAGACAAGTCCCCCGGGCCTGACGGGATATATCCAAGGATTCTATGGGAAGCAAGAGATGAAATTGCAGAGCCGTTGGCAATTATCTTTACGTCCTCACTCTCAACAGGGGTTGTACCAGGGGATTGGAGAGTGGCGAATGTTGTGCCCCTGTTCAAAAAAGGGACGAGGGATAACCCTGGGAATTACAGGCCAGTTAGTCTTACGTCGGTGGTAGGCAAAGTAATGGAAAGGATACTGAAGAATAGGATTTCTGAGCATCTGGAAAGACACTGCTTGATTAGGGATAGTCAGCACGGATTTGTGAGGGGTAGGTCTTGCCTTACAAATCTTATTGAATTCTTTGAGGAGGTGACCAAGCATGTGGATGAAGGTAAAGCAGTGGATGTAGTGTACATGGATTTTAGTAAAGCATTTGATAAGGTTCCCCATGGTAGGCTTCTGCAGAAAGTAAGGAGGCATGGGATAGTGGGAAATTTGGCCAGTTGAATAACGAACTGGCTAACCGATAGAAGTCAGAGAGTGGTGGTGGATGGCAAATATTCAGCCTGGATCCCAGTTACCAGTGGCGTACCGCAGGGATCAGTTCTGGGTCCTCTGCTGTTTGTGATTTTCATTAATGACTTGGATGAGGGAGTTGAAGGGTGGGTCAGTAAATTTGCAGACAATACGAAGATTGGTGGAGTTGTGGGTAGTAAGGAGGGCTGTTGTCGGCTGCAAAGAGACATAGATAGGATGCAGAGCTGGGCTGAGAAGTGGCAGATGGAGTTTAACCCTGAAAAGTGTGAGGTTGTCCATTTTGGAAGGACAAATATGAATGCGGAATACAGGGTTTACGGTAGAGTTCTTGGCAATGTGGAGGAGCAGAGAGATCTTGGGGTCTATGTTCATACATCTTTGAAAGTTGCCACTCAAGTGGATAGAGCTGTGAAGAAGGCCTATGGTGTGCTCGCGTTCATTAACAGAGGGATTGAATTTAAGAGCAGTGAGGTGATGATGCAGCTGTACAAAACTTTGGTAAGGCCACATTTGGAGTACTGTGTACAGTTCTGGTCACCTCATTTTAGGAAGGATGTGGAAGCTTTGGAAAAGGTGCAAAGAAGATTTACCAGGATGTTACCTGGAATGGAGAGTCGGTCTTACGAGGAAAGGTTGAGGGTGCTAGGCCTTTTCTCATTAGAGCGGAGAAGGATGAGGGGCGACTTGATAGAGGTTTATAAGATGATCAGGGGAATAGATAGAGTAGACAGTCAGAGACTTTTTCCCCGGGTGGAACAAACCATTACAAGGGGACATAAATTTAAGGTGAAAGGTGGAAGATATAGGAGGGATATCAGAGGTAGGTTCTTTACCCAGAGAGTAGTGGGGGCATGGAATGCACTGCCTGTGGAAGTAGTTGAATCGGAAACATTAGGGACCTTCAAGCAGCTATTGGATAGGTACATGGATTACGGTAAAATGATATAGTGTAGATTTATTTGTTTTTAAGGGCAGCACGGTAGCATTGTGGATAGCACAATTGCTTCACAGCTCCAGGGTCCCAGGTTCGATTCCGGCTTGGGTCACTGTCTGTGCGGAGTCTGCACGTCCTCCCCGTGTCTGCGTGGGTTTCCTCCGGGTGCTCCGGTTTCCTCCCATAGTCCAAAGATGTGCAGGGTAGGTGGATTGGCCTTGATAAATTGCCCTTAGTGTCCAAAATTGCCCTTGGTTTTGGGTGGAGGTGTTGAGTTTTTGTGGGGTGCTCTTTCCAAGAGCCGGTGCAGACTCAGGGGGCCGAATGGCCTCCTTCTGCACTGTAAATTCAATGATAATCTATGATTAATCTAGGACAAAGGTTCGGCACAACATCGTGGGCTGAAGGGCCTGTTCTGTGCTTTATTTTCTATGTTCTATGTTCTATGTTCTAGGTCGCTTGCAGAGGTCCCCAGCACCACAATTGCCAGTCTGCAGCCAATGTGTCTAACTCCACATGATATCAAGAAACTGCTGAAAGCCCTGGATAGTCAAAAGGGGACCTGACAATATTTCTGCAATAGTAGTGAAGACTTGTGCTTAAAAACTTGCCTCTCCCCTCAGGGCTAAGCCATCCCAAAACAGCTACAACACTCGAATTTACCCAGCAATGTTGAAAATTGCCCATGTATGGCCTGGACTGAAAAACCAGAACAAAAGCAAGCTGGCCAATTACTGCCCCATCAGTCTGCTATTTAGCAATAACCTCCTCCTTGACATTCAGTTTGGGTTCTGTCAGCACCACCCAGCCTTGGTTCAAATATGGACAAAAGAGCTGATTTACAGAGGTGAGGTGACTGTCCTTCGTGTTCGGACTGACAAGTCAAAATAAAATTTTCACCACACAACTGCGAAACAATGACCAACTCCAATAATAGAGAATCTAACCCTCACCCCTTGAAATTCAATGGAATTACCATCACTGAATCCCCCTCTATCAACATTCTGGTGGGTTACTATTGATCAGAAACTTACCTAGACTGGTCATATATTTTCTGTGGTTCCAAACGTAGTGTTGTGTTAGGCAGGTAGCTTCGATGTGGACTGCACTCGATGGAGGGAAGCTAGAAACAGACGTCGAACAGTGAAGAAGATCCAACACTGTTTTATTCAACTGATACACATATTCAGCTGTGGGTTGACACTATACTGAACTGACTTGTGGTACCCTCAATAACGACGCTTAGAGTGTAAACGGTAAAGAAGGCTTTAATAAGCTAAGACCTAGACTGGTGCCGAGACGTGGTCTAACAGCGGCGCTGCCCACAAGGCAGCTCCCAGATGGGCGGAGCTGGAGGCGGGGTCCTCCAGGGTTCCAAGCCCGGTCTTAAAGGGGACATCACCTTACATGATGACAAGGGTACAGTGTTACAGTAACCATTTATCACATTCACCCCCTGTTTAAAAAAGAGTCCGGCGGGAGTGAAGTGCCATCATAAGTCCATTCGACTCGGTGGCCGCATCGTCCTCATCGACCTCCTCAGTTCGGGCGGTGGTGCGACAGGCACGGATGTCTTGGTTGAGGGTACGTCCGAGAGCACGGCGGTTGGAGCTTTGGTCCGGGTCGGGGCAGGGGAACGGGGCGCAGGGAGAATAGGCGGGGGTGGGGGAAGTGGTGCCGGCACCAGTGGGGTGTGTAAAGGGGGGGCGCTAGGGGGCGTGTGCGGTAGATGCTCACCAACGGGGAACGGGGCCGGGAGGGGGTGTGTTGTAGGGGTGCCGGGTCCTGCAGGGGAGCGATGCGCGAAGAGGCGTCTGTAGTGGGAGATCCAGCGGGTGCCAGATCCCGGAGGGAAACCATATCTTGCCTGCCATCGGGGTACTCGACGTAGGCGTAACTGGGGTTGGCGTGGAGTAATCGGACCTTCTCGACCAGGGGGTCGTGTGCCTCCGGAGAAGAACAGGTCCCGGAGCCATCAGCCAAGGTGGAAGCGAGACCCCGGAGGTAGCCTTCCTGGGGAAGACAAACAACCGGTTGTGAGGGGTCTCATTCGTGGCCGTGCAGAGGAGCGACCTAATGGAGTGTCGGGCATCGGGTAGGACCTCCTGCCAGCGGGTAGTTGGGTGACTTCTCGACCGTAGGGCCAGAAGGACAGCCTTCCACACTGTCGTGTTCTCCCTCTCCACCTGCCCGTTTCCCCGTGGGTTATAACTGGTCATTCTGCTCGAGGCGATGCCTTTGCTGAGCAGATACTGACGCAGTTCATCGCTCATGAACAATGTACCCCGGTCGCTGTGGAGAAAGCGGGGAAACCGAACAGAGTGAAGATGCTGAATGGGAAGCGGGAGAACTCATCGATAACAGTGAGGAAATAGGCATTACGATTGGTGGATGGGAGGGGCCCCTTGAAGTCATGCTCAGTCGCTCAAAGGGCCCCGAGGCCTTCACGAGCCAAACCTTGTCTGGCCGGTAGATGTGCGGTTTGCACTCCGCACAGATCTGGCAGGCCCTGATCATGGTCTTGACCTCCTTGGTTGAGTAAGGTAGGTTGCGGACTTGATAAAGTGGATGAGCCGGGTAACCCCCGGGTGGCAGAGGTCATTGTGGATGGCTTGCAGGCGGTCGTCCTGTGTGTTGGCGCATGTGCCGCGGGACAGGGCATCTGGGGTCTCCTTGAGCTCCCCTGGACGATACTTGATATCGTACGTGTAGGTGGAGTGTTCGATCCTCCACTCAAAATATTATTGTTTTTTATTTTGCCCCGTTGCGTGTTATCGAACATATAGGCAACCGACCGTTGGTCGGTGACGAGGGTGAACCTCCTACCGGCTAGGTAGTGCCTCCAGTGCCGCACAGCCTACATAATGGCTTGTGCCTCCTTCTCGACTGCAGAGTGTCGAACCTCGGAGGCGGTGAGGGTCAGGGAGAAGAACGCTACTGGTCTGCCTGCCTGAGTGAGGGTAGCAGCCAGGGCGATGTCTGATGCATCGCTCTCTACCTGGAAGGCGATAGTTTCGTCCACCGCGCGCATAACGGCCTTGATGATATCGGCCTTGATGCGGTTGAAGGCCAATCAAGCCTCAGCCGAGAGGGGAAATGTGGTGTTCTTTATGAGTGGGCGGGCTTTGTCCACATATTTGGGGACCCACTGGGTGTAGTGGGAGAAGAGCCCCAAGCACTGTTTGAGGGCCTTGAGGCTGCAGGGGAGAGGAAGTTCCTTTAGGGGGATCGGGAGCGGTCGGGGTCGGGACCTAGAACCCTGTTTTCCACGACATAGCCGAGGATGGCGAGCCGGGTTGTGTGGAAAACAAATTTTTCCTCATTATAGGTCAGGTTAAGGGCTCGGGCGGTCTGGAGGAACTTTTCGAGGTTTGCGACATGGTCCTGCTGGTCATGGCCGCAGATGGTGACATTGTCCAAGCACGGGTATGTAGCCCGCAAACCGTACTGGTCCACCATTTGATCCATCGCCCTTTGAAAGATGGAGACCCCATTTGTAATGCCGAATGGGACCCTGAGGAAGTGGAAGAGCCGGCCGGCTGCTTCGAAGGCAGTATAGGGGCGGTCTTTCGGTCTGATGGGGAGCTGGTGGTAGGCGGATTTGAGGTCAACTGTGGAAAATACTTGGTATTGGGCGATCCATTTGACCATTTCTGCGATGGGAGGAATGGGGTACGCATCAAGCTGCGTGAATTGGTTTATGGTCTGGCTATAATCCACGACCATCTGTTTCTTATCCCCGGACCGGACTACCACCACTTGTGCTCTCCAAGGGCTGTTGCTAGCCTCGATGACCCCCTCTCCCAGTAAACGCTGGACCTCTGACTTGATAAAAGTCATATCTTAGACACTGTACCGCTGGCTCCTGCGACGGGCTTACAGTCGGGAGTGAGGTTAGCGAATAGCGAGGGGGGTGTGACTTTCAGTGTCGCAAGGCAGCACACCGTGAGGTGGGGCAAGGGTCCGCCGAACGTCACTGTCAGGCTTTGGTGGCTGCACTGGAAATCCAGTCCGAGCAGCAGGGGGACACAGAGGTGGGGAAGGATATAAAATTTGAAATGGGTGTACTTGGCACCCTGGATCGAGAGATCCGCGATACAGTATCCCTTGATTTGTCCCGAGTGGGACCCGGATGCAAGGGCTATGGTTTGGACGCGGGATGGGTGCGCAGGGAGCAGCGCCTTACCGTTTCAGGATGGATAAAGCTCTCCGTGCTCCCGGAGTCGAAGAGGCATGCAGTGTCGCACCCGTTGACCTGGACCTGCATCATAGAGTTCTGCAGGTGTTTTGGCCGAGTTTGGTCGAGGGTGATCGCTCCCACTCGCGAGTAGTCCGAGTCTTCAGCCGAGTCGGACTCGTAAAATGGCCGCTGCCGTCGGCTGCATGTGTCGGGTCGAGAAGGTGGCTGCCGACAAGATGGTCGCTCCCATGATTCGCATGAGGCTGATGATGCGTCAGAAGGAGGCGTGTCGGGTCGGTGCGCATTGCGAGGCCAGTGGGCCTGAGAGCCTGATTTTCAGCCGGCTGTTCTTTGTTCTTCTGGCCCCTAAACCTGGCCAGGCAGACCCTCGCAAAATGCCCCTTCTTCCCGCAGTCGCTGCAAATCGCGGAGCAGGCTGGGCTGCATGGGCGTGGATGCTGGCCCTGCCCGCAGAAGTAGCACGGTGTGCCCCCATGATGAGTGGGTCGCCGCGTGGTGCAGGCCTGTAACATGGCTGAGTCTGGGGAAGTCTGGGGGGGGGGCTCGCAGAGTCCGCAAGGTACGTACAGAAATTATGTCGGGCCACCTCTAGCGAGGAGGCGAGCGTTAGCGTGTCCTGGAGGTCTTTTGCCCCGTTTTCGAGCAGCCGCTGCCGGATGTAGGTCGGGCGGATGCCAGACACGAAAGCGTCTCTGATGTGCAGGTTCATATGGACTTCCCCTGTCACATCCTGGTGGTCACAGTCACTGGCAAGCGCGGTGAGTTTTTCGACAAATTCGTCTGGCAATTCCCCCGAGCGCTGCCGGCAAGTAGAGAGCAGATGCCTGGAGTGAACCTCGTTGATGGGTTTGACGAACCGCTTGCGGAGTAGCTCGACCTCCTCTTCTTAAGTCGTCGCCTTTTCGAGCGTGGCGGAGATTCTGTGACTCACCCGGGCGTGGAGTAGATGCAGCTTGTGTGACCCCAGGATGGGAGTCTCTGAGGAGTCCAGGTAAGCCTCGAAGCATCGGAGCCTGTATTAAAAAATTTCCTTTGCCTCCAGTGTCCGTGCTTCCAGGTTCAATTTCTCTGGTTTTAGGCCTGCGTCCATCCTGAAGTAGTTTAGCTGATTAAATTGTGGTACCCTCAATAACGACGCTTAGAGTGTAAACGGGAAAGAAGGCTTTAATAAGCTAAGAACTAGACTGGTGCGAAGACGTGTGCGAACAGTGGCGCCGCACACAAGGCGGCCCCTTATCTACAGCTCCCAGATGGGCGGAGCCGGAGGCGGAGTCCCCCAGGGTTCCAAGCCCGGTCTTAAAGGGGACATCACCTTACATGATGACAAGGGTACAGTGTTACAGTAACCGTTCATCACATGACTGGAGACCTTTTAGTAGCCTGACCAGACTTACTAGCTACCGCATGGTGTTTGTGCTTGCTAGCTCGTGGATTCTGATTGTCTCAGTGGCTAGGTCCCGTGGGAGCAGGAAACCTAGTGCCCTCTGGCTTTATACTGGTAGTGCCCTGCCTGGTGATTGGCTGCACTGTGCTGTGTGCTTACTGGTCATCCTGTGTGTCAATCACTGCCTGTCTGCATCTCATTATATACATGAGTGGATATTGTGACATCTCCCCTTTTCTTTTAGATAAATAAATACTAAGGTGTGCGTGCGTATATATATATATATATATATATATATATATATATGCCTGACTATATACAAAAGGTGTCTCAATGAACGTATATGCATAGGAAGTTAGTTAGTGCGGATACATGGCAAAAGAAACAATATTTACAGAGGTTAAATCGATGAAGTCACGAAATGTGCAAAAGTTCAGTCTACAGATTCAGTCTTTGTGGTGGGCGACAAAATCTTGTTGATCGCCGCAGAGGTGGATCAGGAGCCGCCTGCACGTGGGTAGGCGGGATCGCTGCCATCGCGGTGGTCGCATGGGCCGGCAGGGTTGCAGGGAGATCGGTGGCCTCGTGACAGGGTATGCCCGGAGGAAGCATCGTGGGCGGCGGGGCACTTCGGTCAGGTAGCGGGCATGGAACTCTTCACAGTGCCCGTCTGTTGCGCCGTTGCACGGTGCCGTCAGCCATGCGGACAAGGAACGATCTTGGGGCCACTTGTTTGATCACAACAGCTGTGGCTGACCAGCCGCCCTCAGGCAACTGGACACTAACATGATCAGTTGGAGCCAGCTCGAGTAGCATCGCATTTGGCCTTCTGTTGGGCCCGTGACTGCTGCATTTTCTGTAAGACCGTGAGGTGGTCAAGGGCTGGAACATGGATGGATGGAACTGTGGTCCTCAGAGTGCGATTGATGAGCATCTGCGCTGGAGACAACCCAGTGGACAGTGGGGTTGCCCTGTATGCCAGCATCGCCAGGTTGAAGCCGGAGCCTGAGTCTGCAGCTTTGCACAGCAACCGCTTTACAATATGGACCCCTTTCTCGGCCTTCCCGTTTTAATGCGGGTAGTGGGGACTGGAGGTTAGGTGACGGAAGTTGTTGGACTGTGCATAATCAGACCATTCCTGGCTGTAAAAGCAAGGACCGTTGTCACTCATTACCGTGAGTGGAATCCCATGCCTGGCGAACGTTTCTTTGCAGGCTTTGATTACCGCCTTCGACGTGAGGTCGGACAGCTTCATCACTTCTGGGTAACTGGAGAAGGAGTCGACCAGGAGTACGTAGTCACGCCCCTTGGCGTGGAAAAGGTCTACACCTACTTTGGACCACGAAGAGACCACGACCTTGTGCTGTTGCAGCGTTTCGTTGGGTTGAGCTGGTTGAAACTTCTGACAGGTAGGGCAGTTGAGGACTGTGTCGGCAATGTCCTGGCTGGTGCACGGCCAATAGACCGCCTCCCGAGCTCTGCGTCGGCATTTGTCGACCCCAAGGTGACCCTCATGGAGTTGGCCCAGCACCATAGCCCTCATGCTCTGCGGAATTATGATCCTGTCGAGTTTCAGAAGGATTCCCTCCACACCCGCCAGGTCGTCTTTTACGTTATAGAACTGGGGACATTGTCCCTTCTGCCAGCCATTGGTAAGGTGCTGTATCACACGCTGCAGCAGTGGATCCTTGACCATCTCCTCACGAATTTGAACCACCCGTTCGTCAGAGGCCGGAAGGTTGGCGGCACACAACTGCCCTTGCACTTCTATGTGGCAGATGAAGTCACTTAATTCACATGGTGTGATAATGGACCTGGATAGGACATCTGCAACGATCAGCTCTTTGCTGCACGGGGCATTGGGGCAGCACGGTAGCATTGTGGATAGCACAATTGCTTCACAGCTCCAGGGTCCCAGGTTCGATTCCGCCTTGGGTCTCTGTCTGTGCGGAGTCTGCACATCCTCCCCGTGTGTGCGTGGGTTTCCTCCGGGTGCTCCGGTTTCCTCCCACAGTCCAAAGATGTGCAGGTTAGGTGGATTGGCCATGATAAATTGCCCTTAGTGTCCAAAATTGGCCTTAGTGTTGGGTTTGGTTACTGGGTTATGGGGATAGGGTGGAGGTGTTGACCTTGGGTAGGGTGCTCTTTCCAAGAGCCGGTGCAGACTCGATGGGCCGAATGGCCTCCTTCTGCACTGTAAATTCTATGAACGTCTATTGCCTGGCGTGTATACAAGTTCGAAGTCGTAGCGATGTAGCTTAAGAAGAATTTGCTGTAACCGAGGTGTCATGTCATTTAAATCCTTTTGGATTATATGGACTAGAGGCCTGTGGTCCATTTCTACCATGAATTTTGGCAGGCCGTAAACGTAGTCGTGAAACTTGACTATCCCTGTTAGGAGGCCAGACACTCCTCCTCAATCTGAGCGTACCGTTGCTCAGTGGGCGTCATGGCCCTGGAGGCATACGCCACTGGAGCCCAGGACGCGGAGTCATCCCGCTGAAGGAGCACCGCCCCAATGCCATCCTGGCTTGCATCAGTCGATATCTTGGTTGGGTCGAAGAACGCTGGAACCGGGGCTGTGGTAAGCTTTGCTTTCAGCTCACGCCATTCCTCTTCATGCCACTGGAATTCCGTCGACTTCTTGACGAGATGGCGGTGGGCCGTGGTGTGGGATGCCATATTGGGAATTAATTTCCCGAGGACGTTGACCATCCCGAGGAAGCGGAGGACTGCCTTCTTGACCTCCGGGGTCTTCATGGCGTTGACCGCTGAGACCTTGTCGGCATCTGGCCGCACGCCCTGCTGCGAGATGTGGTCACCCAGGAACTTAATATCCGATTGACCAAATGAGCACTTGGCCCTGTTGAGCTGGAGACCATGTTCATGAATTCTCTGGAATACCTTCTTGAGGCGAGCGATGTGTTCCTGGGGCATTGTCGACCAGATAATTACGTCGTCAACGTATACTTGCACCCCCTCAATGCCCTCGATCGTCTGCTACATGATGCGGTGAAATACTTCGGAGGCAGATATGATCCCAAAAGGCATCCGGTTGTAGCAGTAGCGACCGAATAGGGTGTTGAACGTGCACAGCTTGTGACTGGACACGTCCAGCTGTATTTGCCAAAAACCTGTGGAGGCATCCAGCTTAGTAAAGAATTTGGCATGAGCCATCTCACTGGTCAACTCTTCACGTTTTGGTATCGGGTAATGCTCCCGCATGATGTTGCGGTTTAGATCCTTCGGGTCAATGCAAATGCGAAGTTCCCCTGACGGCTTCTTTACGCAATCCATGGAGCTGACCCAGTTTGTTGGCTCTGTGACCTTCGATATGGTGTCCTGGTCTTGGAGGTCCTGTAATTGCTTCTTCAGACGATCCTTGAGGGGTGCCGGCACCCGGCGTGGTGCATGAATTACAGGGGTGGCGTTCGGCTTGGGCAGGATTTTATATCGGTATGGGAGCGTGCCCATTCCATCGAATACACTGTGGTACTGCGTAATAATGGCATCTATGTCGGCTTGCAAGTTTCCATCAGGCAAGGCCGTCGCCGGTGATGATGACATGGTGTGGACCCGCTGAACGAGGTTCAGGAGCTTGCAGGCTCGAGCACCGAACAGGGACGCCCTGTCAGGCCGGACAATTTCAAACCAAAGTATTGCCTTGATCGCCTTGTTGGATAACCCTAGTTGACAGGACTCACTGGCAGCTATGGCATTGCCATTGTAGCCAAGGTGGAAGAATTGGCAGGTCGGTGGAAGAATGCTTGGTCTGGCGCGGATGGTGTCGATGTCGGATTTTGAGATGAGGTTCGCTGATGCGCCGGTGTCCAGTTTAAATTTGATGTGAGCCTTGTTAACTGTGAGGACAGCACACCACTCGTCATCGGGATCCACACTGAGGATCGAGAGGCGTTTCGCCATTGTGGTGGAAGGCAGCGCATGTGTAGTTATGATGGCCACCCGGTAGGTGACTTGAGACACTCAGTATCAGGGTCTGTTGGGCTGTTGGGATCGAAATCTGGCATGCCTTGTTGTATTGAGCGGACACTTCTCCGCCGCAGCTGGGATCGCTGGCTGCTGAGCGGTGGAGCAGATCTGAAAGGGCTGCGTAGTGGCCAAGCTTGTCACACTGTAGACACCGGCGTCCTTTTGCCGGACATTGCCACTTTAAATGGGCGGAGCCACAATTCGGACATGTCATGACGCCGACGTCAGCGCGTTCTATGCTCCATTGTGCCTGCGCAGTGCGGTAGGTCGACGTACGCACCTGCGCAGTCGGGTTGTCGGCCTCGTCGTCCACTCTGTCATGGCATGCATGCACAGGGACCCGGGGAAAGCGTGCGAAATGGCGTCTCTCCTCAATGCTCAAGCCCTGCATTTGTGCAATGGCCTGCACCGTTCCACCTCGTGGGAGGCCAGCTTTGCAGTTTCTGCCGCCCTGATGTGGGAGTAACGATTCTTAGCATGCTCATGGACAACGCACGTCTCAATAGCGATAGAGAGGGTCAACTGTTTGACTTTCAGGAGCTGCTGCCGAAGGGAGTCGGAATGGACCCCGAAAACAATCTGATCCCCGGATCATGGAATGAGCCGTCGAGTCATAGTTACATGACTGCACTAGGATGCGGAGATGGGTCACGAAGGACTGAAAAGGTTCATCCTTACCCTGAAGCCTCTGCTGGAAAACGTACCGTTCAAAGCTCTCATTCACCTCAATGTCGCAGTGGCTGTCAAACTTCAGCAGGACTGTTTTGAATTTCGTTTTGTCTTCGCCATCAGCGAACATAAGCGAATTGTAGATGTGGATAGCATGGTCCCCCGCGGTGGAGAGAAATAATGCGATCTTCCTGGCATCTGATGCTGCTTCGAGGTCGGAGGCCTCGATGTACAAGATGAACTTTTGCTGAAGATTTTCCAATTGGCGCCGAGGTTGCCGGAGATGCGGAGCTGCGGAAGAGGCTGGATGTTTTCCATTTCACCGGTGGCTGCTTGCTGGTCAATGCTGATTCACACGAGGTAAGTCCGTCAAGATCAGTATCACTCCAGTACCATGATGTGTTAGACAGATTGGTTCGATGTGGACTGAACTCGATGCAGGGAAGCTGGAAACAGATGTCTAAGACTGGAGAAGATCCAATACTGTTTTATTCAACGATAGAACTGATCTACATATTCAGCTGTGGGTAGACACTATACTGAACTGACTGGAGACCTTTTAATAGCCTGACCAGACTTACTAGCTACCGCATGGTGTTTGCACTTGCAAGATCGGGGACTCTGATTGTCTCAGTGGCTGGGGCCCGAGAACACGGGAAACCTAGTGCCCTCTGGCTTTATAGTGATAGTATCCTGTCTAGTGATTGACTACACTGTGTTGTGTGCTTACTGGTCACCCTGTGTGTCAATCACTGCCTGTCTGCATCTCATTATATACATGAGTGGATATTGTGACATGTAGGCCAGAGTCTTGGAATCGAGTGGCAAGTAATTCATCTCCCAAAACCTGTCCATCATGTTCAAGGCAAAATCAGGATTGTGATGGAATATTCTCCACTTGCCTGAATGAGTGCAGCTCCAACAACACTCAAGGGGCGGGATTCTCTGACCCCCCCCGCCAGGTCGGAGAATCGCCAGGGGCTGGCATCAATCCCACCCCCGCTGGTTGTCGAATTCTCCGGCACCGGATATTCAGCGGGGGCGGGTAGCGCGCCGCTCCGGTCGGCGGCCCCCCCTGGCGATTCTCCGGCCCGCGATGGGCCAATGTCTCGCTGCTGTCATACCAGTCCCGCCAGCGAGAATCAAACTACCTCTCTTACCGGCGGGACTAGGCGGTGCGGGCAGGCTCTGGGGTCCAGGGGGGGAGGGAGGTGGGGCGATCTGGCCCCGGGGGTTGCCTCCACGGTGGCCTGGCCCACGATCAGGGCCCACCGATCCGCAGGGGGGCCTGTGCCGTGGGAGAACTCTTTTCCCTCCGCCTCGGCCATAGCCTTCACCATGGCCGACGTGTAAGGGACACCCCACCCTGCGCTTGCGTGAGGATGACCTCAGCAGCCGCTGATGCTCCCGCGCATGCGTGGACTTCTGCCGGCCGGCGAAGTCCTTTCGGCCCCGGCTGGCGTGGCGCCAAATGCCTTTTCCGCCGGCTGGCGGCGTGTCAACCACTCCGGCGCGGGGCCTAGCCCCTTAAGGTGAGGGCTTGGCCCCTAAAGGTGCAGAGAAATCAGCACCTTTGGGGCGGCCCGACACCGGAGTGGTTCCCGCCACTCCATCCCGCCAGGACCCCCCGCCCCGCCGGGTAGGGGAGAATCCCGGCCAAGAAGTTTGACACAATCCAGGACAAAGCAGCCCACTTGATTGACACCCCTGCTGTGACTGCTGTGTACTCTGTTTCACAGAGACATGGCCCACCCATGCCTCAACGGACTGTGCAATACAACATTACGGACTCTCAATATACCGGATGGACCGCATGGCGTCATCGGGCACAGCGAAGGGTGGAGGGGTTTGCTTCCTCATCACTCCTCCTGGTGCTCGGACCTGGCAGCCTTGGTGAACTACTGCTCCCCAGACCTGGAATACCTGACGGTGAAGGGCCACCCATACGGGGGTTCACTTCTGCCATCATCACGGCGGTCTACATCCCACCCCAGGTGGAAGTGAAGGAAGCGCTTGATGAATTTTACATAGTTATAAATGACAGTGAAACAGAACACCTGGAGGCCTTGTTCATCGTGGCCAGGGACTTCAACCAGGCCAACCTCAAGAGTGTACTGCAAAAATTCCACCAACACATCAGCGGCCCCACCAGGGGCCCCAACATCCTTGACCACGGCTACATCAAACATCAAGGGCGCTTACCGATCCATCCCCCGACCGCACTTTGGAAAATCGGACCATAGGACGGTGCTCCTTTTCCCGGTGCAGAATCCATAGTAAACTGTTTCTGGGAATCTAGGACAGAGGTTCGGCACAACATCGTGGGCCGAAGGGCCTGTTCTGTGCTGTATTTTTCTATGTTCTATGTTCTATGAATGACATGGGTCTGCAGAGACAGAATGATGGAGGTAACCAAAACAAGAATGTGCTTTCTATAAACTACAGTAACATCCAAGTGCAGGTGGGGAGATATGTATGCAAATGAAGGAGTTTCTATTGGCTAGAATTACTGTCCTCCATTGGTATAAAATGAAAGTTTAACTGTGATATTATTGGTGTGTTGACATGCAAATGAAGGATTAGGCTGCAACTGTAAACCTATTGGTTGAAAAAGCTATAGGTGTTTCTGCTTCGCTGGACTCAGACAGAACAATGCAGTGAGTTCCACTGAGTTGTTCTTGTGCACAAGTCAATAAAGATTGATCAAAGAGTACTCCAGTGTATATCCTGCAGTCATTTCAACACCGGCATACAAGCTGAAATGTAAAGAATCTGGTTAAGAAGGTCGTGCAATCCTGGTCCGAGGCAACCAAAGAGCTCCTACGCGACTTTCACCCCCTGCAGACTGTGGGCGAAGATGGGTACTCACCCCCTGGGCTCCCCACATCAGTCTTTCCGGCTGGTTCACAATTTTTAAATGGAGCACTAATCGGCTCTGGCGGAATTACTTTCTGGTGAGGCCGCTGAATCATGGGAGGCCATTGGATATGGGGTGGCTGCCGTTAATTGTATGGAAATCAGGCTCATGTGGTGATTATTGGCGCCTCACCATAGTATGGCGGGATCCCGGTTGAATCGCAAACTGTTTGGTGCCCAGCGTGGTTCTCATTTTTGGCCCCACCCGCTATTCACCGGCTTCCTGGCTCTCAAGCGAGAGTGCATACGAAGCCAGAGAATTGCGCCTTAAGTTTTTAATATTGGGAGAATAAAAAGAGAAGGGGCTGGTTTCTCCGCAGCAACGGGCCAAAATTGTGGTTCTAACCACCTATCGCCGGTCGGGAAGCTTGCGGGGCAGTTGCGGACTTAGTCCGCGGCCGCCCTGGTGGGGGGCGGGGGGATTGGACACCGGGGGGGGTGGGAAGCCTTATAGGTGGCTGGGGGACAGATTGGGGTGGTCATACCTTTGGGCGCGCGGCCGATCAGGGCGCCTACATTTTTCATCTGCCTCCACGGTCAGAGTCCGCCATGGCGCTCGGCGCAGCTGCTGGAGGCTGCCACCGTGCGCATGCGCGGACTCGAAACCGGAAGGGCGGCTGCCCGTATCCACAGCTAAAGCTGCGTAAATCACTCTTGGTCCCTGCTAGCCCCCTGTGAGTGAGTGAATCGACTGATCTTTTTTATAGGAAACTCTGGATTGAAACGCATCGCCTGTCTTTCGAGGAGATGCCAGACTGGGCATGTCATCAAAGACTCCAGCTGAGCAGAGAGACAGTGTGACACATCTGCCAGATGGTGGTACACCTGGCACTGCGGGGATACAAACAAAGAACAAAGAACAAAGAAAAGTACAGCACAGGAACAGGCCCTTCGGCCCTCCAAGCCCGTGCCGACCATGCTGCCCGACTAAACTACAATCTTCTACACTTCCTGGGTCCATATCCCTCTATTCCCATCCTATTCATGTATTTGTCAAGATGCCCCTTAAATGTCACTATCGTCCCTGCTTCCACCACCTCCTCCGGTAGCGAGTTCCAGGCACCCACTACCCTCTGTGTAAAACACTTGCCTCGTACATCTACTCTAAACCTTGCCCCTCGCACCTTAAATCTATGCCCCCTAGTAATTGACCCCTCTACCCTGGGGGAAAGCCTCTGACTATCCATTCTGTCTATGCCCCTCATAATTTTGTAGACCTCTATCAGGTCGCCCCTCAACCTCCGTCGTTCCAGTGAGAACAAACCGAGTTTATTCAACTGCTCCTCATAGCTAATGCCCTCCATGCCAGGCAACATTCTGGTAAATCTCTTCTGCACCCTCTCTAAAGCCTCCTCATCCTTCTGGTAGTGTGGTGACCAGAATTGAACACTATACTCCAAGTGTGGCCTAACTAAGGTTCTTTACAGCTGCAACATGACTTGCCAATTCTTATACTCAATGCACCGGCCAATGAAGGCAAGAATGCCGTATGCCTTCTTGACTACCTTCTCCACCTGGGTTGCCCCTTTCAGTGACCTGTGGACCTGTACACCTAGATCTCACTGACTTTCAATACTTTTGAGGGTTCTACCATTCACTGAATATTCCCTACCTGCATTAGACCTTCCAAAATGCATTACCTCACATTTGTCCGGATTAAACTCCAACTTCCATCTCTCCGCCCAAGTCTCTAAATACTCTAAATCCTGCTGTATCCTCTGACAGGCCTCATCGCTATCCGCAATTCCACCAACCTTTGGGTCATCTGCAAACTTACTAATCAGACCAGTTACATTTTCCTCCAAATAATTTATATATGCAACAAACAGCAAAGGTCCCAGCACTGATCCCTGCGGAACACCACGAGTCACAGCCCTCCAACTAGAAAAGCATCCTTCCATTGCTACTCTCTGCCTTCTATGGCCTAGCCAGTTCTGTATCCACCTTGCCAGCTCACCCCTGATCCCGTGCGACTTCATCTTTTGTACCAGTCTACCATGAGGGACCTTGTCAAAGGCCTTACTGAAGTTTCAATTCCAACTGTGCTTCTATTGTGCTTCGAGAGGACTACAGCATGAAGAGTAAATAAACCAGCAGTGGTTACCTCGCAACTGGGGGCCTTGTAATGTAGAAAAGCATTTGAATTTAGTTATTAGCTAAATTTGTTTGGAGTTGAATAAAGACACCACATATCTCAACTCTGCCAGAAGAAATACTTGACAGGAGTAGGGATCTGCAAAGAGGCTGGCCTTCCACAGAACCAGATACAGTCCAGATAACCAGGGAATTGGGACATAAAGAATGTCTGAAGAAGACTGAATTTAAGAGAATAAAGACCAATATATTGTTCAAGAGAATCCAAGAGAAAAGTAAACAAAGTGTTCTGAATTGCAGTCACCAGATTTAAAGTGGGAAAGCAAACTTCTGAGGGAAATCAAAAGTTTGCTGCCATCTTAATAGAGTCTGGAAATTAATAGTTAAAACAATTGTGAGCATTTTGTACAACAATCAAGATCTAGAAATCCCAAAGGTGAAATGGTAAAATCCAGACACAGGTATCATTGTTAAATGTGGAAGATAAGCTTTGCTTAAAAGACTTATTTGGAAAACCTGGACTAGATTTCAGAATGAAAACTGCTAATGGAGAACATGATTGTGAAATAAGATTTTAAAACATATTTTCTGGAGAGTGGAGTTTGGAAACTCTCAAGTGATAATCACCCAAGGGATTCTGAGGATAAATCACTTTATCATTCACTTTAGGCTCAAAGTAGAGAGTGTATTTGACCACAGCAATCTTGTGTGGTTAAAAGGATGTTGTGTTACTGAGACCAGTGTAGCTTAAAATATACATTGTAATCCATGTTCATCATTAAATCTGTGTGTACTTGTTAAACTAAGGGGGGGGTAATCAGATATTGTATCATAATCCAGTGTTTTCATGTTCAAAAAATGTTTCTTTCCTGTTAATAGTAATTAACGGTCCTGTGCCTCTGTTCATCCATGTTCTATTAAACAAAGTAAAAGTTACAGGCTGCAATGTAACCAAATTGGAACAGAGTCCCGTAGCGAGTCAGTTTAGCCGTGTGTTTCCTGGGTGCTCGCAGTGCCGAGAAACATCACACTATCTAAATGAACATTGTTGCAATCTGGGATCTCAGTAGGAAATGCCTCGCCGAGGCCATACTTCACTTTGTCCCATTCGTGCACGGAGGAGCTCCACTCACTGGAATTCCTCAGTGCAGTAGGAGATTGTGACGTCGACCCCCGACATGACCCCAAATCCCCCCAAAGCCCAACTCACCTATAGGGGCTGGTCCTCGGGCCACCCACACCCCTCCTCACATGGGCAGGACATTCCCACATCCAATCCCCCTTACGGGAAAAATGCCAGTATGACACCCAGATGGCACTGCCAGGGTGGCAGGCTGGCAGTGCTAGGGTGCCCAGGTGGCACCAGCAGTGTTAGAGTGCCACCCTGCCCAGAGGGCAAGCACCTGGGATCCTCCAACCCCCGGGCGATACCCACAAGTGCCGTTCTGTGTGGTCCCCATTTGTGGAGACCAGTATGGAATGACGCATGCCCGAGGTTTCTGAGGTTAGATCCCAACACCTCCGGTAAATCACAACAGTGCACATTAGTGTGCGACTAGCTGTCTTATTCTAATATACAGATTTGCAAAATACTGATCCTGTCCACAGTGGGCAGGATTCAGACACTGACGTCTCGCGATATCGCATTAGATCTCACAAGGCGTGGTAAGAGGGATCTCCCGGCCTCTACTAGCACACCGCCTACCAGGCACAACACGGGCAGTAGATCACGCCCATGGTCTTTTGAATCAGCGTTCTATTCTGGGATCTTCCAGTTATAGCATTAACTGGGATCTTAAGAGTGCACATCCCAAGAAGGCGGCACGGGAGCACAGTGGTTAGCACTGCTCTCTCACAGCACCAGAGACATGGGTTAAATTCTGACCTTGTGGAGTCTGCACATTCTCCCAGTGTCTGCTTGGGTTTCTGCCAGGTGCTCCAATTTCCTCCTACGGTCTTAAGATGTGCAGGTTAGGTGGAGTGGCCATGCTAAATTGCCTCTTAGTGTCCAAGGTGTTATGGGAAAGGGGCGTGGGAGTGGGCCTGGGTAAGTGCTCTTTCAGAGGGTCAGTGCAGACTCGATGGGCTGAATGGCCTCCTTCTGCACTGTAGGGATTCTATGATTACATGCTCCATTCCACTGATATTCAAATCCAAGTCCCACTGAGGCCAGATATTCAAATTTTTCTTGACCTGTGGTATCTAATTACAACCCTCCCACCCCACCAAACACAACAGGGCGACAGAATCAAATCCCATTTATTTTTAATAAATAACAGTGCAGTACACATCCTCTAATTTTTATTGGCTGCTCATCCCTCAAGGGTGTGCCTTCCACATCTTGGATGGTCACAGATGCCACTGTGTGCAAATAAAAGTTAACATTCTATAGTTGAGTGCAACATCATGTAAATTATTCTGCTTTCTTTCAGCAATTTGCCAGCTCAGTCTCCAAACCCTTCATTCTTCAGTCAGGAAGAACTCAACAAACTGAAATCTGATTATGAAACGGGTGGGGTGGAAAATATTACACCATTGATACAGAAGAAATTAAATGAATTGGACAACACAGAGCTTAACATTGCACTGACAGGAGAAACAAGAGCAGGGAAGTCCACTTTCATCAATGCGATGAGAGGTCTTCAGAACGATGATGAGGGAGCAGCTAGAAGTGGAACCACAGAAACAACAATGGAGCCAACCCCATACCCACAGCCCAGTATGTCGAATGTTTGTTTTTGGGACTTGCCAGGAATTGGAACAACAAATTTCCCAGCGGAAAAATACTTGATGAAAATGAAATTTAAAAAATATGATTTTCTTCATCATTATCTCAGAAAGTCACTTCAGAGAAAATTATGTAAAACTCGCCAAAGAGATCAAAAAGCTGAAGAAGAATTTCTACTTCATTCGATCTAAAATTGGTAACGATCTTGAATCAATGAGAAGGGAATTTAATGAAGAAGAAGAACTGGAAAAGATCAGGAAAGACTGTGAGAGCAAGTTGCAAGAGGCAGGGATACAATCTCCCCGTGTTTTCCTGATATCAAGTTTTGATCTGAATTTGTATGATTTTAATCTGTTAAATGAAGCTCTTGAAAATGACCTTCCAAATATAAAAAAAAGTGTATACATCCTGTCCCTTCTGAACCTAAACGTGGAAATTGTAGAGAAGAAAAGGAAAGAGCTAAAGAAACAAATCTGGATGTTGGCAGCACTTTCTGGAGTAGTGGGAGCTGTGCCAGTTCCTGGAGTCTCCATCGCTTGTGAAATTGCGATAGTGATTGGAGGAATAATACATTTCTGTAAATGTCTGGGTCTGGATGATGCCTCTCTTCAGAGACTAGCAAACAGGACTGTGAAGCCTGTGGAAGATTTGAAAACCGTGTGGAAAACTCCCCTGCTGGGTGAAATAACTGCTGAAATAATTACATGATTACTGTGGGGTGGCATTGCTGTGGCCATTTCAGCAGCTGAATTCGCCCTGGACATCGTCCCTGTCGTTGGTTCCCTCTTTGGAGCAGGATCATCATTTCTTATGACGTACAAGCTGCTGAAGATTGCACTGGATGATCTTACGAAGAATGCACAGAGAGTGGTGAAAGCTGCTTTTGGAACCATTGAAAATGATCCAGACCAACAAGTCAATACTCTCGCCAATATATTAAGGGACTCCGACACGGAAAGTACTGCTCTATTAAAATCCCATTTTGCTGAATTAATTCCCAGAGGTGTTCCTGCCTAAGAATTTTCATATTTCGGTGTTTGGGACAGGATTTGCCTGGGTCTAATGTGACAAAATAAGGGATGAGAATTTTAAATGAACACACAAAATTTTGCATGTGATTTGCACCCAGGCAATTCATTTAGTTAAACACAATCGGCGCGTACTTCAGGCCACGCTGCGCCAAAAAGCATCTCGCTGCAGCGCAATATGGCCGGTGAAAGCCGGTAGATCCTGCTCCCAGGATCCACCAGGCTTGCAATGACTCACAAGATTTGGTGTAAGGGGAATCCAGCCCACAATGGGCGGGATCACCTTTTGGGAAATCTGCATATTAGGGCGAGGCAGCTAGCTTTACTCTAATGTGCAGGTTTCCAAGGTACCTGAGGCTTTGGGATTCAATCCCTTTGCCTTGGGGACTTCGGGTGAACGCTCTTGGTCCTGGTCCCCACAAACAGGAACTGGACGGAATGGCATTCGCGGGGGTCTCCAAGGGGGATCAAAGGCCGCCAGCTGCATGCCCTTTGGGCAGGGTGGGCCCTGTGGGTGTGACCTGGATACCCTGGCAGTGCTAGCCTGGCACCATGGCAGTGCCACCATGGTACTGCCAAGGCACCCAGGTGGCACTGCCAGCTGGCAGGAGCACTACCATGGTGCCAGGTTGACACTGCCAAGATGCCATTTTTTGTGCATGCATGATTGGGCTGGGGTTGCCCACTGTGGATATTGGGTGGGTGCAATGGGGGGCCGAGTGACCCTCCCATGTTGCGTTCAGGCTGGGAGGAGGTCGGGTCTTTTTTTTTGCGGGCCTCGTAGATAGGGACGCCATTTTCTCGCTAAAACGTGGAGTTCCAGCACGCAGAGCTCCCTGTTGTAAAAAATGGGACTATGTGCAGCCTCGGCCGCGCATTTTCCGTTTCGGCCCCTTATTCAAAACGAGTAGCATTGAATAGCCACGTGTTTCCCGGCGCTGCGAGGGCTGGGAAACACACGCGCTCACTAGGGAACTAACGGCTTTTAGGCCGGCGGGATTTCCTCAATCAATTATCCCCCTCATCGTGAATCCCAATTTGAAAGTCTGGATTTCTATTTCCACAGATTAAAATGTAGTCACCAGGCCTTTACGCCAGAAGGATCCCCCCATTTCCCCCCCCCCCCCCCCCATATCAGGGAGATATATTAATTCTGAAATTATGCTTAGGTTTGTTGGTCATCTGGTCAAATTACATTGATGAAAAAGTGATTTTACCACAAAATGTACTAAACATGAATGTAATGTTGTTTTCCCAGGGTGAAATATATTACCCTGAGGTTGAATGTCTTGTTAAGAGGAAAAAGGTGACTTATGTAAGGCTGAGGAAACAAGGTTCAGACAGGGCATTGGAGGGATGCAAGATAGCCAGGAGGGAACTGAAGAAAGGGATTAGGAGAGCTAAGAGAGGGCATGAACAATCTTTGGCGGGTTGGATCAAGGAAAACCCCAAGGCCTTTTACACATATGTGAGAAATATGAGAATGACTAGAGCGAGGGCAGGTCCGATCAAGGACAGTAGCGGGAGATTGTGTATGGAGTCTGAAGAGATAGGAGAGGTCTTGAATGAGTACTTTTCTTCTGTATTTACAAATGAGAGGGGCGATATTGTTGGAGAGGACAGTGTGAAACAGATTGGTAAGCTCGAGGAAATACTTGTTAGGAAGGAAGATGTGTTGGGCATTTTGAAAAACTTGAGGATAGACAAGTCCCCCGGGCCTGACGGGATATATCCAAGGATTCTATGGGAAGCAAGAGATGAAATTGCAGAGCCGTTGGCAATTATCTTTTCGTCCTCACTGTCAACAGGGGTGGTACCAAGGGATTGGAGAGTGGCGAATGTCGTGCCCCTGTTCAAAAAAGGAACTAGGGATAACCCTGGGAATTACAGGCCAGTTAGTCTTACTTCGGTGGTAGGCAAAGTAATGGAAAGGGTACTGAAGGATAGGATTTCTGAGCATCTGGAAAGACACTGCTTGATTAGGGATAGTCAGCACGGATTTGTGAGGGGTAGGTCTTGCCTTACAAATCTTATTGAATTCTTTGAGGAGGTGACCAAGCATGTGGATGAAGGTAAAGCAGTGGATGTAGTGTACATGGATTTTAGTAAGGCATTTGATAAAGTTCCCCATGGTAGGCTTCTGCACAAAGTAAGGAGGCATGGGATAGTGGGAAATTTGGCCAGTTGGATAACGAACTGGCTAACCGATAGAAGTCAGAGAGTGGTGGTGGATGGCAAATATTCAGCCTGGATCCCAGTTACCAGTGGTGTACCGCAGGGATCAGTTCTGGGTCCTCTGCTGTTTGTGATTTTCATTAATGACTTGGATGAGGGAGTTGAAGGGTGGGTCAGTAAATTTGCAGACGATACGAAGATTGGTGGAGTTGTGGATAGTAAGGAGGGCTGTTGTCGGCTGCAAAGAGACATAGATAGGATGCAGAGCTGGGCTGGGAAGTGGCAGATGGAGTTTAACCCTGAAAAGTGTGAGGTTGTCCATTTTGGAAGGACAAATATGAATGCGGAATACAGGGTTAACGGTAGAGTTCTTGGCATTGTGGAGGAGCAGAGAGACCTTGGGGTCTATGTTCATACATCTTTGAAAGTTGCCACTCAAGTGGATAGAGCTGTGAAGAAGGCCTATGGTGTGCTCGCGTTCATTAACAGAGGGATTGAATTTAAGAGCCGTGAGGTGATGATGCAGCTGTACAAAACTTTGGTAAGGCCACATTTGGAGTACTGTGTACAGTTCTGGTCGCCTCATTTTAGGAAGGATGTGGAAGCTCTGGAAAAGGTGCAAAGAAGATTTACCAGGATGTTGCCTGGAATGGAGAGTAGGTCTTACGAGGAAAGGTTGAGGGTGCTAGGCCTTTTCTCATTAGAGCGGAGAAGGATGAGGGGCGACTTGATAGAGGTTTATAAGATGATCAGGGGAATAGATAGAGTAGACAGTCAGAGACTTTTTCCCCAGGTGGAACACACCATTACAAGGGGACATAAATTTAAGGTGAAAGGTGGAAGATATAGGAGGGATATCAGAGGTAGGTTCTTTACCCAGAGAGTAGTGGGGGCATGGAATGCACTGCCTGTGGAAGTAGTTGAGTCGGAAACATTAGGGACCTTCAAGCAGCTGTTGGATAGGTACATGGATTACGGGAAAATGATATAGTGTAGATTTATTTGTTCTTAAGGGCAGCACGGTAGCATTGTGGATAGCACAATTGCTTCACAGATCCATGGTCCCAGGTTCGATTCCGGCTTGGGTCATTGTCTGTGCGGACTGCACGTCCTCCCCGTGTCTGCGTGGGTTTCCTCCGGGTGCTCCGGTTTCCTCCCACAGTCCAAAGATGTGCGGGTTAGGTGAATTGGCCAATGATAAATTGCCCTTAATGTCCAAATTGCCCTTGGTGTTGGGTGGAGGTGTTGAGTTTGGGTAGGGTGCTCTTTCCAAGAGCTGATGCAGACTCAAAGGGCCGAATGGCCTCCTTCTGCACTGTAAATTCAATGAACACTCACAGAACAGAACTACATGCCTGGCATTTGGCAAAAGCTGTGACATATGTAGCAAATGGAACCATTTTGTGAAATGCTGCAGATCCAAGTCACAGCAACCTGGATAGTCAGAGGCTTTTCCCAAGGTAGAGGGGTCAATTACTAGGGGGGCATAGGTTTAAGGTGCGAGGGGCAAGGTTTAGAGTAGATGTACAAGGCAAGCTTTTTACGCAGAGGGTAGTGGATGCCTGGAACTCGCTACCGGAGGAGGTGGTGGAAGCATGGACAATAGTGACATTTAAGGGGCATCTTGACAAATACATGAATAGGATGGGACTAGAGGGATACGGACCCAGGAAGTGTTGAAGGTTTTAGTTTAGACGGGCAGCATGGTCGGCATAGGCTTGGAGGGCCGAAGGGCCTGTTCCTGTGCTGTACTTTTCTTTGTTCTTTGTCTTTGTTCTCTGTCACCAACCATATTACAGCCATCCAGTTCTCCATGAGCAGAGTAAATCTGCTAAATTCTCTGTCGTCGGGATCCTCCAATCCGCCGGCAGTGCATCCACGCCTGCGAGTATCTCCACGTTGAACAGTGCCCACAATGGGAAACCCCATTGGCCGGCTGAGGGGGTGCTCCGTGCTGGAAAACACAGCTGTCGGACGGGAGAACTCTGCCCAATGAATTTGAGTGTAATCAGAGCAACCAAGGCATGGAGCCCATAAAAACACTTTACTGTAAGAGTACCCAACCATTATGGGGAAGGGTGAGATTTTCACCACATTAAGTGCCTGCAGCAAGAAAAAACTAAAGTGAAGGTCAACATAGGAACAAAGTGTTGTCTTGCTGAGGCAATTGTGGGAAATTAACTCATATGCTGAACCCAAACCTAACACTCAGGTCAACCTTGGAACGTATGGCAAACAAATTGTCCACATGGAAGGTGCAGCCACCCTCCCCTGCACGCAGGGCAGATTCCAGTATCATGTAGTTGACCAAAACGTAAAGCCACGATTCGGTCTTCGGTACATCACACTGGGGTTAACCCATCTTGGTCGAGACGTCTTCAGACTCTGCAGCATAAGGCTCCAGAAATGATAGAATTTAAAAACATCTTCAACTGCGTCACCATTGGGCAGCTACCTGTAATGTATCATATGAGGCTAGATGACTTGGTACCACCTCTGGTCTGTGCCCCGAGAAGGGTCCACCAAGCGGCGAAGCAGAAAGTAATTGATGAACTGTTTTGGATGGCAAAACTGGGTGTTATAGCCCAACAAATGAGACTACAGCATGGGTCTCATCAATGGTGGCTGCAGTAAAGAAAGACAGCATGGTTAGGATCTGTATTGACACAGTCCACCTAAGTAAGGCACTGCTCAGACCTCATCACCCGATGACGATGATCGAGCAGGTTATACATGACATGCCCAATGAAAAGATCTTCAGCATTTTGGATGCACGTCATGCTAGATGAAGAGTCTTTGAAACTCACTGTGTTCATGTCTCTAGTCGGCAGATATTGTTTCCTCTGCATGCCCTATAGGATCTCCATTGCAGTGAGCTTTTCCAACGGTGTGTGGGACAACTCTTTGCAGGACAACCCTGCAAAATCATCGTCATTGATATCCTGGTTTGGACAAAACTAAGATGGACATCTTTGTTTAGTCCTTGATAGAATCAGGACCATACAGTTAAAGCTCAACCATGCTAAATGCAGATTCAGGGACAGCCAGATTCCTTATGTGGGTCACCTGCACACAGCCAATAGTGTGAAGCCCTATTGAGACAAAACAACAGTTATATGTCAGATGTCCATCCCCAAGGACATGTACGCTTTTCAGCCCTTTGTTGGTATGATGAAGTTTCTTTCCAAGTTCATTCCTTGCTGCAGTCTGAAGTCACCAGACCTCTTCATCAGCTCCCCCACCAAGATGTTGAATGGTCTTGGCGGGAACATCATACTGATGCATTTAAGCAGCTCAAACAGGCACTCTCGCCCCCTCCGGTGATTCAATAAATCAACATTCAAGCTATCAGCAGATGCCTCCCAGCACGGACTTGGTGCAGTTGCAGATCATTAACCTTCACATCAAGGGCCCTCGCTGATACTGAGACTTGTTATGCCCAAATCGAGAAGGGACTCCTTACCCTCATCTTCATTTGTCAGAAATTCCATGATTTCTATCTGGTCATCCTGTGAGTGTTGAAACCAATCATCGGCTACTCGTAACTACTCTGAAAAAGCTTCTTCACACTGTGTCTGTATGACTGTGTCAGATTGTGAGGAGGACATTGACAGCATGACCACACAGGTCTTACTGATTCGAGGAATTGAAGGAAGCTCTACAGGCGGATCTGACATGCTGGCAGCTTGACGATGTCATTGTGAAAGGCAGGCCTGAGTCCTCAAAGGAACTTCTCTATGAGCTGTGCACATTTGATTCTGTGAGAGAGGAGTTAACCGTACAAGACAGGATCATACTGCGTGGTCAGCTGTTCAGCATTCCCAACTCTCTGCAGAGATACTGTACACAGCAACTGCACCAAGGATACCCAGCATTGGAAGCAACCACATACAGGGTAAAGGAATGCCTATGCTGGCCCTCAATGTATGCGGACATGGAGAGGGAGGTATCCAGATGTACACCATGCAATGCCTTTAAGCCACTTCAAACCAAAGGCACACTGCACCTACATGAGGTCCCAGATGTCCCATGGTCACTTACAGCAACTGATACCTTCAAATGTTACAGTATACAGCACTTGGTCCGTGTTGACTTGTACTCTGGTTGGTTCAAAACGACCACTTGCCAGACATGAAGAGCAACACAGTCATAATCAAGGTCAAGAAACACTTCACCAATCACGGCATCCCTCAGTGCAGAACAACAGACAATGCTCATCAGTTCGATTCCAGAGAGTCCAGGGACATTGTACACAAATGGAACTTTGAGCACATGTAGTCCATTACATCCACAGTCCAATGCTCTGGCAGAAAGATCAGTGCGTTCAGCCAAGCACCTATTTGCGAAATCTGCCCGGGATCACACAGCATTTTATGCTGCACTCTTCAGCCTGTGAAATGTGCCCAGACAGGGTCTTCCTTCTTCAGCACAGCAACTGTTCTCCAGGCCCACCAGGTCCATGATTCCCATTGCCAAGGCTCTCTTGCAGCCTATATTGAAATCAACATGAGTTGTGCCCTCATCAAGCTGCAACAAAATGGAAAGAGGTATTATGACCAAAATGCTTGCGAACTTTGTCCTCTAGAATCTAGTCAAATGGTCAGGATCCAGACCACAACCATGCCCCATAGCCAAACAGCTATGTGTTTTTTTGGATGGTGCTCAGTCTGTACGAAACCGACGTCACCTACTGCAGGTATCTGAACCACCTTCAACCACCACTGTACCCCATGCATTCAGCCTGCAATCCAGGGGCTCAGACCATTGGAAATAGAGGCTCCTCTAGAATCCATGTAGCAAACCCTGCAGCCATTGGGTACACTGCAAGGACAGCTGATGCCATCCACACTGAGAACACCAACCTGAGGGCATTTCAAACACAGCCAGCTGACATAATCACATGCTCAGGGCGCATGAGCAACCAAATCCAACATCAAGGATTATGTGATGATGTAATCTACGGATGGTCTTTGTTTATAAAAAGGAGATGGAAAGAAGATGTGATGGTCAATTCTGCAGGAGCCCAATCAGTATTTTGCACTGTTATAAGCTGCCTGCTTACCACTGGCTAGGGACTAATGGCAATTCCACAATCCTTGGGGAGAATGAGCTTCCCCAGTGAGGGGGGCGGAGAAATCATTAGCAGATACATGGCATAAATAAAGCTGGCCAGTATGGAACCAGCTAGAGAGGAGTGAGCAGCAAGGGAGTTACTGCTGCTGCTGTATATATGTTATTGTAAAGTTTTCTTTCTATCCTACAACTCGTGCTGGATTCTTTGTGGCCCTCACAAAATGCACTTTGTAAATAGTTATGTATTGCTAGCCCTGTTTAATTTTTTTATGTGTAAATAGTCTACACATTGTTACACCTCAGTGCTACCGCTACCAGTCCCAACTTAATTGGGGAAGATGTAGATTGGGTGGTCACGTTGATGTTGGGATGATGAGGGTATAAAAGAGGTCACATGTCAGGAGTGGGGAAGTTCTCCCAGAATGTGGGCAGAGACACAGCATGTAAGATTTGCTCTTAATTTGTTCCTGTTAATAAACATCGACTGTTGTTAATCACTAGTATCCAGTTATTGGAAGCCAGTACTTCTATAATTTCTAAGTCCTGTTCCTGAACCTGGCATTTCCCAACTTCAAAGGGTGGGACTGGAGTTAGATCTGGGTTTGCATGTGCACAATTCAAGGAGGTAGCTGGCCATTTAAATCACTGGCTGCCCCCACTGAAGTGGGATTTTGGAAGAACAGGAGTGGAATCAGGAGAGTGCAAATTAGAACAAGTGGGAGGATGTCTGACATTATGAATTCTTAGGAATAGCCACGGGTACCCCTTTGGCAAGGGAAGGTATCCCTTTAGAAAGGGTGGTGAGACATGTTTGAGAGAGTTGAGCCATCCTTTGGGAGTGGTGGAGCACCATTTGGAAGAGTTAAAAGTTTTTGTGTACAAACTCATTGGAACTGTGTAACTGTAAAAAAAAGTGCCCAGATGTTCAGGAGTTATCCAGCTGTCAGGAACTGTCCAGCTGTCAAGGAAATGTTAAGGAGCTAATCGATGTTAACTTTCTCAAAGCACCAGGTTTTGCAGCATCTTCTTGCTTCAAAACGGATTGCCTTCTGGACTCACACAGCTCTCTGAACCCAATGTTCCTGGACCCAGGTATCTTTCCGGCTGTAGAAAAGGAAGGAAACAGCAACAGCAACCTCCTGCCATTTGTATGAGTAAGCAGCAAA
Source organism: Scyliorhinus torazame (assembly GCF_047496885.1). Lineage (NCBI taxonomy): Eukaryota > Metazoa > Chordata > Chondrichthyes > Carcharhiniformes > Scyliorhinidae > Scyliorhinus > Scyliorhinus torazame. The sequence goes on along the minus strand of NC_092711.1, from coordinate 202,657,588 downwards.
CATAACCTGCAGCTGTGTGTGAAGTGCTCTCACAACTAACAATGCCAATTCCTTATTAGCAATAGCTTTCAGCTGTGCAGCTGGAGGCTGGTCACAACCAAAGGGAGTTAAAGTGACCTTCAGCATTTGAAATAGAAAAGGACTTTGTCCTGGAGGTTTTTGGGAGGACAGATTGACAGCAGCTGTAGTACGATTGTGTGATTTCTCGCTGGGGAAAGGGTGAATACCCGTGCAACTGTTACTTTCGACTTCAAGATTGCTAATGTGATGGAAATTTGAGTCAATGATATGCTCGCCATACTTAGGCGTGATCCAGATCTCGCCATCGGGAGTGGGCCGATTAGATTGCAAACTGTTTCCCAGTGCAAATCTTGACTATTTAACTGGTGCACCCAGATTAGTGCCAGGCACAAAGTGGTGGTTAAATCGCGCCCTCTGACTCGGCACTCCTCACCCAGGGACGAAAACCCCTGACCTATGTCTCTATTTCTAAAGCCGTCCACAAGATGTCCTGTCAATTTTAAGAATTTATTCACAAAAAATCTCAACTCTTTCTCTTCCTCTGGTATTTATTTCCCTCCTCACTGTTTAATACATTTTCAAAGTTCATATCATCTTCAAACTTTTAATTTCTGTCTTATATGCCCAAGTACTGTGTCATTAATATGTACTCTTAGCCAATGTGATGACCACACTGCCACTGCCCCTTCAAAAATCATTTTACCTTTTTCATTACATCATCAAAGAATTCAATTAAGTTAGTCAAGCATGGATTTTTTGACAAGTCAATGCTGGCTGCTATTTATTAACCTGTATTTTTCCAAATGGCAGTTTAACCCATCTGGTTCATTAATGGCCATGAGGGAAAGAAATTTGCCATCATTACCCATCTGACCTCATTCACAGCAATGTGGTTAACTCTTAACTACCCTGAGGGCAGCACGGTAGCACAGTGGGTTAGCCCTGTTGCCTCATGGCGCCGAGGTCCCAGGTTCAATCCCAGCTCTGGGTCACTGTCCGCGTGGAGTTTGCACGTTCTCCCCCCGTTTGCGTGGGTTTTGCCCCCACAACCCAAAAGATGTGCAGGGTAGGTGGGTTGGCCACTCTAAATTGCCCCTTAATTGGAAAAAATGAATTGGGTACTCTAAATTTATTTTTAAAAATAAATAAATAACTCTTAACTACCCTCTATAATGGCCGAGCAAAGGCAATTAGAGATTGTGGTAGTATGTATTGGGGGTCATGTGGGACTGGAAGCCCTAATGTCATTGGCTGACAGATCCCGGGTCCTGGTTGGCCGTTGACCTCATACTCCGCCCTGAAGGCGAAGTATAAGAAGCCGGTGCCTTCCCCCGCAGGCCAGTTTACTATCGGGCTGCTGGGGAACAGACACGCTTAATAAAGCCTCATCGACTTCACTCTATTCGTCTCATGGAGTCTTTGTGCGCTACAATTTATTAAGCGTGCCTAAAAAGGACTATGGAGCTCAGGATCATTCCAGAATGCCTGAGGATCAGCCCCCACGCAGTGAATGCGGCAGCAGCCTTCAAACACTGGCAGACTTGCTTCGAGGCATACCTCAGACCGACCACCGGCCGGGTCTCAGACGAACAAAAACTGCAGGTCCTGCACTCGAGGGTGAGCACGGAGATTTTCACCCTCATTGAAGACACCGACGATTTCCAGACGGCGTTCGCAGCACTGAAAAGTCTCTATGTCCGCCCAGTTAACCAAATCTACGCTCGCTACCAGCTCGCGACAAGACGGCAAGCTCCCGAAGAATCGATGGACGAGTTCTACGCCGCGCTACCCGCGCCTACGGCCCCGACCGCGTGGCAGGCCATTGGCCCCCGTACGTACCCGTCGCGGAAACCCCCCCCCCACCCGGACACCCCACAGGCTTGCGCAGTCCAAACGCCGAGTCGCACCTGGGGCGCCCGCTGTTATTTCTGCGGCCAGGCGAAGCACCCCCGACAACGCTGTCCGGCCCACGCAGCCATCTGCAAAAGCTGCGGGAAAAAGGGCCACTATATGGTGGTGTGCCGATCCCGCGAGGTCGCCGCCGTCCCGGGGCCACAGGGAACCCTACAGGCAGTCTATGCCTCCCAACCCCCCCAGCACGCCATGTGCGACCCGCAGGCGCAGCCGCTCTGGGTCCCGACCACCGCGGTCCCGGGAGAACTGGCAGCCCTGCACGCCGCCTACGCTCCCCAACCCCCCTCCCCGCAGCCCATGTACGACCCGCCGCCGGCGCTCCCGATTTGGGTGCCGGCCAACACTCTCCACGGAGAGGAATGGGTCTTTCGCGTCCCGAACGCCACCCTCACCCCCCTCCCGTGCCCCACGCCTGACCCGCCGGCGCCGCCGACCTGGGCCCTCACCCCGCGCCCCACGCCTGACCCGCCGGCGCCGCCGACCTGGGCCCTCACCCCGCGCCCCACACCTGACCCGCAGGCGCCGCCGACCTGGGCCCTCACACCGCGCCCCACGCCTGACCCGCCGGTGCCGCCGACCTGGGCCCTCACCCCCGTCCCGCGCCCCACGCCTGACCCGCCGGCGCCGCCGACCTGGGCCCTCACCCCGCGCCCCTCGCCTGTCCCGCCGGCGCCGCCGACCTGGGCCCTCACCCCCGTCCCGCGCCCCACGCCTGACCCACCGGCGCAACTTACCTGGGCCCTGACCGCCGCTGTCCCCGGTGAGGGAGCTCCTCGCGCTCCTTGCGCTCCTTGCGCTCGCGGCCCCACGACTGACCCGCCGGCGCCGCCGGCTTGGGCCCTGACCAACGCTGTCCCCGGCGAGGGAGCTCCGCGCGGTCCTACCGCCTGCGGCTCTGGCGCTCGCAGAGAGGGAGCTCCGCACGGTCCTAGCGCCCGCGGCCCTAAAAATCGCAGTGAGCGAGCTCCGCGCGGTCCTAGCGCCCGCGGCACTGGCGCTCGCAGTGAAGGAACTCCGCGCGGTCCTAGCGCTCCCCAGACCCCCCAGCACACCATGTGCGACCCGCAGACGCCGCCATTTTGGGTCCCGACCACCACGAGGGGAGGAGGGGCGCCGCCATCTTGGACCGCCCCCGACCTGTACGACGCATGGGGGCGGCCATTTTGTCCACCCCGACGCCATCTTGCGACCCCTCAGCCACGTACGATGTATGGGGGCAGCCATTTTGTCCATCCCCGACGCCATCTTGGACGGCAACAACGGACCACACCCCACTACTACAACCACGGCTCGCTTCGGTTACGCTCGATCAGGCTCGGCCCCGGACTCTCCAGACGACGACGACAACGGTCCTAATTAACGGCCACGAGACGCCATGCCTAGTCGACTCCGGGAGCACGGAAAGTTTTATACACCCCGACACGGTAAGACGCTGTTCCTTAACTACCTACCCCAGCGCACAAAAGATTTGCCTAGCTGCAGGATCCCACTCCGTACAGATCCAGGGATTCTGCATAGTTACCCTAACGGTACAGGGGAGGGAATTCAAAAACTACAAACTTAACGTCCTTCCCCAACTCTGTGCCCCCACCTTGCTGGGCTTAGACTTCCAATGTAACCGACAGAGCCTTACGTTTAAATTCGGCGGCCCCATACCCCCACTCACTATCTGCGGCCTCGCTACCCTCAAGGTGCAACCCCCGTCCTTGTTTGCGAACCTCACCCCGGATTGAAAACCCGTTGCCACTAGGAGCAGACGGTACAGCGCCCAGGACCGGACCTTCATTCGGCCCGAAGTCCAGCGGCTACTAAAGGAGGGCATAATCCAGGCCAGCAATAGTCCCTGGAGAGCACAGGTGGTAGTAGTGAAGACAGGGGAGAAACAAAGGATGGTCATTGACTATAGCCAGACCATCAACAGGTACACACAACTAGACGCGTACCCTCTCCCCCGCATATCCGACATGGTCAATCGGATTGCCCAGTATAAAGTCTTCTCCACCGTGGGCCTCAAGTCCGCCTACCATCAGCTCCCCATCCGCCCAAGTGACCGCAAGCACACAGCCTTCGAGGCAGACGGGCGATTATACCATTTCCTACGGGTCCCTTTTGGCGTCACAAACGGGGTCTCGGTCTTCCAACGAGAGATGGACCGAATGGTTGATCAACATGGGTTACGGGCCACGTTCCCGTACCTCGACAATGTAACCATCTGCGGCCACGATCAGCAGGACCACGACGCCAACCTCCAAAAATTCCTCCAGACCGCCAAAGCCTTGAACCTCACATACAACGAGGACAAGTGCGTTTTTAGCACCGATCGGCTAGCCATTCTGAGCTACATAGTGCGCAATGGGATAATAGGCCCCGACCCCGAACGTATGCGCGCACTCATGGAATTTCCCCTCCCGCACTGCCCAAAAGCCCTGAAACGCTGCCTGGGGTTCTTTTCGTACTACGCCCAGTGGGTCCCCCAGTACGCAGACAAGGCCCGCCCCCTAATACAGACCACGACCTTCCCTCTGTCGACAGAGGCTTGCCAGGCCTTCAGCCGCATCAAAGCGGATATCGCAAAGGCCACGATGCGCGCCATCGACGAGTCCCTCCCCTTCCAGGTCGAGAGCGACGCCTCCGACGTAGCTCTAGCGGCTACCCTTAACCAAGCGGGCAGACCCGTGGCCTTTTTCTCCCGAACCCTCCACGCCTCAGAAATCCGCCACTCCTCAGTGGAAAAGGAAGCCCAAGCCATAGTGGAAGCTGTGCGACATTGGAGGCATTACCTGGTCGGCAAGAGATTCACTCTCCTCACTGACCAACGGTCGGTAGCCTTCATGTTCGACAATGCACAGCGGGGCAAGATTAAAAATGACAAGACCTTAAGGTGGAGGATCGAGCTCTCCACCTTTAACTACGAGATCTTGTACCGGCCCGGAAAGCTGAACGAGCCGTCCGATGCCCTATCCCGCGGCACATGTGCCAACGCACAAATTAACCGCCTCCAAACCCTCCACGAGGACCTCTGCCACCCGGGGGTCACTCGGTTTTACCACTTCATCAAGTCCCGCAATCTCCCATACTCTTTAGAAGAGGTCCGTACAGTCACAAGGGACTGCCACATCTGCGCGGAATGCAAGCCGCATTTTTTCAGGCCAGATGGAGCGCACCTGATTAAGGCTTCCCGCCCCTTTGAACGCCTCAGTCTCGATTTCAAAGGGCCCCTCCCCTCCACCGACCGCAACGCATATTTCCTTAATGTAGTGGACGAATACTCCCGCTTCCCTTTTGCCATTCCCTGCTCCGACATGACCGCGGCCACAGTCATTAAAGCCCTGAACAGCATCTTCACGCTGTTCGGTTACCCCACATACGTCCACAGCGACAGGGGGTCCTCTTTCATGAGTGACGAGCTGCGCCAGTTCCTGCTCAGCAAGGGCATAGCCTCAAGCAGGACGACCAGCTACAACCCCCGGGGGAACGGGCAAGTAGAAAGGGAGAACAGCACGGTCTGGAAGGCCGTCCTACTGGCCCTACGGTCCAGGGATCTCCCAGTTTCACGGTGGCAGGAGGTCCTCCCGGACGCTCTCCATTCCATCCGGTCATTATTATGTACAAGCACTAATCAAACGCCGCACGAGCGTCTCCTTGTCTTCCCTAGGAGGTCCTCCTCTGGAACGTCGCTGCCGACCTGGCTGGCGGCCCCAGGACCCATCCTGCTCCGAAAGCATGTGCGGCCACATAAGGCGGACCCGTTGGTCGAAAGGGTTCACCTCCTCCACGCAAACCCCCAGTACGCCTACGTGGAGTACCCCGATGGCCGATAGGACACGGTCTCCCTGCGGGATCTGGCGCCCGCCGGCACCACGCACACCCCCCGACACCATCAACCCAACCGCCCCCCTTCCTGCCACCGCCGCACCCCGCGACCGCCCCCTTCCCAGGAGGATCAGTCCCCCTCCCCTTTGCACCGACAGCTGAAACCGTGCGGCTCCCATAGGCGACAACGCTGATACAAGCACCACCACCACCGCCGGGGCCGAGGCGATCGACACGGACGACCAGACCGCCCGACCGACTCGTGGCGTCGATGTAAAACAAAGATGGACTGTCCAATGAACATTTTGTTTTTCCTATACCCTCTGTAAATAGTTGTAACAGGACGATACTGTCCAATACTGTACTACCATGTAACTGTTCTATCCTCCCAGGACCAGCCCTGTAAAACCCTTACCACCATACGAAGAATCACCCCGCCGGGTTCATTTTTGACAAGGGGTGAATGTGGTAGTATGTATTGGGGGTCATGTGGGACTGGAAGCCCTAATGTCATTGGCTGACAGATCCCGGGTCCTGGTTGGCCGTTGACCTCATACTCCGCCCTGAAGGCGAAGTATAAGAAGCCGGTGCCTTCCCCCGCAGGCCAGTTTACTATCGGGCTGCTGGGGAACAGACACGCTTAATAAAGCCTCATCGACTTCACTCTATTCGTCTCATGGAGTCGCACCACTCCCATATCTAAGGAACTGTCTTCATATTTCAACCTGAGGACATCCCAAAGTATTTTACACCCATTCTATTCTTTGAAATAGTGCATTAGATCTATTATCTCCATCTAAGAAACAAGTGGGCGCCTCAGTGTCTCACCTGAAAAATACTTTCTAAATAACATGAAAGAGTCTTATCACTGAACCATGACTGGCACTGTAGAATGCCAACAATTGTATGAAATTTCTGTACGCATTACTCTGTCGTTCCCAGCAAGTGAGAAAATGATACAGCAAAAAGAAGATTGTCTTGGATTAAGGTATTCAATGTCAGTGGAAAAAATTGTAATTCACTGATAGGCATCGTTCACTAAACACTGCAGGTAAGGGCGGACGCATTTATCAACAGACCCGTGATCTTTCTGAACATGATGAGGGCGAAACACTTGGAAACAGAGGAAGAGTTTTTTTATTTAAAAGGCAAATCTGTTGTGACAGGAGTGTTTTTCAAGCAGCTGTTGCTTCACAACTCAGCATTCCTATCATTTCAGGTTCTGAAATGATCAAAATCTTTAAGTCAAAGTTATTTCCTGAAGAACAAGCTGCTACAAATGATTTCAGTTTAATCACAACACTTCGCAATTTGAAAGCATAACAATCTCCATTTAGTACATTGAGAAGGTTGACTGTCACTTCATAGAATTCAAAGAATTTCATAGAATTTACAGTGCAGAAGGAGGCCATTCGGCCCATCGAGTCTGCACCGGCTCTTGGAAAGAGCATCCTACCCAAGGTCCACACCTCCACCCTATCCCCATTACCCAGTAACCCCACCCAACACTAAGGGCAATTTTGGACACTAAGGGCAATTTATCATGGCCAATCCACCTAACCTGCACATCTTTGGACTGTGGGAGGAAACCGGAGCACCCGGAAGAAACCCTCGCACACACGGGGAGAATGTGCAGACTCCACACAGACAGTGACCCAAGCCAGGAATCGAACCTGGGACCCTGGAGCTGTGAAGCAATTGTTCTACCCACAATGCTACCGTGTTGCCCGTGCTTGACTTTACAATTCCATCCTTGCCTCCTTCTCCAGGTTATTCAAGGGTCACCAAACCACAGCTGTGACCATAGTGCAGAGCAAGAATAAGAGAAGAAATAGTAGAAGTCGACCATTTAGCCCAATGAGCACATTCTGCCATTCAATAAGATCATTGCTAATCTGATGTGGCCTTAACTTCACTTTTTTGCTTGTCCACATAACATTTGTTATCCAAGCAAACTCAGCCTTGAATATATTCAGTGACTCAGTCCCCATTGATTTCTGGAGAAGATAATTCCAAATACACATCACCCTTTGACAGAGGAAATACTCATTCATCCCACTTTTAATGCAGAGTCTCCTGAGTTCTAGCTTCCTCATGAGGGGGAACATTCTCTCAGCATCTACACTGTCAAGCCCTCTGGAATCTTTGTCATGTGAGAGTACCTTTAAGAAATGGATGTTTAAGCAATGTACCTTTAAGAAATGGAGCTGATCATATTACTGAAGTGATGTCAGAGGGTGGGGGGAGCTGAGCTCACTTCTGCTTTTTTGAGTTTCAGTTTGAGAAGGCAGCTGGGAGTGTCTGTGTGTTTTGCTGAGAGCTGCAGGAAGAAACAGAGCTGGTCTGTTGATGTCTGCAATTCAAAAACTATAAATATATTGAATGTAACCTCATGTCTATTTTTGAAGGTTTGAAGTCTTTTGGATGTTTAAAGGAACAGTTTGAAGGATTATTTAGTGTTGTAGTCTTTTGGGGTTATCTTTGAAGTAATGGGTGTTAAGATATTCAATGTTTGTCTTTAAAAGGTTAACTTGAGTTCATAGAATAAACATTGTTTTGTTTTAAAAAAACATTTGTCCATAATTGCTGTATGACACCTGGAGAGTACGCCGTGTGCTTCCCACACCACAATCTATTACAAGTTGTGTGTCGGTTGAACTCCATGAAACCCGGACCCTTAACATCTTCGAGGATTAAAGAAAATCATCTCTCATTCTTCTGAATTCGAATGAGTGCAGGTCCAATTTGCTCACCCTTTCCTCACAGGACAATCCCTTTATCCCAGGAATCAGCCTAGTGAACCTTTGCTAAACTAACTCCAATGAAAATATTTCCCTCCTTAAGTAAGATGACAAAAGCTGTACACAATAGTCTCGGTGTGATTTCACCAAAGTCCCTCGAGCTGTCACAAGAATTCCCTGCTATTACACTCCATTCCCCCTTGCAAAAAAAGTCAACAATCTGCTTGTCTTCTTAATGACTTGCTGTATCTACATGTTGACATTTTGCCATTCAAATTCAAGGACACCCTGATCCCTCTACACTGTAGCATCCTGCAATCTCTCCATTTAAATAATATTCTGATTTTCTATTCTCCCTATCAAAGTGGACAATATCATATTTCCCACACTATACTCCAATTGCCAAAGTTTTGGCCACTCTGTTGCCATATCAATATCTCTTTCTCCTCACAACTTGCTTTCCTACCTTTCTTCATATTGTCTGAAAATTTGGTACATAACAATCTGTCTCTTCGTCCAAGTCATTTATACAAATTGTAAATAGCTGAGCCTCCAGGACTGATCAGTGCGACTCACAGGTTACAGTTTGTTAACCTGAAAATTACACATTTATCCCGACACCCTGTTGACTGGTATTTAAAGGAACCTCTAACAATACAAATCTATCACCCTCCACACCATATGCTTTTATCTTATGCAATAACCTTTCCTTTTTTCCCCTTGTCGAATGTCTTTCAGAAATCTAAATACACTTTGTCTACTGCTTCCTCTTTATCCACCCTGTTTATTACATCCTCAAAGAATTATTCTGCGATTGCAAATGGGGGGAGAGAGAATATCAACTTTAAGATTGGCATTACAGGCAGAACTTGAGGGAAGTCAAAAGGTTCGAATAACATTTCCCAATCCAAATCCTAGTGGTGATATGTACAGGCGCTCCAACATTTGAGGAAAATTATGTCGAAGTATTCTTCATGGCATTTGAGAAAATGACAATCAAAAGGAAAAGTGGAATTTACCCATGCAAAGTAAACTGATGGGACAGACACAGGAATCTATGTTTAGCAGTTAGAAGGGAGCATCTAAGGATTGCATCGAGGTAAAAAATGAAAATGAAAATGAAAATTGCTTATTGTCACAAGTAGGCTTCAAATGAAGTTGCTGTGAAAAGCCCCTCGTCGCCGCATTCCGGCACCTGTTCGGTGAGGCTAGTACGGGAATTGAACCGTGCTGCTGGCCTGCCTTGGTCTGCTTTAAAAGCCAGCTAATTAGCCCTGTGCTAAACCAGCCCAAAGAATCATCATAGGGCATATTAATTAGGTCCGGAGACATATAGATCGGCAAACAATTTCGGAATTTTAGGAAATAGCCCTGACAGAATTTTGTTCAATTTTAAAGAGTTAAGCAAAACAACTTTGATCGGTGGGTATGAGCATTGGGACTTGAAAGTACCAAGAGGCCCTGAGAGAAATCATTCTCTTGGAAGAATTTAAGAATTCACTGTCTTCTGTGATAAGAATCTCTGTTGAAGACCAAAGGGTTGACTGCTCGGCAGGTAGCAATAATGGAGATGATTCTGAGCTTACCCATAAATTTAAACCTTTGTCCCATCACCCCTATAATTTGGAAAAGGATAGGAAGCCGTAGCATGAAATGACGGGAAGTAGCAAGGTTGCAAATGGATAGCTGGAAATTCTCCGACATCTCATCAGGCTCTATCCTGATGGTGGAGATGAGACTCGATAGCCTAGGTGTTACCATTGCATTAAAGTGGGCACGTTCATGGAGCATGTTGGAAGTTGCAAGGAAAGCTCATGGCACTTATTGTGATTCAGGAGGAGGATTGTGAAAAGGGAACAAAAGTAGAGAATACTACAGGGCAGATTGTGGCTCTACCTAGAATTAGGAGATGTGAGCTCAAATCTGCTGTGGGAGCAGGTGTGGCAAATGAGGTAGATGGGAGATGAGCAGGGTTGATTCTCAAAGGGTAGGATCACCACATTTTCATCAAATAATTTAGCTAACCCCATAACTATTTTAATGGACCCAAACACTCCTACTGGAGAGGGATTTGGATTTTCCCTCTGGAGATTTGAGTTAAAGTTAATGTGTTAGTGATTAGGATAAGATATAACCTGACTCCAATATATAAAATATAGTTGGGGTGTGATTTATAATCAGGTTCAGTAATTGTCAGGATGGTAGACAGAAAAGGACGATCACACAATGGTGAGCGCTGCTTCCTCACAGCACCAGGGACCAGGGTTCGATTCTGGCCTTGGGTGGCTTTCTGTGTGGAACTTGTATGTTCTTCCCGTGTCTGCGTGGATTTTCTGCCCATTTAACTGTAATGTTTTACATAATTAAATATTACTTGTGCTACTTACATAAATCGGTGGGGCCAGTTTAGCTCAGTAGACTGGACAGCTGGTTCATGGCACGGAGCAAGGCCAACAGCACGGGTTCAATTCTGAGGTTATTCATGAAGGCCCTGCTTTCTCAACCTTGCTCCTTGCCCATGGTGTGGTCGTCCTCAGGTTAAATCGCCACCAGTCAACTCTCCCCCTCAAAGTGGAAAGCAGCCTATGGCCTGTCATCTGGGACTATGGTGACTTTACTTACTTGGGTTCAAGTTGCCAACCTGGTGGGGCTGAAATTGAAATTGACTAGCCCAGGGAGTGGTGACAATTTCCAGATGTAAGGAAGTCTTGAACAAAATAGCCAATACACTTAGTATCTCAACTGTCATGATTTGACTCTATGATTCAGGTCAATGTATCCAGCGAATTTGTTTTGTTATTATTGGCTTTTCGTTATTTTACATCAGTGTGTACGGAATCCATTCTGAGTCTACTGTGTTAAAAATCCCTGGGGATGTAGATCGGTATGGATCTGAACAGGCTCATCTTGATCGTCTGCACCCACCCCAACCAGGGAGAGTGAGAGCATGTCCCACCTCTGCAAATTGTTCTTCCTCCATCAGAATTGTCAAGTTCCATTTGTGGATCCGTGTCCTCTCATGGGCAATTTGGATCCCCAAATAACAGAATTTGTTTTGGGCTTGTTAACGGCATGCCCTCCACCTCTGCCCTCTCCCTTGCGGGTTCACCGGGAAGATTTCACTTTTACTCAGGTTGCGTTTGTAGCCTGAGAAGGCTTCAAACTCTTTCAGGAGCCTCATGATTCCCTCCGAGACAGAGAGGATTTGGGCTTATTGTCATGTGTACCGAGGTATTGTAAAAAGTGTTGTTGCATACAGTCCAGATTCTTCCAGACATGAAAAAACATAGGACATACAATAGATACACAAAGTAAAGACATAGACATAAACATCGGGTGAAGCATGCGGAGTGTAGTCTAAACAGTAGAGAAGATGCGAGGAGAGTGAGGTGATATGCCTGTTCTGTATATAGGTAGCAATGTGACCTCCAACCAGCTGGTGGCATCAAACATCCGTCATGTGACTTGAGATACCTGTCAGTTGGTAGTAAGAAGTATGAGAGGATAGTCTCACTTAGAGTAGTTCCCAGGAGAATTCACTGAATTCATTTAGTAGCCATTGTCTGTATAGTATCTTTTCATGTGTTTGTCAATAAATCATCTTTCTAGTTAAACACATTGATGTTCTGTGTACATCATTACAACGGCTGGATCACAGCGGGAGGTGTGGACAGAGTCAATGGATGAGAGACGGGTTTGCCTGATAGACAGGTCTGTGTTCACGACTCTCTGTGGTTTCTTATTGTCTTGGGCTGAGAAGTTGCCATACCAGGCTGTGATGCAGCCAGACAGGATAGAGCAGATAAAGCAAGTCACCACATAGAGTGAGACTCTGTCCTCTCTGTTCCCTCTCTGGATCCCCTTCAATTTTCACCGTTCTGAGGGCGATTGCCTGTGGCTCGATTGACAGGGCGAATAGAAGCAGGGACAGCGGGCATCCCTGTCTTGCGCCCCTGTGCAGATGGAAGTATTTAGAGCTGGTGGTGTTAGTCTGCACGCTCACCATGGGGGTGCTATACAGATGTTTCACCCATACAGTGCACCCTGCTCCAAGCCCAAACCGCTCCATTACCACTATGAAGTACTTCCACTTGACTCTGTCGAAGGCTTTTTCTGCATCCAGGAAGATGATCACCTCTGGTCTTCTCTCCCGAGATGGGGTCATTATCACCTTCACCAGGTGCCTGATGTTTATTTGTGAGCTGCAAACCCTTAACAAATCCCATCTTGTCCTCTGCGACCACCTCTGTTACGCAGTTCTCCAGTCGCTTCGCCAGGATCTTGATCAGTATTTTTGCATCTACGTTGAGCAGCGAGTTGGGTCTGTAGGGCCCACATTTGGTTGGGTCTTGTTCTTGCTTGGGTATCAGTGAGATGGAGGCTTGTGCTAGTGTTGAAGGCAGAGTGCCCCTTGCTAGCGAGTTGGTGACCATCTCCCGCAAGTGCAGGGCCAGCGCTGCCGCAAATATTTTGTAGAAGTCCGTCAGGAATCCACCTGGTCTTGGCGCCTTCCCTGCCTGCATGGAGTTCATGCTCTCCATGCCTTCTGCCAGTTCTAATGGTGGTTCCAGCCCCCGTTTCGTATCCTCCCCCACAACTGGCATGTCCAGTCTACTGAAGAACTGCTTCATCCTCGAGTCCCCAGTAGAATGCCTCGAATGCTTCGTTGATGTTTTCCGGATCAGCTACTATCTGCCGTTGTTGTCCCTAATCTGTGCTATTTCCCTCATGGCAGCCTGCTTTCTCAGTTGGTGAGCCAGCAGGCTGCTGGCTTTGCCTCTGTGTTCATAAAAAGTTCCCCGTATCTGGCTGACTTGGTGCAGGTGCACTGCTTTCCTAGTGGAGAGCAGGCCAATGTCCATTTGTAGCTTTTTCCTCACCGTCAGAAGCTGTACACTCAGGGCCTTGGAGTACTGCTGTTCCGCCTCCAGTGTGGAGTTGAGCAGTTGTTGTCTAGCCACCCTCTCCTGCCTGTCTCTCATTGCAAGCGATAACCTCACCTCTGATCATGGCCCTCAGAGCCCCCAAGAATGTGGACGATGAGACCTTCCCGTTCTGGTTATTGGTAAAATAACCATCTATGGGCTGTGATATTTTCTCGCAAAATGCATTGTCGGCAAGGAGGGCCATGGCCAACCTCCATGGGGGGCATTGGGCACAGCCCGTCACCAACCTCACGTCCACGTAGTGTGGAACATGGTCGGAGATTACGATCGAGGAATATTCCGCTCTTCCTATCCATGGAAGCACGGATGAGTCAATGCGTGTGTATACCTTCTGTACTTGGGAGAAGAAGCAGAACTCCTTCTCCGCTGGGTTTGTGAACCTCCACAGGTCCACTGCCCCCATCTGCTCCATAAACACGCCTTGTTCTTTCGCCATATTTGAGGCCTTCCCCGATTTGGGGTTCGATCTGCCTGTCCGTGGGTCCTGTACATAGTTAAATTCCCACCCATGATTAGTCGGTGCATGTCTATGTCGGGGATTTCTGCCATGAACTCCGTGTCATTCCAGTTGGGAGCGTACATGTTGACCAGGACCACTGATGCTTATTCCAAGACACCGCTGACCATGACGTACCATCCCCCTGGGTCCATAACTGTCCTCGTCGTGGTAAATACTGTCCACTTATTAAGCAGTTTAACTACCCTGCCTAGATCTCGTCCCGTAACAAGAATGGTACATCTGTCCCACCCAGCTCTTCCTTGTCTGAAAGTCGCAGGACAGTCGCAGGAGGAAGCCTATGTTGCTTTGATACTTTTCAGATGGGCAAAGACTCTGGATCTTTTCACTGAGCCGTTAAGTCTCCTGACGTTCCAAGTGACTATCCTTGGTGGGGCTTTCTGCCCCCACCCCCCCACCTCCTGCGGGATCAACCATACTTACCTTGTGGACAACCCTGTACCCTGGGGTTTCCCTTTGTTTGGGGGCCATCCAGAATGGCCACAGTGACTGTACTCACCTTGAGATTAGGCGCCAATGCTCCAGGGTTTCCCTTTGTCCAGGGGCCACCCAACATGACCCCCAACTATGTGTACCCCATGTGGGTGAGCCCCTGCATTTCGGGGTTTCCCTTTGTTTGGGGACTCTCCAAAGTGGCTGTCTGCGGTGCCATTTTATTTCTTGTTGCCATGTGCGGCCTGTTGTAGCCAGCCTAGAGCCCTTCCCTCCCTTGTCCCTTTGTTTTCCCTACGGTACTGCTCTCCCCGTCCTCCCTTCCTCCCAACTACTATTGCCCCCCCCCGTTCTCTCCTCCCCCCTGATTACCCCCTAACTCTCCCCCCATTGGTGGTGTACAAAATGGGAAACGATCAGGGAAAGAAAATAATGAGGAAAAATAGAGTACGAGTGAATTCGCAGAAAATATAAGAACAGTGCAATCATCTACAAGCATATAAACACACAGTGTATATCTAAATACAACATTGATTCCTTAGAGGATAATAATGTGCAATTAACAATGGGAAGCAGCAGAGAGCGAGACACATATTTTGTACATTGATTCACAGTAGAAGGCAGAAAATAAGTCTAAATAATAATAAACGACTTCCGGTGATGGGGATGTGCTGAGCGGATTCACGAACAGTGGCTCTCCTCCTAAGAATTCGAAATTGTGCATGTTTGGTCGAAAATAGCCCAGCAGAACAGACAAACAAGCATTCCCGCACCCTCTTCAATCGAAATACAAAGAGCGATGCCGAACAACAGCAGCTGCAGAGGCAAAACGTAGCAGAAGCCAGGAGAAGCAGCAGAAGCCAGGCAGCACAGTGGCACAGTGGTTAGCACTGTTGCTTCATGGCTACAGGGTCCCCGGTTCGATTCCCGGCTTGGATCACTGTCTATGCATAGTCTGCACATTTTTCCCGTGTCTGCGTGTGTTTCCTCCGGGTGCTCCAGTTTCCTACCACAAGTCCCGAAAGACGCGCTGATAGTTGAATTGGAATTCTCCCTCTGTGTAACCGAACAGGCACCAGAAAGTGGCGACTAGGGGATTTGCACAGTAACTTCATTGCAGATTTAATGTAAGATTAGTTGTGACAAAAGTAAAGATTAGAAATGATGATTGATCTCCAGGCACTCTCTCCAAATATTTCATTTGTCTGGTGATTAAACCTTTGGCATTCTAGAATTTTCACCAATATTAATTCATTGAGACATATTCTGTCCAAAACGATTCCGTGTCTGCATTTGAATGTGTCCCAGTATCAAAGACTCGCCAATTTCTCAGATATTTATTCTTTTGTCATTCACTCAACCTGCGGCACTGATCTGGGGTGGAGTTGTCCATGTTTCCAAAGATGACACTGTTGATTTACTTCACCACCTGGCCAGCTGTCATGTAAAACAACTTCTCCAGCATATTAATATAGATCGAATGTTCAGGTCTCACCATCCAGCCGTGTTTCCGCACACTGCAAAGAATCTCAGTGACTGGATCATACCCTCTCTGATTCCGCAGTAAGAAAGATCAACAGCATCAACCAGCAAACATCATTCCCATTTACTTTAGAGCACTTAAGTAATTAAAGCGGTAGCACGGGGCACAGTGGGTTAGCCCTGCTGCCTCACAGCGCCGAGGTTCAAGGTTCGATCCGGCTCTGGGTCACTGTCCGTGTGTAGTTTGCACATCCTCCCCGTGTTTGCGTGGGTTTCGCCACCACATCCCAAAGATGCGCAGGGTAGGTGGATTGGCCAAGCTAAATTGCCCCTTAATTGGAAAAAATGAATTGGGCACTCTAAATTTATTATAAAAAAACTAAAGTAATTAAAATAACTATCTCAGAGCATGTCAAACATAATGTACAAAGATCCACGTAAGAATATATTAGGAAAAGTGATAAATGCAATTAAATGCAATTCTTAACGGGCGTCTTAAAAGTGAAAGCAAGAGGAAAGATTTAGGCCAGAAATTCTGAATTTTAAGGCCTCAGTAAGATGGGCCATTTGCAATGATGGACAGAGTCATGACAGTAATTCTGCCATTCTGATAGTTCAATTTGGAACAACCTGTATGAGCAGATTCGTCCTGCTGAACATAGGTCTTCAGCACTATAGATGGGATTTTAACTGGGAGACCAGGCTGTGCTGTACTCCCTGTAAGCATTTACATTCGTACATTTGTTTCACAGGGATGGATCGAACTTGCTGAAGAATGGCATTTCAATGTTGGAGACATCAGGCAGAGGATGCAATGCATCATGCACTTGACCCTGACCTATGTGTCCATCACTGGTCTAAACGATGATGTTTTGCTATTTCCTGGGATCTGAGCAACTGTGATACCTTTTTCATAATTACGGTGGAAAAAGTGAAGACTTCTTGAACCACAACAATCCATTTATCATATCCACACCAACAGAGTACATAATCAAAGACCCCTCCCACCCGGGTTACTCACTCTTCCAACTTCTTCCATCGGGCAAGAGATACAAAAGTCTGAGAACACGCGCAAACAGACTCAAAAACTGCTTCTTCCCCGTTGTTACCAGACCCCTAAATGACCCTCTTATAGACTGCTCTGATTAATATTACACTCCTGTACGCTTCACCCGATGCAGGTGTCTATGTATTTACATTGCGTAGCTTGTGTTGCCCTATTATGTATTTTCTTTTTCTTTTCTTTTCTTTTCATGTACTAAATGATCTGTTTGAGCTGCTCGCAGAAAAATACTTTTCACTGTACCTCGGTACACATGACAATAAACAAAATCCAAATCCAATCCAGAGTGTTAGGAAGGGAGTTGCAGTTTTTAGACCCAGCACTATATAGTTTCAAGTTAGTATGTTGTATGATTTGAAGGAGAAATTGCAGGGTTTGAGCTTGGATGACAGCGTTTACTTTCCTTGACTTTATTCACGGCAGTGGCCGCAGTTTGTGAAGATATTGTGGAAGAAACTTGACGAATAGCAACACCTTCATAAACAGCAGCCGTGCATCTTCAAAGTGATTCAGTTTACTTCCAATGTTGGAGAGATTGAAGGTTGAAGCTTGTAGATGGGGTGCTGATCAAACAGTGTGGCTTTGTGCTGGTTGCTTTCGGGTGTCTTTTGTGTTGTTGTAACTGCATTGATCCAAACAAGGTAAGTGCCAAAGATGGTGGAAAGGATGAGGAGACAGAAGGTGAGATAGATGGGACAGAATTTCTAATATCTGGTCTGCAGTGGCAGATTATTTCTGGGCTATTTCAATTCAGTTTCTGATTCAATTTCAACCTCAATGATGTTGCTGCTGGAGAATCTGATGCTAGTCATTTAGTTGAAGGCAAGGATCGTAATTAGGGACGAATTGGAAGTTGGAGATATATTTCTTTATCAGCACTGCTGCCTCACAGCACCAGGGATCCGTGTTCAATTTTAGCCTTGGGTCACTCTCAGTGCAGAGTCTGCACGTTCTCCCCGTGTCTGCGTGCGTTTCTTCCGGATGCTCTGGTTTTCTCCCACAGTCCAAGGGTGCGTGTGTTAGGTGGATTTGCCATAATAAATTGCCCCTAAGTGTCCAGTGATGTGTAAGTTAGGTTAAGGGATATTAGGAAAGGGTGGGGAAGTGGGTTGGGGTGGAGTGCTCTTTCAGAGAAACGGTACAGACTCGCTGGGCTGAATGGTCTCATTCTGCACTGCAGGGATTCTGTGATTCTTTCACGGGGTGTGTCCGGCTGGGCCAGCATTTATTGCCCACCGCTAATTGCATTTGAACTGTGTGGTTTGCAAGGACATTCGGGTGGGTATTTTAACAGTCAGCCACTTTACTGTGAGTCTGCAGTCACATGTCGGCTAGACAGGTTCATCAGTGAAGTGTTTTACACACCTTTTTTCAGGCAATCCATTTTTGTAGAATGGCCAACTCTCGGGACATTCGTAAGAGATTCTCCATAGTTACTTTTAAAAACGTCATACTCACTGTTCACACTTCTGTATTATTAAATCTAAAAATTGAAAATTGAGTTGCTGTTTCACTTTAAATTAGAGTACAATGCTGACACCTTGCTAAAGGGTGTAACTCAGGATTATTTGATTATTAAAAATTTTCACACCCATTGTTAGTATTTGGAGAATTGCGTGCAAGGGCTGGAAAGATTAACAGGCTCAGCATTACACAGTTTTAACAACATCATGTTCATTCATTCAAAACATAACACATAAGACAAAACATAATGGGCAGACCGGTAGCATAGTGGATAGCACAATTGCTTCACAGCTCTAGGGTCCCAGGTTCGATTCCTGGCTTGGGTCACTGTCTGTGCGGAGTCTGCACGTCCTCCCCGTGTGTGCGTGGGTTTCCTCCGGGTGCTCCGGTTTCCTCCCACAGTCCAAAGATGTGCAGGTTAGGTGGATTGGCCATGTTAAATTGTCCTTAGTGTCCAAAATTGCCCTTAGTGTTGGGTGTGGTTACTGGGTTAAGGGGTTATGGGGATAGGGTGGAGGTGTGGGCCTCGGGAGGGTGCTCTTTCCAAGAGCTGGTGCAGACTTGATGGGCCGAATGGCCTCCTTCTGCACTGTAAATTCTATGAAACTATGAAACGACCTCGGATAGGAAATTAAAGTTAAAACCTGCACTTCAGAAACGGGAGCCCTAACTGCTGAACTAAAAGCATGGTCAGACAGAATGTCACTGGATGTCTGTCAGTACCGTTTCCCAGGTAAATATGTAACAGGCTGAGAACATGCTAAAACAAAAACAGTGCTGGGCACAACTCAGCTGGCCAATATGCAAAACGTGCAGACGTATTCCACTCCATACACCTGCACCATTTGACTGGCTCCTGTGTACATGAGTGTAGTTTAGTTGCCAGCTAATGCCATCCTTGGTGAATAATTGAAGTCCAAATAAAGCTAGAAGCAAAAGTCCTTGCGGTACAGGAACCAATTCAGCTGATGGAGTCCATGTAGCCCCACGGCAGAGATGGATGCTTGGGGACCAGTACCTGGGAAGAGGGGGTGGATAGCGGTGGGGGAGCTGATGTAAAAAAGAAGTGTTCTTGAAGGACAAGAGCCCTGTGTGGATAGACAATTCGGAATTGGAAGGCGTGGATACAGAGGCTCATATGGGTGGAGCAGTCTGTTTGTCTGGGTTAACGCAGAGAATGATAAAGGATGCACGGGGTTTGTTAGTGGCACAGTGAACTCGAGAAATGTTACAGATCCTGACGCTGAGCACGGTAGCAGGAAATGCCACCCAAAGAGAATTTTACCCGTCACTGGCTGCAAACTGCTTGACTACACTGTGGCCCAGAGAAGCAAGAAAGTCCATGGCACCGGGTTCTATATCAGCCTCGTGTGGTCAAACACTGTACTGCAGTGGGATTTTAACTCGAGAGAAAACGGAAGAAAATGGTCAGGAGATCTTTGAGGATAATTTTTGCGGACCTTTTGGTGACCCATTCTCCACCATCCTGCGACCCATCCACGGGTCGTGACCCCCACTTTGAAAATTAGTGAACCAGATGCGTGTTTACGACAATCAACAATAGTTCATGGTAACTTTTAGACATCAAAGATTTTTTTTATTGAATTCAAATTCCACTGTGGTGGAATCTGATCCCTGGTTCCCAGAGCATGGCTATGGATTTATGGTTTTCTAGTCCAGTGACAATACCCCTCGCTTGTTGGAGAAACACATTCTCTGGCTGCTATTTCGTATAGATATGACTTGACACATAGCAACACAGAATAGTACAGGTGTGACTGCACATGGACACAGACAGATTTATCACCTGAGATGTCACAAATGTAATACGGACAGCCCCACTCCTGTCAAGATGGTGGTGGAATGTCCATTGGTAAAACAGCTGAAGATAATTTGACAAAAGACAATGGGCTCTTACAGTTCCTGTGCACATTTCCGGAGGCTGAGAAATAGGTCACCAATCATCACAGCAATCTCATTTCTGTTGGCTGTGACTCCAAATAGTAGAGTTTCAACGCCACCCTAACCCACCCACACGTTGTGTATGACTCTAGTCTCCTTTCCCGAGAAACAATAGACTTTCCATAGAGTGATAGCTATGGAAGTTCACCAGACTGATTCCTGGGAGAATGACACCATGATCCGAAGAAAGATTGAGCAGAATATGTTTGTGTGCTCTGGAGTTTAGAGGCAATGTCATTGGGGTTGGACAGGGCACTCACAAAAAGGATGCTTCCTCTGGCTGAGTTTCTGAGCACCAAGTAATACCGCTTCATCATAAGTGACACGCCATTTTGGACTGAAGAGGGGTCATTTCTTCACTCGGTTTGTGGCAAAAGTTTGGAATTCTCTCGCTTAAAGGGTTGTGAAAGCTTAACCATTGAGAATGTTCAAGACAGAGGTCTAAAGCATCCAAGTGATATGTGGGTAGAGCATGAAAATCGCAAGGTCTATTACCTTGTTGAATGGCACAGTATACTTGAGGGGCTGGAAGGCCCGTGGTCTACCTTTCCAAGCAATGAACGCATGTTATCACTATTACACTTATATTCTATTTCTTATTAAAAAACAAAGTTAATCAAACACATATGCATTAAACTTTACATGATGATTCAATAGATTCCGTACGCGCTGACTTAGAATCATAGAATCCCTACAGTGCAGAAGGAGGCCATTCGGCCCATAGAGTCTGCATTGGCCCTTGGAAAGAGCAGCCTACTTGGACCCATGACTCCACCCTATTCCTGTAACCCAGTAACCCCACCTAACATTTTGGTCAGTAAGGGGCAATTTTAGTATCACCAATCCACCTAACCAGCACATCCTTTGGACTACAGGTGGAAACCGTAGCACCTGGAGGAAACCCATGCAGACACGGGGAGAAAGTGCAAACTCCACACAGTCACCAGAGTTGAACCTGGATCGCTGGAGTGGTGAGGCAACAGTACTAACCACTGTGCCACCTTGCCTTCCAAGGAATTCCTTCCCTGTCTGAAAAACATTGTCTCTGCATGATTATATGTGACCATGTTTGCAAAAGTTTAGATATGTTGAAACGTCCTTCGAAGTCTGAAAGCAGTTAAGGGCGGCATGGTGGCACAGTGGTTAGCACTGCTGCCTCACACCTCCTGATACCCAGGTCCAATTCCCATCTCGGGTAACTGTGTGTGGAGTTTGCATGTTCTCCCTGTGACTGTGTGGGTTTCTTCCGGGTGCTCCGGTGTCTTCCCACAGTCCAAAAATGTGCAGGTTAGGTGGATTGGCCATGCTAAATTGCCCCTTAGTCCAAAAGATTAGGTGGGGTTACTGGGTTATAGGAATAGGGTCGAGGCGTGGGCTTAAGTTGGGTGCCCTAAGGGCAGCACGGTGGCCTAGTAGTTAGCACAGCTGCCTCATGGCGCTGAGGTCCCAGGTCTGATCCCGGCTCTGGGTCACTGTCCGTGTGGAGTTTGCACATTCTCCCCGCGTCCGCGTGGGTTTCGCCCCCACAACCCAATAATGTGCAGAGTAGATGGATTGGCCACGCCGCTAAATTGCCCCTGAATTGGAAAAAATAATTGGGTAATCTAAATTTGAAAAAAAAGTTGGGTGCTCTTTCCAAGGGCCGGTGCAGACTCGATGGGCTGAACGGCCTCCTTCTATGCTGTAAAAAAAATCGTTGAAGTATTTAGAAGTAGTTAAGGTTGGCAGAACGAACAGCTGCATCTGAGTCACCTCAAGGTGTGTTTCTGAGGCTCCATCCGACGATAGGGGGTGGTATTTGCACAGTAATTCAGCATTTAGCTGGGTTTCAGGGATCCATTCCTCGGCCGGCCCTGGAGCAGTTCCAGGTTGAAATGTGCACCGTAGACAGCGAACAAGACAATCGCGATCAGTGGTCAGTAGCGAGCATCTGTGTGTTGACCCGGACTCCAGCCTGTTGCATTGCCCATGAAGAAGTGGAATTCGGATGATTCTGACGTTTGCGGTCATTTTTTTTGGCGCCCTGTTCGATCCACTGAAAAAATACAAAATATAAACAACCATGCAGCAGCTGCACTGATCTGTTCTTTTTCACAAAATCTAATTAATGCAAAGATAGACCAAACCATCTAATTGCCTCCCTTGAGCCTAAGATCAGATATAAAAGTAACAATTATACTCTGTCATTCAGAACGCACTGAAGGGGAGAAATGCATATTTCACCAAAAAGTCTGCTGGTTTCCATTTACTACCCCGTCGTTGCGATCATCGGGATTCCAGGTAAAGTATTGAAGTTAGTTAGCAGCTTTGTGAATCATTTGTCTGCATTTGCTGCCACTGTTCCAGAAGCGTGACTGCAAGATATTATTGTTCTTCTTTCTCAGGTTCAGTTGAATATATTATTCCACTGAGCGGGTATATTTTCTTCACGTAAAGTGACACAGCTTTCCCGATCATTTTATTTTCCTGTCCAGCTGTATTGATTCTCTATTTTAACGGTATAATGTCTTATGTAAGATAGTTGTTCGATGTCACTGGTAACACATCTCTTTGTTAACAGTACCATGTTTTCATTTTTACCAGCAAAGAATTTCATGTTACAATTACTCCCCTTAACCTGTGCGGTGTCTGACTAAGACTGGAACCATTTAATCGGTTTATTATATCGGCATTTAGTACGATCATCTTACGCTGTCAATGTACTTCTGCTTTGTTGCGCAGGGTTTTTTTGCTGCTATCTCAGTGTAAAATTCGTTCTGTGGTGTTGTTGACAACAGAGTTGTGGGTGAATGACCGCAATGTGTAAATGCAGTTCCATTAATTTGGGCCAATGACAATCTGGGGGCATTTACAGGTTGTTAGCTCAGAGTAAGGGCAATACTGGTGCAGTATCCGCATTGTTGCTTTCAGTGAATGATCACACTGTAGCCACGATGTAAATCTATTATATCTAAATCAGAGCGGGACTAACATCTTTGATGGCGGGTTTGCTAGTGCTGTTGGGAACTGTTTAAACTAGCTGGCCGATAGCAGAATAGGGACACAGTATAACATAAAGGTCGAAAGTTTCAAGGGAGTAAGACAAGCTGGATGGCCTCTACCTTAATGGCAAGGAATATTAAAGGTAAAACGGATGAGTTAAGGGCAATGATTGACATGTGGAATTATGATATGATAGCTATCACAGAGACATGGTTGAGTGAGGGGCAGGATTGGCAGCTCAACATCCCGGGATATAGAATCTTCAGGCATGTCAGAGGAGGGGGTAGAAGAGGAGGAGGCATTGCATGACTAGTTAAGGAGGCAGTTACTGAGGTAAGGAGAAATGATATCTAGGAGGGGGCATCAAATGCAGTTTTGTTGGTACAGCTGAGGAGTAAAAAAGAGACAGTTATGTTGCTAGGTGTTTATTATAGACCCCAGATAGTCAGCAAGAAATTGAGGAGCAAATATGTGTGCAATTCATGGAGGGGTGTAAAAATAATAAGAGGGTAATTATACAAGGTTATTTCAACTTTCCTAAAATGAATTGTGATAATTATTTTGTTAAGGGCTTAGATGGAGTAGAGTTCTTAAGATGTATACAGGAGAACTTTTGCCTTGACAAGGTATTTGTCTTCAACGATGACGTGTTGAAGGCTGCGAAGAAGATGTCATTCCGGGGATGTTCTGGACGATGAAGAGTACTCTGTCAGTTGTGCCCTGTTTTTGTCTTCTGAGGAGGTCGGTGCAGATTTTTGCTGTGGCGCGTTGGAACTGTCGATCGATGAGTCATATCCCGTTCTTACGAGGGCATCTTTCAGCGTCTGTAGATGTCTTTATGTTCCTCCTCGTCTGACAGATCCTGTGTATATGGAGGGCTTGTCCATAGGGGATGGCTTCTTTAATGTGTATAGGGTGGAAGCTGGAGCAGTGGAGCATCGTGAGGTTATCCGTGGGCTTGCGGTAAAGCAAAGTGCTGAGGGGACTGTCCTTGTTGGAGATGAGTGTGTCCAAGAAGGCAACCGGTTGTGGAGAGTCGTTCATGGTGAGACTGATGGTGGGGTGGAACTTATTGATGTCATTGTGTAGTCATTTCAATGATTCTTCGTTGTGGGTCCAAAGGAAAACAATGTCATCAATGTATCTGGTGTATAACATTTGTTGAAGGTCCTATGCGGTGAGGAGATCTTGTTCAAACTTGTGCATGAAGATGTTGCCGTATTGAGGTGTGAATTTGTTCCCCATGGCTGTTCTGTGTGTCTGGAAGAAGAACTTGTTGTCGAAGGTGAAGACGTTGTGATCCAGGATGAAGCGGATGAGTTATAGAATATCGTCTGGAGATTGGCAGTTGTCGGTGTTGAGTACTGAGGCAGTTGCAGCAATGCCGTTGTCACGGGGATGCTGGTGTAGTGTGCCGAGACGTCCATTGTGACAAGGAATGTTCCTGGTTCAACTGGTCCACGGGTGCTGAGTTTCTGTAAGAAGTCCGTCGTATCGCGACAGAAGCTGGACGTTCCTTGTACAATGGGTTTCAAGATGCCCTCGACGCAGCCAGAGAGATTCTCACACAGGGTCCCATTGCCTGGTACGATAGGTGTCTTGGCCTTGTGTATTTTTGGGAGGCAGTAGAGATTTCCAACGCGGGGAGTACGTGGGATGAGAGCACGTAGGGTGCTCTGAAGGTCTGGATCCAATGTCTTGATCAGTCTGTTAAGTTGGCAGGTGTGTTTGATTTCTCTGTGATCGTTGCCACTCTTGCTGTGATTGAATTATCACATTGTAAACAACACGGAGCAAGAATGATATTGATCATGACTGGAATGATTGGCAGAAATTATATATGATTGGAAGGGTATAACCATTGAACAATTCGCGCAATTGAACATATTTAATACTTTATTATGCGGCATCAATTTATTGATAAATATATAATCCGTGTAAAAATATGCTTTTGATGAATCATTGAAATGGTCACAATGGCAGAGAACAGTGTATTTAGTTCTGAGTCTCTGACATGCGATGCTCCTGTCCTGTTCCTGCCTTTCTCATTAGCTGTTGCTTCTGGTTGTACATTACCAGCTTCCATCCAGGTTGGCCGAGCACACATAACTGGTGACTTTTATTACACACTCAAGGCACATAAATTTGATTTCATCTCTCCAGCAAAGTGCAAATTTGAACATTTATCCTGAGGTTGCAGCTCAACACAGAGAATAGTCAGATAGTGGGTAGTCAGAAACCTTTTCCCAGGGTGGAAAAGTCAATTACTAGAGGACATAGGTTGAAGGTGGGAGGGGCAAAGTTTAGAGGAGATTGCGAGGGAAGATTTTTCATACAGAGAGTAGTGGGTGCCTGGAACTAGCTGCCGGAGGAGATGGTGGAAGCAGGGACGATAGTGACGTTTAAGGGGCGTCTTGACAAATACATGAATAGAATGGGAATAGAGGGATACGGACCCACCCCGGAAGTGTAGAAGGTTTTAGGCTAGACGTGCAGCATGGTCGGTGCAGGCTTGGAGGGCCGAAGGGCCTGTTCCTGTGCATTTGTTCTTTGCATTACAGGTGTTCCTTTTTATTGTTCATCCTCTGCAATTTTCAGAGTTTCGGATGAACTCCAGAGACTCCGGGTTGGATTCTTCTTTCCTGAGACTAAGTGTTAACGCCGGGGCAGGATTTGTGGACTTGCACAACAGCAAAACTGGTGCTGCACCTGGACCAATTCAGCGATCATTGTGGGGCGAGCACTGGCACCACGTGGAACAAATTCGATTTCAATGAGAAACAATGCCGGAATCGCCGGGTCCGTGATTGACCCTCGGGAGGCTGACAAGTTGCAGCCACAAATACACACACCACTCCCCACACACACCATCGCCGCCAACAAGATGGCAGCAAGACGAGCGGCCCCGAGGTTCACCGGCACGGAGCTGGAGAGCCTGCCAGACGCCGTGGAGGAGAGGCGGGTGATCCTGTACCCCCGGTGGGAAGGAGGCTGCCAGCTGCCGCAACTAGCTGGGCCTGGACACAGCTGGCAGAGGTGGTCAGCGTCGTGGGCAATGCCATCCAGACTGGCCTGTGGTGCCAGAAAAAAACTGCACAACCACCTCAGGGCAGCCAGGGTGAGTAGACAGCACTGTGCCCATCGCACTAGTCCGCATCCCACACACCCGAACCCCACCCCACCCGGAGGGCACCACATGCTGGCAAACATACCGGCTGCAATGGCAGGGCCCTGACCATTGAAGCCACCAGCTGCCCACCCCCTGGACTGCATGCATCGGACTGTATAACACTGGGCACTTTATGTCTCTCCCCTTCCCCTCGTTGGGTAAAGGCCGCTCATATCCGCCGGGAGCGGCAGAAGACTGGAGGGGAACTGCCGGACCTGTGCCCCTCACTGCAGAAGAGCAGAGGGCAATGGACGTGGTTGTCAGGCCCGAAGAAAGTACAGTCGCCGGGGTGGAGATCAGGAATTGAGACACCGCTGAGATGCGGTTCCCCATGGTATGTTTGTCGCCCTTGCATCACCACCCCCAGAGCACCCTCACACCCATTACCACCCCACACACACCCTCCCCCCTCCCCAACACCCCCCTACTCCCCCTCGGTTCGCGATGCAATCATACGTCTTGTTTTGTGTCTTGCAGGAGCTTCTGGTGATGGGGTGGGCCCTCCTGTGCCCCCTGTCCCCAGCCACAGCCAGAACCCCAGGTGCTGAACTGTGACAAGGACGACACCAACACAGACCGGATCCAGCGACCCAAATCCCAGGACACTCCGGAGCACAAGTCCGGGGATGAACTGACTTCCCATCAGAGCTGTCTCCAACACCATCCACCATCCCAGAGGTATTCCCCTCATTTGGGCACTTTAGTGAAGAGGCTCCTGGGACACTATCTGATGCGCCCCACACACATGCTCTGGTACAGCAGATGGAGGTAGGAACTCCCGAGGGAGCGGATGGTTAGAGAGCAGGCCGACCCCAGAGAGTAGCTGCTGTCCTGATGGGTTCCGGGCTACTGGCTTGGACTGTCCCATCGATCATGGAGATGCAATCACAGAGCCAGGGACTGCATGAGGGATTGTCGGCGAGCATCCAGTACCTGCAGGTGCAGTTGGAGGAGTCCAAACGCATTCAGGAGCAGGGAGTGGTGCTGACCATGCATGCAACCCAGGCCAACACTGCACCGGCATCCATGGTGGAGGCCTTATGGGTGCACGTTTAGGCCATGGATCAACATGTCCAAGTCCTGGAGCACACTGTGCAAGCGGTGGCCAAGGCCCAGGATAGGGTTGCCCTCTCACAGGCGACCATGTGCCAGGGTCACCTGGGCATTGCAGCGGCACTCCTGAGCATGGCCCAGTCGAAGCGGACCATGTCTGAGAGCATCAGCAGCATTGGCACAGACCCAGAGGGAGGTAGCCCAGTCCTAGAGGGAGATGGCGCAGTTACTGGCTGATGTGGCACAGACTAACAAGTTGGTGGCACAATCGCAATGTCAGGTGAATCAGTCCCTGATGGACGTGGTCCTCTCCCTGTGCCACATGGCCGCGAGCGTGCTGATCCTGGTCGAGATGGCAGTTGGCCTCCAAGACTGGCACTGCCTCCGGGGTTCGCTCCGTTCGCACCTCCCAAGGGGTAGCGTGACACCTGAACCGCATCTTCAGGATGCCGAAGCATTGCTGGATCATGTCCCTAGTGGTGGCATGGGCATCGTTGTAGTGGGTGCCGCATTGGTCAGTGGCCCCCGCATAGGTGTTACCAGCCACGACTGCGCGGATTACCCGTCACCCGGGAGCCATCCCTCCACCAAAGGCTGGAAGGGTTGAGCGTCTCAATGAGTCTAGGATCTGTCGAGTGTCAGGATGAAGGCATCATGCACACTGCCTGGGTATTGCATGGTGTGCATCTCATGGTCAAACACCAGCTGCATGTTCATTGAGTGGAATCCTTTCGGTTGGTGTAGAGCGGCATGTCATTTGCTGGTGCTCGTAGGGCGACATGCATCCAGTCGATCACCCCTGGACCTGGGGCATCTCAACAATGGCGGCGAACCAGGCATCCTGGTGGGCTCGGTCCACATTGAAATGGATGTATTGAGGCACCTGCTCCACAGCCACTATCCAGCGGCTCCTAATGTGGGTGTTGCCCTGGGGCGGGCTGCGTGATGCTGCGCCGGTGGGTGGCGGCTGGTTGGGGGGCTGGTATAGTGGAGGGTGGAGTGCAGAGTTGGGTGCGGGGGGTGGAGGGTGGGGGCTGTTGTATGGATGGTTGGGTGGAGCACCTATACAGCCGGTGGCACACTGCAGAACCAGGGGCCAAAGTAGGTCATCAGTGTGGTGTGCAGCAAGATGGCTGCCTTGCTGACTGCATGCCAGGACACTGCCCCAATCCCATGGGGTGTCACCCCGGCCCCAAGGCCTGTTCCCCCCCCCCCTCCCCTGGCTCTGGCAGGGCCCCCCCCACCCCACCTAGCCAGGTCAGTGTCAGGATTTGCAGCAATGGTCGTGCCTCTGCATGTCCTACCTTCGCTCTCTCCCTCATCAACCATGGTATTTGTTTCCTAACTTTTAAAAGCACAAGTGAACCTCACCGCCGGGAATTCCCCCTAGTGGAGGTGGAGAATCGTGGAGGCCCTGGAGAATACTGGGTCAGGCCCACTAATGATATGCAAACGGTGTTTACTGTACGTACAGAGTGGAAGGCATTGATGCCGCTGGTGAGGCACCGGAGAATTACGATTTGGCCTGAACACGTTGCCGGCCACGATTCTGGCGGCAAAACCGATTCTCCGCTCAATTGCCTTTCCAGACGTCGACTGATGGGAAATCCCGCCCAGTATTGAGCTCTGTGACCCACCCATCATTTCTGATGCAAAGTCAGAGAAATGCTAACTTTTTGTTCCCTGTGCTTGGTTTTAATTTTCATTAAGTTGACTGCCTCTTTTTTCACAGTGAATAATTTTAATATAATTTCTTGAATGGCGCAGCTGCTGAGCCTCATTAAGATATGATCCGAATTCTTATTGATTTCCACAATTGTTCTTAGTTGTTCTGTTAATTTCACATATCATGTTGTCTATGATTCTTATTTTCTGTGGCATTCAATGCTCTTTTGCTGGCGTCAATGTGTTCCGAAAGCTCCATTTTTCTCCCATTGCTTTTCATCATATTATCTTACATTCCGATCTTTTTGTTTAAATTGTAATGATTATTTTAATCACACAGTCATTGTTTCTACTGCAAGACGTACTTTCGGACGTATGAATTTCATGAGAATCCTGTAACATGAACACTTTTGTGGGGCGTCTAACCAGTAAATTTCCAGTTCTTGCATTCTCTCAGGCACCTTTTCAGTCAATTTATTTCCCTGGTTCTCCCTCTGTATTTCAGCTAACTTGGCAGTGATTCTAATTTTGTCTCGGAGAAGATGCGGCCTCTCGAAATATATGATCTGCTACCTTGTGTCCATGGCGGTGACGGATCTCATGGTCATGGTCATAGCTGTGGGAATAAACCGGATTACAGTTGTCTATTTCCCATCGAGTTTGCTATTCATTACACCAATGTGCAGTCTCCGTATTGTCCTAATTTATGTCGCAGTAGACAGCTCTGTCTGGATAACAGTCGCTTTTACCTTTGATCGATTCATGGCTATTTGCTGCCAGAAGCTAAAGATAAAATATTGCACAGAGAAGATGGCGGTACGAGTGATAGGAATTGTGTGCATACTGACCTGTATAAAAAACACCTTCTTGTATTTTGTATATGAACCTCTTTACATACTTAACAATGTACCCTGGTTTTGTGTCCTAAAATTAATGTTTTATTCGTCACCCGCCTGGGTTGCATATGATTTAATTCGTTCTATTTTAATGCCCTGTCTCCCATTCCTTCTAATCTTACTGCTGAACGCTCTGACCATCAGACACATCATCACAGCCAATAGAGCCCGCAGGAGACTCCAGGCTAATAGCACTGGAGAGAATAAGAGTGACCCAGAGATGAAGAAGCGGAAAAGATCCATGGTTTTGCTCTTTGCCATCTCGGGCAGTTTCATCCTTTCATATTTGTTATTTTTTGTTATGATCCTCTATATCCGAATTGCAAAAGTCAATTATTTCTCAGGTTCTGGTTCTAGTGGATCAACATTTAACCTGGAAGAAGGAGCGTACATGCTTCAGTATTTGTGTTCCTGTGTCAACCCTTTCATTTATGCTGGGACCATGAGCAAATTCAGAGCTGAGTTGAAGAATGGGCTGAAATTACCAGTGAAACTTATTGTCAAAATAGTTAACTTTCGAAAAGTAATAAATCCAACATGAATTCAGCATCAACATCCTATGTTCATGACGCACATGGAGTCCCTTCCAATTTGCAGCCATTTATGGGCCCTGACCAGTTGGGTTAAAATGTGGTAGCACAGTGGTTAGTACTGTTGCTTCACAGCGGCAGGGGCCCAGGTTCTATTCCAGGTTTGGATCACTGTCTTTGCGGAGTCTGCACGTTCTCTCCGTGTCTGCATGGATTTCCTCCGAGCACTCCGGTTTCCTCCGACAAGTCCCAAAAGACTTCACCTGATGAAGGGGCAGCGATCCGAAAGTTTGTGATTTCAAATAAACCTGTTGGACTTTAACCTGGTGTTATGAGACTTCTTACTGAATAACAGAGTAGATTTTGACTCAGACCAGATGAGTCACGTAGGTACGAACTTTGTATTATGCTTCCATAGGATGCGACCCTCTCTCAAAGCGATAGCACTCGTATCACATTTTATTTGTCCCTTTGTAGCCAGGGTTCTGCCTTCACAAATGCCTTCACTAATGCCTTGGCATTCCTGCATTGTTTACACATTAGAATTCATAGCGGCTTGCATCCGTGTAATGTTCGCGACCTTTGGCTGCTTCTCCAGAAGTTGCTGTCTTGATACTGACTCCAGAAGTTTGTCAGTGCACTGAATCAAAGCATCGCCTCGGCCATATCATAGTCTTCTGGTTACGATTGGCCTCACCAGTCACTACCCCATTCACCTAATCCACATTATCTTTGATGTGCTTTCCAAACTGTGACACCCTGACTATAACTATGTGGCCATCCACCAATGTAGCTTTACTGCTGAAGGAACAGGGTGACATGCATCCTGCAAAAACGCTTTTTCATTTTAGATATATGTATCTCCTGCACATACATACATCTCTCTCTGCTGCTGTTCATAATCTGCTAAAGAGATAAAACCAATGAGAGGGTGACAAGTCTTTCTCAGTACAAACTACCTGGAACTCTTTCTGACCAGAATTAGGCCAGTTGGCCCTTCGAGTCTGCTCCTCTATTCGATCACAGCTGATATATTCCACATCCCCATTCTCCTACCTTCTCCCCATAACCCCTGACTCCCTTATTCATCAAGCAGTCCCCTTATTCAGCAAGAACACCAGATTTATGCTTGAGGTGTTCCCTACAGGACTACAGACCAAGAGCTGGAAGGTGGAATTAGACAGAATAGTACCTTCTTAGATCATAAGAACTAGGAGCAGGAGTAGGCAATTTAGCCTCTCGAGCCTGCTCCACCGTTCAATGCGATCATGGCTGATCTCATCATGGCCTCAACTCCACTGTCCTGCCCGTTCTCCGGAACCCTTCAACCCAGTGCTATTTAGAAACCTGCTAACTCCTTCCTTAAATTTACTCACTGTCCCAGAACCCACCGCATTCTAGGGTACCGAATTCCACTTTGTGTGAAATAGTTTCCCCTCATCTGTTTTCAATTTGCTCCCTCTTATTTTGAGAATATGACTTCTCGCTCGACTATGCCCCACAATAGGAAGCATCCGCTCCACATCTACTTTATCCATAACTTTTATCGTCTTATATATCTCAATTTTATCTCCCCTAATTCTTCTAAATTCTAGAGAATAGAGCGACAGTAGCAACAACTATCAGAAATTGGCTGAGTGACAGGAAACAAAGAGCAGTAGCGAATAGTTATTTATAGGACTGGAGGAAGATTTAGAATTGATTTCACTGCGGATAGTCACTTATGTGGTGATATGCCTATGAATAGTATTGTACATATTTAGTGATTCGTATTGTGGCATAGTTAGCAATGCGACCTACAACCAGCTGGTAGTGTCAGACCTTGGCCACATGACATGGGACACTTGCCAGTTGATAGTAGGACGTACAACAGGACAGTCACAAATAGAGTAGCTCCCAAGGAACACAAGTAACTTTGACTGTACATATATCTGTTAATTATCTTTCCATGTGTTTGACAATAACTCATTGTTTCAGCTCAAACCATATAGTTTCTGTGTGTATCCTTATTAATGGTGGCACCACAGAACACAACATGGTACCAGGAGTGCATAACATTTAAAGGTACCAAGAGAAGAGGCAAGGTGGAGTGGGCCGAACAAGAAAGAAACAAAAAGAATAAGTTTCTCCGCCTACGTGGTGAACTATGGCTATTTGCAACTCCACTCAACAAACAATGGCGAAGTTCGAGATGGAAGGTTTAAACGCACCCCACCAGCTTCAAACCTCGGGTAGTGTAGATGAAAATTGCCGCATTTTCAGACAACAGTTTGGACTCTATGTTTTAGCCCTTGCCCTCTAGGCATAGCCTGATGAGAGGCACATTGCATTGCTGCTCACAGTGGCGGTCCTCGAGCAATCGAGATCTACAATACCTTCACTTTGGTAGCGAAGAGGAAAGCAGGAGCTACGATGAGGTGATCTGTCAGAAGGATCTGAGGGATACACTGAGCTGGGCTGGCTGAAGAGGGGTGCTGAAGGGCAGGGGGAGATAGGCAGTTGTTGGGGGTGGGTTTGGGCCAGGGAACCAAGTTCAGCCAGTGCTCACTGCCCTAGTGCCCCACCCCCATCCCCCTCTATCCCATACCGCCTCACCTCTCCCCACCATCCCCGCCTCTGCCACTCCAGGGGTTTGATGGGACCGTGTGATGGAATGGCCAGCTCGCATGCAGTGATCATCCATGTGGTTGGTGGAAAATGCGACCATCAGCAGGAGTCAGACGTTGTCAAACAATGCAGAGCACCAGAGCTCATCGCAGAGCGGGTTGTCAGCATCCTCCATCCTCCATTCCGTAGATCTGACCTGCTGTTACTGCCAACCCAGGGCCTGTACCCCAGAGTGAGGCAGGCAGGAATCACGGAGAGGGTTCAAAGGGGGGAGGTGGAACAGGGAGTAAGGAGGATGCTCGTGGGAGTAGGTGGTCGGCCAGGAGGGTGTGACGGGATGTCTGTTCTGCTGGTCGGGCTGCTGGGCAGGCCCCCTAACCGGAAGCATAGTACAAAGCTCGCACCTACATCAGTCATCTGGTGCTGTGTCAAAATCTACTCTGTCATTCAGTGAGAAGTCTCACAACACCAGGTTAAAGTCCAACAGGTTTGTTTGAAATCACAAGCTTTCGGAGCAGTGCCCCTTCTTCGAGAATTCTGTTGGGCATCCGGTGCCGGTCATGATTTTCTCCTCACGTGCGACTCTCCACCCAATCACTTTTCCCGACTCCGGCATCGGCTGATGAAGAATTCCACCTTGTGTCTCAGCTCTTCCTCGGCTAATCCCTGCCATGTTTATATTGAAATAAAGGATTTCTCAGCTAATGCTGCACCAGTCCATGTATCTACTTATATGACATGATCCCCTGTTTCTGTTGTTATTGTTGATAGAGTAGACAATGAAACACCTGGAATGTGAAGCTCTTTCTACATGGAATAGTGTCCAAGAGCAAAGAGATTTGTAAAAATTTGGTTCTGTCTCAATTTGAGTGTTTACGTCCATGCTTTGGGTTCTGCACTTTGGAAAGGTGTGAAGATTTTAGCCAGTCTGCAGAACAGACTCGCAGACATAATTCCATGGATAAGGGGATTCATGTGACATGTGATAATAATAAATCAAATCAAATCAGTTCGTTAGTTGGAGAAATCAGGACTGTTTTCTCCAGAAAGTAGGTTGAGAGAAGATGGGATAGAGTTATTCAAAATGAAAGCACTTTGGACAGAGTGGAGAGGGAGAAAGTGTACTATTGGCGGAAGGATCAAGAAGCTAAGGACACAGGTTAAAGGTAACTGTGGGGAAATGAGCAATAGCTACATGTGAAAGCTACCTTTTAATGCAGCGAGTGTTAAGGATATGGAATTGACTATGTGATAGAAATAGTGATGGAGGCCGGGACAATCGAGACATTCAAAATTAAATTGGATCATTTTCAGAAAATTAAGGGAAAAAAATCTGGAGTACGGGAATAAAGAGTGGCCCAAGCTGAAGCGCTCCTTCAGAACAATGGGTGGCATGGTAGCACAGTGGTTAGCACTATAGCTTCACAGCACCAGGCTCCCAAGTTTGTTTCTCGGCTTGGGTCACTGTCTGTGTGCGGAGTCTGCACGTTCTCCCTGTGTCTGCGTGGGTTTCCTCCGGGTGCTCCGGTTTCCTCCCACAAGTTCCAAAAAGACATGCTGTTAGGTAATTTGGACATTCTGAATTCTCTCTGTGTACACGAACAGGCGCCGGAATGTGCCGACTAGGGGCTTTTCACAGTAACTTCATTGCAGTGTTAATGTAAACATACTGGTGACAATAAAGATTATTATGATTGTAACAATTGCAGTCAGAAGGGGCTGAGTGGCCTGTAAGATACTGACAATACTAATCTTTTAGGTTTTAACATTAGCATTAAGCTATACTTATGGATTTCATCCTGTTCACGTTTTGAACAGCTCTGATTAAGTTTCTGCAAGTGATATAGTTTACAGTTAAGGCTGGGAACAGGGTGGCTAATATTTTCGAGGAACAGGTGTTAAGGAATTAATTATTTGAAAGATACAAAAAAGTTTGGGTTTAAGGAATTGTATTCTTTTAAAATTGCACCATACATTTGATCTCTTCTATGTGACTTTTAACATAATAAATAAAAGTGTGAATTCATCATTTTATATCTGGGATGAAAACTTTTTTGCAAACAAAACAATGTATTAATGGGTACATTTGATTAAATGTATCTGTATGGTGAGACATCTCTATTAGAGGAAAACATTCCTATCTGACATTGAAAGAAACTTTATTTACATTTAATACGATAAGAAATAGGAACTGGAACAAGAACTGGAATAGGCCTTTCAGCTGCTCGAGCAATTTTGCCATTAAGTACAATCATGGCTGATTCGACATTCGTCACACAAACTTTCCTGCCCTTTCCCCATAACTCTTGATTCCCTTACTGATCAAGAGTATATCTATTCAACCTTAAATATCACGTGGAATATTTCCCCTATCCCCAAATCCCTCTGTGACAAGGAGTTGCAAAACATCACAACCCTCTCAGAGAAGAAATTCTTCCTCATCTCAGTCTTAAATCGGCACCCCTATATTCTGAGATTATGCCGATTAAGAGTCGAGAGATTATCGACTCTCCCATGAGACGAAATATCCTTTCACCGTTTACCCTGTCAAACCCCTTAAAAATGTTATATGTTCCAATGAGTTCAGCTCTCATTCTTCAAAATTGCAATGAATAGAGTTCCAACATGTTAACTTTTGCTCATAAGACTATCCATGCCGGGATCATCCCAGTGAACCTTCTCTGAACTGCTGCCAATTAAATAATATATATTTTTTCTTAAATAATAGGACCAAAAATGCACACAGTGTTCCTGACGTGGTCTCACAGTACCTTATACAGTTGCAGCAAGACTTCCCATTTCTTATACTCCAACTCCCTTGAGGTAAGGGTCAACATTCCATTAACATTGCTGATTGTCTGCTGCACCTGCTCCTGCTAGCTTTCTCTATTTCATGCACAGGTTCCCCGAGTCCGTTTGTGTTGAAGCTTTCTGCAGTTTGAACAACTTCACATTTTCCCACTTTATACTTCATTTGCAAATTTATCTCCACTTACTTAATCTATCAATTTGTATCCCTCGCGCAACGTGTCTTTCCATCTATTTTTGTGTTGTTTACAAATATGGCTGCAGTACATCTATTAAACCTTAAATATCACGAGGAATATTCCCCCATCCCCAAATCCCTCTGTGACAAGGAGTTGCAAAACATCACAGTTTTGCCATTCAGTACAATCATGGCTGATTCGTCACACAAACTTTCCTGCCCTTTCCCCATTACTCTTGATTCCCTTACTGATCAAGAGTATATCTATTCAACCTTAAATATCACGTGGAATATTTCCCCTATCCCCAAATCCCTCTGTGACAAGGAGTTGCAAAACATCACAACCCTCTCAGAGAAGAAATTCTTCCTCATCTCAGTCTTAAATCGGCACCCCTATATTCTGAGATTATGCCGATTAAGAGTCGAGAGATTATCGACTCTCCCATGAGACGAAATATCCTTTCACCGTTTACCCTGTCAAACCCCTTAAAAATGTTATATGTTCCAATGAGTTCAGCTCTCATTCTTCAAAATTGCAATGAATAGAGTTCCAACCTGTTAACTTTTGCTCATAAGACTATCCATGCCGGGATCATCCCAGTGAACCTTCTCTGAACTGCTGCCAATTAAATAATATATATTTTTTCTTAAATAATAGGACCAAAAATGCACACAGTGTTCCTGACGTGGTCTCACAGTACCTTGTACAGTTGCAGCAAGACTTCCCATTTCTTATACTCCAACTCCCTTGAGGTAAGGGTCAACATTCCATTAACATTGCTGATTGTCTGCTGCACCTGCTCCTGCTAGCTTTCTCTATTTCATGCACAGGTTCCCCAAGTCCGTTTGTGTTGAAGCTTTCTGCAGTTTGAACAACTTCACATTTTCCCACTTTATACTTCATTTGCAAATTTATCTCCACTTACTTAATCTATCAATTTGTATCCCTCGCGCAACGTGTCTTTCCATCTATTTTTGTGTTGTTTGCAAATATGGCTGCAGTACATTCACTTCCTCCAAGTCATTAATATACATTGTGACTCCTGGAAAATTTGAAGAATTTTGTATTCCCAAGTATAAGGCAAGTTAAGGGTTAAAATTTGGGATTAGAGTGTGTTTGACTGCAACAGTCATGTTTGAAAAAAGAATAATTCTGTTTTGCAGGGCCTAGGTGTTTTAGCATCTAGAAGGCACAATTGACAAAGGGATGTGTTTAGCAGTCTAAGCTAATGGACTGTGGATTGACGAGGAAAATCCTTGGTGGGTTCATCTGCTTTTCAACCTCCAGAGATAATTTGTTGTTTAACTTGATGAGATGAGGCTCTGTCCCAAATTTTTAATCCTCTCTGGCCTTGGGGGAGGTACCAGAAGACTGGAGAAGAGCTAATGTGGTCCCACTATTAAGAAAGGTTGGAGAGATAAACCAGGGAACTACAGACCAGTGAGTTTCATGTCAGTAATAAGAAAACTTGGGGAAAATTCTGAAAGAGTGAATGTATCTCCACTTGGAGAGACAAGGTTTGATTAGGATTGGTCAGCATGACTTTCTCGAAGGGATGAATTTTTTGAGCAATTGGCCATGTGTGTAGATGAGGGTAGTGCAGTTGATGTAGTTTACATGGATTTCAGCAAAACTTTTGACAACGTCCCACATGGGAGACTTATAAAGAAGGCAAATGCACATGGGATACAGGGTAGCTTGATAAAGTGGATTCAAAACTGGCTTAGCTGTAGGAGACAGAGGGTGATGATCGATAGCTACTTTAGTGACTGGAAGCCAGTGTCCAATGGCGTACCACAGGGATCTGTGCTGAATCCCCTATTATTTGTCATTTATATAAATGGCATAAATGCCTATGGGATCAGTACATTTGTGGGTGACACAAAAATTGGCTGGGTGGTTAACTGTGAGGTTGTCCATAGATCTCTGAAGTCAGAAGAGCATGTTGATAGGGAGACGAAAAAGGCATCTGGGACACTTCCCTTTATCATTCGAGTAATAGATTACAAAAGCGGGGAGGTCATGTTGGAGCTGTATGGAAGTTTGATTCCCGTACCAGCCTTCCAGAACAGGCGCCGGAATGTGGCGACTAGGGACTTTTCACAGCAACTTCATTTGAAGCCTACTTGTGACAATAAGCGATTTTCATTTCATTTTCCTAAGGCCATAGCTGGAGTACTGCGTGCAATTCTGGGCACCACATTATAGGAAGGATGTGATTGCACTGGAGGGGTTGCAGCGGCAATTCACCAGGATGTTGCCTGGGATGGAACATTTAAGTTATGAAGAGAAGTTGGTTAGGCTTGAGTTGTTTTCGCTGGAGCACAGGAAGACTGAGGGGTGACCTGATCAAGGTGTACAATATTATGAGTTGCACGAACAGTGTGGATAGGAAGCAACTGTTCCCTTAGTTTAAGGGTCAGTTATGAGGGGTCACAAGTTCAGGTGAGGGGCAGGAGGTTTATGGGGGATTTGAGGAAAAGCATTTTTACCCAGAGGGTAGTGGGGGTCTGGAATGCACTGCCCGGGAGGGTGGTAGAGGTTGCCTCATATGCTTTAAAAAGTACCTGGATGAGCACTTGGCAAGTTATAGCATTCTAGGCTATGGGCCAAGTGCTGGCAAATGGGATTATGTAGGCAGGTCAGGTGTTTTTCATGTGTCGGTGCTAACTCAGTGGGCTGAAGGGCCTCTTCTGTGCGGTATTCTGTGATTCTAAGGTCATCTCTGGTGGTGCCAAGGAAGGCAGAGAACTATTTTGAAAGCATTAGAGAGGGAGCTTTTGGACAAATCTTTGGAGAAAGGAGGTGAATTCTGATCTGCCTGATGTTGAGTCCATAATTCCCCCATAATAAGATAAATTGAGAGTAGTTTATTTTCTTGGTGTTTGACGGGAAATTGAGCAGTCGTGTTTAGGTGTAAATTTCAAGTTGTTCTTTTCATGTGTGAAGTTTAAAAATATAATGCTGTAGTCATAATAAAGTTTTGTTTTAAAACTAACCAAGACCTATTTCATCATTCAATCACTCCTGGAGCGAATCATTCTTTCCAGACAGTCCTACAAATATAATAAAATATTGGCGTTTCGATCCACTATCTTAGCCACGGTTGACGCCTGGTCTGGGATTATAATAAAATTTGTAAATATATGCGGTCCCAGCAATGATTCCTGTGGAACCATAGAGGTCACAGGTCACCAACATGATAAAAAAGATTATCCCCACCCGTGGTTCCTGCATATTAACCAATTCTCTCTCCATGCCAATATACGACGTCCAACACCATGGATTCAAGCAGGAGAGTGACGTCGGTGATTCTGAGACGAATGTCCCCAAACGAAATAAAGGACTGAACAATGATATGAGGCATGGGTTTCTTCTGATAGATTGGGAACGCTATTTAAAGGGATGACAGTGGATGATCAATGGCAAACATTCAAGGAGTGCATGGGTGAAATGCACTAATTGTTTATTTTGGACGACAAAGTAGCACAGTGGTTACCACGGTTGCTTCACAGCGGCAGGGACCTGGGTTCAATTTTCGGTTGGGTCCCTGTGCAGAGTGTGCACGTTCTCCCCGTGTCAGTGTGGGTTTCCTCCAGGTGACCCGGTTTCCTCCCACATGTCCCGAAAGATGTACTTGTTAGGTGAATTGGGCATTCTGAATTCTCCCCCTGTGTACCCGAACAGGTGCCAGAATATGGCAACTAGGGGATTTTCACAGTAAATTCATTGCAGTGTTATGTAAGCCTACTTAAGACACTAATAAAGATTATTATTATTATTCCTGTCTGGTGCAAATATTAAATGGGAAAGCTGGCTAAACCGTGGCTTACAAGGGAATTTAGAGATAGTATTAGATCAAAGGACGGCCTGGTGTGTTGGCCTTGTGTATTTTCAGGAGGCAGGAGAGATCTCCAATGTGGAGAGTACATGGGATGGGAGCACATAGGGAGCTCTGAAGGTCTGGATTCAAGGTCTTGATCAGTCTGTTGAAATGTCTGTAGTGTTCCTGGTTGTTGAATTATCGGTACACTTCTTTGCAGTAGTCCGTTCCGTTCAGTATGACGGTGACCCCTCCTTTGTCTGCTGGTTTGATGACGATGTTGCGGTTGGTCTTCAGAGCGCGGATGCCATTGCGTTGTGCTTGGGTGACGTTCGGGGCTGTCGTGTGAATGCAACTGATAAATCTGGCATTGACGCGACTCCTGATGGCTTGATCATGCATGTCGAGTCTAGGGCAGCGACCTTCCGGAGGGGTCCAATTTGACACTTTCCTCTTCGGTTGCCGCACCACAGATCTCGACTGCCTTCCGAAAATACACAAGGGCAACACACCAGGCCGTCCTATCGCATCAGACAATGGGACCCTGTGTGAGAACCTCTCTGGCTACATTAAGGGCATCTTGAAACTCATCGTAAAAAGGAACACCCAGCTTCTGTCGCGATACGACGGACTTCTTACAGAAACTCAGCACTCATGGACCAGTTGAACCAGGAACATTTTTCGTCCCAATGGACATCTCGGCACTCTGCAACAGCATCCCCCATGACAACGGCATTGCTGCAACAGCCTCAGTACTCAACACCGACAACTACCAACCTCCATATGCAATTTCGCAACTCATCCGCTTCAGCCTGGATCACAACGTCTTCACCTTCGACAACAAGTTCTTCATCCAGACGCACGGAACAGCCATGGGGACCCAATTTGCACCTCAATCTGCCAACATCTTCATGCACAAGTTTGAACAAGACCTCCTCACCGCACAGGACCTTCAACCGACGTTATACACCAGATACATCAATGACATTTTTTTCCTTTGGACCCACGGCGAAGAATCACTGAAACGACTACACGATGACATCAAGAAGTTCCATCCCACCATCAGACTCACCATGGACTACTCTTCAGAATCAGTTGCATTCTTGGACACACTCATGTCCATCAAGGACTGTCACTTCAGCACTTTGCTTTATCGCAAGCCCACATAACCTCACGATGCTCCACTTCTCCAGTTTCCACCTTAAACACGTTAAACAAGCCATCCCCTATGGACAAGCCCTCCATATACACAGGATCTGCTCAGACAGGAGGGGCGTAACAGACATCTACAGATGCTGAAAAATGCCCTCGTACGAATGCGATATGGCGTTCGACTCATCGATCGACAGTTCCAACGCGCCACAGCAAAACAACTGCGTCGACCTCCTCAGAAGACAGACATGGAACACAACCGACAGAGTACCCTTTGTCGTCCAGGACTTCCCCGGAGCGGACAACCTACGACATCTTCTTCGCAGCCTTCAACACATCATCGATGAAGATGAACATCTTGCCAAGGTCATGCCCACATCCCCACTACTTGCCTTCAAACAACGGCAAAACATCTCTGCAAGACGTGCCAGAACATCGACATGGATACCACCATTACACGTGAGATCACCACCCACCAGGTATTTGGTACATACTCGTGTGACTCGGGCAACGTTGTCTACCTCATATGCTGCAGGAAAGGATGTCCTGAAGCATGGAACATTGGCGAGACCATGCAAATGCTGCGACAACGGAAGAACGGACATCGCGCGATTATCGGCAGGCAGGAATGTTCCCTTCCAGTCGGGGAACACTTCACCAGTCAAGGGCATTCAGCCTCTGATCTTCAGGTAGGCGTTCTCCAAGGCAGCC
The DNA here is from genome assembly GCF_047496885.1 of Scyliorhinus torazame. Lineage (NCBI taxonomy): Eukaryota > Metazoa > Chordata > Chondrichthyes > Carcharhiniformes > Scyliorhinidae > Scyliorhinus > Scyliorhinus torazame. Next base: position 202,615,658 of record NC_092711.1, on the reverse strand, counting down.
TTCAGGACGTGTGACAATGCAGAATTGCCGAGCAGAAAGCGGATAATATCACATTTTTTTCAAATTATACTGCATCTGTCATTCATTTGCCCACTCACTCAACATGTCCAAATCACACTGAAGGATCTCTGCATTCTACTCACAGCTGATCCTCCCACCCAGCTTTGTGACATCTGCAAATTTGGAGATATTACATTTCATTACCTCATCTAACTCATTAATACATATTGTAAATTGCTGGGGTACCATCACCGATCCCTGCAGTACTCACTGGTCACTGGCTGCCATTTGAAAAAAGACTCATTAATTCCTGTGCTTTGTTTCCTGTCTGTCAACAAGTGCCCTACCCATCTCAATACACTGCCCCTAAACACATGTGCTTTATTTGTACACGCTAATCCCTTTGTGGAACTTTGTCGAAAACCTTTTGAAAGTCCAAATAAACCACATCCACTGGTTCCCCTTCATCAACTCTACCAGGGACATCCTGGAAAAATTACAGTAGATTTCTCAAGTATGATATCCCTTTCATAAATCCATGCTGACTCTTTCCAATTCTGCCACTGTTTCCGAGTACTCTGTTATACAATTTTTGACAATGGATTCTGGAACTTTTTTCATGACCGACGTCAGGCTTACTTGTCTATAAGTCCCTGTTTTGTATATGCCTTCATTTTTAAATAGTGGGGGATACATTAGCTACCCTCCAATCTGTAGAAATTGTTCCATAGTCAATAGAATCTTGATATGGAGATGCCGGCGTTGGACTGGGGTGAGCACAGTAATAAGTCTTACAACACCAGGTTAAAGTCCAACAGGTTTGTTTCGAATCACAAGCTTACGGAACACAGCTCCTTCCTCAGGTGAATGTAGAGGTGGGTTCAAGAAACATATAAAGAGACAAAAAGCAGAAACTTATAGCCATGTTCCGCACACATGACTACGGCCTGAACTGGGACCTTGGATTCATGTCGTATTACATTCACCCCCCACCATCTGGCCTGGGCTTGCGAAATCCACCCCCCACCAACTGTCCTGGCTTGAGATAATTCACACCTCTTTAACCTGTGATTATCCATCTCTCCAGTTCCTCTGTCTGACCCTGAAAAGACTTAATTACCTGCAAAGACTCGCATTCAAAGTATCGTCTTGCATCTTTGATTTAGAGAAACCTGTAAAATTCTATCAGTGCTAGACAGGGTAAATGCAAGATGTTCCCAATGGTGGGGTGTCCAGAACCAGGGGTCCCAAACCAAGGATAAGGGGTAGACCATTTAGCACTGGGATCAGAAGAGATTGTTTTCAGCCAGTATGTGGTTGGCCTGTGGAATTCATTACCACAGAAAGCAGTTGAGGCCAAACATTATTCGCCATCAAGAAGCAGTTAGAAAAAGCACTTGAGGCGAAGGAGATCAAAGGACAAGGAGGAAGGGGAGAGCGGGCTATTGGGTTTGATGATCAGCTATGATCATAATGATTGATGGTGCAGACTCGAAGGTCCAAATAGCCTCCTCCTGCTCCTATTTTTGACTTTTCTGTGATTTTTTATTCATTTTGCAGGCTGTGGATGGTAAAATGATTAGCTAACACTAACGTCCCATACCATGTTGCCAGAGAGATATGCTGTGCGGCTCCTTTGCTAACTTATCTGCATATGTTTGTTGCTTTCCAGCTCAGAAATGGAAAAGAAAATACAAAATCAAGCAGCAGTGTTACAGCAATGTGACCAGAAGCAATGCCGAAGTGGTGAGAGATTATGGCATCATTGGTACGAGGAGGTGTATCTGATGTTTAAATACCTCAGCAAGAATGCAGTGAAGAAGGAGCTGGGAAAGCAGAGTGAGGTCTTTAAAGGAAATTGAAGGGTCCCTTAGCAAATCTGCTGGAAGGTTCCCTAAGTAATTACTTATCTCAGAGAACAGCGGGAAATCTGAAGTGATTTAAAATAAATTACAAAGGGCTGTGGCATACCTTGGATTCAACCTGAAATAAGCCAATGGACTTTTTTAAAGATATGACAAACATTGGGAATTAACAATTAAAGCTGAATTTAAACATAATTCTTCACATAGTATTAATTTGGTTTTGTATAATTTGTCTTCTTTTGTATACAATAAAAAAATGTTTGTTTTTCAATGTGTAATTTAGTGACACAGTTCTTTACATCCATCTCTGGGTGTTTGAATTCCTCCTTAATCTATAATTGCTTCAACCATGACCCCCAAGTAACCTATCAACTGAGTGTTTAAAATCACGATGCAGCTGTTCTATCACTCACAATCAGAATATATAGCATTTTAAAACTGACTGAGGAAAATAGGAACACAGGAGGAGGAGTAGAACATTCAGTCCTTCGAACTTGCTATGCCATTACACTAGATTTTGGCTGGTCCATTACCACAGTGCTCGTTGTCACAGCTATCTCCATTATCGCTTGATGACATTAGCATTCAACAATCTATCATATTCTGCCTTCAATATGACTCAATGACTCGACTACCGTAGACCTATTGGGAAAAACATTCCAAAGATTTACCACAAACTAAGTGAAAAATTGTCTCATAGCTATGCTAAAATTGCTCGTCCCTCATTCTCAGACTAAGGGGCAGCACGGTAGCATTGTGGATAGCACAATTGCTTCACAGCTCCAGGGTCCCTGGTTCGATTCCAGCTTGGGTCACTGTCTGTGCGGAGTCTGCACATCCTCCCCGTGTGTGCGTGGGTTTCCTCCGGGTGCTCCGGTTTCCTCCCACAGTCCAAAGATGTGCAGGTTAGGTGGATTGGCCATGATAAATTGCCCTTAGTGTCCAAAAAATTGCCCTTAGTGTTGGGTGGGGTTACTGGATTATGGGGATAGGGTGGAGGTGACCTTGGGCAGGGTGCTCTTTCCAAGAGCCGGTGCAGACTCGATGGGCCGAATGGCCTCCTTCTGCACTGTAAATTCTATGATATTGTTATGGGACAGGGTTTAGAAAACTTCAAAGTTTATCATGGAGTTCACCTGACTCACAACTGTTTATAGATTTTGGTTACGAGGAGCACAAGGGCCTACCTTTCAGGTGTGATTTAACAGAGGCCTTCAGCACTTTTAATCAAAAACAAAGTTTATTCTACAAATTTAGTGAACATTTTTATAAACTCACACAGTAAGCATTTGTATCAACTACAAATACAAATACCCCACACAGCTACAGTACTCTATATATAACCCTGAATAAATTTCTCCCTTAAGTTGTTCCAATTTAGTAACAAGATATTATAAACCAGAAAACCGGTGCAGACTCGATGGGCCGAATGGCCTCCTTCTGCACTGTAAAGTCTATGAAAACCCCTTTCAATGGTGTGGCCCAGCATAAGGCACTCTTACTGTCTTTCAGGCCAGCATATGGATGCTCTTGTTTACTTTCAAAACATCAGGTTTGAATTCCTTTCAGAAAGCAGTTATTTCTTTTCAAGTTATCAAGTGATCTGGAAACACCTTTTAACATGCTGAGAGAGAGAGAGAGAGACAAGACAAGACTTCTTTGCCTGAATCCAGCATCCAAATATGAAATCGAAAGCAAAAAATGCAGAGCAAGAAAACAGCCTAAACCAAAAAAGTAAAACGCAGAGCCACAGCCCAGCTCCATCCACACAATGACATCACTGAAGCCATTTTATCAGACAAAATAGTTCTTATAGGGACACTCCTATGACACCTCCCCCCAAGAAAGGAAAAAAAAACATCAACTTCAAAGATGGTTTCATTTTTCACCTTTTCACTTTTCCAATAAGAACAATTGACATTAAACGTACATTTTTTTGTTTAACAAAAGTCAAAACAGGCAAACTTGATAATAATACAGTCCATTTTACTTCTCCTTCCACCATCGAACCTGTGTCTCTTCATCACATTCGTGACAATGCATCGGCTATCACGTTTTCTCGTCCTACCACATGTATAATTTTTAAATGAAATGGCTGCAACAGTAAACTGCATCGAAACAGTCTGGCATTGTTATTCCTGAATCGCTGCAATAACTTCAATGGATTATGATCAGTATTTATATTTGTTTCAGACGAATTGCTGGTCACCTAAATATTAAAATGTTGCAAAGTTGGCACCAAGCTCAAAGTTTCCCTCTCAATCATTGAATACTTCCTCTGGTGATCATTCAATTTCCTGGAAAAATATCCAATAGGCCTCTCTACTCCTTTGTAGTCTTCTTCCAAGAGCACAGCACCTATGCCCACATCACTCGCAACGACAGCCACTTTCAATGGTTTTGTGTAATTTGGGGTGCCAACACAGGAGCAGTGGTTAACACAGCCTTCAGGCCGTCAAATGCCTGTTGACACTCCGCCGTCCACTGAAATTTGCTACGCTTCTTCAGCAAGTCCGTCAGTGAAGCAACCATGCTGCTAAAATCCGGCACAAATTTTCGGTAAAATCCATTCATGCCAAGAAATCACCTTGTTTCCCTTTGTGTCAAGGATATTGGAAACTCCCCAATAACTTTTGTTTTCACATCCTGTGGGACAATTCGACCCTGTCCAATTGTATGGCCAAGAAACGTAACTTGGGCTTTTCCAAATTCCCTTTTTGCTAAGTTTACCACCAAACCCACCTCCTGAAGTTGATCGAATAACTCCATCAGATGCGACAAATGTTCTTTCCATGTGTGACTAAAAATCACCAGATCGTCTCTGTGTACTGCACATTTGGGTAAACCTGAAACAACTTTTGTCAGTTAACCGTTGAAATGTGACTGGGGCGTTTCTCATGCCAAATGGCATAACTTTGAATTGGTATATACCATCTGTAGTCACAAAAGCTGAAACCTCCTTTGCCCTTTCGGATAAAGGTACCTGCCAATAACCTTTAAGTAAATCCAGTTTGCAGATAAAAGCTGATTGCCCCACCTTCTCAATGCAGTCCTCCAAGCATGGGATAGGATAAGAGTCTGTTCTTGTGACTGCATTAACCTCTCTATAAGAACAAAGAAAAGTACAGCACAGGAACAGGCCCTTTGGCACTCCAAGCCCGTGCCGATCATGCTGCCCGACTGAACTACAATCTTCTACACTTCCTGGGTCTATATCCCTCTCTTCCCATCCTATTCATGTATTTGTCAAGATGCCCCTTAAATGTCACTATCGTCCCTGCTTCCACCACCTCCTCTGGCAGTGAGTTCCAGGCACCCATTACACTCTGTGTAAAACCTTGCCTCGTACATCTACTCTAAACTTTGCCCCTCGCACCTTAAACCTATGCCCCCTAGTAATTGACCCCTCTACCCTGGGGAAAAGCCTCTGACTATCCACACTGTCTATGCCCCTCATAATTTTGTGGACCTCTAACAGGTCGCCCCTCAACCTCCGTCGTTCCAGTGAGACCAAACCGAGTTTATTCAACCGCTCCTCATAGCTAATGCCCTCCTTACCAGGCAACATCCTGGAAAATCACTTCTGCGCCCTCTCGAAAGCCTCCACATCCTTCTGGTAGTGTGGCAACTAGAATTAAACACTATACTCCAAGTGTGGCCTAACTAAGGTTCTATACAGCTGCAACATGACTTGCCAATTCTTGTACTCAATACCCCGGCCAATGAAGGCAAGCATGCCATATGCCTTCTTGACTACCTTCTCCACCTGTGTTGCCCCTTTCAGTGACCTGTGGAACTGTACACATAGATCTCTCGAACTTTCAATACTCTTGAGGGTTCTACCATTCACTGTATATTCCCTACACGCATTCGACCTTCCAAAATGCATTACCTCACATTTGTCCGGATTAAACTCCATCTGCCATCTCTCCGCCCAAGTCTCCAAACGAACTAAATCCTGCTGTATCCTCTGACAGTCCTCATCACTATCCGCAATTCCACCAACCTTTGTGTCGTCTGCAAACTTACTAATCAGGCCAGTTACATTTTACTCCAAATCATTTATATATACTACGAACAGCAAAGGTCCCAGCACTGATCCCTGTGGAACACCACTACTCACAGCTCTCCAATTAGAAAAGCACCTTTCCATTGCTACTCTCTGCCTTCTATGACCTCGCCAGTTCTGTATCCACCTTGCCAGCTCACCCCTGATCCCGTGTGACTTCACCTTTTGTACCAATCTACCATGAGGGACCTTGACAAAAGCCTTACTGAAGTCCAAATAGACAACATCCACTGCCCTACCTGCATCAATCATCTTTGTGACCTCTTCGAAAAACTCTATCAAGTTAATGAGACATGACCTCCCCTTCACAAAACCATGCTGCCTCTCACTAATACGTCCATTTGCTTCCAAATGGGAGTAGATCCTGTCTCGAAGAATTTTCTCCAGTAATTTCCCAACCACTGGCGTAAGGCTCACCGGCCTATAGTTCCCTGGGTTATCCTTGCTACCCTTCTTAAACAAAGGAACAACATTAGCTATTCTCCAGTCCTCCGGGACATCACCTGAAGACAGTGAGGATCCAAAGATTTCTGTCAAGGCCTCAGCAATTTCCTCTCTAGCCTCCTTCAGTCTTCTGGGGTAGATCCCATCAGGTCCTGGGGACTTATCTACCTTAATATTTTTCAAGACGCCCAACACCTCGTCTTTTTGGATCTCAATGTGACCCAGACTATGTACACAGCCTTCTCCAGACTCAACATCCACCAATACTGATGCAAAGTATTCATTTCGTACCTCGCCCATTTCCTCTGGCTCCACACATAGATTCCCTTGCCTATCCTTCAGTGGGCCAACCCTTTCCCTGGCTACCCTCTTGCTTTTTATGTACGTGTAAAAAGCCTTTTGATTTTCCTTAACCCTATAGGCCACACACAATTGTTGGGTACCGTCTGGTTTCGGTACCATCACTATGGGTGAGCTCCATTGGCTGCAACCTACTTCAATTATGTCATTTTTAAACATACTCTCAATCTATTTGTTAACCTGTGCCAATTTTAAAGGGTTAAGTCTATATGGATGTTGTTTAATTGGAACAGCTTTTCTAGATTATATCTACATCATGTATAGACATTTTAGTACTTCAACTTATCGCCACAAACTTGCCCATGTGATATTAATAACTCTTTCAGGTCAGTTCGTTTTTCCTCTGGAAGGTAACTCAACAATTTATCCCAATTTTTAAGAACATCCTCATTATCCAATTTAATTTGAGGAATATCAAATTCATAGTCATCTGGATTCCGCTCTTCATTTTGAGTTAGAATCACTAAAACCTTCTCCTTTTTGTCTCCTTCCCTTTCAAAGTACGTTTTAACCATATTCATATGACACACTCGGTGAGTTTTCCTTCTATCTGGCATTTGTACCACATAATTCACCTCATTTAATTTCCTTTGAATTGGATAAGGTCCACAAAACCTTACTTTTAAAGGTTCACCTACCACTGGTAACAATACTGAAACTTTATCTCCACTGGCAAAAATATAAACTTTTCCTTTCTTGTCCGCTACTCGTTTCATCACATGCTGTGCAACTTTTAAATGTTGTCTAGCCAATTTACCTGCTCCATTTAATCACTCCCTACAATTTGATATGTAATCTAATAATGTAATTTCAGACTGCTCACTCAACAATTTCTCCTTAATCAATATAAGTGGTCCTCTTACCTCATGACTAAAAATTAGTTCAAAAGGACTGAATTTGGTTGACTCATTAGGTGCATCCCTAATTGCAAACAGTTTGAATGGAACTCCTTTATCCCAATCCTCTGGATAATCTTGACAATAAGTCCTCAACATTGTCTTTAACGTCTGATGCCACCGTTCTAATGCTCCCTGCGATTCTGGATGGTACGCAGTTGATTTAAATTGTTTTACTCCTAAGCAATCCATAACTTCCTTCAATAACCTTGAGATAAAATTTGATCCTTCATCCCATTATATTTCTGTGGGTAGTCCATATCCAGTAAAGAATTTCAGTAACTCCTCCTCAATCTTTTTAGCTGTAACTTTGCACACTGGAATGGCCTCTGTAAACTTAGTATACAAATCCATTATCGTCAAAAGGTATTGATTGCCACTTTTTGTTTTAGGAAGCGGTCCTACATAAAAGACCCTTGCAAAAGGTTCCTAAAATGCTGGAATGGGTATTAAGGGCACTGGTTTTATCACCGCTTGAGGTTTCCCTATCACTTGGTGTGCGTGACATGATCAACAAAATTTTACCACATCTTTATGTAGTCCAGGCCAATAAAAATATTTTTGTATTTTAGCTTGAATTTTCCTCACTCCTAAATGACCTCGAACTGGTACCCATGTGCTATTTGCAACACCTCCTTTCTATAGCCTACCAGCAATACCACTTGATGAACTTCTGCCCACGTTTCATCTTCCTGCATATGTAAAAGTCTCCATTTTCTCATTAAGACATCATTTTTAAGGTAATAACATTCTGGTATACACTCAGATTCCTCTTTCGTGTATGTTTTCTGATAATCCGTTTTAATTCTATATCTTTCTGTTGTAACTCCGCCAATTTTCCTGACTAAAAATATATGCCTCTTCCTCCACCTGTTCTTGTTCTTTTCCAACCATCTGATGAAAAAACATTTCCGACAATTGAACTTCAACTTTATCTTCACTCTTTGATTTCTCCTCTTGTCTTAAACCTGTGACTTTGGAACCTTGTTACTGCACATACCGGAAAAAGCCCAGGATATTCATCCTTCAACGCTTCAGCTTTCTGATTTTCCACTGGCTTATCAACCACAGTGGGCATCACTCCCACCTGCGATCCAGCTATATCATTACACAAGATAAACTAATAATAATCGCTTATTATTCACAAGTAGGCTTCAATGAAGTTACTGTGAAAAGCCCCTAGTCGCCACATTCCGGTGCCTGTTTGGGGAGGCTGGTACGGGAATTGAACTCGCGCTGCTGGTCTTGTTCTGCATTACAAGCCAGCTGTTTAGCCTACTGTGCTAAACCAGGCCCTAATTCCTGTACAAGATAGTTTCTCTATTACTCTGACTACCACTTCACCACTCTTCACTGGATTTTCCAATGTTACCTTATATATTGGAACACTACTCTTCTCACCCTGAACTCCACATATTACCACCTTTCCAGGCAATATTTCTCCCAAACTACATAACCCCTCATCTCTTGCCATCAAAGATTGACTAGTTCCCATATCTCTTAAAATTTTGACTTCTTTACCTACTCCTCCCGGTACACATGACTAAACTTTATCCACACAAGTAAATTCTTTAAAGAGATCTGGCACCTTCTTATCAATCACCACTTGATCAGGCTGTACAATACTTTGCACCTCCTTCGCTTCAATTGGGCTTTCCTTTACCACTTTAACATGGCCCACTGGCTTATGCTGTTATATCACATCAGCCTTCCCAGTGCTTTTCTTCAACCACCAACACTGCGACTTTACATGGCCTAGTTTATTACAGTAAAAATATCTGAAGCTTTTTGTTTCTCTTCCACCCGCTTGGATTTATTTTTTAATCTGAGGTACACTCTCCTTATTATCTCCCATCAGATCCCCTTTACCTTTTCCACTTGAGTATTTCTCTTTTGTCCAATTTCTATCCCTCACAGGCTGAAACTGATGTCGGATACCAAACTTTGATTCATGAACTAATTCAAAATCATTGACAATTCTGCTCGTTCAGTTTTAATCCTCTGCTCTTCCACATGAGCTCTCATTGCATCAGGAATTGAAATTTTACACTCCTCCATAATTATCTAAGAGCTCCATACATTTGATCCATTTTCAAAGCCCTTATCCACCTTTCAAAATTACTCTGTTTGGTCCTTTCAAACTCCATGTATGTTTGACCAAGTTCTTTCCTTAAATTTCTGAACCTTTGTCAGTAGGCTTCAGGCACTAGTTCATATGCACCTAAGATGGATTATTTCACCTCCTCATACGTCCCAGATACCTCCTCTGATAGTAATGCAAACACTTCACTCGCTCTACCTACCAACTTTGTTTGACCCACATGTCCTGTGGCCACTTCATTTGTTTAGCTACCTTCTCAAATGAAATGAAAAAGGCCATCTCATCAAACCTTGGCAATGCTTGGACATATTTAAATAGATCCCCACCAAGCCTTCGACAATGACACTCTTTCTCACTATCCTCAAACTGTACGTTTCGCTTTACTTCTGCGAATTTTAACTGACTTTCACGTTTCAAAGCCATTTTCTAAAGTTCAAAGTCTCTCTCTTTTTCTTTTTCCCTGATCTGTACCTCACTTTCTCTTTACTTTTGTTCTGCCCGGCTATTCTTTCTTTTTCTCTTTCTTCTCTCTCCTTTTCTTTTTCCGTATTCTGTATCACCCTTTCTCTTTCTTTTTCCCCTTATTTTGTATTCAAGCTGCGTTAATTCTTTCATGCTCCAGCTGCTTGATGTGTAGTTGAATTCTTGCCATTTGCAATGATTCTGACTGTGTCTCAGGCAATTTTAAATGCTCAGCTACTGCCGCAATTACCTCTTCTTTTCGTATTTTGTCAGGTAATGTTAACTGCAATTTTTTTGCCAAATCTAAAAGCCTTTTTTTAGTCTCAGTTTGTAAGATACTGCATGTGACCTTCTTCACCCCCAAAAACTTCTGAGCCTCTAAAAGAGCCATTGTCCACAACACACTCCCTACTTAAACTGGAATACACCACCTGAAAAGCAAACACAAATATACTCACCCCTCACTGTTTTTAAGTTCACTAAGCCAACACAATCACGGAAGATAGACTTTTATCCCGGATGAGCCCCCAACTTGTTATGGGCCAGGGTTTATAAAACTCCAAAGTACATCATGGAGTTCACCTGATCCACAACTGTTTATAGATTTTGGTTACGAGGAGCACAAGAGCTACCTTGTGTTTCTCAACAGAGGCACTTTAAATCAAAAACAAAGTTTATTCTACGAATTTAGTCAACATTTTTATTAACTCACACAGTAAGCATTTTTTATCAACTACAAACATAAATACCCCACACAGCTACAGTACTCTATATATAAACCTTAATAACTTTCCCCCTGAAGTTATTCCAATTTAGAAACAAGATCCCATAAACCAGAATATCCTTTTCAAAGGTGTGGCCCAGCATAAGGCACTCTTACTGTCTTTCAGACCAGCATATGGATGCTCTTCTTTTCTTTTCAAAACATCAGGTTTGAATTCCTTCCAGAAAGCAGTTATTTCTTTTCAAATTACCAAGTGATCTGGAAACACCTTTTAACGTGCTGAGAGAGACAAGACAAGACTTCTCTGTCTGAATCCAGCATCGAAATGTGAAATTGAAAGTGAAAAAAATCTCAGAGCCATAAAACAGCCCAAACCATAAGGAAAGTAAAACCCAGAGCCACTGCCCAGCTCCACCCAGACAATAACATCACTGAAGCCATTTGATAAGACAAAATATTTCTTAAAGGGACACTCCTGTGACACTGTGTCGTTGGTTCTAAACAAAGGAAACTCACTTTTCTCAACAGTCTTGTCTAATAAATTAATAATTTGCTAAATTGCAATGAGATCAGCTTTCATTCTTCCAAATTCTAGAGAGGAGACGAACAGTCTGCTCTACATCTCCCCATAAATCTGTTCTGTTATCTCATGAATAAGCCTGGTGGATGTCTGTTGTATCCTTTCTATGGTAAATGTGGGACGGGATTCTCCAATTTTGAGGCTATGTCCGGAAGAAGCGCCTGGTCTTAAGACCAGAACTTCGCCACCGCAACCGCACCAATGCACCGTCAGTGGGGTGCTAGCGGCCGCACCACATAACGCCCTCACTTTACCTGTGGAAACGGCCACACAATGGCCGGGTCCGTGGCCCTGCATGAGCATGGCGGCGACCTGTGGCGGCCGCGCCTTGCAACATGGACCCAGCCTGCCAGATAGTACCTCCCTGTAACCACCCCCCGCCTCCCGTGGACCACCCCCTGCCGAAGGCCCCCTGCCAGCAGAACGGCTCCCCTCCCCGACTGTGGTGGCGCTGGACACAGTCCGCAGCTGCCATGCAAGGTCCCGAAAACTGAGAGGCACGACAATCAGAAAATTATGCCGATGTTGGACACTTTCCGTACCCTCTCTCTCCCCCTCAGCAGTCAAGGCACCTGTTTCACAATTTCTAAAAGCACAAGTGACCCTTGCCATCGGGTATTCGCCCCACTGGAGGCGGAGAATCATGGAGGCCCTGGAGAATACTGGGTCAGGCCTGCTAATGATATGCCAACAGTGTTTACTGTATATGCGTTCTAGAATGCATTGCTGCCACTGTCGAGGAAATACAGAATTGCGATTTGGCGTGAAACAGGTGCCCGCCACGACTTCGGCGTCAAAACCGATGCTCCACCCAATCGCCTTTCCCGATTTCGCGGTCGGCCAATGGAGAATCCCGCCCATTAACTTTCAAGCCTGTGAATTTATTTGTTACTGCATTTTTACTCATAGTAATTTCCTTCAGTTCATCATTCTCACTTATCCGTTGGTTCTTATTTCCTCTCAGGGATTTCCTGTCATTACCCCCTGGGAGACAGAGGAAAAGTAATTATTTGCCTCCTCTGTCATTTTGTGATATTTCAATATACATTTTCTTATCTCTCCTTGTAATGGGCCCCATTTTCTCCTTGATAGTTTATTTATTTATTTTTGAGATATTTTATTTGAAACATACACATCAACAAATACACAGTCCATTAAAGCATAATCAAAAGTTTGTACAGTTTCCCCCTTTTAATTCCTCCCCTCCCCCTCCACCATGATGAACAACTCCTCAAATAACATCATGAATGCCCTCTACCGCAGGCCCATGACTCTGCCCATACTCTCCTATGGGTCCGACATGAACAGCAGCAGGTCGTCAGCGTACAACGACACCCGGTGCTCTCTGCTCCCCCTCACAATCCCTCACCTATCGGCTGACCCCCAAAGGGCCATTGCCATGGGCTCCATCTACACTAAGGGGCAATTTAGCATGGTCAATCCACTTAACCTGCACATCTTTGGACTGTGGGCGGATACCGAAACACCCAGAAGAAACCCACGCAGACACCGGGAGACAGTCATAGAACAGAGAACATACAGTGCAGAAGGAGGCCATTCGGCCCATTGAGTCTGCACCGACCCACTTAAGCCCTCACTTCCACCCTATCCCCGTAACCAAACACCCCCTCCTAACCTTTTTTGGTCACTAAGGGCAATTTATATGGCCAATCCACCTAACCTGCACGTCTTTGGACTGTGGGAGGAAAGACAGAGCACCCAGAGGAAACCCACGCAGACACGGGGGAACGTGCAGACTCCACACAGACAGTGACCCAGCGGGGAATCGAACCTGCGACCCTGGTGCTGTGAAGCCACAGTGCTATCCACTTGTGCTACCCTGCTGTCCATATATAGATTGAATTATTCCACGATTATTGTATTATCCCTGTTTCGTGAACTTCTCATTGCCTGATTTTTAAAGACCACTCCATTGCCACCACTATTTGGTGACCTATGAACAACTCTGACTATTTTCCACTGTCCATTGATGTCTCTTAGTTCCACCAAAACGAACGGGACATTTTGTTTCTCTGATCTACTCTCTCACTAAGGTACTGGTCTTTTTGTTTATTATAAGGGCGACCGAACGTCCTTTACCCTATTCCATGCCCTTCCAAAATTTCACACATCCTTTAATATGTTTTCCTTTTTCCTATATAGCGAACTTATTCCAATCAACCAATACCCTGAACTGGGAGTGAGTTATCTCGCCTCGGACACTCAAACTACATTTGACGACAGCCAGAAATCCATTTGAATCGACAGTGAAACCTTTCATGATGATAAATAATGAAACTTTCAATTAAGTTGCGTCAAAGTGAAATAAGTATCGATTTGGAAAGAGGGCAACTGGAGGAGAAAAATAGAGTGTAGTGGAGGGAAACAGAGATTAGTGAGGCAGGGCGGGGTTTCCGCCCGATCTCTGGTGGTGGGTTTCTCTGGTCCCGCAGGCAGCGCAACCCCCGGGAGCCCCACTCCGGTTTCCCGGCGAAGTGGGGCTCCCATTGAGCAGCACCAACGAACCGCATGGCTAAATTCGCAGTATTTGCTGGCAGAGGTAACGGGGCGGACTAGCAACGGGCAATCCCGCCCATATTAAATAAATCTTTCAAGGAACTGCGCAAGGTTTGTGAATCCCATTGCCCCGTAGTTTAACCCATATATCACTGCTGTGTAAGATTGAAATTCTCAAATGCACAAACTTTGATTTGGCTGCCAAGTAAGAAGCGGAATGTAGATTACAAGAGTGCACGGTTATTCATGAGGTTAAAGTGGCTGTGGGAAACTTTGATTTTCAAACTGAAAAGTTATCCTCCATGCTCTGAACAAATTTGATTCTCTAATTTGCTCGAGCAGGGGGTGATAAAGAGTCATCCATGAGGAACTTGCACTCCCAAAGTCAGTGCATCAACTCATAGAATCATAGAATTTACAGTGCAGAAGGAGGCCCTTGGAAAGAGCACCCTACCCAAGCCCACACCTCCACCCTATCACCATAACCCAGTAACACCATCCAACCTTTTTGGACACTAAGGGCAATTTGTCATGGCCAACCCACCTAACCCGCACATCTTTGGACTGTGGGAGGAAAGCAGAGCACCCGGAGGAAACCCACGCACACACGGGGAGAACGTGCAGACTCCACACAGACAGTGACCCAAGCCGGGAATCGAACCTGGGACCCTGGAGCTGTGAAGCAACTGTGCTAACCACTGTGCTACCGTGCTGGGAAATGGGAATGGGAAACACGCCTCTCCAATAGATGACAGACAGTTCATCATAGTTAGGAAAACTTGCAGAAAACAATGTTCACCCTTCCTCGAACATCCATTCCAGTGAAGGCAATGGAATTGTACGTCAATTTCACAAATTCCTACTGTGGGATTCAAACTTTTAGTCGTCATTTCAGTTCCATAGCAGAAAACCACAAGATAAGCCATTCAGGAACACCTAAGTTAATGGATATTATGGCGATGAATAGAATGTATCCACCAGTGTAAAACATTGGCCAAGCAATCACTAAATATTCATTTATCTTTATTGCATTTTGAATCAGAAACATAATTGCTGCACCAGTTCATACAGCTACACTCACTGTTTGTGCCATTTTGTAATCGGAGTGAAGACGTATTTAATTGCGTCCTTCAACTCTCCCCTGAACTTAGTCTGAGTCCCTGCATAAATACATGTATTGGTGCAGGAACTCAGGAGTTGCAACATGTACCCGCTTTCCTGCAGGATGAAAGTTGGGGAATTGGAATTAGCACCAATTGAATAATTATTTCCTGTGATTTGCACAAATAGGAAATTTACAACATATGTCAGCCACAGCAGGAGGAAACTGCCAGAGATGGCGAAGAGTAAAATGATAGATCTTCTGCGGCTCTCCATCTCTGGGTCTCTCTGATTGTGTCCGTTGGGTTGGACTCGCAGTCTCCTCCGGGCACTACTGGCCAACAGAATGTGTCTGACAGTCACTACATTGAGCAGAAAAATCAGGATAAATGGGAGACATGGGGTCAGCACACGGTCTAACCAGTCAAAAACCCTCCATGGAACAGAGATATAACTGATTTCCCTTATCGTGCAGTACCACGGTACGTTATTTATGATATACGTGGGTTCATAGATGAAGTAAAAGGGGATGTTTTTCAAACAGAACAAGACAGAAACCATTCCAATAAGTACGGCCGATGTTCTTTCAGTGCAATACTTCATCTTCAGTTGCTGGTAACAAATGGCTACAAAGCGATCAAACGTGAAGGCGACTGTTAACCAGACGGAGCTGTCCCTGGAGGCGCAGCTGAGGACAATAACCATACTGCAGCCCGGTGTGGTGGACAGAAAACTAACTGGGAAATAAATAGCACGAAGCCGGTTTAATATCACAGCAGTGACTATGACAAGGAAATCCATGACCGCCATTGACAACAGGTAGTAAGTGATGCACCTGGATAGACCACACCGTCCTCGAGACAAGATCACAATTGTCACTAAGTTAGCTGCATGAAAGAGAGAGAGAGAGAGAAAGAGGTGGAATTCAGTATTTGTCTATCAGGTACAACATTGTAAGAAGTCTTACAACACCAGGTTAAAGTCCAACAGGTTTGTTTCAATGTCACTAGCTCTCGGATCGCTGCTCCTTCCTCAGGTGAATCAACATATTAAACATACTATAGAATTTGATAGAATCAATGCTAAAACTGCTCGATTTTCTAAAGTAACACTGCTTGCCCATTAAAAACATGACAGTCCAAATTAAATTGGATGCATTATTTATTTTCTAGATTCATACAAACTTTACATATTATAGAAGTAGAAGGATCTGAGTTTAACAAGGGCAGTAAAAGAAACAAAAATAGCAAAGTTGACACAACATTTACAATAAATAAAACACATTGGGGAGGCACGGTGGCACAGTGGTTAGCACTGCTGCCTCACAGCGCCTGGGTCCCAGGTTCAATTCCTGGCTTGGGTCACTGTCCGTGCGGAATCTGCACATTCTCCCGTGTCTGCGTGGGTTTCCTCCGGGTGCTCCGGTTTCCTCTCACAGTCCAAAGATGTGCGGGTTAGGTGGATTGGCCATGAACGTGCAGACTCCGCACAGACAGTGAGACCCTGGAGCTGTGAAGCAACAGTGCTAACCACTGTGCTACCGTGCTGTCCTTAATCAAGGAACGTGAACAGTTGTTAGGGCGTGCAGTGACTCCAATTCATCGGAGATGCCATTGCAAGCCACAAGTCCTGCTAAGAGTGAGGACCTTGTACGTCTTCTAACAATCGAAGAAGTCCAGTGACCCCTGCTGAACGTTTGGTCAGAAGGACAACAAATCAGACAGTGCTGTTCAAGGAAAGTGACACTAGAAGATCGTCACATGGAGAAGAAGATCCATGGCACTATAATGAGGGGTGAAGAATTCTGCATTCCCGAGCAGTCCTTGGATGAGATGCTTTTCAATGCGACTTGAACAGCCAAGAACAATCTGTATAATACAATCACCTTACATTAATCCGCAGAGAAATTACATTCAATTGGGGCTCATTGCTTTCGACGCGCAGTTAACTTTATCTTCCAACGGGAAACCGCCATATTTATGCAGTGGAGAGTTAGGTCACTACATTAATGGAAATGTGCGATTTTAGTGATGAACAAAACAACTCAAAGATGACACAGTTAACGAATGACGTTCCCGGTTAATAGTTTCCGCACAACTGTACCTGGAACACCGAACGCTGCAAGAACAGAATAATATATGGCAAATACTGGTCCATTTCCCGGAGCATGCATTTTGTGAGAGAATAATCTCCCGGTGCCCTCTTCCCTCTGAATTAAGCAGCGTGGCACATCCATTTATATCTAACGTTCACCCCTGGAGGGAAAATTAGCTTAGATCATCATACATGTTATTCACAGTCTTCTGAACAAACAAATTAGCGCAGTCATTTTCACACTAATTTACATAATTTACTCGAACTGAGGACGAGTTTAGAATACAATATTTATATAAAGTGAAAAAACACGACTTACATTTGCAATAGAATGCACCTATGTTGTGTGAAATGTTCTTAAACTTCAAGCAAATGAATGTCTTTTACCTCTCAAATGACATTTGTTAAAGCATCACAAAATTGACTTGCTAGAAAAAATAAACCTGTTTGTGCAAAGGGATAGGCGCTGCGTGGCTAATTCAGTGCTTAACAATCATGCAAACATATAATAGGAAACTTTTAGGGCAGCACGGTGGCACAGTGGGTTAACCCACTGTGGGTTAACCCGAGGTCCCAGGTTCAATCCGGGCTCTGCGTCACTGTCCGTGTGGAGTTTGCGCATTCTCCTTATGTTTGCATGGGCTTCGCCCCCACAACTCAAAAATATGCAGGGTACTTGGATTGGCCATGCTAAATTGCCCCATAATTGGAAAAAAATAATTGGAAACTTTTTACCTTTTTTAGGAGCTGCTCCCTTGAATGGCTGCAGTCCAGCTGATGTAGGTAAATCAATAGTATTGTGAGCTACATTAATTTTCTCAATGAGTTAATCATTTTGAGATTTATGCCAACTGTTTTAAAAGTGCCGATTATAATAATTTACTATTTTTTTTGCTAAACACTGCTTTTGCTGTAAAAGTCGTTTTCTCAACGAGTTAAACATTTTGCATTGTTTTCAAAACGGCTGTCGTAATAATTCATTGTTTTGTGCCAAACCCTTATTTCTCAGCCAAAGTGACTTTCTCAATGGGTGAAGCATTTTGAAAGTTTTACCAATTGTTTTATAACTGGCTGACTTAATAAATGCATCCCTTTTGCAGCCAAAGTGATTTTCTCAAAGAGATAAGCACTTTGCGTCATTTGCCAGTTGCTTAAAAAGCGGCTGTCATAACAATTTAGTATTTTTTTTGCCAACTAAATTTTGCTCTAAAATTGATTTTCCCAATGAGTTAAACATTTTAAGATATTGCCCAATTGTTTTATAAGTGGTTGTCATATTATTTTATTCCTTTTTGCAAAGCAATCCTTTTGCAGCAAAAGTGATTTTCAAAGCGGCTGTCATAATAATTCACTTTTGCAGCCAAAGTGATTTTCTCTGTGAGGTAAGCATTATTACTGATAGGTCAATTGTCTTTAAAGCGCCTGTCATAATAATTTACTGATGTTTGCCAAACATTCCTTTTGGAGCTGAAGTGATTTTCTCAATCAATTAATCATTTTTAGCTATTTGCTATTTGTTTTAAAAGTGAATGTTATAATAACTCACTATTTCTTTTCCGAACGTTTTCCCGAACGAGTTAAACATTGTGAGATGATTGCCAGCTGTTTTCAAAGCGGCTGTCAAAATAATGTTCAATTTTTTTTGTCAAAAATTCCATTTGCAGCCAAAGTGATTGCTCTCCCAATGAAGCATTTTGAGTGATGCGCCAATTGTTTTCAAAGCGGCTGTCGAAACAATTTAGTATTTTTTTTTGTCAAACACTGCTCCTGCAGCCAAAGTGATTTACAGAGAGGTGATCACAACGATTTATTACTTTTTGACAACCATTTTCCGGCTAAGATATGCATTTTGCATTATTTGCCTGTCGTATTCAATGTGGCTGTCATAATAATTTACCATTTTTTGCCAAACATTCGTTTTGCCGCCAAAGTGATTTTATCAACGAGTTCAGCATTTTGTGTTATTTGTTAGTCGTTTTCAAAGCGGCTGTCATGATAATTTACTACTTGGTGCCAAAAAATTATTTTGCAGTGAAAGTAAGTTTCCAATGAGTTAAACAGTTTCATTTATTTGTTACTTGTTTTCAAAGTGGGAGTCACAACAATTTAGTATCTTTTTGCCAAACACTGCTTTTGATGCAAACGTCATTATCTCAAGGAGTTATACGTTTTGAGTTATTTGTGAGTTGTTTTCAATAATAACTATTTCGTTTTTGCAAAACGTTCATTTTACAGTCAACGTGATTTTCTCAATGGGTTAGCATTTTGAGGGATTTGCCAGTTGTTTCAAAACTGGCTGACACAATAATTTACAATTTCTTTTCGTGCAAAAGGAATGTTTGTCAAAAACAAGTAAATCATTTTGGCAGCCACTTTGAAAACAGCTCACCAATACAAAATGCTTAACTAGTTGAGAATATGACTTTTACAGCAAAAGCAGTATTTGGTAAAATAATTACTACATTGTTGTGACAGCCGCTTTGAAAACAACTGACAAATAAGTCAAAATACTTAACTCGTTGAGATAATCGGCTGGATTCTCCGAGCCTCCGCGCTGAAATCGCGATCGGCACGGCGGCGGAGAATGGGCGTTTACGGTGAAATCTGGGGCGTCATTCTCTGACCCCCAGCGGGTCGGAGAATAGCCGTTGGCCGCCGTGAATCCAGCCCCCGCCGGTTGCCGAAGTCTCCGGTACCGGATATTCGGCGGGGGCGGGAATCAGACCACGCCGGTTGGAGGGCCCCCCCGCTGGATTCTCCGGCCCAGGTGGGCCGAAGTCCCGCCGATAAATTGCCTGTCCCGCCGGCGTGGATTAAACCACCTTTGAACGGCGGGACAAGGCCGCGTGGGTGGGCTCCGGGGTCCTGGGGGGGCGCGGGGCAATCTGGCCCCGGGGGGTGCCCCCACGGTGGCCTGGCCCGCGATCGGGGCCCACTGATCCATGGGCGGGCCTGTGCCGTGGGGGCACTCTTTCCCTTCCGTCTCCGCCACGGTCTCCACCATGTCGGAGGCGGAAGAGACTCCCTCCACTGCGCATGCGCAGGAAACTGTCAGCGGCCGCTGACGCTTCCGCGCATGCGCCGCCTCGAGATGTCATTTCCGCGCCAGCTGGTGGGGCAACAAAGGCCGTTTCCGCCAGCTGGCGGGGCAGAAATTCCTCCGGCGTCGGCCTGCCCCTCAATGTTGGGGCTCGGCCCCCGAAGATGCGGAGCATTCCGCACCTTTGGGGCGGCGCGATGCCCGGCTGATTGGCGCCGTTTTGGGTGGCAGTTGGCGGACATCGTGCCGTTTCGGGATAATTTCGCCCCTGGTCCGACGCTGCTTCCGTGATTCTCCGGTCCCTGGACAATCGCCGTGAATCGCATGTGCGTGGTTTACGCGGTGCGGGTAAGGGGCCATTGACAGAGGCCCCACAGCGATTCTCTGAGGAAAACAGTCCGAGATCCTGACGGTGTGGTTCTAACCACGTTTTGCCTGTCAGGGATGGCCAGTGGCGGCTGTGGACTCAGTCCGCATCCACCCTGGTGGGGGGTGGGACGATCCTTCATGGGGGGGGGGGGCCTCATTGGACGGCCAGACAAGCGATCGGGTGGCACCGATCCGCGGGCATGCACAATCTCGTGGGGACCTACTTCTTGCATCAGGGTCTGCGGTGCGAGTCACCTTGGGTGAAATTCTCCCCAAACGGCGTGATGTCCGCTGACTGGCACCCAAAACGGCGCCAATCAGACGGGCATCACGCTGTCCCAAAGGTGCGGAATTCTCCGCATCTTTGGGGGCCGAGCCCCAACATTGAGGGGCTAGGCCGGCGCCGGAGGGATTTCCGCCCTGCCAGCTGGCGGAAACGGCCTTTGTTGCCCCGCCAGCTGGCGCGGAAATTACATGTCGGGGCGGCATGGTACTTTAATTTACGCCGGCGGGACAGGCAATTTATCGGCGGGACTTCGGCCCATCTGGGCCGGAGAATCGAGCAGGGGGGCCCGCCAACCGGCGCGGCGCGATTCCCGCCCCCGCCGAATCTCCGGTGCAGGAGACTTCGGCAACCTGCGGGGGCGGGATTCACGGCAGCCCCCGGCAATTCTCCGACCCGGCGGGGGGTCGGAGAATGATGCCCCTTGTCTCACGGGATAGCTGCCGCAGGCCACCGCAGGCCGCTACTGTGCGCATGCGCGGACCCCCGACCGGAAGTGCAGGGCCCCATATCTGCAGCGAGAGTTGCAAGAAGCACGGCGGGGCCCTACAAGTCCCCTGTAGGTTGGAGAATCTTAAGGAAAGTCCAGAGTGAAACGCCCGCGTTTTGACGCTGGTATGAGGACATACCCCCATTTTTGGAGGATCCCGCCCAATGACCTTAAAAACAAGTGTCAAATAAAAGAAAATGTTTAACTCATTAAGAAAAGCACTTTGGCTGCAACGGGAATGTTTGGCACAAAACAGTAAATTATTATGTCAGATGATATGAAAACAACTGACAAATAACACAAAATGCTAAACTCGTGAAAATGACTTCACAGCAAAAGCAGTGTTTGGCAATAAATGCTAATTGTTATGACAGCCTCTTTGGAAACAAGTGACAAAGAACTCAAAGGATGGGATTTTCTGTCAGCTGACACTGGAATCGGGAAACGCGATTGTGCAGAGAATCGGTTTTGACATCAAAATCGTGACTGCGCTGGTTTCATGCCAAATTGCAATTCTCCATTGTCTTGACAGCAGAGCATTCCAGAATGCACCTAAGTAAACTCCGTTGGCATCTGACCCGCTATACTCAACGGCCTTTGTGATTCTCCTCCTTCTCTGGGGAAAATTCCCGATGGCCAGGTTCACTTGTGCTGCTTTAAAAAATTGTGAAACATGTGTTGCGGCTGCTGATGGAGAGAGAGGGGGTACGGAAAGTGTCCAACAGCCATAGTTTGCTGACAATCGTGCCTGGCCGGCAGGCTTCTGCCAGTTCCGGGGGGACTAGTGGGCGGAGGCCAGGAGGTGGGCTGTGGGGTCGGGACAGGACGGGCACATAGCACCATTGCCGCGGCCTGCAAGGCACTCATGCAGCTGCGCATGCCACACACTGCCCACTGGGAACTTAGGGCCACAGGTAGTATGGGTGTTCCCCAGGCCAAGCTCCTCGGTGCCCTCTGGCCCCAGCCGACCCATCAGTAGGATGGGTGTGCTCCAGTGCAACCACACCATCTTGTTGACTGGAATGAGTGTGTGTGAGGAGTGAAATGTGTATATGTGGCTTCAGCTTGCCAGCCTCCTGAGAGTCAATCATGGACCCAATGAATCCTACACCATTTCTCATTGGAATCAATGGTTTTCCACATGGTACCAGTGCTAGCCCATCAACAGTCACTGAATCGGTCCAGCTGTGGCTCCAGTTTTGCTGCCATGGAAGTCCACGATTCCTGCCCCGGCATCAACACTTAATCTCGGGAAAGGAGACTCCCGCCCAAAATGTTTAACTCGCTGAGAAATTCACTTTGGCTACAAAAGGAATGTTGCCACAAAATAGTACAGTATTATGACAGCCACTTTGAAAGCAAATGGTAACTAAATCAAAATGCTTCACTTGTTTCAAAAATCACTTTGGCTGCAAAAGGAATGTTTCATAGAATTTACTGTGCAGAAGAAGGCCATTCGGCCCATCGAGTCTGAACCAGCCCTTGGAAAGAGCACCCGACTTAAGCCCCCACCTCCCCACCTCCACCCTATACTGGGCAGCGCAGTAGCACAAGTGGATAGCACTGTGGCTTCACAGCGCCAGGGTCCCAGATTCAATTCCCTGCTGGGTCACTGTCTGTATGGAGTTTGCACGTTCTCCCCGTGTCTGCGTCGGTTTCCTCTGAGTGCTCCGGTTTCCTCCCACAGTCCAAAGACATGCAGGTTAGGTGGATTGGCCATAATAAATTGCCCTTAGTGACCAAAAATGTTAGGAGGGGTTATTGGATTATGGGGATAGGGTGGAAGTGAGGGCTTAAGTGGGTCGGTGCAGACTCGATGGGCTGATTGGCCTCCTTCTGCACTGCATGTTTTATCCCCGTAACCTTTTTTGGACACTAAGGGCAATTTAGCATGGCCAATCCACCTAACCTGCACATCGTTGGACTGTGTGAGGAAACCGGAGCCACCGGAGAAAGCCCAAGCAGACACGGGGAGAACGTGCAGACTCCGCACAGGCAGTGACCCATGATGGGAATCAAACCTGGGGCCCTGGAGTTGAGAAGCATCTGTGCTAACCACTGTGCTACAGTGCTGCCCTTATGTTTCGTTAACCGTTAGTTAATTATTATAATTGTTGTGACTGCAGCTTTGAAAACAAGTGGGAAGAACTGAAAATGTTTAACTCATTGAAAACATCACTTTGGCTACAAAAGGAATGGTTGCCACAAAATCGGAAATAATTATGACAGCCGCATTGAAAATAATTGGCAAATAACTCAAAATGATTAACTCGTTGAGACAATCACTTTGGCTGTAAAAGGAATGCTTGGCAAAGAAATAGTAAATTATTATGACAGCCAGTTTTAAAATAACTGGCAAATCTCTGAGAATGCTTAACTGATTGAGAAAATCACTTTGTCTGTAAAATAAACATTTGGCAAAAATGAATAAATTGCAAACGCAAATAACTCAAAATGCTCAACTCATTGAGAAAATCACTTCTGGTTCGAAGGCAAGAACCACTACGGCAGCCCCCCCACGATGACTACATTTCTTGCCCGTTCTTGTCGGTTGCTCAGGCAGTGGAGAAACGGCTTGGGACCCGCCCTGCCTGGGAACCCCCCCTCTGGTCAGCTAGGAGAGACAGTGCATTGGTAGCCGTTCTACCAGGGGACTCCATCCAACTCTTACCCGTCGCGGCTCATACGCACCTCATTTTGGAAATTTTAGTTCAAAAAATTTTGTTTTGTTTCCAGTAACCCTTAGGTTGCCGACCATATGCTATTTACATCCTGGAACATTTGGATGGTAAATCAGCACTGTTCATTATTTGGAAAGTGTGTCTTGTCTTGTCCTAAATGTGTGTCTTGTCCTAAAATTTGTTTTTTGGAAAAAAATGAGGGAGTCACACATAGTGACCAATTATAAAGGGAGTAATTGGCACTAAAGGACAGACAGACTATCGTACGAGATATTAAACAAAGATAGTTACAGACACTATGCTTGTTTCCACAGAACTCCAGAAGCTCCAGGACTGAAAAAGGAAAGAAAAGAGAAGAGCGATGAGGACTTCCTCCACATGGATCAGCATCATCTTTATGGACATTTGGTTGCGCGTGAACGCAAACCCCATGATTTCAAGCCCCCCCAGCCGTTAATGTTTCACTTCCCCGCAGTACCCAGAGCCCAGTCACCAGCGACACCACATCATCTTGGTGTGCAAAATTTATAACCTCTGTCATATGTCATAGAAACCTTACTAGTATTAGTGATACTCTGCTGCATCGTATGCGTCTACGGAAATGGAGAAGGAGAGCCTACCGTGATCGAACCCCGGTATATAGGATCAGATCCCCTATTTTCGGATATGACCAGACCCCCGACCCCCGCGATCTATAATAAAGTACATTCACTTGAGTTCATTGTAAATAAAGAAATGTAAAGAACTGTTCATGAGCAAATTGTACGATCCTGAGCTTGACTGCCAAGCCAGGAAAAATGTGTATAAAATGCTATGATTTTGTTGTATGGTTGAGGAAGTTAGGATAATGAAATGTTTAAGTGAGTGTAGTGTACTAAGAATAGTTAGAGGTTCCCAGTTTATTGTTTTGTGATGCATGACCCTGTTTGACATAGTGCCCTTAGAATTGTTAGTTAAAAAAATGTTTGCATAGCTGTGATCAGTGCAGAGGCCATGAAGGACGTGCCCCCCCCCCCCCCCCCACCCCCACCCCACCCCCCCAGGTCAGGGAATGGAAAGCAACATAGTTATGTGATCCTTCACACTTTGCGTTAGGATCACAAGGAGGGATTGTAGCCACTTAAAATGGCCAACTCCTGATTCAAAATGGCGAACGGCAAAGGCTGATGGGAATGTCAACCAATAGGACAAAAATGAGCAGCTGCAGGTTGGCTGTGTATTTACCTCTGGAAAGGCCAGACAAAATCGATACCAGCAACCATAAGCATAACAAAACACCAGCCATCTGCAGACTAATGAGCAATCCCCGGGAACAATAAGCAACATTTAGACACACAAAGCCAAACTAGACTCTTCGGTGCCAGCAGAGGCCTACACAATGGGAGGTGAACGACCACCTCAAGACCGCCCATCGATCAGGGAACCGCTCCAGCATTGGAGAAAATCGAATCAAGTGATTGGGACAAAGTCCAATCACTTGGGACCATGTACAGGGTGCACCCCAAAAAGGGGAAAACCCCTGGAGACTATAAGAATTGAGCCCCAAGTTCAAGGCGCTCTCTTCCAGCTCTCTTTACTCTTCAGCAGCCGATCGAACCTGTAAGTCTTACTTCAACGCTCGATACGAGATAGGCGCTCCTAGCTATCAATCTGTACCAACTTCGAATCCCGCAGGCTCAGAATCCGAACGAAAGGCCATTTGTTTCCCTGACCTGGTGGGCCAGTTCCAAGTTAAGTATTGGCCTGTTAGCTGTAGAAGTAGCTTAGACGTAAAATTAGTGCATGAGGAGCGATTACTGTGTATAATAAATGTGCTTTGATTGGAATCTTTCTAATCGGTGTATCGGATTATTGATCATTACTCGAACTTGAACAACGTGGCGGTATAAAGATACCTGGCGACTCAAGAGCAAAGGTAATAAAACAGAGCAATTGAACTAAGGTAAAGTTAGCAACATGATGTCCTGCTGCATCGTCCATATCATCATGCAGCAGTGGGGCGATGAGCTAGAGGAGGAGGATGAACGTCAATCATCATCCGATGAGGAGGATGTGGAGGAGGGTGGGGATGGGCAGCATATGGGACCTGGCCAGACATGGGAAGCCACACAATGTGTGCACCGGGGCCGACATGCACGGGACGCTCTAACTGCCACCAGTTTCACCGACTGGGAGGACTAGCCAGAAGCACGGATATTCCATCCCATCCCAGCCCCACACTGCACCCAGCCCCCCCAGTCAGCCACCGACTCCCATGAGCACCCTCCCTGCGTAACCCTTCCCCCCCCTCTTGCAACCCCCTCGGTGATTCCTACCTGCCTCACTATGGGATACAGGCCCTGAGTTGGCAGTAACAGTGGATCAGGCCCATGGGCTGGAGAATGATGACAGCTCTGGGGTGAGCTCTGGTACTCCACAGCATTCAACAACGTTGCACTTACCTCTGTTCACCTGGGTGATTCCTGCAGACGAGCTGGCCATTCCATCAGATGGTCCCATCAAATCCCTCGGGTGGTGGAGATTGGGTCGGTAGGTGGGGACGGCGGGGGGGCGGGAGGGGGGGGGGGGACGAGGGGTGCAACGGAGCAATGAGCACTGGCAGAACTGCGGTCCCTCAGACAAGCCCATCCCCAAAGTCCACCGATCCCCCTGCCCACCCCTACCCACCGCCCACCACCCCCTCCCACCCCCACCCCCTGCACTCCCTCTGTGGCCAGCCCAGATCAGCCCATCCCTCACACCATTCTGCAAAGCACCGAGGCACTTTGTAATGTTGTGCACAGGTGCTTATTGTGAGCATGCCCCAGCCCCTATCACTATCTTATGTGCTATACCCATGCCATCCTAACTGGTGTCTACTTTTGAGAAACAAAAGTTTTAGTGAGGAGCTGAATGAAATTAGTTTTAGGAAATAAATGATTTTGGGAAATTAATGCGACTGAAGGCGAACAAATCTCCAGGGCCTGATAACCTTCATCCAAGAGTACGCAAGGTAGTGGCCCTAGAAATAGTAGATCCATTGGTGGTCATTTTCCAAAATTCTTTGGACTCTGGAATGGTTCCTATAGACTGGAGGATAGTTAATGTAACCCTTCAATTCAAAAAGCGAGGTAGAGAAAAAAACAGGGAACTATAGACCAGTGAGCCTAATGTCAGGGTAGGGAAGTTGCTGGAGTCCATTATCAAGGATTTCATAGCACAGCATTTGGAAAGCAGTGGTGTAATCAGACAAAGCAAGTATGGATGTTTGAATGGAAAATCATGCTTGACAAATCTACTATAATAATAACCTTCATTGTTCCAAGTAGGCTTACATTAACACTGCAATGAAGTTACTGTGAAAACCCCCTAGTCGCCACATTCCGGCACCTGTTCGAGTTTCAGAGGGAGAATTCAGAATGTCCAGATTACCTATCAACACGTCTTTCGGGACTTGTGGGAGGACCCAGAGGAAACCCACGCAGACATAGGGAGAACGTGCAGACTTCTCACAGACAGTGACCCAAGCCAGGAATCGAACCTGGACCCCTGGAGCTGTGAAACAACAGTGCTACCCACTGTGCTACCGTGCCACCCTAGAATTCTTTAAAGATGTAACTAGTAGAGTTGACCAGGGAGAACCGGTGGATGTGATTTATTTAGACTTTCAGAAGGCTTTTGACAAGGTCTCACATAACAGGGGCGACATTCTCCGACCCCCCGCCGGGTCGGAGAATCGTCGGGGGCTGGCGTGAATCCCGCCCCCGCCGGTTGCCGAAGTCTCCGGCACCGGATATTCGGCGGGGTCGGGAATCGCGGCGCGCCGGTTGGCGGTCCCCCCGCTCGATTCTCCGGCCCGAATGGGCCGAAGTCCCGCCGATAAATTGCCTGTCCCGCCGGCGTAAATTAAATCACCTACCTTACCGGCGGGACAAGGTGGCGTGGGTGGGCTCCGGGGTCCTGGGGGAGGGCGCGGGGCGATCTGACCCCGGGGGGTACCCCCACGGTGGCCTGGCTCGCGATCGGGGCCCACCGATCCGCGGGCGGGCCTGTGCCGTGGGGGCACTCTTACCCTTCCACCTCCGCCACGGTCTCCACCATGGCGGAGGTGGAAGAGACTCCCTCCACTGTGCATGCGTGGGAAACTGTCAACGGCCGCTGACGCTCCCGCGCATGCGCCGCCCAGAGATGTCATTTTTGCGCCAGCTGGTGAGGCAACAAAGGCCGTTTCCGCCAGCTGGTGGAGCGGAAATTCCTCCGGCGTCGGCCTAGCCCCTCAATGTTGGGGCTTGGCCCCAAAAGATGCGGAGCATTCCGCACCTTTGGGGCGGTGCGATGCCCGTCTGATTGGCGCCGTTTTGGGTGCCAGTTGGCGGACATCGCGCTGTTTCCGGAGAATTTCGCCCCAGATGTGTAAAATTAAAGCGCATCTGATTATGGATAGTGTCTTGAGATGGATAAAAAGCTGGCATAAATGTTTTATTCTGATTGGCAGGCAGGACAACAGGGATCTGTTCACATATATTAATGTTTTGGATGAAGGAACTAAATGTATTATCTCCAAATTTGCAGATTATACAGAGTTGGGTGGAAGGGTGAGCTATGTGGAGGATGCAGATATGCTTCAGTGGAATTTCTACAGCCTAAGTGAGTGAGCACGTGAATGGCAGATGCAGTATAATGTGGATAAATGGAAGGTTATTTGCTTCGATAACAAAAATAGTAAGGCAGGTTATTATTTGAATGGGTGTAAATTGAGAGAGGTGGATACTCAGTGACTCCTTGATGTCCTTGTGCATCAGTCGCTGAAAGTAAGTGCGCAGGTACAGCAGGCAGTAAAGAAGGCAATTAGTATGTTGGTCTTCCTAATGAGAGGATTTGTGGACAGGAATAGAGATGTTTTCCTGTAAATGTATAGGGTGTTGGTGAGGCCACACTTGGACCATTGTATGCAGTTTTGGTGTCCTCATCTGAGGAATAATGTTCTTGCTGTGGAAGCAGTGCAGCAAAGGTTTCCCAGTCTAATTCCTGGGATGACAGGAATGTCATATGACGTGAGACTAAGTCGGTTAGGATTATATTCATTGAAGTTCAGAAGAATGAGAGGAAATCTCATAGAAACATAGAAAATGCTAACAGGATTAGATATCAAGTAGGGTCTCGAGTTTGGCGTCCGTGAAACGGGGTGCCGCTCTCCTTGCTGGCATCTTGTTGGCTGGGATGTTGTGTGTGGAGAGTGAAGGGTGTATATGCGGCTGCAGCTTGTCAGCCTCCTGAGTGTCAATCCTGAAACCAGTGAATCTGGCACCGTTTCTCATTGGAATTGATTGTGTTCCATGTGGCGCTGGTGCTAGCCCCGTAATAGTTGGTGAATTGGTCCAATTGTGGCGGCAATTTCGCAGTAGTAGAACTCCACTAACCCTGCCCTGGATTCAGCAATAAGTCTCAGGAACAGAGAATTCTGCCCTTTGGCTTTGGAAGCAGAACATGAATTAATTAGAAAGAATTGCAGATGTGCGTCATTTTCTATGTCAATATTGATGAAGTATCAGAATTCTTTGCGGTAAATGTGTATTCCGATTGTGCAATGTCAGCTCTTTTACACCGTGTAAATGTTTGATGTTGTCCCATACCTCAGAGAAGGAGGAATTCAACCAATTTCCAGGTGCTCTCGCTGTGGCTGCTCGGAGTAGCTTTTGGAACTGGTGTGTGGGCCATTGTCTGTGAAGTAAAAAACTTACCACTATTCTTAGAATTCCCCCTATACCAAAAAGGTCAATAAGATATTCTAAATGGTGAACAGGGATTCTCACTCCCTGACTCCTAATCAGACTTAGGTGGGTGCTATTCGGGTCAAACTAGTGTTTCAAGTTATCCCCCGGTATAACCCATATCTTCATAGAAGATTCTGTTTACTTACCACTCAGTAGCTTCACTCACGGTCCCGGTTTTCCTAAGTAGAGTAAAGTAAACTTTCTAATAACTACTCTTTCAAGTTATCAATTTAAGTAGTTTTATTTTCAAATTAAAAGATAAAATCATTGTTTTTACAGAAAGGTAAAAAGATATTTTCTTTGGATCCTCTTGGTCAGTTGTTAGACCTTCAGGTCTGCCTTGACAATCTTTCTTCTTTAACTTTTGGTCTTCCTCAGATGGATTCGCTCTGATGCTCGGATCATGAATGTGCTTCCCATGTACCGAGGGCAGCTGTGAGACCTGGCTTGCTGGCTGCTGAATTATCAGGGTTTATTATTCGGGTCCTTTACCAAGATGGCGCCGGAGCGAGGCGACTCTCTGTGATCTCTGTGAGATCTTTTTACTTAACTTATACTCGTTCTAATATGTTGTGTTGCCCTATTATGTATTTTCTTTTATTCCCTTTTCTTCTCATGTACTTAATGATCTGTTGAGCTGCTCGCAGAAAAATACTTTTCACTGTACCTCGGTACACGTGACAATAAACAAATCCAATCCAATCCATCCAATGTAGCCCTTTGCGCAGCCTTAGTTTCTATATGACCTTTATTGAAATGTAACTGTCCCTTGCCGACTGTAACTTCTTTAACTAATGCGAGCTCCCAGTCTTTGAATTATCTTATTCTGCTTGACAGGTAATACATTTGTTTGGCAGGTAATAAATTTGTTTGTTGCTTCTTCAGCAGCTTTTCTGATATCTGTCTCTAGTGATGTTTTTTCGGTCTCAAAACTGGATCAGAACTTGTGTTCATCGAAGTAGTTCGCCCCTGTACTTGACGGGTCAGTTGGTGTCAGCGGCAGGTCACCCCTGGACTTCTAACCTTATCTGGCTTGGACCTATATCCTCTGACTTGATTACTTGCTAAAAGTTTTTTCACTTCAAAAATGTGTAAAATATAGTATAAACGCACGACCTCATGTGTGTCTTTCGCTGGAAAGCAATTGTCTCATATTTAACTGGCGTCATCAGGATTTTACGCCTAAACATTTGTCACCCAATTCAAACCTGAGATCCTGGCAATTCTTTTTAACTGCTTAATAAAATAATTCACTTCTGATAAAATGCAAAATACTGTTTCCCTTCATGTAACTAAAATTTAAATCACTCGAATGTCATTGAACTTGAAAAGCAGTCAGCAGCTTTACAGCATGAATTGTCACCAGCTGTTTACTTAACGCCTGGAAGGCTGTTTGCTTTTCAAAACCACCTTTTGCTAGGGGCTGGTTTAGCACAGGGCTAAATCACTGGGTTTGAAAGCAAACCAAAGCAGGCCAGCAGCACGGTTCAATTCCATACCAGCCTTCCCGAACAGGCAACGGAATGTGGTGACTAGGGGCTTTTCACAGTAACTTCATTTGAAGCCAACTTGTGACAATAGGTGATTTTCATTCATTTCATTTCATTTTGCTGCTGCTGCTATTAACCCTTTGTGGGACTTATCCCTTACTTTTAAAATCTCAAGTTTTTCCAGACTTCCATGGTTCAAATGACATATTTTCCCATTTTATTTTACATCTGACACAGCGTTTCACTCACTTTCCTCATCAATGAGTCGTCCGTATAAATGACAGACATTGGTGATATCGCCATTGGGTGTCCGGAAGATAACAACTGCTTTTGTTACTCTCCTTTCTGCTGGTAAGATGGTTGCCATGACAACTTCCCATGTAGGATACGGGAGGGTGTGACATCATCTCTGAGCAAAGCACCATGAGGGGTTGAATTGCCCCTTCATGAGATTTGGGGCATTATCAAAAATATATTATATATATATATATATATATATATATATATATATATATGATGCAAGCTTTACTTTATATCTTTCAGGTGAATGTCAGCAGATTTCCCCCAGTGTGCATCTTCTTCATGGTTCTCAATCAGGAAGATTGGGAATAAGAAAAATAATAGGTTTTCAGATACATTTCCCTAAAACCCTGATTCCAGTGTTGGATGAAGAGGAGAAAACAGGGGCTAATGTGAAAATTATTAACACTCAGAGAGTCAATGCGACAGTATTAGTGGGCTTGTTTCCACTGTAAACCAGTGTCCATCCATTTCAGTGATGATGCTCTTGTTATGAATGAAACAGGAACTTCACAGTGAAGGAGCTGGACATGTGATATGAATCCATCACTAGCATTGGGATGACAGGCATTTCTGACGCAGGCATGATGGGCTGAATGGCCAACGCCTGTGTTGTATGATTCCATGATTCCAGGTACAGGACTATTTCTTTCTTTTAAAAAGCAGATTTCTTTCTTTTTGTACTGAGTGAATGAAATGGCCGGTATGTGGTGTGTGTGAAATCGAATGTGCTTGTTTAAAATTCTCACCCTTGCTTTCTTTTCTCATATCACAACCAGGCAAATCCATTAACCAAACACCACACAGCAACATGACCAGCAACAGTCTGTATTTATTTAGTACTTTTAATGTAATGAAGCTTCCCAATGTGTTTCTCAGGAGCAATAGAAAAGACAATGGGCGTCATTCTCCAACCCCCCCAGCAGGTCGGAGAATGGCCGTTGGCCGCCGTGAATCCCGCCCCCGCCGGTTGGCGGGCCCCCCCGCTCGATTCTCCGGCCCGGATGGGCCGAAGTCCCACCGAGAAATTGCCTGTCCCGCCGGCGTAAATTAAAGTAGGTATTTACCGGCGGGACAAGGTGGCGTGGGCGGGCTCCAGGGTCCTGGGGGGGGGCGCGGGGCGATCTGACGGTGGCCTGGCCCGCGATCGGGTCCCACCGATCCGCGGGCGGGCCTGTGCCGTAGGGGCACTCTTTCCCTTCCGCCTCCGCAATGGCCTCCACCATGGCGGAGGCGGAAGAGACTCTCCCCACTGCGCATGCGCGGGAAACTGTCAGCGGCCGCTGACACTCCCGCGCATGCGCCTCCTGGGGATGTCGTTTCCGCGCCAGCTGGCGGGGCAACAAACGCCGTTTCCGCCAGCTGGCGGGGCGGAAATCCCTCCGGCGCCGGCCTAGCCCCTCAATGTCGGGGCTCGGCCCCCAAAGATGCAAGCATTCCGCACCTTTGGGGCGGCGCAATGCCCGTCTGATTGGCGCCGTTTTCGGCGCCAGTCGGCGGACATCGCGCCGTTGGGGGAGAATTTTGCCCAATAAGTCACTGAGCAACATCAGGAGATTTTAGGGTAGATGATCAAAAGCTTGGTGAAAGAGGCAGGTTTTAAACAGTCTCTGAAGGAGGAAGAAAGGTCGACAGGTTTTTAGGTTTAGGGAGGGTATTGCAGAGTTTGGGGTCTCGACATCGCGGTTCCCATTGGACCCAGTACCCAACATCACCATTTTCCTCCTGTTTCCCGCGGCCTATCTCAGGATGTGTTGCACGCTGGGCGGCCCAACATGAAATCACGGGGACAATGCGCTCTCACCCTGGAGCAGATTGTACATGCACTTCTGGGCTCACTAACTCCCAACAAGCACAAAATGCAGGTCCATGATTCACTGATTCTGTATCCAGAGTAACTATCTAAATATAGACATCTGGGAATCAGAAACTGTAAAAATATAATCTCCCTGGCAACAAATGACCTTCCACTGTGCTTGATTCCCATTTGACAGTGTACAGGAGTCTGTCCACTGCTATAAAAGGCTGTGCACAGTACAAAGTCTTACAACACCAGGTTAAAGTCCAACAGGTTTGTTTCGATGTCACTAGCTTTCGGAGCGCTGCTCCTTCCTCAGGTGAATGAAGAGGTCTGTGTTATTGGAACGGTTCCTCACTGCGGCTCGTGTGAGTGAGAGAGAGAAGCAGCAGTAACCAGTCACTCTGGATTAAGTGGTTGTCAGTGTGAGAACTTCACTGGTAAACTCTTCTCCATCAAGGAAGCAGTGCAGGTAAGTGGCAAGAAATAAAACTACAAACTTAATAAAGTTATCAAATTTATGAGAAAGAACCATATTCTCAACTTTAAATTAAATTACAGCTCAGCTTTAATGATGTTTAAAGTGATTTTCTGAATGTCCTTTTCCCCTTCTAATCTGGGATCTGTTCAAAATATGAATTTCTTTTATAAAAAATTTAGAGTACCCAAATCCTTTTTTCCAATTAAGGGGCAATTTAACGTCGCAAAACCACCTACTCTGCATATCTTTTGGGTTGTGGGGGTGAAACCCATGCAAACACGGAGAGAATGTGCAAACTCCACACAGACAGTGACCCAGGGACGGGATCGAACCTGGGACCTCGGCGCCATGGGGCTGCAGTGCTAACCACTGTGCCACCGTGCTAAATATGAATTTCTAATGAAGAATTTTATTTTGTTCCACAAGAAGTTGAGTGAAGATTAAAAATGAACAGGAGAAATAAACTGTCAGAAATGTCTGTTGATAAAATGTGTTTTGTACATTTATCGGAACTGGGTGTGGTGCTGAACAGGGAGCAGCATGTGTAGATGACTCTCAGTAGAGGTGACATTACG
The DNA here is from genome assembly GCF_047496885.1 of Scyliorhinus torazame. NCBI lineage: Eukaryota > Metazoa > Chordata > Chondrichthyes > Carcharhiniformes > Scyliorhinidae > Scyliorhinus > Scyliorhinus torazame. Next base: position 202,581,185 of record NC_092711.1, on the reverse strand, counting down.
ATTAATACAGTGAGAGGCAACTCTAAAGAAATTCAACATCAAAAAGAGCACTTCTGATTTTGTTTTCTCTCACCTTCCCTGTCGGTCTAATTATTGAAAGCAATTCATCCCTTTTAATTGAGCAATTGCTGTTTGCTATTGCTGCATAAATATTTAGCAAATTCATAATACTATTGTGTTGCTGAAAAAAGAGACATGCTGCCAAAACCTTGTACTCATCAGGAATGATTCACAATTATTGAAAAGGGAACAAAATAAGTACTGCATTGTAAGAGAGTACTGATTGGTTGGCAAGTCAACTCTGATTGATAGAGACATTGCAATGAAAAATGCATCAGGGATCAGTTAACGGGCAAGCCATTTTTAATGCAACCCAGGCAAGTCCACTCTGATTGGTAAGGAGGAATTAATGCGGGAAAGGCGTGGGTCATTAAAAAAAGGCACAATATATGGGCATACTCCTTTACTCTGCGGAGGACAGGGCCCTGAGTGTAACTATATGCAGCATCTAACATGTGGTTGTGAGCCTCAATATGTCCACTGGTGATCTTAAATTTGTTTTCAGTGTCATTCTTGGCACAATCAGGATTGTTTAGTAAGTGTTGTCCAATCATTTAATCACATCTCAGGTTGGACACTATTTTTTCAGCTTTTCAAGGAAGGAAGGGCTGTTTGGGTAAGGACTATAATTTGCCTGTTGTGAACAGCTGAATGGATTATTCTGGATTTGTTTATTGTCACGTTTATCGAGGTACAGTGAAAAGTATTTTTCTGAGAGCAGCTCAACAGACCATTAAGTACATGAAAATAAAATAAAATAAAATACATAACAGGGCAACACAAGGTACACAATGTAACTACATAAACACCGGCAGCGGGTGAAGCTTACAGGGGTGTAGTGTTTATGAGGTCAGTTCATAAGAGGGTGGTTTAGGAATTTAGTAACAGCATGAAACAAGCTGTTTTTGAGTCTGTTTCTGCATGTTCTCAGACTTTTGTATCTCCTGCCCGATGGAAGAAGTTGGAAGAGTGAGTAAGCCAGGTGGGAGGGGTCTTTGATTATGCAGCCCGCTTTCCCCAGGCAGTGGGAGGTGTAGATGGAGTCAATGGATGGGAAACAGGTTTGTGTGATGGATTGGGCTGTCTTCATGACTCTCTGAAGTTTCTTGCGGTCTTGGGCCGAGCAGTTGCCATACCAGGCTGTGATGCAGCCAGATAGGATGCTTTCTATGGTGCATCTGTAAAAGTTGGTAAGAGTTAATGAGCGGGCAGCACGGTGGTGCAGTGGGTAGCACTGCTGCCTCATGGCGCCGAGGTCACAGGTTCGATCCCGGCTCTGGGTCACTGTCCGTGTGGAGTTTGCACATTGTCCCCGCATTTGCGTGGGTTTCGCCCCCACAACACAAAGATGTGAAGGGTAGGTGGATTGGCCAAGCTAAATTGCCCCTTAATTGGAAAAAATGAATTGGGCACTCAAAATTTTTTTTTTTAAAGTTAATGAGCATATGCCGAATTTCCTTACTTTCCTGAGGAAGTATAGGCACTTGCTGGTAGCGTCGACGTGGGTGGACCAGGACAGATGGCATTGTTTTGCTGGCATTGAGGGATAGATTGTTGTCATTGCACCACTCCAATACGAGTTATTCGAGATCCGCTATGGCCGTATCGTCAGCAAACTTGTAGATGGAGTTGGAACCAAATTTTTGCCACGCAGTCGTGTGTGTGTACAGGGAGTATAGTTGGGGGTAAGTACACAGCCTTGCGGGGCCCCGCTATTGAGGCCTATTGTGGACCAGGTGTTGTTGTTTATTCTTACTGATTGTGGTCTGTGGGTCAGAAAGTCGAGGATCCAGTTGCAGAGTGAGGAGTCAAGTCAGAGGTTTTGGAGCTTTGATATGAGCTTGGCTGGGATTATGGTGTTGAAGGCGGAGCTGTAGTCAATAAATAGGAGTCTGATGTAGGAGTCCTTGTTGTCGAGGTGCTCTCGGGATGAGTGTAGGGCCAGGGAGATGGTGTCTGCTGTGGACTGGTTGCAGCGGTATGTGAATTGCAGTGGATCAAGGCATTCTGGGAGTTTGGAGGTGATGCGCTTCACGACCAACCTCTTGAAGCACTTCATTACGACTGAAGTCAGGACCACAGGGCGGTAGTCATTCCCGTAACAGCCTCCCTGAACAGGCGCCGGAATGTGGCAACTAGGGGCTTTTCACAGTAACTTCATTTGAAGCCTACTTGTGACTATATGCGATTTTCATTTCATTTCATTTTCATTTCATTGAGGCACGTTCCCTGGTTCTTCTTTGGCACCGGTATGATGGTGGTCTTCTTGAAGCAGGTGGGGACCTCGGAGCAGTGTAGGGACAGGTTAAAGATGTCTGCAAACACATCTGCCAGCTGGTCCGCGCAGGCTCTGAGTGCAGACCAGGGATCCCATCCGGACCCGTAGCCTTCTGATGTTAAGTAATGAATTAACAGACATTCCAATTACTTGGACCATGTATGTTAAGTATCCAATAATTGACACTGATATGTAAAGAGGCTTCAGGTGTCCTTTGTGTCAGGTGATGTGATGATAGCGTTTTGTGCAGAGTCTGTTAAAGAGAAATAAAGGTGTTTGTGAAAAGGAGCAGAACCTTTGACTCTTTATACAACAGCAGCTAAACGTCTGACATCTGAGGGTTCGCTTTCAGGAATGCCGATCTGACTTTGGAAGCTGTGATGCTGGGTTATGGGTTGCTGGTTATGGATCGTTGGTTTCCTGCTCAATCCGAGCATAGAATGCATTGAGTTCATCGGGGAGGGGTGCGCTGCTGCTGGAGATACTGCTCGGCTTCGCTTTGTAGACCGTTATGTTGTTTAGGCCTTGCCACAACCGCCGAGAGTTTGTAACGCTAATCTGTGACTCTAGCTTGGTCTGATATTCTCTCTTGGCATCTCGGATGGTTTTGTGGAGATCGTACCTGGATTTCTTGTATAGGTCAGGGTCGTCTGACTTGAACGCCTCACACCTGACCTTCAGTAGGGAGTCAACCTCGCTATTGAGCCATGGTTTCTGGTTGGGGAATGTACGTACTGCTTTCTTTGGCACGCAGTCATCCACACACTTGCTGATTGAAGTCTGTGACGGTGGTGGCATACTCATTTCAGTTGGTTGATGAGTTCTTAAATATAGACCAGTCCACTGTCTCTAAGCAGTCACGTAGGAGCTCTTCTGTTTCCTCAGACCTGCACTGCACAACATTCTTAGCTGGATTCTCCTGCTTGAGTTTCCGCTTGTATGCTGGGAGAAGGAGCACTGTCTTATGGTCTGATTTCCCAAAGTGCGTTCGGTGGGTGGAATGGTAGGCCTTGATTTTTGAGTAGCAGTGGTCAAGAGTGTTGTCGCCCCTGGTGGGAAAGGAGATGTGCTGGTGGAATTTTGGCAGTACACTTGAGGTTAGCCTTGTTGACGTCTCCGGCCATGATGAACATGGCGTTTGGGTGTTCTGTTTCGTAGTTGTTTACAACTGTGTACAGTTCATCCAGCACCTTCTTCACTTCTGCCTGGGGTGGGATGTAGACCGCTCTGATAAAGGCTGAAGTGACCTCACATGGAAGATAGTATGGGCAGCACTTCATGGTCAGGTATTCCAGGTCCGGGGAGCAGTAGGTCGCCAGGGTCGCCAGATCCAAGCACCAAGAGGAGTTGATGAGGAGGCAAACCCCTCCACTCTTCGCTTTGCCTGATTAAGCCGTGCAGTCCGTCCAATGAATTGAGAAGCCTTCAGGTTGTATGGCACAGTCATGTGAGGCGGGGGTGAGCCATGTCTCTGTGAAACAGGGCACCTAGCTCTGCTCATGCTCTTTGATACGATCCATCAGTGTTTGGGACTTACAACCTATATACCTGCCATCACACCAAAACTGAAATTCATTTTCCACATTAGCTATTCCACAGAAACATCTTTCTGGCTTGATAGCCGCCCCTGCTAGCCCCCTTGTACAGCGCAGAATGGGGTCCCAGAATGGGCGCCGACCGCGGAGTGAAACAATCCTGTTTTGACACCGGCACCGACACTCTGCTGTCGGTGTGGAGAATCGCGCCCCAGATCTTTATAGTCTGAAATAACAGCTAGAAGGAAACAGTCATGTTTATATTAAATAGACCTTGGAAAATATGTAAGATGAAATACGTAGTACATATGTTCTTGCCCTTGGCTAAAAACAACTCGAGTACACATTTTGTTATCTTTCGGAGGACAATGTGTTATCATAATAAGGCCGAGACCAAAATATTAAGCAGTATTTCGTTTATGTTACCTGACCTACTTATTTTTATTCAAAAGCAGTGTTAAACTATATAGTCAAGCATTTCCCAGCATGCTTCTGAGCTGGCAACTCATTAATTTCCCTTCCACAATTCCCTCCTTGTTGATCTTTTGATCAACACCTTTTCGTAAATTATCGTGTCCTCCGTAGAGAAGGGTGGGTCATAATGTAAGGGGAACGGATGTATGACAGTTCCCTGCGTGTTATGAGCCTGGTAGTAAGGAGGCAAGGTGGCTAGGGTTGTTCCTGTGTTAGTACAATAAAAATATCTTATGCAACATTAAAACAGTAACCATACGACAATCAAGGTTACAATGGTCATTATAATCCAGAACACAATCCTCTGTCCTAATGATCCTACCATCCAAAGCCAAAGTCCCATCCCTCATTTTCATGTAATCTTGTTACCTCTCTACGAATGTGATCCACCAGATTATCAATTTTCTTTGAGTTATCTGGGATGTACGTGTAACAGTCACTTCCAATCAGGGCACAAGTGCCTCCCTTTTCAGCTAACAAGAAATCAAGGGCCATTCTATTCTGCAGGGCAACCGCTCTTATAGCGACCTTCTCAGTTTCTATCTGGTTAACAGCTTCTGCAGTGTTATTAGCTACCTGCTCAAGGATGTCTCGTAGTTCGCATAGTTCATATGCAGTAAACCAAGGTCCACCACACTAAGAAAACAAAAATGGACGGTCAATAGAGAATTAAAGGTGCTATATTTAAATGCGCGCAGTGTACGGAACAAGGTAGATGAGCTTGTGGCCCAGATTGTGACTGACAGGTATGATGTGGTAGGCATCACAGAGGCGTGGTTGCAGGGGGTTCAGGACTGGCATTTAAACATCCAGGGATTCACAACCTATCGAAAAGACAGAGAGGTGGGTAGAGGGGGCAGGGTTGCCTTGTTAATTAGGAATGAAATTAAATCAATAGCACTAAACGACATAGGGTCAGATGATGTGGAGTCTGTGTGGGTAGAGTTGAGGAACCACAAAGGCAAAAAAAAACATGATGGGAGTTATGTACAGGCCTCCTAACAGTGGTCAGGACCAGGGGCACAAAATGCACCACGAAATAGAATGGGCATGTCAGAAAGGCAATGTCACAGTGATCATGGGGGACTTCAATATGCAGGTGAACTGGGTAAATAATGTTGCCAGTGGACCAAAGAAAGGGAATTCATGGAATGTTTACAGGAGGGCTTTTTGGAATAGCTTGTGATGGAGCACACGAGGGAACAGGCTATTCTGGACTTAGTGCTATGTAATGAGCCAGACTTGATTAAAGATCTTAAAGTAAGGGAACACTTAGGAGGCAGTGATCATAATATGGTAGAATTCAGTCTGCAATTTGAAAGAAAGAAGGTTGAATCAGATGTAAAGGTGTGACAGTTAAATAAAGGTAACTACAGGGGCATGAGTAAGGAACTGACGAAAATCGACTGGGAGCAGAGCCTAGTGGGAAAGACAGTAGAACAGCAATAGCAGGAGTTTCTGGGAGTAATTGAGGACACAGTACATAGGTTCATCCCAAAGAAAAGAAAGGTTATCAGAGGGGGGATTAGGCAGCCATGGCTGACAAAGGACGTCAGGGAATGCATCAAAGCAAAAGAGAAAGCCTATAATGTGGCAAAGAGCAGTGGGAAGTCAGAAGATTGGGAAGGCTACAAAAACAAACAGAGGATAACAAAGAGAGAAATAAGGAAAGAGAGGATCAAATATGCAGGTAGGCTAGCCAGTAACATTAGGAATGATAGTAAAAGTTTATTTAAATACATTAAAAACAAACGGGAGGCAAAAGTAGACATTGTGCCGCTCCAAAATGACGCTGGTAATCTAGTGATGGGAGACAAGGAAATAGCTGAGAAACTAAATAAGTACTTTGTGTCAGTCTTCACAGTAGAAGACATGAGTAATATCCCAACAATTCAGGAGAGTCAGGGGGAAGAGTTGAATATGGTAGCCATCACAAAGGAGAAAGTGCTAGAGAAACTAAGAGGTCTAAAAATTGATAAATCTCCTTGCCCAGATGGGCTACGTCCCAGAGTTCTAAAGGAGATAGCTGAAGGAATAATGGAGGCGTTTGTTATGATCTTTCAAAAGTCACTGGAGTCAGGGAAAGTCCCAGAGGATTGGAAAATCGCTGTTGTAACCCCCCTGTTCAAGAAGGGAACAAGAAAAAAGATGGCAAATTATAGGCCCATTAGCCTAACCTCGGTTGTTGGCAAGATTCTAGAATCCATCGTTAAGGATGAGATTTCTAAATTCTTGGACGTGCAGGGTCGGATTAGGATAAGTCAGCATGGATTTAGTAAAGGGAGGTCGTGCCTGACAAACCTGTTAGAGTTCTTTGAAGAGATAACAAATAGGTTAGACCAAGGAGAGCCAATGGATGTTATCTATCTTGACATCCAAAAGGCCTTTGATAAGGTGCCTCACGGGAGACTGCTGAGTAAAATAAGGGCCCATGGTATTAGAGGCAAGGTACTAACATGGATTGACGATTGGCTGTCAGGCAGAAGGCAGAGAGTTGGGATAAAAGGTTCTTTTTCGGAATGGCAACCAGTGACGAGTGGTGTCCCGCAGGGTTCAGTGTTGGGGCCACAGCTGTTCTCTTTATATATTAACGATCTAGATGACGGGACTGGGGGCATTCTGGCTAAGTTTGCCGATGATACAAAGATAGGTGGAGGGACAGGTAGTATTGAGCAGGTGGGGAGGCTGCAGAAAGATTTAGACAGTTCAGGTGAGTGGTCCAAGAAATGGCTGATGAAATTCAACGTGGGCAAGTGCGAGGTCTTGCACTTTGGAAAAAATAATAGAGGCAAGTACTATTTTCTAAACGGTGAAAAAATTCATAATGCTGAAGTGCAAAGGGACTTGGGAGTCCTCGTCCAGGAGTCAAGGTAAACTTGCAGGTTGAGTCCATAATTAAGAAAGCAAATGCAATGTTGTAATTTATCTCAAGAGACTTGGAATATAAAAGCAGGGATGTACTTCTGAAGCTTTATAAAGCACTAGTTAGGCCTCATTTAGAATACTGTGAGCAATTTTGGGCCCCACACTTCAGGAAGGACATATTGGCACTGGAGCGGGTCCAGCGGAGATTCACACGGATGATCCCAGGAATGGTAGGCCTAACATACTATGAACGTCTGAGGATCCTGGGATTATATTCATTGGACTTCAGAAGGTTGAGGGGAGACCTAATAGAAACTTACAAGATAATGAATGGCTTAGATAGGGTGGACGTAGGGAAGTTGTTTCCAATAGCAGGGGAGACTAGGACCCGGGGGCACAGCCTTAGAATAAAAGGGAGTCACTTTAGAACAGAGATGAGGAGAAATTTCTTCAGCCAGAGAGTGGTGGGCCTGTGGAATTCATTGCCACAGAGGGCGGTGGAGGCCGGGACGTTGAGTGTCTTGAAGACAGAAGTTGATAAATTCTTGATTTTTCGAGGAATTAAGGGCTGTGGAGAGAGAGCGGGTAAATGGATTTGAAATCAGCCATAATTGAATGGTGGAGCGGATTCGGTGGGCCGAATGGCCTTATTTCCGCTCCTATGTCTTATGGTCTTATTAGTGGCTATTCCTAATGGTGGTCTCATTATTCCCAGCATTTGTACCCATGTCACAATACTTTGTGTCGTCCTGTGATGGGGATGGTCCTGCGTGATGCACATAAGGGACTACGTATCCCAAATAGCAGGAGCCTTCCCAATTTTCTGGTAACCAGAAACCTTATGGCCACAGATAAAATACGTGCTGTAATCTGCAGTCACGTTTCCTTTACTATCAGTCATCATTAGTCTAATCGGATACCCTTCCCAGGAGCCTCCACTAGTTTGATTTTCAACTCCTGACCAATCAAAGATGAATAGTCCTTTTGCTGTAAGCTGGAACATAGGGGGTTGCCAATTCAAGGTCTGATCACACTGACTCGTGCCTACTGAGTGGGTCCCATATGTTTTATGATTCTTAAAGCATTTACTTCCTTTTGGGACTCCAGTACAATCAGGGCTGTTGACTTGTTACATTAAACCTAGGCCCCCACCATTCCTCAAACCTATTCATATCGTATCCAGCTAATCTACAATCAAACATATTCTGTGTATCTTCTCCACGTCCTGTACTATTTTGTCTTAGAGCCCATTCTGCTACCTCTTTACTGGTCGCGCCATCATTCTCTTCTGGTCAGCGTTTCGCTAGTACTCTCAAAGTTCCGTATGATGTAGTTTACACGAGTTGCGTGGATCCCATTTGGTTTTCTTTTACTTTAACGGCTGTTCGGGTTGTTAGCTGCACTTGGTAGGGTCCATTCCACCTCGGAGAAAAAGAATCTTTGTTTAGTGCTTTCACATACACTTGATCTCCACGTTTAAAGGGTGTGTATTTCCCTCTTTTGGATGCATCTGAGCCTGTCGCACCTTTTCATGTATTTTTTTTTTCCAGTGGTTTCACACATGGCCTGGGCATATTTTAGTGATGCCTCATCTGCCCATATTAAGGCTACTTCTGCTGGAGTCATTGGGGGTTTAGTTCCAGTTGTCATGGGACGTTCTATTAATATCTCATACGGGGTTAAACCCTTATTACTGATTTCTCAGGGCATACATTACTATGGGTATGGCATCTGGCCATAGCAGCCCATTTTGTTGACACACTTTTGTAACTGCAGTTTTAATTATTCCATCCAATTCAACCATTCCTAGCATCACCTCTTTTGGTTGGAAAAGACTCTACCCACCGTGAAAACATGTCCACGATCACCAATTATTCCTTTGACAAATCATCCATGTGCGAGCTACTTTTTCAATTGTTACCGTAATACCTCGAGCATACCATTGTTGACATATGGCATGTGTCATTCCTCCTTTGTCCACATGAGCCTGCCCATGGGCAAGGCGATATAGTGGCAAAAACAGACTTCTGGGGCATGCTGCATGGGTATTTGGATGGATCCAGATTTGATGATTGTCTTGATAGCAACCCACTTTTAGCTAAGAGCGATGCTCCTGTAGCGAGGCTTGCTCCTGTGCCTGCTTTAACTTTGGTTCTGTTATGGTGGACGGAAGTTCAACTGCAGCAGCTTGTAGTTGTGGCTGCTCTTTGAGAGCCACTTCCTTCACTATTTTATCTGCAAATCTATTACCACTGGAGACTTCATCGTCTGCAGCAGTATGCGCTTCAAACTTTAAAACGGCTATCTTGCTGGGCAGCTGAACAGCACCTCGTAAATTTATAACCAATTTAGCATGTTTAATAGGTTGGTCGGAGGAAGTCATGAATCCCCTGTTTTTCCATAATTGGCCCAAATCATGTAGTACCCCAAAGCGGATCATGAATCAGTATAAATATTGACTGTTTTATTTTTAGCTAGAATACATGCTTTAGTAAGGGCAAACTATTCGGCCGCTTGAGCAGACGTTCCCGAAGGCAGAGCAAAAGCTTCCACTACCTTGAATGGAGTTACTATTGCATAACCGGCCAAGAGGGTCATATCATTTGGTCGGTTTGCTGACCCATCAGTGAAAAAGATGATGTCTGGATTGTCTAGTAGGTGACTCAATAAATCAGGTCGAGGGGTTATGGTGGCTTCAACCAATTGTAAACAGCCATGATCATACATATGTTCTGCTTCTGAGGGCGCAGGCAAGACTGTAGCAGGGTGACAGCTGGCGCTCGCTTGTAGGTAAAGTTGGTTTTAGAGAGGATTACTTCGTAACCAGTGCGTTAATGTTTCCTGCAGAACCTAGAGGGGCAGAGAACTTGGAATGATGCCATTTACGTCTTTTCACGTAATCTAAAAACTTATTCATGTTCAATTACTTTTATTCGGAAAGACATTTTCTTTCTTTTAAACTGATTTTAATTTCCAATGTTTCAGTGCATTAGAGAAATCTCAACACAAATCACTTAAGTTATAATCTCGGTCTCACAATGACAGACGATAAAAAAATACAGCCCACTTAGCACTTCATCCTTTGACTAAAATTAATTGGTTAAACAAAACACTACAGATTCTCACAGCTCACAAATATCACAGTTAACCGTTAACCTTATCTCACGGCGACAGACAAATCTGAATTCCCTTTCCGACTGGAACCCATCGGTTACGCTTTTACCTTCATCTTCTATTTCTTTTACTCCCCTGTTTTTTTGTTTTGAGAGGGGGGTCAGCTTTATTAGATTCCTATGGGGGACATAAAGGTTTTCCTACCTCATTCCGTTGCTTTATGATTGTTTCTTTTCATTTTCTTACTCATTTTGACTCCCTTATCTGTCTTCTTTCAGGAGTTCACCTTCTTTCTCGCTCCGGATATCTTTACCGAGGCTTCGGGACCACCTGTGAGGGGGCATCGAGTTTAATGCTCATCGTTCCTTCTGAAAAATACTTTAGAGGATATACATATAACAACAAGGACCGCGGGAAATTATTAACAAATACTACAAGGAGCGCTCACTTGTATCAGTCCTTTTGCTGTTGATTGTTCAGTTTTTTTTAGTCTCTAAGGCACCTTTGTTCTTCTCATGCAGCTATAGTTAATTTATTAATTAGGATAACTCTCATTAGCATGAGTCACTGGCCAGTAATTAAGGCTGCCAAGCGGCGGACCCCCCTTTCAGCTGGGGTCACGCTATGGCTTTCTCCCTTTCAGCTGAGAGAGTCCTGTTTCGAGATTCATTTCAGGGTTCACTTCCCTTTAAATTTGGGAAACTGCACGACTACGTCAATTTGTTGAAGAAATTATACGTCAGCACTTTGAGTTTTCACCAAAGGTCCTTTAATTAAACACGAAGTTCGTGGGGAGTTGAAGGGACTACAGTAATTCCAAATGTTCCCACTTTACAGAGGTAAAGGCAGGCAATTTATATGATACAGTAAGCAATATCTGGGACAGAAAGCATTCTTTAGATTAGCAAGTGACAGAAAACCGAGCAGGCCGGAGTTAGATTTTAATAACAGGTCTTGGGTTCCTTGCCTAAGAAAAATAATAATTGTATGCTGTCACCTGAGGAAGGAGCAGCGCTCCGAAAGCTAGTGACATCGAAACAAACCTGTTGGACTTTAACCTGGTGTTGTAAGACTTCGTACTGTGCTCACCCCAGTCCAACGCCGGCACCTCCACATCAAGCAAACTAATGTGCAGCTGAACGCTTGTTTACATTGTATGACCTTCTGACTATTTCATACAGAACTTCTTGACTGAAATAAGGCTAAATATCCATCATGCTTTGCCAAGTGCCTATTTCCATGAAATATAGTCAAGCAGCTGGTTAAAATGAATGCAGGGTATTAACGTAACTAATCTGCCAACTAAAGTCCCTTCTACAATACCTAAAGGCATACGATTGAAACAAAATCTTCCAAAGGGCGTGTTAAATGTGCAGAGTTGTCTGCTCGAGTCGTCAAGTTGCATTTGACAAAATCCCTGTGATGCGTCTAACTTTTTAAAGATGCGTGCATTCGCCATCTCATTCGCCATCTCAGTTGTGACCTCCTCGTGCTTTGGTATGGGATAGCGTTCACTTCTTTTGTTCTTATTGAGGTCCTTGTAATCAATGCAGATGCGTAGATCACCGGACAGTTTTTAAACGCAAACCAGTGAACTGACCCGGTCAGTCGGTTTAGTGACTCATGAGATTATCCTTTGGTTCTGAAGTCGGTCTAGTTCTTGCTTCAATCTTTCTCACAAAGGAGTAGGAATTCTCCTAGGCGGATGTCCCACTGGCTTGGCATCCTTCCTTAATAGGATTTTATATTGGAATGGTAGTGTACCCATGCCTCTGAAAACATCAAGATATTGATTCAAAATGCATTGGATATCATCATCCAATAGTGGTGTAGATGCGGTCGCTAAATAAATATGCTGCACGAGACACGCAATTCTTTAAATGCTTGTGCACCTAGAAATGAAAATTTGTCACTCTTGACAATCTCAAATCTTAAGATCTTTTCCATTTGTTTATTGGAGATTTTTAAATGGCATGACCCTATTGAAGAAATCAAGTTGCCGTTATAGTCTTTCAGTCTGCAGGCTGCTGGAAGTATCTCAGGTCCATCTTGAAGCTTGTTGAGATCCAGCCTTGAGAGCAGGTTAACTGAAGCGCCAGTGTCCAATTTAAACAGAATTGGGCAGTTGTTAACTTGTACGACTGTGTTCCATTCATTATTAAAATTTACTTAATTAATTTGTTTAGGATCGTTTGTTGTTTCATTGGATTCTTCACACATCTCCATTATGCCAACAAAGAACATGTTTTCCAGTGAGTAATTGTCAGTATCGGATGATAAATTCTCTTCTTTTTCTTGTGATTTGATACTGGGGACATTAATCTGCCTGTAGTTTTGTTTAGCAGGTTCAAATGCGAGCGAAGAACTGCACTGTGCAGCAAAATGATTTAATTTGCCACATTTAGAGCATTGTTTACCATGTGCTGGACATTTCTTCTTTAAGTGGGAGGTTCCACATTAAGAACACGTCATGACGTTGACGTCATGACGCACAACACATCTTCGGGCATGCGCAGATCGGCTTTCGTCCGTCTCGCAATTTTTCACAAATGCGCATGTGCAGGGCTTTAGTGCACGTGTGCAAGGTGGTTGCCATCTGAAACATGCTTCTTCATCTTTTGCGACACCATTTTTACACACTAAACCTTGTGGTGGATTTTCGCGTCTTTTTCACGGATATAATACTCTTGGTACTGATTCTTACTTTGCTGATGTGCTCGGCATTTTTCAATCGCTATTTCTGACGTTAAATCTTGTTGTCTCAAAAGTCTTTCTCTGAGGGGCTCATCATTTATCCCAAATGCAACCTGGTCACGAATTAAAGAATCATGCAGTGCTGCAAAGTTACAGGATTGAGCTAGAAGTTTTAAGTCTGTCACAAAGTTCGTAAACGATTCCCCTGTTTTTGCAATCTCTTATGTAAAATGAAGTGTTCAAATGTCACCTTTGTTTGGATCTTGCAGTGATCGTCGAATTTACTTTTAATAACATCAAATTTAGCTTTGTCCTGACCAGCAGAGTACTGAAAGGAGTTGTCTTTTTCAATTGCACGCTGTCCTGCCATTGTTAAGAGCAATGCAATTTTACAAGCATCAGTTGCATTAGTTAAGTCTGCAGCTTCCACATATATTTGAAATTGCTGATTAAACAGTTCCAATTTGCATTCAAATTACCGATCATCCTTTGGTGATGTGGAGCTTGTGCGTGGTCCATCGAGGCGTATGTCTTCGAAGGATTCATTTGTTGCGATGCTTCTCCAGTTGAACAGCTGCTACGGTTTTCTTTTTCTGATCTAATTATATCACTCTAGCTAGTTTACTGAAGCCAAAACCTGGTACCATGTTATATTATGTGATCGTAATACGTCGTTACTCTTTGCTTTACTTCCAAAATGGTCTGATGGTTAGATTTAAATGAAACTACCAATCTCCAATTTAAAGCAAATTACGTTGAATGAATAATGAATATAAATACTAATGAGTTTGTTCACTCTACAGAACAAAAACTGATGATAAAGTAAATCAAAAGAAATATTAACTATGTTTAACTACACGTGCCAACTAAGCTATATCTCTCTATATCTCAGCTATATCTCTGCTGTCTAGACACTCCTGGTTCAAAGAGAGGGAGGATCTTCCAGGTTCAGTTTATATACCTGAATCTAGTGCTACCATCTAGTGGCATCATCTAACACTATGATGCAGTTGTTAACCCTTCATACACCATCAGATATACAGATCACTACAGGTCCCTCACGGGCTGCTGGGTCCTCAGGGTGTGCTGCGAGTTCCGGCACATGAGCCGCTGCCTTGAGCATTTGCAGACGCTGCTGCTACCGCTGTCTCCGGTCTGGCTGCCCAGCCTAGCAGCAGCACCACTCGCGCCTGTTCTGTGGGGTCCAAAATACTGTCCATAGTGTTGAATATCTGTAAGGCATTGGGCTAGGCTGTTAGACAGAGAAACAGCAGTGGCTGCCACCCCAGGACTCTCCATTCCCCCATTGATTCCTCCTCCCCCACACCCGGAATGCCCTGCCCACACACTCCAGGCTGCAGCGGGCTGCCCTCAATGGACCCTAGACCCTGAATCTCAGACACCCGCTCATAACTTCACCTGAACTGGGAGCTGGTCCCCTACCCGTTGCACTCACCCACCCCCCGGCTGCGATCATGATCCAGAGCTGTGTACCATCCCCTGGGTGTATGGATGTTGGCTGCTGCATGTGTGGTCTTGTCTCCTGCACTGTTTAGACATCATGGTCTGATCAGAATGCTGGGCAATGACTCCCACATGCTACATGTTGCGCACACCCATGGAATCCACTTGGATTGTGCAAAATGCTCACTTAACCACGTTTGCTAATTCCCTATAAGCAATAGCCTTCACCCGCACTGCCAGATGCCTCGGCAGATGGTGGGGGTTATGAGTGGTCTGGGGGCAGACAGTCAGGGACAAGGGTTTCCCCCGGAATGGGTACACAGGATCCAGGGGTTGACATAGTGGTGCCGCACGCAGTTGCCCCCTAGTGCCTCCTTCCCAACCTCCCATCATGGCCCACCCTTGCGAAGGCAGCCCCAACCCCCACAGCCGAGCGACCCCCACCCCACCACCATGCAATGGGGAAGCAGCAAAGATGGCTACTCACCTTCTCGGCTCCCCGCAGCAACTCTTCGGCCAGGTTCATGTTTTTCAAAATGAGTACTAATCGGTGCCAACGTGACCACTTGCTGGGGAGGCCGATGAATCAGGTGAGGACACTGGATATGGGGTCCCCCTCGTTAATTGTGGAAATACGGCTCAAGTGGTGATAATTGGCTTTTTGCCATGCTACGGCGAGATCCCAATTTTGTCTAAAGGAGTACCGCAAACTGTTCGGTGCCTGGAACGATTCTCATTTTCAGCCTTCCCGTTATTCACCAACCTTGTTTTACTCAAGCGAGAGTGGAGCGAGGTCGGAGAATCGGACCCATCATTACCTTCTTTCCCTCTGTCCCTCACTTTCCCTGTTCTCCCATATCCTGCTGGTCTCCATTTCCCTCAATTAAATTCTCTTCAGTTCCACTCCTATTGGAACATGAAATCCAATTTAACAGTGTAATTGAGGTGGGAATTTTCTCCTCTCAGGAATTCCTGCCCCCATACTCTCCTCTCTTCTCCATTGCCTTGCTGCCTTCTCTCCCACCTTCAGATAATGGAACAACTCATTCATCCAGTTCACATCCCATGATTTGAAAACACTTGGGCGGGATTCTCTGTCGCCGACGTCGAAATCGAGATCGGCGATCGGGCGGAGAATGGATTCTGACGCAGGAATCAGGGCCGGCACAGGTTTGACACTGATCTGCCATGCTCCGCCCCCTCCAATCTGGTATCATACTGACACGCGCCGCGCACCAGCTCAACGGCGTTGGCGCGTCATCGGCCGGCTACGCCCCCCGATGGGCCGAGTTCTCGACGGCACGGTCCCAACCGTGCGGGAATCTGGCGTGCCAGCAGCGGACTATGTCCAGCGCTGCCACACTCAGCCGGGATCATTGCCGCAGGCAGGGTGGGCTTCTGCTAGGGCTGGGTGGACTGGTGGGGGGTTTCCAGGGGGTGGGCTGTGGGATCACGGTTGGCGGGCTGGGTCGCGCACAACCTGCTCATTGTTGTATGCCATGACCGGTTTAGGTTGCCAGCCGTGCTTATGCATGGCCCGGGACCCTGTCATTCTCTGTGCGTTTTTTGGCACGTGGAAGTTGCATTCGGCGCGAAAGTCCACATATGCTCCGCTGGCGTCAGCACTTGGTCTCCCAAATGGAGAATCCAGCCCTTTATCTTTCCATGATACTGTGAGACCTTTCTCTGCCTTTGACTTGAATTACAATACACAGTACCCTGTTTAAATTCCAGTTCCTGTTGTCCCTTTGACTTTAATCTTCCTGGAATCTTTCTCTTCAATCCCTGTTTCATAATCTTCATGGACCCAAGGGTATATTCCAATTGTTCAATCTGTGAAAGTCATGGAATATCAGCTCCCACACTAGTGAGGAGGAACTCGGGTAGACTGCAACATTCAAACTCGACACAGGTGCGAGGGCCAACCTCATCAATTTATCAGATTTAAAGGAGCTGAGAATTAAACTGCAGGGAGTAAACAAAACAATATTGTTAAGAGACTACAACGGAAATGAAATTGCGATGTTCGCAGCATGTGAACTCGATATCAATTTGAAAAACAGAATTCACACGTTGAAATTTTCCATTGTAGCAGCGGAACATGAATCTCTGCTAGAAGTAGAATCATGTGAGGAACTTCAGCTAGTTAAATGTGTTTACAGTGCAGACAACGCTGCAACCAGATAACATGCATCGGTAGATTCTATCCTGAAGGAATTTCCTGAGATATTTCAAGGCTTTGGCACTTAATCTTACACGTACAAAATCCAACGCGAAGCCAGTGATTCACGCACTGAGACATGTATCAGCTCCATTGAGAGACAAATTAAAGGCTGAGATAGAGAGGATGGCAGCTTTAGGCATAATTAAACACATAGAAGAATCTACAGACTGGGTAAACTATGGTTTGTGTCAAGAAGCGCAATGGAGGCCTACAAATCTGTACGGGCCCTAAAGATCTGCACCTCAACATTAAAAGAGAGCATTATCCGACACCGAAAAGGGAAGAAATAACATGTGAGATGGTAGGAGCAACATGTTTCAGTAAGTTAGACGCGTCACAAGGCTTCTGGCAACTTAAATTAGATAAAGAAAGCATGAAGTTATGTATGTTCCAACACATCCTTTGGAAGATATTGCTTCTTAAGGATGCCATTTGGCATAATTTCTGCTTCAGAAACTTTTCATCATGCCATGGAGCACATAGTGGAAAGGATTCCAGGAGTCCGAGTTTATGTGGATGCCATAATCATATGGGGTCAACACAGGAAGAACCTGACAAAGGCTTCTCAGAGTCCTGAAGAGCATTAAAAAGAATGGCTTGAAGTTGAACAGTATGAAATGTCAAATCGGTATGGACAGCGTCACTTTCCTGGGAGACAAGCTCTCCGCACAAGGCGTTCAACCTGATCAAGATAAAATAAAGGTATATTACGAATGTTAGGGATGGTAAATTTTGTTGGGAAATTCATTCCCAATCTTGCAGCTAAAACTGCACACCTCACAGAAACTATCATGAAAGACGCAATATTTCAATGGTCTACTAGCCATGAACAGGAATGGCAAGCATTGCAAGTATCATTGACAACAGCGCCAATCCTGACGTTTATCGACACAGCGAAAAATACGAAAATTTTGACGAACAAATCAAAGGATGGCTTGGGAGCTGTCCTACTGCAGTTGGATGAGGACGTGCAGGTCTATGTGAACCTCGTCACTGAGTCTCTGCCAGTATCTGACAACAAATCAAAATCAGAAACCACCAAAGACACAGTCTTGCAAAAGATGAGAACATATCTCCATGAGGGATGGCCTAACGGTTCCTGCTCCAGTTTTTATAATGTAAGAGCAGAGTTAAGTGATGCAAATGGATTTTTGCTGCGAAAACAAAGAATTGTGATTCCACAATCATGAAGGTCAATGATCCTAACAAAACTCCATGAAGGGCACTTGGGATTAGTAAAGTGCAAGCGTAGAGCCAGGGATGCCGTTTACTGGCCAGGGATAAACCACGACATTGCTATGACGGTAGATAACTGCAAAACCTGTCAAAACTTAAACGCAAACAAAGCAAAGAGCCGATGGGTGAGATTGTCACAACTCTGTGGCAGAAGGTCGGCATGGATCTCTTTTACTTGAATGGAAAGGAATACCTTCTGGTCATTAACTACCTTGCAATTATCCAGAAGGAGCACAGCTGGTGAATTCCACGGCCAGATGTGTCATGAAGAATGTTAAATGGAGTTTTGCGCACCAAGGGATAGCGAATATAGTAATGAGAGACAATGGTCCCTGTTCGGCATTTATGAGTGGACAGAATTTGCATGACAGTATAACTTCAAACACGTCACCTTGAGTCCTCTGTACCCTCAGTCGAATGGGAAGGATAAGAAGGGCGTTCATACCATTAACCAGCTCCTGAAAAAAGCCTTAGATAGCCGAGATGACACTTATCTCACGCTCCTAAGATATCGTTCTGTACTATTAATCAATGGGCTTTTTCCAGCTCAGTTGCTGATGAACAGGCAACTGACAACGACCTTGCCCTGTATTCCTCAAGAACCAGTCAACCATAGAGAGGCAACTGATCTCACAAAAAAGGAGGCAAAAGGGATTTTACGATAGATCAGTGAGAAGACTCCACCCATTGCAGCCAGATGACACAGTCAGATTGGAAGATTCCAAAGGGAATGGATGGTCTAAGTATACGAAGGTACAGCGACAAGCAGGTCCAAACTCGTATCTCATCATCATGAATGAAGGTGTTGTCTTTAGGAGAAACAGAAGAGCTCTGCTGAAGGTTCAGCAACCTTTTGTGATACAACCGCAAGAAGAAGTGGTTAGTAGTCCCAAGAAAGCTGCAGAAGATACAGTCCAGCATACAGAGACACAGCAACAAGACACAGACACAACAATACAAGAAGAACAACAAGCAGCATCCACAACTACAAAGGAACATGAAGTAACTTCACAAGTTCAGCAGCCACTCAGAAGATAAACAAAAGATAAACAATGCTACAACCTAAACCTGAGAGACTGAATTTGTGACAGACTGTATATAATGGGGCAGCACGGTAGCATTGTGGATAGCACAATTGCTTCACAGCTCCAGGGTCCCAGGTTCGATTCCGGCTTGGGTCACTGTCTGTGCGGAGTCTGCACATCCTCCCCGTGTGTGCGTGGGTTTCCTCCGGGTGCTCCGGTTTCCTCCCACAGTCCAAAGATGTGAAGGTTAGGTGGATTGGCCATGATAAATTGCCCTCAGTGTTGGGTGGGGTTACTGGGTTATGGGGATAGGGTGCTCTTTCCAAGAGCCGGTGCAGACTCGATGGGCTGAATGGCCTCCTTCTGCACTGTAAATTCTATGATAATCTATGATAATTTAAAGATGTAAATATTTATGCATATCCTATTAAATTGTAAAAATTATCTAATGAATGTAAATAACTACATTTCCAATGGTGGTGATATGCATAAGCAATCCTGTGTATAATATTGTACCTGCCCTCCGACCACCAGGTGGTAGTGTAAATCGTGTTGGTGGATCGACGCATTTTGCAGTAGCTCTAGAATAATTAGTTAGTGTGACTAGTTTGTTTTATATTTATTCTAGTTATCTTTACCACGCAGTTGTTTCATAATAAATTATTTTAACTAGTCAAGAACTAGATGTTCTGTAGTGCATCATTCATTTCAGCCAGTCTAAAGAACATGACAATCCCGACACCAAGTCAGGCACAACAAGGCCGCTGAATCATACTCCTAAACTCAGACGTGCTTTCGAACATAAAGGAAGCCCCAGTTGCTGAGCAACAGCTCATTCCATTTCTAATCTCTTTTTGCTTTTTAGGTCATAAACTCTCCAACACAATTTGAAATTAGATCAAAACACCCATACATGCAAACACCTTTCCTCAACATGAATCTAAGTAAAGTTTTAACATATTCTTACACAGAAACACTAAAGTGAACTCATTGAAATCTATACCTTATTTCTAAAACTCAACAATACAAACATAGATTATATGAAATTACAGATGCAATTCTCCTGATTTTATTCTAAGTGTTGCTACCAGTGGGAAAACTAAAATGTTTCCCATTTCCGCTGGGAGCACTGAATAAGCCCACATCATCCTATGGAAATGAGCCAGCTTTCCACACATATCACTCATGCTGAATTTCCAACTCCCAGGCACGTGATTCACTGGAGTTGGGGATCAGCTGTTAGCCCTTGACAAGCGAGTGCAGCATTTAAATGCCCCCTGCAGCACTGAGCCTCATTTCAGCCAAGAAGAAGCTTGGACGAAGATCGGCACCATGCTTCCTTGATCAGATATTGGGAAGATGTTGGATGCAGTGGGGGAGAGGAGGGCCAACCTACTCCCCAGGGTTGGCAGAAGACTTCCATCCCATGTGATGCATGAAGCCTGGGATGAGGTGGCAGAGGATGTAAGTGCTGGCAGCATCGCGAGGAAGACCGGCCTCCAATGCCGCAAGAAGATAAATGACCTCTTTCGAGTTCCCAGAGTGAGTGCCCACCTGTCAGCCCCGGCATCACTGCCACCCCTAAACTCTGACACTCTACCTTAACCCCTCAACACCCAATGCACCAGCATCTCCCTCAGATTCTGGCAGTCACCAGCTCATCTGAATCCTCCCCTCCTGACAGCACTGCATCTCCTGGGCAGTGGGCATAATAAGGTGACACAGGAGTGGTCAACCTCCACATGAAAGGTCCTGAGGGCACTGTGGTGTTGGGTGTTCTAACACACAGAAGAGCCAACACAGTTGCATATGGTACAACACTTGTTTATTTAAACTCACTATTTACAACTTGGTCTTTGCACTCTGCACGTGGGGGGCTCCCTGCTTGTGGTGTTTCAACAGCTCTTTCATGCTTCCTTCTCCCCAGACCTACTGACCTCCAGGTGTCGTGCTCGTGCTTTTTATGTGGTTGGTGTTCTTGTCTGTGATTGGTTGTGGTGTTGTGTACTCTGATTTGCCTGTTAGTGTGTCCATCATGATGTGTGTGTTTGAATATCATGACATCCCCCCTTTTTACAAAGATATGTGCCTACGTGGTAATAAATATGATCGTGACGTGAGTGCATCTAAGAGTGTGTGTGTGTCGTGTGCAGCATGTGTCTATGACGGAACTATGTACATGGGGCGACGTCGAGTGCGTCACATGAATCCAGTTGTACCATAACATAACAGAAATGCGAACGAGAGAAGAAGAAAAAAAATTTTGAACAGTTGTCCAGTCAGACGACATCTGGAACGATAAACAACAACAGGTTATCATGTAAAATTGTCCAACTTATTAAACATATGAACTGTATTATAAGTCCATTCTAATGGGTTTGCGACGAATTCGGGTTGACCGCCTTAAGGGTGGATCAAGAACCACCGGCTGCTGTGCAGGCATGGCCATGGGTGGCGATGGAAAGGGCGTGATGTGCGGCAGCTCCACAAAGTCATCCTCGGAAGCCTGTTGAGGATCTGGCGTGTTGTGTGGCTGTGAACGTGGAAGTCGGCGAAGGGCGCGCCGATTGCGGCGACGCACGGAACCATCCGGCATGCGAACCAGGAACGAGCGGGGAGCCACTTGTCGGAGGACTTCGGCCGGTGCTGACCAGCCACCATACGGTTGATGGACGCGTACTTTGTCTCCGGAGGACAGGGGGGGCAGGTCCGTCGCTCGTGTGTCGTACCGACCTTTCTGGCGATCACGCTGCAGTTGCATGTCCCGAAGAACCGCCTCATGGTCTGTTGTCGGTGCCAGGACGGAAGGTACCGTCGTCCTGAGGGAGCGACCCATTAGTAGCTGCGCTGGCGAGAGGCCCGTGGATAACGGGGCCGATCGATAGGCCAGCAAGGCAAGGTTAAAGTCCGATCCGGCATCAGCCGCCTTGCACAGGAGCCGCTTTGCGATGTGGACACCCTTTTCAGCCTTCCCGTTCGATTGTGGATGCAGAGGGCTGGATGTCACATGAGTGAAACCATATGCTGCGGCAAAGGACGACCATTCACGGCTGGCAAAACAAGGTCCATTGTCTGACATGACAGTCCTTGGAATGCCATGGCGAGCAAACGTTTCCTTGCAGGCCCCAATGACTGCGGACGACGTCAGATCATGGAGAGGCATGACTTCCGGGTAGTTTGAGAAGTAGTCTATAATAACAATGTAATCTCTGCCGAGCGCGTGAAATAGGTCAACACCCACCTTCGCCCAGGGGGACGTCACCATCTCGTGTGGTAGAAGTGTTTCCGGAGGTTGCGCCGGCTGAAACCTCTGACAGGTTGTGCAGTTGAGCACCATGTTGGCTATGTCTTCATTAATACCCGGCCAATATACCGCCGCCCGGGCCCTTCGTCTGCATTTTTCGACACCCAAGTGGCCTTCGTGTAGTTGACGAAGAATCATCTGGCGCACACTGTGTGGAATGACGATCCTATGCGATTTCATAAGGACCCCGTCTATATTGGTGAGATCATCTCGCACATTGTAAAACTGGGGGCACTGCCCTTTTAGCCACCCTTCCGTCATGTGGCGCATCACTCGCTGCAGCAGAGGGTCAGTCGCCGTCTCTGCGCGTATGTGGGCCAGACAAGGATCATCAGCTGGCATATTTGCTGCTGTCAGAGTCACGTGTGCCTCAATTTGACGCACGAACCCCTCCGCATCTGGTGGTGTGCTCACTGCTCGGGAAAGAGTGTCCGCCACTATGAGTTCCTTCCCCGGAGTGTAGATCAGTTCAAAATCGTACCTCCTGAGTTTGAGTAAGATGCGCTGGAGGCGAGGAGTCATGTCGTTCAGGTCTTTGTTAATGATGTTGACCAGGGGGCGGTGGTCAGTTTCGACCGTGAATCGTGGCAGGCCATACACATAGTCGTGGAACTTGTCCAGTCCAGTTAACAAGCCCAGGCATTCTTTTTCGATTTGCGCGTAGCGCTGTTCGGTAGGGGTCATGGCTCGTGAGGCATACGCAACCGGGGCCCATGATGACGTGCTGTCTTTTTGCAGGAGTACCGCTCCAATACCAGATTGGCTGGCGTCTGTTGAGATCTTTGTAGGGCGAGTCGCGTCAAAGAAGGCCAGCACTGGTGCCGTGACCAGTTTGTGCTTGAGCTCCTCCCATTCCTGCTGATGCGACTGGTGCCAGTTGAATTCCGTCGATTTTTTTACGAGATGGCGCATGTTTGTTGTATGAGAAGCCAGGTTGGGAATGAACTTCCCAAGGAAGTTGACCATGCCCAGGAATCTTAAGACAGCCTTCTTGTCAGCCGGTCGTGGCATGGCTGTGATGGCGCTAACCTTGTCTGCATCGGGACGGACCCCGGACCTTGAGATGTGGTCCCCGAGGAATTTCAGCTCCGTCTGGCCGAAAGCACACTTCGCACGGTTGAGACGCAGGCCATTTTGCCGTATGCGGGTGAAGACACGTCGAAGACGATGCATGTGTTCCTGCGGAGTGGTGGACCAAATGATGATATCGTCCACATATACACGTACCCCTTCGATGCCTTCCATCATCTGCTCCATAATGCGGTGGAATACTTCAGATGCCGAAATGATGCCGAATGGCATCCGGTTGTAGCAGAATCTGCCAAAAGGGGTGTTGAATGTGCATAGTCTTCGGCTGGCCGGGTCCAGTTGGATCTGCCAGAATCCTTTGGACGCATCCAATTTAGTGAATATGTTGGCTCGCGCCATCTCGCTGGTGAGGTCTTCTCGTTTTGGGATGGGATAGTGTTCCCGCATGATGTTGTTGTTCAGATCTTTTGGATCTATACATATACGGAGCTCGCCAGAGGGCTTCTTTACACAGACCATGGAGCTGACCCATGGCGTGGGCTCCGTGACCTTGGATAGGACCCCTTGGTCCTGAAGAATCTGCAGTTGTGCCTTGAGGCGGTCTTTGAGAGGCGCAGGAACCCTGCGAGGTGCGTGAACGACAGGGATGGCGTCCGGTCTGAGTCGAATCTTGTACGTGTGTGGCAATGTCCCCATGCCTTCAAAAACCTCCTGGTTGTGAGCGAGGAGGGAATGGAGATTCGCGTGGAACTCAGCATCCGGGAAGTCGGATATCTCATCTGGAGAGAGAGACATGATGCGCTGTACCAGGTGAAGGACCTTACACGCTTGTGCGCCCAGTAACGAGTCCTTTGATGAGCCCACAACTTCGAAGGGGAGTGTGGCCGTGTACCTCTTGTGAGTCACCTGTAGCTGGCAAGATCCTACGGACGGGATAACGTTCCCGTTATAGTCAACCATCTTAAGCCGGGATGGTGTGATGAGTGGTTTGACCTTCATGGCCTGGACTGCAGAGTAAGCAATCAGGTTGGCGGATGCGCCGGTGTCCAGACGGAAGGCGACGCACGATCGGTTGACCGTCAGGGTGGCACACCACTCATCGTCTGGATTGATGGCATTGACCTTGTTGACATCAATGACGGCAACTCTGAAGTCATCCTGGTCATCTGCATCACTTAACTGGAAGTCTTGATGCGTGGGCTGGACGGTCCTGACTCGTGTGCGAGGTTGTCGAGGATGCGCCGGATCCATGGGTTGAGCCGCACGACAGCGGGCTGCGTAGTGGCCTATCATGGCACATCTGTTGCACTGTTGGTATTTTGCAGGACATTGCCCTTTTAAGTGTAGACCTCCACACTTGCTGCACGTCATGACGTCACGGCGTTCGTTGCGCCACTGCGCATGCGCAGTGCGATCTTGCGGTGGGCGCGCCTGCGCAGTGCGTCCCTCGTTGTGGCCGTTATTCTTGGCGCGCACCTGCGCGGGAGACCGCGAAAAGCGCGGGAAGCGGCCGCTGTCGTCCGGGCCGTGGGGCGGGAAGAAATCGACGGCCTGGATGCGTTCAACGTCGTGGGCGGCCTGGCTTGCCGATTCGACGGCTGGGGACCCCCTCCGTGCCAACTCGGACGCCTGAAATCGGGCAAAACGGCAGGTCGCATTTTCATGGAGGACACAGGCTTCCACAGCAGACGCTAAGGTGAGGCTCTTTATTTTAAGAAGCTGCTGGCGTAGGCCACTGGAGGCAACGCCAAAAACAATCTGGTCCCTGATCATGGACTCTGTGGTGGTGCCGTAACCGCAGGACTGCGCTAGAATCCGGAGGTGCGTCAAAAAGGGTTGAAAAAGCTCCTCCTTACCTTGCAGGCGTTGCTGAAAGATGTATCTTTCGAAAGTTTCGTTTACTTCAGTTTGAAAGTGCTGGTCCATTTTGAGGATGACCGTGTCATATTTGGCCTGGTTTTCGCCTTCCTCGAACACCAGTGAATTAAAGACATCATTTGGGTGGGGGCCTGCGTAGAAGAGGAGCATTGCAATCTTCGAATCATCCGAGACATTCTGTTTTTCGGTGGCACGGATGTACAGGTCAAATCGCTGCCTGTAGAGCTTCCAGTTGGTGCCTAGGTTCCCCGTGACTTGCATCGGCTGCGGTTTGCCGGTGTGGTCCATGTCCAGAATGGCAGGTTGGTAGGCAGGTATCGATCCACTCCTGTACCATGTGGTGTTGGGTGTTCTAACACACAGAAGAGCCAACACAGTTGCATATGGTACAACACTTGTTTATTTAAACTCACTATTTACAACTTGGTCTTTGCACTCTGCACGTGGGGGGCTCCCTGCTTGTGGTGTTTCAACAGCTCTTTCATGCTTCCTTCTCCCCAGACCTACTGACCTCCAGGTGTCGTGCTCGTGCTTTTTATGTGGTTGGTGTTCTTGTCTGTGATTGGTTGTGGTGTTGTGTACTCTGATTTGCCTGTTAGTGTGTCCATCATGATGTGTGTGTTTGAATATCATGACAGGCACCATTCTGAGACAACCTGGTGTGACAGAACTACTCTCTTCTCCCAACCGCCCCCCCACCCCCCTGGATGCCTGCCCCCTATTTACTGCGGCCCAGAAGAAATTTCCCCCATTGCATACCCAGAAATGAGCTGGGAGATCAGTGAACTGTCATCAGAAAGACATGAGTTAGACTTCCTCAGATTGGGAGGAGCACCACAGCTTTCCTCCCAGTGAGTCAACATCACCCTCCTGCTTTTAGAAGAGAGTTGCTGACACTGCCAACCCAGGCCCATCACCCTGGTGTGATGTAAAGTGACCCTTGGAATGTGGAGGCAGAGCACTAGTATCAGGGGGGGGAAACAGGATCGGGGCTATGGCATCAAGGGTTGCACCCATTTAACGGTTTCGGCACCAGATTTTCCATGCCGCCATGATTCTCCGGTCCTCTCACCGGGATTCACGTGGGCATAGATTGTTGGAGGTATATGTCAGTGAGGTAGGTGCCTCCATGTTCATTGAAGGGCCCCCCTCCCCCACAATGCAAATCCTGCCGACTCCAGCCCCACCCCCTCCACCAGATCCCTGTCACCAGAGACTCCCCGCCACCAGAAACTCCGAACACACCCCCCCACCAGAGACTCATAGCAGTCACACTTCTATCCCCACCATAACAGACCCCCACTGTAACAGAGACCCCCCCAAAAAAATCAGTCCCCTTGCATGGAAGCTAAAGAGCTGTCCAGATAGAAACAGTGAAAAATAATCACTGCTTTAAAACTCACCTGTCCCTTACAGCTTTTGCCTCAGAGAGAGGATGCAGCAACTTTAGCTTCATAGAAAGTAAAAACCACTTCACAAGGGTGTTAACCCCCTCAGATCCTTTGATCTACAAGGCTTCTATTCACTTCAAAGAGAAATAGCTTTTTAAAAAAAAACATTTTATTAAGGCATTTATGATTTTATAATAACAAAGTAAAAAAACAAATGTAAATATAATTCAGTACATAACCCCCCCCCCCCCCCCCCACCCAACAGCCAACAACCATACCCAGTCAACCTGGCTTATACACACAATTCCCCAGTCCCTCCATCTCCTCTCGCTGATCCCGCCTGAACTAAACTAAACTAAACTAACTCCCCTACCCCGCCCCCATTCCCTAACCCCACCCCTTCCGATCCTATCTGCTGACTTTAGTTTTCCCCAAAGAAGCCGATAAACGGTTGCCACCTCCGAACAAACCCTAACATTGATCCTCTCAGGACGAACTTAATTTTCCCAAGCCTGAGAAACCCAGCCATGTCGCTAACCCATACCCCCGATTTCGGGGGCTCCAAGTCCCTCCAGGGTAACAGGATCTGTCTCCGGGCTACCAAGGAGGCAAAGGCCAAAACGTCAGCCTCTTTCGCCCCCTGGACTCCTGGGTCTTCTGGCACTCTAAAAATCACCACCTCTGGACTCGGGGCCACCCTTGTTTTTAGCACTGTGGACATGACATCAGCAAATCCGTGCCAGAATCCCCTGAGCTTCGGACATGCCCAAAACATGTGGACATGGTTTGTGGGCCCTCCCGCACACCTCGCACACCTGTCCTCTACCCAAAAAAACCTGCTCATCCGGGCCACCGTCATGTGTGCCCGATGAACCATCTTGAATTGTATCAGGCTGAGCCTGGCACATGATGAGGACGTGTTGAATTGCTCAGAGCATCCTCCCACAGACCTGCCTCTAGCTCCTTACCCAGCTCATCTTCCCAGTTGCGCTTTACCTCCCCGATCTGGGTTCCCTCCCACTCCATGAATTCTTTGTAAATATCCAAGACCTACCCTTCCCCCACTCCCCTTTTTGGAACTACTTTGTCCTGTATCCCCTGGCACGGTAGAAGCGGAAAGGTCAAAAACTGCCTTCGTACAAAGTCCCTCACCTGAAGATAGCAGAAACCATTCCCGCCCGGCAATTAAAACTCCCCCTCCAAATCCTCCAAACAAGGAAAACTCCCATCGATAAACAAATCCCCCAGCCTCTCAATCCCTGCTCTATGCCACTTCCGAAACCCTCCATCCAACCTCCCCGGCACTAAACGGTAATTACCACAAATTGGAGCCCATACCGAGGCTCCCTCCACTCCCATATGCTTCCGCCACTGCCCCCAGACTCTCAGATCTGCCACCACCACCGGGCTTGTGGAGTACCGAGTTGGCGAGAACGGCAGAGGTACCGTTACCAGTGCTCCTAAACTTGTGGCCCTACAAGACTCCGCCTCCACCCGCTCCACACTGACCCCTCCCCCACTACCCACTTCCTGATCATGGCTATATTTGCCAGCCAGTAGTAATTCCTAAAGTTTGATAAGGCCAACCCCCCTCCTCGGCTCCGCTCCAACAGCACTTTCCTTACTCGCGAGGTTTTACCCACCCAGACAAACCCAGAAAGCACCGCATTAACCCACTTCAAAAAGGCCTTTGGGATAAAAATAGGGAGACACTGGAAGACAAACATAAATCTCGGCAGAACCGTCATCTTTACGGTCTGCACCCTCCCCACAGTGACAGCGGGAACATGTCCCACCTCCGAAAGTCCTCCTTCATTTGCTCAACTAACCGGACCAGATTTAATTTATGTAACTGCTCCCACCCCCGTGCAACCTGAATTCCCAAGTATTAAAAACTCCCTCCAACCACTTTAAACGGCAGCTCCCCCGGCCACCTCTCCTGCCCCCTCACCTGGATCACAAAAATCTCTCCCTTACCCATATTCAAGTTATACCCCGAGAACTGGCCAAATTCCCCCAAGATCTGCATAATCTCTCCCATCTCCCCTAACAGGTCATAAATATACAAGAGTAGGCCATCTGCATACAACGATACCCTGTGTTTCACCCCCCACACTGGACTAGCCCCTTCCAGTCCTTTGACGCTCTCAGCGCCATCGGCAATGGCCCTATAGCCAAGGCAAATAACAGTGAGGAGAGTGGACATCTCTGCCTCGTCCCCGGCTAAGTTTAAAATATTCCGAGCTCACTCGGTTCGTCCGCACACTCGTCACCAGTGCAGCAACTGGACCCAGTCTACAAAACCCCGACCAAACCCAAACCGCCCCAGGTCCTCCCACAAATACTTCCACTCCACCCGGTCGAAGGCCTTCTCCACGTCCACAGCAACCACCACCTCCACCTCCTTCCCCTCGGAGAGCATCATGGTGACATTCAGGAGCCTTCTATTGTTGGCCGTCAGCTGCCTTCCTGTGACAAATCCCGTCTGGTCCTCCCCTATCACCCCCAGAAAACAGTCCTCTATTCTCATGGCCAAAATCTTGGCCAGCAATCAGGCATCTCCCTAGCCTCATTAAATGCAATCACCAGCAGCGGGCCCAACATCCCAGAAAACGTCTTGTAAAATTCCGCTGGGTATCCTTCCGGCCCCGGGCCTTGCCTGACTGAAAGGCCTTCAATCCCTCAACTACTTCCACAATCCCAATCGGGGCTCCCGGCCCCTCCACCAACCCTTCCTCCACCTTCGGAAACTCCAAACCCTCCACGAATTGCCTCATCTCCTCTATCCCAGCTGGGGGCTCCGACTCATACAGCCGACTGTAAAATACCTTAAACACCCCGTTCACCCCTCTGGGTCCAAGACCATGTTCCCCCCTCTATCCTTCACTCTTCCTATCTCCCTGGCCGCCTCCCGTTTCCTGAGCTGCTATGCTAACATCCCACTGGCCTTCTCCCCATATTCACACACTGCCCATCTCGCCTTCCTCAGCTGCCCCACCACCTTCCCCCTTCCCTGATGGACCAAACTCCATCTGCAGCTTCTGCCGTAACTTCAACAGCCCCGCCTCCGGGTCTTCCGAGTACCTTCTGTTCACCAGAGTATCTCCCTAACCAGCCGATCCATCTCTGCCCGCTCCACCTTTTCCCTGTGAGCCCGCACCGAAATCAGTACCCCCTAACCACTGCCTTCAGTGCCTCCCATACCGTTGCTGCCAGAACCTCCCCTGTGTCATTTATCTCCACATAATTCTGGATGGCCTCCCTCACCGCCCGCACACCACCTCATCCTCTAACAGCCCGGCATCTCATCTCCAATGTGGGCACTGATCCCCCCCCCCCCCCACTCCTTGCTCATCCGTAAATCCACCCAGTGTGGAGCATGGTCCAACATACAATCGGCAAATACACAACATCGACCACCCCCACCAGGAAAGCCCTGTCCAAAACGGAAAAATCGATCCGGAAGTACACTTTGTGAACATGGGAGAGAAACGAAAACTCCTTCGATCTTGGCCGTCCAAACCTCCATGGATCTACCCCTCCCATCTGCTCCATAAACCTTTTTAGTTCCATCGCCGCAACTGGCACCCTCCCTGATCTCGAACTTGACCGTTCCAACTTCGGATCTATAACCGTATTAAAGCACCCCCCCCCCATGATCAGCCTATGCGAGTCCAGGTCCGGGATCTTCTCTAACACCCACCTCATAAACTCCGTGTCGTTCCAATTTGGTGCATAGTTATTCATCAATACCACCGGCATCCCCTCCAACTTCCCATTTACCATAACGTACCTCCCCCCTGAGCCCGCCACTATGCTCCCTTCCACAAATTGAACAGAATCACCACCAACCTAGTTTTAGAGTGTAGCCCCACCCAACCCACCCCTTCCTCAGCCTAGTCTGATCCACCACCCTCAGGTGTGTCTCCTGTAGCATTGCCACGTCCGCCTTTAAGCTCTCCAAATGCGCAAACATGCAAGCCCTCTTGACCGGCCCATTCAACCCTCTCACCTGATCTCCATGTGATCAGCCCCATGTGGGCATCCCCCCCCCCCCCACCTGCCGATCAACCATAACTCTTCTTAGGCCAGCCTTCAGCCCGCGTCCCACGCCTCTTCAGGTCCGCCCTCGGGCGCCCACCGTCATCGACCCCCAGTCTGTCTCCAAGCACCAGCCCCACTCCTGTCAGAAGATCAATGCCCCCTCCCACCCCCATAACAAAATAACAATCCCAACCCCCCTCAACAAGATTATCATCTGCTCGCCCCCCGCACTGCGCTTCCGTGAGCAAGTCCGCCCAGCTAGCTTGGTAGCCCCCGCCCATGGTGCTAAACAAGCTACCCCCCACTGATCTCCCTCCCCTCCGCTCAAACATACATATGCAAACATTACAGTCCCCAGTAAAATCAAAGAAGAAAATTCCACCCACTATCCCCCATTAAGAACAAATGTAACCTGCAAACAATACGGAGCAACGGTCCCAAACTTACTACAAAACAATACATACAAAACCAGAAGAAAAAAAGAGAAATTTAGCAGCAGATCAAAAACACATCTACTCGCCCCCAAGTTCAATGTCCTCCATCAGCTGCCAGTTCCCTGTTTTTTATAAAGTTCATCGCCTCATCTGGTGATCCGATGTAAAGTTCCTGGCCCTCATAAGTGACCCACAGACATGCTGGGTACAGCACACCAAACCACCCCTGTCTTAAAGAGGGCCGATTTCACCCTGTTAAAACTCGCCCTTCATTTGGCCAGTTCCGCACCCAAGTCCTGGTAGATACGCAGATTGTTGCCTTCCCAGAAACAGCTCCCCGTCTGCCTGGCCCACCTCAAGATCTGTTCCTTGTCCAGGAACCGGTGCATTCGTAACACCATCGTCCTCGGTGGCTCATTCCTCAGCGGCTTCTTCATAAGCGTCCTGTGCGTCTTCTCCACCTCCAAAGGCCAAGCAAACGCACCTTCGCCCAGCAGCTTCTCGAATATACGTGCCACAAACGCACCTTCGCCCAGCAGCTTCTCGAATATACGTGCCACATATGCACCTGTGTCCGATCCCTCGCTGCCCTCCGGCAGGCCAACAATCATCAGGTTCTGCCTTTGCGATCTGTTCTCCAAAACCGCCACTTTCTCTTGCAGCCTCTTCTGATCGTCCTTCATCAGCCCTATCTCCATCGCCATCGCGGCAAGCTGGTCCTCGTGCTCAGCCACCACCTCTTCCACCTTCTGGATCACCTGGCCCTGGGATTCCAGTCTCTGTTCCACACAATCAATCCTTGTCATAAATGGGTCCAGGTCAGGTATTCCATTCTTTGCTGAGTGAATTTCTCCTGAAGAAAGACCACCAGCTGCTCCATTGACCACTGGGCTGGCAGTTCTGGTCCCTGACCCTCCACCATATTCTCCTGTGCTGCAGACTCCAATCCCGTCTTCGACCAATGTTCTCTCCTTTTCAGACCACTTCTGGTCCATGAATTCATACACTGGTGGGAAATCCTTCTCCTCTACTTCACCAGTTTTCTGTTTTGACAATCAAATGCACCGTACATCAGGGAAAAAGGTCCAAAAAAATCCACCACGAGTGGGATCTACCAAATATACGACCACTCACTCCATGGCCACCACCAGAACCAGAGAAATAGCTTTTACTAGGCTATAATTGACAGCTTCCTGGCAGCCAGACGTCAGGATTGTTTCATTTCATTTCTATTCACGCTTTAATGGACCTCAAGTATCCTGGGTTGAACCTGATCGCCATTTATAAACATTTCGGAGTTAAGTCCCTCTTTTTCTCAACAGAAAGCACTTAACTGCTTTTCATGTGGCCATCAGCTGTCAATCATAGCTGGATGTTTATCAACAATATAGTTAGTTTCTTTCCCTTCTTCTTCTGCCTCTTCCCCCTGAGCCATACTTGAATGATGAGCCTGGGGTATAGCTGGTTTATCAATGATGATGGAAGGTTGATAGGAGGCTCAAGGCATGTGAGAGGGCACAGGTGCTCTCAGAGGTGAAGAGGGGCTACCAAGCTGGGTAGATGATCAGGCTTGAACAACATGTTGCCTTCTTCCTGGCAAGTAGCCACTCTCCAAGAGCAGGATGGTCACTGAAAGACCTGATACTTTAAGGAAGAATTGCAGCAAATGGGGACCAGATCTCCCAGAGGATCAGAGGCCCCCAGCTGCATGCCCTTTGGACATGGTGGTGTCCTGGTACTGCTGGTGCCACCTGGGCAGACTGGCAGTGCCAGCCTGGCATTCTGGCAGTGGCACCTGGGTTCCAGCCTGGCACTGTCAAGGTGTGTATGTGGCATTGTCAGCTGGCATGGGGGCACTGCCAGGGTGACAGGTTGGCAATGTCAATTTGGCATTTTTTGCACATGCACGACAGGGCCAGGGGTGCCCTGTGTGGGTCGGGGGGAGGGGTGGGTGGGGGGGTGGGTAGGGAACCTCCCATAGTGAGTTTGTCCTGGGGAGGTCGGGGATCGGTTCGGGGGCCACAGACCTCAGGACGGCATTAAAAATGACGTCCCAATCTCTCACTATACTGCCGCATTCTGGCGAGTGGAGCCCCCCAGTGTACAAAACGGGAGTATGTGCAGCCTCGGCGTTGAATAGCCATGTGTTTCTCGACGCTGCAACGCTGGGAAACACCCAGCTAAACGAGCTCGCTTTGGGACGTTGTTCCTATTTAGTTGAATCGAGTCGTATAGTTTTCTCTCCTAAATTCTGTCCCAAACTGAGTTTATTTATGCTGAAACCCTCTAAGTTTTTTTTCCATTTATTGAGTGTCCAATTATTTTCTTTCCAATTAAGGGGCAATTTAGCTTGGCCAATCCGCCTAACATGCGCATCTTGAGGTTGTGGAGGTGGAACCCACCAGACACGGGGAGAATGTGCAAACTCTACACAGTGACCCAGAGCCGGGATCGAACCGGGGTCCTCAGAGCCGTAGTCCCAGGGCTAACAACGGCTACCGGGCCGCACCAAAGTTTTTGTTATTTCTAAACCTGACACCCAATGTTCTTCTGACCTCCACCTTCCATGGACTTAAAATCATCCAAAGACCTGCTGCCTGTAAGCTAACTCACACTAAGTCCTGTTAACTAATCCTGTGCTCGATGATCTACAAAAATACAAAATCATCCATTTCCCGTTCCGTTCTACTCCTTTGACATGAGTTTGCTCCTTTCCTCTTCTATTTATTGCCATCATTTTCTCAAGCTCAATATCAATCCATTATTTCCTTTCCTTCTGTCCTTCCCTGATTTTCCAGTATCATGAGGCAGGATCTATATCTCACAATTAACTTTGGGTTCTGTCTACTGGAACATGATCCCTAATTGAGTTTTTTATTTTCCGTGTGTACATTAACCTCTCAAGAATTCCTGTCTACATTCTCTACTTATGTCACCACAGCCTGCACATGTTGTCACCCATTTTCAGATACGGCGGGATTCTCCAGCCACATCCACCGAATCCCGCTCAAGGTGAATGGAGTTCTCCATTGTACGCGGCTCATCCGTGGCATTCTTGCAGCAGGCGGGGTGGGAGAATCTATTTTCCATCCTCTGACATGACAACACTGCTAATCTATTTACTCCTCCAGGACAGTGAGAGTAATTGTTACCCGATTGAGAAAAACAGCATCAAATAAGCACACTGTCCTTTATGATTCCAATCTCCATCAGTATAAATCCACAATGTAGGTGCACATTCTGTTTCAATCCAAAATGAACAAAAGTTACTCAAACGTCAGGAGTATCTTTACAACACATGTCCTAGAAGCATTGAGAACAGGAATAAAGTATGATGATAGAGAGATCATTAATTTTACAGAGTGACAACCCCATTTGTTTTTCCGCTCAATTAATCTTCAAGTCGCTATGAGTGAATTGTTCTGTTTGAAATCAATAAATACTGATTATAGTGTTCCTTGAATCTTTAAGTAAGGGCACAATGGGAAATGATACACTATGAAATATTCATTCTCTTTCAGAGATCACTCAATCTTCAATATCAATATTCTTCACTTGAAGAGATGAATGAATTCAAGGCCATTTGTGAAAAGGATGGGCTGGGGGCTGCTGTGTCTCTGGTGCAGGAGAAGGTAAATGAGCTGCACAATACAGAGCTGCAAATCGCAGTGACAGGGGAGTCAGGCGCAGGGAAATCCAGCTTTATCAATGCTATGAGAGGACTCCAGAGCACTGATAAGGGAGCAGCTAAATCTGGTACCACAGAAACCACAATGGAACCAGCTTCATACTCACATCCCAACCTGCCAAGTGTTTGCTTCTGGGACTTGCCAGGACTAGGGACTTCGAACTTCCAAACAGATATGTACCTGCAGAGAATGAACTTTAATAAGTATGATTTCTTCATCATTATCTCAGACTGTCGCTTCAGAGAAAATGATGTAAAACTGGCCAAAGAGATTAAACGGCTGGGGAAGAAATTCTACTTTGTTCGAACTAAAATTGATAATGATCTCCGATCTCTTAAACTGGAAGGTAGAAAGTTTAACACATGTGAAGAACTGGACAAGATCAGGAATTACTGTGTCAGCAACTTGGAAAAGGCAGGGATTCCAACATCTGCTATTTTCCTGATATCAAACTTTAAAATTAATAAGTTTGATTTTCCAGCATTAAAGGAAGCCCTCGAAAGTGATCTTGATGACATAAAAAAACATGTTTTCTTGCTGTCGCTTCAAAACACATCAGTGGAGATTATAGAGAAGAAACGAAATGAGCTAAAGAAACAAATCTGGATGTGGGCCATAATTTCCGGAGCAGTGGGAGCGGTGCCAGCTCCTGGCCTGTCATTTGCTTGTGATCTTGGAATACTGGCTAAAACAATCATCGATTTCCGTAAACATATGGGTCTAGATGATGCCTCTCTTCAAAGACTAGCTAACACAACAGGGAAACATATGGAAAATCTGAAAGACGTGGCGAAAACTCCCTTGTTGGGTGAAATAAGCAAGGAATTTGTGAAAACAGCATTGCTGAGTTCCAGATATGCTGCCGTTTCAGCAGCTGAAATAGCTCTCGATTGGATACCAGTCATTGGTAGCATCTTTGGAGCAGTATCATCTTTTGCTGTGACCTACAAATTTCTGAATGATGCACTGGATGATCTTACAGAGAACGCAAAGGGAGTAGCGAAAGCTGCATTTGGGACTGATTAAAATGGTCAGCACTAAAACATCGGAACACTGAGCACAGATAAATCATCATAAATTCAAGAAAGAAACATACTATTGTGTTGATTTGACATCTACCACATCCTGAGGACAATGCTAATTAGCCTACAACAAATGAATGACATTTGAAGTATCCTGTTGTAATGTAGGTGAATAGTGCACTATTTTTGTACAGCAAAAGTGCTTCGAAAGGTTAGTCATGGCACGAATCAACTCCAGCCTCCCGGATTGCCTTGATCCACGACAGTTCGCCAACCGCTGCAACAGGTCCACGGCAGACGCCATCTCCATGGCCCTGCACTCTACCCTGGAACACCTAGATAACAAAGACACCTATGTCGGATTCCTATTTATCGACGACAGCTCAGCCTTCAACACCATCATTCCTACGAAACTCATCTCCAAAATCCGTGGCCTTGGCATCGGCTCCTCCCTCTGCGACTGGATCCTGAACTTTCTAACCCACAGGCAACAATCAGTAAAGATCGGCAACAACACCTCCTCCACGATCATCCTCAACACCGGTGCCCCACAAGGCTGTGTCTTCAGCCCCCTACTATACTTCTTATACACCTATGACTGTGTGGCCAAATTCCCCTTCAACTCGATTTTCAAATTTGCTGATGACACCACCGTAGTGGGTCGGATTTCAACGAGACAGAGTACAGGAATGAGATAGAGAATCTGGTGAACTGGTGCGACAACAACAATCTCTCCCTCAATGTCAACAAAACAAAGGAGATTGTCATCGACTTCAGGAAGCATAATGGAGAACATGTCCCTGTCTACATCAATGGGAACAAAGTAGAAATGGTCGAAAGCTTCAAGTTTTTAGGTATACAGATCACCAACAGCCTGTCCTGGTCCCCCCATGCCGACACTATAGTTAAGAAAGGCCACCAATGACTACTTTCTCAGAAAACTAAGGAAATTTGGCATGTCAGCTACGACCCTCACCAACTTCAGATGCACCGTAGACAGCACTCTTTCTGGTTGTATCACAGCTTGGTGTGGAGCCTGCTCTACCCAAGACCGCAGGAAACTATAAAAGGCCGTGAATTTAGCCCAGTCGATCACGCAAATCAGCCTCCCATCCATTGACTCTATCTATAATTCCCACAACCTCAGAAAGGCAGCCAGCATAATTAAGGACCCCACGCACATGCTCTCTTCCGCCTTCTCTCGTCAGGAAAAGATACCAAAGTTTGAGGTCACGTACCAACCGACTCAAGAACAGCTTCTTCCCTACTGCCATCAGACTTCTGAATGGACCTACCTCGTATTAAGTTGATCTTTTCTCTACACCTTGCTATAACTGTGACATTATATTCTGCAGTCTCTCCTTCCTTCCCTATGAACGATATGCATTGTTTGTACAGCATGCAAGAAACAATACTTTTCACTGTATACTAATACATGTGACAATAATAAATCAAATTAATTCAAATCAAGGTCCCAAAAACAATGGTGCAGTGGTTAGCACTGGGACTACGGCGCTGAGGACCCGGGTTCGAAACCTGGCCCTGGGTCACTGTCTGTGTGGAGTTTGCACATTCGCCCCATGTCTGCGTGGATTTCACCCCACAACCCAAAGATGTGCAAGTTAGGTGGATTAGCCATATCTTTTTATTTAAACAGTAAAAAATATATACAAGGCCAAACGGTAAAAACACTAATTTTGTGTTGGAGAAATAGGGTACCCTCCCCTCAGTACCAACGTACAGGGAGGGAGGGTGGGATACTCTGATCATTAAAACAGCTCACAACACAGTTGTACCAAAAAAATGGTATAAGCGCTAAACTTTGCGCTGGAGAGACCGGATACCCTCGCCTCTGTACCAACAGAAGGGAAAGGAAGGAGGGGGGGGGGGGGGGGGGGGGGGGGAAGAGCGGAAAGGAGGGTAGTGGGAGGGACAGAGTCGGGGTGTTGGCGGAGGGGGGTTGCCCAATAGAACACTGCCTGAACTATCTACGGAGGCAGAAAAACAAAAGAACCTTCAATTATGATGTGCCAGATTCCGTTAGTCCCCCCAGAGGGTGTGAGGGGCGACACAGTGTCAGGCACGAGTGAGCCCTGCACCCCACTGCAGAGAGCCTCATGTGCACCCTCCGCTCCCGAGACTGGGCGGCTGACAGCCTTCGGACAGTCACTCTCCAGCCCTAAATGCTCCACCACACTGAATGCGGCGGGCGACACGGGCCCACCAACCAACCCAGTGCCTGCCTTGATCACGCCACCGGGATCATCGACAGGCAGGATCTGCTCAGGCTCCTCCCGGGGTCCCGGGCCAGTGGGAGGCGGTGGTGCCGATGCCTGCTCAACCCCGCCGCCTGGTCACCGGAAGGCTCCGAATATAACTCTGGAAACAGCTCCGGAATGGTGGTGCCCGAAGACAGCGGTTGGGACAGAGGGAACTTTAGAAGCAGGGGGTTATCGCTGACCCCCTCCCCAGAGAAATTTAACAAATCCGGGGTGCTAAATTGTACTGGGTGGAACGGGCCCTGTTTGGGGGACAGCGGCAGCTGCTGGGATTTCCTCACTATCTCCCTGCCTCTTTTCTTTCGGGAACTGGGCGTGACATCTATGGAAAAGAGCCTGGAGTGACGCCGTTTGCAGGGGAGAGGGTCATACACTGGGGACCTCTATCTCTGGGGGCCCCTCCAGGCTGACTCCTTGTTCCTCAATGCATGCTAAATTGCCCCTTAATTGGGAAAAAAAAATAATTGGGTACTCTAAAATTATTTTTAAAATAAGAGAATTTGTCCGACGGGTGCCTATTTTGCACCGGCTGTCCCCTTACTTCTGGTATAGGATTATTCCCCACCTTCGGGATACTGAGGACCCCAAATGAACAGGGTTCATTCCTAGGGGTGTACAGTTAGTCTGTTCCACAGGGGCAGTATGCATACTGATTACGGTGGTTTGATCCAGAGACGGTGTGCTGTCTTCAAGTAGTAAGGCCGAGGCCCCTTTATGAGGCCCCTTTATGAGGCCCTGTAAAGATGGGTGGTTCCAAAATTTGGGGTGTGCCACGAACAGCATCCAATTATTGTTTAATCGCATTGAGTCAATTGCAGTATAATCCAATGCAATAGAGTCAATTGCAGCGCAATCCAATGGTATAGAGTCAATTGCAGTGTAATCCAATGGTATAGAGTCAATTGCAGTGTAATCCAATAGTATAGAGTCAATTGCAGTGTAATCCAATAGTATGGAGTCAACTGCAGTGTAATCCAATGGTATAGAGTCAATTGCAGTGTAATCCAATAGTATAGAGTCAATTGCAGTGTAATCCAATAGGATAGCGTCAACTGCAGTGTAATCCAATGGTATAGAGTCAATTGCAGCATAATCCAATGGTATAGAGTCAATTGCAGTGTAATCCAATAGTATAGAGTCAATTGCAGTGTAATCCAATGGTATAGAGTCAATTGCAGTGTAATCCAATGGTATGGAGTCAATTGCAGCGCAATCCAATGGTATAGAGTCAACTGCAGTGTAATCCAATAGTATAGAGTCAACTGCAGCGTAATCCAATCGTATAGAGTCAACTGCAGTGTGATCCAATAGTATAGAGCCAAGTGCAGTGTGATCCAATAGTATAGAGTCAAGTGCAGTATAATCCAATACAATAGAGTCAATTGCAGCATAATCCAATCGTATAGAGTCAATTGCAATGTAATCCAATATTATAGAGTCAATTGCAGCGTAATCCAATCGTATAGAGTCAACTGCAGTGTGATCCAATTGTATAGAGTCAAGTGCAGTATAATCCAATACAATAGAGTCAATTGCAGCATGATCCAATCGTATAGTCACTTGCAGTGTAATCCAATAGTATAGTCAATTGCAGTGTAATTCAATATTAGAGAGTTAATTGCAGTATAATCCAATAGTACCGAGTCAATTGCAGTGTAATCCAATAGTATAGTCAATTGCAGTGTAATTCAATATTATAGAGTTAATTGTAGTATAATCCAATAGTACCGAGTCAATTGCAGTGTAATCCAATAGTATAGTCAATTGCAGTGTAATCCAATAGTATAGTCAATTGCAGTGTAATTCAATATTATAGAGTTAATTGCAAAATAATCTAATACTTTGAAACCAAATAGAATGCAGCTAAATCTGTCTGACTGCAATTTCCATTTCTTGTCATGTTTTAAATGATTGTTTTAACAATTCTGATTTTTGAATTGGAGAAGCAATTAAATAAAGGAATCTGCACCATCACCTTTAATTATCTCTTGTCCAGTTAAAGAGCGACTTGCAATTATAAGGCACAGTTCATGATCTTCGCAAGTTCCAAATGCTTTAAGCCGATGAGATGCTTTTGAAATGTTGCCACTGTTGAAATGTTGGAAATATGGCAGCAATTTTGCACACAGGAATCTTACACAAACACAAACAGCAGTGAGATAATGAAAGCTAATTGTTTTTGAGTGAAGTGAAGCATTAACTATTGGCTCATAGAGGGGATAACTCCCCTGGTCTTCTTTAAGAGAATTCCATGGAATAAGTTACATACATCAGTAATTGAAGACAGAGCTCTCCCTCAGTGCTGCGCTGGAGTGTTAGCTGAGATGTTTGTGATCAATCACCAAGTAGTCCACAAACTACCTTCTGACTCACAGGCATGAGTACTGTTGGCCACGTGGACGCTGGGATGACACAGGTACAAAAGGGGTCGCTTGTCGGGAGTGCGGGAGTTCTTCCCTTGGCGTGGGGCAATCAGTCAGCGCCAGCTTGAAGATTAAAGTCTCTGGTTTACAGCCTGTAATGATCTTCTTTGCAGATTTGTTCATTCAGAGTCCCTATAGGTTATAAAATATAGTAATCACAGGCAGCTTGCTGGGGAGAGTTATATGGCTCACAGCAGCTTTCTCGGGAGACACTTTATTTCACATCAACCTTGCTTTCAGCTCATGGTTTGTCTTCAGACCTCTGTACTAGCCTCCAGAGAATAGTACCAAGTTGCTTGCGGGAGAGAGAGAGACAGCCATCACAGTGGCTTTCTGGAGACAATTAGCTGGATATTTTTGGAGAGTTTGCAGAGACTCTCCTTCATCTTCCTGCCAGAACCAAAACTGTAACTAAACTTAGCCTTTGAAACTGAAAAACATTCCAGTGGGGCCAGATCCAATCATCAGCTGTTGCCAGGCAGAGTCCAGCCTTTTGGGCCAATTCATTGACCAACATCCAATAAACCAAACCAAGTCTTTACTGATCTTTCTGTCAGTGATCAATCTCAGTCTAAACCAGCATAGCCTTCCGGTTTCTTCTGTTTGAATGAAAGGTACGGCCTTCTTACAAGCTGCTTGCCTTAAAGTCACAGGTCTATTAATCATCCATGGGTCAAAAATGTAACAGCAAAATAAAAGAAATGGGAAATGAAGGAATAAAGATGGAACAACAGGAATGACCCTTACAATGTAAAACAGTGAATCCAAAGCCTGTTTTACATCTCCCCAGATTTTAATTCCCATTGGGATCAATGGAAAAAGGTGACAGTGAATCAGTAGCTTCCTGATTTCACACCTTTTTTAAAATAGAGTAGCCAATTCATTTTTCCAATTAAGGGACAATTTAGCGTGGCCAATCCACCTACCCTGCACATCTTTGGGATGTGGGGTGAGACCCACGCAAACACGGGGAGAATTTGCAAACTCCACACGGACAGTGACCCAGAGCTGGGATCGAACCTGGGACCTTGGCTGATTGGTGGAGTCTCAGAGGGATGTGTAAACACTTTAGAACAGGTCGTTATTACGAGGGAGGAAGTGTTAGGTGTATTAAAAAGTATTAAGATTGAAAAATCCCCAGGGCCAGATGACATCTATCCCAGATTACTGAGGGAGGCAAGAGATGAAATCGCTGGGCCTCTGACAGAAATCTTTGTGTCCTCATTGGCCATGGGTGAGATCCCAGGAGATTGGAGGATAGCCAATGTTGTACCGTTATTTAAAAAGGGTTGTAAGGATAATCCGGGTAATTATAGGCCAGTGAACCTGACGTCAGTGATAGTGAAATTGTTGGAAAAGATTCTCAGAGATTGGATCTATGCACATTTAGAAGTGAATGGTCTTATTAGCGACACATAGCATGGTTTTGTACGAGGAAGGTCATGTCTCACTAATTTGATTGGATTTTTTGAGGAGGTGACAAAAATGATTGACGAGGGAAAGGCTGTGGATGTTATCTACGTGGACTTTAGTAAAGCATTTGATAAGGTCCCTCATGGCAGGCTGGTGCAAAAGATGAGATCACATGGGGTCAGAGGTGAACTTGCTGGATGGATCCAGAATTAGTTTGGCCATAGAAGACAGAGCGTAGCAGTGGAAGGGTATTTTTCCGAGTGAAGGTCTGTAACTAGTGGTGTTCCGCAGGGTTCAGTTCTGGGACCTCTGCTCTTTGTAATATATATAAATGACTTGGAAGAAAACATAGTGGGTCTGATTAGCAAGATTGCGGATGATACTAAGATTGCAGGAGTTGCAGATAGTGATGAAGATTGTCAGAGAATACAACAGGATGTAGATAGGCTGCAAAATTGGGCAGAGAAATGGCAGATGGAATTTAACCTGGACAAATACGAGATGATGCATTTTGGTAGATTCAGTTCAGGTGGGAGCTATAAAATAAATGGCAGAACCACCAGGAGCGTAGAGACACAGAGAGATCTGGGCGTGCAGGTCCACAGATCCTTAAAAGTAGCAGCACAGGTGGAAATGATGGTAAAGAAAGCATATGGCATGCTTGCCTTCACAGGACGAGGTATCGAGTGTAAAAGCTCGAAAATTATGCCACAATTATATAGAACGTTGGTTAGGCCACATTTGGAATACTGTGTCCAATTCTAGTCACCACACTACCAGAAGGACATGGAGGCTTTGGAGAGAGTGCAGAAAAGGTTTACCAGGACGTTGCCTGGTATGGAGGATATTAGCTATGAGGA
Organism: Scyliorhinus torazame; assembly: GCF_047496885.1. Lineage (NCBI taxonomy): Eukaryota > Metazoa > Chordata > Chondrichthyes > Carcharhiniformes > Scyliorhinidae > Scyliorhinus > Scyliorhinus torazame. Next base: position 202,538,450 of record NC_092711.1, on the reverse strand, counting down.
GAGATTGAATAAATTGGGATTGTTCTCCCTGGAGAGAAGGAGGCTGAGGGGCGACCTGATAGAAGTTTATAAAATTATTAGGGGTACAGATAGGGTGAACAGTTGGAGGCTTTTTCCCAGGGCAGAAATGACAATTACAAGGGGGCACAAGTTCAAGGTGAGGGGGGAATAGGTTCAGTGGAGATGTACGGGGGAAGTTTTTTACACAGAGGGTGGTGGTGGCCTGGAATGCACTGCCAAGTAAAGTGGTTGAGGCAAATACGTTAGCGACCTTTAAGACTTAGTTGGATAGGCACATGAACAGACGGGGTGTAGAAGGATACAGCCGGTTGGTATAGGTAGGACACGTGATCGGCGCAAGCTTGCAGGGCCGAAGGGCCTGTTCATGTGTTGTATTGTTCTTTGTTCTTTGAGTGACGCTAGCAAACCTCCCAGACAGGATATTGGTGCCCCTCCCGTTTAGATGCAACCCGTCCTTCTTGTACAGGTCACACCTGTCCCAGAAGAGATCCCAGTGGTCCAGAAATCTGAAACTCTCCCTCCTACACCACCAGTTTAGCCACATATTTAGCTGCACTATCCTCCTATTTCTAGCCTCACTGGCACGTGGCACACGGAGTAATAGATATTACAACCCTAGAGGTCCTGCTTTTTAGCTTACTGCCTAACTCCCTGAACTCCTTCTGCAGGACCTCATCACTCTTCCTGCCTATGTCGTTAGTACCTATGTGTACTACGATCTCTGGCTGTTCACCCTCCCCCTTCAGGATGTACTGTATTCATTCAAAGACATCCTTGACCCTGGCACCAAGGAGGCAACATACCATCCTGGAGTCTCTTTCATGTCCACAGAAGTGCCTATCTGTGCCACTTACTTTCGAGTCCTCTACAACTATAGCTCTTCTGCACTTTTCCCACCACTGCTGAGCAACAGAACCAGTTGTGGTGCCACTGTTCTCATAGAATCATAGAATTTACAGTGCAGATGGAGGCCATTCAGCCCATTGAGTCTGCACCAGCCCTTGGAAAGAGCACCCCACTTAAGCCCACCCCATCCCCTTAACTCAGTAACCCGCCTGACCTTTTGTTTTGGACACTAAGGACAATTTATCATGGCCAATCCAGCTAACCTGCACATCTAAAGTAGGATACAGGCGGTTGGTTGGTCTAGATAGGACCCGTGACAGGCGCAATCTTGGGAGGACAGCACGATAGCATAGTGGTTAGCACAGTTGCTTCACAGCTCCAGCTTCCCATGTTCGATTCCCGGCTGGGTCACTGTCTGTGCGGAGTCTGCACGTCCTCCCCATGTCTGCGTGGGTTTCCTCCGGGTGCTCCGGTTTCCTTCCACAGTCCAAAGATGTGCGGGTTAGGTGGATTGGCCATGCTAAATTGCCCTTAGTGTCCAAAAATTGTTAAGTGGGGGTTACTGGGTTACGGGGATAGGGTAGCTACGTGGGCTTCAGTAGGGTGCTCTTTGTAAGGCCGGTGCAGGCTCAATGGGCCGAATGGCCTCCTTCTGCACCGTGCTGCCCATTACATCTGGCTGCTGTTGTTTTCCCTTGAGAGGCTATTCCCCCCCCCCCAACACTATCCAAAACGGTATACTTGTTAGAGAGGGGGACAGCCACAGAGGATTCCTGCACTGACTGCCTGCACTTTCTAGCAGTCACCCACCTCTCTGCCTGCACCTTGGGTGTGGCCATGTCTCTGTAACTCCTATCTATGGCGCTTTCTGCCACCTGCATGCTCCTAAATGCATCGAACTGCTGCTCCAACCGAACCATGCCGTCTGTGAGGAGCTGCCATTGGTTACACTTGCTGCAGACGTAGTCAACCGGAACACTGGAAGCGTCACAGGTCTGCCACAGTTTTCTTATTCTGCACGGTTTCCCTGTGGAGAACTTAATGCTCCTGACACATTCATACCTTGATCTAGTAATGAGGCTGTTTCAGAATCTCTGAATCAATGTCGGGAGGACTGAGGGAAACAGTCACACGGTTTAATATCTGATACAACATCCCTGTTGAACAATCAGATTCCCAGCGGCTGGCCAATAAGACCCAACTGTTGCACTGATCACTTGTTGTCAGGTAGAATCTTGACAAACAAGTAAACTTTCCAGTTAAAATGAATGATCAATAACTTAAGATGATTTCCTTGTTCCAATGTACTACACGAGTCGCTCTCATTCATTGAGCATTAGGTGCACTCAGTATTATATTTGTAGCTGCATTGCTGTCAACAACAGAAAGCAGGTAACAAACTATTACGAATCAACTTCCTAACGGGCAAAGTTCTGTTCTGTTGGGAAGAACAGAGTTACAAAGTAAGGGCAAGATTTTACCTGCCCCATGGTGGTGGATCAGAGACAAGGGGACTAGTAAAATGGTGTGGGGCTCTGTCAGGCCAGCGCCCAATACCATCCTGCCATTGACAAACTTCCCTGTGCTGAGAGCTCAGTGGCAGGTGAGTGATGGTGGGAAGTGCAGCCAGGGGGTGGGATTTTCTGGTCGCCGATGCCGAAATCACGCTTGGCAATCGGCTGGAGAATACCAGCTTCCGACGAAATCGGGAGTAGCGCCGCTTTCGCGATGCTTCGCACCCTCCAATGCGGTGTACTCTAGGAGTACGCTGCATGCCGTATCGCCGACCTCAGGACGTTGCCTGAGGCCCAGCCCCTCTGATGCTCCACCCCGGGCCAGCCGAATTCCCGACGGCGTGGGTCTCTCATGGTATTACCTGTCGGGAACTCGGCGTGGCGACTGCGGACTCAGTCCAGCGCCGCAACAGACGGAGGAGGGCTGATCCGCGGGCAGTGGGGATTCTCTTAAGGGCTGGGGGCATTGTTGGGGGGAGGTCCAGGGCTCACGAGCTCGCCAAAGTGGGGGCACTATTTTGCAGGCCGGGTCCGTGCTCAACTGGCGCCATGATGCACGGCACGGCCGCTGACGTGGCGCAAGCGCGGCCACGGACCCGGCAATTCTCCGGGCCGTGTCAGCAGCCAGAGCCGGGGACTCTATGCTGCTTGGCTGCTAACCCCCAGACAAACGGAGGATAGGTGGCCGTTTTGCGCGGCATTTTCGGTCGTAAAACACCACCATTCCCATGTCGGCTTCAGGACATAGCCTTAAAATCAGAGAATCCAGCACATTATTTGCAGCTCTGTGGTGGAAGAGGCATGTTGTGTGGTAAACAAAGGCTAGTACGTTTGGGCACAGTGAAAAGAGTGGGGCTGTTAGTGACGTTTCGATCCCAGTTGATGTTACTGCTGAATGGGAATGTCCTAGAATGGAACCCTGTCTCAAAAAAACAAATGTTAACTTTGTTTTTAGAAAATATGGATATATAGAGTCACAGGACTGTCGATTAGCTTTTGACAACAAAATAACCATTTATTAACATGAAGGGAACGATTCAGCGGACAAAAGTTGAAGTCCGGTTTTGGCCGCGTTTGGCAGGGAGTTTCACGCTAGCCGCATTGGTGAGATTGCGGCCTGTATTCAACGGCACTTAGTTCCAGAAATTAGCTTGCACGAAATCTCAACATTACCACTCACTCCCAGACAACACACAAGCATGGGAGCGCGCAGATCTGCTCTTCGCTTTGGGGATGCCGACCTCACAAGGCTTCTCGACGCTGCGGATGAGAGGTGGGCCTCCTGTTCTCTCGAGGAGGTTGGAGGACTAGCAACAGGGTTAGCAATGCTGCCTGGGACAGCGGCTGTGAGTGTGTACAGCATGACCAGCAGGACTGCCATCTAATGTTGGAAGAACACAAATGACCTCCAACAAGCTGCAAGGGTAAGTTACCACCTCTCTTCGGGCATCAGTTCTACTTGCCATCCCTCAAATTCCCAAACAGACCCCCCTCCCCTCAATCCACTGGCTGACACCTCACACCCTCCCCACATCCGATCTTTAAGCTTGTTACTCAGAACCCCCTGGCACTCACCAGCACAACCCCTTCATATCTAGGTATCGTGGCCACAGATGCCACCTGCTATAGACACCCCCTGACCCATCAAGTGTGCGGCTCACATGGCCTATTCTGTCCCTGCAGGGGAGGATAGCCAATCATAAGCAGAAAAGTGCCAAGATGGGGGTGGGGGAGGAATACCTGAGATGCGAGTCCTCACCCACTATAAGGAATGGGTCCTGGAAATCGAGGGTTTGCCCGAGGAGAGAGCAGGCACCAACACCAAGATTGGCCTGCGTCAGAGAGGTAAGGAACCAGTGCCCCTTCATCCGAATGACCTGTCTCAAGTGAGTTGATCATGCCTGACAAATGATCCTTCCCTCTCACTGACCACATGTCCATTGTCTCGCAGGGTCTCCAACTGATGCGGTCAAGTCAGTCGGAGTTGTGTCCACTCCCCCCCCCCCCTCCCCCCCCCACTCTGAGGATATCACCAGCGATGAGTCACAGCTACACCCCCAACTTCCACTAGCGTAGAGACACACACCTCGGTGGGTGACATCAGTGGACAGGCTTCGGGGGACAATCTGGTGATCACCACACAGCTGCTGATGCACGCCAGGTGGAGGCAGGAACATCCAAACGAGACAGCAGTCGGAGGTCGCCTGGATCCCAGGACACAGCTGGGTCCCAGCCAGATGCTGATCCTCTAGATACGGTTCAACCAGAGCTATTGCAGAAGATAGGACAGAGCAATGAGATTCAGGAGGGAGTGTCAATGACATTCCAATGACTGCAAGGGTGATTGGAAGAGTCCCAAAGGCTTCAGGGACAGGAGACATGCCGACAATGCATGGCACTGAGGCCAACACTACCTAGGGTGACGAGCGCAGTGGAAAACCTGGAGCACAATGTCCGAGCCATGTATTCTGATGTACAAGGCATGACTCAGTCTGTGATAACGATGGCTGAGGGCCTCAACACCATGTCTCAGTCACCGAGGGATGTGTCCCAGATGCAGGTGGACATTGCCGAGTCACTCCATCACCATGCCCGAGCAGAGGACCCTGAACGTGGCTGGTGGCCCAGAGGAAAGGAACGTTGCCGGGGGGAGTGCAGTCAAGGGCGGGCAAGTGAGACCCAGCAGAGTTGCGGTTGCCCATGACACATATGCTAATCATATGCCTACTGTACTTTCAGCCCGTGCGGCGAGCGATGCATTTGTGCCATTTTCGGGGTGCCAGAGCATCATGATTTGGTGTCAAACCGGCGCCCACCGCAATTTTGGCATTGGAGGCTATTCTCCACCCATCACATTTCGCCGCCTGCAAACGGAGAATCCCACCCCTGGTCTCTATCAGCCAGGAATTCGAGGTGGGATTCTGATTGGGCGGAGAATCATTTCTGACGCCGAATTCGTGGCGGGCGCTTGGTTCACGCCAAATCGCAATTCTCCTGTGCCTCGATAGCGGCGTCAATGCGTCCACTCCGCACATACAGTAAACGCCATTGGTGTATTATTAGTGGGCCTGACCCGGTCTTCTCCAGGGCCTCCACGCTCCTCCGCCTCCATCGATGACGAGGTTGAAACAGCCGTCGTGTTGGATGAGGGGGAACGTCTCCAACTTCGCATAGTTTGCTGGCACTTGTGCGACTGGCCGGGGGCTTCTGCCAGGACGGGGAGGAGTAGGAGGGTGGCAAGAAGGTGGGCTGTGGGGCCCACCCAACACTAAGGACAATTTCTGCACACTAAGGGATTTTTATCATGGCCAATCCACCTAACCTGCACATCTTTGGACTGTGGGAGGAAACCAGAGCACCCGGAGGAAATTCACGCACACACGGGGAGAACGTGTAGACTCTTCACAGACAGTGCCCCAAGCCGGGAATCGAACCTGGTACCCTGGAGCTGTGAAGTCACAGTGCTAACCACTATGCTACCGTGCTGCACTAACTATGCTACTGTGCTGCCCCAACTATGCTACCGTGCTGTCATTGTAGCGGGTCTCCTTGTCGGTCTGCTGCCGCCGGATAAGGGTCATCAGCCAAGGCCGCAGCGGGTAACACCTGTCGCCCAGGAGCCAACCCCTCAGCCGGGGGGTGGGTGCTCCTCGAACATGTCAGGAATCACCGTGTGCCAGAATGAAGGAGTTGTGCAATCTGCCCGGGTGTCAGGCGCAGAACATAGAACATAGAACATAGAAAATACAGCACAGAACAGGCCCTTCGGCCCACGATGTTGTGCCGAACCTTTGTCCTAGATTAATCCTAGATTATCATTGAATTTACAGTGCAGAAGGAGGTCATTCGGCCCTTTGAGTCTGCACCAGCTCTTGGAAAGAGCACCCTACCCAAACTCAACACCTCCACCCAACACCAAGGGCAATTTGGACATTAAGGGCAATTTATCATTAGCCAATTCACCTAACCCGCACATCTTTGGACTGTGGGAGGAAACCGGAGCACCCGGAGGAAACCCACGCAGACACGTGGAGGACGTGCAGACTCCGCACAGACAATGACCCAAGCCGGAATTGAACCTGGGACCATGGATCTGTGAAGCAATTGTGCTATCCACAATGCTACCGTGCTGCCCTTAAGAACAAACAAATCTACACTATATCATTTTCCCGTAATCCATGTACCTATCCAACAGCTGCTTGAAGGTCCCTAATGTTTCCGACTCAACTACTTCCACAGGCAGTGCATTCCATGCCCCCACTACTCTCTGGGTAAAGAACCTACCTCTGATATCCCTCCTATATCTTCCACCTTTCACCTTAAATTTATGTCCCCTTGTAATGGTGTGTTCCACCTGGGGAAAAAGTCTCTGACTGTCTACTCTATCTATTCCCCTGATCATCTTATAAACCTCTATCAAGTCGCCCCTCATCCTTCTCCGCTCTAATGAGAAAAGGCCTAGCACCCTCAACCTTTCCTCGTAAGACCTACTCTCCATTCCAGGCAACATCCTGGTAAATCTTCTTTGCACCTTTTCCAGAGCTTCCACATCCTTCCTAAAATGAGGCGACCAGAACTGTACACAGTACTCCAAATGTGGCCTTACCAAAGTTTTGTACAGCTGCATCATCACCTCACGGCTCTTAAATTCAATCCCTCTGTTAATGAACGCGAGCACACCATAGGCCTTCTTCACAGCTCTATCCACTTGAGTGGCAACTTTCAAAGATGTATGAACATAGACCCCAAGGTCTCTCTGCTCCTCCACAATGCCAAGAACTCTACCGTTAACCCTGTATTTCGCATTCATATTTGTCCTTCCAAAATGGACAACCTCACACTTTTCAGGGTTAAACTCCATCTGCCACTTCTCAGCCCAGCTCTGCATCCTATCTATGTCTCTTTGCAGCCGACAACAGCCCTCCTTACTATCCACAACTCCACCAATCTTCGTATCGTCTGCAAATTTACTGACCCACCCTTCAACTCCCTCATCCAAGTCATTAATGAAAATCACAAACAGCAGAGGACCCAGAACTGATCCCTGCGGTACACCACTGGTAACTGGGATCCAGGCTGAATATTTGCCATCCACCACCACTCTCTGACTTCTATCGGTTAGCCAGTTCGTTATCCAACTGGCCAAATTTCCCACTATCCCATGCCTCCTTACTTTGTGCAGAAGCCTACCATGGGGAACTTTATCAAATGCCTTACTAAAATCCATGTACACTACATCCACTGCTTTACCTTCATCCACATGCTTGGTCACCTCCTCAAAGAATTCAATAAGATTTGTAAGGCAAGACCTACCCCTCACAAATCCGTGCTGACTATCCCTAATCAAGCAGTGTCTTTCCAGATGCTCAGAAATCCTATCCTTCAGTACCCTTTCCATTACTTTGCCTACCACCGAAGTAAGACTAACTGGCCTGTAATTCCCAGGGTTATCCCTAGTTCCTTTTTTGAACAGGGGCACGACATTCGCCACTCTCCAATCCCCTGGTACCACCCCTGTTGACAGTGAGGACGAAAAGATAATTGCCAACGGCTCTGCAATTTCATCTCTTGCTTCCCATAGAATCCTTGGATATATCCCGTCAGGCCCGGGGGACTTGTCTATCCTCAAGTTTTTCAAAATGCCCAACACATCTTCCTTCCTAACAAATATTTCCTCGAGCTTCCCAATCTGTTTCACACTGTCCTCTCCAACAATATCGCCCCTCTCATTTGTAAATACAGAAGAAAAGTACTCATTCAAGACCTCTTCTATCTCTTCAGACTCAATACACAATCTCCCGCTACTGTCCTTGATCGGACCTACCCTCGCTCTAGTCATTCTCATATTTCTCACATATGTGTAAAAGGCCTTGGGGTTTTCCTTGATCCTACCTGCCAAAGATTGTTCATGCCCTCTCTTAGCTCTCCTAATCCCTTTCTTCAGTTCCCTCCTGGCTATCTTGTATCCCTCCAATGCCCTGCCTGAACCTTGTTTCCTCAGCCTTACATAAGTCACCTTTTTCCTCTTAACAAGACATTCAACCTCTCTTGTCAACCATGGTTCCCTCACTCGACCATCTCTTCCCTGCCTGACAGGGACATACATATCAAGGACACATAGCACCTGTTCCTTGAACAAGTTCCACATTTCACTTGTGTCCTTCCCTGCCAGCCTATGTTCCCAACTTATGCACTTCAATTCTTGTCTGACAACATCGTATTTACCCTTCCCCCAATTGTAAACCTTGCCCTGTTGCACGTACCTATCCCTCTCCATTACTAAAGTGAAAGTCACAGAATTGTGGTCACTATCTCCAAAATGCTCCCCCACTAACAAATCTACCACTTGCCCTGGTTCATTACCCAGTACTAAATCCAATATTGCCCCTCCTCTGGTCGGACAATCTACATACTGTGTTAGAAAAGCTTCCTGGACACACTGCACAAACACCACCCCATCCAAACTATTTGATCTAAAGAGTTTCCACTCAATATTTGGGAAGTTAAAGTCGCCCATGACTACTACCCTATGACTTCTGCACCTTTCCAAAATCTGTTTCCCAATCTGTTCCTCCACATCTCTGCTACTATTGGGGGGCCTATAGAAAACTCCTAACGAGGTGACTGCTCCTTTCCTATTTCTGACTTCAACCCATACTACCTCAATAGGGTGATACTCCTCGAACTGCCTTTCTGCAGCTGTTATACTATCTCTAATTAATAATGCCACCCCCCCACCTCTTTTACCACCCTCCCTAATCTTATTGAAACATCTATAACCAGGGACCTCCAACAACCATTTCTGCCCCTCTTCTATCCACGTTTCCGTGATGGCCACCACATCGTAGTCCCAAGTACCGATCCATGCCTTAAGTTCACCCACCTTATTCCTGATGCTTCTTGCGTTGAAGTATACACACTTCAACCCATCTCCGTGCCTGCAAATACTCTCCTTTGTCAGTGTTCCCTTCCCCACTGCCTCATTACATGCTTTGGCGTCCTGAATATCGGCTACCTTAGTTGCTGGACTACAAATCCGGTTCCCATTCCCCTGCCAAATTAGTTTAAACCCTCCCGAAGAGTACTAGCAAACCTCCCTCCCAGGATATTGGTGCCCCTCTGGTTCAGATGCAACCCGTCCTGCTTGTACAGGTCCCACCTTCCCCAGAATGCGCTCCAATTATCCAAATACCTGAAGCCCTCCCTCCTACACCATTCCTGCAGCCACGTGTTCAACTGCACTCTCTCCCTATTCCTAGCCTCGCTATCACGTGGCACCGGCAACAAACCAGAGATGACAACTCTGTCTGTCCTGGCTTTCAACTTCCAGCCTAACTCCCTAAACTTGTTTATTACTTCCACACCCCTTTTCCTACCTATGTCGTTGGTACCAATGTGCACCACGACTTCTGGCTGCTCCCCCTCCCCCTTAAGGATCCTGAAGACACGATCCGAGACATCCCTGGCCCTGGCACCCGGGAGGCAACATACCTTCTGGGAGTCTCGCTCGCGACCACAGAATCTCCTATCTATTCCCCTAACCATTGAATCTCCTACAACTATTGCTTTTCTATTCTCCCCCCTTCCCTTCTGAGCCCCAGAGCCAGACTGAGTGCCAGAGACCTGGCCGCTAGGGCCTTCCCCCGGTAGGTCATCCCCCCCAACAGCATCCAAAACGGTATACTTGTTTTGAAGGGGAATGGCCACGAGGGATCCCTGCACTGTCTGCCTGTTTGTTTTTTTCCCCCTGACTGTAACCCAGCTATTCTTGTCCTGTTCCTTGGGTGTGGTTACCTCCCTGTAACTCTTCTCAATCACCCCCTCTGCCTCCCGGATGATCCGAAGTTCATCCAGCTTCAGCTCCAGTTCCCTAACACGGTCTTTGAGGAGCTGAAGTTGGGTGCACTTCCCGCAGAGCTGCAAGATGCACAATTCATGGTCATAGGCCAGCTGGATGCTCATCGAGTGGTATCCCCTTTGGTTAGTGGAGAGTGGCCTGTGATCTGCAGGTGCCTGTAGGATGACATGTATCCAGTCTATCGCCCCTGGACCCGGGGCATCCCGACGATGGCAGCGAACCCTGCTGCCTGGACATCCTGGTGGGTTCGGTCCACGTGGAAATGGATATATTGCACTGCCTGGCATATAGGGCCTCAGTGATGGTGCGGGTGCACCTGTGCGCTGCGGTCTGTGAGATCCCTGACAGGTCCCCACTCGGCAACTGGAAGGACCCCGTCTCATAGACGTTCAGGGCGACCGTCACCTTGAAGGTCAGCGGGAACGGTTGTCCTCTGCCATGCCCTGGCGGTGCCAGGTATGCCATCATCTGATAGATGTGTTGCACTGTCTCTCTGTTCAGCCGCAGTCTTTGATGCCATGTCTGGTCCAGCAGGTCCACAAATGACAGACGGCGCCGGTACACACGAGGCCTCATGCGACGCCTCCTTCCCATCGGCCTGATGGGCAGCCGGCCCTCCAGCCTGTGTGGCCGCCACCTGTCCCTCTGCAGCCCATTCATCTGCAGCCCGGTCCTCTGCAGCCTGTTCCTCGACTTGCCGCTCTGCTGCTGCAGCTTCCCCCTCTTCTCCGAGCTGCCCCCTCTAACGCGGCCGCAAGGCATCTCGCAGAGCTGCGACCATCGCCACGGCGGCCAGCATTGCTATTGTCTGCTGGGGTTCAAAGTTCAATATGTTAGCATGGCGCATACACCCGCGCCCAGCCAGGTTCCATGGGCTATACAGTGGTCCCGGTTGGCACTGTGGGCTCTGCCCACGCATTTCCCTTCCCCACCCCCGCACCCCTGCCCTGTTGGTATCCGGCACCGTCAGCTCATCCCTGCTGCCAGGGGTACCGTTGGCTGGCACTACCCTCACTGGCGGCTACCGTGGGTGTTGCCCTGGGTGGTCCCCCTGTTGGGCGGCCGGTTGGATGGGGTGTTAGGCGGCGGGGTGCACGCTGTGGCGGGAGGTGGGGTGCGGGGGTGGGTGCACCCATCTGGCCGCTGTCACTGTATAGAGCCAGGTGCCGAGGTGGATGGTAGCAGGATGGCTGCCATAATGGCGGCCGGCACCTGGGTAACGCCCCAATCCTGTGGGGAGGGGGGGGCACCCAGGCTGCTCAGCCTGCCCCTCCTTTCCCCTGGCCCTGGCAGGGGGACCCCACCCCAGCCAGCAGGGGTGTCCGGGCCAGCAGCCCGCAGTCACTCCACGTCATTTCCTACCTCCTCTTTCTCTGGCTCAGCCGGCTCGTCGTCAGGTTCAGAACTTTTGAGACCACAAGTGAACCACGGCGTCAGGAACTCAGCCCATCGGAGGCGGTGAATCTGGGAGGCCTCGGAGAATAGGGTGACAGGCCCGCTTATGATATGCCTATTGTACTTTAACCCCGTGTGACGAGCGACGCATTTACGCCATTTTGGGGGTGCCGGAGCATCCCAATTTGGCGTCAAACCGGTGCCTACCCTGATTTTGGCGTTGGTAACTATTCTCCAATCGCGTTTCGCGATTTTGGCGTCGGCAAATGGAGAATCCCGCCCAAAGTCTCATGAACGGAGAATCCCGCCGTCTGTCTTTAAATCTAGCCAGATGAAGAAAACGACAGTTGCCCTCCAGCTCTCTGCTTTAAGTCAACCAAGAGACCAAAGGTCTATACATTCCCTGAATGATAGTCACAATTCCAAGCCCACACTCATCTCTATTCACACCTGGAACACTGGTCAGATGGCCAGAGGAAAAGATCTAATTTTTGACATGTTGGCCAACATCTGGCTGTGCAGTGAGGAAGAAAGCAAGTTACAGCTCCCCCATACCCATCTGAACATGTTTTCAGTACCTGTGGTGATCAGGGATTGGCTACTCACTGAATGGTCAGCTCAGCAAGTGGTCAAGGGTGATGCCATCTCTGAGTGACAGCGTTCCCCATGAACTGTTTCAAAATGCCCTTATTGACTGTTAGAAAGAGGTCGAGCATCCCATTCTTGATAAGCATCTCTGTTTTGAGGTTTCTCAGTGCTTGAACTGGAATGATGACTCGTGAATGCAGAAGAAGTTAGAAGGCTCTTTTAATCAGCTCTATCCTGTTAGTGTTTTGATAAGTATTGGCACCATTAAAATGACTGTAAAAAGAAACCAGAATATTGACATATTCTAATTAAAGGCGTTTGGTCATTTAATTGCCCATATGCTGCCTTCGGATGCAAAACTCAGAACATTTCATGCTGATGTTTACTGACCAGGTTTTCATTCTTCTGTTTTCACTCCTTAACCCTTGTGTTCCCACACAGACAAACCGAGCAAATTCAACAGCGGCCAATCCGATTTAATCCCATACTGTGTTATGTCCATTCTTATAGAGTAACAGGCATAACTATAGTTATAGTATGCAGCTGAAAATTGACCAGTTACATCACTTCAATTCTTTTCAGTCCATAATTACAGGATGTCCAGGGATCTGGAGTAATGTTGACGAACTGAAGCCATGTTATAACCGCTCTGAGACTGAACCAGATCTGTACTGAAGCACCTATTTCACTGAATTATCTGTTAAACTGGGTGAGAAACAACGGGGGAAATCTGAATTCAGAATTTCTAGTCAGGGTCTGTGTTATGTTCTGGTGCTTGGCCAGTTGGAATAAATGCACTAAAGAACGTCTAGTTCTCGATTAGTTAAAGTTTTATTGTTCAACAATAGTGTGGGTTAGATAACCATAAGACTATTATCAATAACTACTAACTATTATAAATTAACTAAGAGCTACTACAAATTGTGACTATCCACTATGAAGATTATCCTCAGACTCCCCAAGGTAACAGTGTCACGTGGTTGTTATCTACTGCCATCTGTTGGTTGGAGGTCATCTCTATCACTATTCACATGACTGCTTATACATATCATCATATCCCCTTTCCTTTGTAAATGTATGGTTTTGCATACATTATTTCAATTTCCGATACAATATACATGATATGCATATTGTGTTCATTATTTACATATTTACAGTTCACCACAAGTTCAATCTGTCCGGTTTTCTTCTGTGTTTTGTCGACCTTCTAAGCACCGGTTGAACCTGTGAGTTTGCTTGATGTTCATGTGTTGTTAAAGATGATTCTTGCTGTTTTTCTTGGTTTTGTCCATTTTCATCTTGCTCTGGTTCTGTATGCTGAGGTATCTCTTGTTCAGTTGTCCTTGGATTGCTTACAACATCATCTTGTGGTTCCATAACAAAAGGTTGCTGAACCTTCATCAAGGCTCTCCTGTTTCGTCTCAGAACTTACTCGTCATCGGTGATGATGATATATGATTGAGTACCTAATGATTCTAGTACTTTAGCATACTTCAACTATCCATTTCCATCAGGATCTTCTACCCTGACTGTGTCATCTTTTTCTAATGTTGGAGACTTCTTGTCGTTTTGTCATAATACCTCTTCTGCCTCCTTTTTTGAAATGTGAGCTTCCTCACAAGATTTTGATTTGTTTGTTCCAATAAAATATATGGTAAGGTTGTTCTGAGCTGTCTGTTCATCAATAACTGCGAAGGAGATAATTTATTTATCAATGGTGCTGCTCTATAGCTCAGTAACTTGAGATATCGATCTTCACAGCTGTCCATAGCTTTTCTGAGGAGCTGCTTCACAATGTGAACATCTTTTGCAGCCTTCCCGTTGGATTGTGGATACAGAGGGCTAGACGTTGTATGCTGAAAATCACAGATCTGTGCAAACGCTGTCCATCATGACTGGTAAAACATGGGCCATTGTCGCTCATGACAATTTGAGGTATTCACTATTCCATGGCGAGCAACAATGTGTTTGGTGAGGTTGATGACACACCTGGCTGATGAGTTTCCTTGTTGTACCACTTCTGGAAACTTAGAGAAATAGTCAATTACCAAACAGCTATTCTTTTCCTGCCAGATAACAGATCCATCCCTACTTTCTGCCATGCACTCGTAATGATGTTGCCAATTTGCATTGGTCCTTTTCACTCTTTGCACTGAACTTTTTGACAGGTTGCACAATTTCCGATCATGATTTGAATATTTTGATTGATACCCGCCCACTATACCGTCTCTCTGGCTCGTCATGAATCTTTTTCAGCTTCATTGATCGTAACGGTTGTGGAATGACTATTCTATTTTGCCTTAGCAAAAGCCCATTGGCTGCACGTAGCTCTGCTCTGATATTATAATAATTGGAGCAGGATCCTTTCGGCCATCCCTCTGTGAGATATCTTATTATCTTCTGTAAGATTTCATCTTTAGTGGTTTTATCTCTTATTAGTTTTGACTTCTCATCTGAGACTGGAAGGGATTCCGTCACAAGATTCACTTGTGCTTGTACATCCTCATCCAAGTGTTGCTCTTCTTTCATGTCCGTAGCACGAGATAGTGCATCCAATACAACAAGATGTTTACCTGGCGTACAGATGAGATCGAAATCGTATCTTTGCAACTTCATCATCATACGGTTGTATCCTTGGTGAGATCTCATTGAGATTTTTTTTTACTATCGCCACAAGTGGTCAATGGTCAGTTTCCACTAAGAACGTCGGTAGGCCATACACATAGTCATGGAATTTGTTTCATCTATTTATCAAGCCCAAGCATTCTTTTCCTATTTGAGTATATCTCCGCTCTGTGTCAGTCATTGACCTTGGAGCATAGGCAATTGGAAGCCAATTCTCGTTATTGTCTTGCTGCAATAACACTGCTCCCAGTCCATCTTTCGACCCATCTGTCGATACTTTTATATTCTTCGTAGGGTCAAAGAATGTTAACACAGGGGCTGTCGTCAATGCTTCCTGTAACATTAGCCACTCATGCTCATGTTTGTCCGACTACTGGAAAATGGTGTCCTTCTTGATGGTTTCTCTTAAGCACGTTGTTTTCACTGAAAAATTAGGAATAAATGTTCAGACAAAATTTATCGAGCCAAGCATCCTGAAGACTCCTTTTTTGTCTGTTGGACGTGGCACGTTAAAATCACCTTGATCTTTTCTTGGTCAGGATGTATACCTTTATCAGAAAGGTACTGGTATTTTTTTATTCAGTTTAAACCATGCTTTTTGATGCTTCTCAGCACTTTGCTAAGTCTTTTGACGTGCTCTTCTCTTGTTGAGCCCCATACAATCATGGCGTCTATGTATACGCTGACGCCTGGAATTCCTTCTCCGACGTGTTCCATTGCCCGATGGAAATTTCAGATGCTAAGATAATACCAAATGGCATTCTGAGAAAACAGTATCGCCCAAAAGGAGTGTTAAAGGTGCACAGCTTTGTGCTTTCCTCATCCAACTTGAGTTGCCAAAAACCATGTGATGCATCTAATTTGCTAAAACATGTTGCCCTGACATCTCACACGTGATTTCTTCTCTCTTTGGAATAGGATAGCGCTCTCCTTTTATGTTTGAATTGAGATCCTTGTGATCCATATAGATTATGAGGTCATTATTCCGTTTCTTCACGCAAACCATGGAGTTCACACAAACCATTGGTTCTTCAATGCATTTTATCACCCCCAGTTTCATCATTCTCTCCAGTTCATTCTTAAGCCGTTCCTTTGGTGTGTGTATTTTCTTTTCACTGCATACGATAGGTGAACGGTAACACTCCAGATCCTTGAAAGAATTCAGGAAGTTCTTTCAGGATTGCATCCATTGATATATTTTGTGTAGTGTAGACTCTTTTCATTAATTTGAGTGCTTCACTCCCAATAAAGATTCACGCTCAGCGTCTACAATTGAAAACTTCACTATCTGCACTTTGTTCTTGACACGGTGCATTAATTATTTTGCCATTGTAATCTTTTAATGGTGTTGTAGTATTTAAAATGTGCGGTTTAGTCTTCATTTCTTGCAAATCGGATAAACTGATTAAATTGTCTCTCGATCCTCTCGATGTAGTTTAGTCGGGCAGCATGGTCGGCACGGGCTTGGAGGGCCGAAGGGCCTGTTCCTGTGCTGTACATTTCTTTGTTCTTTGTTTGTTCTTGATCCAATGTCGAGTTTAACATCAATTAATGTTCTATTAATCATCAGATGAACTGTCCAGTTATCTCTTTGAACACTTGCATCTGCATTGCTATTACTACAAATTTGCTTTTGACGCCTGTTTAACTTGAATGCTGTGACAATGCTTATCTTCACTAGATATTATATCTATTAAAAATGTGTCTTCGAGATTTATTTCATCAATCACGTTGATTGACTTTGGTATTTCTGATTTTTTTATGAGAAAAATACTGTTTAGCAAAGTGATTTTTGCCTTTGCATTTGGAACAGATTTTTCTAAATGCTGGACTTTGCCTTTGTAATTACTTGTTGCCCCATCATTTGCATAAAATGGTGATTTTGATTACTTGCTTAAAATGGCCACCGCTGCTGGGACCACATTTTATGCTAGGGTACGTCACAACACTAATGGTGTTGCTTGCATCTTCGAGCTTTGTTCCAAAATTCTTCAGGTTTAGAGTGCAATTCTGCTGCACAGCTAGCTCGCTGGCATGGTAAATCTTAATGGCATCATGGAGCTGGAGTTCTTTCTCCCTCAACAATCGCTCCCAGACCTTGTCATTACTAATGCCAAACATAATTTGATCGCAGATCATCAATGCTTGTAGGGTTGCAAAATTACAGGTCTGCGCCTTCAACCTCAAGCCCATTAGAAACCAATCAAATGGTTCACCTGCTTGCTGTGTACGCATGCGAAAAACATAGCACTCAAATGTTTTGTTTTTCTTTGGTATGCAGTGCTGGTCACATTTTTTCACAACTTCATCAGCTATTTTTATCCTCTTTATTCTCAAATGCGAGGGTGTTAAAGACGTGTATCGCTTGTGGACCTGTTACAATGAGCAACAACACTATTCTCTGTTCAAGGGGCTGTGCCTGCAGACCTAGAGCTGCTGCCTAGAGTGTGAATTGCTGTTTAAAAATGTGCCAATTTGTAGCTACATTACCAGTGACTCAAAGTTGGTGTGGTATCTTCAGACCTTCCATCAAGGACTTCAATGCCTTGCAGTGCATTGAGTGAGATTTGTCAGTCCTCTACGTGGTTAGTCAAAATTATTTTTCTTTCTTCTCAAGTTATAATGTCTCTGGTCTTCTTCGATCACAGAGCCACACCGGTGATTCGAGATTTATTTCATCAATCACGTTGATTGACTTTGGTATTTCTGATTTTTTATGAGAAAAATACTGTTTAGCAAAGTGATTTTTGCCTTTGCATTTGGAACAGATTTTTCTAAATGCTGGACTTTGCCTTTGTAATTACTTGTTGCCCCATCATTTGCATAAAATGGTGATTTTGATTACTCGCTTAAAATGGCCACCGCTGCTGGGACCACATTTTATGCTAGGGTACGTCTGTTACATTCTGGTGCTTCGCTGGTTGGAATAAATACACTAAAGAATGTCTAATTCTAGACTAGTTAAAGTTTTATTGTTCAACAATAGTGTGGGTTAGATAACCATAAGAATATTATTAAAAACTACAAACTATTTTAAATTAACTAAGAGCTACTATAAATTGTGACTATCCACTACAAAGATTATCCCCAGACTCCCCGAGGTAAAGTGTCAGTTGTTTTGTTATCTACTGCCACCTGCTGGTTGAGGTCTTCTCTATCACTATTTACATGACTGCTTACACATGTCAATGAGGGTTGGCTGTGCAAGTGGCTTTGTGAATAGCGAATTACTGAATGGTGAATTAAAATAATGATAAAATAGTAAATTTGTGAATAGCGCGACATGAACACTGATCCATTGTACTCCGATGAAACAGATTCCCACCCCCTTGTCCTGCGCGAGATGCTGGTCCCAAGTAACATGAGACACAATTTCCCCTTAGACATAACTGTAAGCAATGGTTTCAGTGCAAAGAATTGTCCCATGCTGAGTTGGGCTGACCTGGAATTGGCCTTTAATAAACACTGAATACTTTTAATGAATGGACTAACTTTAGCAAGCACAGTTTTACACGGGAATAACATTGAATAGCAGTCAAAATGGTTATCAGCTTGACCATCTACTGACTTAACCTATGTTATGAATATTAAAGAAAAATACTGCAGATGCTTGAAAACTGAAATAAAAACAGTTCATGCTGGATTCACTCAGTGGGTCTGGTAGTATCGTTGGAGAAAGAAATAGAGTTAATGTTTCAGGTTGATGACCTTTCATCAGAGTGATCTTTTTGTTAAATTTTACGATGCGCAGTAACATGGGACTAGATAATATCCTCCTAAAGATCTGAATATTCTCAAATATTCTTGAACTCATGCCTAACACTTGTATATTTATGTCATTTTCAGAGATCAAATGGCCCAGTCTACTCTCTCCAAGTTCTTCTGTGCTCAGGATAGAAGGAACCTGCAATCTCTGTACAACACGGGGGAATTGGAAACAATGATTCTTCAGATGAAGATTAAATCAGACCATTTAGACAATGTGCAGCTTAACATTGCAGTGATGGGTGATGTGGGTTCAGGGAAATCCACCTTCATCAACGCTATGAGAGATCTTCGGAGAGATGACCAAGGAGCTGCTCCAACTGGGAATGAAGAAACCTGGATGGAGCCGACCAGGTATCCTTATCAATCTCTGCCTAATGTCCAACTCTGGGACCTTCCAGGAACAAATTCCTTTGGTTTTGAACTAAATAATTACCTAAAGCAGGTGAAGTTTGAAAGTTTTGACTTTTTCATCATTGTGTCCCAGGCCCGATTCAGAGAGAATGATGCAGAAATTGCCAAAAAGATTCAGGAACAGGGTAAAGAGTTCTGCTATATCCGATCCAAAATAGACAATGATATTCGCTCACTGAAGATGCAAGGTGCTGACCTGAATGAAGGCTGGAGAACAATCTGCAGGGACTGTATCATTAACTTCCAAAGTGTTGGGGTGACGCCACCAGACATTTTTCTGATCTCTAGTTTTGAGCGGGAGGAACATGACTTCCCGAGATTTAAGTCCACCCTCGCCAGGGATCTCCCGAACATTAAATCAAATGTTTTCTCTCTCGCAATCCCAAAGATGATGCTGGAAATCACAGAGCCCAAAAGAAGCACATTGATGACCAGAGTCCTGTTATTGGCCATTCTCTCCGGAACAGTAGGTGCAGTGCCAGTGTTAGCACCATTTCCAGAGCCAATGTTAGTGCCAGTGTGGTATTTATTTACCACCATCGTGATCACAGTTTCTGGGTGGATATACCTCCGGAAGCAGCTGGGATTCAGTGACAGGTTGGTGCAAAGTCTGGCCAACAAAGTCACTAAGCTCAGTTCAGTTTTTAAAGCTGAAACGAATCATCGATTTCCAAGGAAGATATCACCGGCAGTTACCAACGTGCTGTTAGGAATCACCACCGTCACCTGTATGATAACTGGGATCAAACACGGCTTCAGTCCAATGGCTGTCTCTATCTTTGGGGCTGTGTCATCCTTTGCTTTTACCTACAAGTCACTGAAGGATTCACTGAATGACCGTTTGGAAACTGGACAACGGCTGGTCCAGGCTGCACTGAGCAGAGATTGACATGAACCTCGCACATTACACCGACCAACATTACTGCTCAGTTTTTACAGACTGAAGTAATGTTTGATCTACAATGCGGCAGATTAACCTGCATTATTTCAGGGTTTCAAACTCATTTACTGTTCTGACAATATCCTGTTCATTATGATTAAATGTTATTAAAATAGGAATAGATACACCTGCTGAGTATTTCCATCTGGTTTTGTTTCAAGTTTTCAGCATCCGTAATATTTTGCTTTTATCTTTCCCTGTGTAAAAAGGTTTTAATCATTGCTCAAAATCTCTGCATTAAATTTTGTGGGGCAAATATTTAGTTTTATAATTGATATGTTGGAATTGGAGTTTGTTAATGTTGAAGGATGGAAACACTTTATTAAAAACTAGCAAATAAAACCCTCATGTAAATGGAAGTCAAACAAGCCTGGGTTAATGACAATTAAAAGGTAACAATTGTTTGTTGATGAAAATCAGAGTTGAAAGTGGGAAACTTATCAATAGTTAACAAGGGCTGGATTCTCCGTTTCTGAGACTAAGAGTTGACGTCGTCATGAAAACTATGGAGTTCCACGACGGCAAAAACGGCGCCCCAGGTGAAGATATTCAGGCACTCCAAAGGGGCTAGCACGGGCGTCACGTGAAATGCTGCATTCTGGAAGCAGAAAGGCGGTGGATTCACCAGCTGCAGCTGCACTTAAGGGATTCTCCCCCTCCCACACACAAGCGGCGCAGCCAACATGGCCGCAAAGAGAGCAGTGCCGCCCTTCCGCGATGCAGAACTGGAGGCCCTCCTTGCCTCGGTGGACGGGAAATGGCTGGTGCTGTACCCCAGCCTGGGAGGGAGGTCCTCAGGCGCCACCATTCGCCATGCCTAGGCGGAGGTGGAAGCCGACGTCAGCGTCGTCAGCGAAGTCTCCCACACTGGCAACCAGTGCAGAAAAAAACTGCACAACCTCCACAGGGCAGCCAGGGTGAGTAGTCAACGCTGTGCCCCTGGCACTAACCTCCCTACCCCCCACGTACATGTAACCCAGACCCACCGTCCGGAGGATGGCCGGACCCCCACCCTGCCCCACATACCAGTACCCATGCCAACCGCAATGGCCGGGTACCCTGGCCGCTGATGCCATCATCTACCCAACCCTTGGGCTGCATGCGCAGACTGTCTAACCGTGCCATTGTTTGCATTCCTGCCCCAGGACAAGGCCGCGCACAAAGGCCGGGAGCGGGAGAAGACCAGAGGGGGACCACCAGACCTGCGTCCCCTCACCGTGCCCGGGTAGAGGGCACTGGACGTGGTCGGCGGCCCCCAGGAGAGGGAGGTCGCAGATGGCAGGCCGGCGGCGGGCGATGAAGTGAGGCCCTTGTTTTGTTGGGCCCTCTGGATCCGTGGAACACATACAGGTCACCAACACTTGAAATAGTGCAACACTATTTTATTGAGTCATTAACAGTTTAACATACTCTCACTGTGGGTTAACACGATACTAGCTTTAACTAAAGACCTTTGCCTTGTCCTAACCAGTCGATGCACTCAGCACATGGTGAATGTCTGTGCTGCAGGCTGTGAGCTCTGTCCTACTAGGAAGCTGCAGCTCGAATGAGCAGGAACTCTGATGCCCCCTGTCTTTATAGTGCGTGTGCTCTCACTGGTGATTGGCTGCGGTGTTGGCTGCACACAATCACAGTGTGTTGATTGGTCCCACTGTGTGTCCATCAGTGTGTGTGTCTGCACCATGATATACTGGTGTATATTATGACAACCCTCTGCCTTGTTGAGGATCCTCATGACACATATCCCCAACCACCCTCTCCCCACCCCGACCCCCTCACCCCACTCACGCCATCCCTCATCCCCTCACCTCAGCCCTCACCACATCACGACTCGGCCCCGTCTGGCTGTCTAACCGTACATGCCGTCTTGTGTCTTACAGGACCTGCCGGAGATGGGCCCATCCCATTCGGGTGCCCCCGGCCCCAGCCAGTGCCAGAGCCAGTGCCCCCCGGACGGTGGAGCATTGATGGGAAGAGCAGCCAGAACACCAGCCCTCTGCACGTGACCCAGCATACCCCGGAGTTCGGGTCAGAGGAGGACATTGATTTTCCGTCACTGCTGTCTCCAACACCCTCCACCATCTCAGAGACTATCACCACATTTGGGCAGACTAGTGAAGAGGCTTCTGGGACACACTCTGGTGCGCACGACACAGTCGGTCCGGTACAGCAGTTAGAGGTAGGAGCAGCCGAGGAGTCGGAGGGCAGCCTGGGCCCAGGAACCAGCTGCCACCCAGATGGGTCCCGGGCTCCTGGAACATCCAGTCCCACCCATAGTGCAGGTGCAGTCAGAGACCCAGGGACTACAGGAGGGGATGACGGCCGGCTTCCAGCACCTGCAGGGGCAGGTGGAGGAGTCTATCTGCGTGTAGGGGCAGAGGGTTGTGCCGGTCAAGCGTGTCACCCAGGCCGAAACTGCACAGGTGGCGTCTGCGGTGGAGGCAATGGGGGCGACGGTGTCAGACATGGGTTAACTTATGCAAGGCCTGGGCATTCTGTACAGACTCCCAGGTAATCTTGTGCTGGGGCCAGCTGGAGATTGCAGCGGCACTCCTCAGCATGGCCCTGTCACGACAGGCCATTACTGAGAACATCGGCGGCATTGCCCAGGTGCGGCCGGCATGGCGCAGACACATTGGGAGGTGATCCTGTCCCAGAGGGATGTGGCCCACTCACTGGCTGATGTGGCCCACACCCTGAGGGACATTGGCCACACCATGAGTGGTGCGGCCAACTCACTGGCTGATGTGGCCTACACCCTGAGGGACACGGCTCACTCACTGGCGGATGTGGCACAGACCCCCGGATGGTGGCACTGTCGCAGAGTGATGTGTTGCAGTCCCAGATGGAGATGGCCCATTCCCTGTGCTCCATGGCCGCTAACGTTCAGACCCCTGTCGATACCAGAGCGGGCCTCCAGGACTGGCAGCGCCAGGTGGCGGGGGGGGGGGGGGGGGGGGGGGGGCCTCGGGGGGATGGTTCCGCTCGCACCCGCATTCCATGGAGATGCCCGGGGGCCCTTGGGCACGCTGAGGAGGAGTCGGTGATGGGGCCCATGCTGTTGGCTCCCGCTGGAACACCGCAGCACCTCGGACTCCCCCCCTTCCTGTGCCTGGTGAATCTGGTGGGCAGTGGGCAGAACAGTGCAGCACCACACCACTGGGGCCGCCCAAGGAGAATCCCGGGCCTATTCAGGCCGGGCCACCGCAGGAGAGGTGCGCCAACGGGGACCCTCGCTGCAGAGCAGGAGTCACAGCAGGCCGCCTCCACTCCTGCTGTGCCGTCTGGGGAACCACAAAGGCGTAGTGGTAGGGCCCGTAAGGCCAGAAAATTAGACACCAGTTAAATTGGCATGAGTGCAGGGCACAGCTTAGTTATAGGGACTAGGGCACAGACTGTATATATTTGTTCACAATAAACACATATTCACACTGTTCAAACCTGTCTCTGTGCTCTGGATGATGGGTGTGGGGGTGGGGTAGTGAGTGCTAGCCACTGGGAGTGGGGGGTGGGGGACGACTGAGGCCCAATGGGTGCACCGTGTAACCCCACCCCCCCACCTCCCTCCAACCATCCTCAGCACCCCCTCCCCAGCTATTCGACAGGGCTGTGTGATGGACTGGCCAGCTCGCATGCAGGGATCACCCAGGTGGGAGGTGCTACTGTGGGCATGAGTCAGACATTGTCTAACGATGCGGAGCTCACCACTGAGTGGGCTGTCATTATCCTCCATCCCATGGACCAGACCCGCTGTCACTGCCAACCCAGTGCTCCCACGGGTGTATATTAGGGCAGCAACGTAGCATAGAAGGCAGCACAGTAACACAGTGGTTAGCACAGTTGCTTCACAGCTCCAGGGTCCCAAGTTCGATTCCTGGCTCCGGTCACTTTCTGTGCGGAGTCTGCACGTTCTCCCCGTGTGTGCGTGGGTTTGCTCCGGTTTCCTCCCACAGTCCAAAGATTAGGTGGTTTGGCCATGCTAAATTGCCCTTAGTGCCTAAAAAGTTGGGGTGGGGTTACTGGGTTATGGTGATGGGGTGGAGGTATGGGCTTGGATAGAGTGCTCTTTCCAAGGGCTGGTGCAGACTTGATGGGCTGAATGGCCTCCTTCTGCAGTGTAAATTCTATGATTCTATAACAGAGCATGCGGTTGGTTTGGTGGTATGGGAGATGAGGGTGTTCGGTGGTGTGGAAGGTAGTGTTGGAGGTGAGGGTGTTCGGTGGTGTAGGAGGTGAGCGGGTGTGGTATTGGATTGGATTGGATTGAATTTGTTTATTGTCACGTGTACCGAGGTACAGTGAAAAGTATTTTTCTGCGAGCAGCTCAACAGATCATTAAGTACATGAGAAGAAAAGGGAATAAAAGAAAATACATAATAGGGCAACACCGCACAATATAACTACATAAGCACTGGCATCGGATGAAGCATACAGGGTGTAGTGTTAATGAGCTCAGTCCATAAGAGGGTCATTTAGGAGTCTGGTGACAGTGGGGAAGAAGCTGTTTTTGAGTCTGTTCGTGCGTGTTCTCAGACTTCTGTATCTCCTGCCCGATGGAAGAAGTTGGAAGAGTGAGTAAGCTGGGTGGGAGGGATCATTGATTATGCTGCCCGCTTTCCCCAGGCAGCGGGAGGTGTAGATGGAGTCAATGGATGGGAGGCAGGTTCGTGTGATGGACTGGGCGGTGTTCACGATTCTCTGAAGTTTCTTGCGGTCCTGGGTCGAGCAGTTGCCATACCAGGCTGTGATGCAGCCCGATAGGATGCTTTCTATGGTGCATCTGTAAAAGTTGGTAAGGGTTAATGTGGACATGCCAAATTTCCTTAGTTTCCTGAGGAAGTGTAGGTGCTGTTGTGCTTTCTTGGTGGTAGCGTCGACGTGGGTGGACCAGGACAGATCTTTGGAGATGTGCACTCCATGGAATTTGAAACTGCTAGCCATCTCCACCTCGGCCCCCTTGATGCTGACAGGGGTGTGGACAGTACTTTGCTTCCTGAAGTCAATTACCAACTCTTTAGTTTTGCTGGAATTGAGGGAGAGATTGTTGTCGCTACACCACTCCACTAGGTTCTCTATCTCCCTCCTGTATTCGGACTCGTCGTTATTCGAGATCCGGCCCACTATGGTCGTATCGTCAGCAAACTTGTAGATGGAGTTGGAACCAATCCGTGCCCCTGGCCAGCGTCCCCTTTCCCTCCAGTCTGTGAACGGTGTTTCGATGAGTGTGTCCCGTGTGCGCTGGCCCTGGTGATGGCGTTGTGCAGCCTCCCGTGCCTGACCAGGCCCATGTGCCGCTCATTGTCCACCTCCCCACCATCCTCCTTATCTGACGAGCCCTGCCCTTCCTCCTCAGCCTCCTCCACCACATCGCCTCTCTGCTGGGCTATATTGTGGAGGATGCAGCAGACCACAACGATGCGTGTGACGCTCCCGGCCTCGTACTGGAGGGCCCCACCAGAGCGGTCCAGGCGCCGGAAGTGTATTTTCAGGACCCTGAAGCACCACTCAACCACACCCCTGGTCGTACAATGGACACCACTGTAGCGTTTCTCCGCCCGCATCGGTCTGTGGTCTCCATCTCGGCGTCATCAGCCACAACCGCAACAGGTAACCCCTGTCACCCAGCAACTAGCACCGCAGCCGGGGGTGGGGGGGGGGGGCTCCCTAGGCATGTCGGGGATCACTGAGTGCGTCAAGATGAAAGAGTCATGTACACTGCCCGGGAATTGGGCGCAGATGTGCAGGATCTACATCTAATGGTCTCAGGCCACCTGAATATTCATCGAATGGTACCCCTTTCGGTTGGTGAACAGCGGCCTGTTATCCGCCGGTGGTCGTAGGGCGACATGCACCCCATCGATGACCCCCTGGACCCGGGGCATCCCGGCGATGGCATGTCGGACATGGGGGCTGTTAGGACTTGGGGAGGGAATGGATATGGGGGGGTTTGTCAGTCACGTTGTGAGCATGTCATTTTTGTCGGGGGGTCATTCAGGTTGGTGGGCAGGTTGGGTTGGGGTTGGGGAGTGACGCTGTGTTAGCAGGGCTTAGTTTGAAGTCCACTCAATCATGCCCATGATTTATTAGGGCAAGTCATTGAGATAAATTGGCTGTCAAGGTATTGTCTGACTCCAGAATAACAATATTCTTGGCATCAGCATTCACAGCATCGCCAAGTCATTCATAACTGCTTTCTAAAACAACAGTTCCACACAATTCGTTTGGATCTTAGTTAATTGTTTGATAATTAAGTACCAATGTTATGATCTGTCTGTTAAAGCCAAAATCAAACATTGAACAGAACATATCCCTTGAACTTTTTACCCTTTACCAAGTTGGACAAAAGGCCCTGCCAACCTGTGTGTGAATGTAGTTTGCTGGCAAATTACTCAGTTACTGGACACTGATTTGATTAGCACGTTGAAGATATCATGACTAATGGTTCTTTTATTGAATGCCTTTATCAGGAATCAAACGTTAGCTTTGCAGGTATTGCCCATAACTTCCATCAAAGTTGAATCCAGTTGAATCCAGTCATGTTTGCAGTAATGTGGCATTACAGCACGTTCTTGGAGCAGACCCAGTCAGGAGTCTGAAACACTGCCACCACACAGCAGGAAAGTGACAACTGCACTGTGCATAAGTCAGTCAGTGAACACAATACACCTGACTTTGTCCCATATACCTTGATACTGTTGGTTGATAAAAATCCTTCAATCTCTGATTAAATATTAACAACTGATTCAACGTTAACTGCCACAGGCAGAAGAGACTCCAAATTTCTCCCAATATTTCTGAGTACTAACTTCACCGCTGAATGGTCTGGTTCTAATTTTTAGGCGGTGCTCCAAGTCTGAGATTCCCCAACCAGCAGAAATAATTTATTTCATCCACCCGATTAGTTCCCCTTAATATCTTGAAAATGTCAATCAAATGATCCCTTAATCTTCTAAATTCCAGGGAATATAATTCCAAGGAATTAGTGTAATAAATGTGGAGATACTTATTAGGTCAGGCAACATCAGTGAGGAGAGGAACAGAATTATTGTGTTAGGCCGATGACCCTTCATCATAACTGGGAACATTTAGAACTGTAATAGGTTTTGAGAAAGTGAAAGGGGGGCAGACTGGGGAAAAGGACAACAGGGAAGGTTTAGGATTGGGTGGAAGACAGGGGAGGTTAAATGACAAAGGAGTTGGTGATCAGAACTGGAGAAAGTGGTAATGGGACAAATAAAGAAACAAAATAATGTGTCCAGGGGAGGTGTGAATGGTAGAATACTGAACAGTTGCTGTGCAGAAGCAAAAACAAGAGGAAAGGAAGGGTAAAACCAAAATCTGCAAAGAAAATGGAAACAAAATGAAGGCAGAGATTATGGTTGGAAATTGTTGAACTGAAATTTAATCTGGAAGTTTGTTGAGTGCAGAGTTGAAAGGTGAGGTGCTGTTGCTCAAGTTTACATTCAGTTTCAATTAAAAAATGCAGAGAGGTCACCAGGAAAGCAAGGTGAAGAATTAGGAGCTCGGGGTCATGCTGGCAGAGGGAGTTGTGCCACAAAGTGCTCACCCAATCTGCATTGGTCTTCTAAATGTAGAGCAGATTGTATTGTGAGTGGCAAATATAGTAAACCAATTTGAAATATATAAACAGCTGCTTTACCTGGAAGGAATGTATGGGGCCCTGGACAATAGAAGAGAGGATGTAAAAGACACTTATACCAGAAGACATAGGAGCAGAATTAGGCCATTCAGCCCATCACATCTGCTCCACCATTCAATAATGGCTGATTTGTTTCTCGTCTCCAATCTCCTGCCTTCTCCCCACAACAGGGTTTATCTTCTGCATTTCGATGAAAAGGTTGTGTGGCAAAGAGAGGGATTGTTGGGGGTAATTGACGAGTGATCCAGGATGTCACAGAGGGAATGGTCCCTTCCCAATTCTGGAAGGGCGGAAAAGTGGAAAGTGTGTTTGATGGTGGCATTTTGTTGGAGGTGACAGAAATAATGGAGGATAATCCATTAAATATTGAGGCTGGTGAATTTGTTTTTATTCGTTCATGGGAATGTGGGTTTCTCTGGCTAGGCCAACTTTTATTGCCCATTCCTGAAGATATTTCAGAGTCAACCACATTGCTGTGGGTCTGGAGTCACATGTAGGTCAGACCGGGTAAGGATGGCAGATTTCCTTCCCTAAAGAGCATTAGTGAACCAGATGGGTTTTAACGACAATCGCCGATGGTTTTATGGTCATCATTAAACTTTTAATTCCAGATTTTTACTAAATTAAAATTCCACCATCTGCCATGGTGGGATTCGAACCCAGGTCCCCAAAGCATTACCCTGAAACTCTGGATTACTAGTCCAGTGACAATACCACAATGCCGTTGCCTCCCAATGTTTTGGAAATGGAAGATGAGGAAAAGGGAAAACCCTGTCATGATTCTTGGATGGAGGGGGAAAGGGTAGAGCAGAATTGCCAGAAATGGGGAAGACAAGATCAAGGGTCCTGCTAACCATAGAGGGGGTAATCCTTGGTCAAGGAGAAAGGAGAATATTTCTAAAGTGTTAGCTTGGTAAGTTGCATCTTCGGAACAGATTAAAAATTATTGAGAAACTGGAAGAATACTTAGATAATGTCCCCTGGTTTTAGATTGGCACTGATAGTCTATGTCCTGAAATAAAGACAGAGAATTTCAGGAAGAGTAAAAGATGGATCACGTAAATGTGAAAGGAGGGTGGAAGTTGGAAGAAAAGTTGATGATATTTTCCAGTTCAGGGTGAACTGAAGAGACTTCACTGATACTGTCATCGATGTACCAGAAAAAGAAGTGAGGGGAGGGGCTTGGGTCGGACTGGAACAAGGAATGTTCCACATATCCCACAAAAAGACAGGCAAAGCGAAGGCAATCTTTTATTTCCAAATGTATTTGGAAAAAGTGAGTGGAGTTCAATGGCTAGCCGCTCAGTGTGAGAACAGGTTCAGCCAGGTGAAGGAGGATGGTGGTGGCTGGGAACTGGTAGGGTGTGTGTTTATGGAATACAAGGGGAGCTCTCAGGTTGTCCTGATGGGGGATGAAGGTGTAGACGGACTGGACATCATGATGAAGGTGAGACAGTGAAAATTGTAAATTGTTAAGGTGAAGGAGGGGATCAGCAGAGTCACAGATGTGTGGGAAAAGATGAGACAAGAGGAAAAAAAGTAGAATTGAGATATGAAGACATCAGTTCAGTGGGGTAGGAGGAAGCTGAAAGGCGATTTCTACCGAGAAAGCCCAGTTTGAGTAATCTTGCATCGTAACTTAACATTTGGAGTTCCTGCATCCAGGCTGGATATGAACATCTAAACTCAATTACCACAGAACTTAATATGATTTCTACAGAAGGCAGGAAAAAGAAAAACTGCCTCCTCGTTAATCAAGTGGGATGCATTACACCGCACATTAACACGTCAACTTTCTTTTTTTTAATAAATATTTTTATTCTCCTTTTTCACATTTTCTCCCAAATTTACACTCACCAACAATAAACAATAAGCAGCAACGAATACAATGTCAATTCGCATTACAACAACAACATTCCCATCTTCCCACCAAACCCCCAAGCAGCAGCCTGCATGTTAACAGAAACAAATAACAAAAAGGAATCGGGAATCACCCATAGTCACCATTAACACATACAGTCCCCCTCCCCCCAACCCTCCCAACCCCTACCCCCTAATGTTCGATGTTATCCAATGCTTGAAAGTGCATAACGAATAATAGCAATGAATTGTAGAACCCCTCCATCCTTCACCTCAGTTCAAACTTAACCTTCTCAAGCGTTAAGAATTCCAACAGGTCCCCCCGCCACGCCAGGGCACAGGGTGGAGAGGTTGATCTCCATCCCAACAGGATCCGCCTTTGGGCGATCAATGAGGCGAAGGCCACAACAATTGCCTCCGCACCCCAACCCCAATTGTTTCAAATCTCGGCTGGCCCGACACCCCAAATATGGCCTCCCGAGGGCCCGGGTCCAGTTTCACGTGCACCATTTTAGAGATTACCTTAAAAACGTCCTTCCAGTAATCCTCTAGCTTTGGACAGGACCAAAACTTATGAACGTGATTCGCGACCGCCCCCCCGCAATGTTCACACACATCTTCTACACCCTCAAACAACCTGCTCATCCTCGCCCTTGTAAGGTGTGCTCTATATACCACCTTCAGCTGTATCAGCACCAACCTCGTGCACAAGGTGGAGGAGTTCACTCTCTGGAGCACTTCACACCAGAACACCTCTTCCATACTCACTCCCAACTCTGCTTCCCACTTTGCCTTGATCCCTTCCAGCGGTACTATCTCCTCTTCCAAAATAGCCCCGTAAACTGCCGGAACTACCCCCTTCTCCAGCACCCCTGTCGTCAGCACCTCCAGCAATGTGGAGGCCGGCTCCATCAGGAAGCTCTGTCTCTCCATCCTGGCAAAATCACAAACCTGCTTGTATCTAAACATTTCCCCCTGCTCCAGCCCATACTTTGCTCCCAGCTCCTTCAATCCTGCAAACCGACCCCTAAGAAACAAATATTTTAGTGTTCCTCCCATCTCCGAAAATTTCCGTCCCACTTTCTTGACTCAAATCTGTGGTTCCCCTGAATTGGCATTTCCCTTGACCCTGCCCCCAACCCGAAGTGTTGGCGAAACTGCCTCCAAATTGTCAATGAAGCTATTATTACCGGACTCCCTGAGTATTTCCCCAGGGCCATCGGGAGCGGCACTGTTGCTGCCGCCTTCAATCCCGACCCCCTACACAAACTCTCCTGCATTCTGACCCAGCTCCGTACCTTCTTCACATTCCTCGCCCAGTAATAATACATTAGGTTTGGAAGACCCAAACCCCTGCCTTCCTTCCCCTCTGCAGCAGCATCTTTCTTACTCTGTGTTTATTTATGAGTGTGTTTATGTTTGTGGGCATTAAAGGAAATTTGTGTAAAAATAAGCATTTTCGTCATGCTGTTTAGTCTCTCCTTTTTTCCATAGTATTTTTATAACCGGTGTTTGTGTGTGATAGTTTGAATTGTGGAGAACCTAACTCACTTGAATAAATTATTTAATTTTAAATCTACCATTGTTGTAGTCTCACCTTCCTTTCACTGTCTGCTCAGGTTGAGTCACAATAATTGCCAGGACATAATTCCATAGTCGTGCAACGAGCGCATCGAACACGCTCACTCAAGAGAGGCTACTGGTTAGGGATAAACAGTGGTCCCTCGTTATCTCTTTCTTGTGAAGTTGCACTAGTGTGGCGCTTCCAGGTGACATTTCACCATCACAGGAGAGAGACTCACACAGGTGTAGGTGGCAGTCAGGGCAACTGAACAAAGAACAAAGAACAAAGAAATGTACAGCACAGGAACAGGCCCTTCGGCCCTCCAAGCCCGTGCCGACCATGCTGCCCGACTAGACTACAATCTTCTACACTTCCTGGGTCCGTATCCCTCTATTCCCATCCTATTCATGTATTTGTCAAGATGCCCCGTCAATGCCACTATCGTCCCTGCTTCCACCACCTCCTCTAGTAGCGAGTTCAAGGCACCATTACCCTCTGCGTAAAGAACTTGCCTCGTACATCTACTCTAAACCTTGCCCCTCTCACCTTAAACCTATGCCCCCTAGTAATTGACCCCTCTACCCTGGGGAAAAGCCTCTGACTATCCACTCTGTCTATGCCACTCATAATTTTGTAGACCTCTATCAGGTCGCCCCTCAACCTCCGTCGATCTAGTGAGAACAAACTGAGTTTATTCAACCGCTCCTCATAGCTAATGCCCCCCATACCAGGCAACATTCTGGTAAATCTCTTCTGCACCCTCTCTAAAGCCTCCACATCCTTCTGGTAGTGTGGCGACCAGAATTGAACACTATACTCCATGTGTGGCCTAACTAAGGTTCTATACAGCTGCAACATGACTTGCCAATTCTTATACTCAATGCCCCGGCCAATGAAGGCAAGCATGCTGTATGCCTTCTTGACTACCTTCTCCACCTGTGTTGCCCCTTTCAGTGACCTGTACACCTAGATCTCTCTGACTTTCAATACTCTTGAGGGTTCTTCCATTCACTGTATATTCCCTACCTGCATTAAACCTTCCAAAATGCATTACCTCACATTTGTCCGGATTAAACTCCATCTGCCATCTCTCCGCCCAAGTCTCCAAACAAGTCTCCAAACTTACTAATCAGACCAGTTACATTTTCCTCCAAATCATTTATATATACTACAAACAGCAAAGGTCCCAGCACTGATCCCTGTGGAACACCACTGGTCACAGCCCTCCAATTAGAAAAGCATCCTTCCATTGCTACTCTCTGCCTTCTATGACCTTGCCACCTAGCCAGCTCACCCCTGATCCCGTGTGACTTCACCTTTTGTACTAATCTACCATGAGGGACCTTGTCAAAAGCCTTACTGAAGTCCATAGAGACAACATCCACTGCCCTACCTGCATCAATCATCTTTGTGACCTCCTCGAAAAACTCTATCAACTTAGTGAGACACGACCTCCCCTTCACAAAACCATGCTGCCTCTCACTAATACGCCCATTTGCTTCCAAATGGGAGTAGATCCTGTCTTGAAGAATTCTCTCCAGTAATTTCCCTACCACTGAAGTAAGGTTCACCGGCCTGTAGTTCCCTGGATTAACCTTGCTACCCTTCTTAAACAGAGGAACAACATTGGCTATTCTCCAGTCCTCCGGGACATCACCTGAAGACAGTGAGGATCCAAAGATTTCTGTCAAGGCCTCAGCAATTTCCTCGCCAGCCTCCTTCAGTATTCTGGGGTAGATCCCATCAGGCCCTGGGGACTTATCTACCTTAATATTTTTAAAGACGCCCAACATCTCGTCTTTTTGGATCTCAATGTGACCCAGGTTATCTACACACACTTCTCCAGACTCAAAATCTACCAATTCCTTCTCTTTGGTGAATACTGATGCAAAGTGTTCATTTAGTACCTCGCCCATTTCCTCTGGCTCCACACATAGATTCCCTTACCTATCCTTCAGTGGACCAACCCTTTCCCTGGCTACCCTCTTGCTCCTTGCTTAAGGTCCTTCCTACTTTCCTTATATTCCACGCAGGCTTTGTCTGTTCCCAGCCTTTTAGCCCTGACAAATGCCTCCTTTTACTTTTTGACGAGGCCTACAATATCTCTCGTTATCCAAGGTTCCCGAAAATTGCCGTATTTATCCTTCTTCCTCACAGGAACATGCCGGTCCTGAATTCCTTTCAACTGACATTTGAAAGCCTCCCACATGTCAGATGTTGATTTGCCCTCAAGCATCCGCCCCCAATCTAGGTTCTTCAGTTCCCGCCTAATATTGTTATAATTAGCCTTCCCCCAATTTAGCACATTCATCCTAGGACCACTCTTATCCTTGTCCACCAGCACTTTAAAACTTACTGAATTGTGGTCACTGTTCCCGAAATGCTCCCCTACTAAAACTTCTACCACCTGGCCGGGCTCATTCCCCAATACCAGGTCCAGTACCGCCCCTTCCCTAGTTGGACTGGCTACATATTGTTTTAAG
Organism: Scyliorhinus torazame; assembly: GCF_047496885.1. Lineage (NCBI taxonomy): Eukaryota > Metazoa > Chordata > Chondrichthyes > Carcharhiniformes > Scyliorhinidae > Scyliorhinus > Scyliorhinus torazame. Next base: position 202,504,917 of record NC_092711.1, on the reverse strand, counting down.
AAGCCCTCCTGGATGCTCCTTACAAACTCTGCCCCGTCTATGCCCCTGGCACTAAGTGAGTCCCAGTCAATATTGGGGAAGTTGAAGTCTCCCATCACCACAACCCTGTTGTTTTTACTCTTTTCCAAAATCTGTCTACCTATCTGCTCCTCTATCTCCCGCTGGCTGTTGGGAGGCCTGTAGTATACCCCCAACATTGTGACTGCACCCTTCTTATTCCTGATCTCTACCCATATAGCCTCACTGCCCTCTGAGGTGTCCTCCCGTAGTACAGCTGTGACATCCTCACGAACCAATAGCGCAACTCCGCCACCTCTTTTACATCCCCCTCTATCCTGCCTGAAACATCTAAATCCTGGAACGTTTAGCTGCCAATCCTGCCCTTCCCTCAACCAGGCCTCTGTAATGGCAACAACATCATAGTTCCAAGTACTAATCCAAGCTCTAAGTTCATCTGCCTCACCCATAATACTTCTTGCATTAAAACATATGCACTTCAGGCCACCAGACCTGCTGTGTTCAGCAACTTCTCCCTGTCTGCTCTGCCTCAGAGCCACACTGTCCCTATTCCCTAGTTCTCCCTCAATGCTCTCACTTTCTGACCTATTGCTCCCGTGCCCGCCCCCCTAGAATACTAGTTTAAACCCTCCCATGTGACACTCGCAAACCTCGCGGCCAGGATATTTATGCCTCTCCAGTTTAGATGCAACCCGTCCTTCTTATATAGGTCACACCTGCCCCGGAAGAGCTCCCAGTGGTCCAGATAACGGAAACCCTCCCTCCTACACCAGCTGTTTAGCCACTTGTTTAGCTGCTCTATCTTCCTCACTGGCACGTGGCGCAGGGAATAATCCCGAGATTACAACCCTAGAGGTCCTGTCTTTTAACTTTCTGCCTAGCTCCCTGAACTCCTGCTGCAGGACCTCATGCCCCTTCCTGCCTATGTCGTTAGTACCAATATGTACAACGACCTCTGCCTGTTTGCGCTCCCCCTTCAGGATGCCCTCTACCCGTTCGGAGACATCCTGGACCCTGGCACCAAAGGGGTATGCCTGTTCGAGAGGGGGACAACCACAGGGGATTCCTGCACTGACTGCCTGCCCTTTCTGGTGGTCACCCATTTCTCTGCGTGCACCTTGAGTGCGACCACATTTCTATCACTGCTATCTATGACGCTTTCCGCCACCTGCATGCTCCTAAGTGCATACAATTGCTGCTCCAACCGAATCATGCGGTCTGTGAGGAGCTCCAGTTGGGTGCACTTTCTGCAGATGAAGCCATCCAGGACTCTGGAAGCCACCCGGACCTGCCACATCTCACAGTCAGAGCACTGCACCCCTCTAACTGACATTGCGTCAATTAATTAGTAAATTAGAGTTAAAAGTTTTTTTTTAATTTTTTAAGTTACTGTTAACTATCTGTTTCCTTGCACTAAATTTCTACTATAAATGTGAAAGCTAAATATAGTACTCTCCGATCTCTGGCTTAGATACCCCTCTAAATTATAATTAAGTAATTATGTTTAATTAGTTACCAATGCTTAATTTTTTAATTTTAGTGTAGATTCTCAACCAGCCACTCAGGTCACAGCTTTTCTGTGATGTCACTTCAGTCCCCACCCCCCCCCCCCCCCCCCCCCCCACACACACACACACACAATTTGAAAAGGTAATAAAAGTAAAAATGAGTAAACATCATTTACTTACCTTCTGAGTCTCAGATGTTCTCAGGTTCTCTCCCTGCTGATTAAAAGTTACAGGCCAGAAGAAAGAGAGAGAACAAAATAGTAGGGAAAAAGCACCTTCTCCCACTCTTCACCGAATTACCTCACTGCACCAAATTACCAAGTTTCACTCTGTCTGTGTCTCACTCACTCAGGCTGTGTCTCCTTGACCAGCGCAACGCTTACTAAGTGCGCTTTCTGCCTGTCTTTTATACAGACTTTAGGATGACTCAACTACTTAAACTTCAAAGAGAAGAATACAATGTGTACCTTTGTGCCCCTAAACAGGCCTCAGGTGACTGTCAGATAACTGCCTCTCTGGTTTATACCTAACTGGTTTGGCATTAGGGCAATCCAACTGGTTCGGTATAAACAATGAGACTTGTTCCCTCTCTCTTACGAAGCTGTCCCATTGCGACACTGCGGGGTTGTGGTTTCAACATCTGCAGGAGAGAGACACTCACAGTTATCTGTGACACCCAATATCAGCCTGTTGTGGAGTAAAAGAAACCCTGTTACAGTGGTTAGCATTGTTGCTTCACAGTGCCAAGGACCTGGGTTCGATTCCCGGCTTGCGTCACTGTCTGTGCGGAGTCTGCATGTTCTTCCCGTTTCTGGGTGGGTTTCCTGTGGGTACTCCGGTTTTCTTCCACTGTCCAAAGATGTGCAGGTTAGGTGGATTGGCCATTTTAAAAGTCCTTAGTGTCCAAAATGGTTAGGTGGGGTTACTGGGATATGGTGGGGGATATGGTGGAGGGGTGGGCTTAGGTAAGGTGCTCTTTCCAAGGACTGGTGCAGACCTGATGGGCCAAATGACCTCGTTCTGCACTGTAAATTCTATGATCCGTGACTTCACGGATGCACTTGTGGGCTGTAGCTTGTGGGATGCCACAAAGTCCCCGCTGGAGCCCTGGAATAATCCTGAGGCGTAGAAGCACAGGGATGTAGTGAACTTGATGGCCACCGGAAGTGGGCACCCTCTCCTCCAAGTGGTGCCAAGTCTGCAAGGACATGGCACAAGTGCCACACTATCTCCTTGTTGAGGCGGAGCCTCCAGCGGCACATCTGTTCGAAAGACCTGCCAGGGAAGGACCCAGAGGGAGAAGCCCACGATGGCCCAATATATACAGGGCCATCGCGGGATTCTCCCTCTGGGTCTTCCCTGGCGTGATGGGCAGCTGGGTACACAGGGTACGGTGCAGGGCACTGCCCTTACGTTTTCAACATGGGTAGTGTCATTTAACGTCTGGGATTTGTCATGTGGGAGTACCTTTAAGAAATGGATGTTTAAACAATGTACCTTTAAGAAATGGAGCTTATCATATTACTGAAGTGATGTCAGAGGATGGGGGAAGCATCTGCTTTTTGAGTTTCAGTTTGAAAATGCAGCTGGGAGTGTCTGGTTTTTTTGCTGTGAGCTGCAGGAAGAAACACAGAGCTGGCCTGTTGATTTCTGCAATCCAAAGACTATAAATATATTGAATGTAACCTAATGTCCTCCTATTTTTGAAGGTTTGATGTCTTTTGGATGTTTAAAGGAACAGTTTGAAGGATTATTTAGCGTTGTAATCTTTTGGGGTTATCTTTGAAGTAATGGGTGTTAAGATATTCAATGTTTGTTTTAAAAGGTTAACTTGAGTTCATAGAATAAACATTGTTTTGTTTCAAAAACCACTTGTCCATTTCTGCTGTATCACACATAGAGAGTACGCCGTGTGCTTCCCACACCATAATCTATTGAAAGTTGTGGGTCGGTTGAACTCCATGAAACACTTTGGGGTTCTGTAAACCCGGATCCATAACAATTGGGGGCTCGAGGGGGATAAAAGTCTATCGATTGAATTGGCTTAACGAACTTGGACAGTGACGGGTGAGCATATTGTGGTTGCTTTTCAGGTGTGGTATTTTAGTTTAAGTGGGGAGTGTATTGTGGACAATGGCTCTTTCAAAGGCTCTGGGGTTTTTGGGGGTGGACACGGTAACACGCAATACCTTACGGACAGAGACTTAAAGCAGACTGTTAGATTTGGCAAAAGCATTGCAGTTAACATTGCCTGGCAAAATGCGAAAAGATGAGGTACTTACTGAGGTAGATGAGGTACTTGAGATACATTCTGACTCATTAGAAATGGCAAAGCTCCATTTGCAGATTCAGCAATTTGAACATGAAAAAGAATTAAAGCAGCTTGAATATGCAATGAGAGAAAAAGAAAAGGCGAGAGAAGAAAGAAACAAAGAAAGAGATAGAGAGGAAAAAGAAAAGGAGAGAGACAAAAGAAACAAAGAAAGAGATAGAGAGGAAAGGGAAAAAGAGAGAGTTTGAACTTCATAAAATGGCTTTGAAACATGAAAGTCAGTTAAAATTGGCAGTCGCAAAGGGAAACATACAGTTGGATGAGATTGATGAGGATAGTGAGACAGAGCGTCATAGTCGAAGATGTGGTGGGGATCTATTTAAATATGTCCAAGCATTGCCAAGGTTTGATGAGGAGGAGGTAGAAGTCTTTTTCATTTCATTTGAGAAGGTAGCTAAACAAATGAAATGGCCGCAGGACATGTGGGTATTACTGATTCAAACAAAGTTAGTAGTGCGAGTGAAGTGTTTGCACCACTACCGGTGGAGGTATCTTGAACTTATGAGGAGGTGAAAAAAATTCATCTTAGGTGGATATGAGCTAGTGCCTGAAGCTTATAGACAAAGGTTTAGCAATTTAAGGAAAGAATTTGGTCAAACATACATGGAGTTTGAAAGGCTCAATCAGAGTAATTTTGATAGGTGGATAAGGGCTTTGAAAATAGACCAAACGTATGAAGCTCTCAGAGAAATTATACTTTTGGAGGAGTTTAAGAATTCAATTCCTGATGTAGTGAGGACTCATGTGGAAGAGCAGAGGGTTAAAACTACGAGATTAGCAGCGGAAATGGCAGATGATTATGAATTAGTTCATGAATCAAGGCTTGGTTTCCGACATCATTTTCAGCCAGTGAGGGGTAGAAACTGGGGACATGAGAAATACTCAAGTGGTAAAGGTAAAGGTGATCTGATGGGAGATAATAAAGAGAGTGTACCTCAGATTAAAAAAGAAATCCAGGAGGGTAGAAGAAAAATGCAAAGTTTCAAATGTTTTCACTGTAATAAACTAGGCCATGTAAAGTCACAGTGTTGGTGGTTGAAGAAAAGCACTGGGAAGGTTAATGTGGTAAAACAGGATAAGACAGTGGGGTTTGTTAGAGTGGTCAAGGAAAGCCCAAGGGAAGCGAAGGAGGTGCAAACGATTGTACAGCCTGTTCAAAAAGTAATTGATAAGAAGGTGCCAGATGTCTTTCAAGAATTTACTTGTGTGGGTAATGTTTACTCATGTGTATCAGGAGGAGCAGATAAAGAAGTCACAATTTTAAGAGATACAGGAGCTAGTTAATCTTTAATAGTAAAAGATGAGGAATTATGTACGTTGGGAAGAATGTTGCCAGAAAAGTTGGTAATATGTGGAATTCAGGGTGAGAGGAATAGTTCCATTATATAAGGTAAGGTTGGAAAGTCCAGTGAAGAGTGGTGAAGTGGTAGTAGGAGTGGTGAAGTGGTAGTAGGAGTAATAGAGAGACTATCTTGTCCAGGGATACAGTTTATCTTGGGTAATGATATAGCTGGATCGCTACTGTGGTTGATAAGCCAGTGTAAAATTAGACAACTGAAGTGTTGAAGGATGAATATCATGGGATTTTTCCGGATTGTGTAGTAACAAGGTCGCAAAGTCACAGGTTAAGGCAAGAGGAGAAATCAAAGAGTGAAGATGAAGTGGAAGTGCAATTATCTGAAACGGTTTTTGATCAAATAATTGAAAAAGAACAAGATCAGGTGGAGCAGGAGACGGGTATTTTTTGTTCAGTAAAATTGGCGGAGTTACAACACAGAAATAAAACAGATATGTCAGAAAGCATATACGGAAGAGGAATCTGAGAGTATACCAGAGTGTTATTACCGTAAAAGTGATGTCTTGATGAGAAAATGGAGACCTGTACGTATGCAGGCGGATGAAAAGTGGGTAGAAGTTCATCAAGTAGTATTGCCGATAGGATATAGAAAGGAGGTATTGCGAATGGCACATGAGGTACCAGTGGGAGGTCATTTGGGGATAAGGAAAACTCAAGCTAAAATCCAGAAACATTTTTATTGGCCTTGGAATACATAAAGATGTAGTTAAATTTTGTCAATCATGTCACACATGTCAAGTGATAGGGAAACCTCAAGCAGTGATAAAAGCAGTGCCCTAATACCCATTCCAGCATTTGAGGAACCTTTTACAAGGGTTCTAATTGATTGTGTAGGGCTACTTCCTAAAACAAAAAGTGGGAATCAATATCTTTTGACTATAATGGATGTGTCTACTAGGTTTCCAGAGGCCATTCCAGTACGTAATATTACAGCTAAAAAGACAGTGGAGGAGTTACTTAAATTCTTTACTAGATATCGACGACCCACAGAAATTCATTCGGATCAAGGATCAAATTTTACCTCAAAGTTATTCAAATAAGTTATGGATAACTTAGGAGTAAAACAATTTAAATCAACTGCGTACCATCCAGAATCGCAGTGAGTGTTACAAAGGTGGCATCAGACATTAAAGACATTGTTGAGGGTTTATTGTTACGATTATCCAGAGGATTGGGATAAAGGAATTCCATTCATACTGTTTGCAATTAGGGATGCACCTAATGAGTCAACCAAATTTAGTCCTTTTGAACTAATTTTTGGTCATGAGGTAAGAGGGCCACTTAAATTGATTAAAGAAAAATTGGTGGGTGAGAAATCAGAAATTACACTATTGGATTATGTGTCAAATTTTAGGGAACGATTAAATCGAGCAGGTGAACTGGCTAGACAACATTTGAAAGTTGCACAAAATGTGATGAAGCGGGTAGCGGACAAGAAATCCAAAGTTCGAAGTTTTGTCAGTGGAGATAAAGTTTTAGTGTTGTTACTAGTGGTAGGGGAGCCTTTAAAAGCTAGGTTTTGTGGACAGTATTAGATTGAATGGAAATTAAGTGAGGTGAATTATGTGGTAAAAACACCAGAAAGAAGGAAGACTCACCGAGTGTGTCATGTGAATATGCTTAAAAAGTACTTTGAAAGGGAAGGAGAGAAAAAGGAGGTTTTAATGATTCTAACTCAAAGTGACAAACCAAATACAGATGACTGTGAATTTTACATACCTCAAATTAAATTGGAAAATGAGGATGTTCTTAAAACTTGGGATGAATTGTTAAGTTACCTTCCAGAGGAAAAACAAACTGACATCAAAGAGTTATTGATATCACATGGGCAAGTTTGTAGAGATAAATTGGGAAGTACTAAAATGGCTATACATGATGTAGATGTGGGAAATGCTGTTCCTATCAAACAACATCCATCTCGACTTCTCCTTTAAAATTGGCACAGGTTAACGAAGAGATTGAGAGTATGCTTAAAAATGGCATAATTGAAGTGGGTTGCGGCCAATGGAACTCACCTATAGTGATGGTACCTAAACCAGATGGTACCCAACGGTTATGTGTGGACTATAGAAAGGTGAATGCAGTTACAAGAACGGACTCTTATCCTAGCCCACGTTTGGAGGATTGCATTGAGAAAGTGGGACAATTCGCTTTTATTTCCAAATTGGATTTACTGAAAGGTTACTGGCAGGTACCTTTATCCGAAAGGGCGAAGGAGATTTCAGCTTTTGTGACTCCATATGGGATAAACCAATTCAAAGTTATGCCATTTGGCATGAAAAACGCCTGAGCCACATTTCATATTTCAACGGTTAACTAATACAGTTGTTTTGGGATTACCCAATTGTGCGATATATATCACCGATATGTTAGTTTTCAGCCAGACATGGAAAGAACATTTAAAGCATCTTATGGAGTTATTCAATTGACTTCAGGAGGCGGGTTTGGTGATAAACCTAGCCAAAAGTGAATTTGGAAAAGCCCAAGTCACTTTCCTTGGCCATAAAATCGGACAGGGTCGAATGGTCACACGGGATGTGAAAACAAAAGTTATTGGGGAGTTTCCGATACCCTCGCCACGACGGGAAATAATGCGATTTCTTGGTATGAGTGGATTTTACCGGAAATCTGTACCAAATTTTAGCAGTGTGGTCGCTCCACTGACGGACTTGCTCAAGAAGCGTAACAATTCCAGTGGACAGCGGAGTGTCAACAGGCATTTGACGGCCCGAAGGTGGTGTTAACCACTGCTCCTGTGTTAGTCATCCCAAATTATACCAAACCATTCAAAGTGGCTGTGGATGCGAGCGATTTGGGCGTAGGTGTGGTGCTTCTACAAGACGATGATGAAGGGCTAGAGCGGCCTGTTGATTATTTTTCAAAGAAATTGAATTCTCACCAGAAAAACTATTCCACGATTGAGAAGGAGACTTTGTGTTTGGTGCTGGCTTTGCAACATTTTCACATTTATATGACCAGCAATCCGTCTGACACCATTATATGTACTGATCATAATCCATTGACGTTTTTGGAGTGATTCCGGAATAACAATGCCAGACTGTTTCGCTGGAGTTTATTGTTACAGCCATTTCATTTAAAAATAGTACATGTGGCAGGATGGGAAAACGTGATAGCTGATGCTTTGTCACGAATGTGATGAACGGAAGGATTTTGGTTGGATGAAGAATAACAGGAAAACAAAATGGACTATATTATTATACCTATTTGCGTGTGTTGTTTTATTTTGAACCTGTAAAGTGCTTTTACTGTGTGCATTTCTCAATTGATGGTGCAAAGGTGAAAAATGAAACCATCTTGAAGTTGATGTTTTATTTTTTGTTTCTTGGGGGGAGGTGTCATGTGAGAGTACCTTTAAGAAATGGATGTTCAAGCAATGTGGCTTTAAGAAATGGAGCTGATCATATTACTGAAGTGATGTCAGAGGGTGAGGGGAGCTGAGCTAATTTATGCTTTTTGAGTTTCAGTTTGAGAACGCAGCTGGGAGTGTCTGTTTTTTTTGATGTGAGCTGCAGGAAGAAACACAGAGCTGGTCTGTTGATTTCTGCAATCCAAAGACTATAAATATACTGAATGTAACCTAATTTGCTCCTATTTGTGAAGGTTTGAAGTCTTTTGGATGTTTAAAGGAACAGTTTGAAGGATTATTTAGTGTTGTAGTCTTTTCGGGTTATCTTAGAAGTAATGGGTATAAAGATATTCAATGTTTGTTTTAAAAGGTTAACTTGAGTTCATAGAATAAACATTGTTTTGTTTTAAAAACCACTTGTCCATTTCTGCTGTATCACACCTGAGAGTACGCCGTGTGCTTCTCACACCACAATCTATTGAAAGTTGTGGGTCGGTTGAACTCCACTTTGGGATTCTGTAAACCCGGACCCATAACAGATTTTAGACGTATCTCATTGTAAACATACACTGTTTATAGTTTGTCGTGGAGTTTTATTATAAACATTTCAGAGTATAAGAACAAAGTTACAGAGTTTTTACAATATAAATCTGCTAACAGTCCTTTTTTATCTGTCAACATTGTCTCCATTAAAATAAAGAAACATGGAATTCCAAAAGGATCTCTAAATGGGTGTTTCTCTGGTTGGCAATCAATAGCTAGTGGTGTCCCTCAGGGATCAGTGTTGGGCCTACAATTGTTCACAATTTACATAGATGATTTGGAGTTGGGGACCAAGGGCAATGTGTCAAGTTTGAAGATGACACTAAGATGAGTGGTAAAGCAAAAAGTGCAGAGGGTACCGGATGTCTGCAGAGGGATGTGGATAGGTTAAGTGAATGGGCTAGGGTCTGGCAGATGGAATACAATGTTGACAAATGTGAGGTTATCCATTTTTGTAGGAATAACAGCAAAAGGGATCATTATTTAAATGATAAAATATTAAAACATGCTGCTGTGCAGAGAGACCTGGGTGTGCTAGTGCATGAGTCACAAAAAGTTGGTTTTCAGGTGCAACAGGTGATTAAGAAGGCAAATGGAATTTTGTCCTTCATTGCTAGAGGGATGGAGTTTAAGACTAGGGAGGTTATGCTGTATATATGAATAGAAAGTTACTATTGAGATTGTCTATTCTATTTAATTTTTGTGCCTCAAGAAGTTATATGGTTGGACAGAAAGTTACTTAATTGGTTCTATTCTGTTATCTTGTTTATGTCCTCTTAGGTTCGGCTATATGTACAGTTGAAATTAAGTAATTAAAAGGGTTTATGATCTGTCAAATCAAGGATTCCTTAATTTAGGCTCTTTGCATGTTCGTGGCAAATACATTAGTCTAAGGTCTTTTTCCAAGTGTCCAATGAATTCTAGAAAGATACTCGCAGTGATTTTACTCTACTTGGGTTGAACACACTGTGCATTAATTTTAAATTCCTGATTCTTATAAGCTTCTTTA